>NC_141154.1:34380880-35859213 GCF_053477565.2 Lygodium microphyllum | reverse complement strand
ACTCTCTAGGTGCCTGCTTCTAGTCATAAAGACTTTTCTTCAACTTGCACACTAGGTGCTCCCTGCTAGGTTCTGCAAAGCCCTTGGGCTGCTCCATGTAAGAATGCAGTCTTGATATCCATCTGATATATGTCCAAGTCAAGTTGCGCGACTAAGGCCAAAACCAAGCGTAGGGTGGTCATTTTGACCACAGGAGAAAAGACTTCATGAAAGTCAACTCTATGCTTCTGTTTAAAACCCTTAGCAACAAGTGTTGCCTTATAAGCCGGCTCGGGGTTTCCAGGGGTACTTTTCAGCTTGTACATCCATTTGCACGGCAAAGCCTTCTTGCCCTGAGGCAATGAAATCAAATTCCAAGTCATATTCTTATGCAGGGAGTCCATCTCAGACTGCATAGCCCTCTCCCAGGAGTGACTGTCACCCCTATGCATAGTCTCATCATAGGTGAGAGGCTCTCCTGTATCTGTAACCAAGACATAATGCATCGAGGGCTCAAATCTATCAAGTGGACGCCTAGCTCTAGTAGACCGTCTCACTGCAGGCTCTGCTGTATGTCTAGCATCTTGTCCAACACCCTGGCCATGTGTACCAGTTGTTGCTGCAGGCTATCCAACTGGCTGTGCAGGAGCACGTGGCTTCTCTTAGAATATAACCTTGTGTATTTCTACCACCTTCTTAGGTTGCCTATGCATCTTGTCTTCATGGAAGACTACATCATGGCTGCAGATGACTTTCCGCGTCTGCGGATCCCAGAGGCGGTAACCCATCTCGCTTGCATCTCCATAGCCAAGGAAAATGCATTTGACACTCTTAGGATCCAACTTAGCCCGATTGTTCTTGGGAACATGGCAGAATGCCTCACATCCAAAGACATGTAGATGCGCATAAGACGGAGGTTTCCCAGTCCATACCTCCTCAGCAACCTGGAAATCCAAACCACTGGAAGGTGATCTATTGATGACATGCACAGCTGTACTGACTGCCTCAGTCCAAAAGCTCTATGGTAGGCTTTCATGGCTAAGTATAATGCGTACACGCTCGCCAAACCATTCTGGGGTGGGGTATAGGGGGATGGTCAATTGACGCTTAATACCCCTCTCGTCACATAGCTGCTCAAAGGCATGTGACACATATTCTCTCCCATTGTTAGTTCTAAGGCATTTCAACCTATGTCCAGTCTGGTTCTTAACCAATGCAGGCCATCTCAGAAGCACAGCTAAGACATCTGACTTAAGCTTAATGGGGTAAGCCTCGACTTTACACGAAAAATTATCAATGAACGTTACAAAATACTTTGCACCACCCATAGACTGACAGGCCTATAGACATCCGAATGTACCAATGCTAGGGGGCTCACTCATGCGTGTCTTACCAGACTTCTTATGCGTATTCCTAGTCTGTTTGCCATAAAGACAATGCTCACATGAATCAAAACATGCATAGTCAAGGGGTGGTAAGTACTGCAATCCAGAAAGCATTTTCACTCCCTTCAAGGACATATGGCCCAGACGAACATGCCAAAGAGATACATGTGGGATGGAACTGACTGACAAAACATGGTCAACGGAGGACCCATCAACTACAAGAGGATAGAGGCTACTAGCCTTGGCACCTCTAGCAAGCACAAGTGTGCCACGGGTGATCTTCCAGGTAGAATTCCCAAATGAAACATGAATTTCAACATCATCAAGCTGCCTTGCAGATATAATATTGCGTGTAAGTGCAAGTACATGACAGACATCGTATAACATAAAAGTATTGCCAGTAGAGAACTGTTCGTCATCAGTCATAGTTTCAGGTTGAGCGCCATGCATCCTTAGTGGCTTTATCTGCGATTTCTGCACCAATACTTGCCAAAATTGGCTCTTCCAATAGGCATAATTTGTACCATCAAGCTTAGTGATGTTGAAGATAGCACTATCAGTGGAAGAAAATGCCATACTGCAGTTCAAAATGGTGTAGACAATTCAAAACTGCTTGCTGTTTTGTGTTGTAAACAGCCAAAATACCACCAAAACCAAGGCAAAATGACCACGAACTGATAGCTAATGATGCTGCCCACCAAGTACCATCAAAAGTACATAAAATCGGGATGATTTAGTATGAAAATTCCACGTCAGTCCATGCATAACTGCTTGCTGTAATAAATTACAGCCAAGTACAATGAGAGCAAACTGTAGGCAAAATGAATGTACCAAGTCAACCACTGACAGTCAAAGCATAACCAACATCAAGCAAGCATAAATCAGCATGTGACAGTCATACGGACATCAAGCAAACACCCAAGCATGTCAAATGAATCCGTTAGTAGGCCGGCACACCCCTTGTGTAATATGCAAAGTGTACAAAGCACTGGCAAGACCTGACATAAAGAGGTGTATGCTCAGGGAGTGCAAGGCCTAAATCAGCCCAACTACATCTGTGAGGACCACAGTATATCAACCATGCATCATCCAAGTGAAGATCCCAGTCTCAAGTATCCGAATACTCAAGTAGCATAAACCGCTTACTCAATGTCTGTCAAGCGTATCAAGATGCTCCCATTGGCACAAAAGCCGTAAATATCAAGCAAAGAAGCTCAACAAGGGCATATGATAGCACCAGTGCCAGAAGATCCAAGATCAAGCATCAATAAGACCTCATGAGTATATAGATCGTGTAGCATCCGTACATAGCATCCATAGACATCAAGTAATCCAAATCGTAACTTTGGCAAGTCGAGAAATAGCCAAAGTAAGCTTCGGGGTAATCAAATGTCAAGCCAAAACAAGGCTCAGTAGCATTTAACTCCAAACAATGTAACGGGCATGTAGTAGTGGCATAGGCCAAGCATGTCAAGACTGGTTAGACATAAGCAAAGTACATGCCATAAGTACAGCAGAGATGAAGATCCAAATGCTATACGAAGCGAGCTCAAGCTCAACCAATGATTCGAGAGCAAATCCAAGCCCTATGTTGATCCCCGAGAGTCACTACATCAATGTATACATCCAAGACATAGCCTGAATGCAATAGGCATATCCAAACATAAGCAAAAGAGCTCCAGCCCTGAATATTCCAGCAACAAGTAAACGTCCAAAATTGAGCAAACCGTGGCTCAAGCCAAGCTCAAAACCATAGACAAACCATAGGCATATTTTCCCATATGTATAGGCACCAACCGGGCATAATCGGGCATCAAATGGCTATGTGGCATGAGCATAAAGTGTAATGACAGGGGGACTACCTTGTTTTGGGCTGCTTATGGACTGTGTAAAATAGTCAATGACTGAGTAAATTCATCCCCAAAAGCATCTCATATCATAGGCATACATTCCCCTAGCATTCGGGACCAACCGAGCAACCAATGTCAATGCCAAAGTGATCCAAACATAAAATGCTAATGTAGCATTGCTGTGGGCTGCCTGTAAACTGTGTATAATAGTCCTAAACTTGAAGTAAATCACATCAATGCTCAATGCCAAGACTCAGGATCAAATGCCAAGCATAAACCAAGTGTATAGTGCCCAAATGAGGCTGCCAATGATTGGAATGAGTTGGAGGAGATCAAACAACAGACCACGTGCTGTAAATGCACCTAGAAAAATGGTGCAAATCTGCCTAGGATTGCTGCTCACGTTTTTGTGCTGGTCAGAGTGGTAGGAAGCTCAAGTGGGTGCCAAAGAAGGCACACAAGCTTGAGGTGCCCCAGTAAAGCCTATGTCAAGATATGGAGCATCGGAGCTTCAATGGTGCTTCCCCCTTTCTCTTCTCAGACCTGTAGACCTGTAACCAGCATGAAACCCTGAAGCAAATGAATGAATCATAGTTACCAGGAACGGGGAACGGGACCCCTCGGAATGGGGGGAACGCCCAAAGTTAGGGAACGGGAACGGAGGGAACGACATTATATATATATATATATATATATATATATATATATATATATATATATATATATATATATATATAGAGAGAGAGAGAGAGAGAGAGAGAGAGAGAGAGAGAGAGAGAGAGAGAGAGAGAGAGAGAGAGAGAGAGAGAGAGAGAGAGAGAGAGAGAGAGAGAGAGAGAGAGAGAGAGTCAAGTTTCAACACATGTGCAGGCAGAAGAGGCGCCAGGCAGGCGAGAGAGGTGGGAGTCGCGGGAGGTGGGCCTGGCAATCGGGCGCCAGGCAATTGGGCCAGGCAGTTGAGAGAGGTGCAAGAGATGGGAGGCAGGTTAGGCAGGCGAGAGACGGGAGTCAGGCCAACTGGCACGAGGCGAGACAAGACGTGATAAATGTTTTTTTAAAAAAATTTAATGCCCCACTGCTGGAACGGCCGTTCCAAACAGGGAATGGCCAGGGAACGGGTGGGAACGAGACATGGAACAGGCTGGAACATTCCGCTAGCGTTTCTTGGGCTCGGACCTCTCGGAACGCGTTAATCCATTCCTAAGTGCCGGAACGGGCGTTCCCTGTTTCTATGGAATGAATACCTTTGTGGGAATGCCCTGAGGGTGCCCAAAGGGGCCGGGTAGGTGCTCGGGAAGTCGGGGAGTGACGGGAGCTCGAGAGAGTTGGCTATGGCTGTCGGGAAGGAGACCCAATGAGTGAAGGGATTCAATAGGAAGCTGAAGACGCCATGAATCAAGATCGAGTAGTCATGAATCCATGCTTTGATACCAGTTGAAAGGAGAGAAGGATCGAAGCTTTCTTGGAAGAGCTATGGCGGGAGAGTAAGAGCAAGAAAGAGAGAGAAAGACCAAATGGAAACTCCAACAGTCACAATGTGTGTCCGGGTCTTTCTTTATTCAAACTGTCACTAAAAGAATAAAGAGTAAAGTGACGGTGATGGGCGCTTGCCATCTGCAGTGTGCAGTGGCAAGTACTGTCAGTGTAGAAATACACGGGCGGCTAGGCAGAGGTGCCTTTACCCCCAACAGAGGAGGTAAAGATGGATAGACAAAAATAGGTTATTAATGTCCAATGAGTGCTAATTGTTGTAGAGGTACCGAAATGGGCATAGGTCCATATGATACCATAGGTGTAGATGGAGGCACTGGCACATGATAGCCTTGTTCAAATGTTGGCTGGGGCATTATAGAATGATCAGATGGTCCACCAGGTAATGCCATAGAGGCAAACTGCGATACCAAATGATTTACAGTCGAAGCCTTGGAGGGGGAAAACTCAAAGTGTGTGTGGGAGAATAAGTCTCCGTCATAGGTACACCACCTGGAAACAAGTATGGAGAGGTCCTAAAGGTTGTGCCTAAATTTGTAGAATCCCGTGGTGTAGTATGTGTGGGTGGATAACATGGTGCACTTAATGGAAGCGGAAAGGAAAGTACTACAGAAGACGAGGGAGGGATAGATGGGATCCCAAATGGTTTTATGATGGACGTTGTTGTGGGAAACATCATAGGTTCCTTTTGTCCATTAAATGCACTAGATGAGGATACACCTATTTCATATTGACCATGAGAAATAAAATCATTTGAAGAAAAAGAAAGAGTAGAAATACTTACAAGTTTTTCTTTTAGCTTCTTACCTAGTTTTGAGTTTATGGAGAAATACTTGTCTCCCTCATTACTCGCTAACCAAAGCTTGTTTTGAAGAGTCCCTTCTTGATGAGCATCTCCCGATTCAACAGAAAATACAGAATCATTTGATATAGAATCGACAATAATAGGATTTATACCTGGCATTGGAGAAAATAAGTATTGTGGAAGTGGTGTAATCCGAGCCAGGTTCCACTTGCAAATGGACAGTCTGTAGCGGAGATTTCGAAGGACTTGCAAGCTCATTAGTTTTGTGTACCGAATCTAAAGGAGAAAACGCAGGGTTACCTTGTTGAGCCCACATATAAGGATGAGATTATACTCAGCGGTAGAAATTTGATATGGTCAATGGACTTCATGGTAGTCCGATGGTCCTCTGCCCATGTTAGATCGGGCAGTAGCAAGTTGGGAGGCCCACTCTTGATCGTTTTTGTCCATGTTTGGCTGTGGAGATTGGAGCGGTATTGTGAATGTGTTTGAAGTCATTAGACCCTTCTATTGTTCCCGCTTTCGTGAAGGAGCTTTCCGATCAAAGTCCAAGGTTTCTTAGAGAGTACTTAGCTCTAATACCATATAAAGAAATGCTCTAAATGCAAAAAGCATGAAACCAATCGTATAACAAAGCACAGAGTGATAAACTTAGAACACAGTTAGGGTCAGGGTCAGGTAACTTAGAGACAGTGAACACAATGAATAATAAACTGAATGAATAATTAATATATAGTGCTCATGCAGCAAATGCACTGTGTAGTGAATATTGAACCTCGAACTCTCGTATCTTTGGGATCAAGGTAGAGGTTATGAGTTGTAGAGTATGTCGTACTGTGAACAGATCTGGAATCGTATAGCAAAGGCAATCTCAGAGTGTTGAACACCAACAAATGCAGCCAAGGAAGGTTGGATTTGATGTAGACGGTAGTGTTGGAGGAGAAATACTAAAAACGTAGGTACCCGAGGAGAGAGAAAAACTGGGTGACACGTGTTAGGTCCAAACACAGCAGGCAGAGGTGAGAGAATAACAGGGCGGCAGCCAAAAATTGTAAATGCAGCATTCAGAGGAGAGAAAAGATCTTGGCGATAGCAACCAATTGTAGGCGACAGCACCCAACTGTAGGCGACAATCCCTGGGACGTGGTGACAATAGCAAACACGCGAAGAAGATTGGAATTAGGCGCACCAGATGGTAGTAGGTGGTTGGTGGAAGCTCTGACCCCAATGTCCTCCACAAACAGGGTGTGGGCAATAGAGTTATGGCTTCTGAAACTTGCAAAAACGAGATTAAGGAAAAGTAGTGGGCTACATGTCTATTTATAGAAAGTTTGGGGCCCCAAAATTAAAGTTTTGCATGTGGGACATAGTAACTCTCTAGGATTGCGTTTCTTTTTAAAAACAAGCGGTTTTCTTCATTAATTAAGTATGTTTTGGGGCTGTTTAAGGCAGACCAATGCATTTTTAGCTCAATATGTCCAAGATGTTTACTCATCAGGCTTCTACACCCTTGGAGCTTGTTCAACCTCAGGCACATTGCATCATTGGGCAAGGCTAAGTATCTATTGCTATTGGTTGATGCCTTTTTCAGGTATGTTTGGGCTTATGTCTTGGAGCTCAAATTTGAGGCCTTGGGGCAAACTTGATGCCAGGTGCCAAAAGGTTGACGCCAAGCTGGGGATGATGACACTAGGCAAGGGGAAGACCTCCAGATTGAAAAACGTAGGTGAAGGTGGAGCTTGAGGAGGAAGAGTGCTCATGCCAAGTTGAGGGATGGTGACGCTAGGTGGAAGATGCTCCAAACACAAGGGGTGATGGCGCCTGAAGTTGAGGGAGAAGATGGTGATGGAGAAGAGACACAAGCCACGAGCCACAAACCTCAATGTTCTCTTAAAGTGGTGTGAGGGCAATGGAAGGGCGGGAGAGAGGAAAAGTGACCAAGAGATCGAATGAACCGAGTGAGGGGTGGCCTATATATAGGCACTAGTCTATTTAGGGTGGTGCCCCACTGATCACTCTAGGGTAGTGTCCCACTGATCACTTTAGGATGGTGCTCTAGAATGTGGGTGCCCAGCCCTTTTTGGGGATGTCAATCATAAGATCCTAACTAAAGTGACTAGATTGAAAGAGTGGTTTCTCAACACCCCTCCCTCATCAACTTCTCCTATCCCTTAGCCTTCAATGGGGACCTCAACCTTCAAAGGAGGATCTTCCTTCTGTTCATGAGGAGTAGCCGATAGGACATAGGTGCCCAACAAGTTCACGAGGTCTCACAATCTCACTCACAAGATCAGCCTTTGATTATCCCTCAGTGGTTCTAGTGTTTGATGCAGGAGTTTGGAGTTACCTCTTTTCTAAAGACACCGGTGGGTCCTTAGAGATAAGCTAGGTTACAGTAGCAGCAGGGGCATTCACTTTGCATGACTATGCCCTTATGACCAGTATATTGGAGGGGATGGATTGTGAGCCTACCACTCTTTGGGAGGCTCTTGCATAACATACCTAGCATTGTGCTATGTAGGTTCAGGTTGATTCCATTGAGTGGAATGATGCATGGGATTTGGTTCCAAGTAAGTATTTGGTAGAAGGGACCTTGGACAAGCAGAAGGTGAGGCTTGTTGCCAAGGGACATTTCCTATAGAAATTCAACTCATGAGAGGACCAAAATAGGATCTCATTATAGGCACAAACATTTTGCAACATTTGGTCCCTTATACATTTCGGACTTAACATGTGACATTCACCTACGAGGGACAAGAAACATGTGTTTCACTTCTACCTAATATTGGCAGAAATATTTTTACTATCTCACAACTTCCAGGTACAGTAAAAGATCAAAAGTCCGAACAATGGCCACAACAACAACTGCACAAGCATGCTAGTAGCATCTAGCAAATCAAAGACTTGGAAGCCTGGTTTGGATTATGTGGGGACTTTTGCTCGGACTGCCCTGATGTCTTCCATCTGGACTATTCTTGCACTTGGAGCCCATAATTATTGGGCTGTGTATTAGATGGATGTCCAAGTTTGCCTTTCCAAATGTGTCCGACAAGAGATTTATGTGGATCACGTTAGAGGTTCAGCTCCTTCTTGTGTCAGTTTGTGTCGGTCAGACAAGATTTATGCACATTCAGTTTTCTTGTAGCATTTGTGATTTGATTATTTTTGTCATTTATAACAGCTGGTTGGCCCATTTCCAGATCTGACCTGGCTGTGGGATGGCTGTATTCATTGCCGGCACTTGTGTGATTTGTCTATTCCGATAGTCTCAGAGATTCAGTTGGTCAGTGTGAGGTTCTTTGTGAGAGAGAGACACACACACACACACACACACACACACACACATTCTCTCTCTCTCTTTCTCTCTCTCTCTCTCTCTCTCTCTCTATCTTGTGTACATTTTTAGCCTTCATATGTAGTATTCAGCATTCATCTCCAGTCTGTGTATCCCTCTAGTCTCTGTGTGTGTGTGTCTCCCTCTCTCTTCCGGGTTCCATTTTCTGATCATCTGCTTCTGCATTGCAATACTTTGACACCATATCAGGGCTGTAGCCGGCTGCTGCAAAGGAAGGCAGATTTGACCAAGGAGTTTCAGTGCACAAAAGGAGTAGCGTTTCAGTGTTTGAGTGTGGTTAGGAGGGCTTTGCATTAGTTAACTGCTGGATCAAGCTGGAGATTGCATGACTGGAGAAGAAGTGCTATGTTTTGAAACCAAGAGGGTGCTTGTGTTGGGTATTTTACTTACGCCTCACTTACGCCTACGCTCACATGGGAGTGTTGGTGATCAGTAGGACACCGGGGCACTTTTTACTCTTGGTATGAGAGGTTTTTTCCCTAGACTTAGTATCTTATTTTGTATGTGCTTATGTCACACACTTACGGGCACTCATCGTGTTCGGGTGTGAACACCCCTTACAACCCTAAGGTTTAAGGGTTGTACTTTGTACTTTCAGCTTACACTCTTTCAGTCTATTGCATTGGGTGTCGTGCTTCACTCTCACACTGTCTACTGATTTCTGTGCTGAGCTTCGATCCTGTCTTCATCTCACATTTGGTATCAGAGCATTGGCTCTTTTCAGCCCAGCTCAGGTTCTGCTCAGCTCCGCTCAGCCTTCGGGAGCTTCTTGCTCCAGCTTCTCAGCTCAGCAGCAGCAGGGTCTAGCCTCAACCTTCAGAGTCCACTGTCAGTTGGAGCTGCCCTGCTCCTGCTCAGTCAGCCAGTGCCCCTTCAGAAGGAGACGCCAGCTGCCCCGCCAGTGCCCCGCCACCAGTCCTGTCTGCGACCTCCTGCCTGATCGGCCACCCATCAGACTGCCTCGCCCCACCAATCTTCAGCCGCCTGCGCCTGAGACAATGCTGCCCGTATCTGGGAACACCGCCCCTGTACCGTGCGACGTCCAGTACTCTACGCCCTGGGTTGCACGCCATTGCTCTTGCAGCCCGTCAGTACCCCGCCCGCCCGCCAGGTACAAGCCGCCACACCCGCCTCTAACGACGGTTGCGTCGCCCAGTCCGCCTGTACCCGCCAGCTCGCCAGTGCCACGCCAGACGCTTGCGTCTAAGAAAGGTCCTGTCAGGTCTCTGACACGCAGCCCGCCACCATTCGGACCCTGCACCGCGAACTTGTTTGGCACTTTCAGAGGTAAATTTTTTTAATTTTTACATTTTTTAAAATTCTAGAATTAATTTGTGGACAAAGGGGCTTCTGCTTGGGCAGACACAGAATCGTGAATGCATGTCCCAAACACAATTGATGCAAATTTCTGAGCAAAATTATCAGAAATTTTGGGGCTTTTGTGTTTTTTGAGGACATTGGCACATGTATTGCAGTTACAGTCATTGATAGACTGTTTTGAACAAATCTGGGGCAAGAAATTCTGGGGATTTTGCTGATACAGTGCTGCTGAACATTGAATGCACCTCGGACTGCTTGCATTAAAGACAGTTTTGATAGAGTGCACCTCTGTGTACTAATTGCAGAAAGTTATTTCCTGCAATTTCTGGAAATTTTCAGATTTCTAGTTTGGTCCCGTGCAAAATTGGCCTATTCTATGCATGTCAGAGACAGTTCAGATGTATGGTTAATGCTTTGAGCACAAAATTTTTTGGGGCTTTTGACCGTGCGTGTCAAATTTTATGCCCATGGGTACATGTACAACAGAAATTGCAGCTAACATTTGGGACTTCTCATGTAATGTGATGCATTTGCCCTTAGAATAGTTGTAATCAATCGTGGAATGCTGTAGCACATGGTTTGGTGCTTCTGAAAATTTACTTACAGATCTGAAATTTCTGCTTCTACGTTATCATTTATTGCTGGTTGGTACTTGTTTGTACCTTGGTCACTTGTGTGACAGTTTGGGCTTGCATTTGCTGAATTTTTTGGTCACATTTGGGCTGAAAATCATGGCTGGCAGTAGTGACAGCAGTAATCTCATGCACATAAAGAAGCTTGGAGAAGCACATAACTTTGCAGTTTGGCAAAAACAGTGCTACAATATCCTGTTGCAAAAGAAGCAGGCAAAGCCGATTAAGACAAAAGGAGTAAAACCCGCAGATATGGAACAGGACAATTGGGATGAGTTAAATGAGCTTGCACGCTCAACCATCGAGCTATCGATTTTTGATGCCTTGTTGTTTAACATTAAAGGTTTGGATTCTGCATATACTATTTGGACACGACTGGAAGAACTATATGCACAGAAGAGTGCCACAAGCAAAGTGTATTGGCTGAAAAAGCTCATGGATTTGCGTATGAAAGAGGGTACAACAATGTCTACTCACTTGAGTGAGTTTAACTCCATTTTCCGCCAGCTGGTTGCCTTGAAGTTCTTGATTGATGAAGAATTTAAGGCTACGTTCTTGCTTTGCACTCTTCCAGAGAGTTGGGATACATTCAGGACTGCTATGAGGGGACAACTATGCATGTGACATTGTAGGTATTGACAGTGTGCAGTTGCAGTGTCAACATGGTTCTGTCTTCACACTTTAGCATGTACGGCATATACCTAAGCTCAAGAAGAGCTTGATTAGCATAAGGCAGCTAGATGATGATGGATTTCATACCACCTTTGGTGATGGGAAATGGAAGATCTGTAAGGGATCTAGAGTGATTGCCAGAGGTTGTAAAAGTGATACCTTGTATCCTCTCCATGTATCTAGTGTGAGTGATCGTGTTGTTGCCGTGATCGAGTAGCCAAGTATTTCTTTATGGCATGGCCGGTTGGGATACATGAGTCAAATTGGAATGAAAGTGCTCTCTCGTTTGGGTTACTTGCCTTGTCTTCGTTATGCTGATTTTGAGCATTTTGATCATTGTGTTTATGATAAACATACACAGATGTCTCATAAAAAGTCTCTTTCGCTGAAATCTTCTCCTCTAGAGTTAGTACATTCCAATATATATTAGATGTCAGGATTATCTTTAGGGGGAAAGAAATATTTTGTCACCTTTGTTGATGATGCTACACGAAAGGTACGGTTTTACCCTATTCGTAGCAAGGATGAAGTGCTTGACAAATTTAAAAAATTCTTGGCATTGGTTGAAAACCAGATTGATAAGACACTCAAGTGTCTTCGTTCTGACAATGGTAGGGAATATGTGTCCAAAGCCTTTCAAGCATTTTGTGACAGCGAAGGGATCAAGAGGGAGTTCACTGTCCCTCATAATCCACCCCAAAATAGAGTTGCAGAGCGTATGAATTGGACTATACAGGATAAGGTCCGTACGATGCTATCTCATGCTGCATTACCCCATGGTTTTTGGGCAGAGGCTATTATGACAGCCGTACACTTGATTAATTAGTCACCAAACATGTCTTTGGAGAGGCGGAGGGAGTTCCCTAAGAAGCGTGGTTGGGCAAGCCATCTTCATATGCTTACCTGAAAGTGTTTAGCTGCGAGGCTTTTGTGCACATTCGTAAAGAAAAACGCAGCAAACTTGAGCCAAAGTCTTGTAAATGCATTTTCCTAGGATATGGTGACGAGGGTGAAATGGGGTATAGATTATGGGATCCTGAGAAAAGGAAAGTAATACGTAGCAATGGTGTTATCTTCTGGAAAGATTGCATGCATAAACAGCCGGAAAAGATTGAGGTCCGTACAGTTGTATTCTGGGAAGAAATACTTTTTGGACAGTAAAATGTGCCCGTTGTACAGTAGCAAATACTTGCTGTAAATGAATATGTAAATGCAGAAAATAATGCTAGAAATGATCAGCCAGCTATTGCCCAAGATAATGAGCCACTACATGTGCAGGAACAATCAGAACAGAAGTTGTTAATGCTGATTTGCAGGTTGAAATGCCAGGACAGCAAGCTGAAAATGCTCAACAGCCAGCAAACAATGATCATTGGATTAGGAGATCGTCTAGGGCTACTAGACAACCTGATAGATTCATTCTTGGTGCAAACAATGTGGCTGATTATGTCATGTTGGCAGACTGTGGTGAACCGTCTTGCTTCAAGGAAGCAATGGATAGACAGGATAGTAAGAAATGGTATAAAGCCATGTTGTCAGAAATAGAATCTCTTGAGAAAAATGGCACTTGGGACTTGGTGCAGTTGCCTAAAGGGAAGAAAACACTTCCATGCAAATGGGTTTATAAGATGAAGGTCACTTCTGGTTCCTTACCAAAGTACAAAGCAAGATTGGTTGCGAAGGGGTACAAGTAGAAACATGGAATTGACTTTGATGAGATCTTCTCTCCTGTAGTCAAGATGACTACCTTGAGAACCATTTTGGGCTTGGTTGCACCTGAAGATATGGAGCTCATACAAATGGATGTAAAGACTGCATTCTTACATGGTGATCTGCATGAAGACATATATGCAGTAGCCTGAAGGGTTTGTTGAAAAAGGGAAAGAGAAGATGGTATGTAAACTCAAAAGGAGTTTGTATGGACTGAAACCGCACCAAGAGAATGGTATCATAAGTTTGATACATTTATGCAGTCTCAAGGTTTCCATAGAAGTCAAGTGGATCACTGCTTGTATACGAAGAAGGCAACAGATGATAGCCTAATTATTTTGGTTCTGTATGTTGATGACATGCTGATTGCTGGCAGGGATACTCATGCCTTGGACTCACTGAAGCAAAGTCTTCATAGCAGCTTTGACATGAAGGATCTTGGTGATGCAAATCACATTTTTGGCATGCAAATACTCAGAGATAGGTTGAAAGGATTGCTCTATCTATCTCATCAGTGGTATATCTCCAAGGTTTTGCAGTGTTTCAATATGGAGGGAGGGAAAACAATTGGGGTTCCATTGCCTCCATATGTGAAACTCAGTGCAGAGGACGGCCCTACATCTGATGATAAGATGGCTGAAATGGCTAAGATACCATATGCTTCAGCTGTTGGCAGTTTGATGTATGCTATGGTTGCTATACGTCCTGACATTGCCTTTGTAGTGGGAGTGGTTAGCAGATACATGGCAAACCCTTGTAAAAAGCATTGGAAAGCAGTGAAAGGTATTATGAGATATCTCAAAGGCACAAAGGATTTGTGTATCTGCTTTGGAAAGCAGAACGCATTTGTTGTTGGCTTTACGGATACAGACTATGCTGGTCATGCGGATTGCAAAAAGTCCACTTGTAGGTATGTGTTTATATTCACAGGAGGAGCAGTCTCTTGGATCTCCAAGCTACAAAAGTGTGTTGCATTGTCTACCACAGAGGCAGAGTATGTGGTTGCCACTGAGGCATGCAAGGAGGCTTTATGGCTTTCATGTCTGGTGGGAGAGCTTGGCATTACAGAGTTACCTGTTCTCCATTGTGATAGTCAGAGTGCTATCATGCTAGCACGGAATCCCGTCTTTCATGCAAAGACGAAGCACGTACATGTGAAGTACCACTTCATTAGAGATGTACTTGACAGCAAGAGCATTGAGCTTGTCAAAGTACATACAGATGATAATCCTGCAAACCTTCTCACGAAGGGTCTTCCAGCAGAGCAGTTTGCTCATTGCCGACAGATGATGGGAGTTGGATAGATATATGTATTTCAGCCTTGTACATACCTAGACTTAGCTGATTCTTTTCTCCTTTTAAGGCACATTGTCTTTAGGTGGGACTCGAGAGGTTGTTGGGAATAAAGACCCCTGTGCCTTTTAAATGTGCTCGGGTGTGAACACACCCTTAGCATTTGTACTTTCATATATATATCTATCAAAAAAATCTAAAGTGGAATACTCGTCATTGTACCCAAAGAATTGTGCTCACTCTCACTCTCTGTCTCTCTCTGTGTTGCTAACAGCCACTGATTGTCTTGATCCTCATGCTCCTAGTCACTACAGGTTAGTCGGCAGCTCACGAAGGGTCTTCCAGTAGAGCGGTTTGCTCATTGCCGACAGATGATGGGAGTTGGATAGATATATGTATTTCAGCTTTGTACATACCTAGACTTAGCTGATTCTTTTCTCCTCTTAAGACACATTGCCTTTAGGTGGGAGGTTGTTGGGAATAAAGGCCCTTGTGCCTTTTAGATGTGCTCGGGTGTGAACACACCCTTAGCACTTGTACTTTCATATATATATATCTATCTAAAAAACCTAAAGTGGAACACTCGTCATTGTACCCAAAGAATCGTGCTCACTCTTACTCTTTGTCTCTCTCTCTGCTGCTAACAACCACTGACTGTCTCGATCCTCATGCTCCCAGTCACTACAGGTTAGTCGGCAGCTTGATCTATTTGTGTAATACTAGGTTAGATATTAGTTTTGATGTTGGAGTTTTGAGCAGGTTTTCAAACAAATCCCATGAGAGTCATTGGAAGGCTGGGATGCGAGTGCTCAGATACTTGAAGGGAACTCTTGACTATGGTATCACATATAGTTCCGATACTTGTCTTGTAGGGTACTGTGACTCAGATTGGGCAAGAGATAGTGATTCCAGAAAGTTAGTTTTTGGTTATTGTTTTTCTTTCGGTTCAAGGATTTTCTCTTGGATTAGTAAGAAGCAACTAACAATGGCATTGTTTTCTACCGAAGCAGAGTACAAGACAACTTGTTTTGCTGTATGTGAAGCAATATGGTTACGGAGGATCTTATGGCATATGGGAGTGCAAGATGAAGACCCGATTGTGCTAAGGTGTGACAATCAGAGTTGCCTCACCATTGCCAAGAATCCATTGTTTCATGCATGCACAAAACATATAGAGATCTAGTATCACTATGTGCGTGATTTGATCGAGAATGGGATAGTGGAGCTGGTCAACAGAGGATAATGGAGCAGATATCTTCACCAAAGCGCTCTTGAAGGATCTACTTCAAGTTCATCTTCAGAGACTCGACATTGGGCTAAGAAGTTAGTTCACTTATAGATCGACATTGAGAGGGGGGTGCTAGATGTGTACATGGAAGGTCAATATACACATGCGCACATGGAAGGCCAATATACACATGCGCACATGGAAGGTCAATTGACACAGGGGCACCCTTTCACATGCTATAAAAGGTAGACCCCTTCATAGCTTTCATGATCCATCCTTTCACCCAATCGGAGTTATTCCTGCTAGCCTTAAGCTCTTTACCTATCTTCTATCTAGATCGCCATCTAAGCTTCACATTGGAAGTGCACGGGTGGATAGAGCCATCTTCATATCAGCTTGTTTGAAAACACATGCTTATGAGGTGCTATGAAAGCTGAAAGCAAGCCGCCTAGGGCTGAATAATGATGGGCTGCAGTCAGCAATGACTGGTTGGCAATAGATGGTAGGTAGGCGATGGCTAAAATCTGCATGGTAGAGTGAGAAACCTACGCCAAAGGATGAGGCTGAATGGTGGGCAGCCCGTCTATTTATAGATGTTGAAATGCGCCCCAAAAAATTTGGGTTTTTGGGGACTGCTGAAACTCTCTTGAACTATGCACCAAATTTGCACGTTTCATTAATTAAACGTGTTTTGGGGCTATTTAAAGATGCTAATTAGCTGTAAAGCGAGTTAATTTTTTTTTGTTCTTCTCTTATCTGCTGTGTACTCTCTTTCTCTATCTGTTGTCCAAATTCTATTCGCTGCACTGTGTAATTTTTACAGACATTGTGCTATTTTTTGACTTAGACTCAGTTATCTGAGAAGCACATGAGATGGGCCAACTTATTTTGTTTCACTTTCAGATTATGCATATAGATGGGAAAAAAAATATGGTGGTTGATGCATTGTCACGTAAGCTTTAGATTTCGGCTGTCAGTATGGTATATCACATTGAATTGAATGCCATGAAAGATCAATATGCTGCTGATTGGATTTTGCGAATGTATATGATTGGCTTTGCAATGGCAAAAGCCATGAGCACTTTGTGCTTAGAGATGGTTTTTTGATGATGCATGAAAGATTGTGTCACAGAGAAATTGAGGCCTAGGGTGCTCACTGAGAGTCATGCTCTTCATTATGCAGGGCATAGAGGTATTGGAGCTACAGTTAAATCAATGGAGCATTTTTTTTATTGGCCTGCTTTGAGACATGATGTTGAGTAGTTTGTTAAGAGACCCAATGCAGTGCAAAACTACTCATGTCCACCATATACCCAATTGATTGTCGATTTTTGGGCTTTCAATAGACAATTACATTTTAGGTTGTAGGTCATGTGATCCTGAATTCAAGTCTCCCAAAAATTGCAACAAGTGCTTTTCCTTCGGGAAGATACCAGAGTGAGGGGATTATGAAATGTTTCATATCCAAAAATGCATTATAGTAGCATTCAGTCACCCCTATTGTTGGTTGCAAGTTTGATTTCAAGGAGCTCCTATTTGTAAGTTTTTGTAACTTGTAACAGACCACACATTCTGTTGACCTTAGATGTGTTATGGCATCCATCAGCATAAACTGCAAAATATATGATTTTGCAATTTACATCCTTGACCTCATGTGAAGAAGTGAAAGTTGGATTAATCAGAACGTGCATTTTCCTCAGAATGGAATGCTTGACAGGATTATATTAACCCTAGTTTTCTCTTTTGAAATGTGCACTATACTTACAGTACCTTTGTTGTTATTCTGTACAGGGAAATGATACAGCGGCAATCATACAAT
Source organism: Lygodium microphyllum (assembly GCF_053477565.2). Classification (NCBI taxonomy): domain Eukaryota; kingdom Viridiplantae; phylum Streptophyta; class Polypodiopsida; order Schizaeales; family Lygodiaceae; genus Lygodium; species Lygodium microphyllum. The sequence goes on along the minus strand of NC_141154.1, from coordinate 35,841,674 downwards.
CATAAGGTGGATGTGTACAGCTTTGGTATAGTCTTATGGGAGCTCATTGCTGGAAATATTCCTTTTCCAAATATGACCGCCGTTCAAGCAGCATTTGCAGTTGTGAGAGGTGCAAGGCCAACAATTCCAGCACACTGCCCTTCAGCCCTTTCACAGATTATGGTTCGCTGCTGGGACTCAAATCCAGATGCCAGACCAAATTTTACTGAAACTGTGAAGCTTCTAGAAGATGCACAACAGGTGATAATGAAGACAGTGGGTATTGCAAAGTTTCGCTGGAGCTGTTTAGCACCCCCTCTCACACTGAATTAGAATTTTCTAGTGTTGTTTGTATAATCCCAAGTGTTAGCAGCTTCAGTATACCAGACTTCATACATTTTTTCAAGGGAAAATGGTGTTCTGAGGCTCATTTCATCCTATAGAAACACAAGGCTGATTGCTTTCATCTCAACACAAATAACAGGTTAGTTTCCAGAAAGCGTTACATTCTCCTGTTGTGGAATACTTTAACTGTTTCTCTTTACCTGGTGTGTGGATCTTCTCAGACTCCAAGATCAAATCATGCAAGGCCTTACATCAGTATTGGTATATTGGGAGGTGTATGATCTCCATTGTTTCCTGATTCTTGCTTTTGTTTAAAATATATGGGACCTGCATTGAAGAGGATAGGCCACATGCCAAAAGGAAACCTTTTTGGAGGTGGGAAACAATTGGTTAATTTTCTATCATTTATTAGCTAGGAAAATGAGCATGTACACTTTTGGAGGTGAAGTTTCCTTTTGGTACTTGCTCCAAGCAAGCAAAATAGCTAAGAGGAAAACCTTATTCCCTCCTGCAGCTGTGTGGCTTGGGCAGCTCCAAAGTGTACTCCAGGGTTCAAACATAGATTCAATTGGAGCTCTCAGCTTTCTACAGAGGCTTAGTTCTTTTGACCCTCTGAAACACACATTTGCATCATGTAACTAGTTTTTTTATTTTTATTTATCAAAATAAAAATATTTATCAAATTTATCAACTTTTATAAAAATAGATTACCAAAATATTTATCAAATTTGGTTCTCGTCTAAACTGAGTGCAACATCATGTAACTAGTTTTTTTAATTTTAATTTTAATTTTTTCTGGGCACAATTGGAGCAAAGTCACAAGGCTTTGCCATCAATCTCGCAAAAGAAGAAACGCATATAGGCACATCTGTATGCACGCATGTGCGTGTGGATATACACTCACAGTGCGTGCGTGTTAATATTGTCTATTAGAGGCCAAAGTAGCCTATGAGACCAAAGTATTAATACATCCAAGACTTGCGGAAAACTAAAAGGCATGAGTAGAAAATGCTAAATATGAATTGGAAAAGGAAAATGACTAACTCTATAGCTTGATACAAAGGCTAGGGTGGAAATGGTACAAGTGTGCGACTAGAGCACTATGGTGAAGGAAGCATTTGAACCCGACCCTATTATGTCTCACATGGGTTGGTCTAACATAGACATATTGAAGCACCAAGGTAGTGTTTCATGGTGTTGCACCAAAATTGCTTGGATTTGGTGTCTCAATTAAGGCTTTGAACTGTAGGGTTGTGGGTGTTCTTCTCTACCTTATTATGACCCCATGAGGTAGTTGAGTGGGTTTAGATGCCCCTTGATCATTAATGCTTGAGATCATCACTATTGTGATGGTGGTGAGTGTGTAGAGAGAGAGAGAGAGAGAGAGAGAGAGAGAGATTCATTGGCTAGAGGCCAAATAGGTGTATGAGACAAATCAATATTAAAAATAATCCAAATGTGGCCTTTGAGAGAAATCAATATATAGGAAATTCATGTCTCAAGTAGAAAGTGAAAGAAACTAAGTCTATTCAAATGCATCCTATGTCTTGCCCCTTGTCTAACATGTAGAAGAATACAAGTACGATGGGACTAATGCCACTCAATTCATTTGGTGGGCATTGAAGGGATGTAACACTTCATGCACATAACAATTGTAGTAGTGAGGATCTTTATATGTACTCTTGGTTTTAGACATTGCCATTTATTCTCCATAGCTCTATGATGCTATGATTTGATCTCAACATACAATGGATGATATGGGTGATATGTATCCAAGTCGTTTGGATCTTGTGGTGTTGTGATATTTTAGGTTCTCTATATCGTGAGTCCCCTTTGAGAAGTGGATGATATGGGAGGGGAATGGATGTGGTATGTTCGTTAGTGATTTGTGGATGGTATATCTAGTTGTGAGTAGAAGGTTGTCTATATAACTCCATGAAGGAAAGGATAAAGCATATTTCATCAAGGGCTAAGTGCCAAAACCCTCTCTAAACAAGCTACAATGTCTCCCATGATAATTTAAGATAACACATCTATAATTATACTAATATTTTGACTCTCTCTTGAGGCAAAGCTTGCATATCTTGTTCTCCTTGTCCACTTAGATTCTTATACATATTAATTGAAAGCTTCAAACATCTTTAAAACTAAGTGTTTAGTCAAAGAAAGAGGTGTCAAGTGATTATTATCAATGATTGTTCCCTTGCTAGCCTTGATCCCTGACTTGGCCAATAGCTACTCTCATATCATGGGACATATACACATCTTTATAAACTAAAAAATCTTGGATATGCATTTGTAATAGATTTTGTCTCAACACTTTGTTTCTATGTACTCAAAATTTTGAAGTACGAGGAATCATCATATTGAAAAGATGGTAATATATTTGTCTCATCCCATACGTAGAGAATCAATGCAATACTAGGCCATACTATTACATGTGGAAGATTTGATTGGCAATACCTTATGATTCTTGTGAGACTTGATGGGATATTCAGTTTGGGCTCATGGATCTAATACTTTTGAATGTAGGTGATAGTCAGAATAGGGTCTAGTAATATGGGGTACTGTAGGCCTTGGTTGATCTTGTGCGTGTGACTAAGGGTGTATTATTGCAAATAATACTTAACGGTAGAAACATTTGAAACCTTTCCACTTAATAGTGGTCATAATAGGAACATTTAGGAGACCATACAAGCGTTGCATGCATGATATGGGTGCTTCATCTAGCTAATTAGAAGAGGTGACCATCCACGAGGGAAAGGATAAAGGGTTTTGTCATAGCAGGTTTGGATTTGTTAATTTGTCTCTTGGTATTGTTTGTCAATAGCATGGTGTGTTTCTTTGTATTTTTAGCCCTTTATGTGAAGCATTTCCTCTTTCTAATCAATCAAATTTCCTTAGCACAACAAATTGTGTAATAAGTGAGCCTTGTGCAAAAACATATATTTCTCAAACAATGTGCAATATTATATACTTAATAGTAACTTTGTGCATGAATAGGCTCTCTTTTTCAAATCAATGAGCCTTAATGTGATCAATATTATGTTGTGCTGAAACAAGCTTTTGCTTTTCAAATAAAAGTGTGATGCACAACCAAATTTTTCATGAGATGCATTTTGGTCTTTTATTTTGGGTTTCAAGCACAATGTTTTCTTTAATTCACTCTCAGGTACTTACAAAATTCCCTAATGCATAGTATGGATATTGGCTTTGCACTATGGTTTTTAGGCTTTTCTATCGGTACTTGTACTCTATAAACCCTTAGCCTCATAGTATCCAAGTGTCTATGCTATATGTAACCTAGGACGAAGTTCTATGTGGTTACCCGAGTGCTATGTTGGTATGTGTGTTGTGTACCTTATGTGTTATGCCTAGATGCACGTATCATGATGCAAGATGCATCCAACACTTAGGGTGTCTTGTGTGGAGCTAGTGTTATGTGTGACTAGTGTGGTCCGCTTGGGATCATTTCTATTATGAGTGATGTGTTTGCAGTTTAGAGTGGTGTCTTGTGTGCTTAGGGAAAGTTTGCCTAACCCTTGATATTGTTGGTACTATCCTTAGGAAGGGTGTCTAAGGAGTACTAATGCTAGAGTGTGATGTGGAAAATGGTGACAATGTGTGCCCCTAAGGTTGATCTACTTTGCACGATTATACTCATATGAATGGATAATTATTACCTTGCTATTATAGTATGCTTTGAAGTAGGTTTTTCAAGGTGGACCTTGCAACTTGTTGCTGCTTAGAATAATTCACTTTCAATACCTTTAGTTTGTGGCCTCTTGTTCGTGGATTTTGATACACAATTAGGTTTACTAGTCAAGCTCTTGGGAATCATTGGACACTTGAAGCAAGGTGTGATTCCCTATTTGATTCTATGTGTTTTACAAGACTAGTCAAGATTATGGATAGTTGCTAAAGGTTGCAATACTCTAGAATGCTCAAGTCATAATTGGAGATGAGGGTCTTTAGGGGAATAGTCTAAACAATTGGAAGGTGCAAGAAGGTTTAGATTATCAAGCATGTGGATATAGAATTGGGACTCAATAATCAACCTCAAGTTATCACAATTGGACTTCTATTCTCAATGTTGGAAAGTCAAGTGGCATGGTGTCAGATGGGGGAGGATCGAGGTGCAGCTGAAGTGCAGTAGACAGTGTGAGAGTGAGAGACAGAGTTGAGCACGACACCCAATGCAATAGTACTAAATAGAGTGTAAACTGAAAGTACAAATGATAACCCTTATACCTTAGAGTTATAAGGGGCTGTTCACACCCGAACACAGTAAGTGTCCGTAAGTGTGCACCACAAGCACATACAAAATAGTGCACATAATCTGGGGGAAAAAACCTCTCCTACCGAGAGTAAAAAGTGCCCCAGTGTCCTAGTGATCACCCGCACACTCCCATATGAGCGTAGGCGTAAGTAAGGCGTGTGAGATACCCAACAAACCCCCCTGGAGTGAAGAGTGATCAAGTGTACAAGGATCATCCGCCACCAAAGGGCGTCAAATTCAAAGCATCGCGAAATGCTTCAAATTTGTCTCGTGGAAGAGCTTTGGTGAAGATGTCTGCCACATTGCTGGTGGTAGGACAGTAGACAAGGCTGATATCACCTGCATGTAGCCTCTCTCTGACAAAGTGGTAGTGAATCTCTATGTGTTTCGTGCGAGCATGAAACACAGGGTTCCGTGCCACTGCAATGGCACTCTGACTGTCAGTATATAAAGGAGTAGGCTCCGTAACAGATACATCCAAATCAGCAAGTAAGCGTCTAAGCCATACGCACTCAACTGCAGTAGTGAAGGCTGCCTTGTACTCAGCTTCACATGACGACGTGGCAACAGTGGATTGTTTCTTGCTAAGCCAAGAAATGCATGACGAGCCAAGAAAGAAACAATTGCCACTAGTGGAGTGACGAGTATCAAAATCACCAGCCCAATCAGAGTCACTGTAAGCATGTAACTGCAGTGGTCCCCCCTTGGCATAAAGCAATCCAAGAGCTCTAGTACCCTGCAAGTAACGAAACACACGCTTCACAGCTTGCCAATGCGACATACGAGGCTGATGCATGTACCTGCTCAAAACTGAAACGGCAAACTGTATGTCTGGCTGAGTGTGGCATAGATAGATGAGACATCCCACTGCTGGAGCATAAGTATGGATATCAAACAAATCACTGTCATCATGTAATGACAGTTTGAGCCCAGGTTCCATGGGTGTACAAACTGGCTTGCAATCCTGTAAGCCAAACTTCTCAAGAAGTTGCCCAATGTACCTTGACTGACATAATCCAATGCCTCTAGCATCATGTACAAACTGGATGCCCAAGTAATAGTGCAAAATACCCAAGTCAGACATGTCAAAAGTTTGCTGTAAATTATTTTTGAATGCTGAAATCTGATCAGCACGTGTTCCAGTGAGCAAAAGGTCGTCTACATATAGACACAAAATCAGCATGGATCCCCCCTCTTTATGTACATAAAGGGTAGACTCAGATGGGCTGTTTACAAACCCCTGACTAAGCAAGAAGGCATCTATCTTTGCGTACCAAGCTCGTGGAGCTTGTTTCAAACCATATAGAGCTTTTTTCAGCTTGCATACTAAATTTTCTGAGCCTTCAACTGCAAAACCAATGGGCTGCTGTACATACACTTCTTCCTGAAGTTCCCCATGTAAGAATGCAGTCTTTATATCCAGCTGATGCACTTTCCAACCAAAATGTGCAGCCAAGGCAATCATAGACCGAATGGTCGTCATACGGGAGGTAGGAGCAAAGGTCTCCTCATAGTCAATGCCCTTTTTCTGTGCGTAGCCTTTAGCTACCAGCCGTGCCTTGTACTTATCTATGGATCCATCTGCATTCCTTTTCAATTTGTAGACCCATTTCGTACCAATGGCACGCTTGCCAACTGGCAAAGACACCAAATCCCAAGTATGATTCTTATGAATAGAATCCAATTCAGCTTGCATGGCTGCCATCCAACGCACACTATGTCGTGCATCCTCAAAACATTCAGGCTCCTCATTATCATGAGTACATGCTGCCATAACCAACTCCATGGAATGTGCTGAATCATGCAGTCGAGTTTGCCTTCGAGTACGACCAGCCAAGGGTGTTTCCAAATGACTATCTCTCATAGTCTGCGTGTACCATCTAGGCACCTGTCTTGCTTCCTGACTGTGTACAAGTTCCTGCTGAATTTCAGTTTCAGCAATGTGCTGATTTACTGCATGTTCCATAGGAGCAGCTGGCTGAACATTAGGTTCATTTGCTGAAGTACCAGCTGAATCACCAAATGTGATGGGCAGCAGCCCTTCAAAGACATCACGGGCAGCCTGATATGTATCAAAACCAGCCAAGGATAATTCTGATTTTTCATCAAATACAACATCCCTGCTGACAAAAACCTTCTTGGTCACGGGATCATAGAGTCTGTAGCCTTTGCTTTCGCTGCTATATCCCATAAAGATGCATTTTACAGCCTTGTTGTCCAACTTCTTTCGAAGTACCTGTGGAATATGGGCATATGCAAGACACCCAAAAGTACGGAAGTGGCCAACAGAAGGTTTGCGGCTGTGCCAAGCCTCAAAAGGTGTGACGGTTTTCAAGGCCTTGGTAGGGCATCTGTTCAAAATGTGGCAAGCGCACATGACGGCTTCCATCCAAAAACTATGAGGCAAACTCTTTGCCTTCAGCATACATCTGGCCATCTCCATGAGTGACCGATTTTTCCTCTCTGCTACCCCATTCTGCTGTGGAGTATATGCAGTAGTGTACTGATGGATAATGCCCTTCTGCTGCAAATAAGAATTCAGCATAGAGGACATGTATTCCCCCCCTCGGTCCGAACGGAGAGTCTTAATCTTGCAACCAGACTGAGTTTCCACAAGTGCACTGAAAGCCAAAAATGCATCATACACTTCTGACTTCTTTTTCAAGCAGTAGACCCAGCACAAACGTGTAAAGTCATCAATAAATGTTACAAAATAGTAACAACCACCCAATGACTGTGTCTGCATGGGCCCACAAACATCCGAATGCACAAGCTGCAATCTGGCTGTTGCTCTAAAAGCAACATCACGGGGAAAAGAGAAACGATGCATTTTCCCCAAAATGCAACCCTCGCATAAATGCTCAGGGGGTCTCTCCAAGAGAGGTAATCCATCCAACATCTGAGTACGCTGTAATAGCATCAAGCTGCCATAGTTTACATGCCCCAAACGAGCATGCCATAACTCTGCCTCTAACATAGCAGGAGTAAGAGTGGATGTCAAATATGCAGACTGATCTACCGAAAGAGCATCCAACTCATATAACCCATGACACAGAGAACCTGTCAAGACCAATGTCATGTGTTCCTTGTCACGGACCATGCAACGGTCATCATCAAAGGTGACCTGCAAACCACAACGTGCCATAGAAGAAATGGAAAGCAGATTCTTCTTAATGCCAGGCACATACAAAGCATCCTGTAGGCGGAGAATAGAGCCATCAATGGCTGTAAGCTGAATCTCCCCAATACCACGAACAGGGTATGATGCATTATTAGCACACTGAACAGACTTCCCAACGGGAGGTGCACCAAGAGAAGCAAACAAATCTCTACGAGATGTGATATGCCGTGAAGCACCACTGTCAAAGAACCAAGTGTCAGCATCTTCTGTAGAGCTAAATGCTCTATCAGCCCAAGAGACATCATAACTGCAAGTGTAAAAACAATAGTCCCTGTCTGCAACAAAGGACGCGGACTCACTAGCAGTGGAAGGAGCTGCAGAAACAGACATCCCTGACTCCTTCTTCTTCTCTTTGGCGATGCGCTTCCTGCACTCAGTGATGTAGTGGCCAGGCTTCTTGCAGTAATGGCATTTTCCTTTCTTGGCTTGCGTGCCCCCCTGTTTCTGACTTGTCTGTGAAGTGTTACTACTACCAGAACTCTGCGAAGCATTTTTCCCTTGGCTGTTTTTACCCTTCTGCCTTGACATAAAAGCCTGCTCAGAGGCTATACCATCCACACCACTGTTCCGTCTAGTTTGTTCCTCCTCTAGAAGCAAACTGACAAGCTGAATGAAAGTGATGGGCTCTTTCGAAATCCTCATAGTGAGGTTCAAGGCAGTATGAAAAGCCAAGTAAGAGGGAGGCAGTGAATTCAATGTCGTAGAAATCAGCTGCGCATCTGAGTAGTACTCATCCACATTCATGAGTTGCTCCCGCAAGTCCTGAATTTTGTTGAGATGATCCTGCATAGAATCACCCTCATTCATCTTTAGAGTCTCTAGCTCTTTCTTCAAGAAAGAGATGCGAGTCTCATTCTTTCCTGCAAACATCTGCTCCAATATCAACCAAGCTTCTTGTGAAGAAGCTGCTGAACGAATATGAGGAATGATAGAACGCTGAACTGCCAATGCAATCAGCGACATAGCCTGTGCATCCCGTGTATCCCAAGTTTTCTGAGCTGCAGTTCTTGGGGGAAGTGGCTGAGCGGGGTGAGGTGGAGGGGGCTGAGGTTGCCCTCTTGCACGTCCTCCTGGAGGAGGAGTAGCGGGAGCCACAACTCCCGGTCGTGCTTCCTCTCCACTGACATAATCCCACAAATTTTTGGCCACTAATACATTCTTCATCATGAAAGACCAAAGGGAATAATTGTTCCCATCCAATCGGTCTTCCTTGGACACATAGGTGAATACATCTCCTCCCTGATTTGCCATTATTTCCCAAAAGGTAATAGAGCAATGTCAATGCAGTACGGGCTGGAAATCTGCAAATTTCCAGAAATTGCAGCAAACACAAGTCTGCAATTAATGTGCAAAGGGTACTCTGTCAAAAAAAAACTGTCACTGATGCACGCTTCCCAAGGTGCAATTAGTGCTCAGCAGCACTAAAACATCAAAAGCCCCAAAATTTTCTGCCCAAAATTTCTGTCACAAATGTCTGTTACAAAAGCCCCAAAATGTGCATTCAATGTGTCACAGACAGACACAGCACGTTTCCCAATGCTGAAAACTGAACCTGCTGTTCAGCACGTTTCCCAATGCTGAACCTGAACCTGTTGCACGAACTCCTGTGTAAAAGAAAAGTGCAGAATGTTACCTCTGCGTGTTGACGACAGGCACGATTCCCGAGATAATGACTGCTGGGTACAGTCGGACTGACGCACAGGTACAGGCGTGCAGGTCCAGTGACACGCGCAGGCAGGACTGGGCGCGCGCTGGGCAGAGGAGGCGGTACCCAGGACTGGGTGGTGGAGACAGGTGTCGCGCTGGCAGCTGGAGCTGACGGCACAGGCTAGCTCAGCGCAGGGAGGCTGCGCAGGCAGGACTGGGCGCAGGGGCACTCTGGGCAGACACAGGGCAGAGGACTCGCTGGGCAGAGGTGGCAGCACGCAGGTACAGGTGGCGCGCTGATTGTTGGAGCTGCACGCTGGGCAGAGGAGTCGTCTGGTGCTGCGCGCTGACGGACTGAGCAGGAACAGGCGGCTGGGGCAGAACTGGCGGGGGCTGCAGACTGCAGACTGAAGACTGCTCTGAGCCGAGCTCTGATACCAAATGTCAGATGGGGGAGGATCGAGGTGCAGCTGAAGTGCAGTAGACAGTGTGAGAGTGAGAGACAGAGTTGAGCACGACACCCAATGCAATAGTACTAAATAGAGTGTAAACTGAAAGTACAAATGATAACCCTTATACCTTAGAGTTATAAGGGGCTGTTCACACCCGAACACAGTAAGTGTCCGTAAGTGTGCACCACAAGCACATACAAAATAGTGCACATAATCTGGGGGAAAAAACCTTTCCTACCGAGAGTAAAAAGTGCCCCAGTGTCCTAGTGATCACCCGCACACTCCCATATGAGCGTAGGCGTAAGTAAGGCGTGTGAGATACCCAACACATGGTTAGCAAGGTGTATTGCAAGCTATGCTTGTTCAGACCTCAAGACCACTATTTAGGAGTCTCACGATTATGATTTTTAGGCAAGATCCGAATGGTTGAAGTGTACTTGTAAAGCGCTAGCACTTACTCTTCATCTTGTTGAGAAATGCACAATCACATCCACCAAAGCCTCTTTGTTTGGAACAAACAAGGCAAAGAAACATACTACAAATAAAGCCTTAGATTAGGTCATGTATGCATGGTTTATTAAAACCACATTTGGTGAATACTATGATCACTTTCCACCTATCTCCACCTACCAATACCACCTACTGTAAGCCTATAAAAGGCACTCATCCCCACACTCATTCCATCAGTCATTATCAATCAGTTGTACTTGCATTATGCTTGGATAATATTAGTTGTTCTTCTTTGTCAATGCTTCTGCCTCATCATGATTGTTTATTTGCTCATCAATGATCCTCCATAGCATGCATTCTCAATATTTTAGTGTTGAGATATCGAGCTCCACTCGTGATACGCCAGGGTGACCGTTGTGTATTTATGTCACCGACTTGTCAGTTGCAGACGCAGTTGGTACACCGCCCATGAATAATAGCTACATGATAGCTATCCTTATCTACTCTAGTTCGTGGCTTGGTTAGTATGCCACCTTAGTTAGTTGAGTTTGGTTTGAGACCCATATATAGGGTTCTTCTATTTCTTTGTATGAGAGTTCTTTTGGCTTACACAACTAAGAAGAGGAAAACTGTTTTGGAGGCGGAAGTTTTCTGCACGCACTCAGGAAAAGGCCCAGTTTTATGCTGTGCAGCCACTGTTCTACAGGTCGGTGAATAGTTACTGTAAAAATTGCATTGTATGCTTGTGCGCAGAGACATTGGGAGTTACAGAATCATCCCTGTTGCCTGTTGATGCAAAATCGTCACTAGGAAGTGACTGTGTGGTCAAATACCACTTTCGCCAGTTTTGCAGATTTACCCTTGTGAGGCTGAAGCTGTGGTTTTTGCAGTGACAGAATTTTTTGCAGTCTTCTGTAATGGCATCTGATTCTCTTTCACAGATTGTCACTGAAAAGCTTGACAAGAACAACTTCCAAGCATGGAAGTTTAGAATGACGAATTTCCTTATGGGAAAAGGATATTGGAAATTTGTTGCAGGAAATGAAGAAGAACCAGTTCTTCCTGATGTTCCCAATCAACAGCAAATGCAGGCATTTAAAGCATGGCATGAGAGAGCCAGGAAAGTTATGTATTGGCTGTCTATCAGCATTTCAGACTCTATGATTGTGCATATTCAAGATGCAAGTACGCCAAAGGAGGCATGGGATACTTTGTCAAAAATGTATAGCACAAATACGCAAGCCAGGAAAATGCAGCTCAAGCAAGAGTTGCATAATGTGCAGAGAGAAAATATGAGCATCAATGACTACCACATGAAGATGAAGAAGATTGCAGATGCACTTGCTTCCATTGGGTCGCCAGTGGAAGATGATGATTTAGTTTCTGTGACCTTGAATGGTCTAGGAAAGGATTATGCACAGTTTCGGACATCCATTTCAGTTCGTGAAAGATTTCCTGACTTTGAGGAGTTGATTGCTCTTCTAATTTCTGAGGAGCAGAGAAATGGTGGTGTATCTTCTTCAGGAGGAACTTCAAAAGAAGCTGTCTTCTACTCAAATGCTGGAAGAGGTAGAGGCAGAGGTAGAGGAGGCCGATTTGGAGGCTGTGGTAGAAATCAGAATATGCAGCAAACTCAAGAAAACCAGTCCTATGGAGGAGGACGTGGTAACTCTAGAGGCAGGGGAAGCCAAAGAGGTCGTGGTGGATGGCAAAGAGGTCAAAATGCAAACAGTAATGTTGAATGCTACTACTGTGGTAAAATGGGTCATATGGCTAAAGACTGCTATAAAAAGCAGAATGACATCATGAATGGAAAACTGCAACAAGGGAATTATGCATCTTCTAGTAGACAGGGTGATGACAGAAATGAGCATTTGTTCATGGTGCAGCACATGAACAATTCTGTGACAAGTGCAGAAGAAAGCAATGATGTATGGTATGTTGACTCAGGTGCATCAAACCACATGACAGGTCATGCAGAATGGATGGAGGATGCAAGGAAAATGGAAAAACCAGGATTTGTGGAGACTGGTGATGATACTGCACATCCTATTGTGCAGATTGGAAAAATTCCTTTGTCTATGCAGGATGGGAAAAAGAAATACCTGTCCGATGTATTTCATGTCCCAAATATCTCCAAGAATCTGGTTTCTGTTGGTCAAATGGTTGAGCAGGGCTTGCAGGTCACATTTAATCCTTATGGATGCTTTGTTGAGGATATGAAAAATAAAGGTCGCTTGATAGCAAAAGGAAAGAAGAAGGGCAGAATGTTTACATTGGATGCGGACACGCCTGAATTGAGTGCAGCAATGTTTGCACATGGGACCGGTGTAGTTGCAGATATTGATATCTGGCATAAACGCATTGGTCATGTTAATGTACAGCGACTTAAATCAATGCAGGCCCAAAATATTGTTGCAGGATTGCCAAAATTCAAGGTTGCAGAAATGCATAAGGTATGTGAAGCCTGTCAGTTTGGAAAACAGGCAAGGAAACCATTTCCTAGACATGTTCAAGAGAGTGAGAAGGCATTGGAATTAATCCACTTTGATGTGTGGACTACTAAAGCTGCATCTCTTGGAGGCTGTCATTATTTTGTCAGTTTTATTGATGACTATAGCAGAAAAGTTTGGGTGTATTTTATGAAAAAGAAAAGTGAAGTTTTTGGGCATTTCAAAACCCTTAAAGCTATGGTTGAAAAAGAAACAGGCCTGCAAATAAAATGCCTAAGGTCAGATGGAGGGGGAGAGTACCTCTCAAATGAGTTTGCAAGGTTCTTGCAGGAGCATGCCAAGGTGACCGTTGTGCATTTATGTCACCTACTTGTTAGTTGCAGATGCGGTTGGTACACCGCCCATGAATAATAGCTAGATGACAGCTATCCTTATCTACTCTAGTTCGTGGTTCAGTTAGTATGCCACCTTAGTTAGTTGAGTTTGGTTTGAGGCCCATATATAGGGTTCTTCTATTTCTTTGTATGAGAGTTCATTTGGCTTACACAACTAAGAAGAGAAAAACTGTTTTTAGCCTCCACCTTTGTGTGTATTCCCCCATTGTGCAAGCAAGAAAGCTACAAGTGAGACTCCTTCCTTCTCTCCCACAATCTTGACAGAGACATCATCCAGTGAGACGAGTCTAAAGAGGGGTCCACTACAGATGATATTTATCAAATAACTCTATAGGCATAAAGCAACAATATTCATGCAGTCATACCCCACAACAAAATGGAATTGCAGAAAGGAAAAACAGGCATATTGGAGAGGTATCTCGTGCCATACTCAATGAAAAAGACTTGCCAGATTTTTATTGGGCTGAAGCAGTTGCTACAGCAGTCTATATAATGAACAGGACTCCCACTGCAGCAATACATGGGATGACTCCAGAGGAGAGGTATACTGGTAGGAAACCAGATATTTCTCATTTGAAAATTTTTGGTTGCATTGCCTATGTTCACGTGCCAGATGAGTTGAGATCCAAGTTGGATCCAAAAGCTGAGAAGTGCATCTTTATTGGTTACTCTTTGCAGCAGAAAGGGTATAGATGCTATAACCCTTCTACTCGTAAGTTTACAGTGAGGAGAGATGTTGTTTTTGATGAGATGAGTAGCTGGTATAAACCAGTAAATGTGATCGATGATGTAGATGCACAAAATGGTAATGCTGCACAGAATTCACAGCAGCAGTCACAAAATATTAGTGGACCTGGAGCGTCCTCTAGCAGTGGTTCACATTCTTCGCCATGGACAGGCAGATTGAGATCAGGAGAATCTTCTCAAAGCAATGCAGATAGTGGTATGCAGGTATCACGAAAAGGAAAAGAGAAGGTTGATCAGCCCATGTTTGATGTAAATGCAGGTCACTCTTATGTGGATGGTGAATCCAGTGGCTCAGAACAGAGCATTGATGATGAGTTGGGTATTCCTTCTATTGTTACACCTGGAGTAAGGAAGACCAGGGATGTTTTGAGAGCACCTGGGAGTGAACCTACTTTGCGCAGGTCTACGAGAGCTAGGTATCCTGTGGATAGGCTGAAATATGATGGATTTACAGCCATTCACTATGCATATATGGTCAAAGTGATACAGGAACCAGAACCCACATCTTTTGAGCAAGCCATGGGAAAAGAAAAATGGGAGAAAGCCATGGATGAAGAAATGGATGCCTTGGAATCAAATGCTACATGGGAATTGGTACCTTTGCCTAAAGGTAAAAATGCAATTGGCTGTAAGTGGGTTTATAAGGTGAAGCACAATGCAGATGGTTCTGTGAACAGATACAAGGCAAGATTAGTAGTCAAGGGGTATGCACAAACATATGGCATTGACTATGAAGAAACATTCAGTCCGGTTGCAAGGATGGCAACCGTAAGAGCAGTCATTGCTATGGCTGCATCAAAGGGATGGTCTTTACATCAGATGGATGTAAAGAATGCCTTCTTGCATGGTGATTTGCAAGAAGAGGTATATATGGAGCAGCCACCAGGTTATGTGCATGCTGTTCATCCTGAGTTTGTTTGCAGGTTGGAGAAAGCCTTATATGGCTTGAAGCAAGCACCTAGAGCATGGTCTGACAAGATAGGACAGTATCTTGTCACTATTGGCTTTCAGATTTCCAAGGCAGATTTCTCACTTTATGTGAGAAAAACAGAGAAAGGTATTATGCTACTTGTCATTTATGTTGATGATTTGATTATGACAGGTGACAGTGATGAAGATATCCTTCATGTGAAAATGCTATTGAAGCAAAAGTTTGAGATGAAGGATTTGGGAGAGCTGCGTTATTTCTTGGGCATTGAGGTGATTAGATCACCAAGTGGGATACAGCTCTTGCAGAGGCAGTATGGATTGGACATGCTGTCCAAATATGGGATGACAGGCTGTAAGCCTATTTCAGTTCCTTTGGAGCAGAATGTGAAGCTGAGCACAGATGCAGGTGAGCTTCTAGAAGACCCTACTATGTACAGACGCATAGTAGGAAGTTTGATTTATATGACTATTACCAGGCCAGATTTGAGCTATGCTGTTGGATTGGTAAGTCAGTTTATGCAGGCTCCAAGGAAACCACATTTGGATGCGGCTAGACGCATACTCAGGTATGTGAAGTCCACATTGCAGTATGGACTATTTTATGAGACTGGGGTTCAGATACAGTTGCATGGATACACTGATGCTGATTGGGCTGGTAGTATTTCTGATAGACGATCTACCAGTGGATATGTGTTCTCTTTTGGGAGTGCTGCAGTCACTTGGAGCAGCAAGAAACAGCCTACAGTTGCCTTGTCGAGCACAGAGGCTGAGTACAGGGGCGCAGCAATGGCTGCATGTGAGGTAGCTTGGTTGCATAAGCTACTTTATGATATGCATCAGTCTACAGATGGGCCAGTTGTCATTTATTGTGACAACATGAGTAGTATACACTTGGCAAATAACCCAGTCTATCATGCTAGAACAAAGCACATTGAGGTGCATTATCACTATGTGTGAGAGAGGGTTTTACTAGGTCTTATTGATCTAGTTTATGTCAGCACAGAGGATCAAGTAGCTGACATATTCACGAAGGCATTGGGCGCAGAGAAGCTGCGCAAGTTCAGAGACCTGCTTGGTGTGCAGGAATTGGGATTGAGCTCGAGGGGGAGTGTTGAGATATCGAGCTCCACTCGTGATACGCCAGGGTGACCGTTGTGTATTTATGTCACCGACTTGTCAGTTGCAGACGCGGTTGGTACACCGCCCATGAATAATAGCTACATGATAGCTATCCTTATCTACTCTAGTTCGTGGCTTGGTTAGTATGCCACCTTAGTTAGTTGAGTTTGGTTTGAGACCCATATATAGGGTTCTTCTATTTCTTTGTATGAGAGTTCTTTTGGCTTACACAACTAAGAAGAGGAAAACTGCTTTCAGCCTCTACCCTTGTGTGTCTTCCCCCATTGTGCAAGCAAGAAAGCTACAAGTGAGACTCCTTCCTTCTCTCCCACAATCTTGACATTTAGTACATCTTAAGTTGTGTAGATTGGCAGAGTCAATTGCTTTCTCCCCTAAGTGTTGGGGTAAAAGGCCCTTAGGCCTGTCCGTATACAGTGACCATCCATATTCTTTATTCATATATATATATATATATATATGAAAGTGCAATAAGACTGTCATAACATTATTGACAGCACCTACATTGTGTGTGCTCTTCTCTCTCACGTCTCCTTTATCCCTTTCAATTGGTATTAGAGCCACTCCTTCGCGAGCTCTTCCCGGCATTTACACGAGGTATGAGAGCTTGCTTCTCACTTAGTTCTCAGCCATTCTTTGACATGAACAACACGGTTTCATGAAGAGACAGCCATAGCTTCCATCATTGAAGCTTGTTCTCTTCACCTCTTGCTTGGACTTGTCCTAGGCTTGTGTAGGACTATTGTAGGCCTTCATTGGGCTCTTGCTTATCCCCTACCCACCCTGATTTGGCCCCTCAAGTATAGCAGCATGCTCACGTTTTATTTGCACATGTTTGTAAAAATGGCTCAAAAATCACTCACTTTGTTATATCTCGGGCATTCGAAACCCGATTCAAGCAAGGTAAGAGTCTAACTTGGGGTTTGGGCATGCTCTGGACGCGATGGTGATGTTGGATTTGCCAAATTTTGATGACAAAATATTCTGCAATAGATTTTAGGTCTGAGACAACATGTATTTGTATGCCTATGGCTTATGTGATGCTTCTACTGATGTCTATTGATATCGGATCACTTGTGCATGTTATGTCTCTTATGTGAGATGCATTTGGAGCTGATTTAGCTCAGCCATTGACTGTTTTTGAAGAGTCTTAGATCTGTCTAAAATAGGACAGCCACCTGTTACTTCAATTTTATGCTTACAGGTCTTGGCATTTGATGCCTGATTATGCCTGGTTGGTGCCTATACATACGAAAATGTATGCCTATGGATTTGAGCTTGGATTGAGAATTGATTTCCTCAGTTTACAGAGGTTATATGCTATTGAAAACTTCAGGGCTGAAGCTATTTATGCTACAGTTGGGTTATGCCTATTGGTCACGGGGTGCTCCCGATTACTCGGTATGATGTTATGATGTATTTGGACTATGCCACATGTCTTGTTTATGCTTCGGAATGCTTTTGAGCTGAGATTAGAGCTTGATTTGGGTTTGACTATCACTTCTTTGCAGCTGGCATTTCATCTATGACATGGTTTATACCTAGGCTATATAGTATTGGGTTATAATGTCTTGGTGAATGCTTTATGCTTCGGTTGTGGATGGCAGTTTGAGCTCGTCTTGACATTCATTTGAGTATTCCCTTGAGCAATTGGACATTGACTTGGCTTTTTCCGTTATGACCTTGGATGCTATATGGGATTTGATGCTATGATTATGGATCTTGGCTATTACTTGGATGCACTTACAGGTATTCAGCAGTGAACTGTTCCCTTGTTTTGGCAGTTGCCTATTGAGCTGTGATTGCTTGTTTGCATTTGATATGCAGGATACTTACTGATCAGTGGACTTGGATAGTGCTTAGGATTTACAGTTATGGCCGTCCTGCTTCTCTGTTGTATGGCATCTATGCTATTTGGGCTGTTATTGCCCGTGTATGTCAGGGAGCAGTTGATCTTTATGGCCACCCGTGTATGCACATGGTCTACTGCTATGTATTTTATAGAGCTTCTTACCTGGATGCTTTTACACAGATATTTGGGCTTTTATTGGAGTTTGATTCTTGCAGGTTTATTTTCCACCTGCTGTTCTTGGCTAGACATGTATGTCAGTACATGGTATGAGACACTGCAAAGTTATGTATACTCCTATGTTTCGGGGATGCTTATGCATTTATGGCTCCGAGGCATGCTTATGCTTTTATGGCTGCGAGCTACAGTGGTTGGATATGTCATGCTTTTGTTTGCTAGGCTTGTCCGTGTGGGAGCTTTTGCATCCATGGTTGATGCCTTTGTGTTCTCCCCTTCTGATTTGGATGAATCCCTTTTGCAGTATGCTATGATGACTTCCAGCTCTTCTAGTCATGCAGACAATCCTCTTGATGAGCTTGTTCTCTCTGATGAGAGTTCCCCTGATTCTTTGAGCTCCTTGGATGTATTGGACAGCCCTACTCATGCTATTACGGAGCATTTGTCCTCTTCTACAAGTTTTACAGGTTTTGTTTGCTTTCATTGTGGAAAGATAGGGCATGTGAAGCGTAAATGCTTCAAGTGGATTAGAGAGAAGAAAAGATTGCGCTGCACTAGGCATGAGAGTAGAGTCAGTGATACAGTAGGTGAGACCATTATTGATAGTGGTATGGTGCATGTAGTTACCCATGATGATGTAGCTGAGTCTAGACTCCTGGCATCATGTTACCCTGCAAATTACTTGCTCAGTGATATGGCTTATACCTTTGATTGGCTTTTAGACAGTATGGCATCTTTTCATGTTACTCCACATAGAGCTTGGTTCTCTTCTTATAGGGAGGTTGATGGATGTATTTCTTTGGGCCTTGAGCAAGATTGTCATGTTATTGGTGCACGGGATATACACTTGGCTTTGCCAAATGGGTCTTCTCTTATGCTCCATGATGTCTTGCATATACCTACGCTCAGTAAGAGCCTGACCTCAGTCAATCAATTGCATGGTGCAAGATATTATGTCTCTCTTGGGGATACTTCATGGAAAATCCATCATGGTTGCTTGGTATTGGCCAGAGGTGCTAGATATGGCAGTGATTATGTAGTGCATGTCTCTCATATGGGAGATTCTATGGTTGAGTTATGCAGATACCACATGCATTGTTATGGCATTGTCGCCTAGGCCATGTATGACACATTGAGATGGATGCTTTATGCGATATTGGCTTATTGCCTGCTCTTCCCCATGTTACTTTCCCTCATTGTGCTCATGGTCCGTGCAGAGCCTCTTTGGCTTATGGCAATCATGTGAGGCATGCTCCTCTAGATCTAGTCCATGTTGCAGTATATGGATCTATGCCTTCCCAATCACTTGGTGGAGCATCGTATTTTGTGACCTTCATGGATCATGCTACCCACCGTGTTTGGGCTTACTCTTTGGTACGGATTGAGGATGCTATTACTATGCTGGACATGTTTATGGATTCTGCTGGTAGCAGGCCTAGATGCTTGCAGATGGATTATGAGATTCATGCTATCTCTCCCAGCTTACGGATCTCTTGTCAGCAATATGACATTGATTTCTTATGCCCAAGATATTATGGGATTGCTCATGGCATGTGCCTGACTTTATAGGCAAAGGTTGCTTCTATGCTTACCATAGCTAGGTTGTCTTATGGCTTTTGGGCTGAGGCCCTTATGACAACAGTCTACTTGGTTAATCGAACATCGTGTTTTTCTGTGGATGTTATTACTCCGCATGAGGCATGGAGTGGCATGAGACCCTCCTATGATCACTTGAGGATGTTTGGATGCAAGGTATCTGTCAGTATGCCACATGAGCCTGTGTCATGCAGATGCATACTCCTTGGTTATGGAGATGGTGACTTTACGACTTACACGTTTTGGGATTTAGATGCCGAGCAGGTTCTACGCAGCCCGTCATGCTGTCTTTTATGAGATGCAGACACCTCTCAGGCCTCTTGATGTGCGTTCAGTGCGCTTTATGACTGATTCTATAGCCGTATGTCAGTCTTCCTCTTTGCTGAGGCCGCATACTATCTTGAGACCTCGTTTGACTTGTGTTCGGGATGCTGGCCCTCTTTCGATGATTGACCTTGGAGAGTCTGTATGCTCTCCACTGTCTTTTATGCGCTGCGCTGATGCTATGCGCCACTCTGATGCTTTACAGCCGTGCACTTATGAGTTGTGTTGCTTGCTTCATGGGAAGCAATCATGGATTGCTCTATTGTCTAGAGCTATGGGATTGCTTATCTCCTGGCTGTCATGGACTCAGGGATGCTTGACTCTTCTTGTGAGGAGGTTTCCGCCACTTATTGCATAGCTTGCTTTCGGATTGGGCGTTGGGTGAGATGTCATGATTCCTCACCCTATCTCTTTTCTTTTGTTTTGTTTTTTCACTCCCAGGACCATTGGCCTTTTAGTGGGAGTTTGTTGGGGTAAAAGGCCCTTGGGCCTGCCCCTGTACAATGACCGCCCATATTCTTTATTCATATATATATGAAAGTGCAATAAGGCTGTCATAACATTGTTGACATCACCTACATTGTGTGTGCTCTTCTCTCCCGTGTCTCCTGCATCCCTTTCACTAAGCTATGTCATGAGAATGGTACGTTAAACATGCTTGTGTTTTATGTGAGTGCCCAAGAGTGCTAGTGTGTGACTTGTAACTAAGTGGGTATGTATTGTGTGCAATGCTCTATGTAGGTATTATGTGTGTTTCTTTGTGCAACTAAGTGTATGGCTTAGTGCATGTATGATGTAGTGAGTGCAATGCCACAAAAACAAGTAAAAATAGTAACTAATGTGTGTGAGTATTGTGTTTAGCATGTGTTTGTACTCACAAACTTATATAACTGAGTGAATATGTGTTGTATGCAATGCTCTATGTGAGTATTATGTGTGTTTCTTTGTGCAACTAGTGTATGGCTCAGTGCATATGTGATGTGGTGAGTGCAATGCCTAGTGCACTAATGGGAGTGTGGGTCATATGCCTAACCCTGTGTGTGTGTGTACTATGTTCATGAAGATAATTGAATTAAGTAGTAAACATTTACATCAGACCATCAGGTCAGCATAGAAATAATAGACATAAAGGAAAGTCTACAAAGACTCTAACACAGAAATGTCACACAAAAAGAACAGCAAGTGTGGAGCGAACAATGTCATGTGTTTGTTACCTAATTAATATGTGTGTGGTGTGACTAATGTACTAATTAACTTGTTTATATGTGTGACATGTAACTAGTGTCATGTGCTGCGAGTCTTGATAGAGTGTGGTTAGGTGGGTGTGGTGTGGGTTAGTACATTGTGTGGTGACCAAGATATGTGTGACGTGCCTAAATTGTGATGTGGAACAAAAATATGCATAAGAATTAAGTATGCACGAGTGGAACATATGAATGTGTGTGCATAGTGTGTGGTTGTGTGCATGAGTTGTGTCATGTATATGAGTGTGTAACTAACAAGACTAATGTGTAGAAGAGTGTGTTGACTGCTCTAGGTGATGGAGTGTATGTGAAAATCAAAACCATGAGGTGGAGTGTTGTGCCATTATCTTTTGTGGAACATAGCATAGTGGTGGCCGATTGGCAAGTTGATGGGCAACTGGCCATGGTGGCCAAGTTTGTGAATTGCCAAGTAGGTATGTCCGAGTGGATGGGTACCTAAGCCAAGGTGGGAGTGTTGGGCCACGCACATGGGGTAGTTACCCTCAAGTTGAGTAGTCAAAAGACCGATAGGCCAAGTTGGTGGGTGTTTCAATCAAAGGGTCGAGTGCACAGAAGGGGGCTGCATTGGCTAAGTTGTTGGACATTCGAGATGGTTGATATATGGAGCTAGCAAGTCAAGTTAGAGTGTCCAACTAGTCGTTGGGTAGCTTGCAGTCCAAGATATTGGCCAAGTCGGTGGGGACCAAGGGGAGAATTGGTAGGGTGGGCCACATAGATATTGAGCAAAGGGTGAGCTAGTGTACTAGTGTTTGAGTAGGAGTCTGTAGAGGCGACCGCCAAGACCCACGGACCGCTTATTGTTGAAGCGTTTCGAGTCGGGCACTAATGGCTACCTCTCACATAGCTGACACGCTATCCATCTCTATGAGTGTAGTGAGCTTACCTCCATGCCCGATCGAGTTGCCTCCTCTCCCGAGCACTCCGGTAGCTCCATGATCCAAGTGCAAGCTTCAAGCAAGCTCCAACCTCAAGCTCCATGCTCCAAGATCCATTGTCACGAGCAAGAGAAGAGAAGAGAAGAGAAGAGAAGAAAAGAGAAGAGAAGAAGAGAGGAGAAGATGGAGAGCACTCCGGTAGCTCCACGATCCAAGTGCAAGCTTTAAGCAAGCTTCATCCTCAAGCTCCACGCTCCAAGCTCCATTGTCGTGAGCAAGAGAAGAGAAGAGAAGAGAAGAGAATAAGAGAGGAGAAGATGGAGAGCTTCTCCACTACAGTCCCTCGCTCTCACACACTCACTCCCTCACACTCTTATACTCCCTCTCTCAAGTACAAGCTCAAGCAAGCAAGAAGAAGAAGAAGAAGAAGAAGAAGAAGAGAGCTACTTTTGGCCACACACGATAATAAGCTCTCATTCATCTTTTGAACTTTATATACAAAGCCCTAAATCCCTTTTGGGCGTTCATCCCCTTATCCCATTTTTTACATGGCCGGCCGTGTTTCCCATTGTCCTCCTATCTTCCCAGCTTCCTTCCTACCACCCATCTACCTTTACAATTTGTATGGGTGAGAGGTTGACACTTTTAAAATAAATCATGGTGCGCCTTGCGCTCTTTTACAAAAGTATTGACTTGTATTTTTTCTTGTGCTCCTTTCGCCTTGATTTAGAACTTTTCTGCACTTCTTGTGTTTCCAGATTCTTCTTGGCATGCCTTCGTCTTCCGTCTCACTTTTGCCTTGGCCTTGTCCTTTGCTTTAGAGTTTCCTAATGTTCCACCTTGTTCGTTAGAGGGTTAACATTACCCCCTCCTAGACGAGTGCCAGTCCCATAGCACTCACCGTCATATGTAGCAGGCTTTGGCATGCACCGAAGACGTGGGTGGAAGAGACTACTGTGTGGGGTGGCACTTTGTTGGCTTGATTGGTTGGTGATAGGGTTGTTGAAGTTGGTGATAGGGTTGGTTTTTATTGGGTGTTGCACTCATGGGTTGGCACAGGTGTTGATGTTTTGGGGATTCTGGGGTGGGTGATGATTCTTTGGTGGGCTTGCAAGATGCATCATAAAGGATAAGAATTCAAAGTTGAATGTTGATGAAGAGCTGACGGTACTTTCGTTGGAGTCTGCAATACCTAGAATTGAAAACCTTCATATGTGGTCTCTCCCTGGGGGGTAGTGCTAGTCTTCTTATCGTAAAAAAGAAGTATTTTGATTAGTTTGGGAGACAGGTCGAACTCTAAGAAAGTGACAGTATTGTCCTGTACTTGAGGACCCAAACTGTGTATATATTGTGGTGCAGATATTATGTAAGTGCACGTGCATACTTAGATATTAAGTAGTTAGAAGACTGCGGGTCTGGTTCCTCGTAGCAATGGGTGGATGAAGCAAGGGTTCGATAGGGTGGGAAAAATTTTCGATGTTGAGGAGAAGTACACTTGAAGGCTTCTTGAGATATCATTTGTGATTTTGACGATACGATGTAGCATAATTGAGCTCATTGATGCCTTAGCTTTGGTGTGGTTGGTGGTTACTAGTAGTGGTTGAAGAGTACAATGTACTTTCCATAATCTTCGATGCCTTGCTTACCATTGTTGATTGCAATGGAACTGAGATGGAGTGCGAAAAAGAATTGTGCGAATGGTTCAGGGTAACAAGTTGAGAACCATAGGCGAGATGAGCTCCCTAGGTATGTCCTACCCTTGATGTGCCCTGAAAAATTGTGGGGGATGTGTAAAAGGGCTAGGGGATTAGGGACAGAGCTAGCCGACCATGGTCAGGACATACCTAATTTGAGGACCCCTAGGTGTTGTGCTATGATTGTGGGTGCTTTTTTCTTTCCGTCTTTCTTTCTTTTCTTTTCTTTTCTTTTGCCCTCTTTTTTGTGTGGATAAAATGAATACAACCATTGCAATACGTTGAGGCTATCAGCCTTTCATTTGGATTGGGAAATGTCAAGATCCAAAGGCTATGAAAAATGGATATTAGAAAGATGATTGTGTTACTAGCCTCGATGCTAGAAACAATTGTTGAGATGGAGAGATACACTTGAGATTTTACAAACCTCTTTGTAACATGTGAGACATTGATACAATTGAGGTAGCGACTGCAGTGAGCTATGCATGGACAAGGGATAGAGCATCTGGTGGAAAAATTGCATCCTGGTAGAGATGAAGGAACATTTGTCATTGTTGAGAGCGTGGCTCCTACCTGAATGTTGAGTTTGGCCAAGCAAGAAAGAGTAGCCAATGACTATGCTTTGGGCCATGCTCAAGTGCACAGTGTGCTTTCTACATGGTTGATTCTCTTACCAACTAGGCTTCCATCATGGCTCTTTGCTCTTGGTATTTCTGTCACTTTCTCCGTAATGGTTCTTTGTGGGGTTGGTGGTCTTGTGGTGACTTGGACCTTGAACGCTTTTGTACCAAGACCTGTGTCATCCTGCATTCACTTGGTAACTCGTGAGAGTATATGTAAGTCATATGCTTCAACTATAATGAACAAGTACAACTCAAAGAGACATCACTTATATGAATCCCATGGTGTTGACTTTGATGCATATCACCTGTGCTTGATTATCATTGCTTGTGTGTGTGCTGGCTTTGTTTTTCATGTGTTATCTATACATAGTTACAAAACACATTGTTTATTTATATACACTTTTATAAATCCATGTCACTTCGTGAGGATAAAAACCAATTGTAAAACTCAGGATTGTATTGGAGTGTGGCACACCCATCTAGTACTCGTGGCAGCCTACTCAATAACAACATATATTTTGCAACATCGAGTAGCATGGTACCTTGTCCAAGTCTACTGGCAACATGTAGCTCCTCCTCAGTGAGAATCTTATCAACCAGAGTGTTATTTTGGCTAGTTCCGGCTAAGTCCATACCCCAAATCGTAGTCAGTACCTCGAAAAGAAGTTGGCGCCACATAGGTTGGGTCTCTTTGAGATCGCCATTTGGCCAATCGATCCTCTGAGAATGTCATAATCTGGGCTCCAATTTCAGCCATTGTAGCGTGGTTTTCAAACCAACATTTTTCAAATTGACTTCTGATGGGACCTAAAACGGGCCGGCACTGGCTCATGCACTAGCCGGACCTCTATCATGCACTCAACAACCCCACGGCCTCGTGGCCAAGAGCGTTGATGACACATACATCATCTTCCTAAACATCTTGCGTTTGTATCACGTCTCGTAGTCCAACTCTAACCCAATTAACACTCCTCAGAGGGAGTCCCAGCACTTTGTCCAATGGCACGAAATACAAACATAGGAGGTCCTCCCACGGCTGACTCCCGCTACCTCACTGCGACTCTCCTACATCTTGGGGATAACACTTCGCACATAGTCCTCTC
This sequence comes from Lygodium microphyllum, assembly GCF_053477565.2. Taxonomy (NCBI): domain Eukaryota; kingdom Viridiplantae; phylum Streptophyta; class Polypodiopsida; order Schizaeales; family Lygodiaceae; genus Lygodium; species Lygodium microphyllum. Next base: position 35,816,173 of record NC_141154.1, on the reverse strand, counting down.
AAGGTACCAATTATTTCGTTCCAGGATGTACCATACCTCACTTTACTTTTCCCTTAGACCCAACGCCTAGCCTACAGCTTGGACAACCTTACTCACTCAACAATGGTCACGATCTAGAGAATACAGGTCATCCAGGAGGTATTGTCTGATACCTTTTATCATTTTATGCCTCATGCAAATTGTGAATGTCCATGTGCTCAAACAAAGAAAAATCAGCATTGTGCTTAGTGCAAAAACATTCTTTCAATGAATTTCTCTGACGCGTAATTGCTACGTTGCACGAACCTAGCACCAAGGAGACCTCGTGCTACTAGATTCTTATTTTAAATTAACGACCGATCTATATGATATGCATAGATGAAAACAATCAGCCTTTTCTTCCTCTCAGCACTTAAACACCACTCTCATTCTCTTTACCCCCTCGCCGTTTAGATTGTGCACGGTGTATAGGTTTAGGGTAATATTCTTCCATGTTTTTTTTTTGTATGAAAAGCAATAAAAACTCACTAAAACATAAATGCAGGGTTGAACTGAGGCTAAACCTCATACTTCAGACCCCCCATATATACACAAACATGAATCTTATTTTTTAGTATTTTTCACACACTCAAAACCTATTTTTCCCTTATTTTTACCTATTTTTCCTATTTTTCTTGTATTTTTTACAACATTAAATAACTGAAAATACAAAATGAGTTGTGGGCTGTGGCCCTTAGGTTCATTTGCAGCAAAAACACAAATTTAGTTGGTGTGTCTTATTATATTTTCCATTTATATATCAAAAACACCCAATTTTCCCATATTTCGCATGTTTTATGGGTTTTACACTATTAATTTCAGTCACAACACTTATGATTTTCTGATTTTCTGAGCATAAACTGATCAAAATCATAGCAAACAACAACATAATGCATAATCATCCCATGGGAACAAATATTCATGAAGCAACTTGCATAAAACATCAATTTCCTTTGTAAAAATGAAATTACTGTTCTTTGCGGGTTGCGGGTTTTTATTTGCCATGTCTCAGGACTGATTTCCAGCAACCATTAATTTTCATGACAGTCCACAATCAGCAATCTTGATTCCTCTTGAACCACGGAGCAATCTGGTCTTCATTAGACAAGCATCCGTAATCCATTCTTCTTCTTCTTCTTCTTCACCGCATGAATCTGCCCTTAGAGGAGAGAGAGGAAGGAGAGAGAAAGAATAAAATCAGAGATCTTCATAGAGACCACCATTGCGCGAGCGAAGCACGGCGATATGACCAGCAGGGAGAAGGTAGACAAGCCCCATACTCAATTGGGTGGGTTGCTTGCAGCCCACCATCACCCTCATCCATCAACATGGCGCAAAATGCGGCCGCTTCCTGGCGTCGTGCTCCTCCATCTCTCCATGATTTTTTTTCATCCTAAATGGTAAGTGGCATCAAATGTCCCAAGTCCCCAAAGGTCATGACCACTTGACCAAACTTTTGTCCACCCCTTCGTATCTTGCTCGGTTTCTTGGCCATTTCCGGGTCCGGACTCCGAATTGAGCTTTGAAAAATCCTGGGCGTCCAGCTTGACATCCCACATTGGCCGGTAACTCTTGTCAACCCGCACGGTAGTCTGAAAAATTATGAAAAATCAACAAGTGTCGCTCGGGCGCCTTTAAAGCACTTTGCCGCTTAAAATCGTCCTAGATCGAGCCGCCGCCTTCGACGTTGAATATTTTTCCCTTGATATTCGTAATTTTTAGCTATTTTTAAGCACTTCTCGGCATCAAAATTCCGCTCTCAACTTCGATCCTCTGATTGTCACTTTAGTTGCTCTATCTCTAAGAGATTTGGTTGGCAAAACGCTTCATTGAATGTCATAGTTAAGCATAGTTCGTTGGCCTCCTCGTCAGAGATGACTTGCATATATTCATGTAGAGCTTGTCATAGTGCTCATTAAGATATTCTTGCTCTTCCCAAGATTGTGGATATGGTAAGTATTCCTCAAGCTACTCCCTAGGGAGTGTGCTTGTGTTTGCAAGGATGTGGACATGTGAAAATAATTTGAGTTTAGCATCCAACTCAGTCAAGCACTCTGTGACACTTCTATGTTCAATGAGGGCTTGCTCGGTTTTTATCTCATGCAAGGTTCTGGGAGTTTTCCTAGGCTTTAGCATAGTTGGGGGTTCAGGCCTAGATGAGCAAGATTGGTAAATGCTAGGATTACTTATGTCCTTGGGGTTTTCATGTTTCTCCTCTTGAGGCTTTGTTACTATTGTGCCATGGTTTCCCTCGGATGTGACTGGTATAGTTCTGTCAACCTGTTGTGACAGTGTTGTATCCACTCTTGATTGGTCAATGTAAGTTCTGTTGTTGGTGGATTGAGTGTTGCAAGCAACCATTGATGGTAATGGTTGCTTTGACTTATCAGAAAACACGGATGTGTCTGAGGTTTCACTGCTGTTAGGATAGATGGCAATGGGTTTATTCATGGGTGGACTCAATGCTTTATTCCCAAGCTCTTCAGCACTCTTGGTCTCAATCTTCTTGGCGTCTACTACCACTTGCAAGTGCCATTGTTTTCATTGTTTTCTCCTCTTTTTCTTGGGCAATTGAGGTGTATCCTTTAAAGATTCAAGACCTTGAACCACACCAGTCATTGATGTGCTTGGTTGGGCCTCAACATTCTCTTTCCCTAGTGTGTCCTCATGGGACATAGCTACGGTCTGCTGAACAACCTCACTAGGTTGCGAGGGTACAATTGCCTCTCTAGAGTCTAGCTCTTTAGCCAATTCTCTTTCGTTTAGCCCCTCATCTGTTTGCACTGGCAGTTGCACTTTGTCGGGTGTTTGCTCTAGACTCTTGTCCTTACCCATTGGAACATGCCTCTATTGTCTCTTATCAGTGCTGATGTTGTGTTTAGAGCTGTTTTTCTCTTGCTCAGGAGGTTTGGGTGACTCTAGTATAGAGCCAAGAGATAGTTTAGGATTCTTGTCATGTAAGCTTGGATGAAACCAACTGAAGAAGTCAGGGTTGTATTGATAGGAAGCATAGAGATCTAGGATTGTAGGGTCTTGAGTGAGGCAAAAGACATATGCACTAACATCAAGCACCATGCTCCCTACTCCTAGCCTGCTAGCCACATGTAGATCTTCTAGAAGCAATTTATCGTACAAGGGATGTTTTTGGACAGTGGCAGAAAGCTGGACCTCATGGACCATTGCCAACACTCTTAATGAGGTCAGGGCAATGTACATGGGATCATGTATTGATGTCCAAAGGGCTTTCCTTGCTCAAGGGTGTCATTAGTGGCCAATTTTGGCTACCAAACTCTGGTTGGAGTACCATTTCTGTACAAAGTTGCCTTGTCCTTTTCCTTTTCATTTGATTGCTCCGAGCTTTTCCTTGTTTGTCTCACATTGGGCAGTATAGAGTGAGGGTATCAAGTGCGATTCTCTAGCTGTGGCCTTTGGGATGTCCTTTATAACTTCCTCAGCAATAGCTTCATAGTGGGAGTAAACATGTTGTTGCTCATCCCAAGTCAGGGGTTTGGCTATGAGCTTTGTGTGCTTTGGTGTTGGCCTTCACATGTCCACATGGACGTGTGATGGCTGTCAGCTTGTGATCAAGCTTCATCATGCACTTCATCTTTGGTTCATTGGTCAGATGCGCCATCTCCTTGGCCAAATCTTTGAGAGATTTCCCCTCAAGCCTAGGTTTTAGGTGCTTTGACAGTGCTGGAGGTGTCAAGGATGTTGGTTGTGACACCTCTTCCACAGGTGAATTGCTAAGGACACGTTCTACAAGAGGCATCTTCCACCATAGGTGAAGAAATGTGTTGGGGGTTAAAGACTCCATGTGCCTAGCCACCTATACTTATCTTGTACTTATTGCTCTACACCTATACACTATAGGCAATAGCCTCCCATCATTGTTACTTTGTTCTTTATTCTTACTGTGATGAACAAAATAAGAGAAGGCATGCTATACATGGTGACGATTGGAGTTCTAACATACGGTCTTGCACTCTCTTCTTGCTCCAACCCCCATAGCTCTTGCTTCTTGATTTCAGTTGTACTCTAATTTTTGCTCATACTTTCCATCTTTCAACTAGTTTCAAAGTGGGCATATGAGAAGCTTCATGAACATTCATTTCAATCTAGGAAGAGAGCTTCTATTGTAGCTCCCATGGCAACCCCATCTTCATCCATTTGGCCTTTGCAAGACCTTCCAAGCATTTCCAATTAATCATCAAGCTCCATAGCTACCATTGGCACCTCTAGGATAGTCCACACTGATTGCACCTAATTTTACCCTTGACTTACTGTGCATGTCTTATCCTCTAGCTATTTCTCAGGTATTCACAAACCTTTGGCACTTACTCCAAGTAACTTGGATTGATTTTTGAGCAACACTTGAAGTGATTGAAGTCAACCACCATTGATTTATAGTTTAGGAAAAACCTACAATTCATTATCTGGGGTAGAAAGTTTGTTTAATGCTCCAATGATGCTTATGTGAAGAGATTTTGATACTCTGATGATGTATTGATGCCCATGACAACTTCTTAGATTGATTAGAGCTTGTTTAGCTCAACATTTGGAAGGTTTATTGCTATTATATCCTATGGGAAGCAAACATACATTGTGAATTCTTATGTATTTGATGCCTTTAGGCTCTTTGGGGATGTCTATTGGTTATGTGGATGCTTGCCATTGATTATATATATGGGTTATGCTCTCATTGAGCTTTGAGCTTTGTCCTTGAGCTCAATTACATACACTTTGAAGTTTCTATTTGGTTCAATGTTTCCTTCAATGATTTCCAAATTACACACTTGGTTACATAGTGGATATACATTGATCCGGGTTTTTTACAACCCGGATTACTACCACAAAATTTGGCCAAAATCCCTATCAAGAGCTTACCATATCACTTTGGGTTTACTCTTCAAGCACTAGGTATGCTACATTGCTTCTCGATTATGATAACTCTAGCAAATGGGGGGAACAAGTTCTTAGGAGGCATGTCAATGTAAAGGGTAAAAGGGATGGTTATCTTAGTGAAGATGAAAATGGATTACACCTAGGAGTTGAGTGAGTGCATAGATTTTTCAAAGGACTAGCCTCCAATTACACATGGGCTCCGTCTGCATCACTAAGATTTGGAATCTATCAACATCATTAGAGGACACCTCACCCTAGCACACCAGTCAATATCCACATCATGGTGTCATTTGGATCTTACATAAAAGCTTACAAGCATGGACCCCTTTTGTCACATGCTTATATGTATTTATATATATATGGGGGACTAAAGTCAAAGAAGCTTTTGGAAGCCATTTTTTATAATCTCGATAACTCGTAAGAAAAAGCGAATTTCAAGAAAATTCACACGCTGCCCGATCGGTTTCGACCTGATCTACAAAGTTGTAGAAGAAACTTTTTTTCAAATTCCTCACGGATTTGAAGTTATGAAGGCGCAGATTGCTGGCTACATGCAATTTGCTTCTCTCTTTCACCACACCAACTTTCCACTCTATCCTTCTTGTAAATATATTATAATAATGTGCTTTGGGCACCCACCTCTTGTAATCTAGATTGGCTTCTTGCATGATGACCAAGGTGGGGACTTGTCCCATCCACTATTCTCCATATTTTTAAAGATGCCATACATCATCTAGGATTATGTTAATCAAGAAGATTAGCTTAATTGAATCCCTCATGGAGGCTATATAAAGAGCCCATGGAGAATGAAGGGGAAAAGGAGGGACAATGACAAGCCCATGAGAGCACTCTAGAATACCCTCATCTCTATGAGGTAAGCTATGAGTAAGTTCTTTTATTATGTAGTATAATGGCAAGATTCCTCTACCTCTTCTCCTATTATCTCCCTCTCTTCTCATCTTCTCATTCCATGTAGCATAATGGCAAGCTTCCTCTACCTCTTCTCCTCTTGTCTCCCTCTCCTCTCATCTCTCTCTCTCATATTCCAATATGGTGTCTAGTACATATATTCTCTCTTGTAAATTTGTGTCTTGGTTCTCTTGATTCTCTTTGAGAAAAGGGATGTCCTAGCCCATCCTCCCTTTGGCTAGGTGGTGCCCCTCTTTAGTTCTCTTAGTGAGGATTGGAGGTTGGATGGGTAAGAGGCAACCTGTTCATCATTTCAACCCTCATTTTTAGTGCCCTTGCTGAGGACATTCTCAACCACAATTCTCTACCTCCTTATGTGGGACGATACAATACATGGTGGTGCATCCTCTACATGCATATGAGGTGAAGTTCATCGAACGCAACAATTACTATTTAGATTTGTACAAGGTGGAATTGGCAATGGTAATTTACTACAATATGTCTATTGAGGAATGTTAATGGTAAATTGTAGTGTGTTATAAATTTAGATAAAAGTGAGGTTGTCAAAGGAGTAAAGCTTGAAAGAGTTAGTGCAACTTTGATGAATAGAGCTTTACAATTCGACAAGAATAACCTAGGGAAATTTAGTGTTCAATCCGAGCACCATGTGTGGTGGTTTGTTGCATTTGAAGTTCCTAAGGAAACATTTGAGGTGCTACAGCTATTCTTTATGCAAACAAGCATTCCAAGCATCATTGATCGTCAGGAACATGGTGAGACGCCCTCGGTTGAAGGGCATGGTCAATATTTGGTTGAATGGCATTGTGCAAGAGACTTGAAAACTTCTCTCAGCACTCATCAATGAGGAAGGGAATGTCATGTTTCGTAGGCCACATGGCTACAATGGGTGGAAAAAGCTATATTTTGCAGAAGTAATGGTGGAAAAACAAGGTTGGCCAAAGCTAAGGTTTGGATAAGTCTTAACAAATTGACTCCCTTACTTCGCAAGATGGTGTTTATCAATGAAGATAAGTAAGAATTTATTGATGATTTGCATAACTTCTACGAAAACATGGTGGAAGTGTGGGGAAAAAGCTCTATCACACATTACATGATGCATACTAAGTTAATATTTTAAAATTGTATGAATTGTATAAACTATTGAGCATAGTTTTACTCATGTGTGATATGTGTCTTTGTAGCATATTCTTGAGGCACATGGGCCATATTTTGGAGAAAAGGGAAGCATCAGAATTTGGTCCACACAAGAGATGGAAAATTCCCATTGGATAGTGCATGGTGCATACCAAAGAAAAATCGATCATGGTGGAGGGGTGAATGGTAGCAATCCAATGATCCAATCGCTATTTTGGGGGTATAGGATTATAGTAGCAGATGAAGCTAAACTCTCAAAAAAAAGAGCAAATGAAAGTATTGATGAATCGACTGACTGCAGACATAATGGAATCACATCGTGTCACTAAAAGAGTGCGTTATGAAGCCTCAAGTGCCAAAGAAAACCATGCCAAGTGGCTAGAAACAAGGCTTTGACAAGGCAAAAAATGGGTTCGAAGAGAGCTAAGATAGTAAGATGAACAATGTGTTCAGTGTGAATTCATAGTTTAAGAGAGAAAGAGAGATTGTGCATCTATGTGAAGGAGTCTTGTAGTTTAGGGTTATATAAAAGAGGTTTTCACTTTCTATCTTATTCATTGAGTTCTCACATCTCTTGTGTAGGAAAGATGGCTAGGTCTAAGGTAGTTGTAAATAAGCTTCCGCTCAAAGCCCCATATTGTGTTCAGTCCCTTGGAGCATCTACTAGCTCTAATGCACCCCCTTCTCAACCTAATCGAGCTTCCTCAAGCTGTCCTCACAAGGGTCATTCTCAGCATCCCCACAAGAAACGCAAGTGGAAGCCAGGTAGAGTGGCCTTGAGAGAAATTAGGAGGTATCAATGCTCTTTTGATCTCATCATTCTGAAGGCGAGCTTCTCGAGACTTGTTCACGAGATTGTGCAAGACCTCTACGCACAAAAAGTAGGAGGTGGTTTTTGGCACAAGGTCAAGATAGACCTGATCACTTCACAAAAGAATGTCTTCATGCTCTACAGTGTGCTGTAGAGGCCTTTTTAGTTGACTTGATGTTGACTGATGCTCAACACCTTGGCAAAAAATGATGCCTACAATTGCCCTGCTATCTGGTGTCTAGGGCAATGGCCCCAGACACCACGGCAGTTGTGCCCCAGATGCCAGACTTTGGACAAGGTAGTTACATATAACATTTTTGGCCAAGATTTCACCAGTGGAATCGGGGGACCTGATGCACCCTACCGTCAAGTCTCATCGCATAAAATTATATGGTAGAAATCTCACATTCTCTAGATCATATTGTATCTTCATTTCCTCGTGTGTCAGTGAGGCATCTGTTTGGGTAGAGGGATCTACAACTCCTTGATAGGAAGCTGGGGCCTTGGTCTACCGAATTGATCATGTTGTAGTGCTTCAAATTCAGCATTCGGCACAAGGTAATCTTCTTCAATTGAGGTAATATGCTCCTGTGATTCTATGATGACACTGATTATATCTAAGCTTGTGCCATCATATCTTCCAATCTTTGCCATCGTCGGATGCACATCCATGTAATCATAGTCGATTAGGTCTTCCATCGAATCCCTAACTACTATGATGGAAAACAACTCTTCTTCCTTCATTTCCAAGTATTGCAGCACATTTGATATAAGCAAGTATTGTACACAATCTACTTCAATGGGCGTCAAGGAGACAAGGTTGGGTTTGTCGACTTGTGGCTGTTCTGAAGAAGATGGCACCATGAGAGCCAACCCTTGCTTTGCCACTCGATGTTCCTCTTCAACATTTATGAGCTCTTCAAACGGTTCTTATCGTTTGTATGTGATAGCAACAACCTGTGGAGTTGTATCTTCATTGCTCTCCTCCTCTAGGGGTGTATCCAATGAAAGGAGGTAAATTTCCAATGTGCAATCACACTTCACGAGATCCAAAGGTGTTGTACCTGGTGCACTGCCCATGGGAACAATGCATACTTTGTGCAAAGGATCCACATGGACCAGACACCTATTCACCATTTTTTGGTGATTTTTCCCTACCTAAAATACCATGAGCTGTTCTAGAGGCACCCAAGTCATGTCGCATCCTTGATGGAGTATGTGCAGGTAGCAATGGTGCTCACAAAGTCTTCCAAAACCTTAAGGGGGGGATCCAATGATGAGAGCATGCTTTCAAAGTTGAAGTTCTTAGAGAAAACCTGAAATATCTCATCACCATGGCTGGCAAACCCAGGAGGAAGAAGCTTGGCGGTGAGAGCTATGGTGGATGGAGAGCAAAAGACAAGAGAGTGAGAGACTCAAAAAATGGGAACTCCAACAACCACAATGTGTGGCCGGGCCTTCCTTTATTCAAACTGTCACTAAAAGAATAAAGAATAAGTGTGTAGTGGCAAGTACTGTCAATGTAGTAATACATGAGCAGCTAGGCGGAGGCAGCTTTACCCCCAACAACCTCCCACTTAAAGGTGAATCTGCCCCAATGAGAGAGAAAAAAGAAAAAAGATAGTACAACATGTACACATGTACAACAGCATGAGGAAAAGGACATCATCTCATCCAATGCCCATCAATCTCTTGAGGAAGGCAAAGCGCTTAGTAGTGAGGCTCTTTGTGAGCAAGTCTGCAAGATTCTGCTCAGTCGGAATCTTGACAAGGTCAACAGACCTATCCTCAATGACCTCATGAATGAAGTGATACCTCACCTCAATATGTTTCGTCTTCGCATGGAAGACCGGATTCTTGGCCAACTGAATGGCACTCATAGAATCCAAATGCAGTGTAGGCATAGCATCTGTCATACCAAGGTTTGCAATCAAATGGCCTAACCAAATAGCCTCCTTGCAAGCCTCTGTGGGCGGCAATATATTCGGCCTCTGTAATAGAAAGGGCGGTAAAATTCTGCACACTTGACATCCAAGAGATAGCCCCTCCAGTATAAGTGAACACATAGCAAGATGTGGAATTTCTACTATCTGCATGTCCTGCATAATAAGAGTCAGTGTACCCTGACGGATGCCATAACAAAGATACATATCTGCTGTGCCCTTCATGTACCTCATGATACCCTTCATGGCATCCCAATGTTTCTTGCAAAGTGTAGCCATATAACATGCCACAACCCCAACAACAAAAGCTATATCTGAATGGGTGGCTATCATGCCATACATAAAAAGGGGAGTGGAACCCAAGAGGAAGAAGCTTGGTGGTGACAGCTATGGTGGATGGAGAGCAAGAGCCAAGAGAGTGAGAGACTCAAAAGTTGAAAACTCCAACAACCACAATGCATGCCCAGGCCTTGCTTTATTCAAACTATCACTAAAAGAATAAGGAATAAGTGATTGTGATGGGGGCCCGCCACCTGCAGTGTGCAATGGTGAGTATTGTCACTGTAGTAATACACGGGCAGCTAGGCGGAGGCGCCTTTACCACCAACAACCTCCCACTTAAAGAATCTGCCCCAGTGAGAGAGAAAAAGAAAAAAGAAAATACAACATATACACATGTACAACATGATGAGGAAAATGATGTCATCTCATCCAATGCCCATCAATCTCCTGAGGAAGGCAAAGCGCTCAATAGTGAGGCTCTTCATGAGCAAGTCTGCAAGATTTTGCTCAGTCAGAATCTTGACGAGGTCAACAAAACTGTCCTCAACAACCTCACAAATGAAGTGATACCTCACCTCAATATGTTTTGTCTTTGCACAGAAGACCAGATTCTTGGCCAACTGAATGACACTCATAGAATCCGAATGCAATGTAGGCATAGTATTTGTCTGGTCTGCAAACAATCAAACAGCCTAACTAGATAGCCTCCTTGCAAGCCTCCATAGCTACAATATATTCAGCCTATGTAGTAGAAACGACTGTACACTTTTGTGCCTTGGACATCCAAGAGATAGCCCCTCTAGCATAAGTGAACACATAGCGAGAAGTGGACTTCCTACTATCTGCATGTCCTGCATAATCAGAGTCAGTGTACCCCACAACTTTTGTATCCTAGCTACCATAACAAAGACACATATCTGTTGTGCCCTTCAGGTACCTCATGATACCCTTCACGGCATCCCAATGTTTCTTGCTAGGTGTAGCTATATAACGTGCCACAACAACGGAAAAAGCTATATCTCGATGGGTGGCTATCATGGCATACATAAGACTGCCCACGGCTGAGGCATAGGGAATCTTGGCCATCTCAGCCCTCTACTCATCTGTCTGCGGAAAATTGGCTTGTGAAACCTTTACATGAGAAGGTAATAGATAGCCCATAGGCTAACATCCTGCATAGGGAAGTGCTCAAGGACTTTATGAATGTACTCCCTTTGTGACAGATAGAGTAGTCCCTGAGATCTATCGCACGTAATGTGCATACCAAGTATATGAGAGGCATGCCCCAGATCTTTCATCTCAAAGCTCTTCTTGAGCGCTCAGCCTTAAGAGCATCTAGCTCCTCATGAGCTGTCCCTGTTAAAAGCATGTCATCCACATAGAGTACCAACATTAGTAAAGAACTGTCATGGGCTTTCTTAATGTACAAGCATGGATCCATAGCACTGTGGTTGTAGCCCTGTGACTACATGAATGCATCAAACTTATGGTACCATTCCCTAGGTGCCTGCTTCAAGCCATATAGACTTTTCTTTAGCTTGCATACTAGGTGTTCCTTGCCAGGGTCTACAAAGCCCTTGGGCTACTCCATGTAAATCTCATCATGCAATTCCCCATGTAAAAAAGCCGTCTTGACATCCATCTCTAGGTTAAGCTATGCAACCAAGACCAAGACTAAGTGTAGGGTGGTCATCTTGACCACATGAGAAAATACTTCATCAAAGTCAACACCGTGCTCCTGCTTAAAACCCTTAGCAACCAATCGAGCCTTGTATGCCAGCTTGGGGTGTCCAGGGGTACGTTTTAGCTTGTACACCCATTTCCATGGCAAAGCCTTCTTACCATGAGGCAAGGAAACCAAATCCCAAGTTTGATTCTTATGCAATGAGTTAAGCTCAGACTGCATAGCCCTCTTCCAAAAGTGGCAATCACCCATGTGCATAGCCTCATCATAAGTGAGAGGCTCTCGTACATCTGTAACCATTACATAATCCATAGAGGGCACAAAACGGTCAAGAGGTCATCTATCTCTAGTAGAACGCCTCAACCTAAGCTTTGCCACCTGGCCGGCATCCTGTCTAACATCAGCATGTCTAACATTTGGGCCATGAGCATCGGGTGATGCTGCGCGCTATCTAGCTCACCGTGGGCTGAATGAGAGCAGGTGGCTCTTCTTGAAAGATAACTCTGCGTACCTCAATCACTTTCTCAAGCTGCATATGCATTTTGTCCTCATGAAAGATGACATCATGGCTGCGGATCACTTTCCGCGCCTGCGGATTCCATAGACGGTAACCCATCTCTCCTGCATCTCCATAGCCAATGAAAATGCATTTGACACTTTTAGGATCTAGCTTATTGCATTTGTCCTTGGGCACATGGCATAATGCCTCACATCTAAAGACACACAAATGATCATAAGAGGAGGGCTTGCCTGCGCATACCTCCTCTATAACCTGAAAGTCAATGCCACTCCTGGTCACAAAGATGCTCAAAAGCACGTGATACATACTCACCCCCATTATTTGACCTTAGGCATTTTAGTCTTTTCCCAGACTGGTTCTCTGCCAATGTAAGCCAATGCTGAAATATGTCTAAGACATCGGATTTTCTCTTTATGGGATAAGCCAAGACCTTACGTGAGTAATCATCTATGAAAGTAACAAAGTACTTTGCCCCAATTGAGTGACTGACAGGGCATGGACCCATATACATCTGAGTGCACAAGAGCCAAGGGCTCACCCATGTGTTTCTTACCGAACTTTTTACACGTATTTCTAGTCTGCTTGCCATACAAACAATGATCACAGGATACTACAAAGCACGGAGCATTTTCATTCCTTTAAGGGACATATGCCCCAAACGAGCATGCCAAATGGATACATGGGGAATAGAACCCACAGACAAAACATGATCCAAGGTAGCTCTAGATACAAGTAAGCGATAGAGACTACCAGACTTGGCACCTCTTGTAAGCACAAGCTTGCCACGAGTAATCTTCCATGCAGAGTCTCCAAAAGACACAAAATACCTTGCATCATTAAGCTGTCTAGCTGTGACATAAGGCTGCAAGTCAACGCAGGTACATGGCATACATCATGCAAAACAAAAGAATTGCCAGAAGGAAACTGTAGCCTAACATCACCAATGCCCACAATGTCAAGAGACTTGTCATCACCAAGACGCACAGAACCAGAGATGGTACAATAGGTATGAAACCAATCTCTACAAGGTGTCACATGAAAGGACGCACCCGAATTCAAGAGCCAACACTGCGCATACATAGAATGTATCTCAGTAGCCTGTAAGGCATTGCATGAAAAAGCTGCAAGTATGTAATTGTCATCTGAATCAGTGGCATGCATGACATTAACATCTTCTATCTTCACACTAGACTTTGTAGGTACAATACTGTGCTCATCAGTGGCATGCATGATATTAACCTCTTCTATCTTCACACTAGACTTTGCAGGTACAATATTGTGCTCAAAAGACTTTTCCTGCACTTTCTCTTTTCCCTTTTCCTTGCGCTTATCATTGCGCATTTTATGGCACTACAGCCTAGTATATCCTGCTTTCCCACAATAATGACAGGTAAGATCAGACTTCCGTCCACGGGACTTACTGCGACCATGTGACATGGACCTGGACTTCTGAGAGTCCCTGCCCTTATGATCATTATCATGCCTGCCATGTCTACCACCTCTAACGGTCAATGCATGTGAAGAGCAGGAAGCATCATTGTTTCTCTTGTTGATTTCCTCAGTCAATAAAGAACTCTCAACATCTTTGATTTTTAGCCCATCAAGCTTGTTCATGCATATGGCAGTACGGAAGACATCCCATGATTCAGGCAAGGTGCCAAGTAGAAACAACGGGTGTAAGTTGTCTTTGAACTAAATACCCTGTGACAACAGACTCTTCATGATAGCATGAAATTGACTGAAATGAGATGATAGGGATGTCCCCTCCTTCATGTGAAGGTCCATTAACTGCTTTAGTAATACATATGTGACACAGCCTCTGCTATGCATAAAGCTCCTAAATCTTCTCCCATAAATCCGATGCACTCTGATTCTCATCTTCAACAACATTATGATGGACCTCTTCTGAGAGTGACAAGATAATGGTAGACTTGCATAGCTCATCAACTTCCATCCAAACATCATCATCCATATCCTCAGGTTTAACACTCTTAAAGCACAAGGGTTTAATCTGTAAATTCTACACCAAAACTTGCCATATCTGGGACTTCCAATACCCATAGTTCGTACCATCCAACTTGGCAATGTTAAAGAGAGCTATGTCTTTCAGATGACCAGCCATACTGTTAAGCCCAACACGAAGAAAGCAAAAGAAAGTGGGAAAGACGCAGGGCAAAGGAAAAAAAAAGGTAGCCCGACTGAAGAAAGAAGAGGAAGGAAGACCAAAAGCGCAAGGGCAACCTTAAAAGTCCAAGGCAAATGCAAAAGGGGCAAAGGCACATTTCAAAATAAAAAGGCGCACCCTAAAATCTTGTAAAAGAGTGCCGGGCTCTCACCCATGCAATTTGTAAGTGTAGACAGGCGATGGAAAGGAAGCTAGGAAGATAGAAGGACAATGAGAAAAGGGGCCTAGGCTAATGGCCGGCCATGTAAAAAAAGGGGGATGACCGCCCATGGAAATTAGGGCATGTATATAAAGTTGAAAAGTGAATGAGAAGCTCATTCTTTGGTGTCTGGCAAAAAGAGTCTTATTCTTCCTCTCTTCTTCTCTACTCCTTGCTTGTGTGTGCTCTTGAGAGAGGGAGTGTGAGAGTGTGAGGGAGTGAGTGTGTGTGAGAGTGAGGGATCAAGAGGGTAAAGATCTTCACCATCTCCTCTCCTCTTCTTCTCTTCTCTTCCCTCTTCTTTTCTTGCGCGCGCGGCTATGGAGGATGGAGCTTGGAGATGGAGGAGGATTGAGGATGCTTGAGCTAGCATCAAGAATCGTGGAGCTACCGGAGTGCAAGAGAGAGGAGGGTACTCGATTGGGCATCAAGGTAAACTCACAACACTCGTAGGATCGACGGCGCGTCGGCTCGGTGAGAGATAGCGATTAGAGCTCGCTTGGAATGCTTGAAACAATAAGCGGTCCGTGGGTCTTGGTGGTTGAGTGAAAGCTCCCACATTTTGATTCCGTTGCCGGGACCAATGGATTCAAGCTTGAGCACTTGCGCGCCTCATATCAAGCATCGAAGTAGGGTATTCATCCCCGAAACGGAGCTTGAGATAGGTAGGAAGTTGGGTGTTTTCGATCTTCAGAACATGTAAGTATTTTGGGATATTTTGGTTGTTTGATGATTGGAAAACATGGAGAAATTAGTTCAGTGTTTTGCTTTTGATTTATGTTGTGTTTAGGGTAGGTTAACAGTAGGAAATCACACCCAAGAGGCAGAGGGTTGCTGCTGTGAAACATGGAGAAAATCGGGGAAAACAGGGGAAAAATGGAGGAAATGCGCATGTAAATGTGTAGGGAATGCTAGGAGAGTGATCTGTAGTGTTTAGGGAAGGACCAGTAGGGTATAAGTTCTGGAAGGGCAAGAGAATCCTCATTCGCAACCAGCTGAGAGAGAGAGAAGAGAGAGAGAGAGAGAGAGAGCGAGTTTGGCGACCGTCTGATCGACCAGGGCACGGAGGGACATTGCATTCGGCGATCACCAGGTACACCGATCTCTCCCTCACCACTCCAACTCCATCGCTGGTGAATTTCGTGGTCAATAGTAATAGATATCTGGAGATATTTGGGCGAATCCGTGCTCGCAAGTTCATCGGGCAGGCAGAATCGGACGTCCGACCCAGAATCGGACACTCAGACTGCCCGTCCGATCGGACCACTCCGCTAGATTCAAACACTCGGACAACTGTCCGATCGGACCACTCCGTCCGATTCGGATGTTCGGAGACTCGGATGCTCGGAGACTCGGACGCTTGGACTCGGACCCACCCTGTCCAATCGGACGAATTAGGACATGTCAGCAATCAGACCACCTGTTGGGTTCGATTCCCAGAATCGGACCCGCCCGTAATCAGACCACCAAAATTGGACACTCGGACTAGCCCGTCTGATTTTAGAAATCGGACCACTCTGTCCGATCGGACCATTCGATCGAATCGGACCACCCAAAATTGGACTAGCCCAGAATCGGACCACCCTTGTCTGATTCATTGAACACTTGCCTGCCGTCCGATTTTTGAGAATCGGACACTCAAACTTTGAGACTGCCACTCAACCCTGACACACCTGGTCCGATTCCCAGAATCAGACCACTGGTAAATCGGACGTCCGAGAGTGGAACAAAAAAAAAAGAAGGGAAATATATCAAAACTTGACCCACCAAGGGACACACTGGAGCATTCCCCAGCGACCTACCCCCTAGTGAACAATGAGAAGCAGCACAGACCCTAGAACCCATTAGAACGGCCAGGACTTGAGTAACAAAGCCTATCAGGCCCGAAACGAGCGAGAGTGAGTAAGACGCTGGGAAATTGCTTGTAGCACTCATGTTGAATTTTCGCACTTGAAGTACACTTAGGAAGGAAAACTGAAAGCCTGATTGAGCACAAGTGCACGAGGAACAAAACACTCACGAGTGACCATAAGTTAAGAACTGTATTCAGTAATTAAAGGAACTCACTCAGATAAATCGCTCAAAAAACCCACCAATAGGAGAGGACCCAAGACATAGACAAACGCACGAAGCACAGGATAGAACCAAGCAAGGAGCGTCAATGACAAGGATCTGTCACGACTAGTTAACCTGATCAAGGGCGCAGCGAGGCGCAAGAATTCAACCATGACGGAAGAAAGCTCAGGCCATCGGTCTACCGAGGAGCTCGATGTGAGTGTGTTCCCAGGCGCTATACAGCAGATGGTGAGCAGTTACGATGCACACGCTCGGTACGAGCACCATGGTAGGACGGCAGATGCAATCATTGCAGACCTAGAGGAGGAGAGAAGGCTAGCCCGTAGGGCATTGCAAGGCATAGCTGAGTATAATAGGGATCAACAAGCTAGGAGCCTAAGGCAAAGCATGGAGCTACATGAGGTGCAGCGAGTGCTGAACTTGGCTGGCCGGAACCGAACAGACCATGAGAGAGCACTAGAGGGAGACCTGACGCTGAGCAAGCTCCTCATGAAACGGCTGCTCGATAACACCACAGTAGAGCAGAGTGCCACTGCGCTAGTGACGTCTCTCCTTGCAGGATTAGGGGCAAACCAGGGCTCAAAGAGCCAGGCCAAAATACCGATTATTGCCAAGCAACTCGACAAGTACCAATCGCATGACGATCCGTACAGCTTCGTTGAGCAGTTTGAGCAAGTCTACGAAGCCAACGGCCTCAACAACCAGGCTCAACATTCTCAAGCATTCGGACTTTGCTTAAGCGATAAGGGTAGGATGTGGTATACAAGCCTGGATGCCATGGAATGAGCCAACTTCAATAATCTCAAGGATCTCATTGTCAAGAGGTTCGCCGAGCCCGGATACTCCGACAACCTGCTAGTACGCTTGATGAATGTCAAACAGAAGGAGAAGGAGGACATCCGCGACTATGTGACCCACATGAGAAGTCTCTTTAAGAGAATCCCCTTGGGCGAGCGACCGACTGACAGAGCAGTTTCAACTGTATTCATTAACGGAATTAGAGATGAGGAGTTATATAAGGCATTGGCAGGCAATTCAAGCTTGTAGCGAGACGTGGTGGCTAGAGTTTTTGAGGAAGCCATCAGAGTCGATGACCAGCTGAAAGAGTGAAGCTCTAGGAGCTCAACTCTGGAAGAGACTAACCCGGGAAGCGTAGATCGAACATCAACCTCTAGTGAACGGTCAAGCCCATCATCCCAAGATAAGGGGAAGACCACCGAGACAGACCAAGGCTTGGCTGAGGTCAAGATGGAATTAGCCAAAATACAAGACATGTTGAGACGACCGATGCACCCACACATCCAGTGCGTGTATTGTGGTGGAAACCATGTGCCAGTAGAGTGTCAAGACCCTAGGTCAAGACCTTGCGCTAACTGCGGTAGGTTCGGCCACGATGCTGCACACTGCAAATTACCACGAAGACTGCCACATGCGCACTCCTATGGCCAGCCTTATTCGGCTAACAGGCTGCAGCCATTCTTCAAACGGGGAGCCCCATTAGCCCTACCTGCGCCTAACGATATGAAACCAACTGTCCCTAGAATGGACATAAATCCTACTGGCATTCCTAGACCACCTGGTCCCTATGTGACCCACCCACCGAGCGACGCTCCCGTACACTACGTGGAGGAGCCCAGTGACGAAGAGACCTACATATACCCTTACGTCTCGCATAACGATGAGGGCAACGCGGTCCTCATGGATTATCGACCCGTGCCGGTGATGGCGTTAGGATGAGGATGGGGTAGAGGCCTAGGAGGGTAGCCACAGGATCCGATCACTTGTTGGACTTGCGGACATACCGGTCATGTCTCATCGCGCTGCCCTGAAAGAGAGCAGCAAAACAAGGACAAAGCTGACCAAAGGTGCGCACAATGCAGAATCACCCATCTTTTCATAGACTACCCAAAGCGAAAGTCGTCCTCTGGTTCAACTAATTTGCCATCTGTCCCATTGGGGCTGTTTGGTGTTGAAAACCCCGATGGGGAGGCCACACCTATTTCCTTGCGAGTTATGACCCGAGCCCAAACGAAGTAGGCCGGCATCTCTCTGCTAGGACCTAGCAATCTTGATGCGACCTTAGTAGGAAAAAAAAGCCGTAGACGGAGAAAGAAGAGATCGGAAGCTAAGGTTGCACTAAGCACTAAAGACCGACAGTATTACGACCTTACCTAATGGGAAGAAAGTCTCAGACACAGAGGTAGAGACCTCAGCCCCTAAAACAACCCAAAAGGGAAGCGCTAAGATAGGGGAATACCCGCACCCCAAGCGGCAATTAGAGGCCATAGAAAAGGTGAAGGAATTGGTGAGGGAGGCTCAGCAGCATCTCAAGGATGTTGAACCCATAATAGAGGATGAGATCGATGATCTCTCCAGCATGAGCGCGCCAATGTCGCCACCTCAACCTAAGTCGGCCAAAGCCACTGCACCACCAGCAGTGCCGCTGAGACCATGTCTAGATGCAACAGAACCGTAGAACAGCCGCAGCCAGTGGCCAGGACAGTCTAGGCTAAGAGAAGGACGAGTGTTTGACAACCTCTTGACCACGTTGGTGACCACGCCTGTAACACTTAGCCTGGGGGACCTGCTTAAGCAGCACCCTGCCCTATGGCAAGACCTCAAGCAGTGGGTCAAGGGATCGCATGGCAAGACCTCAAGCAGTGGGCCAAGGGATCGCAAGAGCAGGCCACGGCAAATCCTCAAGACCAGGATGCGGAAACACAATTGCCAAGTCTGATGCTACACTCCGTGCCTAAATCCTTGCACGTCAACACCTTTTGGGAGGGCTCTGAGATGCACGCAGTCGTGCCGGTCCTAGCCTTGGGTGACACAATAAGGAAGGGAATTGTGGACACGAGAGTCGGGGTTAGTGTGCTTAGCCACGCAGTGCTGCAGACTTGGGGAAACCCGCCTATCGAAGCTGCTCGGTTTAATGTCACACTAGCAAACGGTATGAGAGTGAAGCCATTCGGGGTCTTGAAGAATTGGCCAATAAAGATTGCAGGAGTCCAGTTCTCTGTCGACTTTATAGTCATGAAGGGAGTGGACTATGATATCCTATTGGGCTGACCCTGGTTGCGCAATGCTAGAGTCATCGAAGATTGGGGTAATAGCCTGATCTTCCTTGGCAATCGAACTGACGCCGTAAGAATAGAGATGGACACTTGGAAGACCTCACCAGTCGACCTAGACGCCATCTCTGCTATGCTCAAAAGTGCACGAGCTGAATCTCATGTATAACTGGGCCCTGATTCCAGACCAACGAGATGGGGCTTTCCAAGCCCTAGGAGACGATGGGCAGTTGCACGACAAAGATTCCTGCGATGAATATGAAGACTGCCACTCTTTCAGTGGCGAGAGCGAGGGTGAAGTGGATACCATAGAGTACGACACGGATGGATGCAAAATTGAGCAGATACGAGCAGACGCCAAGCCACAGAAAAGGCAGGCCCTTAGACTGGAGCAAGGAGTCATGCACATGGAATGTGATCGTGCGTGGTTGGAATGTATGGGGGCCATAGACCTGGAGCAAGTAGGCCTAGCCCAAGCAGGAACGACATCAATACTTAGAACCGAATCGCCATCCAAATTGCTTCCACCAGGGGAGACCTCCTCTTTTAGCGAAGATGGAGGGTTTGAATCTGAATCGAAAGTTACTTCGGATAGCGACCCAGAGATCCCTAGGCCGCCCATGACCAAACGCACCAAGGGGAACTTACCTGTCCACCTGAGACGCAGACGGTCACACCAAGATAGGGCAAAGCACCCCAAAGATACACGATCAAAAGAGCAGTGAAAGCCGCATGACCTCCCTAAGCGATTCACTAAATTCAAAAAAGGGGATAGGGTAGTGGTTCTGCTAGGTGCCAAGCGTCAAGGGCAGACAAGTGAACCGATCGAAGGACCAGCCAAGGTCAAGGAGGTTAACCTAGCCCTGGAAGGGGAGACACCCCGACCAATGTTCATTGCCGATGACTTAACTGGTAAGGAAGACTTGAGTCTTGTCGCTCTCTTGCGGGAGTACATGGACGTATTTGCCTGGTCCTTAGAAGAGCTACGGGGGGTAGATCCGAGTGTTGTGACTCACAACATACCCATGACATCAGACGCAATGCCGGTCAAGCAGCAACCGTATCCCATGAATCCAAAACACTCCCACGCTGTCAAGGAGGAAATTGACAAGCTAATGAGAGCTGGATTCATTTACAAAATTGAGCACACAGACTGGGTATCACCCATAGTCATTGTGATGAAGAAGAATAGCAAGATCCGAGTGTGCGTCAATTACAAGAAGGTGAACGCTGCTACAAAGAGAGACAACTATCCCTTGCCGTACACTGAGTACATGCTTGAGAGAGTGGCAGGCAAGGAAGCCTACAGTTTTCTAGATGGCTTCTCAGGGTACAACCAGGTGCAAGTGCACCCTGCAGACAGGCACAAGACTGCCTTTGCCACTGAATGGGGTGTCTTTGCGTACGTAGTCATGCCCTTCGGGTTGACCAATTCCCCCGCACCTTTCAACGCCTCATCTGCACCATATTCAAGGACATGCTTCGCAAGGAGTTGAGGTCTTTGTCGATGACCTATGTGTCCATTTGACCTGGATTAAACACCTAGACAAACTCTGCGCGGTCTTTGAACGATGTCGCTTATATTGTCTCTCCCCGAACCCCTTGAAATGTCAGTTTTGGGTGAAGCACGGATGCATCTTAGGACACGTGGTGTCAAAGAACGGCATTGCCACGGACTTCTTGAAGGTTAGGGTTATCGTTGACCTTCCACCCCCAAGTAATTACAAGGGAGTTCAATGCTTCTTAGGTCACACAGGATACTATCGGCGGTTTGTACTGAACTACGCGCTGATCGCTAGGCCATTGTACAAGCTGCTAATTGTCTTCGAGTGGACTGAAGCATGCCAACGGGCATACAAAGAATTGAAAAAGGCTCTAACAACGGCACCGATTCTACGAGCCCCGAACTAAACCATTACCTTTCACGTACACATTGACGCCTCTAAGTTTACCGTGGGGGTAGTGTTGTGACAACCTGGTGAGCATAACCTAGATTACCTAGTGAATTTTGCTAGCAGGCAACTCACTGAGACGGAGATGAATTTATTCGACAACGGAAAGGGAGGGATTAGCCATGGTGTTCGCCGTGAAGAAGTTCCGGCATTACCTATTGGGCCACCCCCTTCACCTTCTTCGTGGACCATCAAGCCCTGCTCTATTTAGTGAACAAACCTTGTGCTACAGGACGTATAGCTCGATGGCTCCTCTTGCTCCTAGAGTTTGATTTCTCCGTGGTGGTACGGAAGGGAAAACAGCATTACATGGCTGATCATATGTCCCGTATACCCATAGGAGAAGCCGTTGGACAAGGCATCATGGAGGAGTTACCTGACAGCCACTTATTCCACCTGTCCAGCAAAGGAGACCTATTCAGGGCCGATCTGACACC
This sequence comes from Lygodium microphyllum, assembly GCF_053477565.2. Classification (NCBI taxonomy): domain Eukaryota; kingdom Viridiplantae; phylum Streptophyta; class Polypodiopsida; order Schizaeales; family Lygodiaceae; genus Lygodium; species Lygodium microphyllum. The sequence continues at coordinate 35,794,026 of NC_141154.1, read as the reverse complement.
ATACTGGGCAGACGACATAGTCCAAGTGCTCGAGCATGGACTACCCGAACGACCAATAGAACGGGCATGACTTAGGCACTTGATCCTAAAAATCCAGCCCTACCAGCTGATTGCAGGCCAACTCTATAGGCTGGGGCAAGACGTATTGCTGCGTAGGTGCATGTGTGAGCATGAGATGCACGATGTCTCTCAGAGGCGCACAACGGCATTGCAGGAGGACACTTTAGCGGAGACACAACAGCACGGAAGGTGCTGCAGTCCCAGCTATGGTGGCCCACACTTTTCCACGATGTTAAGCAATTCGTCAAGCATTGTGACGAGTGCCAATGGACAAAAGTCCCGATTCGTAAGGATCAGACGGAGTTAACCCCTGTTATTGCTTGCCAACCCTTCGAAAAATGGGGGATTGACTTCATAGGACCCATCAGCCCCACGGCACAATACTACAAGCCAAGTACATCGTGGTGGCCACGGATTACCTCACGAAATGGGCAGAGGCGAGAGCCACACAAAAAAAAGATGCTAGGACGACTGCCAAGTTCTTATGGGAGCAAGTAATCTCGCGCTTTGGTTGCCGCATCAAACTGGTTAGCGACCAAGGAACACACTTCATCAACGAAGTGATAGCCCATCTCCTATCTGCCTTTCTTATCATCCATCGCAAATCCTCACCATACTACTCTCAGGCTAATGGTCAGGTGGAATCAACCAACAAAATTCTCATCAATGTCTTGACTAAAGTAGTCTCAGCCTCACGAAGCGACTGGGATAACAAGTTGATGGCAGCCTTGTGGGCCTACCAAACAGCTTATAAAACGGCCGTCGGTCAAATACCTTTTAGGCTGACCTATGGGACTGAAGCCATTCTCCCATTAGAATTCTTCGTCCCTGGCCTGAGAATAGCGCTCCAAGAATGATGGGAAGGGAAGGAAGCATGGATGCAATGCTTGGTCGAGCTAGAACGCCTATCAGAGACTCGTCTTCTAGCCACCACGCACTTATCTGCGAGAAAGCCCGACGCAAGAGCTGGTTTGACAAACATGTCAAGCAACGGGAGTTTGAGTAGGGTGACCTAGTGCTCCTCTACTCAGTTAAAGGACATAAGCAAAAGATGAAATTCAGAGGTCTCAGACCCTTCAAGGTTTGGGCAATCAGCCGAACTGGTAATGTCGAGCTTGAGACACTGGATGGTGAAGGAATAGGCTTCTTCAATGGTGGCTGTGTCAAGAAGTACTACCCTCCCACTCATCCTTTGCACGAGCCACCAATGGTAGAATCGCCTGTCAAAATACGAATAGCCACAATTATTGAAATCTACGAGAATGAGGAGGAGCCTGTAGAACCCGCCTACCTCCGTGTCACAGTCACTGCCAAACAAACGTGCTCCTTCAACACCTTGATTGATGAGGGGACAGATTTCAATGTCTTAATGCAGAAGCATTGGATCCAACTCGACAAACCACTACTTCATCCCACAACGGCCAAATTAAGCCCATACGGGGCTCAATCCTATGCGCTTCTCGGCACATGCAAAGTCGCCATTTCTATCGAGTCCGAAATTGTCCCCATGCTATTTTACATATTGCCAAGTACCATGGATGCATGCACAGAGTCATTGCTTAGGCGAACCTTTAAAAAGAAGACTCACTGCAATGTTGATTATGAGTCACAGCACATCCACTTAGCGATCGGCAACGTGCGCATTGTCACAGCTTTCAGCAAGGGCCTCGTAATACCATTACCATTCAAAAGGCCACCGACAGAAACAACCGTAGGTAAGACTAAGGAGGGGGGTAATGCATATCTGCTACTCCCAAATCCCCATAAATCGCAGGCCACAGCAACCAAAGCAAAACCCCAACAGCCTCGCTTGCAATGGGTACCTAAACAGCCTCGAGAACTACCTAGGACTAGACACGCATGTCTGCATAAGACCTACAACTCTAAATCTAGGAAACCAAGACGCCATCACTGGAAGCGCTGCGTGATTAAACAAATATGGGTCCCTAAAACCCTCCTGCATGCGCAAGGCTACTAGAGGACTGTGGATCCCTAAGGTCCCTACTGCCAAAAGCACTAGTCCTACGCCGACCTCAAGTCTGATCAGCCCATGTCCCCAGATGCCTCAAGACCATGGGCTGCAGTGCTCTCCAGAACCCCGCCCATCCGACCCCTCTACGCATCAGCCCAAGAGAGTCGCACACACCTATCGACCCAAACAACGGCCACCACCACAAGTGGCATTATCCGACCAAGTCAACCCGCCGCTCCGTAACCTAGCTGCTGTGACCAAACCCGATCCATCCGTATTGCCAACAGCCAGGTTGCCGACTCAAACGGACTCCCAACCGCAACTCTGTACAGTCAGAACCTCCAGTTCCAGCAGACCTCAACCACCCGTTGGCCTTAAGCCCTCCTATGAACGAAAGTCATTTCTAACGCTGGCCACTGACCTTACAGAGGACACTGGAGATGATGTGGTGGACTGCATCAAATAGCTCGATGCCACCTTTTTTGCACTGGCCCTCAGCTATGACCGCCTGGACTTGGGTCTATTAGCAAAACCCTTTGCAATAGACGTGCGCAATATGCCTTGCTCTTGGGAGACTTTTGAATTCGCCTTTGCACAGGCTTCTCGCTCTGCCGCTGAGTTGCTCGCTAGCAAGGTCTCCAAAGAGCAAGCCATTAAGCAATGCCTCATCACATCATTTTACCCACGGACAACATCTTCCATCACTGACCAAGAGATCGCAAGGTTATCCCACGTGGCTGATACGGGATCACTCTTCTTGAGGCAGTGGTACGCTCTTAGGTTGCAATGGGAAGTCGATGAATGTCGCATAATGACCAACTCCGAACAATGCCGAGCCATCAAAACGGCCGAGTATGATCCCACCTATGTTGCACCTACCTCATATAGAGTGTTAACCACTCTTCGGGGTCGACCCATGGACGAACATATCACAGGGCACCCCTATCTCGACTGCCTCTTAACAGAGGAAGAGCTCCACATCTCAAGTCAGGTCGACTCCGGTGATTTCCTCACAGATGTCCTCACGTACATCACACATGTAGGAATTCGACCCTTTGATCTGGACTGCGCTGCTCAACTGGAATATAACCCCAACTTCTACGCTTGGCTCCTACACAAATAAAGATGAACGCCTTGGCCCCACAACCTCCAATCCTGGGACGGATTCTTCTTTTCCAAAGGGGGAAAGGGGTAATAAGGGGATAAACGAAATAAAAAGGAGATAAACGAAATAAAATCTAAAAAGTAAACCAAGTGTGAAACGCTTAAAATGGAAATGCAAAAGTAAAAGGTGGTGATAGAAGTCTGAAAGGCAAAGTTAAGGCTATGACCAATAAAATCTGCTATGCTTTTGTTTTTCCAACAAATTAGTTGCCAAAAAAATACTAAAAATAGAAATGGCCAAATGTGCAAGTGGCGACCATGGCAAGCCAGGACAAAGCAGGCAAGCTTCCCTTCTCGGAGGAGGAACAAGTAAAGTACAACCTCACGATGAAAATAAGAGCTTTCAACCAGTTAAAGTTCCGCCACGTCTTCAACCTGGAATAGTCATCAAAGAACCGGTGGTACGTCAAATCATAGAGTAGTGCCACCTATAGAAGTACCTGGACGCAGTGGGACGGAGGATAGATTACACCCTGTGCGTTGATTTCTTGCGTACCTTCAATAGAAACAGGGGCACCATCACGGTGCGTGACAAGGAAACTACCAGACAGGTGCAGATCAGAGCTAACCCCCGAGTTGGTGGAAAGGGAAATAGGGCTGCCAAATAAGGTGGAAACGAAGCCAAAAAGAGACATCTATGCCATGTTGGGGATGGATAAAGTGAAGGTTCACACCAATGACAGAATTAACCTGGCAGACATCCCCAACCAATAAATTCAGCTGCAGGAAAAGATGGTGCACGCCCTGTTCTCAAGCCAGAGGTACAACAGCATTATGACCCGAATCAATGTACCTCTGCTCGACAGCATTGCGGTGCAATCGCTGGATGAGGTGAACCTTAATGGGTTCATGAGAAAGACAATTGAGGCTTCGGCGAAGGCCCTGGCGACAGGAGGAAGAGTTGTGGCAGGAGAGTCCCCGTCGTCCCGATCGACCCGCAAGGCATCATCTTCCAAGGCCTCCACCATAGGGTTTGGAGGTGTCCTTACGGCAATCATCCAAGAAGCGATAGGGCAGGGACAAGCAAGAGAAGACAAAGAGGGAGGTGACGAGGAAAGTGGCGAGTCACCATCACAGTCCCTGCCTCACACGGAAGAGCAGTAGAGGTCATTTGATGAGACGAAAACGGACGCCGACGAGGAGGGATAATCCCAGGTTACACCACAAAGGCATACAGAACAACGAACCAAGGCCCTATATGGAAAAAGAGAGGAGGAGCGAAAGAAGAAAGAGAAGGAAGATCTGGAAATGGCTCGAAGGGAGTCAGTGAGGGATGAGGAGGAAAGAAAAAAGAAGGCCGAGGAGGAGCTGAGAAGGAAGGAAGAGGAAGAATTGGAGCTGGCAACCGGTCGCTCCATCAAGGAACAGCACAGAAGAGACGAGGAAGGAGTAGAGGGTCCGCACCAACCTGAGGCACCCGGTCCTAGTACCGGTGTGCTGGAAATCACGCCCGTGCCTCCTGCAGAAGGGAAAGGAAAGGACCTGATCAGGCCAGCCTCTCCCCTCCTCATACCGTCCACGCCAGCCGCTCCTATCATGACGACACCCCTTTCCACCGCCGCCCAAGGGCCCACCCCAAAAGTCGATGAGAGCAATGTGGTCAACAATTTTTGGTGGAAAGGGAACTGGCAAGGGAAGCGACAGTGGCCACCCCAGCTTCAGGAGCCAAAAGGGCAGCCACGGCTGAACTGGAGCCAAGGCCGGAACTGAAAAGGCAAAAAATAGAAGATGTCGCCACCACTACGACCATGCCTCACCCCCCACCTCCAGCAGGCCAATACAATGAGTATGTGAAGGAACTGCTCTCGCAGTTGCAAAAGGCCAGGGAAGAAAGGAGGATAGCCGTGGAGGAGCTGGCAGTGGAACGTCACAAGCCGCCCTCCAGCTGGAAAGGACAAAGCAGATAACAGAATATCAAAGGGAAATCGTTGTGCTCAGGGAGGAAGGCAGCACTAAGGAGGCGGAAGAATTAAAACCCCTAAAGGAACGTGACGCTGACTGGGAGGGAAGAAGAAAAATCTTGATGGAGCGTCTCAACGAGGAGAGGGAAACGAATACCCACCTTCGGCGCAAAAATGATAAGTTATATGCAGTCAACCTGGAAGCGCAAAGCCAGCTTGACAAAATCAGATGGGAGGCTGCAGAGTTGGACCAATTAAGGGCAGAATAGGTGCGAAGGATGTAGGTGAAGCTGGACCAGCTCAATGTGCAGATCGTAGATGAACGCCAGGAGTAGTCACGCCTGCACCGTGAGCTCGAGGCCTAGCAGCAACAGCTCATGGCAATGACCCTCCATCAGGGGGAGAGCCTAGAAGATATGGAAAGAAGGGCAAAAGAATGGGCCGATCACAATGAGCAGAGAGTACAGGACTTAGCATGCGGGCTAGCCAAGGCTGAAGGAGACAGGGTGCTGGCTGAGAATCAGGCAGAAGCGGCCCAACTCTCCATGATAGCCCAGCAACATACCTTTCTCAATACGCTGCTCCACTCCACCAATCCGGAAGGAGATGAAGCCAATGATCAGCTGCAAAGGAAACTAACAATTGCGCACAGAGCTCTCACAGTAGGCCTGCACGTGTCACTACAACTAGGAGGCCCGCCGCAGAGCCTAGAGGAGCAGAGGAGATATCTTGCACAGGTAGGCCTGACGGCGCAGGAGATAGATGACCTCGGTTTCCCAGAGGCAAAAACACAAGAAGACGAGCAAGGAGAAGGGGGTGAGAACCGGAGTTCGACCTGGGACCTCAAGATGAGGAATACGTTCCACCACCCCCTCAGCCACAACAAGCCGAAGTGCAACCCTCTGATATATCTGCCAAGAGAAGAGCGGCCCAAACCAACCGCAAGAAAGAGATGGTGGAGAAGGCAAGAAGAAAGTTGAATGCCAGACCCGTTCCAAGACAGTCTGCCCCTCTCCTACTGTGCACCCAAGATTCTCCTGCTGAATTCCGTGCCGAATTGATTATCTGGGAACAATAGGAGTATAACCGCGACCCCTTCGACTTGCGCTTTAAGTTCCCCACTGCCTTGAATAGGATACTGCCCCTTCAACTGGTAGAGGATGTCATTGCCATGGGGGCAAGGCTCAAAGCCAAGTGGTTAGCGGAGCGTGAGGCTCACCCAACTGCTTGGGGAGCTGAGGACCACGAGTTTTGGCAAGATAAAGTCCTCCAGGTGCCTAGGTCAGTGGAAGGCTATAATTTCCAACCCATCTGGAGGAGACACATTTTTGACGTCAACTTGGAAGCGTGGATGGCATTTTGCAACACCCTCCCTTCAGAGAGAGACGACCCCACTTTTATGCCGTATCCTCGAAGGGTAGGGGTAGACTTCAATCCGTCCATCCATGCAGGTTCGATTTCCCCATTATCTATAATACTAATAGCACCTCCCATAGGGACGTCCTTCTCTTCACCCTCCCCGACTTGTATAGCTCTATAGATAAATTTCTTAGCGAGTTCACCTCTTGTCCCGACCCCGCATTCATCACCACTTGTAATTATCTTAGGTTAATTAGGATCCTAGTCCACCAAGAGCCCGCACCCCAAGAACACCACCTCCCACCTCTCTATTTTGACCCCAACGCCATAGACAGCAACATCGTGACTCACCTCATGATGCGTGCTTCTCTTTTGCCATCTTTCTGTGGTGCACTACTCGAAGACATGAACGACAGCAAATTCAACCAGTGCAACCACCCCTTTCTTTCTACCACCACCCTCAAGAGCCGCCTCCACATCAAAGGCTACTTGTTGAGTCAAAAATTCCTTAACAAGGCCCCCGCCCTCCGCCAACCCCTACCCACCATTTAGATGACGAGGAGTAAACTCCTGTCATGCCCTTGTACCGCTTGCCTCCATGTATATGCCCCCTCATGCTATTATTTTTTTTAAAAAAAAGAGAAGAAGAAGAAGAAGAAGAAGACAGAAAGACGCACCACAATCACCGCACCTAGGATCCTCCCTACCCCTCCCTCCCCCCCTCACTTCACACTTAGGGCACATCAAGGGTAGGACGTTCAGACCTGTCACCCTAAGACTTACACTGCACCGCCATCAAAGCATGAACTGGGTCCTCAAGTGTGGGACGTTACCCCAAGGTCAGACCCATCTCCCAGTTCCACTGCCACACGCACCACGTACTACATAGCAAGACAGCCACACCCCTTAGGGAGTGCACAATTTTTCTTGCAAGATATGTTCGCACTTCAAGACAGGGCTACCCACGGAGGTGGATCACCGACAACTTCCCTTAATGGTCCATGCTTCTTTTCCTGTATCGGCATATGGCCACCTGCCTGGTGATGGCCACCTTGAGTGAATCAAGTCAAGGTAGAGCTGCCATTGGCATAGATCTTGGAACTGCCTCGTCCAATGATCCATGTGCAATGCCTCAAGATCCACGGATCGCTTATTGATTCCACAAGCCTGAAGACCTTCAACTCAAAGACGAGGATCTTCAATCGAAGCCATGGGTTTGCAAGCCAAACCATGTTTGAGGGGTTTCTTTAGAATAAATCCCTCCAATACCATCATCCTAAGGGATTGCTTATTGCTTCAAGTGTTTCTCATACTCAAAAGACGATCAGCTATGTAACCAGGGCCACAACCGTGTGACAGATGCCGAGTATCTTCATGGAGCCTAAAGCATGCCGGAATCTCTCCTGGTCATCATCCCCAACCTCCATCACCTATCAATCCCCCCAACCCCGACCTACCTGTTCCGCCTAAAGGTCGACGTAACTAACCACAATGGCCCACCGTAGTGCCATGGGACTGGCACTCGTCTAGGAGGGGGTAATGTTAACCCCAACGCGAAGAAAGCAAAAGAAAGTGGGAAAGACGCAGGGCAAAGGCGAAAAAAAGTTAGCCCGACTAAAGAAAGAAGAGGAAAGAAGACCAAAAGCGCAAGGGCAACCTTAAAAGTCCAAGGCAAATGCAAAAGGGAAAAATGTGCATTTTAAAATAAAAAGGCCCAGCCTGAAATCTTGTAAAAGAGCGCCGGGCCGTGCAATTTGTAAGTGTAGACAGGCGATGGAAAGGAAGCTAGGAAGATAGAAGGACAATGAGAAAAGGGGCCTAGGCTAATGGCCGGCCATGTAAAAAAAGGGGGATGACCGCCCATGGAAATTAGGACATGTATATAAAGTTGAAAAGTGAATGAGAAGCTCATTCTTTGGTGTGTGGCAAAAAGAGTCTTCTTCTTCCTCTCTTCTTCTCTACTCCTTGCTTGTGTGTGCTCTTGAGAGAGGGAGTGTGAGAGTGTGAGGGAGTGAGTGTGTGTGAGAGTGAGGGATCAAGAGGGTGAAGCTCTTCACCATCTCCTCTCCTCTTCTTCTCTTCTCTTCCCTCTTCTTTTCTTGCGCGCGCGGCTATGGAGGATGGAGCTTGGAGATGGAGGAGGCTTGAGGATGCTTGAGCTAGCATCAAGAATCGTGGAGCTACCGGAGTGCAAGAGAGAGGAGGGTACTCGATCGGGCATCAAGGTAAACTCACAACACTCGTAGGATCGACGACGCGTTGGCTAGGTGAGAGATAGCCATTAGAGCTCGCTTGGACGCTTGAAACAATAAGCGGTCTGTGGGTCTTGGCGGTTGAGTGAAAGCTCCCACACATACTGTCCCAAATCAAAGCAAAAAGGCAAAATTGCAAGGTGCATGTACAACAAGATGAGGAAAGATGCCATCTCATCCCACGCCCATCAACCTCCTGAGGAAGGCAAAGCACTCTGTAGAGAGGCTTTTCGTGAGCAGATCTGCAGGATTGTGGTCAGTCGAGATCTTGACAAGATCAACAGACTTGTCCTCAACGACCCCACATATGAAATGATACCTCACCTCAATGTGTTTCGTCTTCGCATGGGAGACCGGATTCTTGGCTAACTGAATATCACTCATAGAATCCGAATGCAGTGTAGTAATTGTCAAGATTGTGGGAGAGAAGGAAGGAGTCTCACTTGTAGCTTTCTTGCTTGCACAATGGGGGAATACACACAAAGGTGGAGGCTGAAAACAGTTTTCCTCTTCTTAGTTGTGTAAGCCAAAATGAAATCTAGTACATAGAAATAGAAGAACCCTATATATAGGTCTCAAACCAAACTCAACTAGCTAAGGTGGCATACTAACTGAGCCACGAACTAGAGTAGATAAGGATAGCTGTCATCTAGCTATTATTCATGGGTAGTGTACCAACCACATTTGCAACTGACAAGTCAGTGACATAAATGCACAACGGTCACCCTGGCATATCACGAGTGGAGCTCAATATCTCAACACTCCCCCTCGAGCTCAATCCCAATTCCTGCACACCAAGCAGGTCTCTGAACTTGTGCAACTTCTCTGCGCCCAATGCCTTCGTGAATATGTCAGCTACCTGATCCTCCGTGCTGACATAAACTAGATCAATAAGACCTCGTAAAACCCTCTGCCGCACATAGTGATAATGCACCTCAATGTGCTTTGTTCTAGCATGATAGACTGGGTTATTTGCCAAGTGTATACTGCTCATGTTGTCACAATAAATGACAACTGGCCCATCTGTAGACTGATGCATATCATAAAGTAGCTTATGCAACCAAGCTACCTCACATGCAGCCATTGCTGCATCCTCCCTGTACTCGGCCTCTGTGCTCGACAAGGTAACTGTAGGCTGTTTCTTGCTGCTCCAAGTGACTGCAGCACTCCCAAAAGAGAACAGATATCCATTGGTAGATCGCCTATCAGAAATACTACCAGCCCAATCAGCATCAGTGTATCCACGCAATTGTATCTGAACCCCAGTCTCATAAAATAGTCCATACTGCAATGTGGTCTTCACATATCTGAGTATGCGTCTAGACGCATCCAAATGTGGTTTCCTTGGAGCCTGCATAAACTGACTTACCAATCCAACAGCATAGCTCAAATCTGGCCTGGTAATAGTCATATAAATCAACTTCCTACTATGCGTCTGTACATAGTAGGGTCTTCCATAAGCTCACTTGCATCTGCGCTCAGCTTCACATTCTGCTCCAAAGGAACTGAAATAGGCTTACAGCCTGTCATCCCATATTTGGACAACATGTCTAATCCATACTGTCTCTGTAAGAGCTGTATCCCACTTGGTGATCTAATCACCTCAATGCCCAAGAAATAACGCAACTCTCCCAAATCCTTCATCTCAAACTTCTACTTCAATAGCATTTTCATATGAAGGATATCTTCATCACTGTCACCTGTCATAATCAAATAATCAACATAAATGACAAGTAGCATAATACCTTTCTCTGTTTTTCTCACATAAAGTGAGAAGTCTGCCTTGGAAATCTGAAAGCCTATAGTGACAAGATATTGTCCTATCTTGTCAGACCATGCTCTAGGTGCTTGCTTCAAGCCATACAATGCTTTCTTCAAACTGCAAACAAACTCAGGATGAACAACATGCACATAACCTGGTGGTTGCTCCATATAGACCTCTTCTTGCAAATCACCATGCAAGAAGGCATTCTTTACATCTATTTGATGTAAAGACCATTCCTTTGATGCAGCCATAGCAATGACTGCTCTTACGGTTGCCATCCTTGCAACCGGACTGAATGTTTCTTCATAGTCAATGCCATATGTTTGTGCATACCCCTTGACTACCAATCTTGCCTTGTATCTATTCACAGAACCATCTGCATTGTGCTTCACCTTATAAACCCACTTACATCCAATTGCATTTTTACCTTTAGGCAAAGATACCAACTCCCATGTAGCATTTGCTTCCAAGGCATCCATTTCTTCATCCATGGCTTTCTCCCATTTTTCTTTTCCCATGGCTTGCTCAAAAGAAGTGGGTTTTGGTTCCTTTATCACTTTGACCATATATGCATAGTGAATGGCTGTAAATCCATCGTATTTCAGCCTATCCATAGGATACCTAGCTCTGGTAGACCTGCGCAAAGTAGGTTCACTCCCAGGTGCTCTCAAAACATCCCTGATCTTCCTTACTCCAGGTGTAACAATAGAAGGAATATCCAACTCATCATCAATGCTCTGTTTTGAGCCACTGGATTCACCATCCCCATACGAGTGACCTGCATTCACATCAAACATGGGCTGACCTACCTTCTCTTTTCCTTTTCGTGATACCTGCATACCACTATCTGCATTGCTTTGAGAAGATTCTCTTGATCTCAATCTGCCTGTCCATGGCGAAGAATATGAACCACTGCTAGAGGACGCTCCAGGTCCACTGATATCTTGTGACTGCTGCTGTGAATTCTGTGTAGCATTACCATTTTGTGCATCTACATTATCAATCACATTTACTGGTTTATACCAGCTACTCATCTCATCAAAAACTACATCTCTGCTCACTGTAAACTTACGAGTAGAAGGGTTATAGCATCTATACCCTTTCTGCTGCAAAGAGTAACCAATAAAGATGCACTTCTCAGCTTTTGGATCCAACTTGGATCTCAACTCATCTGGCACATGAACATAGGCAATGCAACCAAAAATTTTCAAATGAGAAATATCTGGTTTCCTACTAGTATACCTCTCCTCTGGAGTCACCCCATGTATTGCTGTAGTGGGAGTCCTGTTCATTATGTAGACTGCTGTAGCAACTACCTCAGCCCAATAAAAATCTGGCAGGTCTTTTTCATTGAGCATGGCACGAGATACCTCTCCAATATGCCTGTTTTTCCTTTCTGCAATTCCATTTTGTTGTGGGGTATGACTGCATGAATATTGCTGCTTTATGCCATGCTCCTGCAGGAACCTTGCAAACTCATTTGAGAGGTACTCTCCCCCTCCATCTGACCTTAGGCATTTTATTTGCAGGCTTGTTTCTTTTTCAACCATAGCTTTAAGAGTTTTAAAATGCCCAAACACTTCACTTTTCTTTTTCATAAAATACACCCAAACTTTTCTGCTATAATCATCAATAAAAGTGACAAAATAATGACAGCCTCCAAGAGATGCAGCTTTAGTAGTCCACACATCAGAGTGGATTAATTCCAATGGCTTCTTACTCTCTTGAACATGTCTAGGAAATGGTTCCCTTGCTTGTTTTCCAAACTGACAGGCTTCACATACCTTATGCATTTTTGTAACCTTGAATTTTGGCAATCCTGCAACAATATTTTGGGCTTGCATTGATTTAAGTCGATGTACATTAACATGACCAATGCATTTATGCTAGATATCAATATCTGCAACTACACCGGTCCCATGTGCAAACATTGCTGCACTCAATTCAGGCATGTCAGCATCCAACGTAAACATTCTGCCCTTCTTCTTTCCTTTTGCTATCAAGCGACCTTTATTTTTCATATCCTCAACAAAGCATCCATGAGGATTAAATCTGACGTGCAAGCCCTGCTCAACCATTTGACCAACAGAAACCAGATTCTTGGTGATATTCGGGACATGAAATACATCGGACAGGTATTTCTTTTTCCCATCCTGCATAGACAAAGGAATATTTCCAATTTGCATAATAGGATGTGCAGTATCATCACCAGTCTCCACAAATCCTGGTTTTTTCATTTTCCTTGCATCCTCCATCCATTCTGCATGACCTGTCATGTGGTTTGATGCACCTGAGTCAACATACCATACTTCGTTACTTTCTTCTGCACTTGTCACAGAATTGTTCATGTGTTGCACCATAAACAAATGCTTATTTCTGTCATCACCCTGTCTACTAGAAGATGCATAATTTCCTTGTTGCAGTTTTCCATTCATGATGTCATTCTACTTTTTATAGCAGTCTTTAGCCATATGACCCATTTTACCACAGTAGTAGCATTCAACATTACTGTTTGCATTTTGGCCTCTTTGCCATCCACCACGACCTCTTTGGCTCCCCCTGCCTCTAGAGTTACCACATCCTCCTCCATAGGACTGGTTTTCTTGAGTTTGCTGCATATTCTGATTTCTACCACGGCCTCCAAATCGGCCTCCTCTACCTCTGCCTCTACCTCTTCCAGCATTTGAGTAGAAGACAGCTTCTTTTGAAGTTCCTCCTGAAGAAGATGCACCACCATTCCTCTGCTCCTCAGAAATTAGAAGAGCAATCAACTCCTCAAAATCAGGAAATCTTTCACGGACGAAAATGGATGTTCGAAACTGTGCATAATCCTTTCCTAGACCATTCAAGGTCACAGAAACTAAATCATCATCTTCCACTGGCGACCCAATGGAAGCAAGTGCATCTGCAATCTTCTTCACCTTCATGTGGTAGTCATTGATGCTCATATTTTCTCTTTGCACATTATGCAACTCTTGCTTGAGCTGCATTTTCCTGGCTTGCGTATTTGTGCTATACATTTTTTGACAAAGTATCCCATGCCTCCTTTGGCGTACTTGCATCCTGAATATGCACAATCATAGAGTCTGAAATACTGATAGACAGCCAGTACATAACTTTCATGGCTCTCTCATGCCATGCTTTGAATGCCCGCATTTGCTGTTGATTGGGAACATCAGGAAGAACTCGTTCTTCTTCATTTCCTGCAACAAATTCCCAATATCCTTTTCCCATAAGGAAATTCGTCATTCTAAACTTCCATGCTTGGAAGTTGTTCTTGTCAAGCTTTTCAGTTACAATCTATGAAAGAGAATCAGAAACCATTACAGAATACTGCAAAAAATTCTGTCACTGGAGAGAACACAGCTTCAGCCTCACAAGGGCAAATTTGCAAAACTGACGAAAGTGGTATTTAACCACACAGTCACTTCCTAGTGACGATTTTGCATTAACAGGCAACAAGGATGATTCTGTAACTCCCAATGTCTCTGCGCACAGGCATACGATGCAATTTCTACAGTAACTTTTCACCGATCTGTAGAACAGTGGCTGCACAGCATAAAACAGGGCCTTTTCCTGAGTGCGTGCAGAAAACTTCCGCCTCCAAAACAGGCCCCGAAATGGCCTCAAATCAAAAAAACAGGGTCGCCCTCTTGCTTCACTGCCCTCTTACCGCAGCATATACTGCCCTCTTGCTTCACCGCGAAGGGCGTCTCAACCTGAGACAATGCACTCTTGCAATCTCCGGCTGTGCTACCTGCAGAGATCTGCTCCCAAAACAGAAAATGAAAGCAACACTGCTTCTCTTACTAGAGCACTGCGAGCTTGGCTTGCTTTCTTGAGCTCCTTACCACAAACAAGGCTCTGATACCATGTCAAGATTGTGGGAGAGAAGGAAGGAGTTTCACTTGTAGCTTTCTTGCTTGCACAATGGGGGAATACACACAAAGGTGGAGACTAAAAACAGTTTTCCCCTTCTTAGTTGTGTAAGCCAAAAGAACTCTAGTACATAGAAATAGAAGAACCCTATATATGGGTCTCAAACCAAACTCAACTAACTAAGGTGGCATACTAACTGAGCCACGAACTAGAGTAGATAAGGATAGCTGTCATCTAGCTATTATTCATGGGCGGTGTACCAACCGCATCTGCAACTGACAAGTTAGTGACATAAATGCACAACAGTCACCCTGGCATATCACAAGTGGAGCTCGATATCTCAACACTCCCCCTCGAGCTCAATCCCAATTCCTGTACACCAAGCAGGTCTCTGAACTTGCGTAGCTTCTCTGCGCCCAATGCCTTCGTGAATATGTCAGTTACCTGATCCTCTATGCTGACATAAACTAGATCAATAAGACCTAGTAAAACCCTCTCCCGCACATAGTGATAATGCACCTCAATGTGCTTTGTTCTAGCATGATAGACTGGGTTATTTGCTAAGTGTATACTGCTCATGTTGTCACAATAAATGACAATTGGCCCATCTATAGGCTGATGCATATCATAAAATAGCTTATGCAACTAAGCTACCTCACATGCAGCCATTGCTGCACCCCTGTACTCAGCCTCTGTGCTCGACAAGGCAACTGTAGGCTGTTTCTTGCTGCTCCAAGTGACTGCAGCACTCCCAAAAGAGAACACATATCCACTGGTAGATTGTCTATTAGAAATACTACCAGCCTAATCAGCATCAGTGTATCCATGCAACTATATCTGAACCCCGGTCTCATAAAATAGTCCATACTGCAATGTGGACTTCACATACCTGAGTATGCATCTAGCCGCATCCAAATGCGATTTCCTTGGAGCCTGCATAAATTGACTTACCAATCCAACAGCATAGCTCAAATCTGGCCTGGTAATAGTCATATAAATCAAACTTCCTACTATGCGTCTGTACATAATAGGGTCTTCGAGAAGCTCACCTGCATCTGCGCTCAGCTTCACATTCTACTCCAAAGGAACTGAAATAGGCTTACAGCCTGTCATCCCATATTTGGACAGCATGTCCAATCCATACTGTCTCTGCAAGAGCCGTATCCCACTTGGTGATCTAATCACCTCAATGCCCAAGAAATAACCTAGCTCTCCCAAATCCTTCATCTCAAACTTCTGCTTCAATAGCATTTTCACATGAAGGATATCTTCATCACTGTCACCTGTCATAATCAAATCATCAACATAAATGACAAGTAACATAATATCTTTCTCTGTTTTTCTCACATAAAGTGAGAAATCTGCCTTGGAAATTTGAAAGCCAATAGTGACAAGATACTATCCTATCTTGTCAGACCATGCTCCAGGTGCTTGCTTCAAGCCATACAAGGCTTTCTTCAACCGACAAACAAACTCAGGATGAACAACATGCACATAGCCTGGTGGTTGCTCCATATATACCTCTTCTTGCAAATCACCATGCAAGAAGGCATTCTTTACATCCATCTGATGTAACGACCATTCCTTTGATGCAGCCATAGCAATGACTACTCTTACGGTTGCCATCCTTGCAACCGGACTGAATGTTTCTTCATAATCAATGCCATACATTTGTGCATACCCCTTGACTACTAATCTTGCCTTATATCTGTTTACAAAACCATCTGCATTGTGCTTCACCTTATAAACCCACTTACAACCAATTGCATTCTTACCTTTAGGCAAAGGTACCAATTCCCATGTAGCATTTGCTTCCAAGGCATCCATTTCTTCATCCATGGCTTTCTCCCATTTTTCTTTTCCCATGGCTTGCTCAAAAGAAGTGGGTTCTGGTTCCTGGATCACTTTGACCATATAGGCATAAGGAATGGCTGTAAATCCATCATATTTCAGTCTGTCCACAGGATACCTAGCTCTGGTAGACTTGCGCAAAGTAGGTTCACTCCCAGGTGCTCTCAAAACATCCCTGGTCTTCCTTACTCCAGGTGTAACAATAGAAGGAATACCCAACTCATCATCAATGCTCTGTTCTGAGCCACTGGATTCACCATCCACATAAGAGTGACCTGCATTCACATCAAACATGGGCTTATCTACCTTCTCTTTTCCTTTTTGTGAAACCTGCATACCACTATCTGCATTGTTTTGAGGAGATTCTCCTGATCTCAATCTACCTGTCCATGGCGAAGAATGTGAACCATTGCTAGAGGATACTCCAGGTCCACTAATATTTTGTGACTGTTGCTGTGAATTCTGTGCAGCATTAGCATTTTGTGCATCTACATCATCAATCACATTTACTGGTTTATACCAACTACTCATCTCATCAAAAACAACATCTTTGCTCACTGTAAACTTACGAGTAGAAGGGTTATAGCATCTATACCCTTTCTGCTGCAGAGAGTAACAAATAAAGATGCACTTCTCAGCTTTTGGATCCAACTTGGATCTCAACTCATCTGGCACATGAACATAGGCAATGCAACCAAAAATCTTCAAATGAGAAATATCTGGTTTCCTACCAGTATACCTCTCCTCTGGAGTCATCCCATGTATTGCTACACTGGGAGTCCTGTTCATTATGTAGACTGTTGTAGCAACTACTTAAGCCCAGTAAAAATCTGGCAAGTCTTTTTCATTGAGCATGGCACGAGATACCTCTCCAATATGCCTGTTTTTTCTTTCTGCAATTCCATTTTGTTGTGGGGTATGACTGAATGAATATTGCTGCTTTATGCCATGCTCCTGCAGGAACCTTGCAAACTCATTTGAGAGGTACTCTTCCCCTCCATCTGACCTTAGGCATTTTATTTGCAGGCCTGTTTCTTTTTTAACCATAGCTTTAAGAGTTTTGAAATGCCCAAAAACTTCACTTTTCTTTTTCATAAAATACACCCAAACTTTTCTGCTATAGTCATCAATAAAAGTGACAAAATAGTGATAGCCTCTAAGAGATGCAGCTTTAGTAGTCCACACATCAGAGTGGATTAATTCCAATGGCTTCTTACTCTCTTGAATATGTCTAGGAAATGGTTTCCTTGCCTGTTTTCCAAATTGACAGGCTTCACATACCTTATGCATTTCTGCAACCTTGAATTTAGGCAATCCTGCAACAATATTTTGGGCTTGCATTGATTTAAGTCGATGTATATTAACATGACCAATGCGTTTATGCCAGATATTAATATCTGCAACTACACCAATCCCATGTGCAAACATTGCTGCACTCAATTCAGGCATGTCTGCATCCAACGTAAACATTCTGCCCTTCTTCTTTCCTTTTGTTATCAAGCGACCTTTATTTTTCATATCCTCAACAAAGCATCCATGAGAATTAAATCTGACCTGCAAGCCCTGCTCAACCATTTGACCAACAGAAACCAGGTTCTTAGTGATATTCGGGACATGAAATACATCTGACAGGTATTTCTTTTTCCCATCCTGCATAGACAAAGGAATATTTCCAATCTGCACAATAGGATGTGCAGTATCATCACTAGTCTCCACAAATCCTGGTTTTTCTATTTTCCTTGCATCCTGCATCCATTCTGCATGACCTGTCATGTGGTTTGATGCACCTGAGTCAACATACCACATATCATTGCTTTCTTCTGCACTTGTCACAGAATTGGTCATGTGCTGCACCATAAACAAATTCTCATTTCTGTTATCACCCTGTCTACTAGAAGATGCATAATTCCCTTGTTGCAATTTTCCATTCATGATGTCATTCTGCTTTTTATAGCAGTCTTTAGCCATATGACCCATTTTACCACAATAGTAGCTTTCAACATTATTGTTTGCATTTTGGCCTATTTGCCATCCACCACGACCTCTTTGGCTCCCCCTGCCTCTAAAGTTACCACGTCCTCCTCCATAAGACTGGTTTTCTTGAGTTTGCTGCATATTCTGATTTCTACCACGGCCTCTAGATCGGCCTCCTCTACCTCTGCCTCTACCTCTTCCAGTATTTGAGTAGAAGACAGCTTCTTTTGAAGTTTCTCTTGAAAAAGATGCACCACCATTTCTCTGCTCCTCAGAAATTAGAAGAGCAATCAACTCCTCAAAATCAGGAAATCTTTCACGGACGAAAATGGATGTTCGGAACTGTGCATAATCCTTTCCTAGACCATTCAAGGTCACAGAAACTAAATCATCATCTTCCACTGGCGACCCAATGGAAGCAAGTGCATCTGCAATCTTCTTCACCTTCATGTGGTAGTCATTGATGCTCATATTTTCTCTTTGCACATTGTGCAACTCTTGCTTGAGCTGCATTTTCCTGGCTTGCATATTTGTGCTATACATTTTTGACAGAGTATCCCATGCCTCCTTTGGCGTACTTGCATCCTGAATATGCACAATCATAGAGTCTGAAATACTGATAGACAGCCAGTACATAATTTTTCTGGCTCTCTCATGCCATCCTTTAAATGCCTGCATTTGCTGTTGATTGGGAACCTCAGGAAGAACATGTTCTTCTTCATTTCCTGCAACGAATTCCCAATATCCTTTTCCCATAAGGAAATTCGTCATTCTAAACTTCCATGCTTGGAAGTTGTTCTTGTCAAGCTTTTCAATGACAATCTTTGAAAGAGAATCAGACGCCGTTACAGAATACTGCAAAAAATTCTATCACTACAAAGAACACAGCTTGAGCCTCACAACTCTCCGCCTCCATCTGACCTAGGCATTTTATTTGTAGGCCTGCTTCTTTTTCAACCATAGCTTTAAGAGTCTTGAAATGCCCAAACACTTCACTTTTCTTTTTCATAAAATACACCCAAACTTTTCTGCTATAGTCATCAATAAAAGTGACAAAATAATGACAGCCTCCAATAGATGCAGCTTTAGTAGTCCACACATCAAAGTGGATTAATTCCAATGGCTTCTTACTCTCTTGAACATGTCTAGGAAACGGTTTCCTTGCCTGTTTTTCAAATTGACAGGCTTCACATACCTTATGCATTTCTGCAACCTTGAATTTAGGAAATCCTGCAATAATATTTTGGGCTTGCATTGATTTAAGTCGCTGTACATTAACATGACCAATGCGTTTATGCCAGATATCAATATCTGCAACTACACTGGTCCCATGTGCAAACATTGTTGCACTCAATTCAGGCATGTCTGTATGCAACACAAAAATTATACTCTTCTTCTTTCCTTTTGCTATCAAGCGATCTTTATTTTTCATATCCTCAACAAAGCATCCATGAGAATTAAATCTGACCTACAAACCTTGCTCAACCATTTGACCAACAAAAACCAGGTTCTTGGTGATATTTGGGACATGAAATACATCCGACAGGTATTTCTTTTTCCCATCCTTCATAGACAAAGGAATTTTTTCAATCTGCACAATAGGATGTGCAGTATCATCACCAGTCTCCACAAATCCTGGTTTTTCCATTTTCCTTGCATCCTACATCCATTCTGCATGACCTGTCATGTGGTTTGATGCACCTGAGTCAACATACCACACATCGTTTCTTTCTTCTGCACTTATCACAGAATTGGTCATGTGCTGCACCATAAACAAATGCTCATTTCTGTCATCACCCTGTCTACTAGAAGATGCATAATTTCCTTGTTGCAATTTTTCATTCATGATGTCATTCTGTTTTTTATAGCATTCTTTAGCCATATGACCCATTTTACCACAGTAGTGGCATTCAACATTGTTGTTTGCATTTTGGCCTCTTTGCCATCCACCACGACGTCTTTGGCTCCCCGTGCCTCTAGAGTTACCACGTCCTCCTTCATAGGACTGGTTTTCTTGAGTCTGTCAAGAATCGCGTGGTGGAGGGGGTTGCTCAAGATGTTGCGCCGAACACACACAGAATGCACAAGGAGAAGCTCACTCAAGAGACAAGAAGAGAGATGGAGGCCAAAACGTTTTCTTGCTGATTTCTTCTTCTTCTTCCACACACTTTACAATGTACACAAAGTATAGATAAGATACAACATAAAAGGAAAGTGGCCTACTAAGTCAAACAATGCATAACCGACTACACTAGTCGACTGGCGCTATAAATATGCCAGCTGTAAGTAGGTGTAACAACCTGAATATAATAAGTAATGAGTCAGTGGCCATGTGAGAGTCATAATGACCACCGACGTGCTAAGTGTAGACGTGTGGACCCATCTAACCAGGCGGTCCATCATCCATGTCCACATGTGTTGAGCTTGCCATCTCAACACTCCCCCTCAAGCTCAACTGTATCTCTGCAACTCCAAGTAAGCTTCGAATCTTTTGAAGCTTCTCTGTACCCAATGCCTTCGTGAAGATATCAGCTATCTGATCCTGTGTGCTGACATACACCAAGTCAATCTCACCTGCTAGTACCTTCTCTCTCACAAAGTGGTAGTGTACCTCAATATGTTTTGTCCTAGCATGGAACACAGGGTTCCTAGCCAACTGTATACTGCTCATGTTGTCACAATAAATGACAACTGGACCTTCCACCTGCACATCCAAATCAGCCAGTAACTTTTGCAGCCATACTACCTCACATGCTGCAACAGCAGCACCTCTATACTCAGCCTCTGTACTCGACAAAGCAACTGTAGATTGCTTTTTGCTGCTCCAAGCAACTGCTGCACTACCAAGAGAGAACATGTATCCGCTGGTAGATCGTCTATCAGACATACTACCAGCCCAATCTGCATCTGTGTATCCAAACACCTGTACGTCTGTACCTGCCTCATAGAAAAGCCCATAATGTAATGTGGACTTCACATATCTCAATATGCGTCTCACTGCATCCAAATGTGGCTTTCTAGGTACTTGCATAAACTGACTCACAAGACCAACAGCATAGCTCAAGTCTGGCCTTGTAATGGTCATGTAGATCAAACTCCCCACTATCCTCCTGAACATAATAGGGTCTTCTATCTCATCCCCAACATCAGCACTCAGCTTTACATTCTGCTCCAACGGGACTGAAAGTGGTTTGCATGCAGTCATACCATACTTGGACAACATATCCAAGCCATACTGTCTTTGGAACAGCCATATACCATCATCACATCTGATCACCTCAATGCCAAGGAAGTACCTTAGCTCACCTAAATCCTTCATCTCAAACTTCATCTTCAAATAGCCCTTGACTTCAGCAATCCCACTATCACTATCACCTGTAATAATCAAGTCATCCACATAGATGACTATGATGACCAAACCTGCATCTCCCTTTCTCACATAAAGTGAGTGATCAGCATCAGAAACATAAAAGCCAATATTGACAAGATACTCTCTGATCTTGTCAGACCATGCTCTTGGTGCTTGCTTGAGCCCATAGAGTGCCTTCTTCAACCTGCACACATACGTGGGATGCTCTAAATCTTCATAACCTGCTGGCTGATCCATATACACTTCTTCCTGCAAATCACCATGCAAGAAGGCATTCTTTACATCCATTTGCTGCAACCTCCAACCTTTGGCTGCTGCCAAAGCAATCACACATCTGACAGTTGCCATCCTAGCAACTGGACTGAAGGTTTCATCATAATCTATGCCATATGTTTGGGCATAGCCTTTTGCAACCAGCCTAGCTTTGTACCTGCTAATAGAACCATCTGCATTGTGCTTAATCTTATAAACCCACTTACATCCAATAGCTTTCTTTCCCTTCGGCAATGATACTAGATCCCAAGTCTTATTGGCCTCTAATGCAGCCATCTCCTCATCCATTGCTGCATCCCAATGAGCATGACCAACAGCCTCCTCAAAACATGTGGGCTCAACATCCTCAACTAGTTTCACCATATAAGCATAATGGTGAGCTGCATAACCCTCAAAACCAAATCTTTTAACAGGGTATCTCACCCTGCTAGACTTGCGTACCACTGGATCACTCAATGGAGTCTTTGCATTAACACGTGCTCTCTGCACACCTGGAGTCCTCACTGAAGGAATGCCAAGCTCATCATCCAAGCTCTCTGAGCCACTGGAGTCTCCATCAAGAACTGCATCAATGCCTTCTGACACTTTACTCTTTCCTTTGTCTTTACCTGTAGTGCTACTAGATGCACCTGAAGATGTAGAGCTACTCCTTAGTCTCCCAGACCAAGGACTACCAGATGATGTCTCTGGTCCACTAAGAGTCCGTGATTCTTGCCTTTCAGCCTGCACATGAGTGTCATGATCATCATCAACATCCAATGCATCACCACTAGATGCATACCAACTGCTCATTTCATCAAAGATGACATCCCTGCTCACTCTGAACTTACATGTGACAAGGTTGTAACAGCGATACCCTTTTTGCTCTAAAGAGTATCCAATAAAGATACACTTTTCAGCCTTTGGATCCAGTTTCTTCCGCAACTCATCTGGTACATGAACATACGCAATGCAGCCAAACACTTTCAAGTGTGAAACATCAGGCTTCTTACCTGTAAAACATTCTTCGGGGGTCATACCGTGAACTGCAGCTGTGGGAGTTCTGTTCATAATATAAACAGCAGTATGAACAGCCTCAGACCAAAAATGCTTAGGCATATTCTTTTCAGCCATCAAGGCGCGTGCAACTTCTGCAATATGCCTGTTTTTCCTTTCTGCAACCCCATTTTGCTGTGGGGTATACCTGCATGTGAACTGTCTCTTTATCCCATGAGACCTCAGAAAATCACTGAACTCATTTGAGAGGTACTCTCCCCCTCCATCTGACCTCAGGCACTTTACTTTCAAGCCTGTTTCTCTTTCAACTGCAGCCTTGAAAGTTCTAAAGTGCTCAAAAGCTTCACTCTTTTCCTTCATAAAATATACCCACAGCTTTCTAGAACAATCATCAATGAATGTGACAAAGTATGAACTGCCTCCAAGAGATACATTTTGTGTAGGCCCCCAAATGTCTGTATGCACAACATCAAGGATATTTCTGCTTACATCTCTGTCATGTGAAAAGGGTTGTCTTGCCTGCTTACCAAACTGACATGCTTCACATACCTTCTGAAATTCTGCAACTTTAAATGTAGGCAAACCTGTAACCAACCCTTTGGACTGCATTAATTTCAGCCTTTGTACATTTGCATGTCCAATGCGTTTGTGCCAAATTTCAATGTCTGCAACAACACCTTTTCCTTTGGCATACATAGCCGCATTCATAGTAGGAATTCCAGCATCTAGAGTGAACATACGTCCAACTCTACTTCCCTTTGCTACCAACCTGCACTTGTCATTGAAGTCTTCTACAAAGCAGCCCTTTGCATTAAATCTGACTTGCAGCCCTTGCTCTACCATTTGACCGACTGACACCAAGTTCTTTGTAATAGATGGTACATGTAATACATCTGAAAGACTCTTTGTCTTACCATCATGCAAGGACAAGGGAACTTTTCCAATGTGTGAAATTGGGTGGCATGAGTCATCACCCGTCTGCACATAACCTACATTCTGCAAATCCTGCATCTCTCCAAACCATTCTGCATGGCTGGTCATATGATTGGATGCACCTGAATCAACATACCAAACATCTTCATGTGTTCCCTTTCCTGTAACAGCATTCAGCATATGCTGCATAATGAACAAACGTTCATTTTTGTCTTCATTCTGTCGTGAAGACGATGCATAGTTTCCTTGCTGCAACTTACCACTGCGGATATCATCTCTCTTAGCATAACATTGGGCTGCAATATGACCTGTTTTGCCACAGTAGTGGCACACAATACCAGAGTTGTTAGAACCTCTGTTCTGCCATCCACCTCTTCCTCTAAAGCTCCCCCTGCCTCTAAAGTTACCACGACCTCCTGAAACCTGCATATCGCCAAATTGCTGATTCAATCTGTTTTACTGGTTGTCACTACCACGTCCTGTACCACGGCCTCTTGAAGAGAACCTGCCACGTCCCCTTCCTGAACTGGAGTAGAAAGCTTGGACCTGTTCACCACTTCTTTCAGGTGTCTCACTCTGCATGTTGATCTCTTCAGTGATCATAAGGGAGACCAACTCATCGAAATCTGGAAATGGCTTTCTGACATATACAGAAGTTACAAAAGACTTCCAAGCATTTTCATTGTTAAGTCCACCCAAGGTAGACGACACCAAATCATCATCATCGGGCATTGCATCAATCGCTGCCAATGCATCTGCAATGCTTCTTACTTTCAGTGCATACTCATTGATAGACATCTTCCCTTTCTTCAATGTATTCAACTCTTGCTTGAGTTGAATCTTTCGTGCCTTTGTATTTACAGAAAACATACTTTCAAGTATGGTCCAAGCTGCATATGCATTCTCTGCATTTCTAATGTGTCCCAGCATGTTATTGTCAATTACTGCAGACAACCAATACATGACCTTCTTGTCTTTTGCATTCCATTCCTTTCGTGCCTTTGTCTCTTCTACAGTTGGAGGATCACTCACCTCCGGCTCCTTTTCTTCACCTGAAACGAACTCGTAGAGGCCTTTTCCAATAAGGAAGTTCGTGACACGAAACTTCCATGATGGGTAGTTGTTCTTGTCGAGCTTCTCAATGATGGGGCTTCCACTGTTCTCTGCCATTATCACAAAACTAATACCAAACAGCAAGCAAATCTTCTGCAACCCTTGACCTGTAGTGCACAGCAATACACCAGACAGCCTTTTTTACTGTCTGCTCAACAATACATGCAATCTGCAACCAGTTTACAGATAAACCTTGTGTTTACTCACTGATAAACACCTTTGAACTTACAGATCTGAAATCTGTAACCTGCGCACCCACGTTCGGTCAATACAGTCGAAGTCACAGTGTACCCCGAAACTGCTGTCCGCAACCTTGCGGCTCTAAAACGGGCCCTGAAACGACCTCAAATGCCCAAAATCTCTGCGGATAAGCCCTAAAGGGCTTATCTGCAGAATATACAGCGCTCTTCGCGCACACCAAATCTCACTGCAATCTGAGATTTTTGCTCTGCCCTGCTTCCGGTGCCTCCACAGGCACTATCCAAGAGAAGGAGTGGAAGAATGGGAGAGATTCTTACCCGTAGCTTGCTTGCTCGAACCTTGCTTCTTCTCCTTTGCTTCAACCTTCGAAATCAGCCTCTCTCAATGGCGCGGCTCTGATACCATGTCAAGAATCGCGTGGTGGAGGGGGTTGCTCAAGATGTTGCGCCGAACACACACAGAATGCACAAGGAGAAGCTCACTCAAGAGACAAGAAGAGAGATGGAGGCCAAAACGTTTTCTTGCTGATTTCTTCTTCTTCTTCCACACACTTTACAATGTACACAAAGTATAGATAAGATACAACATAAAAGGAAAGTGGCCTACTAAGTCAAACAATGCATAACCGACTACACTAGTCGACTGGCGCTATAACTATGCCAGCTGTAAGTAGATGTAACAACCTGAATATAATAAGTAATGAGTCAGTGGCCATGTGAGAGTCATAATGACCACCGACGTGCTAAGTGTAGACGTGTGGACCCATCTAACCAGGCGGTCCATCATCCATGTCC
Organism: Lygodium microphyllum; assembly: GCF_053477565.2. Lineage (NCBI taxonomy): Eukaryota > Viridiplantae > Streptophyta > Polypodiopsida > Schizaeales > Lygodiaceae > Lygodium > Lygodium microphyllum. The sequence goes on along the minus strand of NC_141154.1, from coordinate 35,768,169 downwards.
ACATGTGTTGAGCTTGCCATCTCAACAGAGTCTGCTACATAATTTGATTTCTACCATGGCCTCCAGATTGGCCTCCTCTACCTCTGCCTCTACCTCTTCCAACATTTGAGTAGAAGACAGCTTCTTTTGAAGTTCCTCCTAAAGAAGATGCACCACCATTTCTCTGATCCTCAGAAATTAGAAGAGCAATCAACTCCTCAAAATCAGGAAATCTTTCATGGATGGAAATTGATGTTCGGAACTATGCATAATCCTTTCCTAGACCATTCAAGGTCATAGAAACTAAATCATCATCTTTTACTGGCGACCCAATGGAAGCAAGTGCATCTGCAATCTTCTTCACCTTCATGTGGTAGTCATTGATGCTCATACTTTCTCTTTGCACATTGTGTAACTCTTGCTTGAGCTGCATTTTCCTGGCTTGCGTATTTATGCTATACATTTTTGACAAAGTATCCCATGCCTCCTTTGGCGTACTTTCATCTTGAATATGCACAATCATAGAGCCTGAAATGATGATAGACAGCCAGTACATAACATTCTTGGCTCTCTCATGCCATCCTTTAAATGCCTGCATTTGCTGTTGATTGGGAACATCAGGAAGAGCTGGTTCTTCTTCATTTCCTGCAACGAATTTCCAATATCCTTTTCCCATAAGGAAATTCTTCATTCTAAACTTCCATGCTTGGAAGTTGTTCTTGTCAAGCTTTTCAGTGACAATCTATGAAAGAGAATCAGACTCTATTACAGAACACTGCAAAAAATCCTGTCACTGCAAAAAACACAGCTTCAGCCTCACAAGGGCAAATCTGCAAAATTGACGAAAGTGGTATTTGACCACACAGTCACTTCCTAGTGACGATTTTGCATCAATAGGCAACAAGGATGATTCTGTAACTCCCAATGTCTCTGGGCACATGCATACGATGCAATTTCTACAATAACTTTTCACCGATCTGTAGAATAGTGGTCGCACAATAAAAAACAGGGCCTTTTCTTGAGTGCGTGCGGAAAACTTCCCCCTCCAAAACAGGCACCGAAATGGCCTCAAATCAAAAAAACAGGGCAACCAAGGGCCGTAGCATATACTGCCCTCTTGCTACACCACGAAGGGTCTCTCAATTTGAGGCAATGCACTCTTGCACTTTCCGGCTGTGCTACCTGCAGAGACTTGCTCCCAAACTCAAAAAATGAAAGCAATACTGGTCCTTTTACCAGAACACCACGAACTTGGTTTGCTTTCTTGAGCTCCTTACCACGAACCAAGCTCTGATACCATGTCAAGATTGTGGGAGAGAAGGAAGGAGTCTCACTTGTAGCTTTCTCACTTACACAATGGGGGAATACACACAAAGGTGGATATAGGGTTCTTCTATTTGTGGGTTGCTCAAGTTTTTTGCATTCTGTGATTGATTTAGCTGCAAAACTGGCGAAAGTGGTATTTGACCACAAAGTCACTTCCTAGTGACGATTTTGCATCAATAGGCAACAAGGATGATTTTGTAACTCCCAATGTCTCTGCGCACAGACATACAATGCAATTTCTATAGTAACTTTTCACCGACCTGTAGAACAGTGGTCACACAGCATAAAATTGGGCCTTTTCCTGAGTATGTGCAGAAAACTTTTGCCTCCAAAACAGGCCCCGAAATGGCCTCAAATAAAAAAAACAGAGCAACCAAGGGCTAAAACCCTTGCCCGCAGCATATAATGCCCTCTTGCTACACCGCGAAGGGCGTCTCAATCTGAGACAGTGCACTCTTGCACTTTCCGGCTGTGCTACTTGGCAGAGACTTGCTCGCAAAACAGAAAAATGAAAGCAACACTGGTTCTCTTACCAGAACACCGCGAACTTGGTTTTCTTTCTTGAGCTCCTTACCACGAAAAAGGCTCTAACACCATGTCAAGATTGTGGGAGAGAAGGAAGGAGTCTCACTTGTAGCTTTCTTGCTTGCACAATGGGGGAACACACACAAAGGTGGAGATTGAAAACAGTTTTCCTCTTCTTAGTTGTGTAAGCCAAAAGAACTCTAGTACATAGAAATAGAAGAACCCTATATATGGGTCTCAAACCAAACTCAACTAACTAAGGTGACATACTAACTGAGCCACGAACTAGAGTAGATAAGGATAGCTGTCATCTAGCTATTATTCATGGGCAGTGTACCAACCGCATCTGCAACTGGCAAGTCGGTGACATAAATGCACAACGGTCACCCTGGCATATCACGAGTGGAGCTCGATATCTCAACACCTGCCACTACCAAAACTTGACACAAGTAGGTGTCAGTTCACAAAGATACGGATCCAAAATTGAGACTTAGCTCATAAGCATACAGTGAACCAAGACATATGATGTATCATCCCAAAAGGTAAGAAGTCCCAAAGTCTCAAGTGTCTATAACTGCTCAATAGCATGTAACGGCTCAATGCATAAAAGTACCACCTGCTCAATGTCTAATAAGCATTCAAGAATGCTCCCACTGGCACAAAATCCATATGTACGAGATCAAGAGCTCAAGCTAAGGCAAGACATAGTGCCAATGACATAAGTCCAAGACAATACATCAATAGTACATCCCGAACATGTAGGCAGTAGAGCATCCGTATATGTAGCATCCATAAGCATGTAAGACATCAATTACATCCCAAGATACAACTCTGGCAAGCCAATAAATAGCTCAAATAAGCTCCGAGAATCCAAGGTCAAGCCAAGACCGAGCTCCAGTAGCAATAGGCTCCAAACAATGTAACTAGCATGTAGTAATGGCATAGGCTAAGCATATCAAGACCGGTCAGACATAAGCAACATACATGCCATAAGTACATCCAAGACAGAGCATCCAAATGCTTTGCAAAGCGAGCTCAAGCTCAACCAACGATCCCGAATCAAAACCAAGCTCTATGTCAAGCCCCAAGTGTCAATACATCACCATATATGTTCGAAACATAGCCGGAAAAGCATAGGCATAAGTATACATGAGTAAAATGACTTCAGCCCAACTGTGTACAGCAGTGATTTAGTAATCAAAACTGAGAATTTCAGCACCAAAATCAGCTCCAAATGGTTGTCAAACAATAGGCATACATTCCCCTAACATCCGGGCATCAAATGGGACCAACCGGGCATTAAATGACAATGTCAAACAAGTTGTAGCATCAAATGTCAGTGTAACACTGTCATAAATTGCCTGTGGACTGTTTGACAATCCCAAAATAGTGTTAAATCAGTCCAAATGCTATGCCAACACATCAACCATCAAAACCAAGCATCAAAGCATGTTCATATGCCCGAAATGGAGCCTTTCCAAGTGCCAATGGAGGGGGAGAGTTGCTGTTGTGATTGTCAATGTTGAAGACACATATGGGAGGGCTGCGTGATTCCACCAACTGTAAATGCTGGTCTTGGGGCTGCAAAAAATGGTGGCCAAGCTTCGAAGGGATCCGATTAAAGCCAAGGAAGGCCTCAAACAAGCTCCAGCAAGTCTTGTTCAAAGGCAAGTGAGATATGAAGCAAGGGAGCTTCAATGGTGGCTGTCCCAATCTTGTTTACAGCCTGTGAGACCTGAGAACTGAAGTAAACCCTAAAGAAAATGATTAAATACCTTTGATGTAATGCCTTGAAGGTGCCCAACAATGCCGGGAAGGTGCTCAGAAAGTCGGGGAGTGACGGGAGCTCGAAGGAGTCGGATATGGCTGTCGGGAAGGAGACCCAATGCAAGTAGGGAGTCGATGGGATGATGAGAATGCCATGAACCAAGTTCAAGAGTCAGAAAGCAAAGCTCTGATACCAGCTGAAAGGGAGCGACGGATCGAAGATTGGACTCGAGAGCTATGGCGGGAGAGCAAGAGCAAGAAAGGGAGAGAATAGAAATGGGAACTCCAACAGTCACAATGTGTGAACGGGCCTTCCTTTATTCAAACTGTCACTAAAAGAATAAAGAATAAAGTGACGGTGATGGGCGCTCGCCACCTGCAGTGTGCAGTGGCAGTGACTATCAGTGTAGTAATACACGGGCGGCTAGGAAATGCACTAGAACCACTGCTAAAACTAGCTGAAAGAGTAGATATCACCAAGAGAAGCACCTGTCCACCAAATATGACCAAGATTACATCAAATAGTAAGCATTACCCTCATAGAGGTGCTCAAAATTTGCAGATTTCAGCTTGCTGTAATAAATGACAGCAGGATGTAAAACTGTCCCAAAATGAAGCAATCACTAATACATATGTCATTGCAACTGCCAGGTAGCAAGATAAATCCAACAGTGAATGTCCAAGGGCAAGAAGATACCAAGAACTGTCAAACCAATCACCTGTTAGTCAAGAGATATCTCAAACGGTATTATAAGAAGCTCATTTAACAACTGTATTACAACAGCATATTTAATGTTAAATGAAGCTCAAACGATGCCCAAATCTGCTCCAAATTAGTCCCAAAGCATAGACATAGCATCCCATAACATCCGCGCATCACCGGGCATCAATAGGCATCAAACGAGCAATGCCAAGAAGCATCATACAGTAAATGTCAAGTGCTACCCTATTTTGACAATCTTGGGACTGTGTATACAGCAAAGGATTGAAGGGGGAAGCACTCGAATCGAGCACTGAGAGCCAAACACTGATGCCAGGGAGTCCAACAATGATCAGGAAGGTTGCCAAGAGTGCCGAGAAGCCGAGGAAGAGCAAGGAAATGCTAGGAGCAGGTCAGCCTAGCCCCCTAAAAATGCATCGCAATTTGCATTGGCTGTTTTTGGGGACTGGGGGGTCTTCAATAGTGCTCGAGGGCACTTGGAAATGTCGAGAGGACTCCAATGTAGCCTTGGAAGAAGCCAATGAAGATTCAGAAGCTCGGGGAGGAGGTGGGAGATCAAAACATACCTGCAAATGAAGGTGCCATGGCTGCCATTGAAGCTTGGCTTGAAGCTCTTCAAATCCAAGCTGAAGAGAATGCCGAGCAATCATGAATGTATTTTCTCTGATACCAGTTGAAAGGGGAGTGGAACCTAGGAGGAAGAAGCTTGGCGGTGAGAGCTATGGCGAATGGAGAGCAAGAGCCAAGAAAGTGAGAGACTAAAAAAATGGGAATTCCAACAACCACAATGTGTGGCCGGGCCTTCCTTTATTCAAACTGTCACTAAAAGAATAAAGAATAAGTGACTATGACGGGCGCCCGCCACTTGTAGTGTGTAGTGGCGAGTACTGCCAGTGTAGTAATACACGGGCAGCTAGGCAGAGGTGCCTTTAGCCCCAGCAAAATCCTTGTTACATAATTCTCTGATGCACTTTATGATGTACGTGCTTTTGATATGTCTCAAACCCTTACATTCCTTGAACATGTGTACAAAAATTGCAATTGGTATGAACCAGCTTAGATGTACATTCTTTGAGCCGATGCTTGGCTTCATAGAATTCAATATGTTTGCTAAAATTTTTGTGCTACACATGTGTAAAATGTCGCTACTAGACAATGGCCATTCTATGCTATTGAGATTCGATATATGCATAGAATCAAGGGTTCCATATTCTCGACCCTCCTTGGGCAATATGTATTTGGAGTCATATAAAAAAATAAGGTCCTCTGTGAGTTGCTTAGATGTGCGCCCCTCAAAGAGAAATCTACCAATTTTGAGGGGTAACACTTAAAAGAACTTGTGAAACTCTCAACATTTTGCCACTCATAGCAATTTGAAGAGTATACTTCTATAAATATGAGACAAGTAGTTACATAGATATCATAAAATTTCTCATTCTCAATGAGTTGCAAATACTTACTGTTTGCAATGTTTCATTGAAAGGGCACGGTGGGCGCAATATGTACTTGTTTTTGCATGAAAACATATTGTAGAAATGCCTCTGTTACAAGGTGAGAATCAACATTCCTTTGTCTGAGAGCTAAAATTTTACCCTTCCAGTGCTTCGACACATCTGCAATTGCGGATGCTTTCACCTTGAAAGCTCCCTTCATACTAGGACACATATGTACCCAAGATGAGCAATGATACGTATCAGTGATCCAATTTTCTTCTTCATCTTTTCTATTATGTACTTCTATTGAGAGAATGCTTGTTCTTCTCTCAGGCATTTTAACTTACTAGTAATGACCAATATGCCATACAAATCAACATGGCATTAAGAGATGTTTACACTTTTGTAAATAGACACAAACTTTGATATCGAAATGCATGTGGATATGTACATCCATACAAAGTATAGATTCAATTTTAAAGCATCACTTTAATCATACCATTTACATGAATGGAGATTCGAATGGACACACAGGACCAATAAAGCAAATGATTTTTGAACTATCAACCTCCAGCAGATCCATCTCATCCAGCACAAAGGAATCACTCACTACATCAAAATAGTCAATCGAGAATTATGTGCTTCACCTAAAATTGTACAATACCTGTATGAATCCCTTTTAACAAAAATACTTGCATGAATCTCTTTTAACAAAAAATATCTAGATAACTGCATGAATAGAAATAATACAAAATAGGACCAATTTACCTATAAGCTGATCTGCTGAATATAAGATTGAATTGATGTTGATCAAAACCCATTGCAAATGATGGACATAAGAAAACATCAATCCCATCAAATATTAAAGTCACTAATTAAATGAATAAATTTTGGCACCACAAAATATGGTAGATTTACCTATAAATTGAGCTACAGAATCTCTGCTCTACCTTGTGTTGAGTGCTGCAACAACAATTGATCCTTAAGTTAGAACTAGCATCAAACCCTATTGTAAAGATAGTAGAAAAGGGATTATGCAGAGAGAAAGAAAGAGGGAGGGTGTGAGTATGCAGAAGAGAGAAAAAAATGAGCATCTATCTAATCTTGCCCAAATTGATCTCTACATAAAAAACAATAGCAAGAGTTAGTATTTACATGAAGGTATACTAGAAAATTAATAGTAGAAAAGAGGAAACATAGAGAGAGAAAGAGAGAGGGAGAGAGAGATGAGTACTTATGCAATGTCACCCAAATTGATCTTTGCAATAAAACAACAACAAGGGTTAGAACTAACATCATATTATATTGAAAATATAGCAATAAAAAAAACATATATATATATATATATATATAGAGAGAGAGAGAGAGAGAGAGAGAGAGATTAACACCTGTCTCTTACTCCAAATAAACTCTGCAAGAAAACAACAATTAGAACCAATATCAAATTCTTTTGAAAACACAACATAAAAGATAAACAACACATAGAGAGAGAGAGAGAGAGAGAGAGAGAGAGAGAGAGAGAGAGAGAGAGAGAGAGAGAGAGAGAGAGAGAGAGAGAGATGAGCACCTCTACCTCCTGCCCAAAACAACCTTTGCAATATGAGAGCGGAGTTTTGAGCCCGGGATGTGCCTAAAATTTGTGAAAAAATCCGAAATTTAGGGGAAAAATATTCAACATCGAAGGTGGCGGCTCCAGCTAGGATGATTTTAATCACTAAGTGAAATACGACTTTTAAAAGGCGCCCGAGCGACACTTGTTGATTTTTGATAATTTTTCAGACTGCCGTGTAGGTTGTCAGGAGTTGCAACGAATGCGGGATGTCAAACCAGATGCGCAAAAATTTACAGCACTCGAATCGGAGCGTGGACAGGGAAATGGCCACAAAATGGTCAAGATTTGAAAGGGTGGCCAAACTTTGGGCCAAATGGGATGTGCCTTTTGGAGTCTTTGATGCCACCCCCCCAAATCCCCCCCTTCAAAATTTTAAGCATACAAGATGAAAAAACGTGGAGAGAGAATGTGGGATGAAGGCGCCATCTTCACGCCGATTTTTGTGCCTCAAATCATGGAGATGGAGATGCCTGCCTGAATGCAACCCACCCAACTGACAATGGGGCTTGACTACCCCTTCCCTGTTGAGCATATCACCGTTCTTTGCCCGTCCAATGGTGGCCTGAACGAAGAGATGGAAATATAGTCTTTCTCTCTCCTCTCTCTCTCTCTCCCCTAAGGGGATGTTCTTATGTGCAAGAGGAAAATGAAGAATGGTGAAGGAAAGCTTATCCGGTTGGGACCGGATTGCTTCTGGATCCGATGTAGACATGAAGATTGCTGATTGTGAAGATGTTGGAAATTGAATGTGGGCTGATCCGCAGTCCCGCACCAAAACCGAGATCCCGAAACACGAATCCTAAACGGTAATTCAATTTTTATGAAGAAAAAATGAGTTTTTATGCTATTTGATTGATGAAACATTGTTCCCATGGGCTGAATATTCATTTTGATGTTGTTTTCTATGAGTTTAAAATAAATGAGAAATATGAGACATAATGCCAACAAAACCTGAAATTTTGCTGTTAAGGAACCTAAGGGCCACAACCCACAATCAATCTTAATTTCTAGTCATTTTTTATTGAAAAAAATAGAGGAAAAATACCAAAAAATTGTGAAAAATGGGTTTTAAATGGGAGAAAATTAGGAAACGATAACGCGAAAATTCCAAAAAATTACATGTGTGTTTGTGCAATGTATAATGAAGGTAGAGCACGAGGTTGGCCTCGGTTTACCCTCATTTCTATGTTTTCGTTCGTGTTTATCGCTTTCTCTATAAAGAAATACACATAAAATGACCCTTTCACCTATCAACGGATGCAAAACATTAAACGGTAGAGTGAGAGGGAAGGTTGAGCGTCAAAGTATAATCTTAAATCTGATTTATGTGTTGCATCATACCTATAGACCGTTGTTTTAAAATAAAGGGAAAGGCAGCATGAGTGTAAGGCTCGGTGCCTGTTCTCATTATATAAACGTTAGCATGGAAATCATGAAAAGATTGGTTTTGCACGATGCACAATGCTAATTTTCTTCTGTTTGTGTACTAAACCATTCACATTATGCACTATGCATAGTTCTTGGTATCAAAGGAAAATCTCCTGGACTGCATAAGCAATTGTTTTCTTAGGACTTTGACCCACGATTGAGAGTATGAGGTTATCCTTTGCCGTAGGATAGAGGGCCGATTTCCTAAGGGATTGTGAAGTGAGGAAACACGGTATATCTCCTCGAAATACGAGAAATATAAAAGAGAGGAGTTTGTGTTCATTTGTGTTATATGTTGAGCAGCGCATCAAAGGGCCAATCCCTGCGATATAGGAGAGCTGCAGTGGGGCCGCGGTGTCTTTGCCGAGAGGTTGCCTCCATGTATGTGATCGTGGCATTGCCAATATGTATGGGTTCTCCCTCTGAGGAGCTTATGGAAAAGGGAAACGTTAGACTATAAACTATAAACACATAGATTAAGCTTTAGAGCAGTTTGTCCTTTAGCATTAGATTGACGCTCCTGGTCCGCGAGGCCGTGAGGGTGTGTTTGTTTGTCATGAGCATGAGGTCCGGCTAGTGCCATAGCCAGTGCCGATCCATTTCAGGTCCCATCACAATAAAACCACAATAACAATAAGAAACAACATCAAATCCTATTGAAAAAATAGCAAACCCCAAACAAGATGATAAGGGGATGCAAATCCTTAATCCTAATATGGAAGGTGGATCTCTCAAGGACATAGATGGTAAACCTGACCCCAAGAAGGATAAGGAGTCACTAAAGAAGAAAGCAAAAACCAAGAAAGATGCACCAAGGCTAGTTCAAGGACCAAAGGAGAGAATAGTTTGGCGAGAAAAGTGAGCTCTTGCTAGTTATCATGAATTTGATTTAGCGAGTTCTCTTTGGTAAGTTAAGCTAGATGTAAATCTTCTACATTTGATTAAGTTGTCTCCAGGAGTACGTAAGGAATTTAAGAAGATTCTATGCATTGGCTATATCATTGAGCCCTTGGGAATAGCGCGAGTAGGAGATTATTGGATTGAGCATTCTGAAAAGAACTGTTCGAGGGTAGCATCATATGTTGATGGAATATTAGTGGACCATGCTATTGTGTATTGAGATGACAAGCTCAACACATGCGGACATTGATGATGGACCGCCTGGTTAGATGGGTCCATACGTCTACACTTAGCACGTCGGTGGTCATTATGCATCTCACATGGCCACTGACTCATTACTTATTATATTCAGGTTGTTACACATATTTACAGCTGGCATAGTTATAGTGCCTGTCGACTAGTGTAGTCGGTTATGCATTGTTTGACTTAGTAGGCCACTTTCCTTTTATGTTGTATCTTATCTATACTTTGTGTACATTGTAAAGTTTGTGGAAGAAGAAGAAGAAATCAGCAAGAAAACGTTTTGGCATCCATCTCTCTTCTTGACTCTTGAGTGAGCTTCTCTTTGTGCATTTTGTGTGTGTTCGGCGCAGCATCTTGAGCAACCTCCTCCACCACGCGATTCTTGATATGGTATCAGAGCCGCGCCATTGAGAGAGGCTGATTTCGAAGGTTGAAGCAAAGGAGAAGAAGCAAGGTTCGAGCAAGCAAGCCACGGGTAAGAAGCTCTCCCATCCTTCAACTCTTTCTCTTGGATAGTGCCTGTGGAGGTACCGGAAGCAGGGCAGAGCAAAAATCTCAGATTGCAGTGAGATTTGGTGTGCGCGAAGAGCACTGTGTATTTTGGGCATCTGAGGCCGCAACCTTGCGAAGAGCGTTGTGTATTCTGCAGTTATTTTGGGCATCTGAGGCCGTTTCAGGGCCTGTTTTAGAGCCGCAAGGTTGCGGACAGCAGTTTCAGGGTATGCTGTGACTTCGACTGTATTGACCGAAAGTGGGTGCGTAGGTTACAGATTTCAGATCTGTAAGTTTAAAGGTGTTTACCAGTGAGTAAACACAAGGTTTATCTGCAAACAGGTTGCAGATTGCATGTATTGTTGAGCAGACAGTGAAAAAGGCTGTCTGGTGTATTGCTATGCACTACAGGTCCAGGGTTGCAAAAGATTTGCTTGTTGTTTGGTATTAGTTTTGTGATAATGGCAGAGAATAGTGGAAGCCCCATTATTGAGAAGCTCGACAAGAACAACTACCCATCATGGAAGTTTCGTGTCACGAACTTCCTTATTGGAAAAGGCCTCTACGAGTTCGTTTCAGGTGAAGAAAAGGAGCCGGAGGTGAGTGATCCTCCAACTGCAGAAGAGACAAAGGCACGAAAGGAATGGAATGCAAAAGACAAGAAGTTCATATATTGGTTGTCTGCAGTAATTGACAATAATATGCTGGGACACATTAGAAATGCAGAGAATGCATATGCAGCTTGGACCATACTTGAAAGTATGTTTTCTGTAAATACAAAGGCACGAAAGATTCAACTCAAGCAAGAGTTGAATACATTGAAGAAAGGGAAGATGTCTATCAATGAGTATGCACTGAAAGTAAGAAGCATTGCAGATGCATTGGCAGCGATTGATGCAATGCCCGATGATGATGATTTGGTGTCGTCTACCTTGGGTGGACTTAACAATGAAAAGGCTTGGAAGTCTTTTGTAACTTCCGTATATGTCAAAAAGCCATTTCCAGATTTCGATGAATTGGTTTCCCTTATGATCACTGAAGAGATCAACATGCAGAGTGAGACATCTGAAAGAAGTGGTGAACAGGTCCAAGCTTTCTACTCCAGTTCTGGAAGGGGACATGGTAGGTTCTCTTCAAGAGGCCGTGGTACAGGATGTGGTAGTGACAACCAGCAAAACAGATTGAATCAGCAATTTGACGATATGCAGGTTTCAGGAGGTCGTGGTAACTTTAGAGGCAGGGGGAGCTTTAGAGGAAGAGGTGGATGGCAGAACAGAGGCTCTAACAACTCTGGGATTGTGTGCCACTACTGTGGCAAAACAGGTCATATTGTAGCCCAATGTTATGCTAAGAAAGATGATATCCGCAGTGGGAAGTTGCAGCAAGGAAACTATGCATCGTCTTCACAACAGAATGAAGACAAAAATGAACGTTTGTTCGTTATGCAGCATATGCTGAATGCTGTTACAGGAAAGGGAACACATGAAGATGTTTGGTATGTTGATTCAGGTGCATCCAATCATATGACCAGCCATGCAGAATGGTTTGGAGAGATGCAGGATTTGCAGAATGCAGGTTATGTGCAGACGGGTGATGACTCATGCCACCCAATTTCACACATTGGAAAAGTTCCCTTGTCCTTGCATAATGGTAAGACAAAGAGACTTTCAGATGTATTGCATGTGCCATCTATTACAAAGAACTTGGTGTCAGTCGGTCAAATGGTAGAGCAAGGGCTGCAAGTCAGATTTAATGCAAAGGGCTGCTTTGTAGAAGACTTCAATGACAAGTGCAGGTTGGTAGCAAAGGGAAGTAGAGTTGGACGTATGTTCACTCTAGATGCTGGAATTCCTACTATGAATGCTGCTATGTATGCCAAAGGAAAAGGTGTTGTTGCAGACATTGAAATTTGGCACAAACGCATTGGACATGCAAATGTACAAAGGCTGAAATTAATGCAGTCCAAAGGGTTGGTTACAGGTTTGCCTACTTTTAAAGTTGCAGAATTTCAGAAGGTATGTGAAGCATGTCAGTTTGGTAAGCATGCAAGACAACCCTTTTCACATGACAGAGATGTAAGCAGAAATATCCTTGATGTTGTGCATACAGATATTTGGGGACCTACACAAAATGTATCTCTTGGAGGCAGTTCATACTTTGTCACATTCATTGATGATTGTTCTAGAAAGCTATGGGTATATTTTATGAAGGAAAAGAGTGAAGCTTTTGAGCACTTTAGAACTTTCAAGGTTGCAGTTGAAAGAGAAACAGGCTTGAAAGTAAAGTGCTTGAGGTCAGATGGAGGGGGAGAGTACCTCTCCAATGAGTTCAGTGATTTTCTGAGGTCTCATGGGATAAAGGGACAGTTCACATGCAGGTATACCCCACAGCAAAATGGGGTTGCAGAAAGGAAAAACAGGCATATTGCAGAAGTTGCACGCGCCTTGATGGCTGAAAAGAATATGCCTAAGCATTTTTTGTCTGAGGCTGTTCATACTGTTGTTTATATTATGAACAGAACTCCCACAGCTGCAGTTCATGGTATGACCCCCGAAGAATGTTTTACAGGTAAGAAGCCTGATGTTTCACACTTGAAAGTATTTGGCTGCATTGCGTATGTTCATGTCCTAGATGAGTTGCGGAAGAAACTGGATCCAAAGGCTGAAAAGTGTGTCTTTATTGGATACTCTTTAGAGCAGAAAGGGTATCGCTGTTACAACCCTGTTACATGTAAGTTCAGAGTGAGCAGGGATGTCATCTTTGATGAAATGAGCAGTTGGTATGCATCTAGTGGTGATGCATTGGATGATGATGATGATCATGACACTCATGTGCAGGCTGAAAAGCAAGAATCACGGACTCTTAGTGGACCAGAGACATCATCTGGTAGTCCTTGGTCTGGGAGACTAAGGAGTACCTCTACATCTTCGGGTGCATCTAGTAGCACTACAGGTAAAGACAAAGGAAAGAATAAGGTGTGATGGACCTAAACACGGGCCGGCACTGGCTCATGCACTAGCCGGGCCTCGTCACTATGCACAAGACAACCCCTCGGCCTCGCGGCCAGGAGCGTCTATCAAAATCTCTGCCTTCCTAAACATTGCGTTTGTAATACGTTGTAGTCCAACTGATCCTAACCCAATATTACTCCTCAGAGGGAGCCCCTTTCACATAGCCAAAAAGCTCGAATCACATACACATGGGTTGCTCCTACGGCTGAATGCCGTCAACCCTCTGCGACTCTCCTACACCTTGGGGATTGGCCCCTCAGTGCGTCGCTCAACAAATAGACACATCGCACAAAAGTCGCTCAAGGTACCAAATAAGCGTGTCCAGGAATGTACCATTGTCCTTACTTGATTTCCCCTTCAGGATCCGCGTCTACCTACAGCATGGGTACCTCACTGCCTCTCAACGTAGGTCATGTCCTAATAAACCAATTGCAATGCATGTCCAGGAGTTGGTCACTAATACTTTCAAATTCTTTTCATGCTCTATGCGTTTGGTGGATGCCTAGTGCTCAAACATTTAGCAAAACAGTATCGTGCACAAGTGCAAAACATTCTTTTAATGGTTTCCAACTACCGTTCGTGCTTCGTTGCATGGGCCTAGCACCGAGGTGATCCTCGTGCTACTAAGCTCTTAATTTTAATTATCATCCGTCCTAAATGCTATGCATAGAAATCAGCAACTTTCCCATCATTTCACACGGCATTTAGACATATTTCAACTCCTCTACCCTTCCCCGTTTAAATATTGCGTCGTTGGATAGATTTATAGGGTACTTTACCATCATTTTATGTGTAGAAAGCAGAAAAAGACACACTAGAACAAGAAGGTGGGGTTGAACTGAGGCAAATCCTCATGCTTCAGTCCCCACAAACATTCACAAACATTGCTCTTATTTATCCTTATTTTTCGAAGCCCAAAATGTATTTTTTCCCTATTTTTTAGGGTTTTTCACCATTTTCTTGTATTTTCCCTTATTTTCTGCATTATTTAATTACTGAAAATTCAAAACAGGTTATGGGCTGTGGCCCTTAGTTCCTTCTTGCAGAAAAATGAAAGTTTAGTTGGTGTTCCTATTTACTTTCCCATTTTTATGCCCAAAAACCATCATTTTTCCTTGATTTTTCACGTTTTACGTGTTTTAATGAATTATTTTGAACCACAAGATGCATATTTTTCTGATTTTTTGATTATGACCAGCAAGAACTCATATAAAACAGCAACATGAACAATTTTTATCCCACATGAACAACATTTCATCAATCAAAAGCCATAAAATCTCAAATTTCCTTTGAAAATTTTGAATTACCGCTTATTTGCGTGTTTTGGGTTTCATGTCCATGGCTGCAAATTTGAAAATCAGCAGCACTTCATGTCCAGCACAATCACCAATCACCATTTCCAGCCCGTGGAGCAATCCGATCCATGCCGGACAAGCCTCCACCATTCTTTCTTCTTCCTTCTTCTTCCCACATGAACTTGCCTTTAGAAGAGAGAGAGGGAGGAGAGAGAAAGACTGAAATCAGAGATCTTCAAAGAGAGCATCATTTGACGGGCAAGAGGCGGCGATAGAGTCAGCATCCAGGAGGGAATGAGGGGCAATGATGATTGACAGGGGTTGTATTGAGCAGGCATGATGCCTCCATCTCCATCAAGCGCAAATTTCGGCGCCTCCTGTCCACACCTTCTCTCCACGATTTTGCATCTTTCATGCATGAAAAGCTTCATGCTACATTTAAATTTTGGGCTCCCAAGGGTCATGCCCACTTTGGCCAAACTTTGTCCACCTCTTCGCATCTTGACCGGTTTCTTGGCCATTTCCCCGTCCGGACTCGGAATCGAGCTCTGAAAAATCCTGGGCGTCCGGCTTAGCATCCCGCATTGGCCACTAGCTCGTGGCAACCCGCACGACTATTTGAAAAATTATGAAAAATCAACAAGTGTTGCTCGGGCGCCTTTAAAGCACTTTGACGCTTAAAATCGTCCTAGATCGAGCCGCCGCCTTTGACAATGAATATTTTTCCCTTGATATTCATAATTTTTTGCTATTTTTAAGCACTTTCCGTCACCTAAATTCCGCTCTCATTGGCGACCACGGGATAGGGCGACTCAGCCCGTCGAATCCACGAACATATCTGCACATAAACAACCAAAGAAGCATCAAACTGATACAAAACAATTATATAATAAAACTCAGCACAATGCTCCCCCTACCCCTGGACAGAACCAAGGCATGACATTCACAAGGAGAAGGCCTAGCATCATCTAATAGAAGATCGGAAGTGTGTCACTAACCAGCTGCGCCAACACAGCCAAACTAAAAAAACCTATCAAAGAGGTTGCCCTAAGTGGTAGTCTGCACTACTTACCAACTAAAGTCAACACAACTAGGAGCTCCTACAAGGCGAGGACTCCTATAGCCTGATCAAAGAGTATTTCCGTTCAGAACATGTCTTCTTTTAGGGTTTGTATTGGATGAACATACTTGGGCATGTAAAAAGGAGGGAGCTGAGCGTAGTGACCCAAGGAGAACAGGGCATCGGCCTCAGGACCTATCTCGGCACCCAAGAACCTACCAAGCCCTCGCAAGGCAACACTTAATCCTTTTCTAACGCTCACTTTTATTTTCGCTCCAACCTTCCTTGTTTGGGTATTATATTTGGCAAGAAGCCACCCCTAGGAAGACAAGGTATCGGCCCCGGGTCTGACTCGTCCCCAGGAACCTACCAGGCCTTCGCAAGGCAATGAGCAACTGCTTATACATTTCCATTTCTTTTCTTTGCTTTGATAGGGGTTAGAACCCCTTTTTACACACCTTCGTATTTATATTCATCTTTTGGGATGTTCAGGGTTTCTTGGCATCGTCATTATTATCTTCTGGCAGGCTTCTCTAACTGCCTCACTACTAACAAGAACTCCTAGAACGGCTGCCTAGCAGGCTAGCAGGACAGGGCCACTAGGACGTCCTTCTAAAACAGGTCTTTCGATGCCTGACAATGTCTTTACAGGAGGCAATGACTACTCCGACCTCCCTCAAACATACTTAGCCTAAACCTGGGACTTCATGCCTTGGTTGTCGGTCCCCAGCAAAAATGTATCCCCTTGACAAGCACAAATACACATATAACAGGAAAGAAAAGTACTCGTAAAGGAGAAATATCACCTGGATTGGCCACAAGAAGCTTCCATCGCAGCAAAGGCTCCTCCAGGCTCCACCACGAAACCTGTCCAGCACAACACTTAAAACAAAATCCCAATTAAACGCACCCTCACTAGACAGGCAAATGGCCCTCTTGGCCTAATGAAATCAGACATGACTTTGCTACAAAACTGAATCGGCCCTCTTGGCCTAATGAAACAAAACATGACTATGCATAACATCCTCCTGGAAACAACTATGATAGACAGCAAAGCATACTATTCCCAGGGAACAGAGGCTCGTAGCCCTAAACTAGATGCATTAGATTATGACCTATCCCTCCTGTGTATATCACAAGAGGTGTTCGCATCACATGTTGTCGAATCAGTCTATGGGTCCAAGATAATAAAGGAAGATGAGTCTCGCTTACCCTCTGTATCACCCAAATCAACCATCGTCTGCCAAAGAGGGCATGTTCAGAAAGCATACCCCACAAGCGACCAGGTCCTGTCTCATCGTCAATAGATATATCGGGACAAGGGCCACAATTAAAAAAAATGTCTTATTCATACGCAAAATTAGCCAAAGAATCGGCAAACTGATTCCAATTCCGTGGAATCAGTTGAAAAGACACTCTATCGAATTCGTCTAGCAGGGATATGGCAGTATGATGGTACATACAAAGGATGGGGTTCCGTACCATGTATGTCGCATTGAGTTGATTTAAAACCAACTGAGAGTCCCCTTTCACCAATAACTGACGGATACCACCCTTCTTTGCAATATTCAAACCCATAATCAGGGCTTTGTATTCGGCCATATTATTGGTAAAATTCACCCCGAGATAAGCAGCTAACTTCATGACAACGCGTCGTCGGGGGTCTCGGATGACAACTCCTACACTTCCTTTTTTGGATGCACCCCTGGACGCCCCATCAAAGTACAAGGTGTACGTCCATAAAGGGTTTACATATCCCGCCATCCGGAACTCTACTCGTAATTATAGTAATCGAAATTCAACATATTCAACGGGTGGACTGTAGGCTCCATCCCTCCATCATCATTGAATTCAACAGGGATGCTCGTCAAAATTTGTAGGCAGTGATGGCAGAAGACCTTGATCTCCCAAATAAATGTCCCGCCTTCTTGCTCAATCACCTTGTATCCTTTGCTCCACCAAATGAGCTTTCCCTGATGATACCTCTGTTCCAAATAGGGGTGTTCTAAATAAGGGATCAGACGACCCATCAACCTTTATCACCATTTCCTTGCAGATGTTTGATCGAGCTCTCCTAGACCTGCAAGGCAGTCATAGCATTAGTGCAATCAGAAATAATAAGGTTTAATCTTATTAAGATTAATCTTATTTTTAAATTCTGTCCCCTCAAGATCAGCTAACAAGACTGTGGATTTATTCTTTCCTATCCTAACAATCCTATAAGGCCCATCCCATTTGGGCTCTAGCTTGCCTGGAAATAATTCACGTCGTGCATCATAATACAGAACAAGCTGTCCTTTCTTGAAGGTGTATTTCTTGGCTTTGAGGTCTTGTAGCTGCTTCGTTCGGCGCTTCGCCACTTCTTGGTGCAATAAGCTCTGCAACTTAAGCTCATCTAAATGTGCCAGTGTCGTCAAGTGCTCAAAAAGTGCGTCTTTATCGCTCAAAGAATGATTGATGGCAAACCGAATAGTCGGCAGCTCAATTTCTAAAGGCAAGACACACTCCTCCCCATATACTAGCTTGAACGGGGTATGGCCAGTGGCTCATTTGAAGGTCGTATTGTAGCCCCACACTGCCACGTATAACTTTTTATCCCAATCCCGTTTCTTTTCCGACACAATTTTGGACAGGATGCCCACAAGCTGCTTGTTGGTACTTTCAACCTGCCCATTGGCTTGCGGATTATATGGGGTTGTCTTGTTATGCTTGATTTGCCACATCTCTGTCAAACCTTTGATCACCTTATTTAGGAAATGGGTTCCGCGGTCCGACACTAATTCTTTCGGCAGACCAAACCGGCATATTATCTGCTCTAAAAGGAAACTAGCAGTTTCTTTAGCATTATCTTTCCTTGTTGCACGTGCTTCTGACCACTTTGTGAAGTAGTCAGTTGCGACAATGATGTACCTCTTTTGCGTAGTCGACGACGGAGTAATAGAACCCACAAAGTCTATTCCCCACTTCTCAAATGGAAGTATCGCCATAATAGGGGTGAGTGGTCGTTTCCTATTTTCTCGACTATCATGTCGTTGACAAATATCGCATCGCTTAACATACGCAAACGCATCCTGGAAGATGGCAGGCCACTAATAACCTGCTCTTAAAGCCTTTTGTGCTATAAGCCGTCCAGCAAAATGGCCACCACAAGCAGAATCATGGCACTCTTCCAAAATGAATGGCACCTCGTCAGGCATCACGCATCGGCGATAGATGTCATCAACCCCTTGTCGATATAATGTACCTGCGATCAAAACAAACTTTAATGCTTGCTGCTTAATTTTCCTTTCTCAGCCTTAGATAATTCGGATCCCGCCTCTCCTGTTGATAAATAATGCGTTATTGCAGCATACCAGGAGGGAATAGATGCCGTATCTATTTTAAATAACAACTCCATGTCACTACCTTCAGCCACAGATTCTTTCGGTTCCCCAAAGTCCACAAGACATTCCACGATGCCTTGCAACCTTGGTGGCTTACTCTTGATTTCATAATCAAATTCCTGCAAAGTGATCAACCACTTTGCTAGACGATCAGGTGGCTGTAGCTTATTCATCAATAATCGAAGTCCCTCCGCCTTCGTATAAAGCACGACTTTCTCATAGAGAATGTAATGCCTGAATTTCTTGGTCCCAAAGACCATCGCTAAACACAATTTCTCCATGTAAGTATAGTTGATTTCGGATATCCCCAGCTTCCGGCTAGCAAAAGCAATCGGGTGGTACCACTTCTCTTCCCAAATTTGGGTTAAACAGCAGCTGATACTATACATGGTGGCTGCCGAAAATATATAGAACACCTCACCTCTTTTAGATGCTTTTAAAACGGGCGCTCGTGCTAGCTCCTGTTTCATCGAATGCTACCTTACAAGGGTCACCCCATACAAATGAACAGCTAAAGGACAATAAATTTGTAAGCGGCAACGTTCTTTCTGCTAAGGCGTTGATGAATCTACGGTAGTAACCAACCGAAGACAGAAAGCTATGAACTTCCTTCGGAGTGCGTGGTGGACCCATGGCAACTATAACTTTGACCTTCTCGGGGTCTGTCGCAATTCCTACCGAACTGACCACATGACCCAGCAACAGCCCATAAGGCACTCCAAAAACACACTTCCGCGGGTTTAGGGCGATGCAGAATTGTCTACAGTGCTCGAAGCATTTTCTTAAAATGATCAACTGCCTTCCTCTCATGGTGGCGGCCCCTAAGTCATCAATAAACACCTTCAACTCTTCAGGGGATATGTCACCGAATGTCTTATCTGCTGTTCGTTGCCATGAACCAGGTGCATTGCATAAACCAAAGGCCATCACATGGTATGCAAAAGTACCAAATACAGTGATGAAAGTTGTTTTCAACTTGTCCTCTTCTGCAATTGCCATTTGGTTGTATCCTGCAAAGCAATCCATAAATGAATATATCTCCCTACCCGCTAACTGATCTAAAATCTGGTCAATAAATGGCAACGGGTAGTAGTCCTTAACTGTCTGCTTATTTATCTCCCTAAAGTCTATACATAAACGGATTTGATTATTCTTCTTCTTTCTAATCACAACTGGCGAACACCATTCCATGTGTTGCACAGGAAAAATCAAACCCGCTTTTCGAAGCTTCTGTAACTCTTCAAACAGGCCGTCCCTCAATTCGAAAGGCATACGCCTTACTTTCTGCCGTACAGGACGACTGCCTTCTTTCAACGGAATTGTATGAACAGCAAGACTAGGAGGGATGCCTCTCAACTCATCATAACTCCAGGCAAAGATATCACGGAATTCCTGGATCAAGGCCACATAGTCCTCCCTTTCTGCTGTACTAAGCATAGAACCTAATTTGATTGGCCGTGAATCATCAGACGTACCAAGGTCTAGCTCGATAACATCTGCATCTCTTATACGATCTTGGGCCTCTATCGGCTCGTTCAAAGTGATCTGATAGATGTCCTCCGTGGTGGATCCCTCTTTGGACTCATCACTCGATGATGTCTCACTGGCAGATAAATCTTCTAATGTCTCCAATTCTGTAGAAGATATAGGAGCTCTCTCACTTTGCGGGGACTCAGGATAAGCATCAACCACCACACGCTGAGCACCTCTGCCGAATATTAGCCGACCGGTGGGTATATCCACTTGGCAGTCCGCTTGCAAGATCCAAGGACGTCCGAGTAATACTTGGTAACTTGGCCGGCCTGCAAAACGAATCACCCTAAAGTCCAACAGGCATTCTACATTTGCAACAGTGACATGGACCTTAGTAATACAGCCTTCTGGCTGTCTCAAACTATCATCTGCCATTCTGAGAATTGTGGAGGTATCTTTCTGGATCGCAAGACCCAACCTTTCCATCAGTTCAGAACTCATAATGTTAACAGATGATCCCGTGTCGACAATGGCATAATCTACTAATATCCCATCGACATAGGCTGCAACCCTTGGACAATGCTTCTCAGCATGCTCGAACCAGTCATCACCAACTCGCACAATACCCAAAGGTTCTACGATATACCCGGTACGCAAGATCTTTCTAAATTCCTTGCGTACTCCTGGGGAAAGCTTAATAAGCTGTAAAAGATTCACATCCGGCTTGACTTCGCAAAGAGAGCTCACCAAATCGAATTCATGATAGTTCGATAGAGCTCGCTTTTCACGCCAAACCATCCGCTCTTTAGGTCGCTGAACCGACTTTAATGCCTCCTTTTTAACTTTCACCTTCTTCTTTGGTGGTTCCTTATCGGCTTTACTTTCTACGGGCTTCAAAGGTCCCCCTTCCATGGCAGGATCCAAAACTTGCATTCCTTTGTCACCTTGTTTAGGGTTTCTATCGACAGGCTTATCCTTGTCGGCTTCTCTACCCTTTTGACCTCTTGTAAGTATAGCTCGCAAATTAGAGGTTTCAGCATCATTAACGCGTACAGCCTCAATCAAACTAACCCCACTACCACTAGGTAGCTCCTCCACTGTAGTCTTTGGTCGTTGAAGTATTTGTTTAGGCCCGTCCTCTCGCTGGGAATCATTTCCTTGGGCACGATGATTAATAGGCCCTGGTTGCCGACTTCCTCGCTGGAGGGAACTGATCTTACTCCAGCAAGTAGCTGCTAAATGGCCGAATTTCCCATAGATGTCGCACTTAACATTTGGGCAATTCCTGGGATAGTGCTGCCCATCACACCATTTGCAACTAAACCTCGAAGGTGCACCCTCATCTGGGTATCTACTTCCTATCAAATTTTGTTGTTTTTTAAGGAAGTTGACATCAACGGCTATTTGTCGATACTGCTCTGTAATCATGTCGGTATAATGCTTCATCATGTCCTTAACCTCGCCAAGAACATTGGAAGAACTCGACTCATAGCCTTGGTCATTACCATGTCGTTCCATCGACCTAACAATTCGATTAGGCACTGGTTGTTGAGTCACAGGCATGGTGTTAGAATTGACCGCCTGGCCTCCACCACTTGGAGCCATTTGACTGCCCGTAGGCATCGACATGCTAGGGGGAGCTGGTAATAAAGGCACATTCTGCAGCATGTTCCCTCTCCCATTAGGGTTAGCCATCGCTATCCCTTGACCACTACTGCCATTGGTCATTGCCACATTATTTCCCAATACTAAACCCATGTTCGAATTGCCTCGAGAAGCATAGGCTGCTTGTAGTCAGGATTCCACCTCTTGTGCTCGTGTAATAGCAGTATCTATATCCCCCAGGGGGACACTACTCAACTGCAATTGGATATTAAAGTCCAAACCATGTAGGAAATATTGCAATTGGGCAGCTGCGGGGATAGGAATGGAGGTGTCCAACTTACGGAAAACCTCTTTTATCTTCTTCGCATAAGCACGAATATCCTCGTGTGGTTCTTGGCGGGTCACGTTGAGTACACGCAACCAATATTGTCCACCCCTTTCAGGGGCAAACTCCCTTCGAAAAGCTCCATAAAATGCATCAATGTTCAATATGGTTCCGGCTTCTAAACCATGATACCATATAGCGGCTCTTCCTTTGAGAGTCATATTGAAGAACATCACTAAATGTCCTTCTTCTTGAATGCGACAGTTAAACATCAGCTTTTGAAACTCCCTAATGTGGAGTTCCGCATCTTCCTCAACTAGCCCATTAAAAATGGGTAGTGGGTAACCTAGAGCCGGCAAATCCGTCGTTCCTGCTGGAATTGCAATAGGCTGCGCCATGACAAGGATTGGATTTGCACTAGGAATAGGGGACGGTTGGGTTACACCTCCCGCACTTGACGTGGACTGGCTTATAGAAGGAAGGGGAGCACTAGAGCTTCCACCTTCTCCTAACTTACTGCTTGTGGCTCCAAGACCACTAGATCCACTCCCTCGTAAGGGTTCAGCACCGCTACGCTTAGGGGAATATCTCCTAAAAATTTCAGCACGTCGCCTAGCTCTTTCGTCTCTTTCTTGCTTTTGGATTTCTGCTAGACGATGCTTATCAATAAATAACGAATCAATCTCAGTATCCTTTGGCATAAACTGCTAGTTGGTCCCTAAACAACCAGGATTCGAGAACCGCCACTTTTAAGCGGCTCCCGGCAGACGCACCACTGATGGACCTAAACACGGGCTGGCACTGGCTCATGCACTAGCCGGGCCTCGTCACTACGCACAAGACAACCCCTCGACCTCGCGGCCAGGAGCGTCTATCAAAATCTCTGCCTTCCTAAACATTGCGTTTGTAATACATTGTAGTCCAACTGATCCTAACCCAATATTACTCCTCAGAGGGAGTCCCTTTCACATAGGCAAAAAGCTCGAATCACATACACATGGGTTTCTCCTACGACTGAATGCCATCAACCCTCTACGACTCTCCTACACATTGGGGATTGGCCCCTCAGTGCGTTGCTCAACAAATAGACACATCGCACAAAAGTCGCTCAAGGTACCAAATAAGCGTGTCCAGGAATGTACCATTGTCCTTACTTGATTTCCCCTTTAGGATCCGCGTCTACCTACAGCATGGGTACCTCACTACCTCTCAACGTAGGTCATGTCCTAATAAACCAATTGCAATGCATGTCCAGGAGTTGGTCACTAATACTTTTAAATTATTTTCATGCTCTATGCGTTTGGTGGATGCCTAGTGCTCAAACATTTAGCAAAATAGTATCGTGCACAAGTGCAAAACATTCTTTTAATGGTTTCCAACTACCGTTCGTGCTTCGTTGCATGGGCCTAGCACCGAGGTGATCCTCGTGCTACTAAGCTCTTAATTTTAATTATCATCCGTCCTAAATGCTATGCATAGAAATCAGCAACTTTCCCATCATTTCACACGGCATTTAGACATATTTCAACTCCTCTACCCTTCCCCGTTTAAATATTGCGTCGTTGGATAGATTTATAGGGTACTTTACCATCATTTTATGTGTAGAAAGCAGAAAAAGACACACTAGAACAAGAAGGTGGGGTTGAACTGAGGCAAATCCTCATGCTTCAGTCCCCACAAACATTCACAAACATTGCTCTTATTTATCCTTATTTTTCGAAGCCCAAAATGTATTTTTTCCCTATTTTTTAGGGTTTTTCACCATTTTCTTGTATTTTCCCTTATTTTCTGCATTATTTAATTACTGAAAATTCAAAACAGGTTATGGGCTGTGGCCCTTAGTTCCTTCTTGCAGAAAAATGAAAGTTTAGTTGGTGTTCCTATTTACTTTCCTATTTTTATGCCAAAAAACCATCATTTTCCCTTGATTTTTCATGTTTTACGTGTTTTAATGTATTATTTTGAACCACAAGATGCATATTTTTCTGATTTTTTTATTATGACCAGCAAGAACTCATATAAAACAGCAACATGAACAATTTTTATCCCACATGAACAACATTTCATCAATCAAAAGCCATAAAATCTCAAATTTCCTTTGAAAATTTTGAATTACCGCTTATTTGCGTGTTTCGGGTTTCATGTCCATGGCTGCAAATTTGAAAATCAGCAGCACTTCATGTCCAGCACAATCACCAATCACCATTTCCAGCCCGTGGAGCAATCCGATCCATGCCGGACAAGCCTCCACCATTCTTTCTTCTTCCTTCTTCTTCCCACATGAACTTGCCTTTAGAAGAGAGAGAGGGAGGAGAGAGAAAGACTGAAATCAGAGAGCATCATTTGACGGGCAAGAGGCGGCGATAGAGTCAGCATCCAGGAGGGAATGAGGGGCAATGATGATTGACAGGGGTTGTATTGAGCAGGCATGATGCCTCCATCTCCATCAAGCGCAAATTTCGGCGCCTCCTGTCCACGCCTTCTCTCCACGATTTTGCATCTTTCATGCATGAAAAGTTTCATGCTACATTTAAATTTTGGGCTCCCAAGGGTCATGCCCACTTTGGCCAAACTTTGTCCACCTCTTCGCATCTTGACCGGTTTCTTGGCCATTTTCCCGTCCGGACTCGGAATCGAGCTCTGAAAAATCCTGGGCGTCCGGCTTAGCATCCCGCATTGGCCACTAGCTCGTGGAAACCCGCACGACTATCTGAAAAATTATGAAAAATCAACAAGTGTTGCTCGGGCGCCTTTAAAGCACTTTGACGCTTAAAATCGTCCTAGATCGAGCCGCCGCCTTTGACAGTGAATATTTTTCCCTTGATATTCATAATTTTTTGCTATTTTTAAGCACTTCCCGTCACCTAAATTCCGCTCTCAAGGTGTCAAAAGGCATTGATGCAGTTCTTGATGGAGACTCCAGTGGCTCAGAGAGCTTGGATGATGAGCTTGGCATTCCTTCAGTGAGGACTCCAGGTGTGCAGAGAGCACGCGTTAATGCAAAGACTCCATTGAGTGATCCAGTGGTACGCAGGTCTAGCAGGGTGAGATACCCTGTTAAAAGATTTGGTTTTGAAGGTTATACAGCTCACAATTATGCTTATATGGTGAAACTAGTTGAGGATGTTGAGCCCACATGTTTTGAGGAGGCTGTTGGTCATGCTCATTGGGATGCAGCAATGGATTAGGAGATGGCTGCATTAGAGGCCAATAAGACTTGGGATCTAGTATCATTGCCGAAGGGAAAGAAAGCTATTGGATGTAAGTGGGTTTATAAGATTAAGCACAATGCAGATGGTTCTATTAGCAGGTACAAAGCTAGGCTGGTTGCAAAAGGCTATGCCCAGACATATGGCATAGATTACGATGAAACCTTCAGTCCAGTTGTTAGGATGGCAACTGTCAGATGTGTGATTGCTTTGGCAGCAGCCAAAGGTTGGAGGTTGCAGCAAATGGATGTAAAGAATGCCTTCTTGCATGGTGATTTGCAGGAAGAAGTGTATATGAATCAGCCAGCAGGTTATGAAGATTTAGAGCATCCCACGTATGTGTGCAGGTTGAAGAAGGCACTCTATGGGCTCAAGCAAGCACCTAGAGCATGGTCTGACAAGATTAGAGAGTATCTTGTCAATATTGGCTTTTATGTTTCTGATGCTGATCACTCACTTTATGTGAGAAAGGGAGATGCAGGTTTGGTCATCATAGTCATCTATGTGGATGACTTGATTATTACAGGTGATAGTGATAGTGGAATTGCTGAAGTCAAGGGATGTTTGAAGATGAAGTTTGAGATGAAGGATTTAGGTGAGCTAAGGTACTTCCTTGGCATTGAGGTGATCAGATGTGATGATGGTATATGGCTGTCCCAAAGACAGTATGGCTTGGATATGTTGTCCAAGTATGGTATGACTGCATGCAAACCACTTTCAGTCCCATTGGAGCAGAATGTAAAGCTGAGTGCTGATGTTGGGGATGAGATAGAAGACCCTACTATGTTCAGGAGGATAGTGGGGAGTTTGATCTACATGACCATTACAAGGCCAGACTTGAGCTACGCTGTTGGTCTTGTGAATCAGCTTATGCAAGTACCTAGAAAGCCACATTTGGATGCAGTTAGACGCATATTGAGATATGTGAAGTCCACATTAGATTATGGACTTTTCTATGAGGCAGGTACAGATGTACAGGTGTTTGGATACACAGATGCAGATTGGGCTGGTAGTATGTCTGATAGAAGATCTACCAGTGGATACATATTCTCTCTTGGTAGTGCAGCAGTTGCATGGAGTAGCAAAAAGCAATCTACAGTTGCTTTGTCGAGTACAGAGGCTGAGTATAGAGGTGCTGCTGTTGCAGCATGTGAGGTAGTATGGCTGCAAAAGCTATTGGCTGATTTGGATGTGTAGGTGGAAGGTCCAGTTGTCATTTATTGTGACAACATGAGCAGTATACAGTTGGCTAGGAACCCTGTGTTCCATGCCAGGACAAAACATATTGAGGTACACTACCACTTTGTGAGAGAGAAGGTACTAGCAGGTGAGATTGACTTGGTGTATGTCAGCACACAGGATCAGATAGTTGATATCTTCACGAAGCAATTGGGTACAGAGAAGCTTCAAAAGTTTCGAAGCTTACTTGGAGTTGCAGAGATGCAATTGAGCTTGAGGGGGAGTGTTGAGATGACAAGCTCAACACATGCGGACATTGATGATGGACCGCCTGGTTAGATGGGTCCATACGTCTACACTTAGCACGTGGGTGGTCATTATGCATCTCACATGGCCACTGACTCATTACTTATTATATTCAGGTCGTTACACCTATTTACAGCTGGCATAGTTATAGTGCCTGTCGACTAGTGTAGTCGGTTATGCATTGTTTGACTTAGTAGGCCACTTTCCTTTTATGTTGTATCTTATCTATACTTTGTGTACATTGTAAAGTTTGTGGAAGAAGAAGAAGAAATCAGCAAGAAAACGTTTTGGCATCCATCTCTCTTCTTGACTCTTGAGTGAGCTTCTCTTTGTGCATTCTGTGTGTGTTCGGCGCAGCATCTTGAGCAACCTCCTCCACCACGCGATTCTTGACATTGTGGACACATGATCCTTTGTGAACATTATGAGTTTGGAATTGATGGAGAGATTGGGATTAGAAATAAAAGAGATGCCTCCACGATCCTCCGAATGGCTGATGACAGTTTAAGACAACCTGAAGGTTGCATTACTAAAGTCCATGTGACAGTTGCCAATGTAGAATCACTCTGGACTTTAGGGTCATTAGGTTTGCAGGGAGACCTAGCTATCAAGTATTGCTAGTAGGCAGGCCATGGATCTTACAAGAAAATTGTCAGGTTGATATACTCGTTGGGCGATTGATCTTTGGTTGAGGTGCCACACGTCTAGTAGTAGATGTATATCGTGAATCTCCTTAGAGTGAGAGAGTTCCTTTATCTTCATTAGAGTTTGATACACTAGATGCTCCATCTGCTAGTGAGACGTCATCAAGTGACGAATCCAATGAGGGATCCACTACAGAGGATATCTGCCAAGTGACATTGAATGAGCCAATAGAGGCTCAAGAGAGGATAAGGAATACGGATGTAATTGAGCTTGACCTTAGTACGATGAATGATTCACAGCCAATTAAATTAAGGTCCATGCTCAATTTGGAAGAAAGGAAGGACTATATGTCCTTGATTTAGGAATTCCACGATATTTTTGCTTGGAGTTATGATGAATTGAGAGGCATTCCTCCCAGCTTGGCTATTCATACTATTCCTTTGAAGCAAGGTAGCTGCCCTATGTGCGACAAAAAGTAAGGCGTATGCCTTTCGAATTAAAGGACGGGCTATTCAAAGAATTAACAAAGCTACAAAAGGCTGGCCTGATATTTCTAGCTCAACACACAGAATGGTGTTCACCAGTTGTTGTTATAAGGAAGAAGAAGAGCAATCAAATTTGGCTTTGTGTAGATTTCAAAGAGCTTAATAAGAAAACGGTTAAGGATTACTACCCGTTGCCTTTCATTGACCAGATTTTGGATCAACTTAGCGGGTAGGGAAATCTATTTGTTTATGGATTGCTTCAGTAGCTCCATGATCCAAGGTGCAAGCTTGATCCTCAAGCTCCAAGCTCCATGCTCCATTTCCGCATGCAAGAGAAGAGAAGAGAAGAGAAGAAAAAGAAGAAGAAGAAGAAGAAGAAGAGAGGAGAAGATGGAGAGCTTCTCCATCACGGTCCCTCGCTCTCACACACTCACTCCCTCACTCCTTCAGACTTCCTCTCTCACACACAAGCTCAAGCAAGCAAGAATAACA
Organism: Lygodium microphyllum; assembly: GCF_053477565.2. Taxonomy (NCBI): domain Eukaryota; kingdom Viridiplantae; phylum Streptophyta; class Polypodiopsida; order Schizaeales; family Lygodiaceae; genus Lygodium; species Lygodium microphyllum. The sequence goes on along the minus strand of NC_141154.1, from coordinate 35,739,275 downwards.
AGAAGAAGAGGACATGAGAGCTAGTTTTGGACACACATAAGAATGAGCTTCTTCATTCACTTTTTGCCTTTTACACAAACCCCTGACCCTAATCCCCTTTGGGCACCCATCCCTTTTTACATGATTTGCCATCTTAGCCTAGGTCCCCTTTCCCAATTTCCTTCCTATCTACATTGTGTCTTCACACATACCCATATACATTTACAAGTTGCACAGGAGGGAGCCTAGCACTCTTCTACAAGGATTTAGAGTGCACTTTTATATTTAAAATGTGCATTTCCTCTTTTGCACTTGTCTTAAAATTTTAAGGTTGTCCTTGCACTTTTGGCATTTTTTCCTCCCATTTCTTTAGCTGGGGCCATCTTTTTCCACTTCACCTTTACATCTTTTAAATTTTCTTTTTTCTTTGTTTGCACTGGGCTTAATAGTATGCCACTCTTAAAGTTGGGTCTAACAACCAACTAGCTCACAGATTCTATGGGTCTTACTAGATCATGAAGAGAGTGGATGACTTAGCATATTGATTGAAATCGCCTCCTTCCACTAGGATTCACATCTTTCATGTGAGTCAACTCAAGCCTTTTATTGATCACCAATGGACTACATAAAGAGCTTTCTCCCATGGATGAAGAAGGTATCATTCAATACATTCTAGAGGCAATTATTAGGGCCAAAGAGAAGAAGCTTCATTCTTAGTTCATCATGTAATATTTGATAAAGTGGCAGGGTTTACCACTTGAGAAAGCTTCTTAGAGGCCAATTTTACTTGTGGAAGAGTTCTCCCATCTTTTGGAAGGTAAGTTGGCTAAAGTTTAGCTAATTGTGACATGTTCAAGTCCAGATAGCTTGTAGACAGGCTTCTATTTTGAACCAAAATGTATTCTAAATTATGGACAACATTGAGTGTCATACACAGGCTAAGAGTACTTGTTAAGAACTTTGTTTCCATGTATCAAACACCTTGATCAGAGTTTTCTACAGAAAGTTATCTTAGATTTACTATAGCAGGGTTCTATAGTAGACAACATGCTATCCACTACGTGCAGCCTTCATTTTCCTAGAGAATATGGGTCAAGATTTAAATTTTATCATTTCCCAATCATACTCATATATCGTACTTGATCAATGAATCTTTATACATCAACAATTACCCCTCATTCCATCGGATAACCCTTATAATGTTTGTAGCCTAGCAGAGTAGCACTCTAGTTTGTCTTTTTGTAATAAGTGTCCAACTTGTTTTTTAAGGAAAAAACCTTTGGGTGGGAGTAGAATATAAGAGAGGGGTAAATAAAATAATGGGGATAAAATACTAGCAGGGACTTGATTTTTTCATCATCATTATCATAATACAAGTCTTACAGTTCATCTTCTCTCTCTCTTAGATTTCATGGCTGCCTTCTCTCTCTTTTTGTCTTTCTCTCTCCTTTTCTAGTATTTCTCTCTCCTCTTCACTCTCTTTCTCTCTCTTTTGCATCTCTTCTACTCTCTTTTGTAGTCTTCTCTCTCCTCTTTCTCTCTCTTTAGTCCTCTCCTTGATACAATGGGTACATAAAAACTTTAAAATTTTCAAAGCTTACTTGGAGTTACAAAGATCCAATTGAGCTTGAGGAGGAGTGTTGAGATGGCAAGCTCAACAAACGCAAACATTGATTGTAGACCTCCTAGTTAGATAGGTCCATATGTCTATACTTAGTATATGGGTAGTCATTATGATTCTTACATGGCCACTAACTTATCACTTATTATATTTGGTTAGTTACACATGTCTACAATTAGCATGGCTATAGCACCAGTCGAATACTATAATCAGTTATGCACTATTTAGCTTAGTAGGATACTTTTCTTTATGTTATATCTTCTTTATAACTTTTGTACATTGCATTGTGTGAGGAAGAAGGAAGAAAAACTAGCAATAAAATGTTCTGGTATCCATCTCTCTTCTTTTATTCTTGACTGAGCTTCCTCTTGTATGTATTGTGTGTTTTGTTTGGTATAGTAGCTCAAGAAAATCCCTCCACCATACAATTTTGACACAAAAGTGCATCCTTCATACTTGAAGGAAGGTCATGCAAGCTCACTACAAATAGATCTTGATCTTCCTAAGGCACGTGAGAGGCTAGGTAAGAGATAGCCATCATACTCCATGGTTGAATCTCTTGAATGATAAGAAGATATACAAAATCACATTTTCAAGTAACAAATTATGTAGCACAACATCTAGGGGAATTCTGGTCTTTTTTTTCATATATAAGCCATGTTATTGGATTGAGAGATGGGTCAGCTCCAAGCAAGCCTAGAGTGTTGTCTCACACTTGAGGACCCAATCCTTATATAGGTTATGGTGCAATTACTATGTGAATGCATATGCTTACATAGACTATTACATATTTAGATGATGAATTCATGGCTTCTTCTTACCAACAATCTAATGAAGCAAGGCACAAGCTGATGGAAAAAGATGGAAATTATTTTTCTCATTGAGGGTTAGCAAAGTCAAGGGGAATCATGAAGAGGACCCTTGAACTATGGTGAATATTATGGGTTTTATGAGGTTTTATGGTAATGGAGCTTAATGGACAAGGTTCTTTTAGGAATTATTGACTACTAGAGATTACAATATTGAGTGATTCTTGATCGACACACCCATTATCTTACTTCTAACCTATTGCATTGGCATTGAGGAATTCAAGAAGAAATGCATTAGATTGTGCAACTTGTGACTCAAGGAGACAAGTCTAATTGGCAATGAGCTAAAACTCCCTTCATATCTCTTGCCCTAGATGTGCCTTGAGTTTTTGTGGGTCATGTATGAAGAAGGGATAAGGGGTTAAAGAAAGAGTTGCATTATTGAGGCTACTAGGTATACCTAGCTTTAAGATCCCTAGGTGTGGTGCTATGTTTGTGGGTGGGCTATGGGTGCATATTTATATTTTTCTTTTTCTTTTCTTTCTGAGTTACAATGCTATATAAGAAATCTTTTATCCTCAATGAGTATTCTAAGATTGTAAGGGTAATGAGGCTCATTAGAAGAAATAAGCTTGACCCATGTCAAAAAAGTATTGATCTGTATTCCTTGGAACTTTAAGCAGGGTACTTTGAAGTTTGAAGTCATGGTGTTAAGAAAAACCTTTGTTTTTCAAGGAGATGTGGTGGTAGTTGATGGCTTGGAGAGCCTTAATTTTCCAATTCAATATCCTTGGGGGGCTCACTATATATATATATCTCCTCTACATCACATGCATTCAAGGCATTTTATAAATATCCTTATCAATGATTTTTTCTTGAATTAAACACAATCATTTTCTATTCAATCTATAGATAACCCTTTTATATGGCACCCTTCTTGTATGTGGAAGATGTGCCAAAATCGTATTCAAAAAATTTCCATAAGTTGAATCCATGTGATATACACGTATATTTATGAGTGATTCCCCAAGTTAATGGCCTATTCTTTCTTGCATTCACTTGGTGAAGGTGTGAGAGTATATGTAGTTGGTCCATTTTGAATAAAGAAAATGAGTTCAAATAAAAAGAATCACCACTTATCTAGATTGAGTTGAGTCAATTCTAATTCTTGTTGCATCATCTTGATAACATTGCTTGTATGGGATGTGTAAGGTTTTGCCTACTTAATCTTTTATGTATGTATAATCATTGAAATGCATTATTTGTTTATATATGCATATAAAGGCTTTTGTTTTGTGTCACTCCAAGGTGGAGGAAGCCAATTGTAGAAGTCAAGATTATACCCAAGAGTGGAAAAAGCTTCAAGGACTTGTGGTAGCTTTACTAGTAAGGATAAGTATTGTGCAATATCAAAAGAGCTATTATGTGTCCAAGTTTGCTATAGCAACATGCAAATCCTCTTCCATAAGGACTTTGTCAAGTTAGGGATATTTTAGGATTGGTCGAGTTAACTCCATATGTTACACAATAACAAGTACTTAAAGAGAGATAAGAGCTACATATATTGGATCCCTTTGAGACGGACATATGGTTTGTCTCTCCTCTAAGATAGTCATTAGTTGACCTTTGAGTTCAGCCATTGACAATTGATTATTATACCAACATTTTGTAAATTGGATTTATACCTATGCTTTTTCTTTCAATTCTTATATCTATAATAGGATTTGTTGGTATGACACATCACAGAATGTGGAGATTAAGAGGCATTCTTTAGTTTCTTTGTCAACGATGTGTAATCATGAGATCATCCAAAAGTTCACCATAGTGTTCATTGATATGTTCCTTCTCTTCCCACATTAGTGACCATGCCAGTTACTCCTCATGTTCCTTTGGTAATGTGCCCATGTCGGCATGGAAACAAACACATGTAAATAATTTTAACCTAGCATACCAAGACACTATGTGATATCCCTATTCTCATTGTAAGCCTACTTCGATTCCATTTTCCTAAGGGTTCTAACCATTAATTTAGACTTTAGTTTTACTGGGGGTTTTGGTTTAGATGAGCATGAATGGTTGTGGCACATTCATTGTGTCATCTCATCTATCCTTAGCATGTTCACACTTAGTGATTTCATGTATATACATTTTAGTGCTTTCATATTAGTTTTTGATTATGTTGTAGACTAGGTCACTTTGTGTGGAAAAAAAATCCTAAGATTCAGATTCTACTTCTCTATATGCTCAAGTCTAGATTCTGTGAATGTGCACTTGGATGCTTCACCTCTCTCTCCTCTTGGGTGTTTATATCTTGGAGTTTTTTTTCTTTGCTCATTGAAAACCACTCCCAGATGCACATTCTCTTTGTTGTTCTCATTTCTAGTAGAGCTAGAGGAGATAGGTTGTCCTAGATCCACCATTATGCACCTTCTTTAGAAGCAACAACCTTCATAACTCTTCTTGCTTTGCTCATTTGAGCTTCATTTCTATTCTATGGGTTTGGCTATCTCCCTCTATTTTTAATTTAGAACCTCCTTAAATGTTTCCACCACACCTCCTCTTTGCTAGATTCTTTTGCATCCTTGGCTACCTTCATCTCCTAGCTTAGACAATTCTCAGAAAAAATCCCATATGATTCACATATACAACACACATCTTGAAAGGAAGAAAACCTAACCTCTGTGACCACTTCCAAACCATTTGCATTGAATAACTCTATCACATTACGGATTTGTCTCCTTTGATCCCATATAATGTAGACTTATTTTTGCATTCGAGATTGTGCTCTACCTTATGACTAGTACATATAAAAGCTTACTTAGCACGTGATCCAACATAGATTTCTCACCCTGAAGCCAATTTTGAAGAGTTAGAAATTGCACCTAGATGAGATACTCATGAAGGAGAGTGGCTTCTAGTGAAAACTATATGTACCACAACAATATAGCATAGACCAAGTTTCAAACACACACAACACCTCCTAGAACATATTCTCTCCCTATATAAGCACAAGAGGCAAGAAGTGAGAAATAAAGTTCTTTATAATAAAGCTATATTGGCAGATTGTTTCTGTGAATTGATAGGTTGCTATGAACCACTTTTCAAACTCATCTTCCCCAAGGATCTTTCCCAAGAAGTAAAAGTAAACACTTGTGTTTGACTTCTATGTGTACCTATTCTTAAGCTTTGGTGATTAGAAGGCTATTCGAGCTTTGAGGAATCTCTTCCTCCTTGTGGCAACACCCCTAAATCTCTCATTGTGTTGCTTAAGGCTCATCTATAGCTCACATTTCACTTCCTTCGTATTGACCTAGTCAATATGTACAACAACAACATAGTCCACATCCAAGGCATCTCTATCTCCCATGTGCTACTTGTTGCTTGCCTCCCTCACATCGTCTGCATAGTTGTTGTCTTGCCTTATGTTAGATTGTGTGTGGGTACTAGTTAAGGGTGAGCACCATGTGGCACCAACTACTTTAATGCCATTTATGGGGTATAGTACCTCTTAACTCCTCGTTACTACTACACATGGCCGTGTTAACCTTTCATGGCTATTCCTTACCCATATTGAGCCCATATCCTGGCAACTCATGTGAGGGTTTCAAGACCATTTTAAGTATGAGATACTCATTTTTGGAAACGAACATTTCCCCAATAAACAAGCATGAGATTAAAGAATATATATTGTTTTCTTCCACCTCCATTTTAAGCATCTAAACGGTGATACCCTTGACATTTCCTTGCAAGCCACCTATATGTTCTTTCAGCCACATAACATTCATGATAGGATACATGTAAAAAATGTGATAGCCCTATGTCTTGGATCCAAAATCATAATTATGCCAAGTGTAATTGCACTTAGCTATGAGGTAACTATGACAATCCTCATGAAATTTTTGTTTATAAGTTCTAAATGATTGTGAAATAAACAATTGAATGTGTAAAGTTGATGATCACAAGTATTAAGATAGGAAACTACAGTTGTGAGCGACTTCCAATGCATGCCCTTAGTGTAACGATTTCTTGGTATTTTGCATGCAAATTCAACATTCACCTTAAACATCAATATTTGATTTAATCATCTACGATAATGTAAACTTGTTATACCAAGTCACAAAATAGTTTGAGTGTCATTTTATAGCTTAAGCATAGGATGCAATCAACTCAAATGAACTTTCCACACACTTAACTCAAATGAACTTTCCACACACTTATCATTGTAGATGCCATTTATTGAAATGACTTAATCATGACGATAATGCTTGATCACTTACAGTAAGCACAATTATCCATGTTCTTCATTGGAAGTAAGAATGATAAACCTTGTGAGCGTCATCATGAAAGACTAATCTAATCACGGTACTAGACAATTGGCATTGATGGGCATATGTGCTTTGTATGGGAAAGCTAAACATGAGTGCAAACTATTGTGATCCATCAATGGATAGATGATAAATATTCGACTTGAGACATTTTCATCAAGAAGAACATGTCATGTAAATATGAAGCTCATAAGAGGGCAATGGTTCTATGGTGCATGCCCACCCTCCAGATGAAGCTTGAAACTTGAAGCTTTGCTTTTGGATGCTTGTGTCAAGGTATCAAGAATTCTGCTTGAAAAAACAAAGATGAACAGCTTTAGGTTTGGATTAAAAAAATTTATAGCGCAAAGCCACCAATTTTAGACGAAGAACTAGTTTGATGCATGATGTGTGTGAGGTTTGGCCAATGAGGAAGAATGCACAATTTCTAAACAAGGAACGGATGATTGACCAGATATGAAATTCAAAGAAGAGCCGTTGATTTAACAAGTAGAAGAGTCTTTGCCCACGGCGGAGAGCAACCTTGTTGAAAAGCTAGGAGACATATCTTGATCTAGGAGAAGAGTCTTTGCACACGCTGGAGAGCAACCTGGTTGAAAAGCTAGAAGACATATCTTGATCTAGGACATGTATTGTTGAACATATTATGGTGTTACAAACGTTGCAAAGAGATAATAAGACCTAATCGGGACCTAATCTCATGGGTGTATTGACCCGGCCCGGGAGGAGGAGGGGAGCGAGGGGAGGTTGGGACGCACAGAGAGAGAAAAAGAGAGACAGATACACACAGAGAGATTTTCTTGAACTGGTAGGAACAATCACAAGATGCCTAGAGACATACCTGAGAGAGAGTGTGTCTGTGCGCGCGCGCATGTGTGTGTGCGCGTGTGTGTGTGCGCGCTCTGTGACTAGAGCTGGGACTTGTAGACGGTAATCTCGTCATTAAGGTGTAAAAAGCCGGAGAGATCTCATCGATCGATGATTCATGAGACTACGTAGATACGATTGAAGCATAATCTGATCATCATGTGCTACAGAGTTCGGCCTTACTCTGCGTGCGCGCGCGAGCGCGCGTGTGTGTGAGTGACTGAGAAAGAGAGAGAGCTCTTACTTCCGCACTTCTTCTGGTGACTAGAGCCGACATTGTTATTGACGGTAGAGGCCGGGCGAGGGGGGGTGCCGTAGCCAAAGTCGACGCTGCACTGGGAGGAGAGGTGGAGGAGGGCGGAGGGGACGTCGATGGAGAAGGGCAAGCCGCGGTCGCGCGAGCGGCGGAGCGCGTGGAGAAGGAAGGTGCACATGCAGGCGTCGCCGATGGGCAGCGCCGCCCGCAGGCCGTGGCAGCACTGCGAGCTCGCGTTCCCGCAGCACGACCCCTCGCTCGCGTACTGCACCGGCACATAGAACTGCGGCAGGCACGGGCTCAGCTCCGCCTTCACCCGCCTCAGGTCGCTCATCGTGCATCCCGGCCCTGCCACCCCCTCCACGCCCCTCGATGTCATCATCGTCATCAATATCATCACCATCGCCACCATGGTTATACTATAATTCATCATCACCATATTTCCCTTCGATATCGTCAGCATCGTCACCTTCGTCATCTCTATACTGCTGCTGCAATGGCGTCCTACGTCTAAACTGGATTGTCGAGCGGCCACTGCCACCCTCACTCTTGCTAGGAGCCTTATAAGCCTTCCACCTGATGATCAGTCGTAACTTTATCAGTAGCTGAACCTTGGGCTTTATCACTAAGCGCTCTCGCTCTCTCACGCGCTCTCTCGCTCTCGCTCTCTCCCGCGCACGCACACGCGCGCGCACACACACACACACACACACTCTCTCTCTCTCTCTCTCTCTCTCTCTCTTCAATCCTTAGTTACAAAATGGCCTAAGCAAATAACTACTATCATACCTCCTAATAAGTAATGTCATAACCTTCTCAAGGTTGCATAGGGACAACCCACTTCCTCTAAGCTAGTGCTTCTCAAGCTAGCCATTATTATTTCTTGCAACTAAGATTGTATAGTTGCACAAGGAATATTCAGCAACCATGACCTAGAGCTTCCAAGCTAGTCACCTTTATTTATTGCCACTTTTTCCAACCCTAGCCACCTTTTATTCAACTCACACGAGTTTCATAAACCACCTCTTATAAATTACTCTCACAACCTAGAGGACACATAAATTCAATGAAGTCAATAACTTAAAAACAGCCATCTTATGGACTTTAATCTTTTTCCCACTGTCTTTCTAGGCTACACGTATCAACTTTTTTCGAACGTGGACTACACCCTTGCTATAAGATTATTACTTATGGAAATTTTTGAGTCTCAATGTGCTTTGGAACTTGCTCACTAGTTTTCATAGGCTGGAGAATGCGAGTATGTTACCATCTATTCCCCCAACACATGCAACAACATCAAGTTTTATACATTTTCTCGATTTCACTAAGTACTAGTGTCCATGCATTCTCTATTCTTAAAGTAACTTGTCTTGAAGGAGGTCAAATAGTATAATACTTATTACATAACCTAGTGTTGGATAGACCCAATATGGCTTTTAGAAAAGGTACCTTGAAGTTATAAGTACCCTGCATCTTATCAATCTCATTCCCTACACAAATGAGTTATAACCGATGCTGTCCAAAAGCCATGAAGAACATAAAAACACAATATACATTATAAAAGATAGTCTTTATCTAGCTTCTATCACTTTGTTTTTTAGCAACACATGATTGTGCATCAGCCATTCACATCATCCAAAGTATAAAAGGGTGACAATGACTTTAAGGAGGGTCATCTAAAAGCACCCAAAAGCCATAAAGCAATACATTCTCTTACACTATTATTGAGAATACACAAGGGACAATGCAATGATGAATACAAGGACAAGCTAACTAGTGGAGCATTACATGTAAGGTCCAAAACAGTGAAAACTTTAATTATGTTCCTTTGTGAGCCATCCATAACTTCAGAAAGCTTTCAAAGATAATATTATTTTAGAAGTCAATGTAGGGGACAAGACAATAAATACCAAAACCAATGCATACTATGGTGGGCATGTATATGCGAGGTTTGTGAGAGACTGCGTGTGTATATATGTGGGTGCATGCATTATACAAATATGCACAGATGCATGCTTTATGACTTAGGAGCATTTGTTTTTATTTGCCCATGAACATATGTATTGTGTATATGTGTGTTTGTATCTAGAATCCACCTTAAATAACAATAGTATATGTTCATCGATTTGGCTCTTACAAGCCATACATTGTCTTCTTTGTAGTAATTTGATATAAACTACATAGAACCCACATGACATTTGTTATAAAAATTCTACCATTAAATATGGTATAATTTAGGTATAATAGGAAATATTTCAATAGTAGGATAAGGTTGATAGGTTATTAAGTTTAAAAATAAGCATAATAGGGACAATGTCAATAGTAGGATAAGAGCAAGACTAGGCAAGGAAGTTATTAAACATAAACTTTCACACATAGACTTCTTCTTGTATAGAATTTTTCTTTCAATCTACAAACTAGATTGAATATTTGTATAGATGTGGTATAAATGACTCTGCACATTTTCTTGACCTAGAAGTCCTAATGTTAAAATACTTATTTACCATTACAAATGCCCAATGTCATAATGAGGAATAAATGTTTTTGAATATCACAAAGGTACTTAACTTTACATAAATGATAAATTCTCTTCTACATAAGCTATTATTTTGAACCAATGTAGATCGTAAGGAGAAGATTGAGATCTGATGTTGTTCCATACTTGACATGGGTACATCTCTCCATATAAGTCCATAAACATAAAAAATAAGGGAAAATATTACTTCATCGTTTATGTTTTTAAAGAATAACATAATGTGAAAAGAAAATGACCATACCTTGTGAGGCACCCTTATTATTGGTTGAACAATATGTGGGTGGTGGGTGGAACCAATGAAAATTGACAAGGCATGACAAGTCTTGGATATTGCACTCCCATCTATGAGTATCTATCTTCCATATGGGCATATTCAGCTAACAAACGCACCAATAGTCGGGACTTTGGATGGACTTCTATTGTTTCAAAAGTTGCAATTCACTTTGACAACAATCTCTCACCTTGTCTCCTAACACTCCACTCTAACTAATCAAGCATCATTCTCTCTAAACTAAGAAAGAAAGAACACAAAACTAGCTTCGAGGTGTAGTGAACTCACTAACTTATCTTCTTGCATTGTAGTCCAAAATCTTGAAGGCTTAAAGCTGGTGCCATGACCATGATCAACATGATCCAATGTTGTTGCTCCTTTGCATCCACCATCGAGCACACCAACAAGTCAAGAAGCTAGTAGAGACGAAGAAAAAAGAAAGAATATAGTGAAAAGCTTCATCTTCCCTTAGTCGCTAACTTAGCACACCTCTCACTCACACACACACACACACTCTCTCTCTCTCTCTCTCTCTCTCTCTCTCTCTCTCTCTCTCTCTCTCTCTCTCTCTCTCTCTCTCTCTCTCTCTCTCTCTCTCTCTCTCTCTCTCTCTCTCTCTCTCTCTCTCTCTCTCTCTCTCTCTCTCTCTCTCTCTCTCTCTCTCTCTCTCTCTCTCAACAATGGAGGCAAGATGATAGAATAGAAGAAGAATAGAAGAAGAATAGAAATCTTCAATAATTGCCATGATAGAGCTTCTGCAACATGGATGCACCAAAAGGGTCAATACAAATGAGACCTCCCATCCTTATGTAGACACAAATCAAGCTTAAGTTTTGCACTCCACTTTGTGCTTTAAGATTTATGCACATGTGAATTAGGGTTTGCACCCTTTTTTGGTGTCCTACTCCCTTTGGATTCTAGGCCGATCAATCCTCATTGCATGCTTGTACCTTGGCCTAATTAGACCAAGCCTATGCTAATCTAATCACAAATACATGTACGTAGTCCACACAACAATTGTGGGTGCAATAAATATAGCTACAAGTGATAAATACAATGTGCACATAAGTGCTCTCATAAAATAATACATCCATAAAGTACAACATAATACACAAGTGCCCAAAATAATACACTGAAGGTCCAAAAAATAATTATCCTTTCAAAAAATAGTAGCCTAAACTTGCGCTTCTGCAACCCTCTCAATATATCATTAGCATTATTCCCCTATTAGATGAGTCCCATGACACACATGTCAAAGGTAGACGTGGAATGATGGGAATAATCTTGATGAAGGAGTCTTGGTGCAAAGAAATAAAGACTATTGATGAAGAATTGTTGATGATGAGAGTGATATGCTTGCTGATATGAGGAACTAGTATTGACAAAGATGATGCTTCTATAGATATTATATATGATGTCTAAAAAGGTATGGTAACTAATAGAAAATGATGTATGCATGAAGAATCATTAATGGCATAGCAGAAGAAGAGAAATGAAGCATGAAAAGGCGAGAATGAAGAGGCCACCGATATTGACGAGTCTTTAGTATATGAAAGTCTTGTAAGCCAACTTGTGCCCTCCCTAAGGGGTGTGTCTAACTTATGCAATGATTCATGTGTGTGCAAGTGCAACCAAGCCTAAAATATTATCCCACACTTGAGGACCTAGTTGGTGAATTATTAATGTGCGGTGCAAAACTCAGGGTGACAAGTCATCTAAGTAAGCCCAGGATGTTCTACCCTTGATATGCCCTGAGATTGTGTAGTGAGGGAAGGGCTAGGGAGTTAGAGACACAGCTAGATGACCAAAGCCATTGGATGCACCTAGCTTGAGGACACCCAGGTGCAGTGAAGTGTGAGTGCACCTAAGTAATCATGGAGCTTTGGCTCTCTTTTCATTTCGTAGCTTTTCTTATTTTGTTTTTTGGTGTATGTACAAGTGATTCACTTCTCGGGGAGTGGCTGCAAGGTGTGTGAAAGACATCCTTTGCTTAAAAGATATGGCTCAAGAAAGTTTCAAAGGTGAATGGGTGGTTCTAAATAGAAGGGGTGTATACACCAAGTAAATATGGTGTCCACCATATCCTCGAGTAAGGCCACACAGTAAGACAGAAATAATATAGCTCGAAGAAGAAGACTTGCCATGGCAATGCAGCCAATCCCAGTGTTGATGTCGAAGAACAGAGGTGGTAGGCCATCCTCATAGGGAGTCAGTGACTATTATAAGAGATTGACTATGACGCGGAGATAATTTCAAGTAACTATGAATGTAAGTTTCAAGTAATTTGAGTATAGTTGAAGGAAACTATTGACTAAAGGGTAGCAAATCACCCAACTAGAAGTGATAGATTTCCCTCTCGTGAGAAGCATTGATCTTGGGGATTTTGGAAAAGTTATATTTGTTATGCTTCTCAACATCATAGTCTCTTCCATATCTTCTTGGATAAGGGCAATGGAACATATCTATCTTTTGATTTGAGTAGCAAAAGGAAAAATGGGTCATTTCATCTACTTCCAGGATAGAATATCTCCATTCTAGTTAAAGCTTCCATACCTCTCATGGCTTTTGAGTGAGATACTCCCTCATGTTCTTCTCCCCTTGGGAACCTTACAAGCTATTTTCAAAGCTGATCTATCCCATTTCTTCAACCACTTCATATGTTTTCTCCCACTTTGATGAGCTTTTGCATTGTATTGAGTGGTAAGGGTGTTCTGAATTTGGCATCTTCATAAACATCAAAATTAAAATGGTAATCTTCTTCTTCTTCTTCTTCTTCTTCTGCTTGTCATGATAGATCTTAATGGGATCATCCAGATCCCCTCTTTGTGCCTCAATGCCATTGCATGTCATTGGGTGTAGCTATTGGGCTGAGTGCCTCAAAAACTCTGATGAGCCATTCTCTCTTCATCATAATTTTTTGTACTTTCAACATTTCTTGAATTTCCAATTCTTTGTCTTGTTTTAGCTCCTCACATAAGAGCTCTAATGGACCAAGGCCACCCAAATCTATTGATGTCCTTGTGCATTCTTTTGAATTAGTTGGTCTCAATAGGTTGTTGCTTTTCTATGCCATAAGTCACCGTAACATCTTCATGATGTTTACCCCTTTCCAACACATTGATCTTGTCTTGCATGGTCTATAAGGTAGTCTTGAAAATCTGAAGATCCCCTAGATCAATCATTGTCTACATTATTATAGGCTCTTCCATCCCTTTGCTAGAGTCTCCTACTCTATTAACAATTTCTTCCTCAACTCTTTGTATGTTGGAAATGTCCAACTCCACATGTCCTTTTTGAATGATTTATACATGATTGTGGTCTCGGGGGGTTCACTATATATATATTCTCTATATAACGTGCATTCATGGCCTATTTATAAATATCCTAATCTGTGAATTTCTCTTGAATAAAACACAACCCTTTTCTATTCAATCTGTAAGTAACCCCTTTATATGGAACCCTTTTGTATGTAAAAAATGTATAAAATTGCTATTTTAAAAATCTTTTATTTTGAACTCACGTTATATATACATATATTCATGAGTGACCCCCCCCCCCCCCCCCCCGAGATTGTGGTCAAGTCCTCATTTTCCTTCAAAAGAGTTTCCTTCAAAGATTCCTAGATGACCATGTGGTGCTCCATTTGGAGTTTTCCTTTCTTACTCCTGAACTAGCTCATTTTCTTGAGGGGCTTCTTAGTACTTGGCTCTTGTTCTTATCTTGGTCTTTTTTCTTTCCTTGGACTCACCCTTGCTACTATGGGAGCCACCAGTAAATGTGTTGAGCATCCCAAGGCTATTGACTTGACTAAGTGCACCACCATAATTGATCATTAGCCTCAATAGTGCACCACCATAATCGATCATTAGGAGTTTTGGGAAGAGTCTCATGTATCTTGGCAAGAGACTCATAACATGATCCAACCAAAACTTATTCAAATCTTCACTAAGCAACCGATCCGATTAGCTTCCATGAACTCTTGGGCATTCTCCCTACACATGTGCTAGCTTTGTTATAGGTGAACACATGGAGAAAAACCTATGCAGTGGCCCTAAGATCCTTCTCCTTAATGGCAGAGAGCAATAATCTATTTGAAGTTACAATAGGGTCACCACCCCAATGTTGGTCCACTAAGGGAGTTTTAGTGGATTTACCATGCTTTCTTGACCCTTGATCAAGACCTAAGGCTTGTTCTATCAGCTTGGAAGTGAGTACTACCTCCCCAATTCTCTATTGTTTTTTTGCTTAGTAACTAATCCTACTTGTTTTAGTCTTAGGATAGTAGTTTTGAACAAAGCTATAGCTATTAGCAAAGTGAACAGAGCCATTGGTTTCTCTAATATAGTCATTTAGCCCACGTTTAGCCACCAACTCCCCAATTTTAGGATACATGTCGACAATATTCTTCAAGTTGGTAAATTGGTGAAACCTCAAGGCTCTGAAACTCCATATGCTAGTCTCTAGACGAAACTCCTTGCATTCTCCATAGTGAATACTCCCCTGTCCTCATAATGATAATCCTTGATAGGCATTGATGTAAACATTTCAAATTGTGAACCTACCATCTGCTTAGTCAAAAAATAAGACCACATCTTGAGAATTTTTCACTTAACCAAAATAAAAAAATACAATAATAGTCAAACTATACATTTGCATGTTTATCAAAAGGTAATGCCAAAATTAATTGGCCCAATTTTCCCCCTGCATAGAAAAAGAACTAGCAAGCTTCCTAGCTTGTAGGTGCAATAATCAAAGGGCTAGGAAAGATGTTAGGGCAACACCAACAAAAAGAAAAATGCAAACTAGATTGATTATGTACATAGAAAATCCAAAGACAACTAGATGGCAGGTGAAGAAGAGAGAAGGGTGGACAACCACCAAGTATAAAAGTTGGGGTTATACTCCAATTTGGAAAATGCATCATGTGCCAAAACCACACAAATAAGAGGTAAGATTTGTGAGTAGTCAGGGACCAACAAAGCAACTAGCCACATGGAGTTCCTCCTTTGTAAGAATATTATGAAACAATGGATGGTGCTACATATTGGATGGCACTTCTAGTTCACAAGCCAAAATGATAGCATAGAGTGAAACATTAGAATGATAGGTAGGATCAGCCCATAGGTTACTAATGGCATGCCATTACTCAAAACGACTAATAGCATGAGAAATCTCAAACCGATGGCCATACCAGTAGCATAAGAAAGGACTAGAAGTGGTGTGTTTGGCTATACAATCCACAATCACAGTGGTATCATCACATTTGGTCCACTGGAACAGCATAAGAAGAGATGAATCAAGAGGATTGTAGATGTTTATGAGAAAGAGTCTTGACATATTCAGCTCCTGCACTAAGAGACTCTTGTAAAAGAGTTGCTCATGCTCCTCCCAAGTGGGATTCCATTAGAACCCTCACAACAATTCCCTTTTCCACATCCTCTCAGTTTGAAAGAATGTAAAAAGGAAGAGGGACGCTCTTGATTGCAAAAGTAAGCAAGAGCTTACATTTGCCCAATAATGAGTAGGGTTGATTGTTAGAATATCAAGCTCCCATTACTATTCAGTCAGTCTATCTTTATGTGCGTGACTGACATTAGCTGGATACACTTGTACACGTGTGTGACATTCAATAAGTCGGTGTAGTCAGTGACTTAACCTCAGTTAGTCTTGGTTAGTCATACCTATGTGTGTAAGTCTCTTTCAGTGTGAGTATGATGGAAGAATAATGGAAGAAGAACAACAATGAGCTGAGGCTCATCTTCTGCACCACTCTGTCTCTCTCCTTCATTCCAATATGGTATCAGAGCTCCCTAGCTATCGAGTTTTGATAGGCATGCCATCTATTTTACGAACAGACTGCCAAGTTGATATACCTAGTGGTTGAGTGATTCTAGGTAGAGGTGCCAATCGTGTAATAGTGGATGCTTACCTTGAGTCTTCTCAGAGTGAGAGAGCTCCTTTATCCTCTACTGAACTAGAAATAGTAGATGATCCATCTGGTAGTGAGATGTCATCGAGCAATGGATCTAAAGAAGGGTCCACCATAGAGGACATTTATCAGATCACTTTGAATGAGCTAATAGAGCCTCAAGATCGAATAAGAGATGCGGATGTTATTGAGTTGGACCTTGGTATGCCAAATGATTCGCGACCAATAAAATTAGGTTCCATGCTCAGTTCAGAAGAGAGAGAGGACTATGTGTTCTTAATTCAAGAGTTCCACGACATCTTTGCTTGGAGCTATGATGAAGTTAGAGGTATTCCTCCTAGCTTGGTTGTGCATAATGCATTAACTGGATTATACTTCATTGATAACAGAAAAACTCACCACCACACTGAGTGTGCGCAACTGCATATTAAATGTGTTGTCAACCAAACTACGTGGAATATTGGAAACTTAAAAATTCACAAAAAATAAGTCATGGGTCAAATGGAATATCGCATATCAGATATAATGTTGCCAAACCGATAAATACACTAAAGATATAGTGCATTGGCCCATGTACAAATAATCACTAATGTGTGCATGATTGCGCATTGAATTTATCCTCAACAAAACTATTTTCAAAATTAGAAACTTGGAAATACACACAATGCAAATCATGGCAAAATAGAATATCAAATATCAGATTTGACATTACAAAACCATGAAATACAAGGTAGATAGTGCATTGCACCAAGTACAACTAGAGCTTGGTAAATTTTAACTCTATTTTGTAGACCACCACTTCTATCAAATACTTGAAGGTGTACTGGAAAGATAAACCAAAACTAAGCTCCTTACAATGTACAACCAAACCTAAGCTAAAAACATAGATCCAATTACAAGGTAGCTTCTCAAAGCATATTGTTGACATTAAGATTAAATGCATCCTTGTTGTTGCGGATCCTATGAACAAGAACTATATCTATGGGCCTAATAGTGATACATCGGGCATGAATGGCTAAAAGTTGAGAATCACCCATTAGATCAATCAAGTAACTTTCAGCTGCTTCTTGGAGAGCAAGCAAGACTTGGCTTGACCATCGCCCCACATTCCTTGCCTGGTTCCTTGAAAAGAACTTGTGATGATGCCCTAACTGCAAATCTTGCAGTATTTCTTGCATTAACCTAGAGAATGGTGCCTTAGGAATAATCAAGTTGACACTCTTCTGGAATTTTCTTATCTCACATAGCGTAGCTGTGACTGGTCTCCATCTTCGCTTCTTATGTGTTGGAGGACGTGTATTACCTACTAGAGCAGTAGTGGGAGGTGGAGCAACTGGAGCATGTGGACCACCATTTCTAGACAATGGCAAACCATCATTATTGACCACACTAGGGCCACCATTGTTGGACACAATAGCACCACCATTGTTAGCTGCAGTAGTGCCACTGTTGTCGGCAACCAAGGGACCTTTGTCACTCATAGTACACTCACTAGATTTGGAAGAGTGTTGAGCTCTTGCTCTTGCAGGCACCTTTTTGATAGGAAGCTTGGAACGTGCCATGGTTGTGATGATGAAGGATAGAAAGGTGAAGGGTAGAGTGAAGAGTAATGGGAAAAAATGAAAGGACAGACTTGACTTAAGTACAAAAATTTTAAACTTACTGTGGTGTAAATGAACTTTAAAATTAAAAAACATAGTTCCAAATCAACTTTGAAAAACATAGTGACAAACCTTCAAAATTTGCAAGACATCTCATGTTAAAGATAGGAGTATTGATGTGTCATATCCTAGGTACCTATGCTCTTTCATGGACTCTAAATGCATCAAAAGTATTATAATTATCTAGGTCTCCATTTCTTGCCATCTCTCTCTTGGGTTGCCAACCATTCTGCATGGCATTGCCTAGCTGTGTTGTTTTCATATCTTGCTTTTCTCACTTCATATATTGCCCTACGTATAAATTTTGCTTGAGAGGTTTTGGGCTTCTTTTCTTTTTCCTAGTATCTTATCTCTAATCTCTTATACCACCATTGTAATAATTACCTCATAGAATTGGAATCATTGATGCCACCTCCATGATCATTTGCCTTTCGAAAAGCATAGTGAGCTTGCCAATGAGATCGTTCCATGCCTTGAGTTGACCATACTACCAAACTTCCTTGATCTGCAAAGTATGCCACCATGTGCTTCAAGTATATGCTACACATGAAGAGAGATTAGAAACATAAACTAATTTGAAATGATGTTTTTTTTTTGTAATGGTGACAATACTGACCATGTAGTGTGTTATACTATTTGTAGTCCGTGCCTCCGCCATGGACTTATGAAATTTAGCAACTGTTTCTTTAAATGTATTGGCATCACCATCCCTAAACCTCAACTTTTGTAAGAGAGTTGCTAATCTATCTAGGTGTATCCGCACTTTTGCCTTTGCAATCCTTGTTTATCCCCCATTGCTCCAATCCGAAACAGCAAGGTGCAACTTTTTCCATGCTTCATACTTCTTTGGTTGTTTTACAAGTATATTGCCTTCCTCATCTTGAGATGGAGATATAAACTTCCTAGCCTTGGGTTCGCCAAAGCATGGTTCATAAGGAATATTTCCACTATTTCTTGATTTTTTCTCTTCCTTTTTTATTTCTACTTGGCCCCCGTGCAATCTAACTTCAGAGAGGACTTGTTCTACCTTCTTACATGTAGCATCAGCTTCTGACACAGGTTGCATCTTGTATAAAAAGCATATATATTCATATACTAGCTTCTCGATTATTCTAACCAAACAATGCAATGTGTAAAAGTGAATCCTTGTTAGTGGTATTTCCAAAATAGGGCACCAATCTGGATCCACTGGAACTAGAATTCCATTTCTCATGACTTTTTTATCATGTGTTGGAGCACCTTGTTGTCCTGCCTTGGCAAGCCATTCTTTCTTTCCATCTTTCCCTTTCTTCCTAGTTTGCATATAATACAAGCACGAAAATTTTGCATTCACTGCTTTTGATAAACCAAACATACACTTCAATGTTTTTAAATCACTAGCAAGATGCCATTCAACTTGATAGTCCCCAAACCCCTCAATGTGTAAAATTTCTCCATTATTTTTTTGTTGAATAACACTAGGTATATTAGTGAGGTTAAAAATAACTTTAAGTACTTCATGGTCCTCCTTTGGTACTTCAAATGCTGCAAGCCACCATATTTCATTATCTGACTGTACACTGAAGTATAAAGGATGGTTTTCATCGATGTTGGGATCCAATGCTCAATTTATAAGTGGTATACTCACACATTCAAGTTTTTGCCCCTTAATAATCTCACTCTCATCAAGTTTGAGGACAAAGTTAAGCTTGCCTCTACATTCTTCCATAGACATATTGTAGAACTTGACCATAGCAATTTAAACCCTACATATATCCAGTACAAAGTTATTGGATGCATTCAATACAAATGCAACTTCTTTGGAACCATACTTCAATATCAGTGTATTTTCCAGATGCGTTGGCTCACCAATTAGTTCTAAAACTTTCTCATTTAGTTGTTTTTGAGCCTTCTTCACGTGAAATGGTTTTGGTAGAGGCATTACTTGCTTAGTTTTGAAGACTTGTTTAAATCTTGTATCCAATTGTTGATAGAGCATACTATATGACTCAGAACTCATTCCCACCTTGTTACATAATCCCTGAGCATTTGTAGTAGTAAACAAGTTGCTCACATCCTTAAGATGTTCACTTGTGGCACCATCTACAATATCCCTGAATTTACGATTTTCCAATGCATTTTTGACAATATCCTTGCTTAGGACTTTAGCAATAGTATCATTGTCTGCATGAGGGAACATATTTCTCATTGTAGAAAATTGAGCATATATTCGTCTATGTATTTTCCACTTCCTTTGGTTAATTGGTGAATTGGTTTAACTAATTAGATGTGCCGACGTGCTTCTTTGGTTTTTAAAGTGGACCCAATCTCCAAAGTTTTTGTGAGCTTCCTCTTTATGTTTCAATTCTCCCTCTCCAAGTCCATAACTTTAGACTGCAACTCCATATTTTGCACGTGTGTAGCCTGCATAGCATCTTCAATGGCAAACATTGCTTGTTGTAGGCTCTGGTTCTCCCTATCCTTCTCAGCCAATAATCTATCCTTTTCCATCAAAGCTGCATATTCCCTTGTAATATTGTTTGCATATTTGTCAAGGCTTGATGAACCCCTACTAATCCTTATGTGACAAGTCTGCATGTGTATCCATACAATCCTTCATTGCCTTCACAAACAAACTTTTCAAATGATGTAAGCCCTTCAAATTGCGGTGGCCTTTGAGTGACTGGATCGGGTGGATAAATGCACCCATCAACCCAAAGGTCCATATTTTTTTTCCATGCATTTCTGTCTTGTTGCATCCTGTATCTTATTGCATCATCCCTTTCTACAGTTCTTTCAAATATAGGTACATATTCATCCTCCAATTGAAAGTAAATATCTCTCTTTCTCTTCATCCTATAAAGAAAAATATATGCCAATTTTAACATTACACAATTACACTCCTTTGATTAATAGTAAGCTAAAGAGTTAATGCCAACTTTCTAATCAATAGCAAGAATACCTAAATATATGGGAGCTGCAGGTCAACATCAATCGAGCAGTATGCAGCTAACTCTGGACTAGCTCAAATCACACAATTACACCCCTTTGATTCACTATATCTGTGTTCTTTTTTACCCAATTGGATCTAGTCTCTTTCTCTTGATTTCAGTCATGATAGACCCTAATCAACCCCTAATTTTCCTATAATCTTAGCTTTTAATCTACCTCTAATCAACATCCAATATTATCTTCTGTTCTATCCAAAATATTCTCTCTCTCTCTCTCTCTCTCTCTCTCTCTCTCTCTCTCTCTCTCTCTCTCTCTCTCTCTCTCTCTCTCTCTCTCTCTCTCTCTCTCTCTCTCTCTCTCTCTCTCTCTCTCTCTCTCTCTCTCTCTCTCTCTCTCTCTCTCTCTCTCTCTCTCTCTCTCTCTCTCCCCTTCAAGAAGAATTGATCGAAGATATTCAAACACATTTATATAGAAGCTTGGCTAGTGGAAAAAGATAACATCATCTTATCTTTTACCCTAATTTACTCTCTGTCACTCTATCACTTACTTTCTTAGTTCATCTCACATAGTCCTCTCTCTTTCCCCCCTTCTCCCTATTTCCCTCTCTCTCTCTCTCTCTCTCTCTCTCTCTCTCTCTCTCTCTCTCTCTCTTTGTGTGTGTGTAATGTGCCCGCCTATTGGCTATCTAAGCATGTTTTAGCGGTCCATCAAGAAATGAATCTAAGCATTGCCGCCCGGCATTCCCATGGAATGTTTCGGGGTTTTTCACATAGGGTTTTCCAAGTCCACCTCGCAACGGAACGTTCGCAGCCATAACCCATTAGGATCGACCTAAAATTTGGGTTCCTAGTTGATAAGGTCTCCTAACAACATTTTAGCGTCAGGTTTTGGACATCCTACTTTATGGAGAGATACCTAATCCGAAGCAGATCCATACCGCACTTGGTTCAAAGAGAATGGGAAATGAGAGGGATGTGCCGCTCAACCTCTCTGCCAGTAGGGCATAGTCCCATTTCAGTCCCCTAAAGCACCATGAACCGGGTTCTAACTTAACAATTCCTAAAGTCAACTCGGCGATAAATCCTTGTGAGAAGCCTCTTAGTTCTCTAGGACCACCCTACCATAGGACTGATCAGTCGGGGATTCTGTCCACCCGCTTCCCTCAATGGGCGTTCTTTAGTTACCTAATTAGGTCCTATCACATTTATGTAGGATATTTAAAAATAGCTTCCTTAATTAAGCCTTTTAAGAAACATGATTTGTTTGTGCAACTTATGGCACTGACACAAAAACAGTTCAGACAAGTTCTTTGGAAGTAAACTTTATATTATCATCTTAATTGAAATGCAAGTCTTGTCCAAAAGGGACAGATTCCGTGATCCGTGAGGATGCGTCTTATTTCCTCCAAGTACCTGCCCTTGCACTAGTAACAAGGCCTCGAGATTATATCCCGATTCACATAGATTGTTTGAGTAGGACCTGGAGGCAAGGAATTTACGGCCAGACCCCCCCAGCATCCAAGCGTCCTCCTACATTCAAACAAACCTACGGAGAGACCTCTCGTGGTGGGTTTAGTCCACGTTCCCATCACGTTTATTTAGAACCCCCTTGGCTAGGGTTGGCGATTAGCTGGGGGTATCTTGGCCCACTCTCCTTGAATTCAACCTGATTTATTATTCAATTTCCCGTTGTGAGCTTGGGTCATTCATTCCTTTCACAGACATTGAACCTAGATTTACAAGCACAAACAAACAGTGAATGCGAGTGCTCTCCAGACATTTGCTAAGGTGGAGTCCTCATCTTTGATGCTAACGTCACCTTTCTTGATCATACGTGCCTTGGCGTCATTTTCCATTATTTCCCAAGGAATGGGGAATACCCTCTTCTTGACCTCACTACTATGTATTAGGGTAGGGCAATTTCACAATAGTTTTAAATGAGGGCTTCCTTGGGTTACTATTCTTTGATCCCCCCTATCTTAAGATTTTAGTCTAGGGTTTTGTTGGGTTAATTGGTAATCATATTTTCCTACCTTAGAACTCTATCGGGTTCTAGGCTCACCCTAGGGTCTCCTTGTCTTCAAGATAATGGATACTTATATTTACTCTTTTCTTTTGGACAACATAGACCAAGTCTACTTACCATTCCGAGATAGCTATGAGCATCAAATGTAGCTTGGCGAGTAGTCATTCTCCTTGTGGGTACCACATTCGAGCTTCCTTGTGTTAGTTTCGGGGTGTTTCATATTCCGGAAATGATATACCTAAGCGTGTTTTGGGTTCATCGCGGTTGGCTATTGGGGTAGAGGCCAACCAGCATGTTGGCTTCAAGTTTAAAAAATGGTTGTAAGGACGAGCCGATTCATCTTGCGACTAGGGTCCTAGGTGGGTCGAGCTAAACCTTGGCTTTGCTTATCTGTCAAGACCTTATTTACCAAACTATTCTTTTCAAACGAGCTCAAAAATTCATGTGTGCATCCTAATCTACCTTTTTAGATGCATACTACATTATGTGGTGCAATTGAAGCTATTCATGGTGCCATGCAAGTCTCCCCTACGTTGAGGAAAATTTTTTCCCTCCGTCCTCTCAGGGAGGGGGGTTTTATAAGGGTCAGATGGGTAAAGATGGGGGGTTCTTGTTAATATCGTTGGCCTCCTCTGTTGCTGCATCACCGATCGTGATGTGCTCCTCTACCCTCGTCGATTGCAAGTCACCTCTACTTTTCCCTTTGTTATTTTTGAATTCGTCCCATCCCCTATGTTATAATCAATACGACCCTCTCAACCTTAGATCGACTCCCCTTTCCTCTTGTAGTTTAACTCCCCCTCTCACCACCCACTGACGGCGGTGACAAGGGGGGAGGAACGGTTAGAAAAAAACAATTATTCATTTTTATTTAGTGAATAAATGTAACGTGTCCATTAGTATCATCCCGGACACGTCTTAGTAGTCCATCGGAAAGGATGTCTAGAAAGCTCCGCCCGGCACTCCCATGGAATGCTACGAGGTTTGTGATCTAGGGCTTTCCGCGTCTGCCACGTAGCGGAAGTATTCTGGCCGTTCCCACTTAGGATTTCGACCGGAATTAGGGTTTTTTTGATTGGTCATTTCCTAATAGCAACTAGCGTCGGACCCAAGCGAACTACTTTATGCAGAAATGCCACATCCGAAGCGGATTCAAGCTGCACTTGGTTCAAGGAGAATGGGAAATGAGAGGGATGCAAAGCCCAACCTCTCTGCCATAAGGCATAGTCCCATTCCGTTCCCCTAAAACAGCATAAATCGGGTAAGACATAACTCTAGGTCATCGCTTTCGTTGTTCGTGTCCTTTGACGATCATCCCGCTGTTCTTCGAGATTTGAGAAAAGTTCCCGGCCAACCGGGGCCACCCAACCGTAGGACGGACCCATGGCCCATCCTCCGCACTTTCCTCGGTTTGTTTTAGTTATGTAATTACCTAACACATTAATTTGACATGTAACAATCAGCTTCTTTAATAAAACCGTTAAGCACTGGTTCCTTCACGTAATCTTATCACGTGACATAGAAAAACAATATCAAACAAGTTCTTTATTAACATATCATCATATTTATCTTTGAAATACAAGGAGTCCCGCCCGTAGGCTTGTCCATAATCCGCCCGAAGGCTATCCAGTAATCCACAGGGATCACTATTCCAAGCTTCCGCCCGTAGATTAGTATGCGGGCCTCGAGATCCAATCCCAAGTCACGTTAGCCTCTTGTGCAGGACCCGGAAGGCGAGGGATTTACGCCCAGAGCCCCCCTGGCACCCAAGCGTCCTCTTGCCCTAAGTAGAGCTCAACGAAGAGACCTCTCGCGGTGGGTTCGGTCCACGTTCCCGGTGCGGTCAACAACCCCTTCGTTAGGGTCAGGCAGGCAATCGAGGGTAACTGAAGCTGCCTCTCCCTTCAGGCCTTCAACCTGAAGTATAGATACTCATTTAATTTGTAATTCATAAATCAAACAGTGCTCTAAAATCTCTAGCAAGCACAAACATTTCCATTAACCGATCTTGTTGTTGGCAAACTACTAAGGAATGATTCTTTCCTTTCGAATGCATCAGCACTCCTTCCAGGGTGTCTTGCAACTTGGCAAGATCCCTTATATTCTGGATTAGGGCGTACCCTATTAACCCAACTTGGTCAACCCTAAAGTTCATTGGATACTTTAGTTTCCGGTTTTAACCTTCCTTACTTAGAAGGATATCAAAGAATACATCCTTTTTGCAAGATAACTTGCGTAAGGATCCACCATCCTTGTTGAGGGTATTTCACTCTTCTTCTTGTGAATCAATCACAAGACCATATGACCTCGTATTTGCTGCGCAAGTCCTGCATCATAATATACGATGAAACAATCCGTTTTAGTTTCTTTAAGCTGGCATTTGTCAGACTTAGGGTCACTTTTTAAGAACCTCAGGGACAAACCCTAGTTCTTTTACATTTACGATTTATTGTCCCTACAATCAGGGAAGGTAGTCAAGTATTTAAGGTATAAACGTTTCTTGGATTTTTAAATCATTCCCAATGCATATTTCGCAGCATAGGTATTTCTAAGTTTATATTACTTCGGTTAACTTTTAGAAGGTAATATCGAGATCACCTTGGCACGATTTGTTATCTATGTGACGATTGATTTTTCAGTCCTAAACTTTATTGCTTTGAGGTTAGGTAAATTCAATTAATCTTCCTTTTTTTCCTTGTGAACAAAACTCATGCCAAATAAACAATCGTTTCCTTGCTAAGATATGCAGTTAGCAATGATAACTTCCTAGAGTTTAAGCAACGTAAGAAACATTTCATGAATTTCCCCTTCTATGATGATTCGTTCTAAAAAGAATAGGGGTTAATGGAGCAAGATGTAGTTTTTATTCCTTCAAGATTTAACTGAAATATTCTACTTTAGTGGGTAAATAATCTTACTCATAAGTCGTTTCAGCACATAAGGCTATTTGAAGGAAAACTATGTTTGTACTTTATCCATTTTGCATGATCAATTAAACTAAATTCCTTCATCGTAAATAACTAGGAAAAAATATATCTTTTCCCTAACAATTCATCTTGCATGATTGAATTAAAACTGAAAAAAAAAACCAAGAAGGAAAAACCTGGTTTTGGGGTGAGATATCCACATGGATACTGAGTTTATAAAGCCTAAAAGGAAAAGGCCCTACAGGGATATATACGCGGTGAAAATGATGTGTATGAGTGTGGTTTCAAAAAAACCCTATGAGGGGGCCTTGGGAGATCTTTGGGTTTGGGAGTAAAAAAGTATAGGAAGGGGGATCTTGAAGGGATTTTTTTTTGGACAAGGGGGATAAGTTCCACACCAAGGAAAAGGTGAAGGGTGAAAGGTCTTTATAAAGGTCAAACACAGGGGTAAGAGGGGGAAATTTTAACATGAGGGGGTAAAGGTGTGTAAAAAGAAAAGGCACGAGGGGGGGAATTTGTGGTTTTTCAAGGCCAAGGGGAGTGGGGGTTTTCATGGCCCAGAGGAAGGGGTTAAGGGTTTAAGGCCGCGCGGGGGCGGGGGGGGGGGGGGGGGGGGGGGGGGGGGGGGGGGGGGGGGGGGGGGGGGGGGTGGTGGTTGAAAGGATTCTAAGGTATAGGAAGGGGGACTTAAGGAGGCCCCCCCCCTTAGAAGCTTCTTGAAGCTTCTCTGGGGGTCGGTCAGGAGCCACGTGGGGGGGGAAATATTCCGACAGCGTCCACAGGGTGGTGAAAGGCTGCAGGCGATGACGAAGTGGCTATCCCTCCCTCCTTCTATAGATTTGCACGGCAGCAGCGCAGCGTTCGGCAGCGGTCCTTCCTCCTCCCTCGGCAGCAACACGAACAGGGTGATGGCTTCGTCCTCCTCTCTCACGGCCTACTCCCTCATTTATATAAGGGAGGGGAGGGAATCCTCCCCCTCCTATGTGTCAATCAGCATGCCAGTGGAGCTGAGCAAGCTCTAGCGAGGAGCTTGCTGGCTCCTCTATCGCCTTCCCTCCTTCCAGCACGACGCACTGCTGGAGAAAACTAATTATAATATCTGAAATATTACATTCTCTCCCCCTTAGAGGAATCGAGATGTCCTCATCTCGAGATAAACTGGGGATATTGATGGTTGAGAGTGTCTTCTTCTATCCAAGTGGCATCCTCTTCGGGATAATCTTTCCACTGGACGAGGCATTCTCTCAAGGTTCTGGATCTTAATTGTCTCTCCCTAACATCTAAGATCCTATCAGGCCTTAGTTCAAGGACTCCTTGACTAGGCATTACAATTTGTTGGTCATCAAGTACATGGTTAGGGTTGGGTACATATTTTTTCAATAGGCTGATATGGAATACATTGTGAGCCTTTAGGTTCTCAGGGAGTTGCAATCTATAAGCATTGGGTCCTAGGCATTTGAGGATTTTGTACAGCCCACAATACCTTGGACTTAGCTTCTTGCAATCTCCTAGGGATAGAGAACTCTTCTTAGGGCGTACGCGAATGAAGACCATGTCTCCTTCTTCGAAGACTCTTTCTTGACGCTTCATATCCGCGTATGCCTTCTGTCTATCCTTGGCCGCTTGGATGTCCTATGTTATTGACTTTATTTGATCATCCATGTCTTCCAACATCTGTCTTGAAGCTTCAACTCTTAAGGTTGGATCGGAAAAATTTAGGGGACTTCGACAGTCATGACCATACAATGCTTGGAAAGGGGTCATCTGAATGCTTTGCTGGTAAGAAGCATGGTAGGCAAATTCGACCAATGGCAAGTATTGAATCCACCTCTTTGGCTCTCGAAGCAGTATGCCCTAAGCATATCCTCGATGACTTGATTTACTTGCTCTGTTTGGCCATCCGTTTGGGGATGGTAGGTAGTGCTAAAACAGAGTTGAGTCCTAATAGCTTCAAAGATAGATCTCCAGAAGTGTGATGTGAAGAGAGAATCTCGGTCACTAATGATTCTTTTGGGTAAACCATGTAGCTTGAATATCTCTTTGATAAACAATCTTGCAATGTCGGAGGCTTTATAGTTTGTCTTTACTGGAATCAGGTGTGCAACCGTGGTAAGCATGTCAACCACAACCATGATGGATTTGTATCCTCCCTGGACTTGGGGTAAGCCTACAATAAAATCCATAATACTGATGAATTCCCATTTCATTTGAGGGATGTCAAGCGGTTGCAGTTTCTCTGGCATCATGACATGTTCGGCTTTGATACGTTGGCAAGACAAACACTTAGTGACAGATTTGAGAATGTCACCTTTGAGCCTCTCCCAATGGTAGCTCTTCCTAACTGCATTAAGAGTCTTAGCATAGCCAGGATGTCCTCCGAATGGGGAATCATGAGCTTCCCACATTATTTTCTGCTTAAGTGACTGGCTTGCTGGTATACATAGCCTTGTTCTATAGTAGACAAGTCCATTATGAATGGAAAATTCCTGATACTTAGCTTGCAACTTTTGATTCTACTCCTTGGTAGAGATCTCCTTTAGCATTGTTTGGTAGGCCAAATCATGGCATGCTTCCTCTCTAGCTAACTCAAGTATAGGGTTGTTTGGCATAGATACTTTTGTAGCTAGAGATCTGGCCGTTGATGGATCCTGCAAGATTAGGGAATTTAGGAATGCCTTGCGACTAAGTGCATCGGCAACTACATTCTCTTTCCCTGGTCAGTACTTGATTTCAAAGTCATATTCCTCCAACACTTCAATCCACCGACGTTGCCTCATGTTGAGCTCGTTCTGGGTAAAGATCCATTTGAGGCTCTTATGGTCGGTTACTAGAGTAAACTTGTTACCCAACAGGTAGTGTCTCCAAAGCTTTAGAGCATGGATGACAGCTAGTAATTCCAGATCATGCGTAGCATAATTCTTTTCATGGTTCTTCAGAATCCTTGAAGAATATGCTATTGGATGACCTTCCTACATAAGTACACACCCCAAGGCAAGAATGCTAGCATCAGTTACTACCTCGAACTCCTTATTGAGGTCTGGAAGTTTTAAAATAGGTGCTGATACCAAACTTTACTTCAATCTATCGAAGCTATTTTGTTCAGGAGTTGACCATGCAATAGAAGTTTGCTTCTTTAGTAAATCCGTCAGAGGTGCTGCAATCAAAGCATAGTTTTTGATGAAGACCCTATACCATCCTATCAATCCAAGAAAGCTACGTATCTCTTTGACGGATACTGGTATTGGCCACTCAAGCACATATCTGACCTTGGCTGGGTTTACTGATATTCCTTCTGATGATACTATGAATCCCAGATATTCAATCTGACGCTTGAAGAATGCACACTTTTTCATTTTTGCATACAGCTTATGTGACCTCATTGTCTCAAGGACAATCCGCAGTCGAGGTTCATGATCTTCTTCCTGTTTAGAATAGACTAAAGTGTCATCGAAGAAGACAAGCACAAAATCATCAAGATATGGCCTAAAGATGTCTTGCATTAATCTATTGAAGGTGGCAGGTGCATTCGTAAGCCCGAATGACATAACCAGGAACTCAAAGTGCCCATATCTTGTATTGAAGACCGTCTTTGGGATATCTTCTTCCTTGATCCTTATCTGATAGTAACCTGACCTGAGATCAATCTTGGAGAAGATCTTTGCACCCTGAAGACGATCAAGATGCTTATCTATTCTAGGAATAGGATACTTGTTCTTGAATTTTGATTGATTCAACCCTCAATAATCAATACATAGTTGAAGTGTCCCATCTTTCTTTTTGTGGAATAGTATTGGAGCTCCCCACGGTGAATTGCTAGGCCGAAT
The DNA here is from genome assembly GCF_053477565.2 of Lygodium microphyllum. Classification (NCBI taxonomy): domain Eukaryota; kingdom Viridiplantae; phylum Streptophyta; class Polypodiopsida; order Schizaeales; family Lygodiaceae; genus Lygodium; species Lygodium microphyllum. Next base: position 35,709,314 of record NC_141154.1, on the reverse strand, counting down.
GTAGCCCTGATCTAAAAGTAGCTTGAGTTGTTCCTTCAGCTCAATTGCTTCTGGTATGGACATTCTATAAGGTCTCTTGGCAATTGGTGCAGCTCCAGGCACTAACCTAATCTCATGATCCACTTCTCTTTGAGGCGGAAGTTCGGTCAACTCTTCAAGGAATACGTCCGTGTATTCCTTTAGCCAAGAAGGTCCTTCATGAGACTCTTGCTTTTGATCTAACTTGTTGAGTTTGATCAAGTAAACAGGTAATCCTTTTCTGACTCCTTTTATGATCCGAGATAGTTTGGCCAATTGGATTCTTGGCACTCCTGCCTCACCTTGAGTTGTGACTAATTCCCTTTCAGAGTTTCGAAAGGAAACTTGACCCTTTTCACAATGAATGTGGGCATCGTTGGGCTTAAGCCAATCCATTCCGAGTAGACACTCATGGCTACCCTGGTACAAGTTACCTCACGACCATTTGCCAATTCCACAAGCAGGGTAGGTGATTCTACTGTGGCTATACCTAATCTTTTTGCACATACTGGTGAGATAAAGGAATGTGTACTGCCACAATCAATCAAGGTTTTGAAACCTTTACCTTCATAGTCCGACGGTGTCTGAATCATAGAGAATTGGCGATTCGGCCCTTTCTTGTGTAAAGCGGCCTGGACTGTCGCTCTTTCGAACTCTGCTTCCATGGTCGCATCTTCTTCTCCCCCTACTTCACACATTTGCCTATTGGCAATGCAGGCGGTTCTTCCTCTTCCTCGGGTAGCGGCTCCTTGATCACAGCCTGTTGCTTGAAAAGATGCTTGGCGATGTCCTCCACCAAGCTAGGACATTGCCTCTTGAAGTGACCGGGTTCGTTGCAGTGGAAACAACGGAGGTTTCGGCCATTACTTTGAGTAGGAACAAAGTTGTTGACGTTATTCGTCCTTGCTTTCTTTCTTTGTCCCTCATTATGACCTTGAACTCTCTTCATTTGAGGTCTGAATGCTCCTCTGATCGGGTCATTATAAGACGAAGTTTTGTTACCCCTTGGTCTAGCTTCTACCTCCTGAATTATAGACGCCGCTCGAATGAGTGCATCCTGAAGATCTGATGGACGCATAGATTCGAGACGGGTATTTACTGGTGGATTTAAACCGGTACAAAACTTGGACACCTGCTGTGTCATGTCCATCTGTGGTGCATACTTTAAAAGTGAGACAAATTTAGAGTAGTATGCGTCAAGAGTGAGTCCTAACTGTTTTAGCTCGTAGAACTCGTTCATTTTCTACGTGCGATATGCAGGTGGTAAGTATCTACCCTGCACGGCTTTCTTCAGCTTCTCCCAAGTAATGGATCCTTCTGCGATCCCTTGATCCCTGCACCATTGCTTCCACCAAAGTCTGGCTTCGCCGGTGATTTTTAACTTGGCCAGCATAGCTTGATTGGCGACTGCAGTACCGGCTGCTTCGAAGTAATCCTCCATGGATTCAATCCAAATTTCAGCATCAGCCTGAACAAATCTACCTCTCCCGTTACTCAGATGGCTTAATCTACTTGAGAAGGAACTTCTTCTCCTGGATCACAGCAGTACTTGATGTAGGAGGCGAATTTGGAACCTGTACCTGGGGTTGTGCCTGAATAAAGGTTTTTCTTAACGTTATTATACGATAATCGACGTTAGTATCTTTAATTCAGCTATCTCGTAAACAATGTAGCTACTTAACTTTTTATCAACTCTTATGCACAGCCAGACATTGATAAAAAGAAGTCTTTATTTGTATTTACATGGGCATAGCCCTTTCGAATACAACATTCCATGTGATGATAAGTCAATTGTTACATTTAGTTTGGGGAGAACAATGCTGTATTGCATTTATCGTGTAATAGTAGGGTTTTGGGTCATGGATCTTCAAGAATTGGAAAGTCATTGGAAGTTCAGGATATCCTTTCCGTTGGAATCCATACTTCTCATGGCGGCCCAACACTTTAATCCTGTCGGCGGGGATTACACGGGTTACTTCCTCATATACATATGAGTTCATTTCAACCCTGCGACCTCGAATATGTAAAGTCGAAGTTACGTGAGCTTCCACAAAAAGGAACAGCTTCGCGACTTTCAAGTCTTCCAACCACTTGATCCTTTTTAGGTTGGTCTGTAGATAAGCAAACCGGTGGGCGGCTATATAGTAGATTCCTGAAGCACTCGTCCATCTTCGTTCTATGTATAAAGGTGATGGGTTATAAATCTGCTCTAGGATATTCATCATCCCAATTCTTTGTCTATAAAGCGGAGAATGCATTGCAGTCATAAACATGACTCGAAATGCCAAAAACTTGTTCCACGCTTCGTAATTCTGCAAGACAGTATTGAAGGTAAGAAAATGTTTGGACAGCAACAATTTCTTTTCTTCACTTTATTGAGATTTCATAAAACAATTCCGTTTTTGTTTGGCTCTGATACCAACTGTAATGTGTCCATTAGTATCATCCCAGACACGTCTTAGCAGTCCATCAAAAAGGATGTCTAGAAAGCTCCGCCCGGCACTCCCATGGAATGCTACGGGGTTTGCGATCTAGGGCTTTCCGCGTCTGCAACGTAGCGAAAGTATTCTGGCCGTTTCCACTTAGGATCGACCGAAATTACGGTTTTCCTAATTGGTCATTTCCTAACAGCAACTAGCATCGGACCCAAGCGAACTACTTTATGCAGAAATGTCACATCCGAAGCGGATTCACGCTGCACTTGGTTCAAGGAGAATGGGAAAGGAGAGGGATGCAAAGCTCAACCTCTCTGCCATAAGGCATAGTCCCATTTCGTTCCCCTAAAACAGCGTAAATCGGGTAAGACATAACTCTAGGTCATCGCTTTCGTTGTTCGTGTCCTTTGACGATCATCCCGCTGTTCTTCGAGATTTGAGAAAAGTTCCCGGCCAACCGGGACCACCCAACCATAGGACGGACCCATGGCCCATCCTCCGCACTTTCCTCGGTTTGTTTTAGTTATGTAATTACCTAACACATTAATTTGACATGTAACAATCAGCTTCTTTAATTAAACCATTAAGCACTGGTTTCTTCACGTAATCTTATCACGTGACATAGAAAAACAATATCAAACAAGTTCTTTATTAACATTTCATCATATTTATCTTTGAAATACAAGGAGTCCCGCCCGTAGGCTTGTCCATAATCCGCCCGAAGGCTATCCAGTAATCCACAAGGATCACTATTCCAAGCTTCCGCCCGTAGACTAGTATGCGGGCCTCGAGATCCAATCCCGAGTCACGTTAGCCTCTTGTGCAGGACCCGGAAGGCGAGGGATTTACGGCCAGAGCCGCCTGGCACCCAAGCATCCTCCTGCCTCAAGTAGAGCTCAATGGAGAGACCTCTCGCGGCGGGTTCGGTCCACGTTCCCGGTGCGGTCAACAATCCCCTTGGTTAGGGTCAGGTAGGCAGTCAGGGGTAACTGAAGCTTCCTCTCCCTTCAGGCCTTCAACCTGAAGTATAGATATTCATTTAATTTGTAATTCATAAATCAAACAGTGCTCTAAAATCTCTAGCAAGCACAAACATTTCCATTAACCGATCTTGTTGTTGGCAAACTACTAAGGAATGATTCTTTCCTTTCGAATGCATCAGCACTCGTTCCAGGGTGTCTTGCAACTTGGCAAGATCCCTTATATTCTGGATTAGGGCGTACCCTATTAACCCAACTTGGTCAACCCTAAAGTTCATTGGATACTTTAGTTTCCGGTTTTAACCTTCCTTACTTAGAAGGATATCAAAGAATACATCCTTTTTGCAAGATAACTTGCGTAAGGATCCACCATCCTTGTTGAGGGTATTTCACTCTTCTTCTTGTGAATCAATCACAAGACCATATGACCTCGTACTTGCTGCGCAAGTCCTGCATCATAATATACGATGAAACAATCCGTTTTAGTTTCTTTAAGCTGGCATTTGTCAGACTTAGGGTCTCTTTTTAAGAACCTCAGGGACAAACCCTAGTTCTTTTACATTTACGATTTATTGTCCCTACAATCAGGGAAGATAGGCAAGTATTTAAGGTATAAACGTTTCTTGGATTTTTAAATCATTCCCAATGCATATTTCGCAGCATAGGTATTTCTAAGTTTATATTAATTTGATTAACTTTTAGAAGGTAATATCGAGATCACCTCGGCACGATTTGTTATCTATGTGACGATTGATTTTTCAGTCCTAAACTTTATTGCTTCGAGGTTAGGTAAATTCAATTAATCTTCCTTTTTTTCCTTGTGAAAAAAACTTATGCCAAATAAACAATCTTTTCCTTGCTAAGATATGCAGTTAGCAATGATAACTTCCTAGAGTTTAAGCAACGTAAGAAACCTTTCATGAATTTTCCCTTCTATGATGATTCGTTGTAAAAAGAATAGGGGTTAATGGAGCAAGATGAAGTTTTTATTCCTTCAAGATTTAACTGAAATTTTCTACTTTAGTGGGTAAATAATCTTACTCATAATTCGTTTCAGCACATAAGGCTATTTGAAGGAAAACTATGTTTATACTTTATCCATTTTGCATGATCAATTAAACTAAATTCCTTCATCGTAAATAACTAGGACAAAATATATCTTGTCCCTAACAATTCATCTTGCATGATTGAATTAAAACCGGAAAAGAAAAACCAAGAAGGAAAAACCTGGTTTTGGGGTGAGATATCTACATGGATACCGGGAGATGACCCTCCCGCAGCTACTCCTTGGACTTTCTTAGGCGGCATCGCAGTTGTAATCCTTCGAACGTGAAGGCAGCTTTTACTCTCCTTCTCAGAATTCCACCGTCTCTCTTTCGAGGCAAGGAGCCATTTAAAGGATTGACCACGAGAAGGGGTAATAAGACCTTTAAGGTCTTAGCTTCTTCGGAAGGGAAGGGTTTATAAAGCCTAAAAGGAAAAGGCCCTACGGGGATTTATACGCGTTGAAAATGGTGTCTATGAGTGTGGTTTCAAAAAAACCCTATGAGGGGGCCTTGGGAGATCTTTGGGCTTGGGAGTAAAAAAGTATAGGAAGGGGGATCTTGAAGGGATTTTTTTTGGACAAGGGGGGTAAGTTCCACACCAAGGAAAAGGTGAAGGGTGAAAGGTCTTTATAAAGGTCAAACACGGGGGTGAGAGGGGGAAATTTTAACACCAGGGGGTAAAAGGTGTATAAAAAGAAAAGGCACGAGGGGGGGGGGGGGGTTTGAAAGGATTCTAAGGTATAGGAAGGGGGACTTAAGGAGCCCCCCCCCTTAGAAGCTTCTTGAAGCTTCTCTGGGGGTCCATCAGGAGCCACATGGGGGGGGGAAATCTTCTGACGGCGTCAACAGGGGGGGTGAAAGGCTTCAGGCGGCGACGAAGTGGCTATCCCTCCCTCCTTCTACAGATTTGCAAGGCGGCAGCGCAGCATTCGATAGCGGTCCTTCCTCCTCCCTCGGCAGCAACACGAATAGGGTGGTGGCTTCGTCCTCCTCTCTCATAGCCTACTCCCTCATTTATATAGGGCAGGCGAGGGAATCCTCCCCCTCCTATGTGTGAATCAGCATGCCAATGGAGCCCCAGCAAGGAGCTTGCTGGCTCCTCTATCGCCTTCCCTCCTTCCAACATGACTCACTGCTAGAGAAAAACAATTATAATATCTGAAATATTACATTCTCTCCCCCTTAGAGGAATCGAGATGTCCTCATCTCGAGATAAACTGGGGATATTGATGGTTGAGAGTGTCTTCTTCTATCCAAGTGGCATCCTCTTCGGGATAATCTTTCCACTGGACGAGGCATTCTCTCAAGGTTCTGGATCTTAATTGTCTCTCCCTAACATCTAAGATCCTATCAGGCCTTAGTTCAAGGACTCCTTGACTAGGCATTACAATTAGTTGGTCATCAAGTACATGGTTAGGGTTGGGTACATATTTTTTCAATAGGCTGATATGGAATACATTGTGAGCCTTTAGATTCTCAGGGAGTTGCAATCTATAAGCATTGGGTCCTAGGCATTTGAGGATTTTGTACAGCCCACAATACCTTGGACTTAGCTTCTTGCAATCTCCTAGGGATAGAGAACTCTTCTTAGGGCGTACGCGAATGAAGACCATGTCTCCTTCTTCGAAGACTCTTTCTTGACGCTTCAAATCCGCGTATGCCTTCTGTCTATCCTTGGCCGCTTGGATGTCCTGTGTTATTGACTTTATTTGATCATCCATGTCTTCCAACATCTGTCTTGAAGCTTCAACTCTTAAGGTTGGATCGGAAAAATTTAGGGGACTTCGACAGTCATGACCATACAATGCTTGGAAAGGGGTCATCTGAATGCTTTGCTGGTAAGAAGCATTGTAGGCAAATTCGACCAATGGCAAGTATTGAATCCACCTCTTCGGCTCTCAACAGCAGTATGCCCTAAGCATATCCTCGATGACTTGATTTACTCGCTCTGTTTGGCCATCCGTTTGGGGATGGTAGGCGGTGCTAAAACAGAGTTGAGTCCCAATAGCTTCAAAGATAGATCTCCAGAAGTGTGATGTGAAGAGAGAATCTCGGTCACTAATGATTCTTCTAGGTAAACCATGTAGCTTGAATATCTCTTTGATAAACAATCTTGCAATGTCGGAGGCTTTATAGTTTGTCTTTACTGGAATCAGGTGTGCAACCGTGGTAAGCATGTCAACCACAACCATGATGGAGTTGTATCCTCCCTGGACCTGGGGTAAGCCTACAATAAAATCCATAATACTGATGAATTCCCATTTCATTTGGGGGATGTCAAGCGGTTGTAGTTTCCCTGGCATCATGACATGTTCGGCTTTGATACGTTGGCAAGACAAACACTCAGTGACATATTTCAGAATGTCACCTTTGAGCCTCTCCCAATGGTAGCTCTTCCTAACTGCATTAAGAGTCTTAGCATAGCCAGGATGTCCTGCGAAAGGGGAATCATGAGCTTCCCACATTATTTTCTACTTATGTGACTGGCTTGTTGGTATACACAGCCTTGTTCTATAGTAGACAAGTCCATTATGAATGGAAAATTCCTGATACTTAGCTTGCAACTTTTGATTCTACTCCTTGGTAGAGATCTCCTTTAGCATTGTTTGGTAGGCCAAATCATGGCATGCTTCCTCTCTAGCTAACTCAAGTATAGGGTTGTTTGGCATAGATACTTTTGTAGCTAGAGATCTGGCCGTTGATGGATCCTGTAAGATTAGGGAATTTAGGAATGCCTTGCGACTAAGTGCATCGGCAACTACATTCTCTTTCCCTGGTCAGTACTTGATTTCAAAGTCATATTCCTCCAACACTTCAATCCACCGATGTTGCCTCATGTTGAGCTTGTTCTGGGTAAAGATCCATTTGAGTCTCTTATGGTCGGTTACTAGAGTAAACTTGTTACCCAACAGGTAGTGTCTCCAAAGCTTTAGAGCATGGATGACAGCTAGTAATTCCAGATCATGTGTAGCATAATTCTTTTCATGGTTCTTCAGTTTCCTTGAAGAATATGCTACTGGATGACCTTCCTACATAAGTACACACCCCAAGGCAAGAATGCTGACATCAGTTACTACCTCGAACTCCTTATTGAGGTCTGGAAGTTTTAAAATAGGTGCTGATACCAAACTTTGCTTCAATCTATCGAAGCTATTTTGTTCGGGAGTTGACCATGCAATAGAAGTTTGCTTCTTTAGTAAATCCGTCAGAGGTGCTGCAATCAAAGCATAGTTTTTGATGAAGACCCTATACCATCCTATCAATCCAAGAAAACTACGTATCTCTTTGACGGATACTGGTATTGGCCACTCAAGCACATATCTGACCTTGGCCGGGTCTACTGATATTCCTTCTGATGATACTATGAATCCCAGATATTCAATCTGACGCTTGAAGAATGCACACTTTTTCATTTTTGCATACAGCTTATGTGACCTCATTGTCTCAAGGACAATCCGCAGTTGAGGTTCATGATCTTCTTCCTGTTTAGAATAGACTAAAGTGTCATCGAAGAAGACAAGCACAAAATCATCAAGATATGGCCTAAAGATGTCTTGCATTAATCTATTGAAGGTGGCAGGTGCATTTGTAAGCCCGAATGACATAACCAGGAACTCAAAGTGCCCATATCTTGTATTGAAGGCCGTCTTTGGGATATCTTCTTCCTTGATCCTTATCTGATAGTAACCTGACCTGAGATCAATCTTGGAGAAGATCTTTGCACCCTGAAGACGATCAAGATGCTTATCTATTCTAGGACTAGGATACTTGTTCTTGACTTTTGATTGATTCCACCCTCGATAATCAATACATAGTTGAAGTGTCCCATCTTTCTTTTTGTGGAATAGTACTGGAGCTCCCCACGGTGAATTGCTAGGCCGAATGTAGCCCTGATCTAACAGTTGCTTGAGTTGTTCCTTCAGCTCAATTGCTTCTTGTATGGACACTCTATAAGGTCTCTTGGCAATTGGTGCAGCTCCAGGCACTAACCTAATCTCATGATCCACTTCTCTTTGAGGCGGAAGTTCGGTCAACTCTTCAGGGAATACGTCCGTGTATTCCTTTAGCCAAGAAGGTCCTTCATGAGACTCTTGCTTTTGATCTAACTTGTTGAGTTTGATCAAGTAAACAGGTAATCCTTTTCTGACTCCTTTTATGATCCGAGATAGTTTGGCCAATTGGATTCTTGGCACTCCTGCCTCACCTTGAGTTGTGACTAATTCCCTTTCAGAGTTTCGAAAGGAAACTTGACCCTTTTCACAATGAATGTGGGCATCGTTGGGCTTAAGCCAATCCATTCCGAGTAGACACTCATGGATACCTAAATTCATGACTCTGAATTTAATCGAAGTCTTCTTTCCTCCCAGAAGGAATTCCACCTTAGCAATTTGCCTGGTACAAGTTACCTCACGACCATTTGCCAATTCCACAAGCAGGGTAGGTGCTTCTACTGTGGCTATACCTAATCTTTTTGCACATACTGGTGAGATAAAGGAATGTGTACTGCCACAATCAATCAAGGTTTTGAAACCTTTACCTTCATAGTCCGACGGTGTCTGAATCATAGAGAATTGGCGATTCGGCCCTTTCTTGTGTAAAGCGGCCTGGACTGTCGCTCTTTCGAACACTGCTTCCATGGTCGCATCTTCTTCTCCCCCTACTTCACACATTTGCCTATTGGCAATGCAGGCGGTTCTTCCTCTTCCTCGGGTAGCGGCTCCTTGATCACAGCCTGTTGCTTGAAAAGATGCTTGGCGATGTCCTCCACCAAGCTAGGACATTGCCTCTTGAAGTGACCGGGTTCGTTGCAGTGGAAACAACGGAGGTTTCGGCCATTACTTTGAGTAGGAACAAAGTTGTTGACGTTATTCGTCCTTGCTTTCTTTCTTTGTCCCTCATTATGACCTTGAACTCTCTTCATTTGAGGTCTGAATGCTCCTCTGATCGGGTCATTATAAGACCAAGTTTTGTTACCCCTTGGTCTAGCTTCTACCTCCTGAATTATAGACGCCGCTCGAATGAGTGCATCCTGAAGATCTGATGGACGCATAGATTCGAGACGGGTATTTACTGGTGGATTTAAACCGGTACAAAACTTGGACACCTGCTGTGTCATGTCCATCTGTGGTGCATACTTTAAAAGTGAGACAAATTTAGAGTAGTATGCGTCAAGAGTGAGTCCTAACTGTTTTAGCTCGTAGAACTCGTTCATTTTCTACGTGCGATATGCAGGTGGTAAGTATCTACCCTGCACGGCTTTCTTTAGCTTCTCCCAAGTAATGGATCCTTCTGCGATCCCTTGATCCCTGCACCATTGCTTCCACCAAAGTCTGGCTTCGCCGGTGAGTTTTAACTTGGCCAGCATAGCTTGATTGGCGACTGCAGTACCGGCTGCTTCGAAGTAATCCTCCATTGATTCAATCCAAATTTCAGCATCAGCCTGAACAAATCTACCTCTCCCGTTACTCAGATGGCTTAATCTACTTGAGAAGGAACTTCTTCTCCTGGATCACAGCAGTACTTGATGTAGGAGGCGAATTTGGAACCTGTACCTGGGGTTGTGCCTGAATAAAGGTTTTTCTTAACGTTATTATACGATAATCGACGTTAGTATCTTTAATTCAGCTATCTCGTAAACAATGTAGCTACTTAACTTTTTATCAACTCTTATGCACAGCCAGACATTGATAAAAAGAAGTCTTTATTTGTATTTACATGGGCATAGCCCTTTCGAATACAACATTCCATGTGATGATAAGTCAATTGTTACATTTAGTTTGGGGAGAACAATGCTGTATTGCATTTATCGTGTAATAGTAGGGTTTTGGGTCATGGATCTTCAAGAATTGGAAAGTCATTGGAAGTTCAGGATATCCTTTCCGTTGGAATCCATACTTCTCATGGCGGCCCAACACTTTAATCCTGTCGGCGGGGATTACACGGGTTACTTCCTCATATACATATGAGTTCATTTCAACCCTGCGACCTCGAATATGTAAAGTCGAAGTTACGTGAGCTTCCACAAAAAGGAACAACTTCGCGACTTTCAAGTCTTCCAACCACTTGATCCTTTTTAGGTTGGTCTGTAGATAAGCAAACCGGTGGGCGGCTATATAGTAGATTCCTGAAGCACTCGTCCATCTTCGTTCTATGTATAAAGGTGATGGGTTATAAATCTGCTCTAGGATATTCATCATCCCAATTCTTTGTCTATAAAGCGGAGAATGCATTGCAGTCATAAACATGACTCGAAATGCCAAAAACTTGTTCCACGCTTCGTAATTCTGCAAGACAGTATTGAAGGTAAGAAAATGTTTGGACAGCAACAATTTCTTTTCTTCACTTTATTGAGATTTCATAAAACAATTCCGTTTTTGTTCGGCTCTGATACCAACTGTAATGTGTCCATTAGTATCATCCCAGACACGTCTTAGCAGTCCATCAAAAAGGATGTCTAGAAAGCTCCGCCCGGCACTCCCATGGAATGTTACGGGGTTTGCGATCTAGGGCTTTCCGCGTCTGCAACGTAGCGAAAGTATTCTGGCCGTTTCCACTTAGGATCGATCGAAATTACGGTTTTCCTAATTGGTCATTTCCTAACAGCAACTAGCATCGGACCCAAGCGAACTACTTTATGCAGAAATGTCACATCCGAAGCGGATTCACGCTGCACTTGGTTCAAGGAGAATGGGAAAGGAGAGGGATGCAAAGCTCAACCTCTCTGCCATAAGGCATAGTCCCATTTCGTTCCCCTAAAACAGCGTAAATCGGGTAAGACATAACTCTAGGTCATCGCTTTCGTTGTTCGTGTCCTTTGACGATCATCCCGCTGTTCTTCGAGATTTGAGAAAAGTTCCCGGCCAACCGGGACCACCCAACCATAGGACGGACCCATGGCCCATCCTCCGCACTTTCCTCAGTTTGTTTTAGTTATGTAATTACCTAACACATTAATTTGACATGTAACAATCAGCTTCTTTAATTAAACCATTAAGCACTGGTTTCTTCACGTAATCTTATCACGTGACATAGAAAAACAATATCAAACAAGTTCTTTATTAACATTTCATCATATTTATCTTTGAAATACAAGGAGTCCCGCCCGTAGGCTTGTCCATAATCCGCCCGAAGGCTATCCAGTAATCCACAAGGATCACTATTCCAAGCTTCCGCCCGTAGACTAGTATGCGGGCCTCGAGATCCAATCCCGAGTCACGTTAGCCTCTTGTGCAGGACCCGGAAGGCGAGGGATTTACGACCAGAGCCGCCTGGCACCCAAGCATCCTCCTGCCTCAAGTAGAGCTCAATGGAGAGACCTCTCGCGGCGGGTTTGGTCCACGTTCCCGGTGCGGTCAACAATCCCCTTGGTTAGGGTCAGGTAGGCAGTCAGGGGTAACTGAAGCTTCCTCTCCCTTCAGGCCTTCAACCTGAAGTATAGATATTCATTTAATTTGTAATTCATAAATCAAACAGTGCTCTAAAATCTCTAGCAAGCACAAACATTTCCATTAACCGATCTTGTTGTTGGCAAACTACTAAGGAATGATTCTTTCCTTTCGAATGCATCAGCACTCGTTCCAGGGTGTCTTGCAACTTGGCAAGATCCCTTATATTCTGGATTAGGGCGTACCCTATTAACCCAACTTGGTCAACCCTAAAGTTCATTGGATACTTTAGTTTCCGGTTTTAACCTTCCTTACTTAGAAGGATATCAAAGAATACATCCTTTTTGCAAGATAACTTGCGTAAGGATCCACCATCCTTGTTGAGGGTATTTCACTCTTCTTCTTGTGAATCAATCACAAGACCATATGACCTCGTACTTGCTGCGCAAGTCCTGCATCATAATATACGATGAAACAATCCGTTTTAGTTTCTTTAAGCTGGCATTTGTCAGACTTAGGGTCTCTTTTTAAGAACCTCAGGGACAAACCCTAGTTCTTTTACATTTACGATTTATTGTCCCTACAATCAGGGAAGATAGGCAAGTATTTAAGGTATAAACGTTTCTTGGATTTTTAAATCATTCCCAATGCATATTTCGCAGCATAGGTATTTCTAAGTTTATATTAATTTGATTAACTTTTAGAAGGTAATATCGAGATCACCTCGGCACGATTTGTTATCTATGTGACGATTGATTTTTCAGTCCTAAACTTTATTGCTTCGAGGTTAGGTAAATTCAATTAATCTTCCTTTTTTTCCTTGTGAAAAAAACTTATGCCAAATAAACAATCTTTTCCTTGCTAAGATATGCAGTTAGCAATGATAACTTCCTAGAGTTTAAGCAACGTAAGAAACCTTTCATGAATTTTCCCTTCTATGATGATTCGTTGTAAAAAGAATAGGGGTTAATGAAGCAAGATGAAGTTTTTATTCCTTCAAGATTTAACTGAAATTTTCTACTTTAGTGGGTAAATAATCTTACTCATAATTCGTTTCAGCACATAAGGCTATTTGAAGGAAAACTATGTTTATACTTTATCCATTTTGCATGATCAATTAAACTAAATTCCTTCATCGTAAATAACTAGGACAAAATATATCTTGTCCCTAACAATTCATCTTGCATGATTGAATTAAAACCGGAAAAGAAAAACCAAGAAGGAAAAACCTGGTTTTGGGGTGAGATATCTACATGGATACCGGGAGATGACCCTCCCGCAGCTACTCCTTGGACTTTCTTAGGCGGCATCGCAGTTGTAATCCTTCGAACGTGAAGGCAGCTTTTACTCTCCTTCTCAGAATTCCACCGTCTCTCTTTCGAGGCAAGGAGCCATTTAAAGGATTGACCACGAGAAGGGGTAATAAGACCTTTAAGGTCTTAGCTTCTTCGGAAGGGAAGGGTTTATAAAGCCTAAAAGGAAAAGGCCCTACGGGGATTTATACGCGTTGAAAATGGTGTCTATGAGTGTGGTTTCAAAAAAACCCTATGAGGGGGCCTTGGGAGATCTTTGGGCTTGGGAGTAAAAAAGTATAGGAAGGGGGATCTTGAAGGGATTTTTTTTGCACAAGGGGGGTAAGTTCCACACCAAGGAAAAGGTGAAGGGTGAAAGGTCTTTATAAAGGTCAAACACGGGGGTGAGAGGGGGAAATTTTAACACCAGGGGGTAAAAGGTGTGTAAAAAGAAAAGGCACGAGGGGGGGGGGGGTTTTGAAAGGATTCTAAGGTATAGGAAGGGGGACTTAAGGAGCCCCCCCCCTTAGAAGCTTCTTGAAGCTTCTCTGGGGGTCCATCAGGAGCCACATGGGGGGGGGAAATCTTCTGACGGCGTCAACAGGGGGGGTGAAAGGCTTCAGGCGGCGACGATGTGGCTATAGCTCCCTCCTTCTACAGATTTGCAGGGCGGCAGCGCAGCATTCGACAACGGTCCTTCCTCCTCCCTCGATAGCAACACGAATAGGGTGGTGGCTTCGTCCTCCTCTCTCATAGCCTACTCCCTCATTTATATAGGGCAGGCGAGGGAATCCTCCCCCTCCTATGTGTGAATCAGCATGCCAATGGAGCCCCAACAAGGAGCTTGCTGGCTCCTCTATCGCCTTCCCTCCTTCCAACATGACGCACTGCTAGAGAAAAACAATTATAATATCTGAAATATTACATTCTCTCCCCCTTAGAGGAATCGAGATGTCCTCATCTCGAGATAAACTGGGGATATTGATGGTTGAGAGTGTCTTCTTCTATCCAAGTGGCATCCTCTTCGGGATAATCTTTCCACTGGACGAGGCATTCTCTCAAGGTTCTGGATCTTAATTGTCTCTCCCTAACATCTAAGATCCTATCAGGCCTTAGTTCAAGGACTCCTTGACTAGGCATTACAATTAGTTGGTCATCAAGTACATGGTTAGGGTTGGGTACATATTTTTTCAATAGGCTGATATGGAATACATTGTGAGCCTTTAGATTCTCAGGGAGTTGCAATCTATAAGCATTGGGTCCTAGGCATTTGAGGATTTTGTACAGCCCACAATACCTTGGACTTAGCTTCTTGCAATCTCCTAGGGATAGAGAACTCTTCTTAGGGCGTACGCGAATGAAGACCATGTCTCCTTCTTCGAAGACTCTTTCTTGACGCTTCAAATCCGCGTATGCCTTCTGTCTATCCTTGGCCGCTTGGATGTCCTGTGTTATTGACTTTATTTGATCATCCATGTCTTCCAACATCTGTCTTGAAGCTTCAACTCTTAAGGTTGGATCGGAAAAATTTAGGGGACTTCGACAGTCATGACCATACAATGCTTGGAAAGGGGTCATCTGAATGCTTTGCTGGTAAGAAGCATTGTAGGCAAATTCGACCAATGGCAAGTATTGAATCCACCTCTTCGGCTCTCAACAGCAGTATGCCCTAAGCATATCCTCGATGACTTGATTTACTCGCTCTGTTTGGCCATCCGTTTGGGGATGGTAGGCGGTGCTAAAACAGAGTTGAGTCCCAATAGCTTCAAAGATAGATCTCCAGAAGTGTGATGTGAAGAGAGAATCTCGGTCACTAATGATCCTTCTGGGTAAACCATGTAGCTTGAATATCTCTTTGATAAACAATCTTGCAATGTCGGAGGCTTTATAGTTTGTCTTTACTGGAATCAGGTGTGCAACCGTGGTAAGCATGTCAACCACAACCATGATGGAGTTGTATCCTCCCTGGACCTGGGGTAAGCCTACAATAAAATCCATAATACTGATGAATTCCCATTTCATTTGGGGGATGTCAAGCTGTTGTAGTTTCCCTGGCATCATGACATGTTCGGCTTTGATACGTTGGCAAGACAAACACTCAGTGACATATTTCAGAATGTCACCTTTGAGCCTCTCCCAATGGTAGCTCTTCCTAACTGCATTAAGAGTCTTAGCATAGCCAGGATGTCCTGCGAAAGGGGAATCATGAGCTTCCCACATTATTTTCTGCTTATGTGACTGGCTTGTTGGTATACACAGCCTTGTTCTATAGTAGACAAGTCCATTATGAATGGAAAATTCCTGATACTTAGCTTGCAACTTTTGATTCTACTCCTTGGTAGAGATCTCCTTTAGCATTGTTTGGTAGGCCAAATCATGGCATGCTTCCTCTCTAGCTAACTCAAGTATAGGGTTGTTTGGCACAGATACTTTTGTAGCTAGAGATCTGGCCGTTGATGGATCCTGTAAGATTAGGGAATTTAGGAATGCCTTGCGACTAAGCGCATCGGCAACTACATTCTCTTTCCCTGGTCAGTACTTGATTTCAAAGTCATATTCCTCCAACACTTCAATCCACCGATGTTGCCTCATGTTGAGCTTGTTCTGGGTAAAGATCCATTTGAGTCTCTTATGGTCGGTTACTAGAGTAAACTTGTTACCCAACAGGTAGTGTCTCCAAAGCTTTAGAGCATGGATGACAGCTAGTAATTCCAGATCATGCGTAGCATAATTCTTTTCATGGTTCTTCAGTTTCCTTGAAGAATATGCTACTGGATGACCTTTCTACATAAGTACACACCCCAAGGCAAGAATGCTAGCATCAGTTACTACCTCGAACTCCTTATTGAGGTCTGGAAGTTTTAAAATAGGTGCTGATACCAAACTTTGCTTCAATCTATCGAAGCTATTTTGTTCGGGAGTTGACCATGCAATAGAAGTCTGTTTCTTTAGTAAATCCGTCAGAGGTGCTGCAATCAAAGCATAGTTTTTGATGAAGACCCTATACCATCCTATCAATCCAAGAAAACTACGTATCTCTTTGACGGATACTGGTATTGGCCACTCAAGCACATATCTGACCTTGGCCGGGTCTACTGATATTCCTTCTGATGATACTATGAATCCCAGATATTCAATCTGACGCTTGAAGAATGCACACTTTTTCATTTTTGCATACAGCTTATGTGACCTCATTGTCTCAAGGACAATCCGCAGTTGAGGTTCATGATCTTCTTCCTGTTTAGAATAGACTAAAGTGTCATCGAAGAAGACAAGCACAAAATCATCAAGATATGGCCTAAAGATGTCTTGCATTAATCTATTGAAGGTGGCAGGTGCATTCGTAAGCCCGAATGACATAACCAGGAACTCAAAGTGCCCATATCTTGTATTGAAGGCCGTCTTTGGGATATATTCTTCCTTGATCCTTATCTGATAGTAACCTGACCTGAGATCAAACTTGGAGAAGATCTTTGCACCCTGAAGACGATCAAGATGCTTATCTATTCTAGGAATAGGATACTTGTTCTTGACTTTTGATTGATTCGACCCTCGATAATCAATACATAGTCGAAGTGTCCCATCTTTCTTTTTGTGGAATAGTACTGGAGCTCCCCACGGTGAATTGCTAGGCCGAATGTAGCCCTGATCTAACAGTTGCTTGAGTTGTTCCTTCAGCTCAATTGCTTCTGGTATGGACACTCTATAAGGTCTCTTGGCAATTGGTGCAGCTCCAGGCACTAACCTAATCTCATGATCCACTTCTCTTTGAGGCGGAAGTTCGGTCAACTCTTCAGGGAATACGTCCGTGTATTCCTTTAGCCAAGAAGGTCCTTCATGAGACTCTTGCTTTTGATCTAACTTGTTGAGTTTGATCAAGTAAACAGGTAATCCTTTTCTGACTCCTTTTATGATCCGAGATAGTTTGGCCAATTGGATTCTTGGCACTCCTGCCTCACCTTGAGTTGTGGCTAATTCCCTTTCAGAGTTTCGAAAGGAAACTTGACCCTTTTCATAATGAATGTGGGCATCGTTGGGCTTAAGCCAATCCATTCCGAGTAGACACTCATGGATACCTAAATTCATGACTCTGAATTTAATCGAAGTCTTCTTTCCTCCCAGAAGGAATTCCACCTTAGCAATTTGCCTGGTACAAGTTAGCTCACGACCATTTGCCAATTCCACAAGCAGGGTAGGTGCTTCTACTGTGGCTATACCTAATCTTTTTGCATATGCTTGTGAGATAAAGAAATGTGTACTGCCACAATCAATCAAGGTTTTGAAACCTTTACCTTCATAGTCTGACGGTGTCTGAATCATAGAGAATTGGCGATTCGGCCCTTTCTTGTGTAAAGCGGCCTGGACTGTCACTCTTTCGAACTCTGCTTCCATGGTCGCATCTTCTTCTTCCCCTACTTCACACATTTGCCTATTGGCAATGCAGGCGGTTCTTCCTCTTCCTCAGGTAGCGGCTCCTTGATCACAGCCTGTTGCTTGAAAAGGTGCTTGGCGATGTCCTCTGCCAAGCTAGGACATTGCCTCTTGAAGTGACCGGGTTCGTTGCAGTGGAAACAACGGAGGTTTCGGCCATTACTTTGAGTAGGAACAAAGTTGTTGACGTTATTCATCCTTGCTTTCTTTCTTTGTCCCTCATTATGACCTTGAACTCTCTTCATTTGAGGTCTGAATGCTCCTCTGATCGGGTCATTATAAGACCAAGTTTTGTTACCCCTTGGTCTAGCTTCTACCTCCTGAATTATAGACGCCGCTCGAATGAGTGCATCCTGAAGATCTGATGGACGCATAGATTCGAGACAGGTATTTACTGGTGGATTTAAACCGGTACAAAACTTGGACACCTGCTGTGTCATGTCCATCTGTGGTGCATACTTTAAAAGTGAGACGAATTTAGAGTAGTATGCATCAAGAGTGAGTCCTAACTGTTTTAGCTCGTAGAACTCGTTCATTTTCTACGTGCGATATGCAGGTGGTAAGTATCTACCCTGCACGGCTTTCTTCAGCTTCTCTCAGGTAATGGATCCTTCTGGGATCCCTTGATCCCTGCACCATTGCTTCCACCAAAGTCTGGCTTCGCCGGTGAGTTTTAACTTGGCCAGCATAGCTTGATTGGCGACTGCAGTACCGGCTGCTTCGAAGTAATCCTCCATGGATTCAATCCAAATTTCAGCATCAGCCTGAACGAATCTACCTCTCCCGTCAAACTCGGATGGCTTAATCTGCTTGAGAAGGAACTTCTTCTCCTGGATCACAGTAGTACTTGATGTAGGAGGCGAATTTGGAACCTGTACCTAGGGTTGTGCCTGAATAAAGGTTTTTCTTAATGTTATTATATGTTAATCGACGTTAGCTTATATTTAATTCAGCTATCTCTTAAACAATGTAGCTACTTAACTTTTTATCAACTCTTATGCACAGCCAAACATTGATAAAAAGAAGTCTTTATTTGTATTTACATGGGCATAGCCCTTTCGAATACAACATTCCATGTGATGATAAGTCAATTGTTACATTTAGTTTGGGGAGAACAACATTGTATTGCATTTATCTACAGGAACTATGTAATAGTAGGGTTTTGGGTCATGGATCTTCAGGAATCGGTAAGTCATTGGAAGTTTAGGATATCCTTTCCGTTGGAATCCATACTTCTCATGGCGGCCCAACACTTTAATCCTGTTGGCGCAGATTACACGGGTTACTTCCTCATATACATATGAGTTCATTTCAACCCTCCAACCTCAAATACGTAAAGTCGAATTTGCGTGAGCTTCCACAAAAAGAAACAGCTTCACGACTTTCAAGTCTTCCAACCACTTGATCCTTTTTAGGTTGGTCTGTAGATAAGCAAACCGGTGGGCAGCTATATAGTAGATTCCTGAAGCACCCATCCATTTTCGTTCTATGTATAAAGGTGATGGGTTATAGATCTGCTCTAGGATGTTCATCATCCCAATTCTTTGTCTATAAAGCGAAGAATGCATTGCAGTCACAAACATGACTCGAAATACCAAAAACTTGTTCCAGGCTTCGTAATTCTGCAAGACAGTATTGAAGGTAAGAAAATGTTTGGACAACAATAATTTCTTTTCTTCATTTTATTGAGATTTCATAAAACAATTCCGTTATTGGTCGGCTCTGATACCAACTATAACGTGTCCATTAGTATCATCCCGGACACGTCTTAGCAGTCCATCGGAAAGGATGTCTAGGAAGCTCCACCCGGCACTCCCATGGAATGCTACGGGGTTTGTGATCTAGGGCTTTCCGCGTCTGCCACGTAGTGGAAGTATTCTGGCCGTTCCCACTTAGGATCGACCGGAATTAGGGTTTTCCTGATTGGTCATTTCCTAACAGCAACTAGTGTCGGACCCAAGCGAACTACTTTACGCAGAAACGCCACATCCGAAGCAGGTTCACGCTGCACTTGGTTCAAGGAGAATGGGAAAGGAGAGGGATGCAAAGCTCAACCTCTCTACCATAAGGCATAGTCCCATTCCGTTCCCCTAAAACAGCATAAATCGGGTAAGACATAACTCTAGGTCATCACTTTCGTTGTTCGTGTCCTTTGACGATCATCTCGCTGTTCTTCGAGATTTGAGAAAAGTTCCCGGCCAACCGGGACCACGCAACCGTAGGACGAACCCATGGCCCATCCTCCGCACTTTCCTCGGTTTGTTTTAGTTATGTAATTACCTAACACATTAATTTGACATGTAACAATCAACTTCTTTAATTAAACCGTTAAGCACTGGTTCCTTCACGTAATCTTATCACGTGACATAGAAAAACAATATCAAACAAGTTCTTTATTAACATATCATCATATTTATCTTTGAAATACAAGGAGTCCCGCCCGTAGGCTTGTCCATAATCCGCCCGAAGGCTATCCAGTAATCCACAGGGATCACTATTCCAAGCTTCCGCCCGTAGATTAGTATGCGGGCCTCGAGATCCAATCCCAAGTCACGTTAGCCTCTTGTGCAGGACCCGGAAGGCGAGGGATTTACGCCCAGAGCCCCCCTGGCACCCAAGCGTCCTCTTGCCCTAAGTAGAGCTCAACGAAGAGACCTCTCGCGGTGGGTTCGGTCCACGTTCCCGGCGTGGTCAACAACCCCCTTGGTTAGGGTCAGGCAGGCAATCGGGGGTAACTAAAGCTGCCTCTCCCTTCAGGCCTTCAACCTGAAGTATAGATATTCATTTAATTTGTAATTCATAAATCAAACAGTGCTCTAAAATCTCTAGCAAGCACAAACATTTCCATTAACCGATCTTGTTGTTGGCAAACTACTAAGGAATGATTCTTTCCTTTCGAATGCATCAGCACTCGTTCCAGGGTGTCTTGCAACTTGGCAAGATCCCTTATATTCTGGATTAGGGCGTACCCTATTAACCCAACTTGGTCAACCCTAAAGTTCATTGGATACTTTAGTTTCCGGTTTTAACCTTCCTTACTTAGAAGGATATCAAAGAATACATCCTTTTTGCAAGATAACTTGCGTAAGGATCCGCCATCCTTGTTGAGGGTATTTCACTCTTCTTCTTGTGAATCAATCACAAGACCATATGACCTCGTACTTGCTGCGCAAGTCCTGCATCATAATATATGATGAAACAATCCGTTTTAGTTTCTTTAAGCTGACGTTTGTCAGACTTAGGGTCTCTTTTTAAGAACCTTAGGGACAAACCCTAGTTCTTTTACATTTACGATTTATTGTCCCTACAATCAGGGAAGGTAGGCAAGTATTTAAGGTATAAACGTTTCTTGGATTTTTAAATCATCCCAATGCATATTTCGCAGCATAGGTATTTCTAAGTTTATATTAATTCGATTAACTTTTAGAAGGTAATATCGAGATCACCTCGGCACGATTTGTTATCTATGTGACGATTGATTTTTCAGTCCTAAACTTTATTGCTTCGAGGTTAGGTAAATTCAATTAATCTTCCTTTTTTTCCTTGCGAACAAAACTCATGCCAAATAAACAATCTTTTCCTTGCTAAGATATGCAGTTAGCAATGATAACTTCGTAGAGTTTAAGCAACGTAAGAAACCTTTCATGAATTTCCCCTTTTATGATGATTCGTTGTAAAAAGAATAGGGGTTAATGGAGCAAGATCTAGTTTTTATTCCTTCAAGATTTAATTGAAATATTCTACTTTAGTGGGTAAATAATCTTACTCATAATTTGTTTTAGTGCATAAGGCTATTTGAAGGAAAACTATGTTTATACTTTATCCATTTTGCATGATCAATTAAACTAAATTCCTTCATCGTAAATAACTAGGACAAAATATATCTTGTCCCTAACAATTCATCTTGCATGATTGAATTAAAACCAAAAAAAAAATTCAAGAAGGAAAAACCTGGTTTTGGGGTGAGATATCCACATGGATACCGGGAGATGACCCTCCGGCAGCTACTCCTTGGACTTTCTTAGGTGGCATCGCAGTTGTAATCCTTCGAACGTGAAGGCAGCTTTTACTCTCCTTCTCGGAATTCCACCATCTCTCTTTCGAGGCAAGGATCCGTTTAAAGGATTGACCACGAGAAGGGGTAATAAGACTTTTAAGTTCTTAGCTTCTTCGAAAGGGAAGGGTTTATAAAGCTTAAAAGGAAAAGGCCCTACGGGGATTTATACGCGGTGAAAATGGTGTGTATGAGTGTGGTTTCAAAAAAACCCTATGAGGGGGCCTTGGGAGATCTTTGGGCTTGGGAGTAAAAAAGTATAGGAAGGGGGATCTTGAAGGGATTTTTTTTTTGACAAGGGGGGTAAGTTCCACACCAAGGAAAAGGTGAAGGGTGAAAGGTCTTTATAAAGGTCAAACACGGGGGTGAGAGGGGGAAATTTTAACACCAGGGGGTAAAGGGGGGGGGGGGGGGGGGGGGGGGGTGGTGAAAGGATTCTAAGGTATAGGAAGGGGGACTTAAGGAGCCCCCCCCTTAGAAGCTTCTTGAAGCTTCTATGGGGGTTGGTCACGAGCCACGTGGGGGGGGGAGATCTTTCGACGGCGTCCACAGGGGGGTGAAAGGCTGCAGGCGACGACGAAGTGGCTATCCCTCCCGGCTGACCTAGTTCAAGGTCCTGAGTCTTTGAGAAAGACACCTTCATTGCCCCCACGAACAAGAGGAGAACACAATGAACACAACGATAGTTACAAGTGGTTGTGGATGCAAAGAACGTTGAGACCAAGAGCATGGAAGAACTTGGGAATAAAGCATCGAGTCCACCCACTAAGAAACCCATTTCCATCTCCCCTAACAGTGATGAAACCTCAGAAACATCCGTGTGTTCTGCTAAATCAGAGCGACCATCATTATCAGCAGTTGCTCGCACCACTCAATTCACTGATAACAAAACTTGCACCAATCAAGAGTGGATACAACAGTTTCACAACATTATGACAAATCTATACCAGTCACATCCAAGGAGAACCATGATGCAATAACAAAGTCTTAGGAGAAACATGGAAACCCCGAGGACATAAGCAACCCTAGAACCAACCAATCTTGCTCATCTAGGCCTGAGCCCCTAGCCATGCTAAAGGTAACTCGATCGACATGGAGGTAAGCTCACTACACCCGTAGATATGGATGGTGCATTGGCTATGTGAGAGGTAGCCATTAGTGCTCGGCTTGGAATGCTTGAAACAATAAGCAATCTGTGGGTCTTGGCGGTTGAGCGAGAGCTCCCACAGTAGATGATATGTTGATTGCTGTGGGAGTGCTCATGATGAGTTGGATGCCTTGAAAGGTCAGCTCAAGAAGAGCCTTGAGATGAAGGACATAGGACATGCCTCACATATTCTTGAGATCTGCAATATCACGAGGTACCTAAAGGGCACATCAACTATGTGCATCTATTATGGTGGCTAGGATATAGGAGTTGTGGGATACACTGACTGTGATTATGCACGACATGAAGATAGTAAGAAGTCCACCTCTAGCTATGTCTTAACCTTTGCTGGAGGGTGCTCTTTCTTGGATGTCGAAGGTGCAGAAATGCATGGCCCTGTCTATAGAGGCAAAGTATGTTGTAGCTATTGAGGCTTGCAAGGAGGCTCTTTGGTTAGGCCATCTAGTGGTAGACCTTGACATTACTAATGTGGTCCCTACGTTGCATTCAGATTCTATGAGTGCTATTCAGTTGGCCAACAATTCATAGTCTTCCATGTGTGAAGATGAAGCACATTGAGTTTGATGGGATTAGGGTGGATGAAAGAGAGATGCACTCATGATTAATGATAAAGATTAGTACAAAACCTAATCAAGAAACCCTAGTCAAATAGCAGTAGAATGTGAACACAAAATACAATAGATTGCAATGCTAAAAAATGAGTATAGAGAGGTCCTTTTATACAAGGATGACACATGACTCTTGCTTGAGACACATGCTTCTTGCACACACATTCTCCTTGCTTACACACTCTTCTTGCCTTCATAAATTCTCACACATGTTGCACATGACTTCTAACTTAGAGAGGGTTCTCACAAGAGATGCAACAAAAACATGCATCCCCAACAACCCTCCCCTATGTGGGTTTTGTTGCACAATGGATTACTCACACAAACTACCTCCCCTCAAAACACACAAAAGGTAGAGGTACACAAATTGTTTCCCCTGACACAAAGGGTGTAGACACAAATCCTCCCCTACAACATATAAAGGTAGAGGTACATATTTATAAACCTCCACTACACAAAGAGGGTAATGAGACACACAAATTGAGTACTTTTACAATATATCACTGTTACTAACTCCAGTGGATTGTTGATCATCCTCGCTAGAGTTATCACAAACAGCAATGTTGATTTTGGCTTTGCCTTTGTTTTTGGAGTGGTGGTTGTTGCTTGCTTGACATATTTGGTGATCTTTCCTTGAATCCACAAAATTTGGCAGAATGGTTGGTTTTCCCACAGTGTTTGCAAGGATTGATTGAGAAACAATCTTTTGAAAGATGGTTGTTTCTTCCACAATGCACGCATTTGCTCTTGGTATTGTTCCTTGAAGTGATCACTAATGCTCCTCCATGGTTGTTGGTGCTTGCTTTAAACTTCTTTTCATGTTCTTGAAGTGAATTGATTACATCTTCTATCTTTGGCACATGGTCCTTTTCTTTTAGCACTATCACGATTTAGATAAAATCATCATTTACTATCATGGCCTTTAGAAGACTTCAACTTGATCTTTATTATCTACAGGGCTCTTGATGTAAGCTAGTTGTGTGTAGTAGTTTTTTAGCCTATTGGCAAAAGATGCCACATCTTCCCTTGTCTCCATGACCAAACCATAGAGTTGCATTTTAAGTGAAACCTTGGAGTGTTTGGCTATGGCCCTAAAGTGTCTTTCTAATGTAGTCCAAGCTTCATTTGCTGTTGTACAACTATCAAGATAGTGCACAAAATTATATTCTAGAGATGTGAGAAGGATACCTAGGGCTTGCTCATCTTTGACATTGAATTGAGCTTGACTCTGCCTAGTTTCTATTCTCTCATTCTCACTCAATAGCTTAAGCACCGACCATAGTTTTTTTCTCATGAGTTACCCCTTAGTTTTTTTTTGCCAGGTGTGAAATCCTTGGCCATTGAACTTGTCAATCCCTTTTTCTCCCCCTGTGACCATCCACCCCTATTTGTTGTGAGAGGAAGGTCTTACGCAATGAATGAGCAATGTCTAATCCTCTTGTGTAGAAAATACAATGAGCAAGGTGAGCAAGGTAAGAAGAAAAGCTCAGTGTGGTGACCCGGTAGTCCTTAAGATATCTTATGGTTTCTATGAGAACATGCCTTTTAGATTAAAAGGATAAAGCTTTAGTTTTAAGAGAATATGTGGACAACTAGAGCTTATCATTTTCCTCCTCTTCTCCTGGCTCTGGTGGTGGTGCTTTGATGGAGATGATGAGCTTCGTGGCTCTAACTGTCATTAGTTTATGATGGCCTTGATTGTTCTGCTTATGTGGACATGGCGGTAAGATGATTGATTACATGGAAAGCTACATTCATCACTAGTGCTCGTGAGAGGTTATGATTTGTCTGGTAGCTAACATGACAGGTGTGGCATGACAACCAATCGCCTACCTCTCTCACCTTCCAAATATAGGAAATTATTGGTTGCTGATGTTGGGGGTAAAGGCTCCTACGCCTAGCCGCCCAAGCCCATGTGATAAAGTCCATAGTGACGTGTATCCATTTGCCTTTAGGAATGGAAAATGGTTTTAGCAACCCACCTGGCTTTAATATGCTATCCTTGTTTTGCTTTGACATGGCACGTAGCTCAAGGCAAATTCCTTGACATCTCTCCAAATGCCTTTCCAATGAAAACTTTCAGAAATTTTATAATAGCTTTTAAACACCCCCAAATGGCCAGCTATAGGTGATAAATGCATCTCTTGCATAATCTTTTGCTTGAATGGGGAAGTGTATGGAATAGAAATTCTGCCTTGAAACCATAAGAGGCAATTTTGCAATAGAAATTGGGAGTTCTCCTCATAATGACCTTGTAATTTTTGAAAAATATGGCTGAAATCAGCATCCAACAAATAGGCCTCTTGAAGCTTATCTATCCAATCACACTATCAAGTTTCATGATGGATGAGAGTAAAATTTAGAGACC
Source organism: Lygodium microphyllum (assembly GCF_053477565.2). Lineage (NCBI taxonomy): Eukaryota > Viridiplantae > Streptophyta > Polypodiopsida > Schizaeales > Lygodiaceae > Lygodium > Lygodium microphyllum. The sequence goes on along the minus strand of NC_141154.1, from coordinate 35,683,529 downwards.
CGTAAAGTGCAGATTAGAAGTGAATTAGTGCAAATTTTAGGTGGGAATTTAAAGCTGATGGAAGCACAATATGAAGATCTGACAATTTTAGAGACCAAGGAAGACGAAAATACAAAACTTCCGCTGTTGCGGTGGTTACAAATTTTTAGTAATTTTTTGGATAGCTGGATTGAAGAGAGAGAGCTTCCCAGTCATTCGAGATGTCGAGTCAGACATGTAGGATTTTTCGGATTTGGATTTGAGCATCGAACGGACAAGATGCGGAGCCAAATGATGCTAAGGTCAAAAGGGCCAAGATATTTTAAAGGACTTTGGGCATGGTCCTTTGGGGGGGGCGGCTGTTTTGAAACGACAACTCTGCAGAAAAACAATGCCCCTCCATATTGTGTTATTTTTTTTAAGGAGGGGCCATGGCAAGTTGAGAAGAAGCCACCAAATAGAAATTGGCAATGTTCTTTCCAAAAGTTTCGCTCTCCATCGCCACCTTAAGATTGCAGAATGGTTGCCTAATAAGGGTGATGAAAATCTAGTCTTTCTCTCTCCTCCCTCCCCTCTCCTCTTGAGGGTTGTTCATATGCACGAATCCATGGAAGAAAGGGAAGGATTTGGATGCACGAGGGTGATGGAATAATGGTACTGGAGCAAAGTAGATCATAGATAAGAGTTGGAGAGAGCATTAGCGGGGCAAAAAATAAGCTTCAGCGGCCTCCCAACTATTAAATACATGTCTCCAAAATCGGGTTTCTATGCGTAAGCACTCATTTTATTCATTTTATGAAATATGTTTGTAAATGGATTCCTTTGATTGAAAATGTTGAACTTTATCAAGAATCTTGAAGAAAACTAGAAAATTTAGTCGTTTAATAATTTATATCAAAACATGCAAAACCCACAATTATACGGTTTTCATAAAAATGATAAATTTTGGGGTTCATACAGAATAGAAATGAATATAAAATCAATGCTTAGTAATTGTGATCAATCACAACTCATAAATCAGAAATATCATAACTTTTATTTAAATAAATGAAGAAAAATAGTAGGAAAATGGGAAAAATTAGTTTTTTGTGCTAGAAAGTTAAGAAAAAATGTTTTATGTTCGTAAATGTATGCCATGGCTATAGCATGAGGGATAAGCCTTAGTTCAGCTATGTCTTGATGTTAAAGTCCGTTTTTACTACTTTTTATAAGAAAAACACATGAAAAAACTGCTCTTTACACCTATCAACGATGCACAACCTAAATGATAGGGGAAAAGAGGGGTTTTATGCTGATTAGTTGCTAAAAATATTTAAAATTCTGATTTATTTGTTTGTGCATACCATATAGGACCGTTATAAATTAAGTAAAAGGGGTTAAGCAGCACGAGGATGCTCGGGGCTGACCCTTAGCAACAAAGCATGATGTGCAAGCTGAAATCATTGAAAGAAATGCTTTTTTCACTTCACAATGTTGATTTATAATTCATAAATTATTTGAGCATGATGGCATTCATCGTTGCATGGCACATATCACATGGTAACTCCTGGATGCATTGCAATTGGTTTCTTATACATGTGACTCACACTGAGTTGTGAGGCACCTAAGTTGTGATCCTTACAAGGGCGGGGTCTTAGTAACCCTAGCTTGATGCTAGTCCGTTAGGAGGAGGAAGCTCTACTACTTTCCCCCTTTCAATTAGTCTGTCCACTTCAAGTGGAGCGATAGTTCGGATTGTGCAAACTCCTTTAGCAAATCCAATTGTTACCATGGCAGCACAACCTATTGCAATTCCTACTGGAACAATGGGTTTGCCTACCCTAGGGTTCCCTCTACCCATTTTTAATGGGCTAGGAGAGGAAGATGCAGAACTTCACATTAATGAATTCTAGAAGTTAATGTTTAACTGTCGGATTCAAGATGAGGGACACTTGATGATGTTCTTTCTAAAAGGACAAGCTGTAGTGTGGTATCACAACCTAGAGGAGGTTGGAACCATAATCACAATTAGGTTATTCTTTGCGGCCTTTCGAAAGAGAGTTTTCCCCTGAAAGGGGAGGTTAGTTAAGAACCTCATGAGAATGTCCATGGGTATGTCGAGAAACTGAAGAAGGTATTCCATAAGTTGCAAACCTATATTCCTATTTTAGCTACTACTGCTTAGTTGTAATTCTTTTTGAATGGGCTAGACTTTGACATTCAAGTGCAATTGAGTAGTGTTGCTCTTGTAAACATTGATACGGCTATTACATGAGCAGAAGAGGTAGAATCACGATTACAAGTGGCTTATGTCTCTAGGTCAAATTGGAATCCAAGTTTAGGGTTTGGAAATACTTTAGTACTGACGAATGGAAGTCAAGGGAAGCCCATGAGTCCTCCTAATGAGAGAGGAAGCATAATTTCAAATGTGCCCATGTTGTCAGCTCTTCCTAGTGTGACCATGCCTATGACCAGTTGATGGAGCTGAAGCCCAATGATAAATTCTGCCATTGTTTGAGGAAATCAATAGCCAATTCCTAATCAAGTGGTTAGACCAATGGAAGGACAAGTAGATGATCATAGCTATGAGTCAAGTGCCTCAAATGTGCTTAGCAAAGTTAAGGATATGACGAAGCACTATACTGATATGATTAGAAAAAAATATAGACAAATAGCCATTGATGTTAATTTCCTTAAGAAGCAGCAAAATTTGATAGGGAGTCGATGCCCTGAAGAGGGTGGGCCCTTAAGATTCAGTTGTAAGTGGTGTGGTGGACAACATTTTCCTAGGAATTTTCCAAATGTTAAATGTGACATATGTGGGAAGTTCGGCCATTTATCTAGTACCTGTTGGAGTAAGATTAACTCTCTCTAGCAAGGAAGTAAACAACTAGGTCTAGTTAATCATCGAGCGCAAGAGAATAATCTCTAGCAAGATGAAGGACCGAAACAAATATTGCAAAGAGGGAAAGCAATGGCAGAGAAGCTACCTAGTGTGGTAGCCTTATAGAAGTTGTTTGCATCACTAGCACTGGAGCTTATGATCTATGGGTTATTACGAGAGGTCAAAAGAGTACAAACCAATTGGTCAAATTTCGTGTTTTTTGGAAATGTTTTTGGAGGTAAAATAGAAATGTCTAAAATATGAAAAGTCGTGGACATCCCTACCCTCTGAGCTATTTTTCCTCATATCTATACTCTCTCATGGCTCTATTGTGACCTCTTCTCTCTGTTTATGCAACCTTCATTAACATAGTGACTTGCTTACACCATCCTTTCCCTTGGCACCTTTGTGTGTCTCTCTGTGCATCTCCACTCCACCTCTTGTGACAACCAAACGCACAAAGGTGGAAAATCCAAAAAATCTAAAGTAGAAGACAAGGACAAGGCAAAAGCGAAACAGAAGGTGAAGGCGCGCTAAGAAGAATCCGGAAGAAATGCAAGAAGTACAGAAAAGTCCTAAATCAAGGAGAAAGGCGCACAAGAGAAGCACAAGTTAATACTCGTGTAAAAGAGCGCAAGGCACACCAGGATTTATTTTAAAGTGTGCGGGCTCTCACCCGTGTAAATTGTAAAGGTAGATGAGCAGTAGGAAGGAAGCTAGGAAGATAGGAGGACAATGGGAAAAAGGGCCTAGGCCACGGCCAGCCATGTAAAAAAGGGGATAAGGGGATGACCGCCCAAAAGGGATTTAGGGTTTTGTATATAAAGTTGAAAAGTGAATGAGAAGCTCATTCTTGTGTGTGGCCAAAAGTGACTCTCCTCTTCTTCTTCTTCTTCTTCTTGCTAGCTTGAGCTTGTTCTTGAGAGAAGGAGTGTGAGAGTGTGAGGAAGTGAGTGTGGTGAGGGTGAGCGACCGGGGAGGAGAAGCTCTCCATCTTCTCCTCTCTTCTTCTCTTATCTTCTCTTCTCTTCTCTTGTCTTACTCGCGGCAATGGAGCTTGGAGTGTGGAGCTTGAGGATGGAGCTTGCACTTGGATCGTGGAGCTACCGGGAGTGTGCGGGAGAGGAGGTAACTCAATCGGCATGGAGGTAAGCTCACTATACCCGTAGATATGGATGGCGTGTCGGCTATGTGAGAGGTAGCCATTAGTGCTCGGCTTGGAATGCTTGAAGCAATAAGCAGTCCATGGGTCTTGGCGATTGAGCGAGAGCTCCCACATTTTGTTCTATTGCCGGGACTAATGGATTCAAGCCTTGAGCGCTTGCATGCTTTGAATCGAGCATTGAAGTAGGGTTTTTCCTGAACCGGTGCTTGAGGTAGATAGGTAGGAAGTGAGGGAGTTTGAAGAGGTATTCGATCTCCTTAGCAAGTAAATTTTTTGGTTATTGGACTTGGAAAAGCATGTTGGAATAGTGTAGGTATTTCCCTTATGATTTTTTCTTGCATTTAGGAAGGATAGGAGCAAAACATTGGAGCATGCAGAAGGGTTTTCTGTTGCTATATAACAGGCCGAAACAGGAAAAAGAAGGGCAAAAAATGAAAATTTGGGTTAAATATTGGTGAGAGGAGCAAGGCTAAGGTGAGTATATGCCTGGGCAGGGGGATAAGGGGCCAGGAGTGGCAAGGAAGACCACATTTTGTATTGCAAGGTTACAGGAGAGTTGGAGAGAGGGAGAAAGAGCTTCATTGCATGGACCTGCTTCGATCATGCCATCTGCTCGGCCCGTTCGAGTGACAGGGATTTTGGGTCGAGTCCTAGAATTGGCCATCGGCCCGGTGTCCTATATTTGGCCCTCAGACCACTCAATCCACTCGGCCACTTGGCCCTTGGCCCACTCGGACACTAAGCTCTCAACCAACCCCACTCGGACAAGTTACCAATCAGTCCTCGGCCGAATCAACCATTTAGCCCATTGTATTCAGACGCCCTTCACTCGACCCGTCTGAATCAGGCATTCGGATCAACTTGATATTCGGCCCTCGACTTGCCGGCCGACTCAGCCCAACACCAACCGACTCAGATGCCTACCACTTGGCCCATCCGAATTGGTCACTCGGTCCCTGTAACTCGGACTTATTGGGCCAAATTTGCAGATATTTGACCCACAGACCCCGAAATTGACATAGAGACCATATAGACCCAAAAGCACATCGTAGAGATATCATTAGACTAAATTCTAGAGCAAGTAGTTCAAAACTTGGCTAAGAACGGTCCTTCAAATTGCGCATGGTGTTTACCATAACGGCCATGTGGGCTAGGGGGACTACCCCCCAGACCCCTGTAGAGGGGGCTCTACCCCCTCTACACCTCCGGTTGGAGAGAAAACGGATGCCGTGATAAGTCCTCCAAATTAGATCCTAGTGTAGTAATGGCCCTACACAAGCATGGATTTGCACCTGCAAAAGAGCAACCAAAAGTCCATATCCAAACAAAGACAAACAGAGATCCTAGAACCTCAATGGGCCAATCTAGCCAACAAGGGCAAAAAGGCCACACCACAAAAACACGTATGTGTTGCATTCGGACTGCATCTAGTCAAAGCGAAAAGCAACAATAGCAAGCTACAACCACAAGGATGATTAAATATGACATTCTTGACGATGATCTGAGACATCAGTGGAGAATCCACATACGTTCGTGCAGTTGGAGACTCAAAGGCATGTATCAGGAGGCTTAAATTTACAAGCCAAGACCCAGAAGATGAAGACATAATGTCGCCTGCTTATCTTAGGGTCAAACTCACCGCAAAAAGAGAGCATAGTGTCGATGCTCTCATCGATGAAGGGGCAGATTTTAATATCTTGACCTATGAAGCATGGACTCTACTAGACCACCTAGAGCTCACACCGACTAATGCAACTATTAGTCCATACGGGGGACACCCACAAGCACTCATAGGAAAGTGCAAAATCCTTGCGACAATTGAAGTTGAAAGCTTGCCTATCCTATTTCATGTTCCTCCAAATAGTGCTAATTGTGGAAAGGAAACCCTCCTAGGAAGACCCTTCAAAAGGGTGACCAAGTGTGAGGCTGATTATGTAGCAAAGAGGATACACTTGACACTACCGGGAGTGAGGATAATTGCAACCTTTAGCAAGGGTGACCTCATTAAACCTCGAGGAAAAGACAAGGAATATTCCGACATGCCAAGCAAGCCTAGTGATGAGAGCAAGGACTTGTTGAAAGAGTTGGTACAAGCGCATGTTGAATAGAGAGAACCAGTGAAGCGAGGCCATGCTTGAAATAAGAAGGTCAGGAGACAATGCCAGGGACGGGCTCTGGACTTACAAATATCATAGAAGACTGCAAAAGAAGCCCATATAGATGAAGGTATCAATGGAGAGCTAGCACAACACCAAGATGGATATCCAAAGCGTTGCTACATGCTCAAGGGTATTATGCAAGTAACCGATGGATTTGGATACCAAAACCCCCTGCTAAACCTCCTCTATCAGTTGAAGGCCAGACTGTATCAAGAGCAAAGAAGCGTAGGAGGAAATCTAAATGAAAAACCAAGTCTCGAGTCAAAAACATTGGAGTGACCGAGCCCCTCATGATCGAAATCAAGAAACCAAATGGGACTATTCGAAGGGTAGATCCTTACCCTAGCATGCTTGATGAATAGATATTAGATGTAATCGTTGAGGGTAAGAAAAAGCCACTAGTGCCTAAGGAGCCTTTGATTTCCCAAGAGGATAACATGCATCATAGGCACAACATTGCTCATGGCAAGGTTAAATTCTCAACAAAATAAATGGAAAAATCATCTAATAGCCACGAGCAAAGCTTCCAGCCAATGTCAAAGCCACTTAGGAGTCCTAGGTCTCCTACACCCTCTTTCTCGAAATGGACATAGGAAGCACAACAACACTCGTCAAGTGCAGCTACTCAATCCCAATCTCTATCTCCATCTAAGATTCCAAATGTCCAAGAGGTGGGACATGACACCACCCGTAGCTCTTGGCCCAAGGATATGCCTATGCAATCTAATGTGACTAGATCAACCGAGGCTCGATCTGCACAAGTGAATGCTCAAAGGGAAACAAAAGACACACCCACTTCCGATCTGCCTGAGGATCTGACACCGCAATCTACTAATAGTAGCTAGTCCACTAAACTAGTCGTTACTACTTCAAATCAGGAATCACAGCAGTCACAGCCTTTGGCCGTGACGATGCCCCTTGCGGAACATGTCCTTAGCCATTCACTAATGGAAAAGGTGTTGCAACCAACATCCTTGATATCTCCAGCACTGCCGAAGCACCTAAAGCCTAGGCTTGAGGAGAAACCCCTCAAAGGTGTGGCCAAGGAGATGGCGCATTTGACCAATCAACCTAGCAAGGCTGTTCAGCATGTTGTAGCTAAGTCCCGTGAGAGCAAAGAAAGAGAGTGCTAAGGCCTAACCAAGCACATCACTCGTTCATGAGTAAGGGCCAGCTGTGTGGGGAGGCTTGAGGGATTTTCTTAGGAAAGCTCTACTTTGCATATAGCCCTTCAAGTTGATTCTAACATTGAGGGGTGTGGTAGACAAAAATGGGTGGTTGTACCTAGTGAACCTACTATCACTCATCTTTTAATAAGCTCATACAAAATGCTGGCAAAGAGGGTGGCTCTCATCATGAGGCAGACCATTGTGGAGCTATATATCCTTGCATTAATGTCAAAAAGGAGGGGTGGTAACCACTCTTCCTTTGTAGAGTAGGATTTTGTTTTATTAATATTCATAAGAGATAGAGATAATTACAAGTGGTGAATGAAAGCAAGATTCAGGCACAATAAGAGAAATCTCTGAGGAAGCTTGCTATGGATAGGCAGAGGTCCCTCTATGTGAAGGTTAAGCACTCATTTGGAGATGTAGCATTCACATTATATATCTTAGGGAAGTCATACCTACCATGCATCTCTTGGTTGAAATTATCTCCAATTCTACACCAGTATGGCATGTAGGTAGGATCATTCCTCTCGTATGGTAGTGTGCTATAGAATGCCATCCAAGCATCTAAGTTACAGTCCCACATGTTTTTGTGCCATATTATGTTGTCCTTCATACCCCTCCACTTTCATGGGCACTTCCACCACCTTGTCCTCTCAATAATCTACAAGCTACTATTGCCACCTTGTGGGGTGTCTAATTCTCTCCTCTGATCACCATCTCTTCCCTAGCCTTGCGAAGAGCTTTATCACTTCCTCCACCACCCTTGGAGATAATAGTCAATCCAGTGTTTGGGGGAAGGTGAAGGTGAATTTAAATGGTCAGCTATGATTCTCCCACTACTCCTACATCACTAGTTCCTAGGTTCAGTTCATAGGATCACAATCCTCTCCTTGATTAAGGACCACATAGGGAACTTACAGTAGCTTGGCTTGGTGTTTTCTTCATCCTAGCTCTACCTATTCTCTCTACTTGTACCTCATTTCCACCATTATCTCGGGGGGTATGGTTTCCTCCCCTTGCTCTTTTGGTTGTGCTTGTGGTTTCAATGGGGGGACTTAGCTCATGTGACTGCTCTTCGTCAACATGAGCATGCTCAAATTCCGGCCCCTCTTCATATATTGGATCTCTTAGTTCTTCAGGGGGAGGCTAGGCTAGTTATTCTAGCTCCCCAAGCCCTAGCAGTTCAACTTCTTGCATTGTTAATCCAGCCTGATCAAATAGGCTCTTTGTTCCTCCACTCCTAAGTTGGTGCTAGGTTTGGGTGCCTTAGCATGGAGTCCATATTTAAGTACTAACAGCCCTAATTTTCTTTTGAGTCCCTCAATTGTCTCTTCCTCTCTTGTTTGAGTGACATTTATTGTTGTGTTAAAGGAGGCTTTTTATTGCTCTAGCATCCCTCTTTTCACCACTTCAAATTTGATTTCTGCCATAATGCATTCACTCTCTGAATGAGCTAGGCGATAAGTCAAGTCTTTAATCCTATCCTCATTCTTAGCTGCCCATTCTTCCTCCTTCCCTGTCATCTACTCCAAACCTTGGTTCTGGTATTGGGCTAGGGTAGTACTTACATGCTCTTACTCTTGCCACAATATATTCATATGTTCCTTCTCTTGGTTTTGACGCTCTATATGTTCCTTTAGGATGGCCTGCTCATGGAGTGTTGTGTGAAGTTGGTTATGCAATTCTGCCATCTTTCTCTTTGCATCTTACTCACCTTGTGCCTTTGCCTCTTGTAGCTCTTTGGATAGTTGTTCTCTTTGTTGTTTCAAGGGATAGATATCTTCTTCAAGGCATTGCCTATCTTAAGATATGAGAGTGCATTATGCCTATAAGGCAATGTAGCTCTCCCTTTCTTCATAATACAAGTCTTTTAGAATTTATTTGCCTTGCCTTGCCTTTAAGGCTTCTTTTAATGCTATCACTTCTCCAGTTACTATGGTCATCTACCTTGTTTTTTCTAAGTGGTAGGTTGCAAAGGCCTTCCTTTCTTCCTCTAGCTCATGAAGTGCAGCCTTTCTTTCTTCATTCATCCTATCATATTGGCTCTGAAGTTCTTTCACTAGCTCTCATACTCTTCTGTGTTGTGCATGACTGAGGGTGACTCGGGAAAGTTCCTACATATATATCTTCTACATCACATGTATTCAAAGCCTATTTATAAATATCCTTATTTTCCTTGAATAAAATATTGCCATTTTCTATTCAATCTATAAATAACCCTGTTATACTACACACTTTTATATATTCAAAATGTATAAAAATGGCATTTTAAAAATACCTTATTTTGAACCCATGTAATGTACATATATATTCATGAGTAACTTACCCAAGGTCACCAAAGTAGTAGATACTTCCAGGTGGGGTACCTTTGGTCTTTGGTATGATTCCACATCAATTACTACTACTGGCCTTTTGGTTCCTACAATTGGAGCTCCTTTGCTTGCTGCAAGTGCAATCTCTTGCACTTTGCTTACAAGATAGTGCACCCAAGCCATGCTATTGCTTTCATTGACTACCCCTTCCATTTTTCCTTGTGTTGAAGTGGTCGTTGGTACCATAATTGGTGGGATTGCATGCATGGGAACCTTTCCCTTTCCTTTCACCCATTGGTCTTTGTCCCGTCTCTTCTCTATGGTAGCACTTGTGCTTGATATATTCTCTTGTTGTGGGGCTTATCAAGCTAACTCTTGAGATTGGGAGGGTTGCTCCATTGATCTTCTAATGGCAAGAGCTATTTGATCCTCCTCTCTTGTCTCAACCTTTTATCCTCTTTCTCTTGTCTCTTTTTGAACTCCTTTTTAAGTTTCCTGGATTTTTCTTCAACTTTTGCAATTCTCTATTTTCTTTGGTGGTGGACCTAGTTCTTTTAATAGGAGCCTTCACTCAGCATGATTCTTCTTCTTTATCCTTGGCTTGATGGCTCTGAGCCATGCTATTTATTGTGCTAACTATCCTTTCACTTGAGGTTTCTTACTGCTAAGTGGGGAAGTTGACTTCTTTCTCCTTAACAGCTTGTTCTATTTTCCTCCTCTATTAGGATCTTATCCAAGTATGGATATAGCATGATATTGTCTTCCAATGGTTGATTTCTTATCATTACTAATACCCTAAATGAAGTTGGGGCCACATATGTTTGGTCATACTCAAAAGTCTTGATGTCACATCATTACTCTGCATTGCTCACAATTTGCTAACCCTCTTGTGACCATTGAATATGCAGGGTATATCACTTTGCGTAAGAAATTGGACTCAGATTCAATTAATCATTGGAGCTCAACACATTACTTCCTTGTTGGAGAGAATTGATCTTACTCCAACAAGTAGTAGCTAAGTGGCCAAACTTTCTGCAAATATCGCATTTGACATTCGAACAATTCCTAGGGAAATGTTGGCCACCACACCACTTACAATTGAATCTTGAGGGGGCACCCTCTTCAAGGCATTGACTCCTTATCAAATTCTGCTACTTCTTAAGGAAATTGACATCCACATCTATTTGTCTATATTGTTCGTTAATCATGTCAGTGTAGCGCTTCATCATATCCTTGACTTCACCAAGGACATTTGAGGCACTTGACTCATAACCGTGATCATCTGCCTGCCATCCCATCAGCCTAATCACTTGATTGGGAATCGGCCGCTGACTTACTGGGACAACATTCGAGTTTGTTGTTTGGCCTCCCCCATTCAGTGGGTCCATCTGACTAGCCATAGGCATAGTAGAGTAGGAGGATCTGGTAACATAGGCAGATTTGGCATGATACTCCCTCTTCCATTCGCATTTGACATGGGGTCCCCTTGACTCGCGTTGGTCAGTGCCAAATTATTACCATTCCAATTTATCCTTACTACATAATCCACTTGCAAGCGCAACTCTACTCCTTCTTGGGTAATAGCAGTGTCAATGTCGGCCAAAGCGACACTACTCAACTGCACCTAGATATTGAAATCTAATCCATGTAGGAAATATTGCAACTGTGCAGCTAGTGGAATGGGGATGTAAGTATTAAGTTTGAGAAGAACTTTCTTTAATTTCTTAGCATAGGCCTGGACATTGTCATTTGGCTCTTGGCGTGTTACATTCAAGACATGAAACCAATGCTATCCACCCCTCTCAGGAGCAAACTCTCTATGGAAGGCCGTGAAGAATCGATCAATGCTAGTTATGGTTCTAGCGTCTAGACCGTGATACCATACTGCTACCCTTCCTTTTAATGTCATATTGAAGAACATCATTAAGTGTCCTTCATCTTGGATTCGATAGTTTAACATGAGTGTTTGAAACTCCTTAATATGGAGTTCTCCATCTTCTTTTGCTAACCCATGGAAGATGGGCAAAGGTGCTCCTAATGTTAGTAAATCTGATGTCCATGTTGGAATTGCGATGGGTTGTGTCATGGCTACAATCGGATTGACAACAGAGTTTGTGTAGGTAAAACTACACCCCCACTTGAAGTGGGTTGATTGACTGGAAGAGGGGAAGTATTAAGACTTCCATTTGCACTCAAACAACTACTTATGACACTTAGGTTATTAGAATCACTGCTGCTTATGCATAGCGGGTTGCTCCTTTGAGGAGAATAGTGCCTCAGAATCTCCAACCGCCTTCGGCTTGACAATTCTTGTTAGAGGACATAAACTGACTATCTAGTCCCTAGAAACCCTAGATTCAGAACCACCACTTATTGGCAGCTCCTGGAAAATGCATCACTGATGGGACTTAAAATGGACTAGCACTAGCTATGGCACTAGCTGGACCTCATGCACACAACAGACAACCCCACTACATAGTCTCACAACCAGGAGCGTCTAAGACTCAGTCTACACTAAATGCTAATGTCGATTTTGTGTTTGTATTAGGTCATAGTCCAATGTTTACCATCCCTTCTCCTCAAAGGGAGATCCCATAACATATAGGCATAATACCTTGTAGCACAAACATAGGGAAGGACCTCTCAGCTGACTGCCATGGCTCCATTGTGAGTCTCCTACACCTTGGGGTTTGGCCCCAAGATGCGTCCCTCCAACATAAAGTACACACTATTCAAGCTTCACTCTTCCATTTTGCACATATTCCAAGAGATACCATGTGTCCTTACCAAACACTTCCCCAAGGAAACAATTGACTAATGTAATATTTCCACACAATAAAAGTTAGTTGGTTAGTTCGAAAGTTAATTAGTTAAATAATAAGTTAGTAAGATTACTAACTAAAAACTAACTCACATTAATAACTAATAATTTTTATTTAATTAAAATATATGTTAAAATTTTGAGAGTAGTAAATCCGATATTTTTCTCGGATTGACAAGGACCTTAGCCACCCTTCACGGAAGTTACAACATGAACGAGATTTATGAGCTATATTAATCACGAGTATTAATGTGTATAGTTTGGATGGTAAAAAAATATTAGATTTTGGGCATAACTAGTATATTTTAGATATTATCCTAAAAAGATATGGAGATTCTTAGAACTGAATGTCATTTAAAAGAAAAGACAAGTGATGTTTTAGTTAGTTTGGAGATTTTGTAAAAAGAAAAAATAAAGAGAGGGATTTGCAAAATCGCGTGCGTCACAATCGCAGTCTAGAGATAGAAAATAGCACTTCAAATAGAGAAAAGAAAAAGGAGTGAACTGAGAGCTTTCTAACCAAGTGTCTTGGAATTTTACCTCCCTTTTAGAGCCAATGGAACCATCAGATTTATGATCTGAGCATCAAATCATTGATGTTTCCAAGATCCCCCTCCACAAAGAGCTCCACTTCTCAGCCATAAGCCCTCTTCTCTAATTCACAATAAATATAAGGCATGGGGAGACATAAGGAGCATAAGGAGACCCCGAAAGGCTGCGAGAGAGAGGTAGAGAGGATGATACTCCTCCAAGAGATTGTGAGAGAGAGCTTGAGAGAGAGAGAGAGAGAGAGAGAGAGAGAGAGAGAGAGAGAGAGAGAGAGAGAGAGAGAGAAGAGTTACCCTGAGAGGCTGCATGGGAGAGAGAGTTAGCTCAATTCCTCTCTATCTCGATCCATGACTTAACCATCTTCTCTTACACTCTCCCATCTCGAATCTATTCCGCCTTCTTAATCTCTTGAGTCTATTTTCGGACGATGGCCCCCAAGTGAAGAATGTCACGTGCGGATGGCAATCCCACAACGAGCAACAAGGCTTCAAGCAAAGGCATCATTGTCAATCCAACTGCGGTACCGATCATAAATAATGTATTTCCAAATTGATAGATGCTTGTTTTGATTCTCGTATGAGATACATTAGGCCCCATACTATGATGCAAGAGTATAGGCCATCGGAAGAGATAAATTTCATCTCACGTATTCAAAAGATCAAGCTTGCAAAGTGCATAGCACCTAGTTTCATATGGCTTGTTCATTGATAGAGCAATTACAAGGAGGAATCGGGCAAGGTTTATGGATGGCATAATCATGACATTAAAAATTGTGCATAAATGAGTTAAGTAAATTTTACATAGAATCGCTCTTTGATCCCAAGGGGAAGAGCAGATATGCGATGGAAATATTATCATGACTATTCTTGCATTGTTTGGGAAGAATACAATTGGTTTTTTTGTTGGTTGATCGAACAATATCCTAAATGCTTTTACATTCAACTAGTTATTAGTTTGTTGTTTGGATGATTGTTCCAAGTGCTTGTGATTTATGCTAAATGCATTGCAAGGGTCTGCGATGACAAGTTGCCATGGGAATAAAGGAATGTTTTCCTAGAAATTGATATTAGGGTTGAATGCCTTATTGTATTGGATTCCTAAAGGATTTAATTAAGGAATGATATATTGCATGGGTGGATCACCTCCATGATCGCACCACATATTAACCCAAAGAGGGCACTGCTCGATTCATGGGCTAAAGGTCGAGTATGAAGTTGATGAGCAACGATCACATCATGACAATTTTTTATGGTTGCTTGGCAAGTTGTAAATACTTTGAACACCTGATCATTGAGCCGCCTAGTGTAACCGAGCAACCCATTTTCACCCTCGCATACATACTTTAGCAAATTTGTGATTCCTGAGAAAGTTGGAGGACTATAATTGTTTATGGAGTCAATTGGGTAAATTCCCCCATCAACCCACAAGTCCACATGTTTCAATCCCATTTGCTTGTAACTCTACAAAACCTAAGGCTCTATCTCAATATGTAGCTCCATCTTTCCTGTATTCATTTTACTATTAATAGAAATGGGGAGCCTACTTGGTTGTGGGAGCTCTCGCTCAACCGCCAAGACCCACGGACCGCTTATTGCTTCAAGCATTCCAAGCCGAGCACTAATGGCTACCTCTCACATAGCCGACACGCCATCCATATCTATGGGGGTAGTGAGCTTATCTCCATGCCGATCGAGTTACCTCCTCTCCCGTGCACTCCGATAGCTCCATGATCCAAGTGCAAGCTTCAAGCAAGCTCCACGCTCCAAGCTCCATTGCCGTGAGTAAGACAAGAGAAGAGAAGAGAAGAGAAGAAGAGAGGAGAAGATGGAGAGCTTCTCCTCCCCTATCCCTCACCCTCACCACACTCACTCCCTCACATTCTCACACTTCCTCTCTCAAGTACAAGCTCAAGCTAGCAAGAAGAAGAAGAAGAAGAAGAAAAGGAGAGCCACTTTTGGATACACACAAGAATGAGCTTCTCATTCACTTTTCAACTTTATATACAAAACCCTAAATCCCTTTTGGGCAGTCATCCGCTTATCCTCTTTTTTACATGGCTGGCCGTGACCTAGGCCCTTTTTCCCATTGTCCTCCTATCTTCCTAGCTTCCTTCCTACTGCTCATCTACCTTTACAATTTGCATGGGTGAGAGCCTGGTGCTCTTTAAAATAAATCATGGTGCACCTTGCACTCTTTTACATGAATATTAACTTGCGCTTCTCTTGTGCACCTTTCTCCTTGATTTAGGACTTTTTTATACTTCTTGCATTTCCGGATTCTTCTTGACACGCCTTTACCTTCCATTTCGCTTTTGCCTTGGCCTTGTCTTTTGCTTCAGATTTTCCACCTTTGTTTGTTTGAGGGTTAACATTACCCCCTCCTAGACGAGTGCCAATGGGTGAGAGCCTGGTGCTCTTTAAAATAAATCATGGTGCACCTTGCACTCTTTTACATGAATATTAACTTGCGCTTCTCTTGTGCACCTTTCTCCTTGATTTAGGACTTTTTTATACTTCTTGCATTTCCGGATTCTTCTTGACACACCTTTACCTTCCATTTCGCTTTTGCCTTGGCCTTGTCTTTTGCTTCAGATTTTCCACCTTTGTTTGTTTGAGGGTTAACATTACCCCCTCCTAGACGAGTGCCAATCCCATGGCACTCACAATCATAGGTAGCAGGCTTTGGCATACACCGAAGACGTGGGTGGAAGGGACATTTGTGGTTTTCCATGGAGGAGTTTTGGTGGTGGTGCGAAGGAAGATCGTTGGAGGCACATTTTTGGTGATAGGGCTAGGAGTTGCACTTATGGATTGGCACAAGTGTTGATATTCTAGGGATTCTGCGAGGCCGACAATTCTTGGTGGGCTTGCATGATGAGAAAGGATAAGAATTCAGAGTTGAGTGTTGATGAAGGGCAAACGACACTTTCGTGGGAGTCTTCAATACTTGTAATTGAAAACCTCTCATATGTGGTCTCTCCCTCAGGGTAGTGCAAGACTTTTTATCGTGCACAAGACGTAATTCGATTAGTTTGGGAGAAAGGTCAAACTCTAAGTAAGCTGAGAGCATTGTCCTACACTTGAGGACCCAAACTATGTATATATTTTAATGCAGATATGATGTGAGTGCTCGTGCATACGTAGATTTACGTAATTAGTAGGCCGCAGGTTTGGTTCCTCGTAACAATGTGTGGATGAAGCAAAGTTGTCCATGTTGAGGAGAAGTACACATGTTGAACACATTGACACCGAACTTTCAGTAGTAGCTGGTAGCTACTAGGCTTTCTCAACAAGTATGGTGTACTTTTCATGGCCATTCGTGCAATGCCTACCACGATCAATTGCAATGGTATTAAGGCGAAGTGCAAAAAGGAATCGTGCAAATGGGTCAGGGTGGCAAGCCTAACCATAGGCGAGAGAAGCTCTCTAGGTATGCCCTGCCCTTGATGTGCCCTGAACAATTGTGGGGGATGTGTAGAGGGCTAGGGGACTAGGGACAGAGCCAGCCGACCAAGGTTACTAGGCGTACCTAATATGAGGACCCCTAGGTGTCGTGCTGTGATTGTGAGTGCCCTTTTTCTTTTCTTTTCTTTTTTCTTTTTCTTTCTCTTTTTCTTCTTTCCTTTTTTTTTTTTCAATACATTGAGGCTATCAGCCTTTCAATTGGATTGGAAAATGTCAAGATTCAAAGGCTGTGAAAATGGATATTACAGTGATGATTGTGTCCTAGACTCGTTGCTAGAGGAACAGTTGTTGAGATGGGGAGATACACTGAGATGTTGCAAAACCTCTTTGTCACGTGCGATATTGGTACAGTTGAGGTAACAGCTATCGTGAGTGCCAAGTGTAAAGTTTGACCTCGAAAGAGAGAGTGGCCATTGATCATGCTTTAGGCCATGCAATGTTGGCAATCGACATGGGTGATTTTCGCTTTCAATGGTGAGGCTTCCGTCATGGCTATTTGTGAGGTTGGTGGTCTTGCAATGACTTGGGCATTGAACACTTTCGTACAAAGGCATGTGTCATCCTACATCCACTTGACACTTCGTGAGAGTATATGCAAGTCACATGCATCAATTATAATGAAAAAATGCAACGCAAGAAGATATTACTTTATCTAAATCCTATGGTGTTGACTGCGATGCATATCATTGGTGCTTGTTAAAGACGTGACATGTATTACTAGTCGGTAAAGGAGGTTTGTACAGTTGGGGAGCCTGCCCCTTTAACCACTTAAGGACAAAAAGTTATGACAAAATGGCATTTGGCAAGCAACTTATACAACATAAGGCCTATTCTATTTGTATGAGGTGGGGTGAATTTGGGTGATCGGGTGACTGGGGCTGTGCCGGTGCGGGACCCCCACCATCAGGCTGGGTAGGGAAGATATCGACCAGGATGTGTAGTCCCTAGTAGCCACAGTTGTTTCAAGAATGCTTTTAAATAATTCATCAAATTCCCTCTTGTTTCTAGCTGCCTTCTCCTCTTTCGAGCACCTGGTGCCTGAGCATCTAGTGAGGGCCTGCACGACCGAGGTTGCCACCCCCTGGGCATTCCCTTGAGCCTTTATTTTCCTGGCCTGGGAAGTTTTTGGCCTGCGTCCGAGGCGATGTCGCTTAGGGCCTCTTTTTGGTGTGTACCTCTTAAGGGTAGGCACATATTGCTCTAGTGGAGGTGCTTGTGACTTATACTCCCTTCTGTGGAGGAGAGCTTCCTTGCATGCTAGCTACATTGTGTGCTCCATGATGGATACTGTGGGAAAATCTAAAAAATTTGAACCAAGGTTAGGTTTTGAGGCAGCATAGAATTATTTGCATGAAAAGGATTAAACAATGGATTATCAAGCGCTTATGAGGAGGAGGGGTGAGGTGAGGCATGTAGTGTTTGTTGTAGAGGGATCGCCCCCATGATGATATTTGTCATGCTTCGACTGTGGAGAAAATTCCAGCCATTAGCAGATCTTGACTTATGCGAAGTTGCATGGATTGGTTGTGATGGAGTGGAGCAGGGCTCGTCCTTGAAAGGATAGACCAAAAAGGGAAAAGGTGTATAGAAGGGGATGGCACCCTATCTACGCCATCAGAGATGTTGATCAGGGCTTCATATGGCGGTAATGAGGGTTGTATGCCCTCCACCTGGAGGCGGGAATGGTCACATAACTTCTAGATGTGTGGTGAGAGGAGGACCTAAGGAGCTCAGCCTGTCAAACCCAACTCTTCTCCCTACGCTTGACTATTATTACTTGTGTGTGTTGATATTATCTATACAGAGTCACAAAACTCATTGTTTATTTATGTACATATTTATGAATCCATGTCACTCGTGAGGATAAAAGCCAATTGTAGAACTCAAGATTGTACTGGAGTGTGGCACACGCATCCAGTACTCGTGGCAGCCTACTCAATAACAATAGATATTTTGCAACATCGAGTAGCACGGTACCTTGTCCGAGTCTACTGGCAATATGTAACTCCTCCTTAGTGAGAAACTTATTAGCTAGAGAGTTCTCTTGGCTAGTTCCAACTAAGTCCGTACCCCGAATGGCAGTCAACACTCAAAAGGAAGTTGGCGCAACATAAGTTGGGTCTCTTTGAGACTGCCATTTGGCCAATCACTCCTTTGAGACTGTCATAATCTTGGCTCCTAGTTCATCCATTGTAACACTGTTTTCAAACCAACATTTTTCAAATTGACTTTGACTCTCTAATTGTCACTTTAGTTTCTCTATCTCTAAGAGATTTGGTTGGCAAAGCATATCATTGAATGTCACAGTTAAGTGTAGTTCGTCGGCTTCCTCGTCAGAGATGAGTCACATGCGTTCATGCAGGAGCCTATCATAGTGCTCGTCAAGATGTTTTTGCTCTTTTCAAGATAGGGGAAATGGCAAGTATTCTTTCAATTTCCCCCTAGGGAATGCGCCCATGTCTGCTAGGACGTAGACACGTGTGAACACTTTGAGCTTAGCATCCATGTCAATTAAGCATTCTACAACACTTCTATGTTCAATGAGGGCTTGCTTGATTGCTATCTCATGTAAGGTTCTAGGAGTTTCCCTAGGCCGCGCACTCCGGTAGCTCCATGATCCAATTGCAAGCCTCAAGCAAGCTCCACGCTCCAAGCTCCATAGCTGTGAGCAAGACGAGAGAAGAGAAGAGAAGAGAAGAAGAGAGGGAAAGATGGAGAGCTTCTCCTCCCCGATTCCTCACCCTCACACACTCACTCCCTCACACTCTCACACTCCCTCTCTCAAGCACAAGCTCAAGCAAGCAAGAAAAAGAAGAAGAAGACGAAGAAGAAGAAGAAGAAGAGACCCACTTTTGGCCACACACAAGAATGAGCTTCGCATTCACTTTTCAACTTTATATACAAAACCCTAAATCCCTTTCGGGCGGTCATCCCCTTATTCCCTTTTTTACATGGCCGCATGTGGCCTAGGCCCTTTTTCCCATTGTCCTTCTATCTTCCTAGCTTCCTTCCTACCGCCCATCTACCTTTACAAATTGCATAGGTGAGAGCCCGGCGCTCTTTAAATTTTACCATGATGCACTTGCGCTCTTTTACAAAAGTATTGACGTGCGCTTTTTCTTGTGCGCCTTTTTCCTTTATTTAACTGGAAAAAAAGTTGAATGCCAGACAAGCGAACAAAGCTCAAAACATCATGTGAAAGTCGCCCATATATCCACAATCCAAGTAGCATATACCCAGTGTCATGGGAATGTTTTCCCATGGATGAAAACTTTAACACTTTCTGTTGTTTCTTCTAGAGAGTTCACAAAATAAGTTGTTCTTCCTACTTCAATCACTCTTGACCTTCACTTCTATTTCCATTCCAACATAATGTTCCACCCTTTGGTTTCTTCCCTTAAGTCCAAAATTTCCACCTTGAATAAAGACAATGTCATGACTACCTTGAAGTTAAAACCCACCATACTTTGCTTCTTTGACCACAAGTTGTAATAAGTCATGTAAATCACCAAGCATTAAACATGTAACATGTCCACCTGTTCCCTTCAGGACACGTCTTAGCAGTCCATCGAAAAGGGGGTCTAGAAAGCTCCGCCGGCACTCCCTTGGAATGTCACGGGGTTTGTGATCTAGGACTTTCTGCGTCTGCCATATAGCGGAAGTATTCTGGCCGTTCCCACTTAGGACCGACATGAATCAGGGTTTCCCCTAATGGTCATTTCCTAAACGGCAACTAGCATCGAACCCCGAGCGAACTACTTTATGCAAAAATGCCAGGGTCGAAGCGGATTCACGCTGCACTTGGTTCAAGGAGAATGGGAAACGGGAGGGATGCAAGGCTCGACCTCCCTGCCATAAGGCATAGTAATATAATTAAAAGAAAAGGAAAATATGTTGGTGATGATGCTGAAGAAATAGTGCATGCTTTTTTGCAAGCTCTTCAAGTTTTTGTGAGGATGAAGAGAAACTGAATGCACAAAGAATTCAGCTTGAAGTAGTGGGGAAGTAGTCAAAGAATTAATTGTAGCAATTGAAGCTGAAGATAAAGAAAGCATGGATGCAAAAATTGAAGAAGTAAAGGTTGAAAATGTAATGGTCAACTGGTCCAAGCCAGTTGGGTAGCCTGCCTCTCAAAAAGAAGGTTGTCTACAGCACATGCATGATGAGGAAGAAGCTCAATTCATTCCAAGCAATCACTACTCCCGTACGCATTGGGCAAGAGCAACAACGGAGATAGTTTTCAAAATTGGAGAAAAAGAAACAGCATGTATTGCACTCTTAGACCATGGTTCTAAGATAAACATCATGGTTAGGAGTCTCTATGAAAGTGGCAGACGGCCCATAAATGTTGATCCATGCTGGCAAATGAGAGCCGCAAACAATTCTTCTAGAGAATTATATGCTGCATGTCCTAATGTGCAGGTAACTATTGGAGACATAAAAGACAATTTTCACTTCTTTGTACAAGACTCTTGTAGTTACACTATCATTCTTGGGCAGCCTTACATTTATGAAGCCCGCTTAGAAACAAAAGCTCTTGATGATGATTCTTCTTATGCTTGAATCCGAAGCAAGGATAATGAACGAGCTGTCCAATTTCTTACTGTGTGTGTTAATCATCGAAACAGAGATCGATTGTGAGATTATCCTGTGCCTCCTAATGCCCGAGAATTCAAGGGTTTTTGGGCTACACTATTGTAAAAGGAGGCTATGGCAGTACTTCACGTAAAAAGATTGTGCCTCCTCATGCTACAGAAGCTGTGTCTCTAGAAAATCTACATGTATGTACAGCCAACAATATGGGCTGTTATAAGTCTCTTCCAACCATGACTAAAGCTAAAAGAAAATATTTATGTCATGTAAAAAGGGAGTTGAAAACTTACGACATGATGGCTGAAAATGAAGATATTTCATGCATCTTTTTTGGGCTGATTGTTACTAACACATTGGCTGAAATATATGCAACTGTTCATGCACAAAATCAGGCTAAAAATCAATCTATAGAAGTATGTACATTGGATATTTATCAAACAATTCAAGAATTTGTTGAATAGGAAGATATTGGTTTTCCCAACAAGAGTGAAGCACAAGTGGAGACAAAATACAAGACAGTGGATAAGAAAGTCAAGCCTGTGGTAGTCCCACTACTCCTGAAAGTGAAGGGCTGGCTGATAGGGCAACAAATCAGCCAAGTCTTCATGACCCTACCAACATTGGTCACAAGTTTACATTGGAAAGTATAAAAGAGCTCAAAATAGGTGATAATTATTTCCTTTTATTAGCTAAAAAACACATTTTTATGCAAATGCTAATGAAACATGGCAAAGCTTTTGCATTTCAGCCAAGTGAAATAGGCTGTGTGGATTCAAATATTGTGGCTCCTATAGTCCTTTTTACGGTTCCACATGTGCCTTGCAACCTCAAGCCTATTCCTGTTCCAAGGGCACATTTGCCCAAATTACTGAAACTTCTAAATAGAACGAAGATTTTAGAACCTTCTTCAATAGCTTACTCAAATCAATGGTTTACTATGCCCAAGAAAAATGGATCTTTACGATTCATTCAAAATCTACAGCCTGTTAATCGAGTCACAATCCAAAATGTTGGTTTGGGTCCAATTGTTGACGAGCTTGCTGAAGCTTTTGCAAGTAGAGCAATTTATTCCATGCGCAACCTATATTCAGGATATGACCAATTTTAACTTTCATTAGAAAGCTGAGACATTACCACGATGAAGACACCTCTTGGATTGGACTGCATATGTACTCTACCGCGAGGGGCAACAAATTCTGTGGCCCATATGATGAACGCCATGCACAAACTCTTGAGGGACTTTATTCCACAACTTGCTCTTCCTTTTCTTGATGATGTACCTATCAAGGGATGTGAAGTTTATGAAAGGAATGAGGAGCTTGACGAAGATGGCTACAGGACATTTGTAGTTAACCATATTCATGATTGTGACAAGATTTTGACAAGGCTAGAATAGGTTCATCTTACCCTTTCTAGAGCTGAATCGATTTTTGGGGTTGAAGAAGTCTTAGTGGGTCGAACATCTATGTGGCCCCTACAAACGTAAACCTTTATGAATCATGATGCCAACAGGCATATTCCACGGTGGATTTCATGAGACCACGGTGGATTCCGTGAGGTTTTTATTCCACGGTGGATTCTGTAAAAATATATTTATTTGCCATAAAAATATATTTATTTGCCGAGGCTCGTACACAATATAGATTCCTTGTGCGAGAAGTTGACGGGGACGCCTGTCCTTTTTGGGTGTCATGCTAATTTAATGTGCATGTGGATGATTCCACAATGGGTGATTCCATAAAATACATATTTAAATTAATAGATGTTTATGAGTTTAGAGTGCACTCATATTAAATTAAGGTTAGGACAGAGCTCCAACCTATTTCTTTTTTTTGTAGCTAAAGACTGCTAGGTATTCACTTTTGTCGATTTTATTTTATTATTTTCTAACAATTGTGAATGCTTCAATTGATGTGTAGAGCATGCAATGGTGGCGTTGGGAAGCACTGGAGATTTTGTGTATTCAGATTACTTAGAAGAAATTATCATTTTTTATGGGCATGCGCCTTATCATTAAAGGCATGGCACTAATATTTATTTAGGTGCGCTTATTTATTGAAGCGCTTGACAAATATTTATTATTTTATATGTGCATAGGCGCTCGGTTTAAATATTTCATTATTGGACATTGTATTTGGACACAACCTGACTTTTGGGCCACCCAACTACTTTATTCTTTATTTGGACAAAAGCAAACACAAAAGCTAAAAGCATGCTATTTGTAAATTGGGCTATTTTTGAGCTTTGAGATGAATAAATTTATAAATACATGCCTTGTGAAGCGCTCACACAAGGCATGGGGGGAGATTGTACCCAATTTGTCTCTTTTCTTCATGTCGTGCAAATCTTTCTTTTTATTTTATGAGCTTTAGTAGAGTTTTTTTGTTCTTGGGGACATTCTGACGCTCGCTACGCACGTATCCAGCATCCGAATTGTGCACTAAATTAAGATAGATGCCATCAGCAGAATGCAAGAAAAATGCACAAATATTTCAAAGGTGAGAAGATTTATTGGTGCATGTGTATTCTATCTCATATGGATACCACATTTTGCTCATGTAGCTAAAAATCTTTATTAATTATTAAGGAAAGATCAAAGATTCTTTTGGGATAAATAGCATACTCTCACTATACACAAATTAAAGAAGCTGTTAATTTCAGTCCCCACTCTCAAAAGGGCTGATTATTCAAATGGACAACCCATCATCCTTATTGTGGATACAAGTTCCACTGGGATAGGATGGGCTGTTGGCCAAGAAGATCTTGAAGGTAATATGTATGCAATTCGTTTTGCAGCAAAGGCTCTCAATGAATGTCAAAGAAGGTATACACAAGTAAAAAGGGAATTGTAACATCATTAAAGTGTGATCGTGAATACTTTATAGGTGCTCCCATAGTGGTAGAAACTAATTGTCTTCCACTCTTGGGCATGATTGCCAACTGCTCTACACCTGACATTGCTATATGACAACGAACAGGAGCTTATGGAAGAATATGAAATTGAAGAGTATATACTTGTTGAATTTCATTCCATGACTGCTGATAATACCTTTCAGCTGCTACATATACATAACCAAAGCCGAAAACAACAAGTGTAGTTGATCTTCTTAATGGTAAAACATTAAGTACAGCAAGAACAGAAAAAGGTACTGCTGTAAATCAGAAAATGGCAGCAAAGATTAAAAATTTGCCTATGGAAGAAGGGTGATCAGCTAGAAGTCAGCATGTTCATTGCATTACTCAAGTTCTGGCTCATTTCCTTGAAGAAGATCGGCCAATATTTGAGCACAATGAAGAAGAAGAAACTTGGACTGATGAGGAATTCAAGCATATCAAGAGAAACACTTATGGCTTTTTTCTTAAAGATGGGCTTCTATGGAAGCACACAAAGAAGAAGAAAGGAGTGCATGTCCGAGTTTTAGGTAACAAAAGATTGCAGCAAAACAGGTAATGAAGGAATTTCATGAAAGTTTGTGGGCTGGCCATAGAGGCATGTGGGGAACCTTTAATAAAGTCAAAGAAAAATATTGGTGGTAGAACATGTATCAAGACATAGAGCATTTTTTTGAAACTTGTTATGTGTGTCAGATGTACTCTATGGTTAACCATCGAGATGGGTTACAACCGACTTATCCCTTGTCTATACGTCATAGATGGGTTATTGATCTTGTAACCATGGCTACAAGAATATGGAATATGCAATATTTAGTGCTTGCAAGAGAGGATCTAACCAATCAAGTGGAAGGTAAAGCTTTAACAACCAAGACCACTCAAGTTATTTTTGCTTGAAGAAGTATTTTGTAGATATGGCTATGTCGGTAAAGTAACTACAGATAGAGGAGAGTTGGATGTCTATGAGGCACGCAACTTCTTTGCTCAATTGGGTATTAAGTTGGCTTTGTCATCAACCTACAATCTTGAAGGCAATGGGAAAAGTGAGAGAGGGCATCAGCCCATTCTCAAAGCTCTAACAAAGTCTTGTAGAGGAAAGATCAAAGAATGGTCTAAAATGCTGCCTTACGCATTATGGATTGACCGGACTACACACAGTATTGTAACTGGCTATATGCCAGCTGAACTTATGCATGGGCAACAACCAATTATGCCAATTGAAGAATCTATTCTCACATGGAGTCTTCTACCTTGGGAGGAAGGCATCAGTAGAGAAGAATTGCTGACTTTGCGCATATGGCAGCTAGAAAGAAGGCCTGAAGATGTTCAAGAAGCTATTGAGAAGCTAAAAACAGCAAGACTAAAGAACAAAAGTAGATTTGATAGACAACATCAACTTCGGCCAAGAGCTATTCAAGAAAATGACTGGGTGCTTGTCTATGACAGCAACCTAGACAATCAATATAAAGCTTCTAGGAAGATGGTAAAGCATTGGTTTGGCCCGTATGTGGTAAAGGTCGTTCATGACAATGCCACATATTCATTGGCTGAATAGGATGGGACAAGTATGAAGATACCCATAGCTCGAAAAAGAATCAAGCTCTTTAAACGAAGAGAAAGTTCAACATATGAGTTAGAAGACTTAGATATAATCCAAGAGCATGAAGACATAGAAGAAGAAGAAGGATTAGAAGATGAAGAAGAAGACATGACAAATGAAGATCTCTCTTAATGCTGCAAATCCAAAGAAGTGGCACATACTGAAGGATGTGAAAATTAGGAGGGGGTGAATGTCATGGGAATGTTTGCCCATGGATGAAAACTTTAACACTTTCTGTTGTTTCTTAACCACTCTAGAACTTTCTAAAGAGTTCACAAAATAAGTTTTTCTTTCTACTTCAATCACTCTTGACCTTCACTTCTATTTCCATTCCAACATAATGTTCCACCCTTTGGTTTCTTCCCTTAAGTCCAAAATTTCCACCTTGAATAAAGACAATGTCATGACTACCTTGAAGTTAAAACCCACCATACTTTGCTTCTTTGACCACAAGTTGTAATAAGTCATGTAAATCACCAAGCATTAAACATGATGTAAGACTGGGTTGTTGGAACTCTACCTTTGATTCTGCCTTGTAAGCTTCTTTGCCACTATGCCTAAATAGAAAAACTACTCTCTTAAGCTTCTTATAACTCTCCAAAATGTATATGGTCAACCTAGTGTACATAGGACATTGAATAAGTGAATTGGCATGACTTATGAGACTTCAAAGCCTTTGTGCATTAAACCTGTGGAAGAGGATGATTGGCCTATTTTTTCCACCGCATTTTTCAGGCTGTTCAGGGCACCATGGATGGAGGAGAGAAAGAGTTGTCCAAAGCTATCACACAAAGGAGGAGATCAAGCCATGCAACCACAAGCAACTGAAGAGGACTCTACTTGACATATAAGTACCACTCTTCCCATGTATTGACGAAAGTGGAAGGCCACTCTTGGTTGTGAGAAACATTGTAAATTTGTATAAAGAGGAGGGCAGTAGCCCATTCACAAGGGAAATTTCATGATCATTGAAGAAGAAATAAGGAAGCTATGAACATTGCTTGTATCTATGTCTATGGGTTAGCCACTCTTTCCTATCAAGAGAGCCTCTTGTTCCACTTCTTGATCTAAATTATCAAGGCTTGTGGGCTATTCTTAAAAGCCCAAGCTTGCTCTTTTATAGGCTAAATCTTTGTTTTGCAAAGCACCTCTTGTACGGTTCAAGAGGTACATGTATTTGTGAAGAAGAAGAGAAGGACAATGCCTTTCGTACCTACCGCTTGATGTAGAATCTCTTCTCTATCAAGAAGAGATCTTTGGGAGACATAAAAGTATGATTATGGAATGTCATATGCAACCCAACACTTCCTTTGGGTTGATTCTTGTCTCATTGATGTTCCGTTTTCTACTCTTATGGTTTATGAAGAGAACATGCTCTACTTTCACTTGTAATTGCTGCATCTAATCACTCTTGCCTTGAAAGGGCATTGCAAGTACTCTTTGGGAGATTATTGGTGTTATCTTGGATTATCCTTGGCAGCCCAAAACAGGGAATTCATGGGCTGAAGCTTAATTTGTGATCATCTTCTATAATCTTGGTAAATCATGGGTTGTTCCTGGTTCACATGAGTGACTACAAGCTATGCTCTTTGTAAGAAAGTTTCAAGGACATCTTTTGGCACTGTTATGTGTTACTTTTGGCCTCTTCTTCTCAACCTAATACAGGGTAATTCAGGGCTAAAACCTGTAATCACAAATTCTACTTCATCTCTACAATTATTTCAAGTACAAACTAGACTTGTATTTCCCTCTATATAGTATCTTGCTTCCTCTTCATTCAAGGAAGGATTCAAAGAAGTCTTTTGGTGATTTCTTGCCATGCTTTGGAATTAATATTGGTTGTCCATAATAGTCAATCCATAAGCTAAATCTTTTAAGTAGCTACTTTATTCAAGTTACATTGATCTAAGTCATGAATCTCATGACCTTTTTATGAAAAACTGACAACAATGATGCTAGTTCCATAACCTTGAGTCATTCAAAGGCTGATATAGGCTGTCTTTATCTTGAACCTCTATCTTATTGTACTAATCAGTTGAAAAGAGAATGTATCTTGTAGATCTTCTTCATGCCTAGGCTGAAATAGGTAGCTATATTCAGAGGTAAGGAAGGGCAAGACTCTTCTTGTATCAATTGAAGTTGTACTCCTGTTTGCAAATCATCCATCTTTGTGACCATAAGTTTCAAGCTCTTAACCCATTTCTTCAACCTCTTATGTATAAATTTGTCTTTCCAAGAAAAGCCAAAGTATATGATGAAGTGAAGGATGTGAAGTTCCTCTTGAACCTATAAACATTCACTTGAATCTACTTATCTCTTGAAGACACATCTCCATCTATCTTGTCCAGCTTTCTTGCCAAACCCCTATGGTGACCTTCAACCCTACGCGCTATGACACCGGGAGCATTCAAGTCAAGATGATTGGCAAAGCATCCCACTACATCACCCAAGGCAATGACTAATAAACCAATGTCATTGTCCAAATCTCCAAAATAACTCAATGCAAGTTAAGATGAAGCCTAAATGTTTGTCATACATAGGAAATACATATATGATCCATATTAGACATCTAACATCCAAGCGGATAGCCCGAGTATCATCCAAGGATATATAGGCATAAACAGTCTCAAGTGGATGTTTACTATAGCAAATGACAGACAATGGCAATCAAAATGAGCTTCAATCATTGCTTAAATGGATTCGGAACCATGACAAAGCATGTCACATCATCCATAAGCATCGGTACATCCCCCAAATAGTCGGTAAGAACCCAAGAGCAATAGGCATGTGATTTTAAGCTTCAGCCCTATTATAAACAACAATAAATCTATGTTTAGACTGAGCAAATTGAGTGCTCTAATCAGCCCAAAATGATCTCCAATGCATTGACATACCATCCACAAGTGATCCGATACCAATGGGCATCAATAGAAGCATCACATAAGCATGTAGAGGCATTGTAGAACTCATGGTAGGCTGTCTCAAAACTGTGTATAGCAATGAGAATGAATATAGAGCTCAAGATCGATGCCCAATGCCGAATATAAGTGCCACGAGGTGTTGCCAATGATCACTAGCATTGCCAAGAGTGCCAGGAGCCTTTTAAATATTGGAGGAGTAGTTGAATTGATCTGGGGAGATCAAGCCACCAGGAATAGATGCGAATCATGCAACCTATCTTTGGGGGTGCTAAGGCAAATGGGGGGCAAGCTCAGGGCAGGGCAAGCTCTAGGGGTTGCCAAGGAAGGCTTGAAAGAGGTCCAATGTAGCTAGAAGTAGCCCGGAAGACATAGAGTATCAAAAGCATACCTTCGAACGAGAAGCCATGGCTGCCAATGAAGAAACCTTCGAATTGGGCTTGAGCCCTTGGGGAAGGTGGCTTTGATACCAATTAAGGGAGTGAGCCGTGAAGTGGAAGCATGGGGCGAAAGCAAGAGCTATGGTAGAAGGAGCAAGAGCAAGAGAGAGAGAGAGAGACCCAAGATGTGGAAACTCCAACTGTCACAATATATGGCCGGCCTTTCCTTTATTCAAATGTCACTAAAAGAATAAAGAATGAAGTGACAGTGATGGGGACCCGCCACCTATTGTGTACAAGTATGCAAGTATGCTGGTATTATTAGTGTAACTAATACACAGGCGGCTAAGCACAGGCGCCTTTACCCCCAACAATGATAACCCAATTGATGGGTATATGGTGTGCATTGCATGTAGTCCTAAGTTAAATACCCAACTGGGTGGCTTTCGGGGGGTGCGGGGGTATTTTTCACTAATACATGAACTACCTACCCTTAAGGGTGCAAGATGGGCTTGACTTGTAATATGCTAATAAATATGTCACATTTATAAAAAAGTTTGTAAAAGAGTTGCAAGAGCTTTTAGCAAGCATAATGAAGTATTTGTGATAATTTTGTAAATATTTTACTCATTTCATAATATGATATTGTAACATCCCCATCATGATAGAACTACCCATCCAATTGACTAGGGCTACCCCTTATACACACATGACTATTTATTATGCTGGTATGGTTGAGACCACATGGCAAGAAAGGTTTATTGAAGTCATTTCAAGATTGAGTTGTTGTAATCTTATCAATACATTTTTTAATAGCTGCAATTGTTGTTCTAAGTTTTGGTGTGAATCAAGATATTATCCAAGTATATCATGAGAAATCCTTATGCAATCAAGTCTTAAGATACGGTGTTGCCCATTCTTTGGAATGTACACGGTGGATTTATGAGTCCAAAAGGCATAATTGTGAGCTCATGAAATCTCATAGGTGTCTAAAGTGTGCCTTGTGTACATTACTAGGATCTAATGGATTTTTTTAGTATGTTAAGGCCAAATCAATTGTTGTGGAATATGTCAATTTACCTAACTGATTCAAGAGGTAATCAATTCTAGATAGATGGTAGACATAGTTAATAGTAACCTTATTGAAATGATGATAATCTATACAAAACCTATATTCACCATTGTCTTTCTTCACCAAATGCCGCTCAACAACCCACAAACTTGTTGGGTGAATAACTCCTTTCTATCGCATTTCTTTGACAACTTGATTAATATGTGCTTTGCCTTTAGAGGAGCACCAGATGGATATGCATCTTGATTGTAGCAACTAGATGTGTAGGAATTTATGGCAAATTTGAGCTTTTATTTTTTGTTTGCTTTGTTGGATGCAGAAGCAAATTGAGAGTAATATTTTCTCAAATTCCTATTGGCTTAATGCTAGTGGATAAATATATGTGTCTAAGAGCAAAGGATTTCTTATGTTTGTTATATGCTAT
The DNA here is from genome assembly GCF_053477565.2 of Lygodium microphyllum. Classification (NCBI taxonomy): domain Eukaryota; kingdom Viridiplantae; phylum Streptophyta; class Polypodiopsida; order Schizaeales; family Lygodiaceae; genus Lygodium; species Lygodium microphyllum. The sequence continues at coordinate 35,653,166 of NC_141154.1, read as the reverse complement.
GCATTGGAACATGATGTGAACAGGGGAGTTGTAGAGCTTTCAAGCCAAAGTTAAGTGATGCTTTTGTTTGAAATAACTAGTCACACCTAAGTGTAAAAGGAAAGAGTTGTGATGACAGTAGGATAGATATCATTGTAGATGGTTTGATTATGCATTTGAGATTGAATGGTGGCTATGGTTGCTCAATGACAAAGATGCTTGGAATCCCCAAAGAGAACCGTGCTTGGAGGAGCTACTTTCGTGTGTAAGTGTAACTCATAGTGATATTTTTATTCATAAAAGATAAAGAGGACCCGATATCTAAGAGTATGTTGAATGTATGATCTTGAATGGTGAGTGGCAAAGTTGCTTCTAGCCTATACAACACTTTGTTTGAGGCTTGCACATGTAGACATAGTGCCTCAAACATCCATCTGCCTAACCATTTTCGATAAAGCTCCCAAGTTTGCTAGTTTTTCAGAGTGAGTTGCACATTTTGTATTTGTTGTTGCCTTGCTTTTAGTTAGCTACCTTTTGTGATTTCTTCTTTCCCCATGTACTAGATTGTTGCCAATCCCTCAGAAAGTGGTGCGCAAATCGGATGCTAGATGCGTACGTAGTGAGCGCCGAAAGGTCACCAAGAACAAAGAACTCTACTTAAGCTCAAAAAGCAAGAAGATAGACTTGCACGACATAAAGAAAAGAGACCAATTGGGTACAATCTCCCCCCATGCCTTGTGTGAGTGCTTCATAAGGCATGTATTTATAAATTTTATTCATCTCAAAGCTCAAAATTAGCCCAATTTTACAATAAGCATGCTTTATCTTTTGTGTTTGCTTTTGTCCAAATAAAGAATAAAGCGGTTGGGCGGCCCAAAATTCGGATTGTGCCCAAATACAATGTCTCATAATGAAATATTTAAATTGTGTGTCCATGTGCATACAAAATAATAAATATTTGTTAAACGCTTCAATAAATAAGTATGCCTAAATAAATATTAGTGCCACGTCTTTAATGATAAGACGTGCACCCATCAAAAATGATTATTTCTTCTAGGTAATTTGAATACATGCTATTGCCCAATGCTTTCCAACGTCACCACTGCCTGCTCTACCCATCAACTGAAGCATTCATAATTATTAGAAAATAATAAAATTAAACCAACAAAAGTGAATACATAGTAGTCTTTAGCTATAAAATAAATAAATAGGTTGGAACTCTGTCCTAACCTTAATTTAATACCAGTGCACTCTAAACTCATAAACGTCCATTAATTTAAATATATATTTTGCGGAATCACCCATTGAGGAGTCACCCACGTGCACATTAAATTAACATGATGCCCGAAAAGGAAAGGTGTTCTCCTTAACTTCTCACACAAGGAATCCACCTTGTGTACGAGCCCTGGCAAATAAATATAGTTTTACGGAATCCACCGCAAAACCTCACGGAATCCACCGTGGAATAAAAACTCACGGAATCCATCGTGGTCTCACGGAATCCACTGTGGAATATGCCTCTTGGCATCATACCCCCAGGGTGGGATAGCAATTGTTCTCAATTTCTATAAGCTCAATGTGGAGCTAGCAGTGAGGGGTAAGCACAAAAACTTAACCAAGTATCTAGAATATCTACGGCCAATTCTAGTGGTCATAAAGTCAATATCTAGAATAGTTTCTAGTTCAAGGATTTCGGTTTCTTCTTCCAACAAAGGAGGGTTTTCATAAACAGGGTGGATAGGTAATTGGCCTCTAAAAGGTCGTAACAAACTGATATGAAAAGTATTGTGGATTTTCCAGTGTTGGGGTAGTTCTAATTTAAATGCATTGTCATTGATTTTGTGAATGATCTTGAAAGGTCTATAAAATCTAGGGGCTAATTTAACAACAGGGTGTTTCTCAACACTTTGTAATCTTCTCTTTTGAATGCGTAACCAAACATAATCATCAACTTTGAAACTCGTAGCTTTTCTTTTCTTGTTAGCTTGGTTAGTATATGATTGCTGGGCTTTCGCAATCATGCCTTTGACTTTAGCAAAAATAGTAGCATGCATATTGGCAATATCATCAACAGCTTTAACTTTGTTTGACAATGATGTAACAGGTGTAGGCAATCTAAGTCCATAAATGATTTCAAAAGGTGTTTCCTGTGTAGCTATATGGGGTGTATTATTGTATGCAAACTAAAGTAAATGCAAGTGTGTATCCCATATTTGTGGTTTTGAAATTGTGTATGCAAGCAAAAGATCTAAAATTGTACTGTTAGTAGCTTATGTTTGCCCATTTGTTTTAGGATGAAATGCAGATGAGAAATCAATCTTTGTACTAAATTAGCAAATAATGTAATCCAAAAATTATTGCAAAATCTAGAATCACGATCAGAAATAATAACTTTTGGCAAACCATGGTTAGTGAAAACAATCTTCAAAAACAATTGTGCAGCTTGAGATGTAGTTAATGTTTTCTTACATGGAATGAAATATGTTTGTTTGCTAAATTGATCTACAATAGTCCAAATCATATCGTGATTAGCTTGGGTGTTAGGCAAACTAGTAATAAAATTCATTGAAATATATTCCCATGGTCATTTAAGAATCGGTAAAGGCATTAATAAACCATATTGCTTACCATGGTATCACTTAACTCTTTGACAAATTAAACACTCAGATACAAAGTTGGAAACATCAGATTCCATCTGTGACCAATAAAAATCTTCAACTAATGTACCTAAAGTAGAAATAATACCTCTATAACCTTGATATGGGAGATAATGAATTTTGTGCAACATAAATGATCTAAATGGAACAGTTACACACAACCTTTTCTCATAAAACATAAATCCATCAGAATAAGACAATGAATCTATTGGAATCCAGCTATAGCAACTAATTTATTCCAATCAGCTTGAAAACTGGGGTCTTGGTCATAGGTATCTTTCATAGGGATAAGGGAATCAAAAGATATAATGGAGATATTATGGATACTTGGTCTTCTACTTAAGGCATCGGCAACAACATTCTCTTTTCCAGGTTGATATTGGATAAGTGGATGAAAACTTTGAATAAAAGCATCCCATTTAATATGACGGTCAGAGATTTGTGGTTGACTAAGGAGATGTTTAATACTTTGTTGGTCAGTTTTGATAATGAATTCAGATCCCATTAAATAGTGTTTCCATTGATATAAAGCTTGTACTACACCTAGCAATTCCTTATCATAAGTAGAATACTTGAGTTTAGATGGTTTAAGTTTGCAATTAGAGTAGGCTATGGGATGTGAATTTTGCATAAGGACAGCTCCTATGCCATATCCGCTAGCATTAGTGACTACTAGAAAGAATGGTCTATTAAAGTCAAGTAATTGCAAAACAGGGGCATGTGTTAAGGCATGTCTCAATAAATCAAAAGACTTTTGCTGATTATCAAACCAATGATATACAATACCTTTCTTTAACAATTTTTTCAAAGGCAATGCAAGCAATGAAAAATTTGTCACAAATTTTCTGTAGAAGCTAGCAAGACCTAAGAAAGAACGTAATTCATGTACATTTTTAGAAATTGGCCAATTCAAAATTGCTTCTATCTTTTTAGGATCAACTTTAATATCATCAAAAGAAACAATATGTCCTAAGTATTCAATGTGGATTTGGAAAATTTCATTCTTTTCAGGGTTAGCATATAATTAATTCTCTTTCAACAATTTGAAAGCCAAAGATAAATGTTCATAATGCTTATTCTCATTCTTATTGAAAACCAATATGTCATCAAAGAAAACAATTACACAATGCTAATGCTTCAAAAATATGTGATTCATCATATGATTGAATGTGGCTAGTGCATTAGTTAAACCAAAAGGTATAGCAAGGAATTCATAATGACCAAATTGAGTTCTATATGCAGTTTTGAAAATATCATGTGTATCCAGTCGTACTTGATGATATTCAGATTTAAGATCTATCTTGCTAAATATTATGGCTCCTTGTAGTTTATCCATGAGGTCGTCTATCCTAGGAATCAGATATCTATTCTTGATAGTAATCTTGTTTAGGGCACGATAATGAATGCACATCCTATAGGTGTTATTTTTATTCTTGACTAACAGGGCGAGTGTACTAAAAGAAGAACTATTGGGCCTAATGAGTCCTCGGGTTAACAATTCTTCAACTTGGGTTTGAATTTCTTTCTGTTCAAATTTATTATATCTATAAGGTGCTTTACATGGTGGTTATGAGCCAGGAATTAAGTCTATTTTATGATCTTCAAGACGTGTAGATGGTAAACCATGTGGTAAGTCAATAGCAAAATGATCTTTAATTTGTAAAAGAAATTGTGCGTGCCTAAGATGCATATGATTTTCCTTAGCTTCAATTTCATTCACCTATAATAAATATGATTTTCTACCTTTTCTTAATGTACATTTAGCATGTGTGTGACTAAGCAATGGAAAATTATCTAAAGTGTGCATTCCATGTAATGTGATTTGTTTTCCATTAGAATGAATCTTTATTGAATGTGTGGAATAATCTATATTGGGATTATATTTATGACGCCAAGGCATTTCTAAAATAATGTCACTAGATTGCAAAGGCACAACCAAGAAATTTCTGCGCTCAACATAATCACCAATTTCAATTTCTAAATCATGAACTTCTTATGTACCATTATATCTAGTACCTAAGAATGCAGCTTTTATGCGATAATGAGTTGGAACATTAGGTAAATTCAATTCTTCAACCAATTTTACAGAAATAAAATCATGTGTGCTCCCATCATGCAAAACAATCTTTTTGTGACCATGCACAAAACATTTCATCGTTAATAAAGAATGACGATTTGGCATACCTGGTAAAGTATTTGAAGTAGTACCGATACCGTCATCGTCTTTTGTGAAGTCTGGAATTTCTTCATGGTCTTCATCTTTAGCCGCTCCCAAGTAGTTGATGTGAACAGTTGGCTTTTTGGATTGACAATTCACTGTTAGATGTCCAGGTTGGTGGCACTTGTAGCAGACTATAGGCTTGGCTTTGGAAACATTATTAGTAATGGCTGGGAGTTTAGGTATATTGGGATTTGGTTGGAAAGATGGTTTAGGATTTGAATTTGTGTTTGATGGTAAAGCAGGAGGTCGTGTGTAGGATTTGCAGAAAGAAGAAGGAATAAAGTGATTTTGATTGAATCTTCAAAAGTTAGAATTGAATTGCTTTGTACCAAAGTTACTGTTAGTTGGAAATTGTTGTGGTTGCTTCTCTCGTCCTCAAATTTTATCTTCAGCATCATGGGCCAAGGAAATCACATCCTCGAGAGTCGTTGGCTTAAACATGTTTGCCTCCGCATAGAAGTGACCAAGCAGACCATACATAAACTTGCGCTTTTGGATCGCCTCATATACGTCTTTAAGCATTCGAAGTTGCAATAAGGCATTCCAAAAACGCTCAGTGTATTGCGGAATAGGCTCACGATCTCTTTGTTGCAAAAGTTTCCACTATTTGATTGGTTTTTTATGGAATTGAGGTGGAAGAAAATTCTACAAAAATTTCTTTTGAAAAGCCTCCCAAGTAGTAGGACAATCAATACTTTTGTGGACAACAATCCACCATAACGAAGCTCTGTCCACACTAAATGGTTAGTAACACAATTGATTTTGTCTTTTTCGACATACTGTTCTTCATGGAAATAATCATCAAACTGACTGATAAAAGTGAGAACAATCTTTCCGTCGTGTAGCCCATTAAAAGTACAAAATTTGAAATTTCTTTTACTTATCTTAGCTTCTTTCTTGATAGATTGTGCTTCGAGTGTTGCATCGATCATATGTCGTATAACATCTTCGGGTTGCGGTCCATCTTGATCAACAGTAGATTGTTGAAGAGTAGCCAATTAAGCTTGCAAAGTTTGACGTGCTCTTCATTCCTCTTGAAGTTGCATCATAATTAGGTCCAATTTTTGCTCCACCGTTGGCTCCAGTAAATCACCTTTGGCCATAAAATCTTCCATATTTTGATCAGACATCCTGCAAAATTTCAAACAACCTCACACACTCGAAATCTTGTTAGTGGGATGAGCGTAGCTCAAGGTTGGGTTTACAAGGCTTGCTTCTTTTTTTTTATATGACTTTTTGCGATCTTTCTTCTTTTTGTGGGTACGAAAATTGATGAAGTTCTTCTTCCAAGTGGGAAATAGACTGTGTGTGTCAGTTTACTTGTTGAAAACTGTCTCTGTCAGAGTGCAAGTACGAACATGGACTTGCTGGAGTTGTAAAATCAATTTTGGGTTGGTTCAATGTGAATAGCCACTTATGGGAAAGATTGAGAATTGTATTTTAAGCCTTAGCAAGACTTAAAGGCTTTAAGCTTTAAGTTTAAAAGCTTAAAATCAATCGTTTTTTCTATTACCAGGATGTCAGGACGTCGTTACCTGAATCGGCACCGTCAAAGACATGCTGATGCCGCAATCATCGAAATTTAAGGCTTAAGCTTTATTATAAAGCTTATTAAGCTTTTTACTCTAAGCTTAATGTTCTCTATTCTCTGTTAACCAAAGAGACTTACAAAGGATCTTTAGAGGTGGTCCTTCGCTTCCTAGGAGATGTCCTTTGCGATCTGATAGCACAGCAGGGGGTTCTTCATCTCCAAGAACACGCTAGTATTGATGGTTCCTGATTGTAGAGCCCTGTTCATTCTAGGAGCTTCACCTTTACGCGAGATGGTAAGTGATTGGAAGCCCTTGATCTCAGCTTTGCTCTGATACCACCGGTGCGCAAATCCGATGCTGGATGTGTACGTAGCGAGCGCCGAAAGGTCCTCAAGAACAAAGAACTCTACTTAAGCTCAAAAAGTAAGAAGATAGACTTGCACAACATAAAGAAAAGAGACCAACTGGGTACAATCTCCCCCCATGCCTTGTGGAGCGCTTCATAAGGTATATATTTATAAATTTTATTCATCTCAAAGCTAAAAAATAGCCCAGTTTTACAATAAGCGTGCTTCATCTTTTGTGTTTGCTTTTGTCCAAATAAAGAATAAAGCGATTGGGCGGCCCAAAAGTCGGATTGTGCCCAAATACAATGTCTCATAATGAAATATTTAAATCGTGTGTCCATGCACATACAAATAATAAATATTTGTCAAATGCTTCAATAAATAAGCATGCCTAAATAAATATTAGCGCCACGTCTTTAATGATAAGATGTACACCCATCAAAAATGATAATTTCTTCTAGGTAATTTGAATACACTATCACCCAGTGCTTAGACAATGGTGTGGTGACAAGGTGGCGCACATCCCAAAAAATGTATCCACTGTTAACTTCAGTTAAGTGATCCACTTGGATTTAGAAGGTGCGGATATCTTGCTTTTCGAGAAAGAAGAGTTTAATTTAGAAAATTAAAGAAAAAGGGTGCTCTCTCTCTCTTTTGTGTGTAGAAAAAAAGGGCAATGCTCTTGTGCGTGATAATGTGCCCTTGTTTTATGACAGATTATAGCCCATCCAATCAACTGCTTTATACATGACTATGTGTTATGTTGACATTGCTGAGACCATGTGACATCCTCACATTATCATCATATTCACATTAAATAAAAGCTTTGGTACTTTTTGGAATTCGAGGAGTATTTTGGGGAATCTTACAAGCTAAAAGGGCTAAAAATTTCCCTTGAAATTAATGTGAGATATTTGCTGATCCGACTGGAAGAACTAAATTGCCCTTTTAATGGAAAAACTAGTGCGAGATAATTCCTAATCCGACTAGATGAACATATCATGACAGCAATGTGAGTATCATCTGTGCGGAAAAAGCAGAACACGTCTTCGCCAGAACCAAACCCTAAAACCACCATAGCTCGTCCTTCTTCTTCTTCTTCTTCTTCTTCTTCTTCTTCGTCTACGTCGCGGCAGCAGCATGACGAAGAACGATTTCCTAACGCCCAAGGCCATCGCCAACCGTATCAAAGCCAAGGGCCTGCAGAAGCTCCGCTGGTATTGCCAGATGTGCCAGAAGCAATGCAGGGACGAGAACGGCTTCAAATGCCACTGCATGAGCGAGAGCCATCAGCGGCAGATGCAGGTTTTCGGGCAAAACCCTAATCGCATCGTCGATGGCTACTCTGAGGAATTCGAATCCGCCTTCATGGAGCATGTCCGCAGAAGCCACCGCTTTAGCCGTGTGGCGGCAACCGTTCTGTACAACGAGTACATCTCCGATCGGCACCATATCCATATGAACTCGACCAAATGGGCCACTCTCACAGAATTTGTCAAGCATCTCGGACGGACAGGGCAGTGCAAGGTAGATGAGACTGAGAAAGGGTGGTTTGTCACATACATCGACCGGGGTTCTGAGGCGATGCTACGGGAGTCACTGAAGAACAAACGCCAGAAGGCTGACCTTGCAGATGAGGAACGGCATGAGTTGATGATTGAGAGTCAGATCAAGAGGGCTAGGGCTGGGGAGACGTCATCCAAAACGGATGACACTGACATACTAGAGAAGAGTGTTTTCCAAAGAGACAACATCTCTCAAGATGCCAAGATCACATTTGCCCTCAAATCAGGCGTGACACACTCACAGAAAGGGGTTGGGTCCACGTCTGTAGCAGCAAATTCAGGTGCGGTTCTTTTGGACCATCCTGCAGGTGGTGGCAGTGAATCCCAACAGCAACTGGTACAGCATCGTTCCAAACAGGAGGCTGAAAGCATGAAGGCTGCGGCTCTTGCAGAGCTTATGGAGGAAGAAGAGAAGGCCAAGGAGAGGGTGAATAGGAAGGACTACTGGCTCGTTGAGGGCTTGGTTGTAAAAGTCATGAGTAAGAGCTTGGCTGATCAGGGATTTTACAAACAAAAGGGAGTGGTCCGGAAGGTCATCGGCAAGTATGTGGGTGAGATTAAGATGCTTGATAAGGCGGTTGTACTAAAAGTGGATCAAGAGGAGCTGGAGACAGTTATTCCTCAGATTGGGGGCCTTGTGAAGATTGTTAATGGAGCATACAGGGGAGCTACTGCAAGGCTTCTCTCCATTGATACTGCTAACTTTACTGCTAAAGTCCAGATAGAAAAGGGAATGTACGATGGGCGCATATTGAAAGCGATAGAGTACGAGGACATATGTAAATTTCTGCCCTCCAGTTAAGCAGTGTCATTCTACTTGAAGGTGGACTTCTCAAGGTGAAGCCTAATGCAACATGCTATTGAGTGTGATCGTTTCATTTGTCTTGTGCTTGTATATGTCTGTCTTTTAAGGAAGGAGAAGGAGGGTTTGAAAAACGGCAAGGAACATCAAGGATGTATGAGACAAGGGATGCTATCAATCAAAGAAGATCCGATATGGCAAATGCCATTTGCATTTTTCAGGAGGGAGGGATTAAATATCTGCAACGAATAGCAAGGATTTAGGATACAAGGATGATACTGAAGAAGAAACAACCAAAAACCAATGCCATGAATGCCCCATACCTGGTATGATGAACTGTTTAGTATATGGACTGGGCTACATGGGATGTTTGTGTAGCAAGGTATTCTTAACTTCTATACTGGACTTATATAAATGTCCAAGTGATGTTTGCAACATGGCAGGTCCAAAGCCTAAAGGTCCTTGTCTGCAGTAAACTTCAGAGATGATTATAGAGCTAGCCTTGCAAGGCACGGGGGATCCATATCACTGATGTGATTCATGGAGATGACTTTGCTGGAATCTCCCCCCAGAAGACTAGATTATATGATGGGTTATAGAGGGTGTGATTGGCTACATCATATTTCAATGTTTCATGTGTTTTGTTCAGTTTGTGGAAGCCTGTTTCTCAGAAAGTGATGATGATGACCCATCTGGTTTTGACAACTCTTGCTTTGATGGAACACGTGTGCTGATGTGATGTGCTTTCTCCTATATCGCATGAGGACTTCATCTGTAGCTCAAGGACTGTAATTTTGTGGATAGTGAAAGACCTGAACATTTCGGACTGCCTGGACAAAAGCCTGAACATTTCAAGCTGGCCTGGACGAAGGCTAGTATGTCTGCACAGCACGGAAGGTTGATTGCAGCAACTTTCTTTGCAGGCTGTGAGGCATTTGGGATGGTGAACAAGTGTGGCAGAGTTATGCAGGATGAACCAGATGTGGATTTTTTGAGAGGCCCATATTGCAGCTGAAGCCATCTGACAAAGCGGCTGCCACAGAGGCCAACAGCCTATCAGTCATTCAATTGGGCAGTCAATCTGGATTGCAATAATTCATTTACCTTCCTTGAGGGAGCCAGTAATTGTCTTAGGTGGGGGAATCCTAAGACAATTGTGATAAAGTGTGGACTAAAGATGTCGGGACATGGGGGATATGGCCAGCCAAGTTGGATAGTCAGTTAAGAGGATAGCCACTCTAAGGACAAGTGCACAGCAGTGGTGGTGGCAGTGCTGATGTGGCATATCTAGGCTATTTGGAAGTGACACATGATTAAGTACTGTGGGTTGGGCAAGTAGGCATGTGGGACCTAGGCAGGCATGTCCTGTACCAACAGGTGGTGAACATGCCAGGCAGCAGCTAGTATGTGCAACTGGCACTTGAGGTGGAACATGGCAGCTCATGAGATGGTGTGGAAGGAAACAATCCGAGAACAGTTGGCTTGTTCATTTGTCAGCTGTGGCATAGCAAATGTACCAAGTGCCTTGTGACTTTGTGAGGGCCTAGGATGGGGTGTTTCTGCCAGGATATCAGGTTATGATACACAGGCAGACTCTCTTTTCAAGTGTGCAGCCTGTCATATGTTGGGATCTATGATTTTGTGAGGGCCTAGGATGGGGTGTTTCTGCCAGGCTTATCAAGTCATGATACGCAGGTGGACTTGCTTTTCTAGTGTATTCATTTATTGAATCTATGGCCATTTACAGCTGTACAATGCTGCATATGTACAGGGTTGAGGATCTTCCTTCATTGCTCTCTTTAGGGTATTGGCAGTGTTTGCATCTTACAATTGATGCTAGAGCCAACCCCTGACGATTGGATGAAGATGTTAAGATTAACATGAAAAGACCTTACTTTTCATGTTTAATAGGGTACAGGGGCATGGGGACGGCTTTCTGTAGAAGGCTGGATGAGGTGACCTGCATGAGGGTTGGATCTTTTGCTGGAAAATCACCTTGGTAGGTAGTGAGCAATACTCGTCAACTGTCTCCTGATTTCAGCAAGTGGTTGCCGCAACAGTTTTTGAGTAAAGAGTGGAATGGTTTGAGTAGACTTGCAGAGATGGGTCTTTCGCCCATGGAATTCTAAGCTCACCAGAGCAGGAGTCCTTTATCAGTTGCAGCAAGCGATCATTATGGACTCTGAGTGAGCGAGTACTCTCTCCTATTCCTGTTCAGGTTTCTTCCTTTCTCTTATGTCCTTCACGCCCTCTCTTTCCTCGTCTGATGAGGAGATTCCGCTCCTGGATTTGGGAGTCTGGTCATACTCTAGCTTCTGTATGACAGGTATCTTGATGGAGGTTCCTACCTGGGTCATTCATGTGTATAAGATAAGCCCTTGGTAATGGTCTTACTGTTAGTGCAAGTTGCTGAGCAATTGCCAAATGGCTGCTATTGATGCTCACTGTGTCACCATCAGCCCCAATGGCACAGGTCTTGCAATGTGGTTATGCCAGGTCCAAGATGGCTTTAGTTCCTTCTATACAAAGTGATGGAATGTATGTTAGGTTTTTCTGTCAGCCATGTACTTGTATGTCTTTTAGCACGATATACTTCAAAGTATGCGAATGTCTGGACCATTTGATGTCATTTTACTTTCTATCTTTCATGGATCAAGGAAAATACTGTTTAACAGTGAAATTTCTAATGTCTTTTAATGTAAAGCATGAAATAGTTTATTATTGATGCAGTAAAATGTAGTTACATTGTCATCTTAGGATGAAGTATCCAGCATTGAGTCTTGATTATCAAAATTTAGTGCTAGAAATAGGAAAAATTATCACAATTCAACATAATGCCAATTGCATTGAGACTTGATGCCTGAGATTTTGAGGTTGGGATGCCACCGTTGAGCTCAACGTAGGAATTACTAGGTGAATGGAATGTACTAAAATGAAGAAAATATTTGCTTGTTGCAATATGGTGTAGAATTGTCTTTGTTATATTCAGCTCATTAGGTCATCCAACTAACACACATGTCTTTGTTGTATTTAGCTCATTAGGTCATCCAACTAACACACAAAATAATTCATCCATGCATTACCTAGATTTTTCCATTGAAAATGTGCTCTTTGTTTTCTAGAGGCTTTGAGGCTTATCTTCAACATGTAATTTACCATATTGAAGGAGATGAACCAACTTTAATAAAAAAAAATTAGAATACGTTTATGGTTTCATTATTACTAAGAAAATTAACATATAGTTTGAACTTGCAAGGATGATAAGCTAAACACTAGATTGTGGCCACTTCCAAGTATTCAAAGAAGGAAGGTGTAGATTAAGTATTGAGGCTTGTTGCATGGCACACAATTGTCTTTGTTGTATTTAGTTCATTAAGTCATCCTTGGACCAACACATAGAAAATAATTCATTCATACATCACCTAGACTTTTCCATTAAGAATGTGCCTTTTGTTTTCTAGAGGCTTGAGGCTTATCTTCAACATGCAATTGAATAGATTGAAGGTAATGAACCAACTTAAATAAAAAAATTCAGAACATGTATATGGTCTCATTAGTACTTAGTAGATCAACATATAATTTGAACTTGCTAAGGATGATAAGTTCAACACTAGATTGTGGTCACTTCCAAGTATTCAAAGAAGGAAGGTGTAGATCAAATGTTGAGACTTTTACGCACTCAACAATGGGACATGAGTGGAGCTCTCACTCTTTTCAAGAGTCCAACTATCCAGAGAGAACTAGCTCTCATCTAATCACTCACTTTCTTTCCCAATCCATTGAGCTCACTCTCACCATGCAATCAAAGACAAACAAACAACTTTGAGATTATAGTAGAAACACCTCATGCCGCCTTCTTGTTGTAGCCTAGATTCAAAGGTGGAGGTAGCTGCATAATTGTTGTGTCACCTCCTTTGCTTTGAGCCGTCAATCCACACTTTCGAGCCTCTTATCAAGCTTGAGTAGCTGTCACGAAAGTAGATGAGAAAAGTAGAGAAGAAGAAGGAGATGGATTCAATGAAGTGCTTCATGATCTCATCCATTACACACTCAAATATTCACTCCCTCCCTCCCTCCCTCCCTCTCCAATACCATGCAAGTAAGAAGCAAGAGCAAGAGAAAACTTGAGCATAAAGTTGGTAGACATTGGAGTGAGCTTTCCATTCATTTTTATAGCTTTTATACACAGGACTAAGATTTAGGGTTTCCTCTTTGAGGTTGGGCACCCTATCGTTACTTGAGGCTTTTGGGTTGCCCCCTTTGCATAATATTTGGCTATTAGAGCCTCTTCAGTCTAATTAGGAATGGAATTGTCTATCCTTCTATTGGGACATTTCAAAAACTTGATGGAGGAGTGAGCTTGACTCTCACACAATTAATTCCATGGCCAACTACTAAGACTATGGGACATCATGGACAACTACTTGTTGATCATTTTCAACATTATTCCTTGCATTTTTTAGGGCCATTTACAACAAGTATTTGCTGTGTCTAGTGGGCTTTCTTTGCTATCCAATCGATACATCTTCCCAAAATAGAACCCTTTTGATCTCCTTTGTCTTTTTGGGCTATTTGTGCATGCGATCTTCCAAGAAGATAACATCATTGATGCGTACTACTTTTCTTTTATTGGGACCCTATTAGAACTCTAATAAACCACCAAGAACCTCCTCAAGAAGCCTTGAAGCAAGGCATTGATCATAGAGTTGCTGTTATGCTTCCGTAGAGACATAACAGAAACACATGACACACTGGTCTGCCAAAACAATCATATTGCTGTAGGAAACTTCTTGAACGAATTCACAGCCATTAAACACACATAATATTCAAGAAAAATACACAGACATGAGATACATATCATATTCTTCAGCGCAGAATTGTTGTCTTGAAAGATACCACACAGATTTACACCATGATAGCCATTCCTAATCAAATAACTTGAAGTAGATTGCATGCGATGGAATTATTGTCGCATCTAATATTGTATTTTTTGGAAAAATACAATTAGTATTGTTGGTTGATTGAACAACACCCTAAATGTTTTTCTTTCAATCAAGGGATTGTTGCATTGTGATTTGGATAAATATTCCAAGGCTTGTGTTGATGGCAAATGAATGGTAGGGGTCTGTAATGACAAGTTGCCATGGGAATAAATGAATGTTTTTCTAGAATATGATATTATGGCTAATTGCTTTGATTGTGCTTGAATTTTAATTGGATTAATTAAGGAAGGATATTTTGCACATGTGGATCATCTCCAAGATCACATCGCCGATTATCCCGAGAGGGCATTGCTCGATTCACAGGCCGATGGTCAGAATCAGACATCAACGACAAAAATATGGTGCTGTCTAGACATCTCCACATTTTTGCACTATGCAGGGTTTCAAAAGACACAACTGCCCGTCGTTTTTTTACCTGCACCCTGACTTTCATGTGAAACATCATATGAAAGATAAAGGTTGATTTACATATGTTGAACCTTCAAGCCTACATGCACACAAATATTAAGGTATAAAATAGCAAATATATGGTGGAATCCGAGCCCTAACACCTGTAACAACCCGGTGGATGACTGGGACAGTCATGACTTGAATCCACAAGCATGTAGATGGCTAACTGAACATATGAAAATTAAATATAATAAAGAACTACTCAAAGAAAACAATTATGCCTTGCTAGAGGCCTTGCACCTCTTAACAAGCCACACTGAGCTACCATAAGTAGAGACCCTCTAGGATACTCATAGTTCTCTTGTGCAGTTGCATAATTGGTCCTAAGTGTCAGTGAAATTAAAATACCAGCTAAGTAAACATGCAAAGGCTGAGAACTCATTAAGTACAATGACATCCATACTACATCATAGAGAATAAAGATATAGAACCATGACTAAATCAATAAATCACTACTCCAATGGTAAAGAGTAGAAACAATAATCAAGAAACATATTGATGACACTCCAGCATCTGGATCATAATTAATGTATGGCAATATACCACACAACTTGAATTTCAAACAAGAAACTACATCTCCAAAGAAATATGCAAGATAATCCAAGAAAACCTGTAAAAGAAAACAAAACAGAACTGCATCTGCATCTACATCATGCTCATTCAGAGCTTCAATCTGCACTATATCATCTGAACAATATTGCTTTGCATCAATCTTGGACTGATATAGCATATATCTCTTGACTCTCAAGTCGATTTTCAAGTTTCTGAAAAACTTGATCTTCAGGTTGCTACTATACTTGCTGTTTTCCAACTTGCTGAAACAATTCATGTTGCATTTCCTGCTTTTTAGGTTGCTGCCATACCATTTCTTGCTGCAAACCTGAAAAATCATCTTGCAGGTAAGGAATTTGAACACTTCTTGATAGAGAAAACTGCAATATACTTTTGGAAATGTCATCCAACTCATCAAGAATCATCACTGCTATGCTAAAAAACTGCTTATCATGAACAATATCAACCATTCCTGCCAAAACATCAATTGCGTAGATATCCACTATTGCAGGTACTTGCATGATTCTATTGGCTTCAACCTCATCTCCAAACTGATTAGAATACTCAAAAACTTCAAAAATATCAGATTGAACTGAGATATCAACAACATGATCATTATCTTGATCATTCACATCTACATTGTTCATTATAGACTGAGATGCTTCCATATCCTGATCTGGAGATTTTGCTTATTGCTCAAGCTAAAGTTGTATAGATCCAAAATTCTGAAATAATTTATCCAATTCAGTCCCTAAACTTCCCTGAAATTCAAACAACTCCTGTTCAACCAAAAAGTCTTCAAGATGTTGTCCTGAATCATCATAAATTGTAGAAAGAGCAATTAGCTGTGTAGGAACTTCATTTTCAGCCATGTTGGGTTGCTCTTGATACCTCTGAATCATGATATCCACATCCATTCCAAACATTGGCACTATGGATAAATTTCCTTGAAGAAAAAATCCTTCTCATAAATACTCATTGTGATAGGCTTGCCTTCTTCTTGCTCATTTAGGTTAACCTTCCAAACCTCATCTTCAACTACTCTTATAGATCCTCTCATAGTGTGCTCATACCTCTGCTCAACTTGAAGAATAACCTTCTGTCCTTCCTCTTCCTACATATTAGAGTTATCCATTTGCTTAGAATCGATAGAATGCTGATTTTCACGTTTCCTATTGAGTTTATTTTTAGGATAACCTGTTTTGGAGTCCTGAATTAATTTATTCTGCTCATTCCCTAACATATCCTGAAATTCAGGCTGCTCTTGATCTTCAGGAAAACTGCAAGCCTGCTGTCCTAACAGGTTTTGGACTGCAGAATGAACAATTTGCTGTTCCAAAACTGCATTTCCTTCAATTATGGAAAAACCTTGATTCTCTCGGGTGATGTCCTCAACATCTATCTCCAAGATAGGGAATACAGAAAGATTTTCTTGCATGCATAATTCTTCCTCATCTTCTTCCACTTCATCAATCATATTAACTGTTTGTGCATACAGATCCTCAAGAATAACATCTTGACTCGGAATACGGTAATAAGCCAATTGAGTATGAAAGTTAGCAATTTCATTATCTTTCAGCAAAACAACTTTCTCAAGAGCATCAATAACCTCTGAACAATGAGAAACTTGCAAATCCATTGCATTCTTGACATGAGAAACCTCTTGTTGAAGCAATGCTTTGTCTATTTGAAACCGATGAATAACAGACAAAGCTTCAACTGCTGCAATTTTTGCTGCATTCCTCTCCTTTCCCAACTCAAAAGAAAGCCATTGAATCATCTCAGTTGAAGATTGATTCATAAAGCATAACTCATTTAGATCATCATGGAAACCAACAAACCAATTGATCTTTGCAATTCTTGACTTTCAGCCTACTATTGTAAACATAGAAATTGCTGAAAACTGTTCATTTGATGCGCGGAAACTTGCTGAAAACTGATCACTTGCTGTCTTGAAAACTGCTCATATAGGCAATTAACTTGAGAGTTTACAGCAGTAGTAACTTGCTGAATTTCTTTAGGTTGAATAGTGATATGACCTGAAATAGTATTCAACATGGTGTAAATATATGTATCCTGCAAGAATACATCCTGAAATGATGGATTCTGTACATCAGGTAGTGGCATTTCAAGTAGTTGTAAATCCTCTTTAGTGAAATCTGACTCCTTGGCTGCATAATCTTCCTCAAAATAGTAAGAGTACCAAGAAAATCATCCATAATAGCATCCTCATTGAGAAAAACATTAGCCTCATGCTTTTCATCCATGACGACAACATCTTCTTGAATATGTAATTGATCTTCTTGATCAACAGAATGATCAACTTCCTTGATGATAACTTCATCATTTCTTTCTTCTTCATGAAAGCTAATTCGAGATTGATTATGGTAGTATGCTAAAGATCAAAATATGGAAAATACCTTCAAGTTGTCAATGCAAGGTGTGTGATGCTCCACTCTCCCATTGGTAAGCTCTTGTGTTGGGTTTGGGGCACTAGAGGATCCATGGCTGCTTTGGCTCTTGTCCTCTCTAACTCCCTCAGCCTCAATCTCTGGCAAAACCATGGGTAAAGGATAGCAATCATCATCATCGCTTGAACTTGAATCCTAATCCGAAAAATATCATAATACTTCTCCTTGAGCTTCTCAACTGCTATAAGCAATCTTTGAACCTGCTTCAAACTTGAGCAAGACTTAACCTTCTGGCCTGCATGGGCATCATGCCATTCATAAGCATCATCAAGGACTATTTGTTGCTGAAGAGAACTTCTTACAGATACCATTGAACTGTTGACATTGATCAAACATGCAGAAATATTTGCAAGACTTCCCGCTTTTACAAGACTCATGGACATATGGACAACATTTGGAACTATGCCCATGCTCAAAGCAGACTTTGCATCTCTTTTCCTTCTTCTTGGATTTACCCATAATGAAGCATTTCTATAGTTTGAAAAAGAATTTGCTTTGCTTTGATCCAACCTCCTTCTGCAATGATGGAGTAATAAATCTTGAGCCTATAATACTCATGGTACTTCTGCATATCTAGCAGTTCAGGCTGCTTAAAATACTCCTTTATATGTACTTCTTGAAAATTCCTAAAAACTCCTTTATTGACCAGATTTCTCAAGTTTATCAAGTTATCTCCAATATTTGATGCAATTCAGGTTATGCCTATAATTTTTACAGACCTTTGACACTGCTGCACTTTAGGTTATACCTGAAACTCCTACAATTCAAGTAATCAGCCTGAAAATTCTTGCAATTCAGGTGACTGCCTGCAATTCCTACAGTTCAGGTAACTGCTGAAATTCCTACAGTGTAGGTAATTGCCTGAAATTCCTGCAATGCAAACTATTCTTGGAAATTCCTACGGTTCAGGTTATCAGCTTGAAACTTTTGCAGTTCAGGTTATCAACTTGAAACTTTTGCAGTTCTGGTGATACCCAAAAATTCAAGACATCTTGAGATTTCTCCATTCTTGCACTAGCAAGTCTGAGTCTGAGGACTCTTGAAATATCCATAATGTATCATACCACTCTTTGAATAAAAGAACAACCATAAACTGCATATAATTTTGAGGAATGCCATTTGTACTTACGACAGACATCATAATTGGTTGTAGGCATGCACTGTTATATATTATAGCCCATTTAGTTACAAAGCATAATTGTCCATAACAATATGCTATTCTAAAAATTGCAGATCAGTATTTTCCATCTTTGAGCTTCATAACCTTCTTTCTCTATGAATATATCATCCTGACATCTTGATATGATGACTCCATTTTGAAACTCCCAAAATAATCACAGATCTAAAATTTCAGCCTAATTTGAAAACAAGATCTTCAAGAAGAAAGATAAACCTGAATAATCTGCCTCGAATCCACAGCATTGAGAACTTTTGAAGGATTTAATTCTTCAAGAACAATAACTTCAAGATATCCTCCTTCAAACAATTTGACTGCAGAGTATTTCTTATGTAGGGACATCGTAATACCTGTAACTTGTAGAAGTGCATAAAAATGGTTGAAAATGAAAAAACGCCTTGAATTCTTGAAAGATATTGAAACTTTCGTTATGAAAAAATTGGTTCCAGACCTGATGCCTAAATCATGAGAATTTTGCCCACGAAACCAGTAGGATCACCAAAGTGTTATGTCTCTGCAGAGACATAATGAAAACATAGGACACACCAGTCTACCAAAACAATCCTATTGCTGTAGGAAACTTCTTGAACAAATTCATAACCATTAAACACACATAATATTCAAGAAAAACACATAGACATGAGATACATATCATATTCATTAGTGCAGAATTGCTGTCTTGAAAGATACCTCACAGATTTACACCATCACATCCGTTCCTAATCAAATAACTTGAAGTAGACTGCACCAATATTAAGGAAACAAGCATATATTATCAGAATTAGACATCAACGACAAGAATTTGGTGGTGTCTTGACATCTCCACGTTTTTGCACTATGCAGGGTTTCAAAAGACATAACTGCCTGATGTTTTTTTACCTGCACCTTGACTTTCATGTGAAATATCATATGAAAGATAAAGGCTGCTTTACATATGCTAAACCTTCAAGCCTACATGCACACAAATACTAATGTATAAAATAGCAAATATATGGTGGAATTCGAGCCCTAATAGTTGCCAATCTCCAATGATGAGAGGTATGCCTCATTGATGGTGCATTCTCAATGTGCTCATGCAAGTAAATTTTTAATACTATTACTATAGTAGGCCTCATACTATGCAATGCTTAACTGGTGTAAAGTGCTTTAGTCCTTTTCTTCACATGAAAGTAAATTTCAAAGAATGGAAGATGATCTCTAGTGTAGTGAATTGGCAAGATGTGCAAGTGATGCGCACATGAATTCGATAACTTTTGAATGCTCAAAGAAAATGGCAAGAAAATATTACCTAATCTACAATCTCCAGTAGCTTTGATGAAGATCCAAGGTCGACTTGTCAAAACAAACACCAACCTTGATCAAATAACTGTGTAAAGCCAAGATAGAACAAAAAATATCACAAACAACTTAATATAGGTAGACATAAAAAAATTCCACTCTACTTAAGCATGAAAAAAATAATCGTGCATGCAAAAAATCACATAAAATCCTACCTACCATAAGCATTGCTAGGGACTTTTAGTGTGTGTGAAAATGCATAACAACATCACAATCAAAGGTACCAAAAAAGAAACGATCCTAGATGCAGAGTCGAAATAGAGAGTGTCGAAGAAGGTACCCAAGATTGAAGGATCATCTACCTCTATGCCTCTTCTTGCACACAGTCTCTCATAAGATTTAGATGAGCTATTGAAAGTACTAGAGGAACAATGAGACCAATTGGATGAGGAACAAAAATTTTCCCTAGTTGCACTTGAGAGGGAAAAAGCCACTCTTGATGCCTATTGATGGAAAGTAATCAGGGATTCATACAACCTAAGGAATGATTTGACTATGCTAAAAGAAAGAGAGAACATAGGAAGAAAGTATGAAGAGCCCCAAGAGCAATACGAGTAGAAAGGGAGAATAGAGTGTAGCTAGAAAACCAATATACAAATGCTCCTATAGGGATAAAACTCAACCAAAAAAGGAGTTACATGCACTAACACAACTACAAGAGTAGATGAGGATATAGCTAGAGGAAGCAAAGAAAGCTAAAGAAGAAGCAAAGCAGGGAGATAGAAAAATCATGGAGCTAGCTAATGAAGTGGCAAAGACATTGCAGAATTGTGAGAGTTACTCCAAAAACAATTAGTTTATGAAGTGCAACAAAGGTACGAATTAAGCCAAGTTTAGAAGGAGTATGGAGCCCCAAGAGAGACACCAGGAAAATAGGGGTTCTATTGCAAGAAAATATATATTGTATCATCAACAACCATCTTTTTCATATGTGATATGATCTTAACAAAGAAAACAACACCACGAACAAGAAATCTTCACATAGCTTCATAGAAACAATTCTCCCACGGCTTTAACTTGAACAAAATCCATCATTCTCTTCATATTCTTCATAGAATTATTTGATAGACATTGAAAACACAAGATACTACATCACTTTGAATGGAAAGATATCACATATGATTCATCTTCAGAGTTTCTATAGCTTTCTCTCACAATCTCTCATAGGTAGATACATTGCTTTGCATAGAATTGTCTATCTCTAACTCTTTCTCTCTCTCTCTCTCTCTCTCTCTCTCAATAATACATCATATCCTCACTACAATACTCAATAATCACTCACAATAACCCTTATTTTGTCGTGAATACCCCTCCCAAGAGGTGTGTCTGATATGAAAGGTCACCACAGCTAGCATAGTGACTCTTCGCTCACTACTGTCACTTCACTCTAGTCTTCTCTTGCGTCTCCAACAGCTGCTTCTTCCATTTCCTTGAGCTCTTCTGAAATCGCATTCACCTCTTTCCAACGCTAGAAAACTTTCCCAAAGTCACACATACATTCCACAAAACACTTACAGAGGCATACATAACATAACAAAATAGGAACAAAGGCTCTATAGAAGCTCAATAGAGGGTTACAGAAGGTCAACAGAAAGCATCCAGCTCAACTAAAACCAATCAAAACCATAAAAAACCATTCAATGAAATTTCAAACAACCTCAAAATTCATCAATCATTACTCCATGCTTCCATAAAGAAGAAAAATAGAACAAAACAGAAGCTAGATAGAAGCTATCAGAACCAAACAGAACCGCAACAAAACCTAATAGAACATCATAGAACTTCATATCTCTACTGAAAAACATCATGAGCTTATCAAAACCATTCAATATTATCCAAAACACTCTCAAACCACTTCCAAATCAATCCATCATCATATGAAATCAACCATTTAGCCCTAAAAATTAACCAAAATCAACCCAAAAACATAGGTCATTTCAGCATTCAACATATCCCCACTCTTAATAAGGGAGCATCGTTGCGACCTAGGAAAAAGAGAATACAAGTTCATCAAATATCTCAACTTAATTTTCTTTAGAATATCCAATAAACCATCCAACCAAGACCCCGTCTTATAACCTGCATCTAATAAAGAATACAACGAAAGGACAACCCTCTATCCATTAACATAGATTATGAACAACAAAAAATCATGACAAACTCGTAAAGGATATAAGAGGTTTCTTCAATCTATCAATAAGATAGAATCATGAACCACCTTCCATCAGCTTCTCAATCAGGTCCATCTTCATCTTCAACTCCTCGTAAGAAGGATAATACACCACATATATATCACCTAACATACAAAAACTCATACAGACACAATACCAAGTAGTTTGAATGGCACATGCCCCCAAAAATTGGAAAGCAAAGAAAAAGTTTTTGCATTAAGAAAAGATGATACAACCAAGAAAATGCTTCACTTTGAAGCAGGCAAACATATTTCTTTTTAAACCGCATGCTAAGCTTTATACTCTCCAGAGCTTTACTCTCATCTACAAAACACTGAGGTACATTCTGGAGGAATTGTAAACAACACATCCTTTCTAGCAAGATAAGGAAATGGTAGGGAAAGCCTGTGGAAAGTAATACAAGATATTCATTTGAGCAACAGTCATGCCCACATTTGGATTTATAATCAAGTGGGGGATACTCTTTTGAGTATTCAGATAAGATTGCAAGCAAGATATCAACATAAGTGAGCAGCAAGGCATATAGAAGTATCCTCGGAATGAACATGCACCCGAGAAAGATGAAGATAAGAAGTCAAACATGTAGGAAATGTCTCCTAGGACCCTGGAATAAGAGGCAAGTCCTGTCAAAGAATCATGCAACGTCCATTACCTTCGACGGAGAATGTCACTGTCATATCCAGGTGTATCTAGCATTCATTGAGGAGGAAGGTTAACATAATCAGATGAAGATGGTAATGGAATAAGAGGGGAACATTGCAAAGGTGGATAATACAAATTAGAAAATGAAGGTAAGTGAAGGGATAAGGAAGATGGAAAAGATGGAGAATTTCAAAAACGTTTGAAGGGATTCCGCTGAGAAAACAAAAGGAATAGGAGGAACTATAGGAGAGGTTCAGAAGGGGTAGGAGACAATGTAGAATTAGCAATAAAAGGACATATAGTAAAAATAGGAACATGAGGGGATCCAGAAGGAGTAAAGGATAAAAGAGGAATAGTATCAGAGCTAGAAGAAACAAGACAAACATACAATGGAAAGTGATAGGACATGAGAGAATAGGAAATAAGATAAGAAGGATCCCACGGGTAAATAGAACAATGAAAATTAAGGGCATGGAAAAAGGAATCAGTAAACAATGGGTGATCAACAATATAGCTCAACAATTGAGTTTGCAATGGCTGAATATCAAACTTATGAAAGACACTCTGTAAATGAGGAGGTTCTAAAGCATCATCCTCCAAAGGCAGATGCCAAGCATGCCCTCTACACTAGGACGTTTGCTGATGATAAGTCTTCAATATTTCTGGTAATAAGAGCTCCACAGAATGAACATACATGACTGCTTGCAAAATCACATCCCCCAAATAAACATTCAGATCCTCCTCATCAGGATTTTGCAAATGACTTGTGAGATACATAAAAGACAATAACTGGGTTTCATGTGAAACTAGCTCATCCACGAATCTATAAAAAATAACTCTCAGCAAATCTACAGGGACCATAGATTTGACCACCCATCCTTTGGGGGTTCCAAATCCACATTGCTTAAGGAAATATACAAGGCAAACCTTTGTTGATTATACTTAATCTAGAAGGAGGGGGGCAGGGGGGGTGACACCAATTCAGCGTAGCGAGTAAAGTCATCATGCACACAGTTCATTTGTTGTTGAAGGCGTTCTACCTTAGCAGAAAACCCATCACACAGCTTAGCCTTTTGCTGCAGCTGGTCAAGCTCCTCTTTAGAAGATAAGACATAAGAAACTATAGGAGTTGAAGGAGGAATAGATAGAGTAGCAATTGTCTAGTTAAGCTCTTCAATAAGCTTCTTCTAGGATTCAACAATGTCTTGAAAATACTGCAATTGACCCTCACAAGTACCCAACTTACTAGCTGACTCAATCATGTCCTCAAGAGTTGCATTCTTTTCTTTAGTCAAAGACACATTCTTAGCTTCCAAGGTAGCTTTAGTCATATGCTTATGAATATCACTGAGGGTAGCTTTTTCCGATGCCAAGTTCTCCAAATCTTTGCTCAATTGACTAGTCAGGGAATCAACTTTGTCTTGCAATGAATTATAAACTCCCGTATAAATAGACTAAAGACAGGAAGTAAGGGAATTCTCCGATGTAGACTTGACACCATAAATCAATTGGGAAAGTAGAGGTCTTGCTAGCATCATCCGTAAGAAGAGAAAATTTGCTTATCTAGTTGCCCCTCCCTTTGAGCAGCAAATAAGTTAGAACAAGACAGGAATGAAGGGAGGGAACTACTAGAAATAGGAGGGGTAGTGTATTGCATAGGAGGATCTATAACTGAGACTGAAGAGGGACTTGGCAGGCCCATGGCACGTCTGCGTTTATTTCGAGAAAACCTGGGAGGGGACTCATCCTTCAAATCTGAATTCGGCTGTAATGGAGGGGAGGTGGAAAGGTGGAGGCTGCTTCAGAAGAGGAGAAGGATCAGCCCACTGACACACCACCAAGAGGAGGGGCAAGAGTAATAATTTTTTGAAGAAAGACACCATAAGAAACATTACTACCTTGACCTTTGACTTGCTGAAAATGTTGATCTGTCTTGGCCAGTATGAATGTAGCCCAATTAAACTTGGCTCCCTCAAGGATCCAAACAGACGTAGTGAAAAGCTCCTTGAATAGACATTTGGAAGCAGGCTTTTCGGACATGCATCTATCTTGGAGGAACTTGTATAGTTGCTTCCACACCGGAGAGGAGATATGAGCAATAGAAACCCGAGAGCTAGTAATAACTTTGCTGGACACCAAAGGGGTAGATGTCTCCTTCTAAAGAAGTGAAAGGATCTCCTCGATAGTCAATAACTGATTGCCATTAGGTACCAGACCAAACCAGATTGTTTTTTGTATGACGCCAGGAAAGAGTAGCAAAGCTTGTTGTCCACTGGTGGAAACTTAAGTGCTACAAATAAACAGAGATCAACACGAATACAATATGCCTCCAAGAGAAGGGAATAGTCATGCACCGACAATGACACATGATGGATCACAATCGAGGGAGTAGAGGAAGATGCTCAACCAAGAAAAATAGGAAAATTCTTGCAAAACCCAAACAAGCCACCACTAAGAAAAATATCAGGAAAAAGAAATAGAAGAACAGACAGGACTGGATTAGACTTCCCCAAGTAATCCACATCCTACGTAAAAAATTTGACATGACCTACACATGCATGCGATTGAAAGCTTCATGCGATGCAGGCAGTCAAGCACCCTGAAACCTCGTAATCAAGTACTTAAAAAGAATAGAAACTCAATCACACTGTATCCTAGACACTGAGACCAGACTTAGAATAGAATCACAGATTCGGACCATTAGAATAAACACAAACAAATATGACCGACATCTTTGAGTAAGAAATCCTAATCCACGTAGATGTTGGGGTATACCTAAGGTGTGGTGAAGTGAACGGGTGATCGCTACCAACTTCCTTTTAACCAATGAGAAATTAAGTTTCAATTCATTAGTAATTAAGCCCTTAATGCATGGTGAATTGAATTCGCATCCCAACCCAACTCAGACTGATTTGATTGATTGGATCAGGGGTCTCTAAAAAATGCAATTCATTTTTAGAAATTACATGATCTTTGGCATAAAGTATATGCATGCGTGACTTTTGGGGGTTCATTTTTAATTACCAAGATTAATGTGTCTGTAGTGCATTTGGGCGTGCACTGTGGATTAATTTTAGAAAATTAGGTGGGTTATTGTGCCGAAGTGCTCGTGCAACGACAAGGGTTCCTCTTACAATTAACAGTCGGGTCCATTTTAGTTACAAATTTAGGAAAGTGCATTGTGTTAATTTTGTGGGTGCAATGGTTGGGTTATTTTTATTTACAATTACCTGTGTGTTAATGTGCATGTGGGAGAGGAAAAAAAAAGAACCTTGCACTGTGTGGACACCCTCAAGGTATGAAGTGCACAATCCCTTGTCCAAATAATCAGTGTAGGAGAGAAAAATCCACGAGTGAAAACATCAGGGCGACTAGGTAATAGTCGGCCTCATGTCAAGTACGAGAAAACCAAATACTAACACCATGGTACAAAAGAAAAAGATAGGGGACATGACAAAATTGTCAAATGGATATATCATGTGTGAGGGGAGTGTATTAGTTGTATTTATTTATTATTTTTTTCATGTAAGGGCTTAATGATGTTTGTTGTTTGTTTGGTTGTTTGGATTTGTTTGTTTTGTTGAGTTATAAATTGAGTGTGGTTATTTTGTTTGTGTCGGTGTTTGTAGTTTTGTTTTTTTTTTTTGGGAGGGTGTGTGCAAATTTTTAATGTTGCTTTTTAATTTTTTTGGTGGTAATTTTCAAGAATCAAATGGAAATTCAAATATCAAAAATAGAAAAAAGAAGTGTCTTGAATTTTAATGAATTATAACAACAATTTTTTGCAATTGTTTGCAAATTTTTAAAGCATTTTTTAATGTGATAAATGGTTTTGTACACAAAGAATTATGTGCACATTGGTTTGTTAAATTTTTGTAAGTTTGTGGCGATTCAAAATCATGAAGGAATTGGTGTTTGATTTTGTAGGAAATTTTTTTGAGTTTTAAATTTTTTTAAATGAAATTGAAATGAATTTTTAGGAAATTTTGTGAATTTGGCCAATTTTTTAAAGGATTTGTCAAGTTGTGTGTTTGTTTGTGAATTGTAGAGATATGGATTTTGTGTGGTGTGGGTTTTTAAAATTTTTTTGGGTGTTTTTTGTTGATTTGTTTTTGTTTTTAAGTGTATTATGAATTTAAATTGTATGGTTTTTAATTTGTTTGCAAAATTGAAATTCGTTTTTTTTTTTGGTTTTTTTGTTCTTTTGTTTTTTAAGTTAAAGTGGTTATGTGTTTTTAAAATTTAAATTGGGTTGTTTTTGTTTTTAAAATTGTGTTTTGGGTGTGTTTTTTTTGGGTTTTAAATTTTTAATGTTTGGATAAATTAAGAGAGGGATCGATGGGTGTGCAGTTTTTATTTTTATTATTACGTTTTTTTTCGTTTGTCTTTTTTTTTTGAAAAAAATAGATTTAATGGGTTTTTTGTTTATTATTGTTTTAGAATTTGTAGTGTTTATTAAAAGAAAATTGGAGAAAAAATGGGGTTGGCGGGAGAGGGGTGGGGAGGAGGTGGTTGGGGAGGAAAGGGGGGAGGAGGAGGTAATGGAGATGGCAGAGAAGTGGAGAGAGGAGGACGTGGTGGCGCTAGGCATAGCGGGTGCGTTCGGTTGGTTTCTAATGGCGGCGATTGGCGGCAGGTTCGGCGGTCACCAACATTGGTGGCCTCTACAGCAGCGTGGGCGGCAACTAGTACCAGCAGGGGTGGCACCCAGCGGTTCTGCGAGGGGCGACTAAATGACGGCACGATGGCATCTGCCATGCGTGCTGACCAAATGGTTGTGATGTCGGGTGGGGGTGGTAGGAGGGTGAGGAGGAGGAGGAGAGACAAAGGGAGGGCGCTCGGGGGGAAAGAAGGAGGAGGGAGGAGAGGGTGCTCGGGAGGGGGAAAGGAGGAGGAGGGAGGGGAGGTTGCTCGGGAGGGGGAAATGAGGAGGAGGGAGGGGAATGGTTAGGGAAAAGGGGGGGGAGGTGGGAAGGGGTACGAGGGAAGGGGGGGAGGGCCCATGAGGGGATGGTGGGACATAGAAAAAAGGGAGGGGGGGTTTAAGTGTCTAGGGGGGGGTCACAAGCTAGGGGAGGGGGGGGGGGGGGGTCATAAAGGGAAGGGTAGGGTAGGGGCGAGGGGTAGGTAGAGGGCCGAGTGGGGTTAGAGGGCAAGCAGGGGAGTAAGGGACTCGAGGGGGGGGGGGGGGGGGGGGAGGACGAGGGGGAGGCAAGGGCTAAAAAGGGGGGAAGGGGGATTTGTGTGTGTGTTGGGGTTATTTTTTTAAAAAAATTATTGTTTTATATTGGTTTTGTTTTTTATTTTGTTTTTGTTTTTGTTTTTTTTTTGGTTTGGTGTGGTTTTTTTGTTTTTTGTTGTGTTTAAAAATTTAAAATGAAACGACCAATGGCACCCTCGTCCCGCGCGCGTACGTTGGACGAGGGTAAAACAATTTGCATTTCAGGGATTGAGAGGACATGCGAAAACATGTGGGGGGGGACGGTGGGAGGGACACGTCAATGCACCGGAGAAATTGCAATCGAGACTGGTCACGTGCAAACACGTGTAATTTTAGAACAAAAAATCATAGCAAAATTAAATCTAAAAAATTCGACAGTCAGAATGAAACGTGGAAAGAAGGAAGACTGTGCAAAATAATGTGCTGGAGAGTTTTGTAAAATGAGAATGCCGTTTTGACATGGATAGGATGCATTCACAAGGAAAAAATTGTAAAAACGCACCCAAAAATTTGAAATAAAAATTAATAAAAAACATCCGACTTTTGAAACCCAGTGAGGTGAACACAAAAAAAGTCGCAGGAAGGGGTCAAATAGGATGGGTAAGGTTGAATGCAATTTCGGGGACGATAGAGCACGTTAGGTCCAATAAGGAAAGAATCATCCGAAGCATCGACTATCTGGATTTGAACAGAGCCATTAGGATTGACAGAAAGTACCTTATAAGGGCTCATCCAACACTATTGAGACTTGCCTGGAAACTTGCTAAATCACAAATCATAGGCTAGGACTAAGTCACCTTCCTTGAACTCCTTATTCATGAAGCTGTCATGATAGGCTTTTCTGCGAGCTTGTGTGGCTTCCATGCATTGTAAGGCCATTCTGTGAGTCTCTCATCAGGACATTCCAGGTGCAAGAGACGGTGTTACAGAGACTTGTCATCTCCCAAGCGTTTCTTTGATGGCTACTCACAAAGAGGGTAGCTCAAGTCCAACAAGAAATACGACTTCTATTCCATACACCAATTGGAAAGGGTTTGTCATGTAGTAGCCTTATGGGAGGTTCTATACTCCTAGAGGGCCTCTATAAGTCGATCATCCCAATCATGACAATGTGCGACAATCGTTCTTGTCAGGATCGAGCATAGAATGCGATTGGTGACTTTGACTTGGCCGTTGACTTTGGGGTAATAGGGTGTGGATTTACGATAGCATATCTTGTACAGCTTTGTCAATTCTTCCATAATCTTGTTAAGGAAGTAAGTACCTTTGTCACCGATGAGCTCTAGGGGACTACCAAAGTGGGTGATGCTATTCTCGTACAAGAACATGGCCACACTATTGCCATCATCCCGCTTCAGAGCTTTAGTTTCACACCACTTTGTCACATAGTCTGTACAAACCAAGATGTATATGTTCTGTTTCCTTTTTGTTAGTGGATCAATGGGACCAATGAAGTTGATTCTCCACTTCTCAAATAGATTTAGGGAAAGGATTGATTGCAGTGGCATGGTGCTAGATTTGGTAGGTTTTCCCATTCTCTGACAAGCATCACAACATTTGCAATAGTCATAGGTATCCTTGTGGAGGGTGGGCCACCAATATCCTATGAGCAAGGCCTTTGTGGCTGTCGCTTCTCCTGCAAAGTGTCTGCCATAGGGTTCATTGCAGCATGCTTTTAACATGATTCCAATCTCTTCTCTTGCAACACATCTTTGCAATACCTCATCCTTGCCTTTCTTATATAGAGCACCTCCTAACAGGGTATAGGGGGACTGATTCCAATATAAGCTTCTTCTTCTCACAGCTCGAGATACCAAGGGGATAATGTTGGGTTGCCAAGAGGTTGGCTATGTTTGCGTACCATGGGGTAAGAGTTTCGACTAGAAAAAGGGAAGCATCAAGAAGGTCTATATCATCCTACTCTTCTTCATTGCTATGAGGGATTCGTGACAGATGATCAGCTAGGACATGAGAGTGACCGGGTTTGGTAACCACTTTAAAATCAAACTCCTGAAACAAAAGGAGCCATCTCATCATTCTTCCCTTCACATTCGCCTTGTTTATCAAGAAGGATAGGGCTTCATAGTCCACATAGAATTTGAAGTGCATTGACAACAGGTAGTTTTGGAACTTCTCCAAGGCAAACACCATAGCTAGACACTCAAGCTCTGTCACTGTGTAGTTTCGTTCTTTGTCGGTTACTTTCCATCTTGCATAATAGATAGGTTGATCTAACTTTGAGGGTCCGTTTTGGCATAAGGTTGCACCTAGGCCTTCAACTGATACATTGGTGTGCACATGGAACTCCTTCATCCAATCAGAAGGTTGTAGGATGGGTGCTTCAATCAAACACTGCTTCAGGGTGTTGAATACCTCATCACAATAAGTGGTCCTCGTAAACTCGACATATTTTTTGTGGAGTTTATGCAAAGGGGCTGCCTTTGTCACAAAGTGCACAATGAATCTTTTGTAATAGCCCATATGGCCAAGGAATCCCCTTAATTATTTGAGGTTGATTGGTGTTGTTAAGGCATCAATCTTCACTCAGATCTCAATTCCGAGGTCGTTCGATCCCCCATTTAATCCCCGCAAGGTTCGGGGTTGTGAAGCGGCTACTGGATCTAGAAGCCGAGAAGAGCGTGACAGGGCCCACCCGTCCAGACGGCGGATCTCAAATGGGAGTCCGTTTGCACCCCCAAACAGACTGAAAACCCTTCCATAGTAGTGTGAAAGTGGTTTTTTTTTAAGTGGACATTTTATAAATGAGATGAAATGAAACTCTAAATGAAGAAAATATGCAAAAACATGTCGTGATGCAGGGAGGGGCATTTTTTGATTGACGCCCCTTTTTTGGGGATGTATGTGCCTCTTGGATACTCAATCATGTAGAGAGAGAAGGGAAGATCCCTGATCCATGCCGAGAGGGCAATATTTTGATGGCAACCACATGCAATATGATGAAGGGAATGAAATTCTGGTTTTTAGTCTTTCTCTCTCCTCCCTCTCTCTCCTGCATAGAGGTTGGTCATGTGTAAGAAATCAAGAAGAAGAGGGGTTGAAGAATGCTTGTCCGGATTGGATTGCTTCAAGATGAAGAGGAGGCTGAGAAAAGAGGCTCAGCACTGAAGAATGGTTCCTGATTGGTCTGTGGGCTGCTCAGAATAATTATTAAAAAACCCGCAACACGCAAGACATGCGGTATGCTTCAATTTTACAAAGAAATTTGATTATTTTTGTTGGTTCATGATCCAAATGTTGTTCATATGCAATGAAATTTTGTTTAAACCTTGTTTGCATCATGGTTGAGGGTTGGAATTACAGAAATACAGAACCCGTAATGATTTAGAGTCGTTATTAATTCTTTAAAACCTGTAAAATGTCATTTTTAGTGGAAATTAGTAGTTTTTTTCTATTTTGAGTTGGAGAAAAGGGATAGAAATGGGATAAAATCAGAGAAAATGTCAAATCTTAGTTAGAAAAATGAGCCAATATAAATAAATCAGAAAATATCTATTTTTCATGAATAATAAATAGAGAAAAAATAGCAAAAATTGGATTTTTTGTGCTAAAAAAATATGAAAAAATAAGATTTATGTGTGTGAATATTTGGCAAGGTTAAAGCATGAGGTTAAGCCTCAGTTTGGCCTTGTCCTTTGTGTTATAGTCTATGTTTATCGCTTTTTACATACAAGATACAAAACAACCATTTACACCTATACACCGTAGCAACACCTAAACGGTGAGGGGAGGATGGAGGTTGTGCGACAATATAATTGCTGAAAATATCCAAATTCTCATTTTCCTCTTTGTGCATAGCATTTAGGGATCGTTCCATAGTTAAATATAGGCGACTAGTAGCACGAAAGTTTCGGTGCTAGTCCCTAAAGCAGCACAGCACGTAACACTTAGTTAAAATTCATGAAAGGGTTGTTTTCCGTACCTCACATGGCTGGTTTTTTAATCATTAAATGGTTTTGCGCAATCGTCATACACCTTGCATCAAGCTTGTCATGTGGTATCTCTTGGAATGCATTGCACTTGATTGATAAACTTTGACCAACGCTTAGAGGACAGGAAATCTAAGATGTAGGTTTAGACGGGCGTTTCCATTGGAAAAAGTTTTGTGAGGCAAATCAAAATCTCCTGGAATGCTGAATTATGAAAGAGTGGAGTTTGTGCATTATGTTATATGTGTTAGCGACACATCTTGGAGCTAATCCCCAAGGTGTAGGAGAGTCGCAATGGAGCCACGGCAATCAACCGAGAGGTGCTTCCCTATGTGTGTATTACGAGGCATTATACCTATATGTTATGGGATCTTCCTCTGAGGAGAAGGGAAGGTGAATGTTGGACTACACATTGGATATAAACGCAAAATCGTCATAAGCATTTAGTGCAAAATGAGTTTTAGACGCTCCTAGCCCGCGAGGCCATGTGGTGGGGTTGTCTATCGTATGTATGAGGTCCGGCTAGTGCTATAGCCAGTGCCGGCTCATTTTAGGTCTCATCACTCCTTAGCCAAGGGAGAGAGAGTACCTGATTTCCTTAAGAAAGATTGTTTTCTGGCCAGACTCTACCCTCTACTAAGGGAGAAGGTCAAAGGCAAGTTTCCCACATCCTATGAAGAATCAGTCACTTATGCTAGGGAAAAAGATAGGAAATTGAAGTATTGAGCCTAGTTGAAGGGGGGAGTTAAGCCCATGTAGGTTTTACCAACCATGCCAAGGCCTAGAGAAATAGCAGAGGTCCCACCCAAACCAGAAATGCCACAGCAAGAGCTTCTACAATGCATTACTAATCAACTTGAAAGCCTTTCGTTAAATTTAGTACAAGGAGTACGGCCCCCTCTCCTCACAAATGAAGGCAATTGGGGCCCAAGGAGACAAGAAAGAGAGTATGTTTGCTATAATTGTGGGGAGACTAGCCATGTTATGTATTTTTGCCCCCATCCCAGGCGTCTACCAGAAAATGGGTTTCAACCAAGGAGGGGACAACAAGTGACACCACCTAGGGAGAGGCTTGTTCTATCGAATCCAGGGCCTCCACTACCGATTCAAGTTCTCCAGCATCCTTGACCACTTGCAAAGATATTGCCCTTACATGTCCAGTCACTAGAGAATTGTGACATCATGATGATTAGTTTGGATGAGAGTGATGTCAAAGGGAAGGCCAAAGTAGCAGAGGTTGAAGCAATGTCGGTGAAGAAAGCCCATAGAATTGAGAGGATGGAGCCTACACCACCAAAGGAGGTTGAAAATATGAAAGAAGAGGCAGAGTCTTTTAAGGCTTTAAAGACAGGCGGCAGTAAAAAGAGGAGGGCTTGCTCATGCCGACGCATTGAGCTAGATGATTTTTCCCTAGGTAAACATATTAGAGCTTATGATTTGCTTGCTGATGTGAGGGATCAAGGGCCAAAAATTTCATGGCCACAATTACTGCATCTATCTCCAACAGTGTGGTGACAATGGTCAAAGATGGTAAGCATTAGACCCGTGAAGAATAGACACGTGAATGCAATCAAGGCTAGAAAGACAAAAGATATTGTGCCTCTAGTGGAAGCCGAAATCAATGGGCTGAGAGTATCAAAGACATATGTGGATGGAGGTGCAAAAATTTGTGTCATGACGGTAAAGTTGATGCATCGTTTGGGATTAGAGATAAGTGAAACTACTAAATTTAGGGCCAAAATAGCTAACAATGTAGTAGTAAATTGTTTGGGAGTTATAAAGAAAGTTAAGGTAAAGGTGTGTGGAGTGCAATTGGAGCTTAACATGTATGTGATGCCAATGAAGGGGGACGGCTATCCACTTCTTGGGCAACCATGGCTAATGGGAATAAAAGCCAGCCAATATTGGGAGAGACAAGGGCTTTAGGGCTAAGGCCACGGAAGGGGATGCATAAAAATTGGAAGAGTACTATCTACAACATGAAGGAGGGTTGACAGGAGGATCTTGCGTTAGAGACCACCATTGATGAATGGAGTTCCAGGCAAGGATTGGTCATCTGCGAGACAGAGGGAAAGTCTTCTAATGAGGAGGAAGAAAGCTCTCTAGAAGTGATGGGGATTACATTGAAAGGGCCTTCTAGTAGTGAAATTCTACAACAACTTCCAAATATCGAGAAGGAGGGGTTAGAAAAAATGTTGGCTAAGGATCTATCAGCTGAGGAGAAGGCAGCCTACATAGAAGTGGTGATAAAACACTCAACACTTTTTATTTCTAATTATGAACACATCACAAGTGTGACAGCAGTACAACATCACATTAATCTAAAAGATGGAGCAAGGCCAGTGGTGTAGCAGCTACGACGGTTGGGAGTAGTTCAACAAAACACTCTACTCACTAAGGTGCAACGACTTTTGAAGGCAGGCTTCACCTATCCAATAGGGGACTCAGAGTGGGTTTCACCTGTAGTAGTGACACCCAAGAAGAATGGAAAATGGTAGATTTATGTGGACTACAAGCCGCTAAATGTTGCAACAAAGAGAGATCACTTTCCTATTCCCTTTCAGGATGAAATACTCAACGACGTGGCCGGGCATGAGAGATACACTATTTGTGATGGGTATTCAGGTTATTTCCAAATCCAAATACCTGAGGAGGATCAACAGAAGACCACCTTCATCATACCATGGGGATATTTTTCTTACAAAGTAATGCCATTTGGATTAACAAATGCCCCCTAGTGATTCATGAATTATGTCTTTCAGTCATATTTTGGTAAATCCAACAGAGTCTTTATTGATGATTTTTGTATTTATAGTTCTAAGGCTCTACATCTAGGAAAGATGGATGAAGGTTTCAACTGCCTCATACAAATAGAGGGGCAACTAAACCATTAGAAGTATCGTATTGGCAAAAGTAGAGTGACTTTGTTAGGGCATCGTAAGTGAGAGGGGCATTGAAGTGGATCCAAACAAAATTAAGGCCCTATTGGTGGTGCCATCACCATCTTCTGTGAAGCAACTAACCTCTTTCATTCAAAAGGTGTGATATATGGGGCAGTTCATTCATCACCTCTCCCAAGTAGTGTTTTCACTACAATAGTTGACCCACTCTGAGGAGGTCTTGTGGAGTAATGAAAGTGAAAGGTGCTTTTTCAAGAGATGAAGAAGGCTCTCAGTACCCTTCCCATAATTTTACAGACTTACTGGGATCAAGAGTTTTTTGTCAACTGGAGTTTTGGGAAAGATGCTCTAGGGGCAGCACTTATACAAAATGATGCTAAAACTGGCCTGATGAGGCCAGTTTACTTTTCTAAAACTGTCCTGATGAGGCCAGTTTACTTTTCTAGCAAAGTAATGACAGCATCAGAATGAGGGTACAAGATGGTAGAGGTGATGGTTTTGTCTCTAATTTTTTCTCTAAGTAAGTTTCATCCTTATCTTCTCCCTAGGCCATTCACAGTGATCATGACAGAATAGCATTTTTCCTATGCCTTGCAGCACATGGATGTTTCAGCCAGAATCAATAAGTGGGTGATACAACTCCAAGAGTTTGACTACACCTTCAAGGTGGAAGACTCTACTCGAAGCCTATTTAGTTGATTTGTTGACTCATAGATGCCATCAAAATAAGGAAAAAGAGAAGGGAAAGGTAAAAGAGGAGACATCTCCTCTTGAGGACCCACCACGGGTGGAGAATTCCCATGCCCTCTACTTCAATGGGGCCTACAAGCATATTAAAGACAAAGTGGTAGCAAGAATAGTATTATTCAGTCCTAAAGGTGACAAACTTTATGGTGAAGGTATTAGCCTCCTAGAGGATTTCCATTCTAACAATGAGGCAGAATATCAAGCCTTGCTTTTAGATTTGAGGTGGTGTCTCTCACATGGTGTCACTCAACTTAATGTTTTTGGGGATTCTATGCTAATTGTTAAGCAAATGAAAGGAATCTAGGCTTGTAAAAATGATAACTTAGCCGTGAAAATGAAAGAAGCTAAAACTCTCGTGAGGAAGCTACAGAAAGCCCAAATTTATTTTTTTCCAAGGCGCACAAACGGCAACATTGATGCTCTAAGCTGAAAATTTGAAAGAGGTAATGGTGGGCATCATTGCAGTAAAGTTCCCCTTGTTTCAGGGTAACTTTCAACTACAAGATGTGCTTTATTTTCTTGAGCATAGTGAGGCATCTACACATATGAATAAGAGTGAGAAAAGGTGGTTGGCTACTAAGGCCACTAAATACCGCTTGATAAATGATGTGTTGTATTGCAAAGGAAAGGATGCAGTGCTTAGAAGGGTGCCAACAACAAAGGAGATTATGGATGTGATTAAGAGTTGCCATGAGGGGGTTTGTGGCGGATATTTTGCTCAAGAAATAACTAGCAAAAAGATTCTCCAAGCTGGTTTTATGTGGCCAAGTCTGCATCGAGATGTGCAACATTGGTGCCGCACTTGTGATGCTTGCCAAAAGGTTGGACCAAGGAAGCTAGTACATGAGGAACAAAATCCCATAACTAGATATGGCCCATTTGAGAAATGGGAGATTGATGTAATAGGGCCACTCCCACAAACTCAGTCTAGCAATAATACATCATAATGGGTGTGGACTATATGATGAGATGGGCTAAGGCTTCAGCAACTAGTAGAATCACAGCCCCAGAAGTAGGGAAATTTGTGTTTGAAAACATTTGTTGCAGGTTTGGCACACCTTTAGAAATTATCTCTGATCAGGGTCCTGGTTTTATGGTTAATCTAGTGGGAGAGCTAATGGAAAGGCTAAAAATCAAGCGCAGGCATTCTAATCCCTACTACCCGCAGTGTAATGGTTTGGTCAAAAAGGTAAATGGGCTAATTTGTAAGATAATTACCAAGCAAGTACACATGCTCCCTAAGCACTGGGATAAAAAATTGAGTGCAGCTCTTTGGGCCTATAGGACTTCATTCAGAACCTCACTTGGCTGTACTCCATTTCACCTCATTTATGGCCAAGAGGCTTTGCTTCCTATAGATGTGAAACTGGCCAACTTACATATTTTAGTAGCCAGTCAAGAGAAGAATCAAGATAAGAAGTTAGAGGAAAGGATCTTGGATCTAGAGAGACTGGAGTTAGATAGAGAAGCAGCAGTCCAACACTATTCTATGCAGGCTGAAGAGAGGAGGAAGACATTTAATAAAAAGCTAGCTAGCAAGCACGTAAGGGAAGGATCACTTGTGCTATGCTATGATAACCGGTTTGATAACAAAAAGGATGCTAAACTTGTGTTCAAGTGGGAAGGGCCATTCATGGTCATAAGGAGATATCCAAATGGTAGCTATAAGCTAGGTGACATGGATGGGAGGATTCACAAGACAAGGGTAAATGGATGGCGACTCAAGCCTTATTTTCAAAGAATTAGGGACACTTTAGAGCAGTCATTCAACAAAGGGCCACCAATGAGGGGGTGTAGTCCTCTGGTGCGCAGATTGGATGCTGTATGCTTGCGTAGTGAATGCCGGAAGGTCCCCAAGAACAAAAGAACTCTACTTTTTGCACAAAACTCAAGGTAAAAAGCATGCACGACATGAACAAGAGACCAATTGGGTGCAATCTCCCCCCATGCCTTGTGTGAGCGCTCCACAAAGCATGTATTTTTTTGTATTAATCATCTTCAAGCTCAAATAATAGCCCCAATTACAAAATAGCACGCTTTTGGCTTTTGAGTTTGCTTTAGCACAAAATAGAAATAAAGCTAATGGGCGGCGCCCAAAGAGTCAGGCATACCCAATACAATGTCCAAATACAAATATCATAATCGTGCGCCCATGCGCATACAAAATAATAAATAAATATCCAACGCCTCAATAAATAGGCGCGACAAAATATAGGCGCCATGCCTAAGGTATGTGCCCATCAAAATATAAGTGATAACTCGAATACTCGCTATCCTCCAATGCTTTCCTCCGCCACTCTTGCTATCTCTACACATCAA
Source organism: Lygodium microphyllum (assembly GCF_053477565.2). Lineage (NCBI taxonomy): Eukaryota > Viridiplantae > Streptophyta > Polypodiopsida > Schizaeales > Lygodiaceae > Lygodium > Lygodium microphyllum. The sequence continues at coordinate 35,615,104 of NC_141154.1, read as the reverse complement.
CTGAAGCATTCACAATCGTTAGTAAAATAATACAATTAATCCGACAGAAGTGAATACCTAGCAGTCTTCAGCTACATAAATAAATCAACTGGTTAGAAATCAATCCTAACATTAATTTATTACGAGTGCGCACTCTAAACTCATAAACATTTATTAATTTAATATGTATTTTACGGAATCCCGCTATGGAATCACCCATGTACACACTAAATTAATGAAACGCCCGAAAAGGATAGGCGTCCCCATCAACTTCTCGCACAAAGAATCCACTTTGTGTATGAACCCCGGTCAACAAAGTTTACGGAATCCATCATAAAACCTCACGAAATCCACCGTGGCACGGAATCCACCGTGAAATATGCCTCCTGGCATCATCCTCCCTGCTCTATTAGATCATCATTAGCAAGCTAGAGGCATGAATGCCTCTAACCTAAGGGGAGGGCTAATGATCCAGTTTTTTACAAATCGGATTTCTACCACAAAATTTGGCCAAAACCCCTATCAAGAGCCTTACCCATATCTTAAACCCTACATCTTATCACTTTGGATTTACTCTTCAAGCACTAGGTATGCTACATTGCTTCTTGGGTTATGATAACTCTAGCAAGTGGGAAAACAAGTTCTTAGGAGGGATGTCAATGTAAAGGGTAAAAGGAATGGGTTATCTTAGTGAAGATGGAAATGGATTACACCTAGGGGTTGAGTGAGTGCATAGATTTTTTTCAAAGCACTAACCTCCAACTACACTTGGGTTCCAACTGGATCACCAAGATTTGGGATCTATCACCATCATTAGAGGACACCTCACCCTTGTACACAAGTCAATGTCCACATCATGGTTTCATTTGGATCTTACACAAAAGCTTACAAGCATGGACCCCCTCTGTCACATGCTTATATGTATTTATATATATATATATATATAAAGAATTAAAGTCAAAGCAGCTTTTGAAAGACATTTTTAATAATTTTAATAAATCCCACGAAAAATATAATTTCAAGAAAATTATCATGCAACCCGATCGGTTTTGACCTGATCTACAAAGTTGCAAAAGAAACTTTTTTCAGATTCTTCACCGATTTGAAGTTACAAAGGCGCAGATTGCACTGCAGACAATTTTCTTCTCTCTTTCACCCTTTTACATCAAACTTCCCATTTTATCATTCTTGTAATATATTATAATAATGTGCTTCGAGCACCCACCTCTTGTAATCTAGCTCCCTTTCTCTAGCTTGTCTACCATCATCGTTGGCTTCTTGCATGATGACCAAGGTGGAGACTTGTCCCAATGCCACTATTCTCCATATTATCAAAGTTGGCATACATCATCTAGGATTATGCTAATCAATAATATTATCTTAATGTAATCTCTCATGGAGACTCTATAAGGTGCCCATGGAGATGTAAACACACAATCACAAGCACATGAGAGCACTCTAGATCACCAAGCCCAAAGGGGAGCCACTAAGAGCACATTATGCAACACCCTCATGCTAGTCCATCTTTTTGAGGTAATTTATGAGTGAGTCTCTCTTTTTATATAGCATTCCATGAATACATAATGGAAAGATTCCTCTATCTCTTCTCCTCTTGCCTCCCTCTCTTCTCATCTCTCTCCCTCTCTCTCATATTCTAATATGACGTCTAGATCATATGGTGTCCAGATCGTATGTACTCTCTTTCAATTCTCCCTCTACATCCATACTTAAACTTATTAAGTAAGACTTTCCATATGCTCTATTGGTAGGGAATCCTTATTTCCTCATGTTATATATATGTTCATGGGAGAAATTAGGAGCCATCACCTCTCTTAACCTTCCATCATCTCCATTTCCCTTAAGATGGGCTACAAATTCTCTCTTCTTGTGAAGTTGTGTTTTGATTCTTTCCATTCACTTAGGAAAGGGATGTCCTAGCCCATCCTCCCTTTTAGCTAGGTGGTGTCCTTCTTTATCTCTCTTAGTGAGGATTGGAGACTGGGTGGGTAAGAGGCAACCCACTCATGTTTTCAACTCTCACTAGGTATCTCACTAAATCTTGATAAATGTGTTTTCAGAGTTCTAAAAGGAACCTTGTTGGGACATATCATTTCTAAAGAAGATATTGCCATAGGTCCTACTAAAATTGCTAATATTTTTACACTTCCACCATAAAAATTTTTGAAACAACTTTGAGGATTTTTGGGGCACATAAATTATTATCAACGATTTATTTTTTATTTTGCAAAGGTTGTATCACCTCTAATAAATTTGTTACGAAAGTATATTCCTTTCAATTGGGATGATGCTTGTCAAGCAACCTTTGATTTTCTTAAAAGTTAACTAAGGGACTAGTATTAGCATCCCTAGTCTGGATGAAGGAATTCCACATTTATGCAAATGCTTCTATGCATGCTATGGGGGGCTATTTTATGTCAAGCAAACTAGAATAAGGTGGATCATCCAATTTACTATGCAAGTTAGAATTTAAGTGATATGGAAAGAGATTATACCACCATTGAGAAAGAATGCTTATCAATGGTTTTTGTGGTGGAGAAATTTTGCCATTATTTATTGAGGAATAAATTTTCTATCTACATTGATCATGAAGCCTTATTTTCTCAATCAAGCAAAACTTTTTGGGCAAGTGATTCATTGGTTGTTATTGTTTCACGAGTTTGATTTTCAAATAATTACTCATCCTAAAAAGCTTATGTTCTCACATATCGTCTTTCATGATTATTAACATGGGATAAGAAAGAGGGTGTGGAGGATGCATCACTTTTTACTGTGGTAACACAAGTTCCATGGTTTGTTGATATTGTAAATTTTCTTAGTATTACTCGATATCCACATGGTGTTGGAAATGACAAAAGTGATACATTTAATGCAAGTACACTCCTACGAATTATTAGGGGGTTATTTATATAAATCTTTTCCAAGTGATGATATCTATCATTGATGTGTAAGGAAAGATGAAGTCCAGATGGTTCTTAAAGCATTACATGATGTGCCTTGTGGTGGCCATTTTGTCGGGTGAATTGATAGCAACGAAAGTTCTACTAGCTAGTTATTGGTAGCCTGCTCTATTTAAAGATGCTCATTATTATTGTACTAAGAAAATTAATTTGGTTTATGGGACTAATGCTATGTTCCCTATTGAGTAGGAGTTGCCCACTCTCTGAGCGGCTCTTTTGTTATAGTTAGGGGAAGCTGAGTCCCTGAAACATGGGATTTTACAATTAGTGCAACTAGATGAGGAGTGATTATTGGCTTTACAAAGTTTAGAAGCTATATAAAAGCATTGTAAACCTTAGCATGATCAAAATATCAAAGTATGTGAGTTTAAAGAGGGAAATTTAGCTTTACTATATGACAATTGCTATTATAAATTTCCTAGAAAGCTTAAAATTCATTGGCCAGGATCTTTTAAGGTTATCGAAGTTTATGAAAATGGTTTATAGATATGTAGGATATTAATGCTAAAAATGAGATCTTTAGGGTTAATGGCTTAAATCTTAAAATTTTGTGACTTAGAGATGCCAAGTATAGTTAAAATAGTGGTTAGGACTTCAACTACCATATCTCACCTTCAAATACCTACCATTTCTAACATTACCCACATAGAAAACAATTTTTTTGCTTTCAATTACCATATCTCTTTCCTCATTCTAGACAGAGATGGAGGTGTCCTTAAGTTTGCATTCATGACCTTAGTCATCATCATAGAAAAGAAAAAAAGAATCCATTAGTATTAAGCTCTAAGTTGAAGTCTAAAATAAAAGAATTAAATATGACAAATCATATGCGAAAGGATTCTAAGAAAAATTGGAAGTGGCGATGGAGGTGAAAACGAAGTGTTTGTTGAGTGACGATGCTGATAGACTAATTTTCTATACTAGACTATGGAGACACGGACTTACAAAGACACAATTAGAAATTCCCAAGTGTGACATTTCTTTATCGATTAAGAACATGCAAATTTTTCAATTTACTATGTTTATTATTTTAGTCTATGCATTGAAAGGTCAATTTTTCATTCTCTATGTTTTATATGAATTTTAGACTTTTTTTAAATAAAAATAAAAATATGAGAACACATCAAGCTAGTTATAAATATATATTTAAAAATTCAAAGAAAAATATAGAATGCATACTAGTTAATTATGATATTTTTATATATTTATAATGTTGAGAGAAATCTTTATTATTTTTCTCAAAACTTTTAGAATCCATTTACTAGGTTTAAAAATTAAGAAACTGAGTTTTTTGAGTAAACATTACACTTTTTACTATGTACTAATTACATATGATATTTGTATATATTTATAATATTGAGATCTTTTATCTCAAAACTTTTAGAATCCATTTTTTGGGTTTAAAAATTAAGAAACTAAGTTTTCTAAGTAAACATTACACTTTTTACTACATAAAAATAATGAGAATGGCTTATAATTAGTTGCAAATTTGTGAGATTACAAAGAAACATGATTCTAATTTCATGTAATTTTATCAAATATTTATAAGCTAATGAATAATTAAATTCAAATTTTTAACTCAAATCACACACTTAAATTATTGAAGCAAGAACATGTATGTGTTTCTTTAGTGTGTTATTGTGTATTCACACTAGAACTAAAGGGTTGGGAAAGACTAAAATTGATCATACACTTATCCAAAAAAATTATTTATAGTTAAATTTAAAAAATATTCTAAACGTCCAAAATATTTCATGTGATTATTTGAAATACATTTGTGAAATACATAAAACCAATGGCATTAGAGTAAGCCTTAGCACTAATAAATGAGTATTGTAAATCAATTCATTTTAACTATTAATGCATGGCGAGCTTGACAACGTGGCATGCGCAGAATAGGTCCACAGATGGAGTTCAACGAATATCAGTGGATTCACACACATGGAGCCACATTGACTCTACCTTCCCAGGCTTTGCCCAAGAGCCAAGGAATCTTTGGCTTGGTCTTGTTATGGATGGCGTGAGCCCATTTGGTCTGCGCTCAATTGATTAGGGAGGAGAACTCTAGGTCTAAACATGAACTTTGTGTGTGAAGATGCGAGAGTGAGTAAGGAGATATTCTTTACTATGTTTGTTTTCTAGTTTAGGGAATCTGAGGAAGGATATTCTATTGTGATTTTAAATAAATAAATTGTTTAAATGTTAAAGGTACAACAACGAGCTACCATTACAGAGTGGGTTAATGTTTTAAAAGAGGATTAAAAATTTGGGTTGCATGTTAGGTTGTTTTCTTTTGGATGATTGTTTTTTTAACTTAAGTAAAAAGATTTAACTTATAAGAGGAGGAGACATAAACATTTAAAAAAGAACTTAAATGGTAATTTTGTAGATCATAGAGATTCATATCGTGAAACACTATTGCAAAAGTTAAACAAAACAAAAATCCTAGATAAACTATCGTAATGCAACAAGAGCAAATTATAAGGAGCCACCCTTGCAAAATGGGAGGAAATCATAGAGAATGACATATTACGCTTTTATGTTATACTAGTTTATGTTTTATTTGTAAATGATCATCTTTTTTTAATTTTATCTTTTTAATGGTACTATCTTTTTTATGGTCTTATCTTGGACCCTATATGTATAAGTTGACAAGTCTCTCATTCTCATTTTATATAGCTTGCTTTCTGCCTCTCTCACTTTTAGACCCTTGCCCTCAATCCCTTCTCTTACACAATACCCAAGAAAATATTCCCAACTAAGAAACTTCATGGACTTTTTATAGAGGAAAAAATTTAGAGGTTGTGAAGACCTATTTCAAATTGTTAACTCTCACATCTATTTTTATGATACATGATTAACAAGGTATTCTCGATGCTAGAAATAGCATATGATTTTCCTTTAGATACCATACCAACATTTTTGGCTCCCATCTCATACCGCAAGCTTGAAGAGATTGAGGATGCAATCGATGCCCTAATGGTGGCTAAAATTTACATCTATAAGCAAGCTGCTATTGGGGCAAAGGAGGAATTCAAGGCCACTTGTACTAGGGTGGATGCCATGAGACACCCCACTGGTACACTTGAGGTATTACCCCCCACATGATAAATGATTCAAATTCTAGCATGGATCTAACCCAAGAGACTAAGGTTGAGGATAATAAACCCTAAGAGGTATATCTAATTGCTCATATGTCTATTTTCATTTAGCTTGATAAAATTCCACTAATAGTTTTTCTTGTGATTTCAAGTCTAATGAATATAGATGTGTTTGCCAATAGTTTAATAGAATTTTTATTTAATTTAATAGAATTCCAATAATGGTTTTTCTTGTGATTTTATGTCATATTGAATATAGACAACTTTGCCAAATAGATAAGGGGCCTAAGGGGATTTTGGAAGAGATGCCAACCTCGCTTAGTATATAGGGTGTATCCCCCCTCAATATATTACTATGGTCAACACCAACTTCACCCCCACTACTTGTGTCCAACTCATGATTCTCAAATCTCTTTTGAAGATCCTAGTGTCTCTAGTATCACCCCAAATGCCAATAAGATTGTAATGAATGAAGATGAGAGGAGAGAGGAGAGAGGAGAGAGGAGAGAGGAGAATGAGTAGAAGAGAGAGAAAGAGACAAAGAGAGAAATAAGAAAAAGGAGAAAGACTAGAATAGGAGAGATAAATACAAGAAAGATAGGAGAAAGAGGGAGGAAGTCATGGAAGCTTGAGAGAAAGGCGAAGAGTCAATTCTTGATTATGTATGGATGTCTCTTGCACCTTCTATACCCCGATCAATGTAACTAGGTGTCTAATCCCTAGTTCCTATGTATCCCACTTGTTACATTCCATCCCTACCCTAAGAGTCTTTTCTCTCAAAAACAAAAGACAATTGGAAGACTTGGCAAAGGGGCCAAGAAGTGGGGGTGTAGAGTACTACTCTGATCCACATTACAATGAGAAGGGTGGGTGAAGACTGTGGATGCCATGCTATCCACTACAAGCATGTTGGTGTAAATCTACCAAAACTTTTGATAGGCTACTCCAAATGGGGCGTGCCACACATGTTGAAATTGAGCTTATGACATGCACTTTCAGCCCATGTAGGGAGCACATAGTTCTAATTGAGGCAGATACAAAACTATTCTAAAACAATGTGTAGTCTACAGGTAGTGTGTGGTCACAACGAAGCTCTACTTGTAAGCTGAGTCACCAACTCTCTTGAGGATTTAGTACGGGCCATAGAAATAGTGGGCTAGCTTGTTACTACTACCTTCTTTGAGAGTGGAGTATCGAGACTTAGGCACTTTCAAGAGAACCAACTCTCCTTCTTGGAATTCCAAATGCCTTCTTTTCTCATCGACATAAAGCTTCATATGGTTTTGTGCCTTCTAAAGATTCACTTTGCATTGCTAGAGCAAGGCCTACATGTGTTTCAACTGGGATTTAATCCGGGAATTGATCTTATCATTGAACAAGACTATAGGGAGGGGAATCTTATACCCATACAATGCCTCAAAAGGACAAAACATAATGCTAGAGTGAGTGGGTCTGTTATATGCAAATTCAGCCAAGTGGAGCCGCATATCCCAACTGTGTTGTACATCATAACAAAAGTCTTGTAGGTACATCTCAAGCCATTTATTTACCCATCGTTCTGGCCATTTGTCTATGGATGGTATACAATGGATGGAGCAAGCTTGGTATCCATAGACATGAAAAATGCCTACCAAAAGTTGCTCATTAAATTGGCATCCCGATCATGCACTATGACTTGTGGTAATCCATGCAATTTGAATACATACTCCATAAACTGAGTGGCCACTTAAGAGATAGTGTATTGGGTCTTAATTGGGATAAAGTGGGCAGTCTTGGTAACATAGCCAACTACGACATATATATTATTCCATCCTTTCTTGGTAATGGGGAGGCCAGTAATGAAGTCCATGGTGATAAGTGTCCATTCCCCTTCAAGAATAGGAAGGGGCTAAAAGAGGCCAGCAGGTTTAAGCATCATGTCCTTGTTCTAATGGCATGGAACACATTTGATCACAAAATCATTGGCATCCCTCCTCCATAAGCCTTTCCTATGAAAGCTCTTGGTAATCCTATCGTAGACTTTGAAAACACATAAATGACCAACATTGGGGCAAGGATGCATCTCTTCCATGATCTTTTCTATGAAGGGAGAATTGTGGGGGACAACAATTGCCATGGGACCAAATACGGCCATTTTTGAACTGATATTGGGATTTTTCAACCATTAACCCATGCTATAATTTTTGAAATATGTAACTAAATTCCTCATCCAACAAATAAAGTCCCTAAAGTTCTTCAATCCAATCACTATGCAACTATGAGATGGAAGATACTCTACATGTCCACATTCGTGTGAGTGAATTAGCCATGATGTTATCTTTGCCCCAAGTGTGAGAGATATCAAAATCATAGTTTTGCAAGGTTTATACCCATCTCCACTACTTAGGAGTCAAAGTGGACTAAGTGAAGAAGTATTGGAGGACTTGATGGTCACTCTTCACCCTAAAGCAGCTATCATATAGGTAATGGTACCATTTCTTAATAGTATGGAGGATGGCCAACATCTCCTGGTCATAAACATTCATTTGCATTCCTTTTCATCAAGGTCAAACTCTTAAAAGAAATCACACCATGCTCTTATAGCATTATAGCACCAATACCTTGGCCATTGGCATCACATTGAATGGTAAACTCCTTGGAAGTCAGGGCATATGAGGATGGGGGTTGAAGTAAGCATTTTCTTCAATTTCATAAAGCTAGGATTAGTAGTGGTGTCCCAAAAGAACGATTCCTTCTTTAATCGATCAGTCAAAGGTGTTGTAATGGTGGCATAATGCTTGATGAAGCATCTATAAAATGAAGAGAGACCAAGGAAACCATGTAATGAAGTAGTGGTGGATGCTATGGGCCAATCCATTACACATCGCACCTTTTTAGGGTCACATCTCCTCTACCTTGTTTTGATCACATTCTTATTGAGCCAACCTTGTAGCCAAGCCAATCATGGCATGTGAATTCTTTTCTTCCAACCGGCTGATAGCATTCTATTGAGGTTCTATTTGGTTGTGATAACTTCTGTTTAGCTTTTATTATGTTCTGTTTTTCTTCTGTATGGAAGCATGGAGTAATGATTGATGAATTTTGAGGTTTTTTGAAAGTTTATTGAATGGTTTTTTCTGGTTTTGATTGGTTTTAGTTGAGTTAGATGCTTTATGTTGACCTTCTGTAACCCTCTATTGAGCTTCTATAGAGCCTATGTTCCTGTTCTGTTCTGTTATGTATGCCTCTGTAAGTGTTCTGTGGAATGTATGTGTGACTTTGGGAAAGTTTTCTGGCCTTGGAAAGAGGTGAATGCAAGTTCATAAGAGCTCAAGGAAGTGGAAGAAGCAGCTGTTGAAGATGCAAGAGAAGACTAGAGTGAAGTGACAATAGTGAGCTATGAAGAGTCATTGTGTTGGCTCTGGTGACCTTTCATATCATACACACCTCTTGAGAGGGGTATTCATGACCAAAGAAGGGTTATTATGAGTGATTATTGAGTATTGTAGTGAGGATATAATGTACTATTGAGAGAGAGAGAGAGAGAGAGAGAGAGAGATTAGAGATGGCCAATTCTATGCAAAGCAATGTATCTACCTATAAGAGATTGTGAGAGAAAGCTATGAAAACTCTGAGACGAATCACATGTGATATCTTTCCATTAAAAGTGGTGTATTATCTTGTGTTTTCAATTTCTATCAAATAATTCTATGAATAATATGAAGAGAATGATGGATTTTGTTCAAGATAAAGCCGTGGGAGAATTGTTTCTATGAAGCTGTGTGAAGATTTCTTGTTCATGGTGTTGTTTTCTTTGTTAAGATCATATCAAATATAAGAAAAATATGGTTGTTGATGATACAATATAGATTTTCTTGCAGTCGAATCCCTATTTTCTTGGTGAATCTCTTGGGGCTCCATGTGTTTGGTGCACAGCCAAGGAAAATCACCACATCAATAAGCATCAAAAGAGGCTAAAAATGAAGGAAATGGCATTGCCAAGAAGAGAAAAATTCAATGGATGCTTGCAGAGTTTATTCTACCACTGAAAAATTGGAGATTCTCATTTCCAAAGACACTTTTTACAATAAGTTAATTCCACAATGGCAAAAACATATTACCATCATGATGCAAGCTCTATCTGGTGGACTATTTCCTCTCCTTGTTGAAGCAACTGAGACGTGCATCTTGGTGGCAAATTTTTTGGGAACAAACTGAAGTGTAGAAACAAAGAGAATGATCATCCATGGGAGATTTGGCAGTCATTGATAAGTTTCTAGACATCATCAAGTGGGAGATCATGAAGAAGCTTCAGGAGTCGTGGTCAGTGGAAGTTCACGAAAACAAGAAAGAAAAGAGTTGGAATTTGTTCATGGATGCTCAATAGCACGACACGTGGGATGCATGGTGCACTGAAAATATTCTGTTTATCCAATTAGCAACCCACTGGAAGCTAGTAGACAAAATTGTTCTTCACAACCTACACTACTTAAACCATCAGAAGCTAGCATTACTATGATGATGGAACCACAACGATCCTCAGAAGAATGAGTTTTGACACTTTTAGAATGGAATATCTTCCCCTTTGTAGCAAACTGAAAGTTGAATTCAAAGACATTGAAAAGCAGAAAGTAGAAGAAATATTGGCCAAAGAGTCCTCCAGAGACTGAGCCCTTTCTAGATTCTATTCTATTGAGTACAAACCAACTGGGTAGAACTAACTCCCTGATGAATGATGCAATCAAGAGGCAAGCACTAGAACAATTCCAAATGTATGTGAGAAGAGAGAAGGCAAAAATCAAAGCCGAGAATGAGCTAGCAGCAGAAGCCTCATTTGACGCCCTAGTGGTGGCACTCTTTACAAAAGTCCCCATAGCAACTCAAAGTCCCCTTCCTGGTCAGATCCACCCTAGAAATATAGATGATAGACCAGCAAATGTAGTCCCATTGCCCATTTTTAAAGGAGAGTACAATGAAGACCCTGATCTTCATGTAGCATATTTTATGGTAGCATGTGTGGCTAACAATGTCAGAATCCCTGAGCATTGGTTGGCAATATTCTCCACCACTTTCAAAGGTGTGGCATTTCAATGGTATGAGAGACAAGCAGCAGGAACCTTTGGCACATGGGATGATCTGAAGTTGGCCTTCCTCACTAAATTCGGGCATGAAGGTTTTGAAGAGTAGATGCAAGAGAAGTTCATGAATCTAAGTCAATCCTCTGATGAATGAGTAGAAGCTTATGTGTCACAAATAGAATCCATATGCTGAAGAGATGGACCAACCATAATTTGGATAAAGGCATCCAGAAGGGAGTTTTTCTTAGAAGCCTACAACTAGAAGTTTGCAGGTTCATGGAATTGAGAATACAGTCAATCTACAAGCTATCGGGGGAAGGTGCAAGATTGTAAGATGAAGTTGAACCAAGTTTATCAATGGAAGAGGAGTCCTACCTCCTCCCATGCTAGAAATGGCACCAAATATAGTCCTTAGGATAATTCCCTACCCCTATCCTCAGATGCAAACAATGCCACAGTACAATGCACCGAATCCACAATAACCGTAGACGATAGTGCCTCAAATGATGGCTCCACCAGAACATTAGTGGTCTCAAATAGTTCCCCCAATGGCGACTCAACAACAGTGGAATCCTACCAACTGAAATCAACAACCCTTAGTTTCAACAGGAGCTCTGAATCAGAACCAGAATAAAGGACCCTCTTGATCAACCCAACTAGTGTATGCGGTGATCAGAGAAACTTCTCAAAGCCCTACTACAAGTACTGTAGGAGGTGAAAATTTGAAGGACTACCTGTCCAATTCATTTGCACAAGCATCAAGAAGGAGCCCATGGATGTGATTACAGAACAGCTACATACACTGAAGGTGAATACCGCACCAATATATCCACTTATCCAGGAGGTGGGAGAGATGTTATGCATTCTAATACATGGTGTGGAAAGTGCCATCAAGGGGGACATTTAGCCACTGAATGTACCCAAAAACCACACCATTATTGGAGCCTTCTATTTGTACTATTTGAGGAAGAACCATACATAGGATATCTGCTCTTTAAAGGAGATGCACGATAGAAGAAAGAAATATGAAGAAGCAAGATTCAACTTGTTGGAATCCAAGATGACCACCTAGGATATCAGACCAAAGTATATGGATTTCGATCCTAATTTTGGTCGAAGGAGGTTTCCCTCTTAGAGTTACAAAGGACGACAGTTTGGTGGTGGCCAAGGATCAAAGGTGGACTGTTACAAATGTGGGGAAAAGGGTCATATCTCACCAAAGTGTCCAAACCCTAGAAGGTCTATGGACTACAAGCCCTTATGTAGTCAATGCAAAGAAGAAGGCCATACTGCAAAAGACTGACCAAATCCTGCGCTCCTGTGAAAGCTACTCCTGATACCCAACAAAAGACCCAAGAACTTGCTTCCAATTTGGTGGAATTGGAAGTTGTTGCAATAACACTTGCAAAGAAAGCAGAACCTGATGTTTTAAAAGAGAACATTCCCTCTGTCAAGACAATGAAGTTCAATCTTCCAAGGGAGAAACAGAATAGTGCAGCACAGAACAATGTAGTACATAGCACTACAAAGCCACAGAGAGCCACAAAGAGCCACAAAGGTAGTTGTAGAGACAGGACCAGAGGTCTAGGAGATAGAGGATATCGAAGTACCTCCTCGAGGAGAAGAAGCGCAAATATTGCTGCTCCTAGAAGAAAAAGAGAAGATAAAAGTGGGTGTGGCCCATTCCCTAGCTAATTGGAGAAGCCTATGGATCCTATTGAAGAATATGACTTGGTCAAAGACCTAGACACTTTTAAGCCAAACCTAACATTCTGACAACTGCTGATGTTGTCTCCTAGCTATCGAAAGAAATTCAAAAGCATACTGACAAGAAGACAAGGCTTATGGATTGCTCCCTCCACAACAACCAAGTCCACAGAAAAAGCCCAGAGTTTGTGAAGGAAGTGGATGTAGTTAATGCCTTCCTGGATGTTAGAACCCCAGAGATTGGTGTATGGATTGAAGGATGTTTTATATCAAATGCATCGATTGATGGAGGCTCATTAGTGAACATAATGACAGGTGTGACAATGAAAGATCTAGGCTTGCAAGGAATGAAACCTACAAAGCAGTGGCTTATCAAACTGGAAAACCAAAGCAAAATCAAGCCTTTGGGCATTCTCCGATACGTAAAGACAACCCTCGCAGGAAGAGATTATTAGCTGACATATCTAGTGGACAAACCAAATTCCTATAGGACTTCATACCATCTATTGTTGGAAAGACCTTTGCTCTTTGAAGCAAGGGCATGGACAGATTGGTTCAAAGGAACCCTAACCCTAGGCAGAGGAGCTAACAAAGTGGTGTTGAAGTTGTATGGATCACAAAAAGGCAATAGATCCACTTCCATCGAAGTCATAACAGACTCTTCCAATGAAGGAATAGATAGTACATCAGGAGATAAAGAAGCCGTCAAATAGATATTCCCTAAGAAAACAGAGGCATAGTCCTTGATAGTGGGCATTGTAAGCCAACTACCAAAGGAAGCAATGTCTCATGGCCATAGCAAAGCCAAAGACAGAGACAGAGACAGTAGAGCAAAGCCAGAGCCAAAGACAGACACAAACACAGAAGAAAAAGTAGAGGACATAACAAAGAATTTTTTCTTCTCTTACAGAGCCCCTACAGAGGCAAAAATAGAATCTGAAGAGGATAAAGATGATAATGCACAAGAAGACTATGATAGGGAGCTAGAAGAGTCCATCCTACTCGTAGAAGGAAAAGATGAGGATGAAGTTCCAGAAGCCTCAGAAGCCAAATATCCCTTGTTGTTCGACAAAATGACTATGGTACCCTTTGGATTTATTAATGAGTCACATCATATGCAAAATATCCATAAGAAATGGATTGAGAAGAATAAGCCTTCCTCCAGCAATGGCTCTTGCCACCCTAATCCACCCCTCTTACAAGAAGATGATGATGATGCACCTTGCCAACAACCCTCAGTTCAGTAGCTTAAACAAAATGCAAAAGGCTCCTATTGTGTGAAATTCTTAGATGCATCCTCAGGAGACGAGTCCTCGAGCCAAGAAGTAACTCATCCCCAAACCAAATCTGAAGCCACTCTAATACCCTTTCAGCTTCCCAAGGAGCAAGCTAAGCCTCCACTGAAAGGGGAAGTTGGTTCCAGTGAATCATCAAAAGAGGAGACTACTCCCTTGAAGGAGTCACCAGAAGCAATCCGTGGGACATTCATCCGTGAAGTGGAAGGATAAAAGCAATTAACATTCATGGATGCAGAAGGTATCGAACATCACCTAAAGGTGGGTATAAATCTTCCAGAAGAAGAACTATCGATCTTGCATGACCTACTGAAGGAGAACTTGGATGTGTTTGCATGGTCGTACAAAGATCTGAAGGGGATTGATCCCACAGTGTGCCAACACCATATCAACCTAGAGCTTGATGCCAAACCTCTGAGGCAAAGAAAGAGATGCATGAATCCAAATTACTTTGCCCTAGTGAAGGCCGAATTACTGAAGCTCCTTGAAGCTGAGTTTATCTATCTAGTGGCTGGAGCCCCAAGAGGAACACCAAGGAAAAGGGGATTCTCTTGCAAGAAAATCTATCTTGTAACATCAACAAGCTTGTTTATTATGTTTCATATGATCACAATGAAGAAAAGAACACCAGGCTCAACAAATCTTCATACAGCATCATGTAGATCTCCCACGGATTTGATAGAATCAACCATATTCTTCAACATCTTCACAAAATCCATCAATAGAACAAAGAAAACAAAAGAATACACCATCTTTGAATGGAAATACATCACATAGTATTCATCTTCAATATCTTCATAGTCTTCTCTCTCAAACTCTCATATACAATCACTCTGTTTTTGTAGAATTGGTTATCTCTGACTCTCTCTCTCTCTCTCCATCAATAATACATCATATCCTCACTACAATCTCTAAAAACCACCCTCAATAATCCCTCTTAGGTCGTGGATACCCCTCCCAAGAGGTATGTCTGATATGAAGAGTCACCAGAGCCACTACAGTGTCCTTTCATAGCTCACTACTGTCACTTCACTCCAGTCTTCACTTGAGTCTTCAGCAGCTACTTCTTTTACTTCTTTCAGCTCTTTTGCACTTGTATTCACCTCTTTTCAAGGCTAGAAAACTTTCCCAAGCTACACTCTCATCCATCAGAACACATACAGAAGCATACAGAACAGTCACAGAACAGTACCAGAACAGCTACAGTACAGAACAGAACAGAAACAGAAACAGAAACAGAGGCTCTACAGAAGACCTACAGAAGGTTACAGAAGGTCATCAAAACCACATAACTCATTCTCAAACCATTCCAAACTCTCACAAACCATTCAATAAGCTTTCTCAATATCTCAATCTTCATCAATCAATACTCCATCCCTCCTTACAGAAGATAATCAGAACAAAACAGAACAAAACAGAACAAAACAGAAGGTATACAGAACCAATCAGAACCTATCAGAACATCACAGAACCACTAATAAACATCATGAACTTCCAAAACACAATCAATATCCTCCCAAAATACTCTCAAACCACTTCCAAACCCATCAATCATCTCATAAAATCAACCATTCAGCTCTCAAAAACAACAAAAAACAGCCAAAAAACAAGTCATTTCAACACTCAACATATCCCCACACTTAATAAGGAAGCGTCCTCGCGACCCAGGAAAAAGGGAATACAAGTGCATGTAAAAGTGCAACTGTGATCTTCAATATCTTTTCAAAAAGAATCCATCCACCACGACCCCAACTTATACCCTGTTTCTGATATAAAAATACAAAGAAAGGAAAACCCTTTACACATTAACACCTCTGATCAAACTAAAAATCACAACAAATTTGTAAAGGATATAAGAGTTTGCTTCGTCTTTATCTGCATCAGCTTCAACTCTCCATCCACGATTCCATCACCACAATTCTCCAAAATGTAGCTCGCACACGAAATCCAATCCAATAGAAAACCACCACGCTCGTATGACATAAAGGAACTCACAACACAAACACTAATACAACACAACCATCTGAATGACTCCTCCAAAAAGAGAGATTTTCATTAAAAAGCATCCACCATACATTGGAAAGGTATCAATGAAGATGATCCCTCTTAAAAGATTGATGTTGTCGGAAACGATCCATAGACAAGGATTCATCTACAAAGGTTTTGGGAGGATTTTGAAAAAACTGAAGACAGCACATCCTTTCCAACAGGACCAAGTATCTGCTAGGCAAACAAAGGGCATGAAAATACAAAATATCCAGCTATTGGGAATCAATGCTCACATTGACATTCATGCACAACTTTGGAATAGGCTTGGAATCATTATGAGAGTGCCTATGCATATACGCCAGGTACCAAGCAAAGTGAGCAGTTAATCTCACTGAAGGATCTGCAGACTGTGAATACTGCTGAGCAAAATGAACATAGTTTTGATAAGCTTGACTGGAAGCTGTCCATTCTCCTGGAATTACTGGCCAATTGATCTGAGGTCCTGTAAGGGAATCATCCGAACTCCATCCCCTCCTTCGGGAAATCTGATTATCAAACCCGTCATAGTCTCACTAACCAACTGAGGTGGTTGAGATATAGAAGTGTTAGGAGAGGGTAATGGAATAAGGAAAAGTGGATGAAGTGAGGGATAGGAAAAATCATAAAAGGAAGAAAAGGTTAAAGAAGGAGTGGCAGAAAGTTGGAGGGAATCACTAAGGAAGGGTATTAACTGATAAATAGGAAATGTAGAGGGTACATGAATGGATGGAGAAAGACAGGGTGGAGAAGGGGAAAATACCCTATCCTCAATAAAGGAACAGTATGTAAAAATGGGAATTTGAGGGAAAGAGGAAGGTTGGAAAAGAAGGGGTAAAATAGTAGTAGAATGAGATTGACAAAGGGAAAGATATATAGCATATCGGTGAGCCATTTGTTGGTAATAGAGGAGGGTAGGAACAGAAGGTCCTAAGAGAGATCGTCGATGATAAGCATCAAAGAAGGTAGAATCAAACGGATTATGTTTTGAAAGATAGGCTAAGAGATCCATCCTCAGTTGATTAGTACTCTGGGCAAAGGTAGGAGCTGTGTTTTGTCTTTGATTCAGGACCACAGAATCAATCATGGGATGCCACAAATGTTGAGATATCGAGCTCCACTCGTGATATGCCAGGGTGACCGTTGTGCATTTATGTCACCGACGTGTTAGTTGCAGATGCGGTTGGTACACCACCCATGAATAATAGCTACATGATAGCTATCCTTATCTACTCTAGTTCGTGGCTCAGTTAGTATGCCACCTTAGTTAGTTGAGTTTGGTTTGAGACCCATATATAGGGTTCTTCTATTTCTTTGTAAGAGAGTTCTTTTGGCTTACACAACTAAGAAGAGGAAAACTGTTTTCAGCCTCCACCCTTATGTGTATTCCCCCATTGTGCAAGCAAGAAAGCTACAAGTGAGACTCCTTCCTTCTCTCCCACAATCTTGACATGGTATCAGAGCCTTGTTCGTGGTAAGGAGCTCAAGAAAGCAAGCCAAGCTCGCAGTGTTCTGGTAAGAGGAGCAGTGTTGCTTTCATTTTCTGTTTTGGGAGCAGATCTCTGCAGGTAGCACAGATGAAAATTGCAAGAGTGCATTGTCTCAGGTTGAGACGCCCTTCGCGGTGAAGCAAGAGGGCAGTATATGCTGCGAGAGAGCTTTAGCTCTTGGCGACCCTGTTTTTTTGATTTGAGGCCATTTCGAGGCCTGTTTTGAAGGCGGAAGTTTTCTGCACGCACTCAGGAAAAGGCCCTGTTTTATGCTGTGCGACCACTGTTCTACAAGTCGGTGAAAAGTTACCACAGAGATTGCATCGTATGCTTGTGTGTAGAGATATTGGGAGTTACAGAATCATCCCTGTTGCCTGTTGATGGAAAATCGTCACTAGGAAGTGACTGTGTGGTCAAATACCACTTTCACCAGTTTTGCAGATTTGCCCTTGTGAGGGTGAAGCTCTGTTTTTTGCAGTGACAGAATTTTTTGCAGTATTCTGTAATGGCATCTGATTCTCTCTCACAGATTGTCACTGAAAAGCTTGACAAGAACAACTTCCAAGCATGGAAGTTTAGAATGACGAATTTCCTTATGGGAAAAGGATATTGGGAATTTGTTGCAGGAAATGAAGAAGAACCAGTTCTTCCTGATGTTCCCAATCAACAGCAAATGCAGGCATTTAAAGCATGGCATGAGAGAGCCAGGAAAGTTATGTACTGGCTGTCTATCAGTATTTCAGACTCTATGATTGTGCATATTCAGGATGCAAGTACGCCAAAGGAGGCATGTGATACTTTGTCAAAAATGTATAGTACAAATACTCAAGCCAGGAAAATGCAGCTCAAGCAAGAGTTGCATAATGTGCAAAGAGAAAATATGAGCATCAATGACTACCACATGAAGGTGAAGAAGATTGCAGATGCACTTGCTTCCATTGGGTCGCCAGTGGAAGATGATGATTTAGTTTCTGTGACCTTGAATGGTCTAGGAAAGGATTATGCACAGTTTCGAACATCCATTTCCGTCCGTGAAAGATTTTCTGATTTTGAGGAGTTGATTGCTCTTTTAATTTCTGAGGAGCAGAGAAATGGTGGTGCATCTTCTTCAGGAGGAACTTCAAAAGAAGCTGTCTTCTACTCAAATGCTGGAAGAGGTAGAGGCAGAGGTAGAGGAGGCCGATTTGGAGGCCGTGGTAGAAATTAGAATATGCAGCAAACTCAAGAAAACCAGTCCTATGGAGGAGGACGTGGTAACTCTAGAGGCAGGGGGAGCCAAAGAGGTCGTGGTGGATGGCAAAGAGGTCAAAATGCAAACAGTAATGTTGAATGCTACTACTGTAGTAAAACGGGTCATATGGCTAAAGACTGCTATAAAAAGCAGAATGACATCATGAATGGAAAACTGCAACAAGGGAATTATGCATCTTCTAGTAGACAGGGTGATGACAGAAATGAGCATTTGTTCATGGTGCAGCACATGAACAATTCTGTGACAAGTGCAGAAGAAAGCAATGATGTTTGGTATGTTGACTCAGGTGCATCAAACCACATGACAGGTCATGCAGAATGGATGGAGGATGCAAGGAAAATGGAAAAACCAGGATTTGTGGAGACTGGTGATGATACTGCACATCCGATTATGCAGATTGGAAAAATTTCCTTGTCTATGCAGGATGGGAAAAAGAAATACCTGTCCGATGTATTTCATGTCCCGAATATCACCAAGAATCTGGTTTCTGTTGGTCAAATGGTTGAGCAGGGCTTGCAGGTCAGATTTAATCCTCATGGATGCTTTGTTGAGGATATGAAAAATAAAGGTCGCTTGATAGCAAAAGGAAAGAAGAAGGGCAGAATGTTTACATTGGATGCAGACATGCCTGAATTGAGTGCAGCAATGTTTGCACATGGGACCGGTGTAGTTGCAGATATTGATATCTGGCATAAACGCATTGGTCATGTTAATGTACAGCGACTTAAATCAATGCAGGCCCAAAACATTGTTGCAGGATTGCCTAAATTCAAGGTTGCAGAAATGCATAAGGTATGTGAAGCCTGTCAGTTTGGAAAACAGGCAAGGAAACCATTTCCTAGACATGTTCAAGAGAGTAAGAAGCCATTGGAATTAATCCACTCTGATGTGTGGACTACTAAAGCTGCATCTCTTGGAGGCTGTCATTATTTTGTCAGTTTTATTGATGACTATAGCAGAAAAGTTTGGGTGTATTTTATGAAAAAGAAAAGTGAAGTTTTTGGGCATTTCAAAACTCTTAAAGCTATGGTTGAAAAAGAAACAGGCCTGCAAATAAAATGCCTAAGGTCAGATGGAGGGGGAGAGTACCTCTCAAATGAGTTTGCAAGGTTCCTGCAGGAGCATGGCATAAAGCAGCAATATTCATGCAGTCATACCCCACAACAAAATGGAATTGCAGAAAGGAAAAACAGGCATATTGGAGAGGTATCTCGTGCCATGCTCAATGAAAAAGACCTGCCAGATTTTTATTGGGCTGAAGCAGTTGCTACAGCAGTCTATATAATGAACAGGACTCCCACTGCAGCAATACATGGGGTGACTCCAGAGGAGAGGTATACTGGTAGGAAACCAGATATTTCTCATTTGAAAATTTTTGGTTCCATTGCCTATGTACATGTGCCAGATGAGTTGAGATCCAAGTTGGATCCAAAAGCTGAGAAGTGCATCTTTATTGGTTACTCTCTGCAGCAAAAAGGGTATAGATGCTATAACCCTTCTACTCGTAAGTTTACAGTGAGCAGAGATGTTGTTTTTGATGAGATGAGTAGCTGGTATAAACCAGTAAATGTGATTGATGATGTAGATGCACAAAATGGTAATGCTGCACAGAATTCACAGCAGCAGTCACAAAATATTAGTGGACCTGGAGCATCCTCTAGCAGTGGTTCACATTCTTCACCATGGACAGGTAGATTGAGATCAGGAGAATCTTCTCAAAGCAATGCAGATAGTGGTATGCAGGTATCACGAAAAGGAAAAGAGAAGGTTGATCAGCCCATGTTTGATGTGAATGCAGGTCACTCTTATGTGGATGGTGAATCCAGTGGCTCAGAACAGAGCATTGATGATGAGTTGGGCATTCCTTCTATTGTTACACCTGGAGTAAGGAAGACCAGGGATGTTTTGAGAGCACCTGGGAGTGAAAATATTTTGCACAGGTCTACGAGAGCTAGGTATCCTGTGGATAGGCTGAAATATGATGGATTTATAGCCATTCACTATGCATATATGGTCAAAGTGATACAGGAACCAGAACCCACTTCTTTTGAGCAAGCCATGGGAAAAGAAAAATGGGAGAAAGCCATGGATGAAGAAATGGATGCCTTGGAAGCAAATGCTACATGGGAATTGGTACCTTTGCCTAAAGGTAAGAATGCAATTGGCTGTAAGTGGGTTTATAAGGTGAAGCACAATGCAGATGGTTCTGTGAACAGATACAAGGCAAGATTAGTAGTCAAGGGGTATGCACAAACATATGGCATTGACTATGAAGAAACATTCAGTCCGGTTGCAAGGATGGCAACCGTAAGAGCAGTCATTGCTATGGCTGCATCAAAGGAATGGTCTTTACATCAGATGGATGTAAAGAATGCCTTCTTGCATGGTGACTTGCAAGAAGAGGTCTATATGGAGCAGCCACCAGGTTATGTGCATGATGTTCATCCTGAGTTTGTTTGCAGGTTGAAGAAAGCCTTGTATGGCTTGAAGCAAGCACCTAGAGCATGGTCTGACAAGATAGGACAGTATCTTGTCACTATTGGCTTTCAGATTTCCAAGGCAGATTTCTCACTTTATGTGAGAAAAACAGAGAAAGGTATTATGCTACTTGTCATTTATGTTGATGATTTGATTATGACAGGTGACAGTGATGAAGATATCCTTCATGTGAAAATGCTATTGAAGCAGAAGTTTGAGATGAAGGATTTGGGAGAGCTGCGTTATTTCTTGGGCATTGAGGTGATTAGATCACCAAGTGGGATACAGCTCTTGCAGAGGCAGTATGGATTGGACATGCTGTCCAAATATGGGATGACAGGCTGTAAGCCTATTTCAGTTCCTTTGGAGCAGAATGTGAAGCTGAGCGCAGATGCATGTGAGCTTCTGGAAGACCCTACTATGTACAGACGCATAGTAGGAAGTTTGATTTATATGACTATTACCAGGCCAGATTTGAGCTATGCTATTGGATTGGTAAGTCAGTTTATGCAGGCTCCAAGGAAACCGCATTTGGATGCGGCTAGACGCATACTCAGGTATGTGAAGTCCACATTGCAGTATGGACTATTTTATGAGACTGGGGTTCAGATACAGTTGCATGGATACACTGATGCTGATTGGGCTGGTAGCATTTCTGATAGACGATCTACCAGTGGATATATGTTCTCTTTTGGGAGTGCTGCAGTCACTTGGAGTAGCAAGAAACAGCCTACAGTTGCCTTGTCGAGCACAGAGGCCGAGTACAGGGGTGCAGCAATGGCTGCATGTGAGGTAGCTTGGTTGCATAAGCTACTTTATGATATGCATCAGCCTACAGATGGGCCAGTTGTCATTTATTGTGACAACATGAGTAGTATAC
Organism: Lygodium microphyllum; assembly: GCF_053477565.2. Lineage (NCBI taxonomy): Eukaryota > Viridiplantae > Streptophyta > Polypodiopsida > Schizaeales > Lygodiaceae > Lygodium > Lygodium microphyllum. Next base: position 35,592,862 of record NC_141154.1, on the reverse strand, counting down.
ACTTGGCAAATAACCCAGTCTATCATGCTAGAACAAAGCACATTGAGGTGCATTATCACTATGTGCGGGAGAGGGTTTTACTAGGTCTTATTGATCTAGTTTATGTCAGCACAGAGGATCAGGTAGCTGACATATTTACGAAGGCATTGGGCGTAGAGAAGCTGCGCAAGTTCAGAGACCTGCTTGGTGTGCAGGAATTGGGATTGAGCTCGAGAGGGAGTGTTGAGATATCGAGCTCCACTCGTGATATGCCAGGGTGACCGTTGTGCATTTATGTCACCGACGTGTTAGTTGCAGATGCGGTTGGTACACCGCCCATGAATAATAGCTAGATGATAGCTATCCTTATCTACTCTAGTTCGTGGCTCAGTTAGTATGCCACCTTAGTTAGTTGAGTTTGGTTTGAGACCCATATATAGGGCTCTTCAATTCTTTTGGCTTACACAACCAAGAAGAGGAAAACTGTTTTCAGCCTCCACCCTTATGTGTATTCCCCCATTGTGCAAGCAAGAAAGCTACAAGTGAGACTCCTTCCTTCTCTCCCACAATCTTGACAACAAATTATCATGACAATCAGCCACTTTGGAGGAGTAACTCTGGAACATGTCAGCTATGCGCAACTCCAAATGGTTGACATACAAAACAGCCTGTAATACCACATCCCCCACATACCATGCCATATCCACCTCATCTGGAATTAACAAGTCTCCTCGTAGATACATGTAGGACATCAACATGGTATCTGGCGTGATAGAATCTTCAAACACCATTCTTACTACCTCTGTCAACAACTCAGCAGACCAGACCCCACTCCATCCATCCTCTGGAAGAGGTAAATCCATCGTGGAAAGCTTCATGTAGAAGACCAACTTCTGTAAGTGGTAGTGGACAAAGAAAGAATGGTCTGGTGAGACATATTCCTGAAACTGCTCAAAGGTAGACCATAACAAGTCCATTCTGGACTGCAATCTTTCCACTTTATCTTGGAATAGAGGGCACAAGGTAGCCTGTCTCTGAAGAGCAGCCAAGTCCTGCTGGGAAAGAGAAGGAATCAAGGGAACATTAGGGCTTGGAGGAACAGAGCGTGACTTGGCCAGTTGATCTTGCAACTGCTGGATTTGGGAGGCTTGGGATGCCACTGTGTCATTAACAATCTGTAAAGCTGAAAGTTTGGCATCTAAGATAGCTTGGAACTCCTGCGCTTCTCTAGACATCCGCTCCTTCTCCTCTGAAAGGCTAGTAACCCGGGATTGAGCCTCTAGTAACTGGAGCTTCAAAGAAGAGATCTCATCGCTTTGGGTGGCAACCAGTTGGGTTTATTGTTCCATTTGCTTAAACAAATCTGCTAGGGTATCCTTAGCAGAAGCTAACTCGGATGTTGCCTTATGCAACTGGTCCTTAGACTGCATGAGCTCTTCATAAAAATACGCGTACAGCTGTTGAACACAGGCTGTCACTGACAATTCAATGGAACTTTGAATATCTTTACAAAGGAAAGGAATTGCATCTCCTGAAACTAGACTATTCAGTGAGGGAACTGATATGTCCAATGATCCTTCTCGATATGCTCTGAACAGGTTATTACAAGTGAGATACCCAGGAAGATCACTGCCAGAGGTAGCAGGAATGGACACTGAAGGAAGTACGGAAGGAGCTTTATCCGCTACCCTCTTCAAGCGTTTGCGCTGGATGACCATGGGAGGCGGAGAATCATCATCCTCTATGTCAATGGATTCTGACTCATCTGAAGGTGGAGGAGGGGGTACTGGATTTGATGGAGGAGGTGGAGGCACAGTCTTCTGTAAACCTGAATAGGTCAAGAAGGCAGACAAATATGATCCATATGTGACATTGGTAACATTACCCCTGGTGACTTTGACGAAATGTTGATCCATTTTAGTGAGGAGGTAAGTGCTCCAATCAATAGCAACTCCTTTCAACACCATCCTGGAAGCTGTAAAAAGCTCTTTGGAAAAATACTGGGATAGTGTTTTGGCAGGCATAAACCTGTCCTGGAGAAACTGACAGATCATCTTCCATACAGGATCAGTAATCATGGAAAAGGAAACTCCTGGAGAGTTAATCACCTTCTTAACATCCAGCATTTCCCTTGTCTGCTTTTGCAACAGCTTTAGAATCTCTTCATTAGAGAAAAACTGACGAGTGGTAACAAAAGGTTCACCTTTGGAGGGAAGAGACAGAGCCTTCCCTAGGCCTCGAGGTGTCAAAGTCATAGAAATTCCCTGGACTAGTCCTGTCTTCTTGCTGTAAGAGGCCAGAAACTCATCACATAACGATGGATCTTCTGGAAGCAATGGAAAAGAAGTAGCCACAAAAGCAGCGAGTCCTGCCTTCGTGAGAGGCTCAAAAGTAAGTAGGGAAGAGTAATCTCTACTAACTAATGGGACGTACTGGATAGGGGGAGGAGCGTGAGAAGGCGCCATTTAGATGGTTACACACACACCACAAACACAGACAATCAAGGAGAATGCCTGCAAAGCAACAGACAAAAATCCAAGGATAAGAGAACAACCAAAATAATAAAACGTGACTCGACCAACTAACCCCAAGCAAACCACAACCTAGAAAAAATTCGACATGACCTTGAGACAAATGCGACCGAAAGCTTCATGCTATGCATCAGACAAACACCCAGAACCCCGTATCAGGCAATAAAAGACAAAACTGCATACCGTACCCGTAACCGTAACAAAGACAGTAAACCAAAACAATACCACATCCGACACATATCAAGACTACATCATCGATAAACCAGTGGTTGACCATGGAAATAACTCCAATGACTGCACATACCCATCCCACGAAACCGGTTCATTAAAAAGGGGAATTAAGTGCAGTGAGGGGGGATGAATTTAATGAAGGGTTTATTTTAAGAAATTATTAAGAATGGGTGAAGTTTTATTAAGTGATAAACCTTAGCAAGAAAACGGGGGTTCGTTATTAGAAATTGAATTACCAATTATTAGGTGAAAACGGTGCATTAATTCGAATCCCGGACTTTGATACCCAGGCTGGGTCTCTAAATGCAAGTTCATTGATTACAAATTAAGGTGATATGGAGCGCTTTTTTGCCAGCGCGTACTCATGTGACGGCTGGTTCATTTTAATTAAAAATTAAAGTGCCTCTGTAGCGCATGTAGCGCGTGCTAAGTGAACGGCGGGTTGATTTTAATTAAAAAGTATGTGTATGTTGAGCGCGAATGCGCGTGGAAACTGTGGGTGAATAAAGAGTTCATTTTAACAATTAATTTGTGATTAAGGGGGAAATGAAAATAAACAAAGCACATAAAATAAATACCTAGAAGGGGTGTGTATGTAATGCAGAAATGCGCACGGAAGAGTCCCCCAAAAGAAGTGAATCCAGTAAAGGAAAAGTAAAGACTACTGACGAAACAACAAAGACAACACCTTAGCGGATGTGTTAATTTTGTTTTTGTTGGTTTTTTAATGTGTGTAACTTGTGATTATTTATGGTTGGTTTTTGTTGGTGAGGTTGTTGTGTTTTAGGGTTGTGTTTTGTTTTGTTTTGTTTTTTTTTGTATTTGTGTTTGTTTTTAATAATAATAATAATAATAATAATAATAATAATAATAATAAAATCAAGATATATAGCACATGAATATGTGAAGACGGGAAAAAATGAAAATGCAGCCATGGAGGAAATATCCACAATTGAGTGTATGAAAATAAAATAGAGAGTTTTATGGTGAATGTCTGTTTGTTGGTTTGTTTGTTTTGTGTTGTGTTTTTGTTTTGTTTTGTTTTTTTTAAATAGGGAGACCATGTCTGATAATATGTGAAAGTGAAAAATAAATGGAAAATGGTCAAGGGGGTGAGAGGAAATTTTTAGAATTTTTTAGAATTTGGTAAGAATTTTTACTATTTTTAAATGAATTTTCCACATTGGTTGGTAATTTGGGGAATAAATTGGGAAATATTTAATTTTCAAAAATTTTTGGGGGTGGTAATTTCGAGCGGACAAATTTCCAAAAATTAGCAAAAAGTGAAGGGAATTTTTAGAAATTTTTCTGAATGTTTATGAGGTGGAAATTAATTTAAAAATTAATTAAATCAGTTAAATCATCTTAGTCTGGTAAGTAAGTTGAAAGTAAGTCAGCTAAGTCAAGGTAATCTAGATAAGTCAGGTAAGTCAAATCTGGTCTAGTCAGGTTAGTCACATGGAATTAGGTTAGTCTAGGTGAAGTCAGAGAAGTCAGATAAGGCAAGTTAGTGGAGACTAACCTAAAGGGGGTTAGTTAACCTAAGTAGGGTTAGGGGTAGGGGTAGGGTTAGGGTTAGGGTTAGGATTAGGGTTAGGGTTAGGGTTAGGGTTAGGGTTAGGGTTAGGGTTAGGGTTAGGGTTAGGTACCTAACTAGGGTTAGTGAGGATGAAGCTAACTAGGGGTAGTTAGGGGGGGTTAGGTTAAGTTAGTTAACCTAATGTGAGGTTAAGGGGGACTAACCTAACTAGGGTTAATTAGGGGGGTTAGGTTAAGTTAGTTAACCTAACTAGGGTTAAGGGGGACTAACCTAACTAGGGTTAAGGGAGACTAACCTAACTAGGGTTAATTAGGGGGGTTAGGTTAAGTTAGTTAACCTAATGTGAGGTTAGTGAAACTAATGTTAGGTTAGTTAAACGAACCTTAGGTTAGTGAAACTAGCCTTAGGTTAGTTAGGGAGGAGGAGGAGGGGGAAGAGGAGGAGGGTGGCGTCGGGTTCCGGCGTCAGCGGCGGCGGATGTTGTAGGGCGGTGGATGAGGGGTGGCCGACGGCGACTTCGGCAGATGCGGTGGCGTCCTGGGCTGGCGGCGACTTCGAGCGTGGCGGCGATGTTACCACACCAGGCGGCGATCGTGGCAGCGGCGGCGATCGCTGCTCGGTGTCTGGGAGACGGCGGCGGGCGGAAGACTGGAGGAGAAAGGGGAAGGGAAGGAGAGGCAGGCGGGCGGAAGACGGAAGGTGGGTAGGAGGCAGGGGGAAGGAGGGGTGGAGGAATAGGAGGCCTGGAGGGTAGGAGGTGGAGCGTAGGAGGCGTGGGGGGATAGGAGACGTGGGGGAGAAGGAGAGTGAAGGAGGAGGAGGAAAGAGGAGGGATGGTGGCGGGAAGGAGCAGAGAAGGAGGGGGAGAAGAGGGATGGAGGGGAAGATGGTTGGGGAGGAGGGTGAAGGGAGAGGGGGAGGAGGGTGTCGAGGAGAGAGAAAGAAGGAAAAGAAGAAGAGAGAGAGAGAAGAAGGGTAGTTGGGAGGGAAGGGATCCGTTGGGGGAAGGGGTAGGTTAATTTTTTAAATAAATTGTTAATTTCTTTGTTAATAAATTAAGGAATTTAAAAAAAAAGGAGAGGTGAGACGCCCCTGTCCCGCGCGCAGGCGCGGGGAAGGGGTAAAAAAATTTGCGTTGACGGGAGGGAAAGGACGCCGGGATGCAGGGACGGAGCACGCGGACACGACCGGGGCGCGTTAAGACGCGTAAAATGGAAAAAAAAGGCGCGTTCATGCGCGGAACGGAGCGCGTAAAAACTCATAGAAATAAAGAAAAATTAATATCTCCCAATCCGGACGTCAAAACGAAAGAGCGTAAAAACAAAAAGTGGGCAGGACGACAGGGGGAAGACAGGGAAAATATGCGACGGAGGTTCTGGGAGGGGTAAAGGGCGGTCACATGCAAAAAACATAAAAAACGAACCAAAAAACGCAATAAAAAATTAATGTCGGAAGATCCGTGCAACGGAATGAGGTGGAGAAAAATGAAAAACTGTGTAGAAAGACGTGCCCGACAATCCTATCACATCAAAACATAATTCCGACTGAGATAAGACGCGTTCACGTGGGAAAAACCCAAAAAAAACCCAAAAATGGGATCGGAAATTAATAGCGGACGAACCGTTCGCCGGAATGACATACAGTAAGAAGGAAAAATATCCGCATGAAAGAGTGGCACAGGGTTATCACGTTAAACCACAGTTCCGGTGGAAGTAGGAGGGGTTCACATGCAAAAAACTCCAAAAATACGCCCGAAAACTCATTTAAAAATTAATAAGTAAAAATCCGGAAGTCGAAAGAGGGTGGAGGAAAAAGGAAAAAGGTGGGGGAAGCATAGCTGTCAAATCAAAATGGAATTTCGATGCAAACAGGGCAGGTTCACATGGAAAAATGTCAAAAAGTCGCACGAAAAAGTTGTAAAAAACCGAAAAATTAATATTGGACAAACCATGTATCAGAAGGACACGGCGTAAAAAGAAAAAATGTCAGGGGAAAAGTGATTGTCAGGGCTATGATGTCAAATCACGGTTTCGAAGCAAGCAAAGCGCGTTCACATGGAAAACCGGCTAATTTGCGCAAAATGCTTCAAAAATTAATAACTCAAAAACCGTGCACCAGAATAGGGGTAGGTAAAAAGGAAAAATGGTCAGTTCAAAGGAAGAAATAGGGCTATAAGGTTGGTTGTGGACTTTGGTGAACGTAGGGTGCATACACATGGCAGGACCTCAAAAGCAGGGAATGAAGAAAAACTGCAAGGGAACAGCCCCAAGGGTGGGTGGAAAATGAACGGGTGGGTGGGAAGGGACCCCATTAGGGTAACAGCAAGGCATGGCATACATGCATGAGCAGGTTAAGGCATATGCAGAAGGGTAGGCAATGTAGACGCGTAGGGACGCGTCCCCACACTTAAGACCTTAATGGATAGGGTTAACCGAGCAACAGGGACCTAGGACCATGCCACAGACCATCCACTAACTTCCCCACACTTAAAACATGAACATCACGAAGAAACCAAAGTGGGAGGGTTAGAAAAACTTGGCCCATTTTGTCAAGAATCACAGTTGATTGTCGATGGCACGTCCTGTATTGTTGTCGGCTGCTGGAGGTACCAAGGCATCTTCTCGGCACACGTCCGTCATGGCAGGGACCACGCAGCAGTACCCAGGGAGGTAGCTGATGAAAGGAATCGCAGGAAATTCGTTGTCGATGATGAGGAATGTTGCAGTCAACTCACAGTCACTCAAATGGAATGAAAGAACAGTCACTCGCCCCATGACTAATATCACTCGAGGAAAAATGATTAAAACCCATATCTCGTACCCGGTTGAGGAATCGACAAGGGGGAATGGTGCAGAAGGAGTATGCCAGGGTGCACATTTGATGGTGCATTAGTGCATCCAACCCGTCTGGCATCATTGCAAGGAGGAAGGCAAGGGAGCCTTACAGTGTAGTGTACAGAACAGGGTGATGTGTCTTGTGATGACGGCAAAGACCCATCCCGTGGGTGCATAGGGAAACGGGAACATACCTGACTCCAAGTGTCGTAACGTCCCTCAATCTCACCTCTCGGTAATTGATTGAAGAAACTCCAGTCACACTCAGCCCACCCCCTATGTCTCACGCTCTGTTGAGAGATACAGGAGGGCAGCCTTTTCCTGAAACCCGTTGATGTAATCATCTCGGTCACTTGTGCAAAGGTTGTATGCCTTGTGCGCATTTGATGGTGCAACGGTGCATCCCGCCCTGTGCCGGCATACGGTGTGAGAAGGAAGGCCAGGGAGCCTTATGGTGCAGTGCACAAGAACAGATCGTGCTTTATGCATTGAGAGGCCCATCCCGTGCGTGCAACACTTCATTCACACTTCTCACCTCTCATTTGATTTGAAGGGAAAAGACTGGTCTCTCGCCCCACCCTCTGTCTCACTCGTGGTTGATAGTTACAGAGGGCAACCATACTCACTTCCCCATCCGGTTTGGATGAAAGCTCACATCACTCAAGGGGTTGTCGATGAAGATCGTGTCGTCAGTTGTTGAAGAGGTGTACCCAGGGAGGTAGCCATCAAATCGAACGTTGTGTTGAAGAAGACATGTCATCTGCTAGAGGATAGTTAGACGCTCGTGTAGAGAGACACAGGACACAGCGTACCAAGGGAGGTAGCTTCGGAATTGGATCCTGGAGATATCAATTGATGAATCCACTTTCTGGACTGCTGGGTGTTGCCACCTTTTCCACAGCCAGCTTCTCACCCAAGGGTGTTTACCACCTTTTCTCGGAACGAGGCCTGCTATGACAGGGAATTGCTTCCTTTTCTCTCATAACAGATTTGTTTTTCTTATTTTTTTTCTTTTTCTTTTCTTTTATTTTCCCCTATTCCCAAGGGTGTTTCCACCTTTTCTCGAAGAATAGGTCGGCATGACAGGGACCTAAGTCCTTTTCTCCCATGACCGATATGTATATATATATTTTTGTTTTTTCTTTGTTTTTTTTCGAATTAAGCAAGGGAATGATAGAAAGACCATTTGTCAGAACCAACCTCGCCACTGTCGCTAGTGGAAAATAGAGGATAAGAGATCAAGGCTGGAAGGGGGGTTTGAGGGAACAGAGGGTTGCGTCCACTTCATTAGGAGTGACTGAAGAACGGCTATCAAAAGTAGCATCATAAGAAGTACAGTGCCGTGCCAATGAGGGAAAAGATCAAGTGACCATAATTGTCAAGATCCCCAAGGGAAGTACTTCTTCAGGCGATATCCATTGATCAGAAAGGGATCATCAGAGGCATCAACGGTCTGCACTTGGACAGAGCCATTAGGGTTGATGGCAAGTATGTTATAGGGGCCCAGCCACCGCTGTTGGAGCTTGCCAGCAAACTTGCCAAATCGTGAATCATAGGCTAGGACCAAATCACCTTCTTTGAACTCCTTGTGCTTGATGAAGCTATCATGGTAAGCCTTGCGACGAGCTTGTGTAGCTTCCATGCACTGTAGAGCCATCCTATGAATTTCGTCCAAACATTCCAGGTGCAGGAGACGGCGTTGCAGTGAATCATCGTTCCCCAAATGCTCTTTGATAGCCACTCTCAAAGAGGGTAATTCCAGTTCAACAGGGAAAACAGCTTCTGTACCATACACCAGCTGGAAGGGTGTCTGTCCTGTTGCTGCTTTATGGGAGGTTCTGTACGCCCAGAGGGCCTCTGTAAGTCGATCGTCCCAATCACGACGATGTGCGGCAATTGTTCTTGTCAGAATCGAGCAGAGGATGCGATTGATGACTTCGACTTGGCCGTTGGCTCTGGGGTAATAAGGAGCGGACTTGCGATGGCAGATCTTATACAACTCTGTCAATTCTTCCATGACTTTGTTGAGGAAATGAGTGCCTCTGTCACTTACCAGCTCTAAGGGACTGCCAAAACAGGTGATGATATTCTCGTACATGAACAGGGCCACACTGTTACCATCGTCCCGCTTTAGGGCTTTAGCTTCACACCACTTTGTGACATAATCCGTACATACGAGGATGTATCGATTCTGTTTCCTTCTGGTAGGAGGATCGATCGGACCTACGAAGTCGATGCCCCACTTCTCAAACGGCTTTAAGGGAAGGATAGGTTGCAGTGGCATGGCACTTGTCTTCGTGGTTTCCCCATTCTTTGACAAGCATCACATCTTTTACAGTAATCATAGGTATCCTTGTGGATGGTAGGCCACCAATATCCTGCTAGCAGAGCCTTCCTGGCTGTAGCTTCTCTTGCAAAGTGACCTCCACATGGCTCGTCATGGCAAGCCTTCAGAACAATCCCAATCTCATCTCCTGCAACACACCTTCTGAGCACTTCATCTTTGCCTTTCTTGTACAGTGCACCGCCTAACAGGGTGTAGGGGGCTGATTCTAGCATAAGCTTCTTCCTCTCCTGACTAGAAATGCCAGGAGGGTACTGCTGGGTTGCTAGCAGATTGGCAATGTCTGATACCAGGGAGTTACAGTTTCTACCAAGAATAGGGAAGCATCAGGGAGGTCTGGATCATCCTGCTCCTCATCTGCAGTTTGTGGGATACGTGACAGATGATCAGCCAGAACATGGGAACGACCAAGCTTAGTAATCACCTCAAAATCGAACTCCTGAAATAGAAGGAGCCATCTCATCATTCGTCCTTTCACATCTGCTTTATTCATCAGGAAGGATAGGGCCTCATGATCCACATAAAATTTAAAGTGGGTGGATAGGAGGTAATGGCGGAACTTCTCTAGGGCAAACACCATTGCCAAGCACTCCAGCTCTGTCACTGTGTACTTTCGTTCCCTATCAGTGACTTTTCGGCTTGCATAATAGATCGGTTGATCTAGCTTAGAGGAGCCCTTCTGGCAAAGGACAGCACCTAAGCCTTCAATTGATGCATCAGTGTGTACATGGAACTCTTTCGTCCAATCAGGAGGTTGCAGAATGGGTGCCTCAATCAAACACTGCTTCAGAGTGTGGAAGGCTTTGTCACATTCTTCCGTCCAAGTAAACTCTGCATCTTTCCTCAGAAGCTTGTGCAAGGAGGTTGCCTTTGTTGCAAAATGGGCTATGAACCTTCTGTAGTAAATCACATGGCCTAAGAATCCCCTCAACTGTTTGAGGTTGGTGGGTGCTGTCAGATCTGCGATCTTTTCGATCTTTGCAGGGTCCGTTGATATCCCTTGTGCAGAGACAATGTGGCCCAACAAAACTCCGGAAGAGACCCCAAAGATGCATTTGTCGGGGTTGAGGGAAATCCCATACTCCCGACATCGGTCAAAGCATTGTTCCAAGTGCTCCCAATGTTCACGGATCAAACTATAGACACAGAAGTCATCCAAATATATTTCAATAAAGTCGTGCAGATGATTTTGAAATGTGGCCATCATGACTCGCTGGAAAGTAGCAGGGGCATTGCAGAGCCCAAATGGCATCACTCGGTAAGCGTAGGTCCCCCATTCTGTGGTGAAGGTTGTTTTGGATTGGTCCTCTTCTACTATCTGCACTTGGTTGTATCCCCTGAATCCATCCAAAAGGGAATAAATCTCATGTCCTGCCACTGTGTCCAATAATTGGTCTGTGAAAGGGATAGGAAAGTGATCCTTCTTCGTCTTGGAATTAAGCTTTCGAAAATCCACACATATTCGCAATTTGCCATTCTTCTTGGGTACAACCACGATGGGTGAAACCCATTCACTATTTGCCACTGGATAGATGAACTCGGCTTCCAGAAGCTTCAGCAGCTCCGCTTTCACCAATGTGGAATAATTCGGGTTCATTCGCCTCTGTCGTTGCCGTACTGGCTTGGCATCAGGCTCCAAATCAATATGATGCTGACATATTGTGGGATCAATCCCCTTTAGGTCTTTGTAGGACCATGCAAACACGTCCAAATTTTCTTTCAACAAGTTGTACAAGGTTGACAACTCCTCTTCTGGGAGACTGCTACCCACCTTCAAGTGGCGTTCAGTACCTTCTGCATCCACAAAAGTTAACTGCCTTTCACCTTCTACTTCACGGATGAAGGTCCCACGGACTGCTTCTGGATACAAATCCGACTCCTTCAAGGGAGTGGTGTCCTCTTCTGATGTCCCACTAGAACCAACTTCTTCTATTGATGGAGACTTAGGGTGCTCCTTAAGATGTTGAAATGGGATTAGGGCCGTTTCGGGTTTGGTTTCAAGAGTAGTTACCTCTTGGCTTGAAGACTCCTCTTCTGAAGATGACACATCCAAGAACGTCACATAACAGGGACCCTCTGATGCCTGTTGGGTTTGTGGGACTGGTGCTTGTTGGCACGGTGCATCATCATCATCTTTCTTTGGCAAGGATGGGTTAGGACGGCATGAGCCACTGCTGAAAGACGGCTTGTTCTTCTTAATCCATTTCTTATAAAGGTTTTGCATATGAAAAGATCCATTTACCAGACCAAATGGTACCATTGCCATTCTGTCCCATAGCATGAGCTCGTCTGCTTCTGATGCTTCTGAAACTTCTTCTCCAAATGTATCCTCTTCGGATAGAATAGACTCTTCTAGCTCACTTTCATAACCTTCTTCGTCCATATCATATTCATCCTCTTCTGTCTCTGTCTCTGTCTCTACTTCTGCTTCTGCTTCTGTCTGTGCTTCTGCTTCTGTCTCTGTCTCTGTAGGAGCTCTGTAACAAAAGAACAGGTTTTCTATTTCATCTTCTGCATCTGTCTCGGCTTCTGCTATGGCCATGTAACAGGGAGAGCAGTACATCCATGCTTCTATCTCACTATCAGAAGTGATTTCAGAAGTCATTCCCGGTTCAGGCAGGAAGTATTCACCCATTGATAATGGCTTTGCATCTTTTGGAAGTCGGCTTACAGTATCCACTGTTAAGGAACGTGCCACTGTTTTCTTGGGAAGGATCTATTTGACAGCATCTTCCTCTGCTGATGTTCCATCTATAGCCTCATTAGGAAAGTCAGAAGATAATTCCAAGGAGGTGGATCCATGTCCTTTTTGAGAACCATACAGTTTCAGCACCACTTTGTTGGGTCCTCTACCCAAAGTCAAGGTTCCTTTGAACCAATCCGTCCTTACTCGGGCTTCAAAAAGCCATGGTCTGCCCAGTAACAGAGGGTAGGATGTACCATAAGAGTTTGGCTTCACCACCAGATAGGTCAGCCAATAGTCTTTTCCAGCCACTGTAGTCTTCACATATGGGAGAATGCCCAAAGGCTTGATTCTACTCTGATCCGCCAGTCTGATGAGCCATTGGGTTGGTTGCACACCTTGTAAGCCTAGATCCTTCATTGTAACATCCGTCATAATGTTCACTGATGAACCTCCATCAATCAGTGCATTTGCAATGAAGAAGCCTTCTATCTACGCGCCAGTCTCTGGGGTACCCGGATCTAGGAAAGCGTTAGCCACATCCACTTCTGTTACATGCTCTGGAGCCTTGTTGGACTTTGTTGCTGTTGAGGGAGCAATCCTTAAACCACGTCTTCTTGTCAGTATACTTTTGAACCTTTTCCGGCAACTGGGAGACAACATCAATAATTGTCGGAATGTGAGGTTTGGTTTAAAGGTATCTAGATCTCTAACCAGATCGTATTCCTTAATAGGATCCACTGGCTTCTCTAACCGGTTAGGGAATGGGGCAACACCCATTTTCATTTTCCCTCTTTCTTCCAACAGAGGAATTACAGGAACTTCTTCTGTCATTTGTGGCACTTCCTCCTCTTCTGTCTCCTGGACCTCTGGTCCTGTCTCTGTAACTGTCTCTGTAACTCTCTATGGCACTGTAGTGCTCTGTACGGCACTGTTAGGCTCTGTTCTATTCTGTTCTTCTGGTGGAAGATTGAACTTCACTGTTCTGGCTGGAGGGTTATTTTCTTTCTGGATAGGTGGTTCCTTCTGCTTTGCATGCGTGATGGCAGCAACTTCCAATTCCACTAAATTGGAAGTAGGCTCTTGGGCCTTGACCGGACTATCAGTAGCACTGTTTTTCACTGGGGCTGGGCTTGGACAGTCCTTTGCAGTGTGGCCTTCTCCTTTGCATCGACTGCATAAGGGCTTGTAATCCACTGACCTTCGAGGATTTGGACAATTTGGTGAGATGTGTCCCTTTTCTCCACATCTGTAACACTCCACTTCTGATCTTTGACCACCGCCAGACTGTCTTCCTCTATAACTTTGATAGGGAAATCTTCTGGGTCCGAAATTAGGACCAAACTCTCTAGGCTTGGATCCAATATCCTGTGTTGTCATTTTGGATTCCAGCAAGTTGAATCTTGCGTATTCTTCCTTCCTTCTCCTATCATGCATCTCCTTCAGAGAGCAAATGTCCTCTGTATGGTTCTTCCGCAAACAGTAGGAATAGAAAGCTCCAGGAATAGTTGGTTTTCGTGTACATTCAGTGGCTAAATGGCATGCTTGATGACACTTACCACACCAAGTATTTGACCGCATCACATCTCTTCCTGCTCCTGTAACATTGGATATGCTAGCGATATTCACTTTCAGCGTCTGTAGCTGCTCTGTAATCACATCTATCAACTCCTTTTTTATGTTTGCAACTGAGTTGGATAAGTAATCCTTCAAGCTTTCTCCTCCGGACGTACTGGCAGGAGGGTTTTGAGGAGTCTCTGTAATCACTGCATAAACGGGTTGGGCTGGTACAGAGGGGTCTCTGTTCTGGTTCTGATTCAGAGCTCCTGTTTGAACTGTTGGCTGTTGGCTCCAGTTGGTAGGATTCCACTGTTGCTGCTGATTTGGCATAGAGGAAATTGGTTGGGACCATTGTTGTTGTGGTTGCACCATCATTTGAGGCATGGATTGTGGCCACTGTGGATTTGGTGCACTGTACTATGATACCGGGGGCATTTGTTGGTAGGGATAGGGAACAGTCCCAGGAACTGCATTTGGTGGATACATCATTCCTGGCATCAGAGGGGGTAGGACTCCTCTTCCTGTATTCATCGCTAATCTAGCTTCCACTTCATCGTACAGTCTTGCACCTTCTGTTGCAGCTTGCAGGGTGGCTGGTCTTTGCAGCTCCACAAACTTACGGACTTCTGGTTGTAATCCTATGAGAAACACCCCCTTCTGAATGCCATCATCTAGATTATGGTTAGTCCATTTCTTCAGGATGGATTCCATTCGTGAGACATAGGCTTCTACTCTTTCTCCAGAAGACTGACTTAGGTTCATAAATTCCTCTCGCATCCGCTCTTCAAAACCTTCACGCCTGAATTTAGTGAGGAAGGCCAACTTCAGGTCGTCCCATGTGCCAAAAGTTCATGCTGCTTGTCTCTCATACCACTGAAACGCCGCGCCCTTAAAAGTGGCGGGGAATATTGCTAACCAATGCTCAGGGGTTCTGGCATTGTTAGCCACACATGCTACCATAAACTCTGCTACATGAAGATCGGGGTCATCATTGTACTCTCCCTTAAAAACTGGCAATGGGACTACATTTGCTGGCCTGTCATCAATATTTCCAGGACGGATCTGGCTTGGAAGTGGACCTCCAGCAGGAGGAGGAAGGGCTTGATGTGCCATTGGGACTTCTGTAAAGAGTTCCGCAAGGGCGTCAAAGGCGGCTTCTGCTGCGAGCTCGTTCTCAGCCTTGATTTTTGCTTTCTCTCTTCTCACGTACCTCTGGACTCGTTCTAACGCTTGCCTCTTTATTGCGTCATTCATCAGGGGGTTGGCTCCACTATGTTGTTAGTGCTCCACAGAGGGTTAACAGAAGGCTTCAGTCTCTGGAGGACTCTCTTGCCAACATTTCTTCTACTTCTTTCTTTTCAACGTCCCTGAATTATGCTTTCATGCCACTGCACAGAGGAAGGTATTCGGTTCTGAAGGTGTCAAAATGCATACGTCAAAGCATTGTGGTGGTGCCATCATCATAGTAATGCCAGCTTCTGATGGTTTCAACAGTGTATGTTGTAAAGAACACTCTGTCTACCAATTTCCAGTGGGTTGCTAATTGAACAAACAGAAGATTATCAGTACACCAAGCACCCCATGTATCTTGCTGTTGAGCATCCACGAACAAATTCCAACTCTTTTCCTTCTTGTCTCTGTGAACCTCCACAGACCAAGACTCCTGAAGCTTCTTCACAATCTCCCACTTAATGTTGTCTGGAAACTTCTCAATGAATGCCAAATCTTCCATGGATGGTCATTCTCTCTGTTTCTGCTCTTCAATTTATTCCCAAACAGTGTGCCACCAAGATGCAAGTTTCTGCTGCTTCAACAGGAAGAGGAAACTGTCCACCACATAGAGCATGCATCATGATGGTGATGTGTTTCCGCCATTGTGGGATGAACTTCTTTGGAAGGTGGCTTTGATTATGAGAAATTCCAACTCTTCAGTGGAAGAAGGAACTTTATAAACATCCATTGAATTCTTCTCTTCTTGACAATACCATTTCCTTCATTTTCAGCCTCTTCTGGTGCTTGTTGATGGCAAGTTTCCCCGGCTGCACACCAAAAACATGGAGCCCCAAGAGGAACACCAAGGAAAAGGGGATTCTCTTGCAAGAAAATCTATCTTGTAACATCAACAAGCTTGTTTATTATGTTTCATATGATCACAATGAAGAAAAGAACACCAGGCTCAACAAATCTTCATACAGCATCATGTAGATCTCCCAGGATTTGATAGAATCAACCATATTCTTCAACATCTTCACAAAATCCATCAATAAAACAAAGAAAGCAAAAGAATACACCATCTTTGAATGGAAATACATCACATAGTATTCATCTTCAATATCTTCATAGTCTTCTCTCTCAATCTCTCATATACAATCACTCTGTTTTTGTAGAATTGGCTATCTCTGACTCTCTCTCTCTCTCTCCATCAATAATACATCATATCCTCACTACAATCTCTCAAAATCACCCTCAATAATCCCTCTTAGGTCGTGGATACCCCTCCCAAGAGGTATGTCTGACATGAAGAGTCACCAGAGCCACTACAGTGTCCTTTCATAGCTCACTACTGTCACTTCACTCCAGTCTTCACTTGAGTCTTCAGCAGCTACTTCTTTCACTTCTTTTAGCTCTTTTGCACTTGTATTCACCTCTTTCCAAGGCTAGAAAACTTTCCCAAGCTACACTCTCATCCATCAGAACACATACAGAAGCATACAAAACAGTCACAGAACAGTACCAGAACAGCTATAGTACAGAACAGAACAGAAACAGAAACAAAAACAGAGGCTCTACAGAAGACCTACATAAGGTCATCAAAACCACATAACTCATTCTCAAACCATTCCAAACTCTCATAAACCATTCAATAAGCTTTCTCAATATCTCAATCTTCATCAATCAATACTCCATCCCTCCTTACAGAAGATAATCAGAACAAAACAGAACAAAACAGAACAAAACAGAACAAATATCATCCCAAAATACTCTCAAACCACTTCCAAACCCATCAATCATCTCATAAAATCAACCATTCAGCTCTCAAAAACAACAAAAAACAGCCAAAAAACAAGTCATTTCAACACTCAACAGTGGCTCCTAGTGAATGGGTTTCGCCCACTGTGGTAGTATCCAAGAAGAATGGGAAGCTGCAAATATGTGTGGACTTTCAAAAGATGAATTCCAAGTCAAAGAAGGATCATTACCCTATCCCTTTCACAAACCAATTGTTGGACACAGTGGCAGGCCATAAGCTCTATTCCCTCTTGGATGGATTCAGCGGATATAATCAAGTCTAGATCGTAGAAGAAGATCAATCTAAAACAACCTTCACAATAGAATGGGGAACCTATGCTTAGAGAGTGATGCCATTTGGGCTCTATAATGCCTCTAGTACATTCCAACGAGTGATGATGGCCACGTTTCAAAACCATCTATATGATTTCATTGAGGTGTACCTAGATGACTTCTGTGTCTATAGCCTAATTCGTGAGCATTGGAGACACCTAGAGTAGTGCTTTGATAGATGTCGAGAGTATGGGATCTCTCTCAACCCCGACAAATATGTATTTGGAGCCTCATCCAAAGTTCTTTTGGGCCACATTGTCTCAGCACAAGAGATAGCGATAGATCCTGCCAAGGGCAAAGGGAAGTGGGGGGTGGGTGGGATGTTAAATCAAGTATCGATGAGGGAGCACCGCCCGGGTCAAAGGAAAACCCATCCTCCAGGTCATAGAACTGCTCATGATCAACATCCTCTTGATCAATGGCCAGGTCATCCTCCTCATTGTGCCAATCTTCCATGACATACATGCTATGAACTTCGACCTTAGTTGTCTTGTACGGGCATTTGGAGGCATGTTCAGTAGTGTACTTATCTCCACATTTAAAGCATAGGCCCTTTTCTTTCCATTCCTTCACAACATCTGGGGAGATGAACCATTGACTATTGGATCCATGGGAAGGTGATGTAGTGGACTGTTTATTTTCAACATACCTATTTTCAGCAATAGAAACCAATGCTGTCCCAAAAGTGCCCATTTTTCTTTCAGCATGGAAGGCGGGGTAAGTGGGTACTTTGGGGCTGTTATTAGGCATAGAAGAGCCATGAAAACCACCGCCATATGGGGCTGATCGTGAAGGGATGCGGGGAGGTCCAACACTTCGCTGAAAATGCTCATTCTTACGGTACTTTCTTGCATATCTCTCAGCCAGTTCGATTGCATCAAACATTGTAGTGGGTTTTTGGGCCATGACATCAGCTGATAGACTCGGTTCCAACCCATAGATGTACTTGTGCAATTTAGCATTGTCACTAATGCTTTCCACATACATGGTCAAGTTCATGAATTGATTGGTGTAGTCACGTACAGTGAGGTTACATTGGTCAAGAGTGTATCATCGTCTTGCCAACCGTTCTTTTTCCAACGGGGACACAAAAACTTGGACCATATGCATTTTGAAATCTTCCCAGTAAATGAACTATTGATTCTCCCAATTGATATAGCGCCACCAAGTGTGGGAAAAACCTTCCAAATGGAGAGAAGCAAAAAGTATTTTCTGATCATCAGTGCAGGGATAGATGTTGAAGTAGGACTTCAACTTGGACGTCCATTCTTCCAGGTCAGATGGTTAGGGCGATTGCCCATTATAATTTGTTAGGATGACCTTGTCACGCAGATCATAGGGGCCATGCTACCCATGAAATCCTTGTTGTCCATTCATCCCGTGGTGGCCATACATGCCCTGCTGTCCATACATCCCTTGTGGTGCATTCAACCCATGTTGTCCATTATAGCCATGTTGTCCATGATTGCCAGGCTGGCCATTTGTACCATATTGTCCTTGATGGGGCTGATTCATATGTGGTGCATGGGGGCTCCTAGGTAGAGCGGGTAAAATTCGACCCAATGTGGGAGAAGGCCTCAAGTGAATGTTGCCAGCATGGTGGACGGGGGAATTCAATAGGGGCTCATCATGCGCATGAGAGGGTTCCCCGATCTCATAGGTAGAAGGAAAAATTCCCTTAGTGCCAAGTATACCCTGTGGGTCATGCGACGATTCCTGATGTGGAGGGCATCTAGACTCATGTCTAGAGTCATTAGTCTTCTCTTGGGATGAAGCGATCACTAACTGAGCAACAAGGGCGGTGAGCTGTTCCAAGGTCTGTTGGGTCTTTGAGTTTGAGATAGCCATATGCTCGATTGCTTCATGAAACTTGGACATCATTTAGTGGTGGTTGGTGACCATATCATTGTGGCATTCCATATGATGGAGCTCATGTTGGTAGAGGGTGTGATTGAGAAGGGTATATGGGTGCGTTTCAAGCATTTCCTCCTATGTGTCACCATGGTAATCTTGCGCTGAGCTTGGTTCCTCATTCATGGAGGTCTGGGAGTCTCTAATCTCCCTTTGGAGTTCCTCTTGGGCCTTGCTTTTGCCTTTCTAGCCAGCCATCTGGGTGTAGTCCACAAGACCTGCTATCAGTAAAAGGGGCGTAACTCTTTGTAGGAAACTCCGATTGATGAGGTTTTGGGCTCAAGTCGGAGGGACAACGGCCTCTTCGAGATGAGCTATTAATCTTTATGACAAAAAATGATCAGAATTTTCTATAGGAGGTTTACATTGCTTGTCCTGGACCGGTCTAGATCCTGTCCACAGTGACCCTAGTGCACAAAAATGGGCATAACTTTCACACCGTAACTCCGATTGGGGAGATTTTTTATTCAAACCGGAGGGGAAAAATCCCTCTTTGAGGTGAGCTATAGGGTTCACCCCCAGATTTAGGACAGAATTTTTTTGCAATGGGATCTTTGTGACAGTCTTGCAAGACTGTGACAAAAAACATTGCATGTCCCTTAGTACCAATGTCTTATATGGATAGAGCATAGATCAAGGGGCCTGATTTGCCACATCAATAGCAGCCTGAGCATATTGAACATAATCTTGAGCATCATTGCATACCCATCAACTCTGCCATTCATGCATAAGTACATTCACTGCCATACATCTCCTTGACTGCATGTACTTCAAGTGGCATACATGGGTGCCATTAGCATTGTGGGGTAGCCAAGAGAGATTATTGGGGTAGAGAAGTGGAGCTCATGGAAGTACCTGGACCTGAAAACAAGTATTGGGCTCTGGATCACTGGGAGGTGGGCAAATTTCCCCCCGGGCCGGGTTGTGCACCCCTTTAGGGTCTTAAGTGGTAAGGGAGGGTCACCTCTCTTTTGTCTTACCACCTCGCTTGGCATTGGCCTTTTTCCTCAACTGGAGTATACATGGCAGACATTTTTAATTAGCAATTAGCATGAGATGCATTGGAAAGAAGACATTGGGACTTTTCGTGAGATGCAAGGAATGATGAAGGTTGGGGTAGGGGTTACCTTGGCATTCCACTGACTCACTGGCTACTACTTACCCAATGTACAATGGCTAATATTCATCCAAGATCATAAAACAAGGTAGGGGGTTAATGTCAGCCATTACAATGAAATTCAGGAAGAGGTATGATGCTTGTATGCAATCTTGAATCTCTCCAACAATGGATTAAGCTCAGCAAGTGGCTAAATTGAGAGATTAAGATCAGAATGGCATACCTCTTTAATGCTTGGGACGACCGTTGAAGCTTGAATCATCATGATGCCGCTTGCTCCATTGATCAAGTCTGGTTGTTGGTTGGGCATCCGTGGAAGAGTGCTTCAGCATTTCAATGCTCTTGGTGATGAAGAAGGCTCCCAAGCTTATCCCCGAGCTTGAGCTTCAAGAATGGGAAGCTTCAAGTGAAGCTTTCATGGCTGCCCGCAAAGCCCCCATGCATGCTGAGCTCAATGGCTTCATCCGGGCAAGAGAAATCCTTCACGGGCTGAGGGGGTTGTGAGGTTGAGCTCTCCGGGTTAGAGAAAGCTTCATGGGATTTGATTCTCGAGAGCAAAAGTGCCAAAGGGGGAAGGCCAATTGTGCTGAATCGGTGCCCTGGAGTGGCAGGGAGGGGAGGGCAACAAGAGGAGGAGTGGCAGGAGGGCTGGGGAGGGGCAGGACAGCCAGCGCAAAATGCGTTGAAAATTACGGGGCTGTCCTGCAGGCCTCCTAGGCAGCAAATCCCCCAATCCACCACTTGATTAGAAGCTTGGGGGGTCAGGGAAGGAGTCCCAGGGTTGGTTGATGTCGAGGAGCACCCTCAAGTCAGATTTTTTGGGGTTTCTTTGGGCTGGCAGCCATGGTAGCTTGTAGGAGAAGAGAGAGAAAGAGGGCTGAGGCAAAACGTGATTGAGGTTTTACCCTCTTCCAACTCTTGGGACTCTAAACTTGGCTTGGAACCCTTAAAATTTGCATGAAAAGAAGTGACGACCTGCTAGTTTAACCATTTTACCTCCAGATATGTCTGAGTCTCCAGCCATAGCTCCTGCTTGCTCCAAAAAGCTTAAGTTAACTGCAGTCCTTCTTACTGTACTTGTACCTGTAAGCTGAGTAACTAGGGTTTTTGGGATTTGAAAAGGGAGAAAGGGGAAAGAGGAAAAGGACCAAAGTCTGAAGCTCTGATACCACTTGTAATGAAAGAAGTTGAGAGGAGAGAGAAGGAGAGCTGAGGAGAGAGAAAGAGAACAAGAAGAAGAAGGAAGAAGACTAGAAGAGGGGAGAGAAAGAGAGAAAAGAGGAGAGAAGGGTGAAGGAAGCCATGGAAGTTGGAGATGAAGGTGAAGAGTGTGATCTTGATAATAACTGGTTGCCCTAATCTGGGGATCTTACACCTTAAATACCCCGATCAGTGTGACAGGGTGTCTAAACCCTAGGCGGTGTATATCCCACTTATTACAGTGTGTGCAGTCAACCTGACTTCTTTGCAATCTTGAGGATGATTACTTGCGGCTCGATGACCCAATTCTTCATGATCTTGAGTGAGAGAGAAAGACATACACAGAGGTTGAATGAGAGGGAGAGAGAAAGACATACACATAGGCTGAGAGAGAGAGAGAGAGAGAGAGAGAGAGAGAGAGAGAGAGAGAGAGAGAGAGAGAGAGAGAGAGAGAGAGAGAGAGAGAGAGAGAGAGAGAGAGAGAGAGAGAGAGAGAGAGAGAGAGAGAGAGAGAGAGAGAGAGAGAGGTGGGGAGAGTCTCTCTTGGCTTGAATCAGTCAAGGAGAGAGGGGGGGGAGACACAAAGGTTTGTGAGATCAAGAGTGAGAGTAAGACATTGAAAAAATCAAGAGTTCATATTGAAAGGCATCTTCTTTGGGAAGGCCATGTTCTTAACTAGGATTATACAGAGCTCTTGCTACCAAGGTAGCTGGCGATGGCTCTGGATATTATACCATCAGGCTTGGAGGGCCATACTAATGCATGTGTAAAATGTCCCAGCAAATGATCTAAATGTCCTTTTGTGTAATTTTTTTTACATCTCTCATACAAGTCTCTCACTCAACCTAATGATGTTTTAGAGTTATTGAGCCTTCACTACTAAATGTTCTCTATGATGTATCATAAATGGATATTCCTTTTGTGGCTCTTAAATTTTGATGATTTTTCTCATTCATTATTTAGTCTTCTCAAGTTGCAATGATGGCCACCCACTACAACTTTTACGTTGTTCTCAAACTCTCTAGAGAATTCCTCTATGATGCCCTTTTTCCTTTGCACTTTCCTCAATTTGAGAGCTGTTTCCTTCTCTTTAACAAATCCACACTATAAGCTCAATATAGAGTTGTCTTATTTTTCATCAATTTCCAACCCAACAGAGAGCATAACATGCCAATTTTTGCCATTTTCTCATGGAGAATAGTTGGTGATTACATAGAGCACATGGTTTCATTAAGAAATGGAGAGCTTCTTTTGAGTGAGAACTACTTGTAGAAACTATTGTCTCCAACACAAAAATTTCAGGGGTTGCAATCCGTCATAGAGCATGAAGGTGGAGCAAACAAGGTCAATGTGTCTCCAAGATGGGATCATGAAGGGCATGTGCACTACATGATTAGTAGCACACTATCAACCACCTACTTTATCATGCACTCAAATCATTTTATGTATGTATTTGATAGTATTGAGTCAATAAAAGGTGGTACTGGTAGCAAGTCAACTCCAATGTATCGTGATATACCCTCAAATGATAGCAAGTGTTGACCAAGTGATAATCTCAAAAGCTGAATACAATGACAAAGGTGTGCACATAGAGATGCATGACACACATGTTGAGGAGGAGTTGCATGTGGGTAGCTAAAGCATAGATGTGTCTTCCTATGATAAATCCATTGTGGCCTTCATTGAGGAGAAAGCTAGGCCAAGTAAATTACTAGCACTTTGTGGATCTCTGCAAAAGGTGGATGAGCTCCCAAGTGAGTATTGTCGGAATGAGTGGGATCTAGAGCATGGCAGTAGGTTATGGTGGATGAAAGGAGAAGAGTAAACTCATGATGGAGGAGACAAATACACTGTTTGTCACACAAGTGAATTAGGTTCCAAGATTGAGACTTGGACTCATAAACACAATCTTGTGTATGTGGACAATGACACTGACACTTTACTAATAAGAAAAGAGTACTATCATTGCATTAAGAAAAGGAAGCAAGTATAATGCTTTATAGGAAAGTAGGAAACTGTAGTAGGCACTACTGTGCGTATGGGATAGGTAAGCTTGCATGTCCTTGGCCCTGAAGCTCCATACAAAGAGGCTGTTAGTGAGTGTGATTGCTGAATCTCAACACCCCTCCTCAATCACAACTAAAAAGGCACAAAGTGTGTAAAGGTTGTAATAAGAACCACCTGCAAAGTGTGGGCACACCACAAACATGGTAGACACCAGAGGCTGTCGCAGAAAAGGCTAACTGTGGGCACCAAAACATGATGGACATCCAGAGGTTGTAACAGGGGCCTCACAAAGTGTACAGGGACTGTAGTGCCAAGTTACATGAGGAGTTTACAAAGCTTATGGCAAGAAGCATTAGGGCTAGGAAATACAAGGCTTTTAAAATAGTCTATCAGAGTAATGAGAGTAGAAGGACTGATGAAGCTTGTCCTTCCGATCCTGGTGGTCTTCATCTTCATCTTCATCTTCATCTTTTGGTCCATGGTCTTCTTCTTCTTTCACAGCTGCAAGATAGGCCTTTTGGGACCTCTTCCTAGCATGGCAGAACTTCTCAGTGTGTCCCGTCCTTTTGCAGAAGTCACAGAAGAGTAATTCCTTTTTACCTTTGTATCTGTTGATTACATATAACATTTGTTCATCCTTTGAAGTGCTAGGCTCTTCCTTGCTTTTAAGTTTCTTTTCTTCCTCTAACAGAGAGGCTTTAATATCAACAAGTTGAGGATCAGGCATATTGGTTAGAGTGGTTGATACATTATCATAGGCAAGAGGTAGACTTTTTAAGAAGACACCAATACAAAGATCTTCATCCATTTTTAGCTTTATCCCTGCAAGTTGAGTAAGCAGGCTTTCCATGTAGTTCAGATGGGATGCCAAGGATGTATGAGGCTTCATATCAAGGTGGAAAAATTCAATCAATAGACTATACTTCGTGTCACAGGCATCCACATGATGGATGTAGCTGTCATCCAATTTGAGCTTAATGATGGCTTGTGCCTTATCATCATTCTTCTGCCAAGTAACTGCAAGGTCCGCATCCCGAGGTTTCTTCTCTTTGCCATTGGTAATGGCCCAAAGACCCTTGTTCATCAGAATGAGCTTGATGCGGGTTTGCCAGGTGTGAAACCCGACTCCCTTGAACCGAGCATTTGGAGAGTCTTTTCCCATGTTGGATGACTGAAGAAGCAGAAAATCAGTACCAAGATTCTTAGATGTTACAGGTGAAGGAGCAGATTACAATGTGTCAAGAGACACAAGTAATGGTAGTGTGAAAACACACTATGTAGAGACTTGATGTTGAGCTTGAATCTTCCTTGCTCGGGGTCGTTGATCCTTCTTCAATCTTCTCAGGTCCTTCCCCTCCTTGATTTGGTGCTAGGATAGTAGATCAGAGTGGCAGTGGGTTGCTCCAGGTGGCAAGAGAGAAAATGATGAGATTTTTGAGCTTTGATGAAACTGGCTATGGCTGACAGTTTAGGGTTTCAGACAAGGGCCTGGTTTTTTGCAGATTGTAGAAGCTATGGTTGATCATTTCCAAAACTTTTTTTATGGAAATGTAGCTCTTTCCAAGGCCTATCAAAGCCCTATGATCTTCGTCATCATCGCGACATGTGCAGGTGGCATTCGACATACAAACAACAAATGATGTAGTCTAGACAACGAGCTTGTATTCACGCAATATTGGAGTACACGATGAGCAATGTCAAAGTTTGAAGTGACAGGAGGCAGCGCCCTGAGCCAAGGAACATATCTCCAAAAGAAAGCGTGTTGAAATATTGACTGTGGAGGGAGATCAAGAAGCTCCAAGGAGGCAAGGTGCAGGTTTGGCTATGGCTGCCACAGGTCAAGTAGAGATAGAGTTTAGAAATGAGCTCATTAGCTGGGACTGAGCTGGACTTGAGCTGACTTGAGTGAAGAGGAGCTAAGAGAGGAGTGAAATGAGCTAGGCCATGCCTGATTGAGCTCTGATACCATGTTGGAATGAGCGGGATCTAGAGCATGGAAGTAGGTTATGGTGGATGAAAGGAGAAGAGTAAACTCATGATGGAGGAGACAAAGACACTATTTGTTACACAAGTGAATTAGGTTCCAAGATTGAGACTTGGACTCATAAACACAATCTTGTGTATGTGGACAATGACACTGACACTTTACTAATAAGAAAAGAGTACTATCATTGCATTAAGAAAAGGAAGCAAGTACAATGCTTTATAGGAAAGTAGGAAACTGCAATAGGCACTACTGTGCATATGGGATAGGTAAGCCTGCATGTCCTTGGCCTTGAAGCTCCATACAAAGAGTCTATTAGTGAGTATGGTTGCTGAATCTCAACAAGTATAATGGTATGATTGCTTTTGAGCTTCTACCTACACCAATAAGAAATGAATGATGGGTATGGAACCAAAATATGATGGTCACCTTTGATCAGGACCCTCACAAACAAGTATGGCAATAGAGTGCACAATACGTTTGAGCTACGGTCTTGGAAGTCTTGGATGCCCGAGGGTAACTTCTCCTTACTACATAATTGAGAGAAGATGCAATGATGTTTTTTCCCATGGTCATTTAGAGAGACCCGTGAGCATGGGCTATCCTGTGAGTGAGGGAAACTCCATGATAACATGTCACTATTGTCAAAAGGTTGTTAGTTGTATAGTCGTTTACAGATGCTCAATCTATTATGTGTTGCCACTAGACCCTACAATGACATGGTTGGTGATCCATGTTAGGGAGCATGCTCACGATGTTCAATAGGGCACAAAGAGGGAAACCATTGAAAAGCTACAGAGCCTTATCAACATAGTCTAAAAAATCAAAAAGGAAGGCCCATGAAAAATACAGATGCTAGTTGCTTGACATATATTTTTTGAATCTTTGACAAAAGAAGATAAACTAGAGGCAACTGAGGTGGATCTTAATCATTTTTTAGAAGAAATAATGCCACTGGTACAGAATAAAGGGTAAACACATGTATTATTACTTTGTACAAATGTTGTATGCCTTACATTTGAAATAACCATCTAGCAAACACACAGATTCAAAGGTATTGTTTCACAAGAGAGAGCTAATCAAGTTTAGGTCATTGGTGATGGGTATGAAAACATACTTCTTTTGCAAAAACATTGTGTCTTTCCATTTTTCCATGGAAGTGGATTTCTTGGGCAAGGTGATGCCAAGGAGAAGTGCTTCTTGTTTAAAATGTCCACTAAGGGGCTGACATCAGGGGTGGACTTAGTGAATCGCATGAGGTGAATAGGAACTAGAGATCTACGAAGTGCATGGGTGGACTTCGATCACACCCATAGGGTTGATGGATGGACAACAATGTCTTGTTCTGTTTATGATCCTAGGTATGTGGTACCATTATTATAGCTTACATTAAAATTGAATTATTGCTGGTAAATACTATGCTAATCTAGCAATCATCAACTAGCTTGAGAGCAATTGCAGGTGATTGCAATATGCAAACTTAAAGAGGAGGATGAAGAGTCTCAAATCCTTTTTTGGAAAAATATGAATTTTGTCATGGTTCGATGTGGCCATGATCCTCTTGACTTTGCTAGATTCATGTCCGATGAGGCAAGTGCGAATTGGTTGGCAGTAAGGCCTATAGACAATGGAGGATCGCATAACATAATGGAAGGTAGGGAGTGCTCTTGTCTTTTTCATTGGGAGAAAATTTTACAAAGTCATACCAAGAATTTAGTTAAAATGTGTGAAGCATGGAGGCTAGCAACAACAAGTCAACATGCATTGCTTCATGCCTCTACTATCCGAGATTGGTGGGCACAAAATGTAAATAATGATAACATTAAGGCTTTGGATAGGTGGTTAAAATGGTGGCGGCAAAGAATTGCCCATTAGGGAGGAATTGAATCTCAAGTAGGTTTGTTGTTTTTCTTAGCTCATTAAAATAATTGCTACACAATGTTTTAATGGAGAGAGCTAGTAACTTTGTTCTTGTATTTGACTCTATAGGATAACAAAAGTCCCCAACAATGTGCTCGAATTCCATGCATAAGCTTTTTGGAAAGCATCCATGCTAGTTAATTAGCAAGTGAAGGTGGAAAATGAAAGATATCACTCTATCATGCATGCGTTAGTGATGTTTTGAATGCATTTATGCAATGTGCAAAGAGGTTGGGCTATACCACCTGTAGATATATTGGATCTGGGCCTTCAATGGACTCTTTGATGTGGCTAATGCTAGCAAAAGGGAATCCCCAAATCCTTTGTATGAGGAGCCCACAATGCAAGGTGATAGGGAGACTGTGCATAGAAAAAAGAAGGGAAGTGGAGCATCTGCAAGTTCCCACAAGTCGAGATATATGATTAAGTTAGGCAATGGAAAAATAGGGGCAGGCCACGAAGTATACCATTTGATGATGGTGAGTTTGAAGAGATATATATTCAGGATGTTGAGGAGAATAAAGAGACACCAGTCAAGCCCTTGGAAAGTGGAGTAAATGTGCCAAATGTAGGAACATCAACTTATGTAGAAGAGGTAGAAGTGGCACAGGGGGAGTGGGCTTTACAAAGGATGCCACCTAACTGTGTGAGATAATGTTTTGGTATGGAGGGTAGAAAGAGTTGTAGTAACAAGTTACAAAGTAAACAAGTGGGGCTAGTTGCACCATGCTTTTGGTTCGAGAGAGCCTATAAGGACAAGACCATTGCACAATGGATATGGTTTTGCAATCATGATATCACACATACAAACGCTGTGTAGAAACAAGTGATAATATCACCTATAGTTCCTTCTTTGTGGTCAGTTAATATATGAATAAATATATCAAAGGAAGAGTGTAGTAGTCTAAAACATACTGGTTTTAAGTTTACTTCCTTTGCAACACCATTAAAGAATGAGAAGAGAAAACCTCCTACTTCTGCAGAGGATGGTTTAAGTGGGAGGAGACACAAGTGGAGGCATGGAATTTTCAAAGACTCACTGAAGAGAATAGAGGTAGCTACTTGCATGGTTGCGACCTTCTTGGAGGAGATAGTGAAACTTGAGAGGCAACATTTGGTATTTTGAGACTTGATAGAGAGTTGTTATGATGTGCAAATCAAAGAAGAGCCTAGGTGCACTTGTCCTGATTTTCAAAGAAGAGAATCTACCCAAAAGGCATTTCTTGCTTGCAAACATATGTATTATGTGTATATGCACATACTTGGCCTTCGACCTAAGGAGCACATGGTTATACATCAGCCTGCACTAACTCCCACTGACCTTGCCTTTGTGTTAGGAAAATCACGTAAGATATGCCCTATCATGTGAAAAGGCAAAAAATAAGCACAAATCGTTCATTGTTTTGGTACACTCATCATCATGCTCACATTACTAGGGTGTGCCATGTCATTTTTTATTGCAAGAAGATTAAGGTGTAGCTATCTTGGAAAATTTCTAGATATTGTACTCTTTTTGGGAGATACAAAAGTTCTGCATTGCTCACTGAAGGAAGGTTGCCCATAGTCTTTCTAGATATTGTACTCTTTTTGGGTGATGTAGAAGTTTTGGGTGTAGCAATCTTGGAAAATTTCTAGACTTTTGTACTGCAACTTCCTTAATTTTGGATAGTACACATCTTGTTGCAAGCTTGGAAAAGCTTGAAAAATCAATTTCAATTTACAAAAACATGAAATCAAAAGCTTGCAAAAATAACACATTCCAATTTAGACAATAAGGATTCATCCACCAACCTTTAGCAAAGGCAAGTTAGATGGTATAAACTATATTTTGTGGAAGTTTAAAATTACAACTATTCTTGATTATTATGAGCTTCTGGAGATGGTGCTAAGGACTAACGTAGAACCACAACCCACCCCCAACCCATCAAATTTAAGTGTTATGATTCCTCCTAACACACATATTCTACAAGCTTGAAAATGAAGGAATGAAAGATGCACTATGTGCCTTAGTTATAAGTTATTCTATGTTGACCTTGATTTAGCATACAACAAAGGCATCACATGCTTGGAACATACTGAGGAGTCAATATGAAACACAAAATAAAACAAAGATTCATAACTTGGAGAATTAACTAGTAGCTAAGAAATTTGCTAAAGGAGAGACAACTGAAGAATTCATCACTCGGATCAAGAATCTATGTGACTAGATGGCTGGCATGAGGATGTAAAAGACTAGTGAGGAGCTAGCTCAAAGGTGTCTTTGGATTTGTCCACCAAATTTTGATGGATTGGTAAATAGCCTAAACACTTAGGTGAGAATCCAAACTTTGATATTTGAGGAATTTTGTGCACTACTAATGGAGGAGGAGTTGAGGCTTAAAGCCCAAGAAGGTATTCGTAGTGGAGATATTGCATCCTCCTCGAATGTGAAAGGCAAAGGTGGTTCCTCTACCAACAGTGACAAAAAGAAGAAGGGTGGTAAGAAAAAGTTTCAAAGAGAGCGCTTCAACTACAAGAAGAAAGGACATGTAATTGCAGATTGTTGTGTCGAGAAGGCAAATGAAAAGAATGGCATCATGAAGACTAAAGGGTTGGAGACACCCAATATGGCTTGGAGACATCCAATATGGCATCATGAAGACTAAAGGGTTGGGGACACCCAATATGGCTTGGAGCTATTCATGGCAACTATTGAGGAAGTGTATCCCTCAGTGCAAGAAATATCTAACACTGACTCATGGGTATTAGATAGTGGTATCTCCCGTCACATGACAACAAGAAAGGTCTATATAAATCTATGAAGCCTTTGCAAGAATCCATCACTTTGACAGATTTGAAAATGATTCAAAATGCCTTGTTGAGGGCACACGTACTATTTCCTTTGTTATTGCAAATGGTAAACTCAAGAATCTTTCAAATGTGTTGTATGTTCTAGAGATTATGAGATATATGCTATCAGTTGCTTCTATAATTGATCTTGGCCATGAGGTGAGATTCACTAAGATAGGTGTAAAAATTATCAAGAGTGCTTGCAAAGTTGTCGGCAAAGGAGAAAGGAGGAACAACCTGTATGAGCTAAGTGCTCTTACAACCACTGCTGGTGTGGACACAAGTAAACTTTGATATGAAAGATTTGGTCACATTGGTTTTGCACTGTTGAAGGAGATGCATAAGAAAGGTATAGTTTCTCGCCTATTTGCAGTAATAAACTGAAATGAAGGAACCATGTGAAGCTTGTATGATGGGCAAGCAATGGAGAAAGGCATATTCACAAGAAAGCAAGAATAGAGAAAATGTTCATCTAGAGTTGGTGCATATTAACTTGTGCAGTAAAATGCCTATAAAAGCCTTAGGAGGATCTTCTTATTTTATGTTGATCATCAATGACTACAGTAGGAAGATGTGGGTGTACTTACTTTGTGATAAGGCTCAAGCTTTCAATAAGTTTAAAGAATGGCTAAAACTTGTTGAGAATGAAACAAGAAAAAGTATGAAGAAGTTTAGAATAGATGGTGGTGGTGAGTTCAACTCAAAGGAATTTGAAGACTTTTGCAAGAGCAAAGGGATTAAGTATCAATTGACAACATCTCATACATCTCAAAAGAATGGTGTTGTTGAATTCCAAAATCGTACCATTATGAAAATGGCAAGGTGCATGCTTAAGGGAAAGGGATTTATTTTGGTTCCGTTGTTAGGATCAACGGATTCAAGCCTTGAGCACTTGCGCGCTTCAAATCGAGCATTGAAGTAGGGTTTTCCCCGAACCGGTGCTTGAGGTAGATAGGTAGAAAGCGAGGGAGTTTGAAGAGTTATTCGATCTCCTTAGCAAGTAGGTTTTTGGTTTTTTGGATTTGGAAAAGCATGGTAGAGTAGTGTAGGCGTTTTATTTGTGATTTGGATGAATTAGGATAGGAAAAAAACAAAGGAATAAGAGAAAAACAAGCATTAGGGTTTCTACTATCATAATAGGGCAAGTGGCTTTGATTTGCTTGCTGATTTACATTTTTGACTTTATTTGTTATTCCAGGTATATACCTAGCTAGTTTTGAGCAAAAGCTATTAATACTGCAATCTACATTCTCAATTGGAGGTACACAAAGGCTCTTAAGGGAAAAACTCCTCATGAGGCCTATTTTGGTAAGAAACCATGTGTGTCACATTTTAGAACTTTTGGATGCGAATATTATGCACATGTTCCAGAGGATAAGACAAATAAGCTAGGTCCAAAAAGCAAAAAAATTATCTTCTTGGGTTATAGTGATGAGCAAAAGGCTTACAAATTGTATGACCAAGAGTCAAGGAAGATCATAGCCAGCCGTGATGTGGTATTCAAAGAGCAGCCACATACAGTGGAGGAGAATAATATAAGTTCTTTCACTTTATCATCTAGCAATAAATAGTTAACTATGAACTTATCTCAAGAGCTATCCCTACTCTCAAGGAGGAGGAAGCATCATCTTTGGATGATGAGGAAAAAGTTCACCAATGTGCAATCACACCACCAGAAAAGCCATTGCCGATGGGTGAAGTAGCTTTATGATCACAGTAATCCTATGCTTATTACAACGAGGAAAAGGAAGATGGACCAAGGAGGTCTTTGAGAATAGAGGAGAAAAGAAAGGCTTCTACTCACATATTCAATATGGCCTTGATGCCTAAGAATATGAAAGAAGTAAAGGAGCCAAAAGACTTGGAAGAACCACTTGTCGATCTAGCATGGAGGGTAATTGTGCAAGTTGAGTATGCAACATAATGAAGAATGCCACTTGGGAGCTAGTGGTTTGACCAGAAAATAGGAAGATTATTGGAACCAAGTAGGTCTAGAAGGTAAAGTACAAGGTTGATGGAATCTTAGAAAAGTACAAAGCCAACTACTAGAATGACCACTATGTGCACAATACTTACAATGGCTACTCATAAGAAGTGGCTAGTTTACCAAATGGATGTTAAATCAGTGTTCCTAAATGGTGACCTCAAGGAAGAGGTATACATGGATCAAGCACTAGGGTTGGTGGCCCCCCATTCTAATAACAAATTTTGTAAGGTGGAGAAGGCATTGTATGGGCTAAAACAAGCCCCTAGAGCATGGTACTAGTGGATAGATAAACTCTTTCTAGGTTTGAATTTCAAAAGATGTGCTGCAGATGCTAACTTATATATTTACAAGGATAGTGAAAAGTCTATAGTGATTGTCCTATATGTGGATAACCTTCTTATTACAGGTGACTGTGAACATATGATCCATCAAACTGGAAAGTCTTTGAGCTTTGAGTTTGAAATGATAGACTTGGGTTTGCTGCACTATTGTTTGGGGATTGAAGTCTGGCGAGGCAAAATCTTCATCTCTCAAAATAAGTATACATGGGAGATCTAAAAAGAATTTGGCATGACAGAATGTAAGGAGATAGCTACACCTATGGAGATCAATGTGAAGTTATCCATTGAGGATACATTAGCACTAGTAGACATTGGAAAGTATAGGAGGTTGGTTAGCAGCCTCATCTACTTGTGTAACACCAGGCCAAATATCAGTTTTATTGTTGGGGTTTTGAGCAAGTTCTCAAACAAACCACAAGAAAGCCATTGGAAAGTTTGGATGTAGGTGCTCAAATACTTGAAGGGAACTCTTGATTATGGTATCACATACAGTTCTAGAAGCGCTCTTATGGGAAGATGTGACTTAGATTGGGAAGGTGATAGTGATTCCAAGGAAATAGTTTTTGGGTATTGTTTCTCTTTAGATTTAGGAATCTTCTCTTGGATAAGTAAGAAGCAACCAATTGTGGCATTGCCTTTTACCAAATCATAGTAAAAAAGGTAGCTTGTTTTGCTACATGTGAAGCAGTATGGTTAAGGAGGATCCTATGGCATATGGGATTATAGGATGAAGTTCCAATAGTGCTAGGATGTGACAATCAAAGTTACATCGCCATTACCAAAAGTCTAGTTTTTCCTACACACAACAAACACATTGAGATCTAGTATCACTATGTGTGACTTGATTGAGGATGGGATAGTAGAGATGCTCTACTATCCAATGGAGGAGAATGAAGCAGATATCTTAACCAAAGCTCTTACAAAGGATCTCATCTTTAGAGACTTAGTATTGGGCCAAGAATGTAGTTCGGGTGCACATTGAGGGGGAGTGTTAGATATGCTCAATGCCCCACCCTTGTAAGGTACCACCAATGATCCATGGTGCTCTAAGTTATAAGATCCCCATTCTGAGGAGAAGACATGCGTGAACATAGACATTGGTTGATTCTTGACTTATATGTCAAATGAGATCTATTTGACCAGATGGCAAAAAGATAACCTTTTTGAATCTAGCCTTTGGGTTAGACAGAGTAGTTATGCTGGTAGCAACTTGAGGCACAATGCATCAAGTTTTTGGGGTGTGGGAGTTATTAGGGCCCCCTATTTTGGGGTATGAGGGCCATATAAGTAGCCCTTGGGCTAGGGGGTGTCAGGGGGGGCCAATGGCCCCTCTGACGAGGGTCTAGGGGCATTGAGATGACTAGGGAATATTCATAATATGGTCAGTCATGATGACCAGACTACCTTCCCAGGCTATAAAAGGAATACCCATCTAAAGCCATCATTAATCTATCTTTTACCCAGTTAGAGTTCTTCTAGCTACCCTTAAGCTCTTCACCTATTATCTACCTGGATCGCCAGCTAAGCTTCATAGTGGAAGTGCACAGGTGGATAGAGCCATCTTTATATTAGTTCATTTGAAATTAAAGTAGTCTCTATTCTTTTCATATTTGATGTGTGTTATCTACTCCTTGCTCAGATTCTATTTGCTGGTGCCATGTAATTTCTACAAAATTTATTTATTTTTTCTCTCCATCTCCATCCTCTTTTCTCTCTCTCTTTCTCTTTTATCCAGCTTTCATTTTTTTCTCCTCTTTCCTTTTTTAATTAGCAATACCTTAAACAAATTGTCCTCTCCATCCCATTTCCTCTTTGTCTTTGTCTCCTTCTCTCTCTTTCTCTCTTCTCTGACTTTCATTCTCTTTCCCTCTTTCCTTTTTTAATTATCATTTTTATTCTCTCTTACCTTCTTAATTAATAGAAATTTAATATTTTTTCTCTCCATCTCTATTTCCTTTCTCCTCTCTCTTTCTCTCTCCTCCATCTTTCATTATCTTATTTTCTTTTTTGATTAAAAAATGTAATAATTCTCTCGCACCCTCTTTGTGAGAAAGATAAGAAGATTTCATGCAACTAGATAATTCTCTCGCACCCTCTTTGTGAGAAAGATACTAGATCGGAGAGAGAAACGATTGCATAATTATACTCTCCACGAGTATCTAGTTGCAACTAGACCCTTCCAAGCAACTAGATACTCGTGGAGAGTATAATTATGCAATCGTTTCTCTCTCCGATCTAGTATCTTGTCTAGTCCATGGTCAACAACTGAATCTTGTTCCTACAAAGGTACCATACCATCAATTAGATTATCATCACGTGAGATATACTTTCTTAATTTGCTAACATGAAACACTGGATGAACACGACATCCAGGAGGAAGTTCCAATCAGTAAGCTACATCACTTAGCTTCTGAATAATTTTCCACAGTCCACAATATCTTGGAGATAACTTTGGACATTTGCTAGTCGATAAACTAGACGACATGGCTGGTACTTGGAGAAATTCAAAGATCATACTTGAACTTTTTTTATTTGCAAAATGCTTAGCCCTATCAGTAGCTTGCTGTAGCTTGGCTTGAGCAATTTTAATATTAGCCTACATGTCAATAAGAAATTCTGCTGCAGTTGGGCATTTCTCATCTGACCTTACTGTACTAGGAAAATTTGGATTCATTCCATAATTTATTTCAAAAGGAGACAAATTTATCGCCTTATGAGGTCTGTTGTTATATGCAAATTCTAACAAAGACAAATGTGTATCCCAATCTGTTTGTTTATTAGATACATATGCTCTCAGCATGTCTTCTAGTATCTGATTGACTCTTTATGTTTGACCATTTGTTTCTGGGTGATCACCACTTGACATGTTGAAAGACACTTTTAAACGACCAAAGACATGACGCCAAAAATGACCAGTAAACTTGATATCCCTATCAGGCACAATGGACGTAGGTAGACCATGCAACCTAAACATATGATCAATAAACAAATCTGTGACTTGTGGAGCTTCCACACTTTCACAAGTGGCTATAAAATGAGCCATTTTACTGAAGTGATCCACTATCACTAGGATAGTGTCTTTTTGTCTGTGGGTCCTAGGTAAGCTGACAATGAAATCCATGGAAATACTTTTTCAATTAGATTCTGGAATTTGTAATGGCATTAGCAGACCTGGTAGCTTTACCCTTTCTGCTTTATTAACTTGACATTGAAAACATTGTTGGACATATTGGCAGACATCCTTGGCCACCAAAATGCCCTTCTTGACCGGCCAGGCCAAAGACCAAGCCACTTTTAACCAGGTTGTCAAGCCAACTCCTAGGAGTTGTTGCACTTAATAGGTGATATTGATAACTAATTTCTATGATTCCTAGCTTTCCTCAATAGTTACGATACTCGTTTGTAGTAGTCCAACTAATTTAATATTGAAAACTCAGTAAGTTTGCTTAATCTTAGTCTTCATCTCTATTTCTATACTGGACACTTAAATACTAACCCTAGGATTTTAATCCCTTCGGGAATTAACTTCAAAGCATAAACCCTATAGTTCTTTCTAATTCCTTTTATTATCAAATCAACTAACATCCCTCAATCCCATAAACTCTAATTTATTTTTTTAATTTTTTTTTCCAATGTTGGTATAACTTAATACATCGTCAACGCTTTTAATTTGCATAAAGTTAGACATATCATATTTTATATTAATAATGTTCAAATAGATAACATCAAATTAATTTTCTTTTTCTCTAACCCTAAGAACTTTTCATAAAATAGCCAAAACTATATTCTTAGGTTTTCTATAGAAGATCTTAATTTTTGGTTGAATTAAAAACATGATTTTTATCAAAAAATAATGTAATGTTCATCCAAAATAACTATTTGTTATTTTTAAGATATAGTAAACATTTTCTAAAAAATTTAAAATACTTTCAATAGTACATAATTCATCAAAAAAATATCACATCTCATAATTGTTCAACCAAATATTTTATAAAAATTTGTCTATATTATTTTTAAGCCATTTTAAAGCGTTTTTAATAGTTTTTTATTTTTAAAATAAAAATAAGACCTACATAAATTCTAAAAAACTATCCAAAGTTGAAATTGAGGTTCAAAGATATTTTATAAAAATTCCAAACTAAAGAAATGTTTATGCAAAAATACTTTTTTTATGTTAAACAAGTTAAGGCACTTACGTGAAGTATGAGATTCGTAATTGCGTCTTTGGGAGCCGTGTCTTTTGTAATCCAGCCAAGGAGAGTCTATCCAATCGTTCCCAATGGTGAGCTCATCATTTCGCCTCTCCCAAGAGATCAATTGGCCAATTGTATTGTTGCCATGGAAATAGCCACTTGTAACTCTTTTAAGACTTAATCTTGATTAAGTCCAAGCTTACGAGCTTAGCTTCCATGGTTTTATGTAGATGAATAAGAGAGAAGAGAAGAGAAAAGCTCCAAAATGGAGGTAGAAGGAGAAGACATGGTACTGGCTATGGGAGAGGCATGGGCTTCAATTCTGTCTTCTTGCTCTCTCAACTTCTATTGTTTCTTCAAGTCCTCTTGCTTGGATGGCTTGAATTGATGGCACTTCGTTCAGGATGATAGTGTCCCCTTCTTGATGATGGCACCCTCCTCCCCCTTTAGTTTGCTCTCTCTCCCTCTTTATAGGATGGTACCCCCCTCCTCTCTTTCTCATGACTCTTCAACTTCCACTAACTCCTCCCCTTCCTCTTCTCCAATTGGCTTTTGGACTTCCTCTCCCTTTCCTCTTCCTCTTCCACTTATTCTTTTCCCCTTCTCCCTCTCTTCATCTCCCACTATGATGTGCCCCCCCAGGATAAGGGCGTCCTCTCCTTGGTCATAACCTCTTCAAATCCACATGACATCATGCAACATTTTTTCTTTTAGTTATGGTTTTTTTTAAACTCGTTTCCTAACCTTTAGAACCATAACACATAGAAGAACACCCCCCCTTCTCTTTCCACTAGCATCCTCTCTTACATAATATTTTTTTGTTAAGCCAAAATGTTAGCTAGTTTTCCACCTTCATTATATGACTACCCTCTCTTGCATTTTTTCCTATGAGGTTGCCATTATCAAAATGTTTCCCCTCCTTTGCTCATATTAACTCAAATACTCATGGTTCCACTAATAAAAAATAATCCCTTATGATCAGATAAAACTATCAAATTCTACTTGGTATTTTCCTAAGTCCATCCTCTAGCACAAAACTCCTTCGAACTAGGATTTTCCACTTGCCAGACTACAGAGGCACGTCCTCCAAAGACGAAATTATGATAGCATTTGCATTAAATTAATGTGAAAAATTGGTAACAATGTGTCAATTGTATACAATGTTGCTAAAAAGTTTTGCAATGTTAGGCATTGTTTCTAGGTGTTGTCATTTCTCCCCCACTTAATTGTGAAGTGTCCTCACGAGCACATCTTCATCACAAACATCCAGCATCGCAAACACAGCTACCATGAGCACTGCGATGCCACCTCAAAAGAAAAATATACTCTCCCTCTCTTAATTGTGAAGCATCCTCGCAAGCATAGCTACAAGAACTACCAAAACCACACAAAGAAATCTAGTAGACACTGAAAAGATAGGAAAATATTTACTTGTGTCATATTATAAATCCAGCAAAGCAAATATTCAATTAAGTTGTGTAAAAACTTGTGCACACTAACATTCCCTTACTCACTCTCCCCACTTAAGTGCATAACTTAGCTGCATCCAGTGCATAGAATATACCAACTAGGAAGCTTTCTAGAGCCGCTAAACAACAATAATCCCTCTAGGCAAGAAAATGCCACACTACTATCCTACTAGGAATATTGCTTCCGAAATAGCCTCACGGATAAGGTCCATGCCTAACAAAGAACCCAAACAAAGCAAGCTAACATTATGACACCAAATAGGACTCCTATGGTTTAGTTGCTAACCCTCCATGTTCTACTAGAATAACCAATCAATGGTCCCTAATTTCCAACTATCAATAGTTTTATTTATTTATTTGTATTATTTTTTAATGGTAGTGGCTTTTTTTCAATGCCAAAAGAGTATATACATTGATTCTCCGTCCCAAAAGGTCCCACCCCAAAGAGATACAAGGCATCGGACGCAGGGCACCCGTCAAGGAAATCCCTACAACCTACTAGGACCTCAGAGGGGATGGTTATCTTCTTTTGGTTTTTTTTTCTTCTTCCTTTAACCTTGCAGTCTCAATGCATTTTTTCTTTTCTTTTCTTTTCTTTTCTTTTCTTTTTTCTTCATCTTTCTTCCTTTCTTTCTTTCTTACTAAAGAATAAATATATAGACTCTTTCGAACTTTTATTATTTGGATTGGAATTCAGATTTTGTTTTTATAAAGGATCAACTAGAAGACTAAGAATGCATCACCTAATTGAACGGTCAAAAATTTCAGCTCAACAACTTCGCACGAGGAATCTAATCTAGCACATAATACTAGTCACTCTAGCTGGGCAAATGATAAGTAAAGATACTCATCAATTCAACATCTCTCATCCAGGCTACTCCTAGTCAAAATATTCGTGGAGAGAACCTTATTATTCAACTACCCCCACATATCGCTAGAAAAGCGACAAAAAGATAGGGAAAAAAAACTCTATTGGATTCCTAATCAGACTTTCATACAATGAAATTCACTATGTCATGCACACACATCACCCCCTTTCAATCACTCTCTAGTGCAAAAGCCCCATCCCATGTGGGTGGACCCTCATATAGACAGAATTGGTTATATATTTCTTGCAGTGTATTTGTGTTTAAAAAATTGAGGTTTGTTTTTCTTCTGTAGGTATTTAGGTTTGAAAAAACTTTAAATGATTTCAATCAAGTTATATTTTTAACTTTTCCTTATTTCAAACGAATATAAAGAGATAAATTAGATATGAAACAACCTATTATGTACATGGATATTGCAACTCCAAGATGAAGATAATAACGTAGTGATTCGCAAATTGCAACAATCATCAAACCTGCACAAAACTCAGCCACCACTAACCACTAACCCATTAATATGTTAGAATAATAAAGAGTAAAACTCCTTTGAAAATCGACCATCTAGTCAAACTGCCTTGTAATGAGCTCCTAGCACTGAAGGAGTATCCCAACCGTGCGTGCAACTAACTTTCTAACCATGTGAAGACTAACTAAACTAAAGTGTGCTAAAACCTAAAATGTAAAGGTATCAACCAAACCAAAAGTGTTTGTTTTTTAATATAAGAGTCTTGTTCTATGGCCTGATAAATTTTTGCCATATAAGAGTCCTCTAATTGTGCTTCCTTTATCTCTTGAAGCAATGAGATTTCTAAAATTGTAAAGCTCATTTGATACATTATACGAGATAATGCATCATCAACAACATTATCCTTACCCTTCTTGTATAGAATTTCCATATGAAATTCTTGCATCATTTCAGCCCATTTAGCTTGGTGCCCTCGAAGATCTGGTTGACGACAAAAATACTTAATGGTATGGTGATCTGTATAAACTTTAAAATCTGCACCATATAAATAGTGCCACCAAACTTTAAGGCAATGAACAATAGCATAAAGCTCTTGTTCATGAACTGGCCGATTCTGTTGGCTTGGGGAAAGCTTCTTGCTTTCAAAAGCTACAGGCATGCCTTCTTGGCTAAGGACTGCACCTATCGTGATGCTACTTGCATCTATTTCTAAAACAAATGGTTTCTCAGGATCAACTATCTTGAGAACACGGGCAGTAGAAACTGCTTGTTTCATAGCCTCAAAACTTTCTTGTTGCATTGATGTCCACACATAGGGCACCATATCTTGCAATGAATCTGTCATAGGAGCAACTATATACGAGTATGCGTATATAAATCTCTTATAGAATCCTCACAATCCCAAAAAGGAATGACCTAAATATTCTATCTCATCTAAACATAGAATCGTCTTGTCTGGGTTAGCATAAAGTTTTGCTTCCCGCAAAGTTTCAAAGACTGCCACAAAATGTGACTCATGTTCATGGATACTCTTACTATACCAAGCACATCATCAATAAAATCTACAATGAACTTGCCCATGTATGGTCTTAGTAAATCATTCATTAACATCATAAAAGTAGCAGGAGCATTTGTTAAACCGAAAGGCATAATCAAATACTCATATTGACCAAATCTTGTTCTAAAAACAGTTTTAGAAATATCTTCATCTCTTACTCTAATTTGGTGATAACCACTTTTTAAATCAATCTTACTAAAGATAGAAGCACCACCTAGAGCATCCAAGAGATCATCAATACAAGGCATAGGATATCTATGCTTGATAGTTATTTTATTTAAAGCCTTGTAGTCTACACACATTCGAAAAGAACCATCTTTCCTTTTTACAAGTAAAATAGGGGAGGAGGGTTGCTTGATCATGAGGGATCAATCATGGATAATGGATAAAGAAAGTGGGAGGGAAAGCTGCCTATATATAGGCAAAAAAGATAAAATTCCCTAAATGTGGTCAAACCCCTAAGAAACAGCCAAAGTGCACAAAAAGAAATGAACTAATATGCCATACATCTAAAGTGTCTAAAACACATAAAATGATAGACAAAGACAATGTCAAAGCTCATAATGTCCTTGTCTACTCAGACTAAGGCTCATAGGTAGTAGGAGATAGCCACACAAGACACACATGACCACTAACAATAATACCATGTGTGAACATGAGACTGAACATGCTCATAGCATAGTGAATTGTTATCAAGATGGTGTTATCTAGTAGCCACACCAACTCTTCTATAGATATGATGAATTATTATCAAGAATAAAGTAGATGGTGTTATGTATTAGCCAAACCAAGTATTCTATGGATAAATATCTCAATTGATAAATGTATTGAGTCTATCATTGAAATCATGTCTCAATTTACCTGATGGATGCAATCACAAATAGGGAACAAGGAGAAATAAAGAGAAATCTCAACCAAATAATGATGCAAGAGTTCCATTTTGGCCCATCAACTTAAATTCCCGAGGAATTATTGGATGAAGAGGCATCCCTAATAGTAGATTTAAAGTTGGAGAAACCTCTCAAAGGGATGAAGACTATATGGGCAACACCAATAAGGTTAATTCTCAAGTGCATTGACTAAATTCTCAATTTTCAAGAGGTCATCTATCCACCGACAGATTTCAACAAAGCTCTTAGCCATCTTATGGAAGTGTTTCCTCTAATGTTGGAGACTAAATGGGTAATTACCATGATCAACCCTTAAATAGATAACAATCTTTTCATCAAAGAGAGCTAAGAGATAAGGTTATGTCAGCAAAATAGCTACTAGACATACCCGTCTTTGTAATAGAACTTGAGTTTGTGGTCAAATTTATGAAGAGATAGAACAATTTTGTATTGATGGATTTCTATTTGAGTTTTTTAAGTTATTTGATGAGATATATGATTTGAGGAATTTATATAGCATGATTAGTCACTGTAGATGTAGTGGTACCATGTGAAAGTTCATCCATAGGGGTTCACCAACTAGTGCCAAAGAATGCTAGAACAAGACCTAATCATTGGAGGTCCTTAATCATACTAAATGTACCTCATACTATTACAATAAAACATGTTGTTTTGTTATTAGGTATGATGCTTAGCTTGGGGCATGTGAGGAAATATGGATTTTTCCATGCTAGGAATATTCATGATGTAGCCTTGAATTAAGAATGACCGTGTACTTGTAAATGCATATAAGTATTTGATATTTGGATAAATCCTGTGACCATATTACTTACACGGTATTTAATTATGGTTTGATAATAAGTTTTGCAAAATGGTTGCATGCTTCTTTGTTAATATTTTTACTACTATCAATGTTAGTGGTGGCGACTATTTGATGATTTTGTGTTTATAAGATTGGAAATGCAAGGTTGCATTTTATGCATCCTTCCATTTTCCCTCTTAATATTCTTTATTATGTAACATCGAATACAAATCAGGTCAAAATTTATATTAGACACCTCCCCTTTACCAAATGGTCAACAAACTTTATGTGTGGAAATGCTTGGTGAAGAATCAATATGAGAGCTATTGGGAGCTTATGAGATAATTTTGTTGAAAGGTCGAGAGTATATCAAAATTTGTTGTAAGAAAAGTGAGAAATTGTAAGCATTCCATGATGCAACATACAAAATTTGTACAAGGCATGGAGAGTACATATCAAATTAGAGGAAAATTGAGATTTCTTCAATTGCAAAGACATTGATGTAGAGATGGATCTATCCACTTGTGTAGTTCCATTATGAATCTTAGATGGTGATCGATCATGGTTGTGAGGATGACTCCCTTTTACAACTAGCAAATGTGGTCACATTTTCCTAACCAACATACCTTTTAACCTTCACTATTCGACAAGTGATTCTTTTAAGGAATATTTTCTTTACCATTGGATCAAGGGATGTACCCAGAACCCTAGCCTATGTAGCCTAAAGCATCCAAAATAGGGGTCTTGAATAACCCCCACATCTTGCAACTTAATGTAATGTAGCTTGAGTTACTACTAGCTTAACTACTTTATCTAATCTAAAGGCTAACCACAAAGTTCACCTTGTTGCCATTCGGTGACATAGACCTCAACATACAAGTTATGAGAACCGAGCTCACACATGGCTTCTCATCATAATGGGGGGCTTAAAACTTAACACCATTGATGATTGGGGGTGGGGCACTAAGCATATCAAGAAGAAATGAAGTTTTGATTCTTTCTTGGAAAGAAAGTGAGATTCTAGAACGGGAAGCTAGATATGTTATAAAGACTTGAAAGAAAAGACCTAAGAACTCTTAGAGAGGCACACATTCACATAGTTTGAATGTTATGCTTTGAAGAGTTATTGATTACAACTAAAGATCAAATGAGAAAGCTTAGATGTCCGTCTCCTATGTCACAATTGACAAGGACTAATTTAAGCATATTCTATAGAATTGGAAACATGCTAGATAACCTTGGAGGAGAATCATGATCACGCCTTTGTAACTTCAAATCGGTGACAAATCTGAAAAATTTTCTTCTGAAACTTTGTAGACCAAGTCGAAATCGATCGGTTATCGAGAATTTTCTTGAAATTTGATTTTCCTTGGGAGTTATTGAGATTATAAAAAATAGCTTCCAAATGTTGCTTTGACTTTAGTTCCTTATATATATATAAATACATATAAGCATGTGACAGAAGGGGTCCATGCTTGTAAGCTTTTGTGTAAGATCCAAATGACACCATGATGTGGATATTGACTTGTGTACTAGGGTGAGGTGTCCTCTAATGATGGTGATAGATTCCAAATCTTAGTGATGCAGGCAGAACCCACGTGTAGTTGGAGACTAGTGCTTTGAAAAATCTATGCACTCACTCAACTCCTAGGTGTAATCCATTTCCATCTTCACTAAGATAACCATCCCTTTTACCCTTTACATTGGCATCCCTCCTAAGAATTTGTTCCCCCCATTTGCTAGAGTTATCATAATCGAGAAGCAATGTAGCATACCTAGTGCTTGAAGATTAAACCCAAAGTGATATGGTAAGGCTCTTGATAGGGATTTTTACCAAATTTTGTGGTAGAAATCCGGTTTGTAAAAAACCTAGATCACTTATCTATGAATTTTTCCTTAATAAAACATAATCCTTTTCTATTAAATATGTAGGTAACGCCTTTATATGAGACCCTTCTGTATGTAAAAATTGTGTTGAACCCACGTGATACATACATATATTTATATGATTGAACTCCTCATGGAAAAGACACCATTTTTTTGTAAAGATTTAAATTGCACATTAGAAAATTAGTGACATATCTGTTGGGCTTCACACTCAACATGTTGGGACCATTGGGCACACTCTTATTCCTTCAAGAGCTTGGATACACATCTCATTGACTAGCTCACACCTAGTCACTCATATGCAAATTGGAACCAAGTCATTCTTGTGAGCATCATGCCACGTGCCCCCAAACCCAAAGATTGCAAGTACTAGCCCCACAATTCAAGTGAGCACATCAATGCCCCCTCGATCCTGTATGCCCTCATCATGTAAGAGGAATCATGGTAGGCATGAGAGAGCTCAAGAGAGAAGGCTAGAGGTTTCACTTCCTTATCTCTTACCCCCCAACTCACTCTTCCTCTCTCACTCTCACTCACAAACTCTCACACAAGACTAGGGCAAGAAGATAGAGAAGCAAAGTTGGCACACACGAGAATAGCTTTTTCTTTTCATTTCCATCCTTTTTATACACATTTTCTAGGGCTAGGGTTTCCCCTTTGCCCTTGCACATCCTACCCATCTTATGGCCAAAAGACTAGTCTCTCCCCCCTTGCATGCACTTACATTGTACTGCTATGTTGATTGTCTATCC
This sequence comes from Lygodium microphyllum, assembly GCF_053477565.2. Taxonomy (NCBI): domain Eukaryota; kingdom Viridiplantae; phylum Streptophyta; class Polypodiopsida; order Schizaeales; family Lygodiaceae; genus Lygodium; species Lygodium microphyllum. Next base: position 35,548,140 of record NC_141154.1, on the reverse strand, counting down.
ATTCTTGTTACAATTTGCACCGACTCTCTTTTGTTAGATATGATCAATGCCCCACCCTCGTTAGGTGCCACCAATGATCCATGGTGCTCAAAGTTGTAAGGTCCCCATTATGAGGAGAAGCCAAATGTGAGCCCGGACATTGGTTGAGTCCTGACTTGTATATCAGATGAGGTCTATGTGACCAGATGGCAAAAAGGTGACCGTTGTGGGTCTACTCTTTGGGTTAGACGGAGTGGTTAAGCTGGTAGTAACTTGAAGCGCATTGCATCGAGTTGCGGGGTAAGGGATGGGGGGTTCCAGGGGGGCCATCGGCCCCCCTAGTGGGGGTCTGGGGGCAACACCCTCGGGCCAATGGTAAATGAAATATTCCATGGTCAACTAGTGGAGCCTCATATGGTAGGTCGGTCAGGCCAACCTGACGGCCTTCGTGGGCTATAAAAGCTAAACCTCTTCATAGCCATCTATCATTCATCTTTCACCCAGTCAGAGTTGTTGTTCCAACTAGCCTTAAGCTCTTCACCTATCTTTTGTCTAGATCGCCATCTAAGCTTCACACAATGGAAGCACACGGGTGGACAAAGCCATCTTTGTATCAGTTGTTTGGAGCTAAAGAATTTATTGATTCTCCTCTTATCTGTTGTGTACTCTCTATCTCTTTCTCATATTCTATTCGCTGCACCGTGTAATCTTTTTTTACATATTTTACAACAATAATTTCATGACATTTACAAAAAATTTGAGGCTTTCTTCTTCTTCTTGTCCTTATGTTTTTTCCTTGTTTCTTCCAATTGCAAAATCTGTTAACATTGCCCCCCTCCCAGTGGAGTCCTAGTCCCATGGCACTTACGCCTAAGGAGAATGACAGAGTTGGCACAAGGTGCTGGAGCCAAAGATTTGGGGGACTATTCTTTCCTAAATGTGTTGTGGGGAGGGCTCTAGGGGAAGCTAGTGACAAAGGAATTGTGGAAATTGGAGACATGGCCATTGATATTGTTAGTTCCTTGCGTGCATCTTGTACCTATTGTGGTGCTTTCCCTAGGGGTATAACTACCTATCCTTGTGGTGGAAAGTGCTTGTGTATTGGAACTAGAAGATGGGTCGAGCTCCAAGTAAAATTGGAATGTTGTCCCACACTTGGGGACCCAGTTTGTGGAAGGTTAAGGTGCTATGTTAATTTTAGGGAGGTAGGTCTATTGAACAGGCTAGAACTATCTTGCCCTTGAGATGCCTGAGTTTGTGGTGTGGGGGAAGGGTCTAGAGGTGAACCTCCATGTGCAATGTAATGTTTGCTGTGATTTTTTTTTGGTGAAGCTTACAACTTAATAGGTCCTTTACTCTACTTAGTGATTGACCTAATAATTAAGAATGCATCCTCTACTAACTAGATACTCCTTCCATGATGTGCGTAGAGATAGGTTGTACTTCGAGAGGAAGGGTCACGTGTGGAGTGCAAACATGATATCAACCATATCCCATAAAATCTCTACACTTATAATAGCAAGACCCTCATGTGGAGTCATATCATCACCACTCTATCAATGCTGTTGAGTGTTGAAATGACTTGTTTTTTGGCTGATTTTTGTTGTTTTTGAGAGCTGAATGGTTGATTTTATGGGATGATTGGTTGATTTAGAAGTGGATTGAGAGTGTTTTGGATGATATTGATTGTGTTTTGGAAGTTCATGATATTTGTTGATGGTTCTGTGATGTTCTGATAGGTTCTGAATGGTTCTGTATACCTTCTGTTTTGTTCTGTTTTGGTCTGTTTTGTTCTGATTGTCTTCTGTAAGGAGGGAAGGAGTATTGATTGATGAAGAATGAGATATTGTGAAAGCTTATTGAATGTTTTGTGAGAGTTTGAAATGGTTTGAGAATGAGTTATGAGGTTTTGATGACCTTCTGTAACCTTCTGTAGGTCTTCTGTAGAGCTTCTGCTTCTGTTCTGTTTCTGTTCTGTTCTGTACTGTCTCTGTTCTGGTACTGTTCTGGTACTGTTCTGTAGACTGTTATGTATGCTTCTGTAAGTGTTCTGTGGAATGTATGTATGACTTTGGGGAAAGTTTTCTAGCCTTGGAAAGAGGTGAATACAAGTGCAAAAGAGCTGAAAGAAGTGGAAGAAGTAGCTGCTGAAGACTCAAGTGAAGACTAGAGTGAAGTGACAGTAGTGAGCTGTGAAGAGACACTGTAGTGGCTCTGGTGACCCTTCATATCAGACATACCTCTTGGGAGGGGTATCCACGACCTAAGAGTGATTATTGAGAGTGATTTTGAGAGATTGTAGTGAGGATATGATGTATTATTGATGGAGTGAGATAGAGAGAGTCAGAGATAGCCAATTCTACTCAAACAGAGTGATTGTATATGAGAGATTGAGAGAGAAGACTATGAAGATATTGAAGATGAATACTATGTGATGTATTTCCATTCAAAGATGGTGTATTTCTTGGTTTTCTTTGTTCTATTGATGGATTTTGTGAAGATGTTGAAGAATATGGTTGATTCTATTAAAAACCGTGGGAGATTTACATGATGTTGCATGAAGATTTGTTGTGCCTGGTGTTCTTTTCTTCATTGTGATCATATGAAACATGATAAACAAGCTTGTTGATGTTACAAGATAGATTTTCTTGCAAGAGAATTCCCTTTTTCTTGGTGTTCCTCTCGGGGCTCCATGATTTTGGTGCGCAGCCGGGGAAACTTGCCATCAACAAGCACCAAAAGAGGCTGAAAATGAAGGAATTGGCATTGCCAAGAAGAGAAGAATTCAATGGATGTTTGTAAAGTTCCTTCTTCTACTGAAGAATTGGAATTCCTCATAATCAAAGCCACTTTCCATAAGAAGTTCATCCCACAATGGCGGAAACACATCACCATCATGATGCATGCTCTATGTGGTGGACAGTTTCCTCTTCCTATTGAAGCATCAGAAACTTGCATCTTGGTGGCAAACTGTTTGGGAACAAACTGAAGAGCAGAAACAGAGAGAATGAACATCCATGGAAGATTTGGCATTCATCGAGAAGTTTCCAGACAACATCAAGTGGGAGATTGTGAAGAAGCCTCAGGAGTCTTGGTCTGTAGAGGTTCACAAAGACAAGAAGGAAAAGAGTTGGAATTTGTTCGTGGATGCTCAACAGCAAGATACATGGGATGCTTGGTGTACTGATAATCTTCTGTTTGTTCAATTACCAACCCACTGGAAGCTGGTAGACAGAGTGTTTTTCACAACATACACTGTTGAAACCATCAGAAGCTGGCATTACTATGATGATGGCACCACCACAATGCTCAGACGTATGCATTTTGACACCTTCAGAACCGAATACCTTCCTCTGTGCGGTGGCATGAAAGCAGAATTTAGGGACGTTGAGAGGAAAGAAGTAGAAGAAATGTTGGCAAGAGAGTCCTCTAGAGACTGAAGCCTTCTGTTAACCCTCTGTGGAGCACTAACAACATAGTGGAGTCAACCCCCTGATGAATGACGCAATAAAAAGGCAAGCGTTGGAACGAGTCCAGAGGTACGTGAGAAGAGAGAAAGCAAGAATCAGAGCCGAGAGCGAGCTCGCAGCAGAAGCTGCCTTTGACGCCCTTGCGGAACTCTTTACAGAAGTCCCAATGGCACATCAAGCCCTTCCTCCTCCTGCTGGAGGTCCACTTCCAAGCCAGATCCGTCCTGGAAATATTGATGACAGACCAGCGAATGTAGTCCCATTGCCAGTTTTTAAGGGAGAGTACAATGAAGACCCCGATCTTCATGTAGCAGAGTTTATGGTAGCGTGTGTGGCTAACAATGCCAGAACCCCTGAGCATTGGTTAGCAATATTCCCCGCCACTTTCAAGGGCGCGGCGTTTCAGTGGTATGAGAGACAAGCAGCAGGAACTTTTGGCACATGGGATGACCTGAAGTTGGCCTTCCTCACTAAATTCAGGCGTGAAGGTTTTGAAGAGCGGATGCGAGAGGAATTTATGAACCTAAGTCAGTCCTCTGGAGAAAGAGTGGAAGCCTATGTCTCACGAATGGAATCCATCCTGAAGAGATGGACTAACCATAATCTAGATGATGGCATTCAGAAGGGAGTGTTTCTCAGAGGATTACAACCAGAAGTCCGTAAGTTTGTGGAGCTACAAAGACCAGCCACCCTGCAAGCTGCAACAGAAGGTGCAAGACTGTACGATGAAGTGGAAGCTCGATTAGCAATGAATACAGGAAGAGGAGTCCTACCTCCTCTGATGCCAGGAATGATGTACCCACCTAATGCAGTCCCTGGGACTGTTCCTTACCCTTACCAACAGATGCCCCCAGTATCACAGTACAGTGCACCAAATCCACAGTGGCCACAATCCATGCCTCAAATGATGGCTCAACCACAACAACAATGGTCTCAACCAATTTCCTCAATGAAAAATCAGCAGCAACAGTGGAACCCTACCAACTGGAGCCGACAGCCAACAGTTCAAACAGGAGCTCTGAATCAGAACCAGAACAGAGATCCCTCTGTACCAGCCCAACCCGTTTATGCAGTGATTACAGAGACTCCTCAAAACCCTCCTGCCAGTACGTCCGGAGGAGAAAGCTTGAAGGATTATTTATCCAACTCAGTTGCACACATCAAAAAGGAGTTGATGGATGTGATTACAGAGCAACTACAGACGCTGAAAGTGAATACCGCTAGCATATCCAACGTTGCAGGAGCAGGAAGAGATGTGATGCGGTCAAATACTTGGTGTGGTAAGTGTCATCAAGCAGGCCATTTAGCCACTGAATGTACACGAAAACCAACAATCCCTGGAGCCTTCTGTTCCTACTGTTTGCGGAAGAACCATACAGAGGACGTTTGCTCTCTGAAGGAGATGCATGATAGGAGAAGAAAGGAAGAAGATGCAAGATTTAACTTGCTAGAATCCAAAATGACAACACAAGATATTGGACCCAAGCCTAGAGAGTTTGGTCCTAATTTCGGATCCAGAAGATTTCCTTCTCAAAGTTACAGAGGCAGACAGTCTGGCGGTGGTCAGAGATCAGAAGTGGAGTGTTACAGATGCGGAGAAAAGGGACAAATCTCACCAAATTGTCCAAATCCCAGAAGGTCAGTGGATTACAAGCCCTTATGCAGTCGATGCAAAGGAGAAGGCCACACTGCAAAAGACTGTCCAAGCCCAGCCCCAGTGAAAAACAGTGCTACTGATAGTCCAGCCAAGGCCCAAGAGCCTACCTCCAATTTGGTGGAATTGGAAGTTGCTGCCATCACGCGTGCAAAGCAGAAGGAACCACCTATCCAGAAAGAAAATAACCCTCCTGCCAGAACAGTGAAGTTTAATCTTCCACCAGAAGAACAGAACAGAACAGAGCCTAACAGTGCCGTACAGAGCCCTACAGTGCCACAGAGAGTTACAGAGACAGTTACAGAGACAGGACCAGAGGTCCAGGATACAGAAGAGGAGGAAGTGCCACAAGTGGCAGAAGAAGCTCCTGTAATTCCTCTGTTGGAAGAAAGAGGGAAAATGAAAATGGGTGTTGCCCCATTCCCTAATCGGTTAGAGAAGCCAATGGATCCTATTAAGGAATACGATCTGGTCAGAGATCTAGATACCTTTAGACCAAACCTCACATTCCGACAATTATTGTTGTTGTCTCCCAGTTGCCGGAAAAGGTTCAAAAGTATACTGACAAGAAGACGTGGTTTAAGGATTGCTCCCTCAACAGCAACAAAGTCCAACAAGGCTCCAGAGCCTGTCAAAGAAGTGGACGTGGCTAACGCTTTCCTAGATCCGGGTACTCCAGAGACTGGCGTATGGATAGAAGGTTGCTTCATCGCAAATGCACTGATTGATGGTGGTTCATCAGTGAACATTATGACGGATGTGACAATGAAGGATCTAGGCCTACAAGGTGTGCAACCCACCCAATGGCTCATCAGACTGGCGGATCAGAGTAGAATCAAGCCTTTGGGCATTCTCCCATATGTGAAGACTACAGTGGTTGGAAAAGATTATTGGCTGACCTATTTAGTGGTGAAGCCAAACTCTTATTGTACGTCCTATCCTCTGTTACTGGGCAGACCATGGCTTTTTGAAGCCAGAGCAAGGACGGATTGGTTCAAAGGAACCTTGACCTTGGGCAGAGGACCCAACAAAGTGGTGCTGAAACTGTATGGTTCTCAAAAAGGACATGGATCCACCTCCTTGGAATTATCTTCTGATTCCCCTAACGAGGCTACAGATGGAACATCAGCAGACGACGATGCTGTCAAACAGATCCTTCCCAAGAAAACAGTGGCACATTCTTTAACAGTGGATACTGTAAGCCGACTTCCAAAAGATGCAAAGCTATTATCAATGGGTGAATACTTTCTGCCTGAACCAGGAATGACTTCTGAAATCACTTCTGACAGTGAGATAGAAGCATGGATGTACTGCTCTCCCTGTTACATGGTCACAGTAGAAGCAGAAGCAGAAGCAGAGACAGAGGCAGGAGAGGAAACATAGAATCTGTTCTTCTGTTACAGAGCTCCTACAGAAGCAGAAGCAGAAGCAGAGACAGAAGCAGAAGCAGAGACAGAGACAGAAGAGGATGGATATGATATGGACGAAGAGAATGATGAAAGTGAGCCAGAGGTGTCTATCCCACCTGAAGAGGATACAATTGAGGAAGAAGTTCCAGAAGCATCAGAAGCCGATGAGCTCATGCTATGGGACAGAATGATGATGGTACCATTTGGTCTGGTAAATGGATCTTCTCATATGCAAAACCTTTATAAGAAATGGATTAAGAAGAGCAAGCCGTCTTTTAGCAGTGGCTCATGCCGTCCTAACCTATCCTTGCCAAAGAAAGATGATGATGATGCACCGTGCCAACAAGCACCAATCCAACTAACCCAACAGGCATCAGAGGGTCCCTGTTATGTGACGTTCCTGGATGTATCATCAGAAGATGAGTCTTCAAGCCAAGAGGTAATTACTCTTGAAACCAAACCCGAAACAGCTTTAATCCCATTCCAATATCTTAAAGAGCAACCTAAGTCTCCACCAAAAGAAGAAATTGGTTCTAGTGGGACATCAGAAGAGGATACCATTCCCTTGAAGGAGTCGGATCTCTACCCAGAAGCAGTCCGTGGGACCTTCATCCGTGAAGTAGAAGGTGAAAAGCAGTTAACCTTTGTGGATTCAGAAGGCACTGAACGCCACTTGAAGGTGGGTAGCAGTCTCCCAGAAGAGGAGTTGTCAACTTTGTACAACTTGTTGAAAGAGAATTTGGATGTGTTTGCGTGGTCCTACAAAGACCTAAAGGGGATTGATCCCACAATATGTCAACATCATATTGACTTGGAGCCTGATGCCAAGCCAGTACGGCAACGACAGAGGCGAATGAACCCGAATTATTCCACATTGGTGAAAGCGGAGCTGCTGAAGCTTCTGGAAGCCGAGTTCATCTATCCAGTGGCAAATAGTGAATGGGTTTCACCCATCGTGGTTGTACCCAAGAAGAATGGCAAATTGCGAATATGTGTGGATTTCCGAAAGCTTAATTCCAAGACAAAGAAGGATCACTTTCCAATCCCTTTCACAGACCAACTGTTGGACACAGTGGCAGGACATGAGCTTTATTCCCTTCTGGATGGATTCAGTGGATACAACCAAGTCCAAATCGCAGAAGAAGACCAATCCAAAACAACCTTCACCACAGAATGGGGGACCTACGCTTATCGAGTGATGCCATTTGGGCTCTGCAATGCCCCTGCTACTTTCCAATGAGTCATGATGGCTGCATTTCAGAATCATCTGCATGACTTTATCGAGGTATATTTGGATGACTTTTGTGTCTATAGTTTGATCAGTGAACACTGGGACCACCTGGAACAATGCTTTGACCGATGCCGGGAGTATGGGATTTCCCTCAACCCCGACAAATGCATCTTTGGGGTCTCTTCCGGAGTTCTGTTGGGCCACATTGTCTCAGCACAAGGGATATCAACAGACCCTGCAAAGATCGAAAAGATTGCAGCTCTGGCAGTACCCACCAACCTCAAACAGTTGAGGGGATTCCTAGGCCATGTGGGTTACTACAGAAGGTTCATAGCCCATTTTGCGACAAAGGAAACCTCCTTGCACAAGCTCCTGAGGAAAGATGCAGAGTTTACTTGGACGGAAGAATGTGACAAAGCCTTCCACACTCTGAAGCAGTGTCTAATTGAGGCACCCATTCTGCAACCTCCTGATTGGACGAAAGAGTTCCATGTACACACTGATGCATCAATTGAAGGCTTAGGTGCTGTCCTCTGCAAAAAGGGCCCCTCGAAGCTGGATCAACCGATCTATTATGCAAGCCAGAAAGTCACTGATAGGGAACGAAACTATACAGTGACCGAGCTGGAGTGCTTGGCAATGGTGTTTGCCCTGGAGAAGTTTCGCCATTACCTCCTATCTACCCACTTTAAATTTTATGTGGATCATGAGGCCCTGTCCTTCTTAATGAACAAAGCAGATGTGAAAGGACGAATGATGAGATGGCTCCTTTTATTCCAGGAGTTCGACTTTGAGGTGATTACTAAGCCCGGTCGGTCCCATGTTCTGGCTGATCATCTGTCGCGTATCCCACAAACTGCAGACGAGGAGCGGGATGATCCAGACCTCCCTGATGCTTCCCTATTCTTGGTAGAAACTGTCACTCCCTGGTATGCGGACATTGCCAATCTGCTGGCAACCCAACAGTACCCTCCTGGTATCTCTAGTCGGGAAAGGAAGAAGCTCATGCTAGAATCAGCCCCCTACACCCTGCTCGGCGGTGCACTGTACAAGAAGGGCAAAGATGAAGTGCTCAGAAGATGTGTTGCAGGAGATGAGATTGGGATTGTTCTGAAGGCTTGCCATGACGAGCCATGTGGAGGTCACTTTGCAGGAGAAGCTACAGCCAGGAAGGCTCTGCTAGCAGGATATTGGTGGCCTACCATCCACAAAGATTCCTATGATTACTGTAAAAGATGTGATGCTTGTCAAAGAATGGGGAAACCCACCAAGACAAGTGCCATGCCATTGCAACCTATCCTTCCATTGAAGCCGTTTGAGAAGTGGGGCATTGACTTCGTAGGTCCAATCGACCCTCCTACCAGAAGGAAACAGAACCGATACATCCTCGTATGTACGGATTATGTTACAAAGTGGTGTGAAGCTAAAGCCCTAAAGCGGGATGATGGTAACAGCGTGGCCCTGTTTATGTACGAGAATATCATCACCCGTTTTGGCAGTCCCTTAGAGCTGGTAAGTGACAGAGGCACTCATTTCCTTAACAAAGTCATGGAAGAGTTGACAGAGTTGTATAAGATCCGCCATCGCAAGTCCACTCCTTATTACCCCAGAGCCAACGGCCAAGTCGAAGTCACGAATCGCATCCTCTGCTCGATTCTGACAAGAACAATTGCTGCACATCATCGTGATTGGGACGATCGACTTACAGAGGCCCTCTGGGCGTACAGAACCTCTCATAAAGCAGCAACGGGACAGACACCTTTCCAGCTGGTGTATGGTACAGAAGCAGTTTTTCCTGTTGAACTGGAACTACCCTCTTTGAGAGTGGCGATCAAAGAGCGTTTGGGGGATGATGATTCACTGCAACGTCGTCTCCTGCACTTGGAATGTTTGGACGAAATTCGTCGGATGGCTCTACAGTGCATGGAAGCCACGCAAGCTCGACGTAAGGCTTACCATGACAGCTTCATCAAGCACAAGGAGTTCAAAGAAGGTGATTTGGTCCTCGCCTATGATTCACGATTTGGCAAGTTTCCTGACAAGCTCCAGCAGCGGTGGATGGGCCCCTATAAGGTACTTGCAGTCAACCCTAATGGTTCTGTCCAAGTGCAGACCGTTGATGCCTCTGATGATCCCTTTCTGATTAATGGATATCGCCTCAAGAAGTACTTCCCTCCTTGGGGATCTTGACAATTACGGACACTTGATCTTTTCCCTCGTTGGCACGGCACTGTACTTGTTATGATGCTACTTCTGATAGCCGTTCTTCAACCACTTCTGATGAGGTGGACGCAACCCTCTGTCCCCTCACAACCCCCTTTCAGCCTTGATCTCTTATCCTCTATTTTCCACCAGCGACAGTGGCGAGGTGGGTTCTGACAAATGGTAGTTCTGCCATTCCTTGGCTCAATCTTGAAAAGAAAAAATAAAACATATCGGTCATGGGAGAAAAGGACTTAGGTCCCTGTCATGCCGACCTGTTCTTCGAGAAAAGGTGGAAACACCCTCGGGAATGGAAAAAAACAAAACAAAACAAAACAAATCTATTATGAGAGAAAAGGAAGAAATTCCCTGTCATAGCAGGCCTCGTTCCAAGAAAAGGTGATAAACACCTTTGGGCGAGAAGCTGGCTGTGGAAAAGGTGGTAACACCCAGCAGTCCAGAAAGTGGATTCATTAATTGATATCCCTCGGATCCAATTCCGAAGCTACCTCCCTTGGTACGCTGTGTCCTGGGTCTCTTTGCAAAGTGACTACCTGTCCTCTAGCAGACGACATGTTCCTGTCCAATACAACGTTCGATTTGATGGCTACCTCCCTGGGTACACCTCTTCAACAATTGATGACGCGATCTTCATCGACAACCAATTGAGTGATGTGAGCTTTCATCCTAACCGGATGGGGAAGTGAGTATGGGTTGCCCTCTGTATCTATCAACAGAGAGTGAGATAGAGGGTGGGGCGAGAGACCAGTCTTTTCCCTTCAAATCAAATGAGAGGTGAGAAGTGTGAATGAAGTGTTGCACGCACGGGATGGGCCTCTCAATGCACAAAGCACAATTTGTTTCTGTGCACTGCACCATAAGGCTCCCTGGCCTTCCTTCTCGCACCGTATGCCGGCACCGGGCGGGATGCACAGTTGCACCATCAAATGCGCATAAAGCATACAACCTTTGCACAAGTGACTGTGACGATTACATTAATGGGTTTTAGGAAAAGGCTGCCCTCCTGTATCTATCAACAGAGCGTGAGACAGAGGGTGGGTTGAGTGTGACCGGAGTTTCTTCAATCAATTACCGAGAGGCGAGATTGAGAGACGTTACGACACTTGGAGTCAGGTATGTTCCCGTTTTCCTATGCACCCACGGGATGGGTCTTTACCGTCATCACCATACACATCACCCTGTTCTGTACGCTGCACTCTAAGGCTTCCTTGCCTTCCTCCTTGCACCTATGCTAGATGGGTTGGACGCACTACTGCACCATCAACTGTGCACCCTGGTATACTCCTTCTGCACCATTCCCCTTTGTCGATTCCTCAACCGGGTATGAGATATGGGTTTTAATCATTCTTCCTCGAGTGATATTAGTCATGGGGCGAGTGACTGTTCTTTCATTCCAATTGAGTGACTGTGAGTTGAGTGTAGTATCCCTCATCATCGACGAATTTCCTGCGATTCCTTCCATCAGCTACCTCCCTGGGTGCTGCCGCATGGTCCCTGCCATGACGGACGTGTGCCGAGAAGATGCCTTGGTCCCTCCAGCGCCGACAACCACACTGGACGTGCCATCGATACTCAACCTTGATTTTTGACGAAATGGGCCAAGTTCTTCTAACCCTACACTTTGGTTTTTTCGTGCCGGTCATGTTTTAAGTGTGGGGAAGTTAGTGGATGGTCTGTGGCGTGGTCCTAGGTCCCTGTTGTTCGGTTAACCCTATCCGTTAAGGTCTTAAGTGTGGGGACGCGTCCCTGCGCGTCTACATTGCATATCCTTTGCATATGCCTTATCTTGCTCATGCATGAATGCCTTGCCTTGCTTTTACCCTCATGGGGTCCCTTCCCACCCACCCGGTTATGTTCCACCCACCCTTGGGGCTGTTCCCTTGCGGTTTTCCTTCATTCCTTGATTTTGAGGTCCTGCCATGTGAATGCCTCCTACGTTCACCAAAATCCAAATCCAACCTTATAGCCCTGTTCCCCCCATTGAACTGACCATTTTTCCTTTTTACCTACCCCTGTTCCGGTGCACGGTTTTCGAGTTATTAATTTTTGAAACATTTTGTGCAATTTCGCCGGTTTTCCATGTGAACGCACTTTTCTTGCTTCGAAACCGTGATCTGACATCATAGCCCTGACAACCGCTTTTCCCCTAACATTTTTCCTTTTTATTCCGCATCATTCCGCTACATGGTTTGTCCGTTATTTAATTTCCGGTTTTTTAAGACTTTTTCGTGTGTATTTTTGACATCTTTCCATGTGAACCTGCCCTATTTGCATCAGAATTCCAATTTGATTTGACAACCGTGTCCCCTGTGCCTTCCCCTACCTTTTTCCTTTTTCCTCCACCATTTTTCGACTTCTGGATTTTTACTTATTAATTTTTAAATGAGTTTTTGGGAGTATTTTTGGAGTTTTTCACATGTGAACCCCTCCTATTCCCGCCGGAACTGCGGTTTAACGTGATAACCCTGTGCCACTCCTTTCTGTGGACATTTTTCCTTCTTACTGCATGTCATTCCGGTGAATGGTTTGTCCGATATTAATTTCCGATCCCATTTTCGGGTTTGTTTTTTGGGTTTTTCCCATGTGAACGCGTCTTACCTTAGTCGGAATTATGTTTTGACATGATAGGATTGTCGGGCACATCTTTTTGCACAGTTTTCCTTTTTTCTGCACTTCATTCCGAAGCACGGATCTTTCGATATTAATTTTTAAATTGCGTTTTTGATTCGTTTTTTGTGTTTTTTGCACGTGACCGCCCTTTATCCCTCCCGGAACCCCCGTCCCATATTTTTCTTGTTTCCCCCCTGTCGTCCTGCCCACTTTTCGTTTTTACGATATTTCGTTTTGACGTCCGGATTGGGAGTTATTAATTTTTCTTTCTTTTTACGTTTTTTCTCGCGCTCGTTTTGCGCGTGAACGCGCCTTTTTTCGATTTTACGAATCTCCACGCGCCTCGGTCGTGTCCGCGTAACCCGTACCGTCTTCCTCGCGCCATTTCAATCCCGTCACGGCAAATTTTTTTACCCCGCCCCGCGCACGAGCGCGGGACGGGGGTACGCGCCTTTGGCCCCATCCCATGGCCCCCCCCATGGGCCTTCCATCCCTTAACCCCACCTGCCCATCCCATGGCCCCCCCCCCCCCATGGGCACCCACCCTTTCCCCCTACCCCTTCCCCCCAACTGCCCATCCCTTCCCCAACGGCCCTTCTCTCTCTCTCTTTCTTTCTCTCTCTCCTCCTGCGTCCTCTTCCTCCCTGCGCCCTCTCCTTCTTCTCCCTCCCCCCGCGGCCTTCTCCTCCACCCGCCGCCCACCACCTCCTCCTATTCCTCTCCTTCCTCCAACCTCCTCCTCCTCCTCCTCTTCCTCCTTCCTTTCTTCTCCTCTTCCTTCTTCTCTCCCCCTCGGACGTTGCCTCGATCGCCCCTGCTGTCCTCGAACGCCGCCTCGGCCACCTTTGGCTCCTGTCAACGCTGCCTCAGCCACACCCTCGGCCGCCCGTTGGACGCCGCGCCTCCCCCTGCCGTCGGCTACACCTGCAGCGCCCGCCCCTTCCGCCAACGTCTCCCCCCAGCGTCCTCCTCCAGCGCGACCTCCACAGCGCCCGCGGCCTCTACCTCCTCTGCCGCCCCCGCCCAAGACTCCCTCCTCCTCCTCCCCCGCCTACCACCCCCCGCGCCACGTCTCCTCCACAGCGCCCGCGGCCTCTACCTCCTCCGCCGCCCCCGCCCAAGACTCCCTCCTCCTCCTTCCTCGCCCCCGCCCGCCGCCATTTCCGCCCGCCCCCAGCGGCTCCCTTCTTCTCTGCCGCCTCCTCTCCCTCTGCCACCTCCTCCCACCCTCTTACCTGTCAGGTTAGAAACTAACCTTAGATTAGTGAACACTAACCTCACTGTGATTAATTCCTAACCTAGCTTAAATCTAACTTAACTAGACTTAGGTTAAAATCTAACTTAACTAGACTTAGGTTAAAATTTAACTTAACTCGACTTAGGTTAACCACTAACCTAACTAGAGTTAGTTCCCTACCCACTAACCTAACCCCTAGTTAGTTTACACCCTACTAACTTAACCATGATTAGTTGACTACCCCCACTAACTTAGTCTCACCTAGGTTAGTTAGAACTGACCCCAGACTAACCTAATTGACTTAGTCCACCCTAGACTTAGGTAGACTAACCTGACTTATCCCACTAACCTGACTTAATTGACTTATGTTTAACTGACTTATTTGATTAATGTGATTTAGGTGACTTAATTAATCACTACATTAATTTTTCCATAAAAAATTTTTAGAAAAATTTCTAAAAATTCCTTTTGCCTTTTGTCAATTTTTGGAAATTTGTCTGCTGGAAATTGCCTACCCTATAATTTCTGAAAATTTCACATTTTCTAAATTTACCCCTAAATTGCCAATAAATGTAGAAAATTCATTTAAAAAATTGTAAAAAAATTCTAAAAACATTCTAAAAAAATTCCCCTCACCTCCCTTGCTCATTTTCCATTTATTCAAACATAAATAATCACAACTAAAAATTAAAAAAATAAATAAAAATAAAAACCAACACAAACCAAATTAACACATCTGCTAAGGTGTTGTCATTGTTGTTTCATTAGTGCTCTTTACTTTTCCTTTACTAGAACTCTTCCGTGCGCATTCCTGCATTACATACACACCCCTTCCAGGTATTTATTTTATGTGCTTTATTTATTTTTATTTTCCCCCTTAATCACAAATTAATTGTTAAAATGAACCCTTTAATTCACCCACAGTTTCCACGCGCATTCACGCTAAAACACACATATTTTTTTTAATTAAAATCAACCAGCCGTTCACTTAGCACGCGCTACGTGCGCTACAGAGGCACTTTAAATTTTTAATTAAAATGAACCAGCCGTCACATGAGCACGCGCTGGCAAAAAAGCGCTCCACATCACCTTAATTTATAATCAATGAATTGCATTTAGAGACCCAGTCGGGAATCGAAGTCCGGGAATCGACTAACTGCACCGCTTAACCTAATAATTGGTAATTAAATTTATAATAAGGAACCGCCGTTTTCTTGTTAAGGTTTATCACCTAATAAAAAATCACCCATTTTGAATAATTGATTACAATCAACCCTTCATTAAATTAATTCCCCCCTCACTGCACTTAATTCCCCTTTTTAATGAAGCGTTTCGTGGGATGGGTATACGCAGCCATTAGCGTTATTTTCCATGGTCCAGTCTTGGTTCTATCATAGATGTCGTATTGATATGTGTTGGATACGGTATGGTTTGGGTTTCCTGTCTTAGTTACGGTTACGGGTACGGTATGCAGTTTTTTTTCTTTTATTGCCTGATACGGGGTTCAGGGTGTTTGTCTGATGCATCGCATGAAGCTTTCGGTCGCATTTGTCTCAAGGTCATGTCAAATTTTTTCTAGGATGAGGTTTGCTTGGGGTTAGTAGGTCGTGTCACGTTTTGCTTGGTAATTCTCTTATCCTTGGTTTTTGTCTGTTGCTTTGCAGGCATTCTCTTTGATTGTCTGTGTTTGTGGTGTGTGTGTAACCATCTGAATGGCGCCTTCTCATGCTCCTCCCCCTATCCAGTACGTCCCACTAGTTAGTAGGGATTACTCGCCCCTACTTACTTTTGAGCCCCTCACGAAGGCGGGACTTGCTACTTTTGTGGCCACTCCTTTTCCATTACTTCCAGAGGATCCGTCCGTATGTGATGAGTTCCTGGCCTCTTACAGCAAGAAGACAGGAGTAGTCCAAGGCATGTCTATGACATTGACGTCTCGAGGCTTAGGGAAGGCTCTGTCTTTACCCTTCAAAGGAGAACCTTTTGTGACCACTCGTCAGCTCTTCTCTAATGAAGAGATTCTCAAGCTGTTGCAGAAGCAGACAAGGGAAGTCCTTGATGTTAAGAAAGTGATAAACTCTTCAGGAGTTTCGTTTTCTATGATTACTGATCCTGTATGGAAGACGATGTGTCAGTTCCTTCAGGACAGGTTCATGCCTGCCAAAACGCCATCCCATTATTTATCCAAAGAGCTTTTCACAGCTTCCAGGATGGTGCTAAAAGGAGTTGCCATTGATTGGAGCACATACCTCCTTACTAAAATGGATCAGCATTTTGTTAAAGTCACCAGGGGTAATGTTACCAATGTTACCTACGGATCATATTTGTCTGCCTTCTTTACCTATTCAGGTTTACAGAAGACTGTACCTCCACCTCCTCCATTAGATCCAGTACCTCCTCCTCCACCTTCAGAAGAGTCAGCACCTATTGACATTGAGGATGATGATTCTCCGCCTCCCCTGGTCATACAGCGCAAACGCTTGAAGAGGGTAGCGGACAAAGCCCCTGCTGTACTTCCCTCAGTGTCTATCCCTGCTACTTCTGGCAGTGAACTCCCTGGGTATCTCACTTGTAATAACCTATTCAGAGGCACATCGAGAAGGATCCTTGGAGATCTCAGTTCCTTCCCTGAACAGTCTCGTCTCAGGAGATGCCATTCCTTTCCTCTGCAAGGATATTCAAAGTTCCATTGAGTTGTCAGTGACAGCCTGTGTTCAACAGCTGTACGCATCTTTCTATGAGGAGCTCATGCGGTCCAAAGACCAGTTGCATAAGGCAACATCTGAGTTAGCATCTGCTAAGGATACCCTAGCAGATCTATTTAAGAAAATGGAACAGCAAACCCAACTGGTTGCCACTCAAAGCGATGAGATTTCTTCATTAAAGACCCAGTTATTCGAGGCTCAGTCACAGGTTACTAGCCTTTTAGCAGAGAAGGAGAGGATGTCCAGCGAAGCGAAAGAATTCCAAGTTCTTTTAGATGACAAGCTTTCAGCTTTACAGACTGCTAATGACACAGTGGCCAACCAAGCCTCCCAAATCCAGCAGTTGCAAGATCAGCTTGCAAAGTCGCGCTCTGTTCCTCCAAGCCCTCCTGTTCCATTAATTCCTTCTCTTTCACAGCAGGATTTGGCTGCCCTACAGAGACAGGCTACTTTGTGCCCTCTATTCCAAGACAAAGTGGAAAGATTGCAGTCCAGAATGGACTTGTTATGGTCTACCTTTGAACAATTTCAGGACTTGGTCCTACCAGACCATTCTTTCTTTGTCCACTACCACTTGCAGAAGTTGGTCTTCTATATGAAGCTTTCCACGATGGATTTACCTTTTCCAGAGGATGGCTGGAGTGGGGCTTGGTCTGCTGAGTTGTTGACAGAGGTAGTCAGAATGGTCTTTGAAGATTCTGTCACGCCAGACACCATGCTGATGTCATACATGTATCTCCGAGGAGATTTGTTAATCCCAGATGAGGTAGATATGGCATGGTATGTGGGGGATGTGGTCTTACAGGCTGTTCTATATGTCAATCATTTGGAGTTGCGCATAGCTGATATGTTTCAGAGTTATTCCTCCAAAGTAGCTGATTGTCAGGATAATTCGTGGCATCCCATGATTGATTCGGTGGTCCTAAATCAAAGACAAAACACAGCTCCTACCTTTGTACAGAGTACTAACCAACTGAGGATGGATCTCTTAACCTATCTTTCCAAACATAATCCATTTGATGCTACCTTCTTTGATGCCTATCATAGACGATCTCTCTTGGGACCTTCTGTTCCTACCCTCCTCTATTACCAACAATTGGCTCACCGCTATGCTATATATTTTTCCCTTTGTCAAACTAATTCCACAGTAATTTTACCACTTCTTTTCCAACCTTCCAATTTCCCTCAAATTCCTATTTTCACTTACTGTTCCTTTATTGAGGATAGGGTATTTTCCCCTTCTCCACCCTGTTCTTCACCCCTCATTAATGTACCCTCCACATTTCCTATTTATCAGTTAACACCGTTCCTTAGTGATTCCTTACAAATTTCTGCCACTCCTTTAACCTTTTCTTCCTTTTATGATTTTTCCTATCCTTCCCTACATCCACTTTCCCTTATTCCACTACCCTCTCCTAACACTTCCATATCTCAACCACCTCAGTTGGTTAGTGACTGTGACGGTTTTGATAATCAGATTTCCAGAAGAAGGGGATGGAGTTTCGGATGATTGCCTTACAGGACCGCAGATTAATTGGCCAGTAATTCCAGGGGAATGGACAGCTTCCAGTCAAGCTTATCAAAACTATGTTCATTTTGCCCAACAATATTCACAGTCTGCAGATCCCTCAGTGAGATTAACTGCTCACTTTGCTTGGTACCTGGCGTATATGCATAGGCACTCTCATACTGATTCAACTTTTTCTTGGTGTTCCTCTCGGGGCTCCAAATGCCTATGTTAACATCAAAGAATAGTGGCAAAAGCCTCTCCTTGTAAGGTGTGATAAGTTATTTGAGCAATGTGATGAGGAGACAGATGTAGTTGCATGTGGTGATGAAGGATAGGTTGGGGCAATTAGTGAACCTCCTAACAAAATGGATGAAGGAAGGAATAAGGTTGAGGGGATGGAACTCAAGGGGGTCACTCATGAATATATGTATGTATAACGTGAGTTCAAAATAAGGGGTTTTAAAAGCCC
Organism: Lygodium microphyllum; assembly: GCF_053477565.2. Lineage (NCBI taxonomy): Eukaryota > Viridiplantae > Streptophyta > Polypodiopsida > Schizaeales > Lygodiaceae > Lygodium > Lygodium microphyllum. The sequence goes on along the minus strand of NC_141154.1, from coordinate 35,529,643 downwards.
AATTCTTTTGCATTTTTTACATACAGAAGGGTGTCATATAAATGGGTTACTTGCAAATAGAATAAAAAGATGTTATTTTTTATTTAAGAAATATTCATAAACTAGGATATTTATCAATGGGCCATGAACGCACATTGTATAGAGGATATATGTGTGTGTGTGTGTGTGTGTGTGTGTGTGTGTGTAGTGAACCCCCCAAGGGTTGGAGCATGTAATTTTTCTTGGTGTTAGTGGCCCTAATGTTTGGAATCATAGGAAAGTTATACCTCCCATGTTCCCTTTCATTATAGCCCTTACCATGCTGACGTAGGTAAGAACATCAGAGTGTATTCATCCTTGCATGATAATAGCATAAACAAAGGCTTCCCAAGCCATTTGGTCATTTTCTAAGATCGGATATCTCCACTCTAGTTGCCATGGCTAGGCTTTTTGTGGTTTCCTGAGGAGCTAGCTACTTTTGCTCTTGGTGGCATGACATGATTCTCTAAATGCATCCTTGTTGAGCTAGTCTACCCACTTCTCTTCAATGTTTGTGGTTGCTCAGATGAGGATTCTTGCAATCCGTGGTGGCAAGGGCTCCTTGTCATGTTCATTTATTTTAAAATCAGACACCACTGTCTCCACAGACTACTCTTGCTCTTGCTAATAAATATATACTACTTCTTCAAGGTTTACCTGCTCTTCCTTTTCTGGCAGTTCGAGTGGGGGAGGTTGGTCTACTGCTTCCGTGGTTGTGCTTTCAAAGTCCTTGACCATGGCATCATAAGCTTGCCACTGCTTAGGGGTGTCTTATATGGCCTCCTAAAGTGATTCTCCCAAATCAAAGTCTTCTAGGTTAGGTAGGTCCGTTGGTGGTGTCATGGAAGTGGGTGGATCCAAGACCACTAGAGATGGAGGGGTAGGAGAGCCATCTCGTATGAGACCTATGGCATGTAAATCTTGTCCTTCATACCCTTTTTGCTACAATTTGCATATGAATTCTTCCTTAGTAGGTCCATTGTTTACCAAGCTAACTTCTTTGGCTTGTTCCATGCCTTTTATCATATTAAGAATTGCCCTAAGATCAAGCTCAATCGGATCCTCTATTTGTGACATTCAAATTCTAAGTGGTTCTTCCTTATAGATCTCTTGTTGCTTGTTGAAGGCATCTTCTAGGTGTCCAACTTGAGCTTAAAGTCAAGATTTTCATTTATTATAGTTGACAGGTCAGTGGACATCTTCATTAGGGTTTATTGTTGTACTCTTTGTGTGTCCTCTTGTATTGAAGCAATGGCTTATGTCAGCCTAGTAGCCATAGTTTCTTGCAAGTGTCCATAGGTAGTTTTCTAGCATTCCTTCTCATTTAGTAGCTCTTTGTGCTCTCTTTCTTGAAGCTGAAATTTTTTTCCTTTCCTAAGAGATCTTGAGTCTAACTATTAGCAGTTCATTGTTTATATCTGTCAATCGGCTATCCTAGGCTTTTTATTATCTCCCCATCTTCAAGGCATGTTTTTCTATTCACCTCAAATTTCTTTGCTTGGTTTTTGCAAAATTACATCATTTTCTTGTATCAATATTTGCAATTCTTCCCTCAATAGTGCATCCTTTTTAATAATCTCCTTGACTTCCTTCTAAAGTGAGTCGTCTTTCTCTTGTAGTACTTTCTTGAATTGTTCTATTCTTTCCTAGAGGGCTTGCTCTTTTTCTGATACTCACTCCTAGAGGTCTAGTTTTGTTTCTCAGCTTGGAGGATGAAGGTTCTAAAGTTCTCATTAATTTCTTCAAGTTTGGTTTGGGCTTACTACTTCTCCTATAGTGCCTTGTCTCTTCTTCTTTTGAGCTCAACACACATATTCTCTAGAGTTTCTAATCCATCTACAAAGCCTAATTTCTTGGAAAGTTAATGCATGTTTCAAAATTCCACTCATATTGTTGTGCTATCATTTTTCCCTTGATTAGCTTCATTATTTATGTTTGTAGGCTTTGTAATTGCTTTCCTAATGTTCCATCTGATTGTCTAGGCTGATTAAGAGGGTCAAGTCAGTTCATGAGACATAATCGATCTCCTTTTTCCCTTTCCTAGAGAAGTCTTCTATTCTCTCTACTATTAGCTCACTACATTGTGCATGGATGGAGTCTTCAATGGATATTTGCACCATCTATTGGTAATCTTCCATATATTTTCTTTGCTCATGTCTTTCTCACTCCTTGCCATGCTCTTCCCTGAGAGATTCTAAGAACCCTTCTCTACCAGTACATCTTCCTCCTTGTTCTCTTCTCATCTCTATTTCTTTTTTTTTTCTATTTCCACTCCCTTTTCCTACTCTTCTCTCTCTTACTCTCCTATACACTTGGTGGTGGAATAGACATAATCTCCTTCTCGTCCAATCTGATGTGCAATGAGATGGGACAAGGCATCATCATAATTGAAAATGGTATTTTTGACTTGCACATGGTGGGTTTTGAGAGAGTAGACTTTTTGGAATCTAATGAGTGATTTTATGATGCTTTCGATCCAGAGTGCATTGAGATCCTGGTTGACCAATTGTTGGTTAATATGTCTTCCATGAGTCTGTTTGGCACTCTATTTTGTCTGGTTGAAGGCTTATTGTTTGAGAAGAGGTGGTGGAAGACTTGCACAATGATTCTTAGCTCCTCATTTTTTATGCCACCTAGTTACATGCCTTTTTGAGAAAGGACTAGTTCCTCCCAATGCTTTGGCACTTCTACCAACCTTGCACTTTTTACATACCAACCTGACTTTGGTCCAATTCCTAATGCTATTTCAACAACTTCATGAGTGATCTTAATGAGTGCCTCCTTCTCCACCCAATGGCCCCCATCTTTCAAATTGTACTTTAGTGTGAAGGTCCTTCTTCTAGACTGGTAATTACAACTAGCAGACTCACAAACTAGAAATTGCACTAGGGTCAGCATATCTAAGATAACACATCAGTTCAAATTTTACTAGTAGTTGACCAAGCCAAGGGTATCGGGCTATTACTGTCAAGATTGTGGGAGAACTTGTGGCTTTCTTGCTTGCACAATGGGGGAATACACACAAGGTGGAGGCTGAAACAGTTTTCCTCTTCTTAGTTGTGTAAGCCAAAGAGAACTCTAGGACATAGAAATAGAAGAACCCTATATATGGGTCTCAAACCAAACTCAACTAACTAAGGTGGCATACTAACTGAGCCACAAACTAGAGTAGATAAGGATAGCTGTCATCTAGCTATTATTCATGGGCGGTGTACCAACCGCATCTGCAAACTGACAAGTCGGTGACATAAATGCACAACGGTCACCCTGGCATATCACGAGTGGAGCTCGATATCTCAACAATTACTCCTTCTATGTTGGTTGTTAAGTGGAAGTGAAAGTGGCCCACTTTATACATGCTCACGTTAATGCCAAAAGTGGTACATTGCTCATCAGTAAATATGGTCTTCTCTTCATTTACTGCATTCTTAACAAGGACCGGTTTGTTTCCTCTATAGATTTGTTCTGGTTCCTGAAAAAGTTGCGATAGCATACATGAGTATACATTGTCAGAATACCAAGCTCACTATCTAGACTATTAGCTGAGTCATAGCCTGAAGTCATCCTTCCAGGTGTATAATATCATCCTATATATGAAACCCCTCAAGGACCTTTTGGACGTACTCCTTGAATGACAAGTAAAGGAACCCCTTAGAGATATCGCACATGATGCATATCCCAAGGATATGTGAGACCTATCCCATGTCATTCATCTCAAAGCTCTTCTTGAGCTTACTTTTCAAAGCAACCATCGCATGAGTACTCCAATAATCAACATATCATCTATATAGAGTACAAAACTCACAAGGCTATTGTCCGTCTTTCTGTATAAAAAGGATCCATATCACTATGGATAATATCCTTGTGAATGCATGAAAGCATCAAGTCTATGGTCACCATTCTATAGGTGTTTTCTTAAGGCTATAAAGCCTCTTTCTCAAGTTTCACGCTAAGGGTTTCCTATCTTTTTCCTCGAAGTCCTTAGTGTTGTTGCATATAAATTTCACCATGCAAGTCCCCATTTAAAAAAACCTTCTTGACATCCATCTAATAGAGACTTGGATCTAATTATGTAACCAAAGCTGTAACCAAAGCCGAAACCAAGTTTAGGGTAGTCATCTTGACTACAAGATAGAAGACTTCATTGAAGTCAAAACTATGCTATTACTTAAAACCCTTAGTAATCAGTCTAGTCTTGTAGGCTTGCTTGGGGCATTTAAGGGTACTCTTCAACTTATACATCCACTTGGATGGAAAAGCACACTTTCCACTTTGTAAAGAAACTAATTTCCACGTATAACTTTCTACAACAAGTCATGCTTTGATTACATTGCCCTCTCTTGAGAATGACTATCACCTCTATGTATGGCCTCATCATAGGTAAGAGGCTAATAGCATCTATCATCATAACATAGTCCATGGAGGGTGCAAACCATTCAGATCTCTAGTAAATCAAGTTGTGGAGCTTGTGCATCATCCTATCTAAGATCATGGTCCTATGCCACTAGAGCATCAACTAGTGCAAGTTGTCTAGCTAGTTGTACAATACTAAGAAGGATCCTCCTAAAATATTACCATGAGTATCTCAATGACTTTCTTATTGTGCTTATACATTTTCCCCTCATGGAAATAAACATCATGGCTTTGGATGACCTTTTAAGCTTGTGAATCCCATAGGAGATAGCCCATCTCACTTGCATCTCCATAACCAATAAATATGCATTTCATGGACTTAGAATCTAGCTTATTGTTCTTGACTTTGGGAACGTGCTAGAAAGTCTCACAACAAAAGACACACAAATGAGCATATGATAGAGGTTTTCCAAACCATATCTCCTTTAGTAACATGATAATCAAGAGCAATACATAGAGATTTTGCCTTGTCAGTCAGTTTATGCAGATGCCTAGAAAGCCTCATTTGGATGCAGCTAGACATATATTGAGGTATGTGAAGTCCACTTTACATTATGGACTTTTTTATGAGGCAGATAAGGATGTACAGGTAATTGGATACACAAATCCAGATTAGGCTAGTAGCATGTCAAACAAATCTACAAGTGGATTCATGTTTTCCCTTGGTAGTGCAGCAGTTACATGGAGCAGCAAAAAGCAACCTACATTTGCTTTATCGAGTACAGAGGCTGAGGACAGAGGTGCTGCTACGGTAGCATGTGAGGTGGTATGGTTGCAAAAGTTATTAGGTGATTTGGACATGCAGGGAGATGGTCCAGTTTTCATTCATTGTGACAACATGAGCAACATACAGTTAGCTAGGAATCCAGTGTTCCATTCTAGGACAAAACACATTGAGGTGCACTACCACTTTGTGAGAGAGAATATACTTGCAAGAGAGATTGACTTGGTATATGTCAACACACAGGATCAGATAGCTGACGTTTTCACAAAGGCATTGGGTGCAGAGAAGCTTCGAAAGTTCCGAAGCTTACTTGGAGTTGCAGAGATAGAGTTGAGCTTGAGGGGGAGTGTTGAGATAGCAAGCTCAACATGTGCGGACATTGATGATGGACCGCCTGGCTAGATGGGTCCACACATTTACACTTAGCATGTTGGTGGTCATTATGATACTCACATGGTCACTGACTTATCACTTATTATATTTAGTTTGTTACACCTACCTACAACTGGCAAAGACATAGCGCTAGTCGATTAGTATAGTTGGTTATGTACTATTTGATTTAGTAGGCCACTTTCCTTTATGTTGTATCTTATCTATACTTTGTGTACATTGTATAGTATGTGGAAGAAGAATAAGAAACCAGCAAGAAAACGTTTTGGCCTCCATATCTCTTCTTATGTTCTTGAGTGAGCTTCCTCTTGTGTATACAGTGTATGTTTGGCGCAGCAGCTTAAGCAAATTCCCCCCCCCCCCCCCCCCCCCCCACACCACGCAATTCTTGACACACCTCACCCTTGTACACAAGTCAATGTTTACATCATGGTGTCATTTGGAGCTTGCACAAAAGCTTACAAGCATGGATCCCCTCTATCACATGCTTATATGTATTTATATATATATATATAAGGAATTAAAGTCAAACTAGCTTTTGAAAGCTATTTTTCATAATTTTAATAGATCTTACGAAAAATCTAATTTCAAGAAAATTATCATGCAACCCGACCAATTTTGACCTGGTCTACAAAATTGCAAAAGAAACTTTTTTTAGATTCTTCACCGATTTGAAGTTATAAAGGCGTAGAGATTGCTGGTTGCAGACAATGTTCTTCTCTCTTTCACCCTTTTACATCAACTTTCTATTTTATCCTTCTTGTAATATATTATAATAATGTGCTTCGAGCATCCACCTCTTGTAATATAGCTCTCTTTCTCTAGCTTGTCTACTACCATCGTCGACTTCTTGCATGATGGCCAAGGTGGAGACTTGTCCCAATGTCACTATTCTCTAGCTCTCTTTCTCTAGCTTGTCTAACCATCGTCGACTTCTTGCATGATGGCCAAGGTGGAGACTTGTCCCAATGTCACTATTCTCCATATTATTAAAGATGCCATACATCATCTAGGATTATGCTAATCAAGAAGATTATCTTAATCTAATCTCTCATGAAGACTCTATAAGGTGCCCATGGAGATGTAAACACAAAATCACAGGCACATGAGAGCACTCTAGATTACCAAGCCCAAAGGGGAGCCACTAAGGGCACATTATGCAACACCCTCGTGCTAGTCCATCTTTTTTAGGTAATTTATGAGTGAGTCTCTTTTTTTATGTAGCATTCCATGAGTACATAATGGCAAGCTTCCTCTACCTCTTCTCCTCTTGTCTCCCTCTCTTCTCATCTCTCTCTTTCTCTCTCATATTCTAATATGACGTCTAGATCATATCGTGTCCAGATCATATGTACTCTCTTTCAATTCTCCCTCTACATTCATACTTAAACTTATTAAGTAATACTTGCCATATGCTCTATTGGTACGGAATCCTTATTTTCTCATGTTATATATATGTTCATGGGAGAAATTAGGAGCCATCACCTCTCTTAACCTTCTATTATCTCCATTTCCCTTAAGATGGACTACAAATTCTTTCTTGTGAAGTTGTGTTTTGATTCTTTCTATTCACTTAGGAAAGGGATGTCCTAGCCCATCCTCCCTTTTGGCTAGGTGGTGTGCTTCTTTAGCTCTCTTGAATCAGATATATAGTAATATATATAGTAATCAGATATATAGTAATATTAACTGCCATAGCCCAAAAGTGTTGCAGTAAGGTTGCCTAGCTAAGCATACTACAGATTTGCTCTCTTGAATCGTCATTTTCATATGCTCAGCCATACTACTCTAGGTTGGGGGGTACCAGGCAATCAATTGACACTTAATACCCCTCTTATCACAAAACTGCTCAAAGGCTTTAGATACGTAATCACCCCCATTGTCAAATCATAGGTATTTCAATCTATATCTAGACGAGTTCTCAGCAAAAGCAATCCAACATTGAAACATAGCCAATACCTCATATTTCTACTTTATGAGGTATGCCCACACCTTATGTGAGTAATCATTAATAAAAGTGTGAGGTGTCTGCTAGTCCCAATCCACGGCACACCTTTTAGTAGTCCATCAGTAGGTTTTCCCATAAACGATGCCGCCTGGTGCTCCCTTGGAACATCACGGGGTTGTCACTTAGGCCCTACCGAGTCTACTTCGCAATGGGAGAGTTCTGGCCGAACCCACTAGGATCGACCTGAAGATTTGGGTTCCTAAGATCGGATGGGTCTCCTAGCAGCCAGCTAGTGTCAGTAATTTTGAGTTCCACTTTTTAGAGGATTACTCAATCTGAAGCGGACTTGCCATTGCACTTGGTTCAAAGAGAACGGGAGACGGAGGGGAGTGTGGTACGTCAACCCTCCTGCCCATAAGGCAAAATCCCATTCCGACCCCCTAAAACAATGCAAGTCGGTTCTACCTAATGACTACTTGGTCAATTTATCATCTTCCTATTTGTATTTTCCGATGTAGAAAAGCTCCCAGTTAACCGGGACCACCCTACCATTTGACGGACCCGTCAGGGGTTACGCCCACCCGCTTTCCTATGATGATGGGTCATCTTTAGTTTTTTAATTACCTACAACGCATTTATTGGAACATATATAACCAGCTTCCTTAATTAGTCCATTAAGTCACATGTTCCTTCACATAATTTATCTCACTAACACGCATACAATTCAAACAGTAAAGTAAACTTCTTTATTATATTGGAAGTTTATTACAAATTCCATCATTCCGTCCCAGCGAAAGATACACAGAATTCCATAAGGACATTCTATCCACCAAGATTCCACCCTCATAACTAGTATTTAGGGTTCCAGGATCCCATCCTGGGTCAGGAAGGGGCGTCAGATTCTTGGAATAATGCATGATTTACAACCAGGGCCCCCTCTGGCACCTACAATTCCTACTGCCCGAGACTATCCCTACTGACAGACCTTTCGCCTACGGAGCCGATCCAAGCCTCTCGTAGTGATAATCATGACCCCCTTGGAGTAGGGTCTCACCGCTAGCTTGGGGGTAGCCTAGCGCGATCCTTCCTTTTATTCTGTTTGATAATAATTTCAATAAAAAATCTAGATTCTAGCAAACACAAACAGTCCTTTCAAATATGTATCAAATAATGCAATGACAATCATCCCAACATGTAAATCACAGCTTCACATAGCCAAGGTAGACCTTATCCTAAGGTAACCTTACATTCTAATGAGAATTATTTTCCCCATAAAGAAGTGTTAAGTACACCTCTTATAATATGTTAAGCAAGGCATGAGTTTTCCATTTGGATTCACTTATCCAACATAAGAAAAATCCCTTAAGGAAATATATTGTGTCAATAACTCAACAAGATGATCTATAGGATTCCTAAATAGACAATCAGTTTCTATAACCATCACTAATCAATTCTTAACCTCGTCGCATTTGATCATAACTATATTCATTGCGCATAAAGACATATGTACAATAACCTTTGGCAATTAATTCTATCCTGATTCTATGCCTTAGAATCTCAACTATTCTAGCTACAAATCATAGTGATTAATCGTTTTATGCTTGTACTAATATGTTTTTCTAAATGAGTTATCAATTTAATGTGTATGTGAAGAATATGGAAGCTAATATCTTATGTAATTATCCTATATTGTAAAATAATAATCTAGTAATGAATAACCTAGTTTGGCAGCATGACGACATTAGAAACTTCATCTTTACTCGCGCTTGCATTAGCCACACCCGATGTTCCATTTGTAGTGGCAACTCCCGCAACCTCGGGCACTCCCGTATCATTGGCAATACCCGTTGCTTGACCAGTTGTGTTGATCTCCATGGTTTTTTCACTTCGTCGCTTTGGAGCCATCGTCCACGAGGGGTTTGAGAGATAGGGAAGGTGGGATAGATTTTAGATGAGAGAGGGTAAGAGAATATGGCTTAGTTAAAGATCGAGACAAGGGATTTGAGCTAACTCTCTTCCTCTTTCTCTCTTTCTCTCTCTCTCTCTCTCTCTCTCTCTCTCTCTCTCTCTCTCTCTCTCTCTCTCTCTCTCTCTCTTGTCTCTCTCTCTGTCTCTCTCTCTAGCTTCTCGCAGCCTCTTGAAGGAGTATTCTTCTTTCTCTCTTCTTCTCTCTCGCAGCCTCTCCGGATCTCCTTATGTCTCCCTAAATGCCCCCCATGCCTCTTATTTATAGTGAATTGGAGAAGAGGTCTTGTGGTTGAGAAGTGGAGCTCTTTGTGGAGGGGGATCTTGGAAAGATCAATGATTTGATGCTCAGATCATAAATTTGATGGTTCCATTGGCTCCAAAAGGGGGGTAAAACCCCAAGACACTTGCTTAGAAAGCTCTTAGTTCACTCCTTCTTCTTTTCTCTATTCGAAGTGCTGTCTACTACCTGTAAACCGCGATCGCGGTGCGCGCGATTTCGCCAATCACTTTTCTTTATTTTTCTTTTTATAAAATCTTCAAACTAACTAACACATCACTTGTTTTTTTCTTTTAAATGACATCTAGTTCTAGAAATCTCCATATCTCTTTTTTTAAAAAAATTTAAGATAATCTCTAAAATATTCTAGTCTTGTCCAAAAGTTTAATATTCTTAGACCATCCTTATTACGCATATTAACATTAGTGATTAATATAGCTCATATCTCTTGTTCACGTTATAACTTCCATGAAGGGTGGCTACGGCCCTTGTTAATTCATAAGAATTATCAAGTTACGACTCTCGATTTTATTTATTTATTTATTTATTTTAGTTAGTTATTAATGCTAGTTAATTTTTTTCTTTAGTTAGTAACCTTACTAACTTATTAATTGAATAACTAACTTTTGAACTAACCAACTAACTTTTATTGCATGGGAATATTACATCCTTCTCCCCTTAGAGAAATCGAGATGTCCTCATCTCGAGAGAAACTGTGGGTATCGTTGATGAAGAGCATCCTCATCTATCCATGAAGCATCTTCTTCAGGATAATCCTTCCATTGGACAAGGTATTCTCTAAGGGTTCTACTCCTCAATTTTCTCTCCCTTACATCAATTACTCTGTCAAGTTGTAGCTCAAGGACTCCTTGGCTAGGTATTACAACTTGTTCATCATGGTTAGGGTTAGCTATGTATGCTTTCAATAAGCTAACATGAAATACATTGTGGATTTTTATATTCTCAGGGAGTTGTATCTTGTAAGCGCTTGGTCCTAGGCACTTGAGAATCTTATAGGGTCCACAATATCTTGGACTTGGCTTCTTAAACTCTCCTAAAGACAAAGAACTCTTCTTTGGATGGACGCGGATGAAGACCATGTCTCCCTCTTTGAAGACTCGTTCTTGCCTTTTTAGATCAGCATACGCTTTCTGTCGATCCTTGGCAGCTTGAATATCCTGTCTGATGATCTTGATTTGATCATCCATTTCTTCTAACATTTTTCTCGAGGCTTCTACCCTTAGAGTAGGATCGGAAAAATTAAGTGGCATACGATAATCTTGACCATATAGTGCCTGAAATGGAGTCATCTGAATACTTCGATGATAGGAGGCATTATAGGCGAATTCCACTAAGGATAGATACTGAATCCACCTTCTAGGTTCCTTGCTGCAATATGCATGCAGAATATCCTCAATTACTTGATTAACTCGTTCTGTCTGCCCATCAATTTGTGGATGATAAGCAATACTGAAGCAAAGTTGGGTTCCAATGGCTTCAAATAAACTCTTCTAGAAGTGTGATGTGAAAAGAGAATCACGATCACTGATGATCCTTTTAGGTAACCCATGTAACCTAAAAATCTCTTTTACAAAAATTCTAGCAATATCTGAAGCTTTGTAATTGGTTTTTGTTGGGAGAAGATGAGCGACCTTTGTTAGTATGTCTACTATTACCATTATTGAGTTATATCCTCCTTGTACAGAAGGTAACCCAACTACAAAGTCCATGCTAATAAATTCCCATTTCATCTGGGGAATGTCAAGTGGCTGGAGTTTTCGTGGTAACTTGACACGTTCAGATTTTACCCTTTGGTAATTTAGACATTCAGTGACATACTTAAGTACATCACCCTTGAGTTTTTGCCAGTAATAACTTTTCCTGACAGCATTAAGAGTTTTTGCATATCCTGGGTGTCCTGAAAAAGGAGAATCATGTGCTTCCCAAAGTATCCTTCTCTTGAGAGTCTGACTTGAAGGAATGCATAGTCTCATTCTGAAATAAAGAAGTCCTTCATCTTCATCTATAGAGAATTCCTGATACTTAGTCTTGAATTTGGGATCTTGTTCCTTATTCTGAACTTCCCAAAACAATTATTGATAGTCTGGGTCCTTATTTGCTTCATCCTTGGTCAACTCGATGATAGGATTAGTCGGCATCGATACCATTGTAGCCAGAGTTTCAAATCTAGATGGTTCTTCAGTGTGATAAGAGCATTAAGGAAGGCTTTACGGCTAAGGGCATCTACTACTACATTTTCTTTATCGGGTCTGAACTTAATTTCAAGAACCTCGATCCAACGTCGTTGCCTCATATTAAGATCAGGCTAAGTAAAAATCCACTTAAGACTTTTATGATCTATAACTAAGGAAAACTTATTTCCAAGAAAGTAATGTCTCCATAATTTGAGAGCATGAATCACAGTTAATAACTCCAGGTCGTGAGTAGCATATTTCTGCTCATGGATTTTCAATTTTCTTGAAAAGTAAGCTATAGGATGTCCTTCCTACATTAGTACACATCCCAATGCAAGAGAGCTGGCATCTGTGTTGACAACTTCAAATTCCTTGCTTAAGTCAGGTAGCCTTAAGATAGGAGCAGTTACCAGACTATGCTTTAGTTGCTCAAAGCTAGACTGTTCGATTGGCGTCCAATTAATGGCAACTTGCTTCTTAAGTAAATTTGTAAGAGGTGCTGCAATTTGAGCATAGTTTCTGATGAATACCCTATACCATCCTGTTAGACCTAGAAAACTTCTCATTTCCTTGATAGTGATTGGGGGTGGCCAATCTTGAACATCCTTGACCTTGGCAGGATCTACTAATATACCCTCAACAGACACTATGAATCCCAAGTATTCAATTTTCCTTTTGAAGAACGCACACTTCTTCTTCTTGGCATACAACTTGTGTGTTCTCATTGTCTCTAGGACAATGCGAAGATGTGGTTCATGATCTTCTTCCTCCTTAGAATAAGTTAGGACGTCATCAAAGAATACAAGGACAAAGTCATCAAGATGGGGTCTAAAAATGTCCTGCATTAACTTGTTGAAGGTAGCTGGAGCATTTGTCAACCCAAATGACATCACAATGAATTCGAAATGGCCGTATCTTGTGTTGAAGGCAGTCTTTGGAATATCTTCATTCTTGACTCTAATTTGATAATATCCTGACCGAAGATCAATCTTAGAAAAGATCTTTGCTCCTTGTAGACGATCAAGAAGCTCATCAATCCTTGGGATTGGGTACTTATTCTTTACTGTCACCTGGTTTAGCCCTCGGTAGTCGATACAAAGATGGAGAGTTCCATCTTTCTTCTTTTGGAATAATACTGGGGCTCCCCATGGTGAACTACTTGGCCGGATATACCCTTGTTCTAGCAGTTGCTTGAGTTGCTCTTTTAGTTCGATGGCTTCAGGAATAGACATTTTGTAAGGTCTTTTTGCCACTGGAGCGGCTCCTAGAACAAGTTTGATCTCATGATCAACTTCTCTTTCCGGAGGTAACTCAGTTAGCTCTTCAGGAAATATGTCTGTGTACTCTTTTAACCAGGATGGTTCTTCTTCTGCATGACCATCTTGATTTGTCTTGTTAAACTTGATCAAGTAAACAGGTAATTCTTTCTTCAAACCTTTCACAATTCGAGAAGCTTTTGCCAATTGAACTTTAGGTTTCCCTGTTTCACCTTGTGTAGTTGCTATTTCACCATTCAAATCCTGAAATATGACTTGACCTTTTCCACAATGGATATGAGCATCATTGGGAGTCAGCCAATCCATTCCTAGTAAACATTCATAGGCTCCTAGGTTCATTACTATGAACCTCATACTTGAAAGGTTTTCTCCTAGGTTAAACTCTACCTTGGTAGTTTGCTGTGTAGAAAGTACTTTCTTTCCATTTGCTAATTCCACAAGCAGCTTTGATGCATTTACAGTATCTATAATAAATGAGTGTGTACTTCCACAGTCAATTAAAACTTTAAATGATTTACCTCGGTGACTAGTCAGTGTCTGTATTACCGAATATTGACGATTTGGTCCTTTCCTGTGGAATGCAGCATGAATAGTTGCTCTCTCAATATCTTCTTCCATAGTAGGGTCTTCCTCCTTATTAGTCTCTTTTAGTGTAATATTTGACGTTCTTCCTCTTGCCATAGCTACATGACCACGACCTTGGGCAGCTCTACCTTGACCTCGAAATTGGCATTGGTGATGGTTTCTACCAAGTTTTGGACAATCTCTCCTGAAATGTCCTATCTCATTACAGTGGAAGCACCTAAGGCCATCCCTGTTTCCCTGGGTAGGAACAAAATTTCCAACTGTGTTGGATTTTACCTTCTTCTTTTGTCCTTGGAAAAATTTTCCTTGGGTTCTTTTTGCTTGACCTTTGAATCCTCCTTTGTTTTGGTTATTGTAGCTCCAGAACTTATTGTTATTAGGCTTTGATTGTACTTCCCGCACAATAGGAGCAGTTCGAATCAAAGCATCCTGGAGGTCTATGGGACACATTGATTCTAAACGAGTGTTCAGAGGATAATTTAGCCCACTGCAAAACTTGGACACTTGTTGAACAGTATCCATGGGGGGTGCATATTTAAGAAGAGAAACAAACTTGGAGTAGTATGCTTCCAACGTCAGTCCCATTTGCTTCAAATTGAAGAACTCGTTCATCTTTTGGGTGCGATAAGCTGGAGGTAAATACCTTCCTCTTACAGCTTCTTTCAGCAAATCCCAAGTAATGGTATTTTTAGGGACACAAGCTTTTTTGGACACAAAGGGGAGAAAGCTCTAGACTTTCTAGATGACTTAGAAATGGCCTTCCTAGTCACAAGCCGGGATGATGAAGCAACCAAAGTACGGGCCTTCTCTTTAATTCTAAAGGGCGATGCTCGAGTGTGGTATCAAGCTCTCCTAGAGGCTACAAGGGGTAACTAGGAGGATCTCAAGACTGCATTCTTGCATGAGTACCAAGATACATAGCCTCCTAAAGATCTTTGGAGGCAACTCCTAGATCTTTGCCAAACCTTACTATGGGAGTACCAAGCATATGAAGGCATGTTTATAAAATTGTGGGATAAATTGACAGTCTCCTTGACAGATGATTTCGTCGAAGGCGGCGGTGGCAATCAGGACGATTTTAAGCGGCAAGTCCCTAAAGCGCTAGTGCTAATTTTCATGGAAAATCAAATGATGGCGGATGGCCGAGCTGGAGTTTTCCTAGATGAAAAACAACATCAGGAATAGCTTTAAATGGAGTTTATGATGCATGGACAGCCTATCCACCTAGAGGAAGTTCGAGATCATGCTGATTTTCAGCTCATTATAGCAAAGCAACTCAAATGGAGTTTAAGAAATGCTCACAAATCTTTGTTTTGCAATTAAATAAGGACACTTTTGATCAGCCCTCCGCAGTATTACATGACTCTGCCTTGCAGGCCTTACTTGAGGAATACAATGACTTATTTCAGATGCCTACATCCCTCCCTCCCAAGAGATAAGTGGACCACCCACTTCACCTAGAGCCCCATTCCAAGCTAGTGAACACACCCCCCCCTATAGACTCTCCAAGTGTGAGTGTGAAGAGGTTGCAAAGCAAATCAAGGAGTTGTTGGAGATGGGTTTCATTGAGCCGAGTTCTTCCCTCTATGCATCCCCTGTCCTCTTAGTAAAAAAGAAATATGGCTCCTTTCGCATGTGCATTGACTACAAGGATTTGAACAAAATTACAGTGAAGAACCGCTACCCCATACCACGGATTGATGATTTAACACCATATTGGGGAATATGGGAATTTCCCATAAGTTTGGGACACGTGGTCAAATCTTTGGATTTGTCATAGCTTGAATACTTATAACTCCAAATTGAGCGCTCTATAGCTCAATAGATTCCATTTTTCAAGCGCTTTCTAATGATAGATCACATCATATGGTTTTGAGAAACTTATGGGCATGTTACCGGGTGCCACCTTTTTAGTATTCAAAAAATGGGATTTGGGAGATTCCCAAACTCACTAATATTGTGTTATTTGCTGTATGAGTTAAAAGGGGCATGCTTTTTCACTAAGATTGACTTGCGCTCCTCAGCCTTGACCTCTTCAATTTCTCCCCTTGTAACATTAACACATGTAAGTGCTTCTTTTTCCCATTTTCCCCTTTTAGGTATCTAGCATAACTTTGATCTGATTTGTATTCAATGTTACATAATAATAAAGGATAGTAATCAAGGGGAAACTCAAGGATGCTAGTAAGCAACCTTGCCTTTCCAATCTTATAAGCACAAAATCATGAACTATTGTTGCCATGAACATTGATAGTAGCAAAAATATATAAAAAGAAACATGCAATCATTTTGGAAAACATGCCACCAAGCCCACAATTTCAATAGCTTGAGTATAAAGGTATAAGTAATATGGTCATAGCATTTATCCAAATATCATATACTTACCTACACTTACAAGCACTTGATCAATTGCAACTATCAAAGGGCCATCAAATTCAAAATCTACATCATGAATCTATTAGCAATCATGTTTGTCATGCCTTGTCATCTCTTGCCTCCTATGAGCCTCAATATAAGTCAAATGAGGACTAGAGGAGCTTTGACCTATCTATCACTTGTTTTGATGGAGGAGGTAGCTCATTCTAGAATATTAAATTTATTTCCTTTCAATGCATTTTCTCCTCCAATCAGAATTTTGTGTATGTTTCCCAGGTAATTACTATTATCTATAATCTAACTATACCTACTAGACATTGTCATTGTCATCTAGGATTTTTATGAGGTCGCCCCTATTTTTTTAGTATTTTTCCCTTCATTGACCAACATTTAGTGCTGGTTGGCCAACACTTATGGCCTCCCTTGATGTACATTGGCCATATTTGGGCATTTTTGGCTATATATAGCCTGCCACTCCCATCATGCGTTCATCTTCCTCCTTCCCTAGAAGGTGCACACTCTGACTCCGTCATCATCTCTGACTCCGTCATCATCTTCCTCTGCCTCTGGTGCTACCATCATCATCAAATTGATCTGGTGGCCTCATTGACGCTATGGGCTATGTGTAGGGAGGATTGATCAATCTTCTTCCGCTTTCCCATTTGTATCAACATTTGTTCTTGTGCAGTGCACATTTCATTCTTCTTTTCTTGCAGTCTCTCTATGTTCCTTTGTCGCTATGTTTTTGTTCCTTTTCGTTGCACACTCTCACATGGTATCATTGTTTGTGAGAGAGACACAAAGTCCTTGATTCTTGCAGAGAAGGCCATCCATATGTGCATTTGGTTGAAAATGCAGCTTTCTTCTTGAAGGGTGACAACTTCTTTGTGCATGCGACAATATTTCTCCCCCAGTCTAGAGTCTCTCCATCGATTTTATTGTGATCCCGAAGCCTTTTTTTCCTACTTCAAGGCTATCTACCACTACAATGCAAACTTCTTGTGGGTGTCTTGCAAGATTTTGAAGATGTCTTACCACCAATTTCACATCTTTGATGATACAAATGAGGAACTTTCTCAGCATTCCTTCGAATGGATCATGCAGAATGGAGTTCATCTAGCCTGTTTAGTCAAGAAGCCTCTCTTCCCCATTCTCTCTATGTCTCATAAAAGGTCCACTCTATTGGCCTCCATTTATCATTCATAGCACCATCTATATAGGTGCCCATACTCCCTTTTTTTACTGAAAGAGGACTAACTTGATAGTTTAAACTACTCACTTTGGTTATGTAAGGTTGAATGTATCATTGATACCTTCAATATTTTAGAGTTTGTTACCCACCTTATTCCCATCGAGTGGAGGATTCCACTATTCGATCATCAATGGATCATGCGGCCTTATATGGGATTGGCTCAACTCTAGATCCTGATGTTTTCTATTTATGAGCTTATAGGATTTTGTCCTAGTGCATGTGCACAAATTGTGGAAAGTAGTGGAAGTGTAGACAAAGCTTTCTTCTTTGTACCATTACAAGACATTTTCCTACTCGATTACTCTCGAGAAGAAACTGTTGAGATGGCAAGCTCAACACATGCAAACATTAATGATGGATTGTCTAGTTAGATAGATCGGCACATCTAGATAGCACGACAGTGGTCATCATGATCTTCACATGGTCATTGACTTATCACTTATTACATTTAGTTTGTTGCACCTACCTATAACTTGCATAGTTATAGCACCAGTCGATTAATATAGTCAATTATACATGGTTTGACTTAGTAGGTCATTTTCCTTTATATTATATCTTATCTATACTTTTTGTATATTGTATTGCATGAGTAAGAAGAAGAAAAAACTAGCATGAAAATTTTTTGGCTTCCATCTCTCTTCTTGAGTTCTTAAGTGAGCTTCCTCTTGTATGTGTAGTGTGTATTTGACACAACAACTCAAGAAAGTCCCCCACCACATGATTTATGACATTCTATCATAGTGGTGCCACGAAGAGAGGCTAGTTTTGAAGGCTGAAGTGAAGGAAAAGAAGCAATGGGTAAGAAGTTCTCTCATTCTTCCACTCTTTCTCTTGGATAGTGCTTGTCAAGGCATTGAAAGCAAGGCGAGTGAAAATCTCAAGTTGCTATGAGATTTGGTGTGCAAGCAAAGCACTGTATATTCTGTAGATGAATCCTTTAAGATTTTCTCATATCTTTTTTGGCCATCTAAGGCTATTTCAAACCGTGTTTTAGACCCATAAGGTTGTGGACATCAATTTTAGGATATACTGCAATTTTGACTATGTCGATTGAAAGTGAATGCACAGGTTACAAATTTCAAATCTATAAGTTTTGAGGTGTTTGCCAATAAGTAAACACAAGTTTATCTGTAAGCAGGTTGCAAATTATATGTACTATTGAGCAAATTAGTGAAAAAGGCTGCTTAGTGTATTGTTATGTACTTGTGAAACGTTGCAGAAGACTTACTTGCTGTTTTTTGAATCAATTTTGTGATAATGGTGACAAACAATAGTGAAAACCCCATCATTGAGAAGTTGGATAAGAACAATTATCCATCATGGGAGTTTCATGTGACAAACTTCCTTATCGAAAAAGGCCTTTACGAGTTTGTTTCAGGTAAAGAAAAGGAGCCACAGATGAGTAACCATGCACGACTATAGATGAATTAAAGGCGTGGAAAGAATGGAATGGAAATGAGAAAAATGTGATGTATTAGCTATCTGCAATCATTGATAATACTATGTTGGGATATATAAAAAATGTAGAAACTTCACATGCAGCTTGGGTAAATTTTGGGAACATGTTTTTAGTAAATACAAAGGTACAGAAGATTCAACTCAAGCAAGAGTTCAATACTTTGAAGAAAGGGAAAATGTATGTCAATGAGTATGTTTTGAAGGTGAGGAGCATTGCAAATGCTTTGACAACAATTGATGCAATGTGTGATGATGATGATTTGGTTTCATCTACTTTGGGTAGCCTTAATAATGAGAAGTCCTGGAAATCATTTGTCACTTCTATATATGTAACGAAAGCCATTTCTTGATTTTGATGAGTTGGTCTCTCTCATGATCACTGAAGAGATCAACATGCAGGGTGAATCATCTAAAAGAAGTGGTGAATGGGTCCAAGCTTTTTACTCAAGTTCAAGAAGAGGATGTGTCAGATTCTCTTCAAGAGGCCATGATATGAGACATAGTGGTGATAATAAGAAAAATAGGTTAAATCAACAGTTCGGGAAATGCAAGTTTTAGGAGACAGTTGAAACTTTTGAAGCAAGGGAAAATCTAGAGGAAGAGGTGGATGGCAGAATAGAGGTTTTGGAAATTCTTGTATTATTTTTTGTCATTATTGTGGCAAAACAGGTCATATTGTAGCTCATTATTATGCTAAGAAGGATGATATCTATAGTGATAAATTGCAAAAGGAAACTATGCATCATCTTCACAATAGAATGAAGAAAAAAATGAGTGTCTATTTGTTATCAGCATATGAGGAATATTATTATATGAAAGGGGACACAACATGATGTATGGTATGTCGATTCAGGTGTATCTAATCATATGACTAGTCATGGTGAATGGTTTGGAGATAAATATGATTTAAAAATTCCATGTTATGTGGGAATCGGTGATGATTCATGCCACCCAATTTCACAAATTGAAAAGGTTTTCTTGTCCTTGCATGATGGCTAGACAAAGAGTCTATCAAATGTATTACATATGCCATTAATCACAAAGAATTTAGTGTCTATTGGCCAAATGGTAGAGCAAGGGTTGCAAGTTCGATTTAATGCAAAAGGTTATTTTGTAGAATACTTTAATTATAATTGTAGGTTGGTCACAAAAGGAATTAGAATTGGCTACATATTCACCTTAGATGCTAGAGTTCCTGCTATGAATGCTGCCATGTATGCTAAAGGTAAAGGAGTAGTTTCAAACATTAAAATATAGCACAAGCATATTGGACATGCAAATGTGAAAAGGATGAAATTAATGCAGCTCAAAGGATTGCTTATAGGGTTGCATGCTTTTAGAGTTGCAAAATTTCATAAAGTGTGTGAAGCATGTCAGTTTGATAAGTAGATAAGACAACCTTTTTTGCATGATAGAGGTGTATTTTGTCGCATTTATTGATAATTATTCAGGAAAGCTATGGGTATATTTCACTAAGGAAAAGAGTGATGTATTTGAGTACTTCAAAACTTTCAAGGTTACTGTTGAAACAAAAACATGCTTAAAAGTTAAGTATTTTGAGATCATATGGAGATCAAAGTGAGCAGGGATATTATTTTTTATAAGATGAGTAGTTGGTATACATCTAGTGCTGATGCATTGGATGATGATGATGATGATGATGATAGTTATATGCAGAAAGAAAAGAAAGAATCACAGAGTCTTAGTGGACCAGAAATATCATATGCTACTACATCTACAGTTAGCTAGACTAAGGAGCAGCCCCACATCTTCAGGTGCATCTATAAGTATTGTAGCTAAAGATAAAGGAAAGAAGAAAGTGTTGAATGGTAATGATACATCTACTAGTCATTTGGGATTTCATGGAGATTCTGGTGGTCTAGAGAGTTCAGATGATAATCTTGGTATTCCTTAAGTCAAGGCACTAGGTTTACAGAGAGCATATGGTAATGTAAAGACACCACTAAGTGATCCAATGGCACACAAGTCTAGCAAGGTTAGATACCCTATTAAAATATTTGGTTTTGAAGGTTATATAGCTCACCATTATGCTTATATGGTAAAGATAGTTGAGGATGTCAAGCCCACTTGCTTTGAGGATGTTGTTGATCATGCTCATTTGGGATGTAGCAATGGGTGAGGAGATAGCTACATTAGAAGTCAATAAGACTTGGGATCTAGTATCATTGCCTAAGGACAAGAAAGTTATTGTTTATAAGTGGGTTTAAAAATCAAGCATAATGTAGATGGTTCTATTAGCAAGTACAAGGCTAGGCTGGTTGCAAAAGATTATGCTCAAACATATGGCATAGATTATGAAGAGACATTCAATCTAGTTGCTATAATGGCAAACGTTGGATGTGTGATTTCTTTAGTAACAGCGAAAAGTTGGATTTTCCAACAAATGGATTTCAAGAATTCCTTCTTGCATGGTGAATTGCAAGAAGAGGTATATATAAAGCAGCCAGCAAGTTGTGAGGTTTTAGAGCATCCCAATTATGTGTGCAGGTTAAAGAAAGCGCTCTATGGATTGAAGCAAGCACCTAGAGTATGGTCTAACAAGATCAGAGAGTATCTTGTCAATATTGGATTTTATATTTTTGATGCTGACCATTCACTTTATGTGAAAAAGGAAGATACATGCTTGGTCATATCATAGTCATCTATATGGATCACTTGATTATTACAAATGACATCGATAAAGGGATTGCTGAAGTTAAGGATTTTTTGAAAAATAAGTTTGAGATGAAGGATTTGGGTGAGCTAAGATAATTTCTTGGTATTAAGATGATCAAATGTGACAATGATATATGGATGTGCTAAAGTTAGTATGGCTTGGGTATGTTATCCAAGTATGATATGATAGTGTGTAAGCGTCTTTCAGTGCCATTGGAGCAAAATGTGAAGTTGAGTACTTATGTTGGGGATGAGATACAAGAACCTACTATGTTCAGGAGGATAGTAGGAAGTTTGATATACATAACTATCACAAGGCCAAACTTGAGCTATGTTGTTGGCTTTGTCAGTCAGTTTATGCAGATGCCTAGAATGCCTCACTTGGGTGTAGTTAGACGAATATTAAGGTATGTAAAGTCCACTTTACATTATTGAATTTTTTATGAGGTGGGTAAGGAAATATAGGTGTTTGGATACATAGATGCAAATAGGGTTGGTAGTATGTCTGACAAAAGATCTACCAACAGATTCATGTTTTCCCTTTGTAGTGTAGTAGTTACATGGAGTAACAAAAAGCAACCTATAGTTGCTTTATCAAGTACAGAGGTAGAGTATAGAGATACTACTATGGCAGCATGTGAGGTGGTATGGCTACACAAGTTATTGGGTGATTTGAATGTGCAAGGGGATGGTCTAGTTGTCATTCATAGTGACAACATGAGTAGCATATAGCTAGCTAGAAACTCAGTGTTCCATGCTAAGATAAAACACATTGAGGTGCATTACCACTTTGTGAGAGAGAAGGCACTTATAGGAGAGATTGACTTGGTATATGTTAGCACATAGGATTAAATAGCTGACATTTTCATAAAGGCATTGGGTATAGAGAAGCTTTGAAAGTTTTTAAGATTATTGGGAATTACAGAGATATAGTTGAGCTTGAGGGGAGTGTTGAGATGGCAAGCTCAATATGTGCCGATATTGATGATGGACCACCTAATTAGATAGGTCTGCACATCTACACTTAGCATGTCCATGGCCATTATGATCCTTGCATGGCCGTTGACTTATCACTTATTATATTTAGTTTGTTGCACCTACCTATAGCGGGCATAGTTATAGCACTTGTTGATTAATATAGCCAGTTATGTACTTTGACTTAGTAGGCTACCTTCCTTTATGTTGTATCCTATCTATACTTTATGTACATTGTATTGCAGGAGTAAGAAGAAGAAAAAACTAGCAAGAAAACGTTTTGGTCTCCATCTCTCCTTGTGTTCTTGAATTATCTTCCTCTTGTGTGTATGGTGTGTTCGACACAGCAACTCAAGGAAGTCCCTCCACCATGCGATTTGTGACAAATATTACGTATACTCATCACTGTTGATGATTCTTCTTTCATGAAGGGTTGTATTAATTGGTTGGAAGATATGCAAGTTGAGGTTGTGTCCCTTAGTAGGATGATCTCTTCTAAGGATATGGCTATGATTCTTTTGACTCAATTGCCATCTCCCTAGTTTGATGTCTTCTACACTAGTCTTCTTACATTGAGGACATGTGAGAAGGATGTTTGGGAGGAGCTTGCCCTGCTTGTTTTGGAGCATGACAAGGGAGGCAAAGAGGTTGGAAGTGGATCCACCTCTAGCAATACTTTTGCTGCAGTTTCAAGAGGGGGAAAGAAAAAGCAAGGGATTTCAAAGGCTAAAATATAGGATAGTTCTTCATGCTCTAACTCCAATTAGAAGGAGCCTAAATACCAGTACTATGAAAAAGGGACACATCCAGAGGAGAAATGTTGGAAGAAGTATCCTCACCTTCATCTAGGAGTGAAGGATGGAGCTAAAACATCAAAGCCTTCTACCTCTACTCTAGTAGTTATCCATGAGTCAATGTTCATATTGTTGAGTTGGAGGAGCCTTCTTCTGTGGTTGACTCAACTGAGAGGCCTTGGTTGGTTGATAGTGGAGCTTTTGGTAATATGACTCCACAAGGTGATTTGTTGCAGGATCTATGTCCTTTTGAGGGTTCTATCAATGTTGATGGCATTATATCTGTGCCTATTTGTGGTGTTGGTACTATGCCTTTATTTCGCGACTACAATTCAAGCTCCCTTTCAAAGACCCCTTTATGTTTCAGACTTGGGCTTTCCACTCTCATAGTTTATGGCCTTAATAGGCTTGGTACCCAGGTTATCTTCACTTTTTTGTATTGAGAATTATTCTACAAGGGATGTTATCATGATAGGTTGGTATGAGATTGGGCTTTATAGGCTCCATTCCCCTTCTCTTATGTAGGGTCCTCTAAGAGATAGTTGTTTTTTGCTACACCCCATGCTTGCGCACCACCTATTTCAAAGGTTCCTTTCCATCCCCCACCCACTTCTCCAATGGTTCCCTCATATGCGCCATGAGGGATGATCTCAGTGAGTGATGTGTCTATGGATTCCTTGGCCCCTAGTGTTTCAAAGGGGGTTTCCCAAGATCATGAGAAGTTTCTTCATAAAATATCTACATCGACTAGCTTCACCAACATTGGAATTCATCTTGATACCCTAGGATCTATTTCTTCCTTGGCCTTTCACCACATCCAAGATCTGAGAGGGGGTGTTAGTAGTCATGTTTTCCATGCCTTGTCATATGTCCTACTTGTGAGCTGCACTTGAGTCAAATGAGGACTTTGCAAGCTCTAATCTATCTATTACTTGTTTTGACGGAGAAGGTAGCTCATTCTAAAGCATCTAGTTTATTGCCTTTCAGTTCATTTTCTCCTCCAGCTAGGATTTTGTATGTATTTTCTAGGCAATTACTTTTTTTGTGAGGTGCCTCCTCCAACAGACCGAAGGAGTCCTCTTAGTAGTCGACTGAAATTCATATCTATGCACATCACCATCTCACCTTGCCATGGGAAACCTTGGACTTAGTTGAACATGGGAATCTTAGTTTTACTTCACAGGGGAAGTGTGGACAAGTCACCCCTAACAGCAATCTAACTCTCACCTAAGAAAGACCACTTTATAATCAATCAAAGGCAGGAGTGAAGTTAACCCATAAGGTAAAATCTCAGCTATAGCCCCCTAAAATGGTGTTAAATTGAGTAACTAATCCTACCGGTATTGGGAGGGTCATGACTTAATTAGCTCTATCTAGTGTTGGAAAGTTGCCCGACTTATCGAGTCCACCCAGCCATTATTGAGCATCTTGGATGTCACGTCAGATCAATTGGATTTCTTGGTCCATCTCTTCAAGCATAACCTTAGAAGCCTCTATTTTGAGAGTGGGATCTTAGAAGTTTAGAGGTGTATGACATTCTTGCCCATACAGGGCTTGGAATGGCGACATCTTGATTGTTTATTGAAAGGTGGTGTTATAAGAAAACTCCACCAAAGGTAAATGTTCAATCCATCGCTTCGGTTCTTTGCCACAATAAGACCTTAGGATATCTTCAATGGTATGGTTCACCCTCTCAGTTTGGCCATCAGTTTGAGGATGATAAGCAATACTAAAGCATAGCTGCATTCTAATTGCTTGGAATAGGCAAGTCCAAAACTTAGATGTGAACCTAGATTCTCAATCACTAATTATGCTCTTTGGCAATCCACGTAACCTAAATACTTCTTTGATAAAGACTCAAGCAATGTCAGATGGCTTATAAGTTGTTTTGACTAGGATCAAGTGTGCAACTTTTGTTAATCTAACAACCACTACCATGATGGAGTCATATCCACTAGCAGTAGTAGGTAATCCAACAACAAAGGCCATACTTATTAACTCCCATTTCATTTGTGGAATGTCCAAGGGTTGTAACTCTCCAGGCATCTTGATCCTTTCTGCCTTGACTCTTTGACAAGTTAAGCACTGAGTTACATACTTTAATACATCCCTTTTTAATCCTAGCTAGTGATAGCTCTTACGAACTGCATTGAGAGTCTTGGCATACCTCGGATGTCCTATAATGGGACTGGCATGTGCTTTCCATAAGATCTTAGCCTTCAGTTCTGGTCTTTTTGGGACACAAAGGCGATCGAAAACCATTGCTAGCACGATAATCCTTAATCTTATACCTTTTTTTGTTAGAGCTTTCTCCTTGAAGTACCTTAGCGATGAGTCCTTCATATTCCTTATCCTGAGAAAAAGCTTGGAGTACTTGATGGCGTACAAGCTCAAGTACAGGATTATAAGGTATGAATATGGTTCTTAAGCTTCGAACTTCTACAACGCTATTAAGAAAGGATTTTCGACTTAAGGCATCTGCAACAACCTTCCTTGGACGATATTTGATTTTAAAATCAAAATCTTTCAGTATCCCTATCCATCTTCTTTGCCTCATGTTTAGGTCAGCTTGGGTGAAGATCCACTTAAGACTTTTATGATTTGTCACTAAAGTGAATTCCCTTCCCAATACATAGTGTCTCCATAGTTTCAAGGCATGGATTACTACGAGTAACTCAAGGTCATGAGTGGCTTAGTTGGACTCATAGGGTTTCAATTTTCTAGAAGTATAGGCCACTAGCCTTCCTTCTTGTACTAACACCCCACCTATCGTAAGTCCACTTGCATGTGATCACCTCAAATGGTTGACTAAAGTCAGGGAGTTTTAATACAGGTGCAGTGGTTACAGCTTCTTTAAGCTTATCAAAGCTTTCTTAATGCTCATTGTTCCAAATGATTATTGTATTTTTTTTCAAAAGATTTGTCAAGGGTGCAACAATGAGGGAATAATCCTTGATGAAGATTCAGCACCATCCTATCAGTCCCAAAAATCCTCAAATTTCTTTTAATGTCTTAGATATTGGCCATTCTAGGATATCTTTCACTTTGGTAGGGTCTATAAAGATTCCATTAGCGAAAATAATGTATCCAAGATATTCAATCCTGTCAGTGAGAAATACGCATTTACTCATCTTGGCATAGAACTGATTTTCATAGAGTGTTACTAGGGTGATCTTTAAGTGACCTTCATGTTCCTCTATTGATTTGGAGTATACTAGTATATTGTCAAAGAATACTAGCACAAAAGCATCTAGATATGGTCGAAAGATGTCTTGCATTAGACGATTGAATGAAGTTGAGACATTAGTCAATCTGAATGGCATGACTAAAAATTCATAATAACCATACCTAGTGCTAAAGGCAATCTTTGGAATATCTTGTTCCTTGATTCGAATTTGATAGTATCCACACCTTAGATCAATCTTGAAACAAACCTTGGTTCCATGTAGGCAATCTAAAAGTTCATCTATCCTAGGTATGGGGTACTTGTTTTTAACCATACCCTGATTTAGTCCTCTGAAGTCAATGCAGAGTCTAAGTGTTCCATCCTTCTTTTTCTAGAAGAGGACAAACGCTCCCCAAGGTGAATTACTTGGGCAGATAAATCCTCGCTCTATCAGTTGCCTCAGTTGTTCCTTAAGCTCAATAGCTTCAGGAATAGACATTTTGTACGGTCGTTTTAACACTATCTCAACTCCAAGAATCAATTTTATTTCATGATCAACCTCACGATTCGGAGGCAGTTGAGTCAGTTCTTTTGGAAAGACATCCTCAAAGTCGTTGATCCAAGAAGTTAGAGTGCTTTGATTATTCTTTTTGGCCTTATTGATCCAGATCATGTAGATTGGTTGACCTTTCTTCAATCCCTTCCTGAGTGGACTTCCCTTGGGTAGTTGGCCTCTAGTTCTTCCAGCTTTTCCATATGCCTTTATGGTTTCTCCTTCCAATTCTTGAAAGATTATTTCCTCTTCAGCACATAGAATCTGGGGTTTGTTCTTATTGAGCCAATCCATTCCTAGAATGCAATCATAGCATCCTAGTGGTAGGATTCAAATTTATGCTTCATTTATATGGTTGTCTAACTCAAATTGAAGTTTCCCTACAATTTTGATTGAGGCAATTTTCTTCCCACTAGCCAATTCTACTATCATTTTCCTTGTCCCCCTAGATTCTAGATGCAATCTTTTAACTGTCTTGGGTTTAAGAAAGGAATGCGTGCTACCACAATCAATTAAGATTATAAATGGTGAACCCTTGTAAGTAGCTAGAGATTGAATTACTGAACATTGGTGGTCTGCTCCTTTCCTTTCCATGGCAACATGAATGGATCCTCTTTCAATTTCTTCACCTAACATGCATTCCTCGGGTTGTCCAGTCATGGTATTTACCTGGGCACCAGCTGTTCTTTCACGTCCATGGCTTGGGTTGTTGTTGCTGTTCCCTTAGCCACTTCCACCAACGTGGTTTGGGCTAGGATTTTGAGGACGATTAGGACAATTTTCCCTTAGGTGTCCAATTCTTCCACACTAGTACTAGTGTCTGATTCCTATCCCATTTGGTCCTTGGGTGATTGCATTAGCTCTACCATTCCCTCTGGCATTGGCCATGTCGGCACCATGGTTTGGGTAGCCCCTTCCATAGTTGTTTATTGGATGGTTCCTTTGGCCATTTTGAGCAATTTCCTTGGCCATAGTTTTTGCTACCATAAGAGCATCTTCGAGAGTCGTTGGTCTCATTGATTCAAGGCGAGTTTTGAAAGGTGGATTTAGTCCTTGGCAGAACTTTGCAATCCATTGAGATGTCATTGGGGGTGCATATGTGCGCAGACTCACAAACTTAGAATAGTATCCTTCCAAGGTTAGTCTTAATTGTCGTAAGTTGTAGAATTCATTCATCTTGATTGATTCAAAATATGGGGGAAGATAACGTCCTTTCATAGCTTCTTTGATATCCTCCCAAGCTTCTGTTACAGTATATTTGGATGACTTGTTCATACATCCAACGATGTAGGGTCATTATCTCCCCATTAATTGTCACAGTATCATTAACCCTCTGCACTTCAAATAAGAAGCATCGAATTAGTTTTAGTTCTTCAAGATGCTGGATTCTCTTGAGATCGATCTTGAGATTCCCTGTATGGTCAAGGTTGATAGTGAAGAACTTTCGAGCTATTCTCCATGGCATTCTTCTAAACCAACCCCATTGGATTCGGGTATAATAAGAGTCTGTTATATTCTCAAGAATTGTCATCATGGATTCTTGAAGATCAATGTTCAAGGATTGGCAGGCAATGGAATACATTATCTCAAAAATCAATCACATAAAGTGTACTTTACCATTTATCTGTCAAAGCAACTCAATTATCATCATAAGCTCATAACTCATGCTCTTCAAAAAATAACGAGACTTTATATTTATGAGAAGTATTTACAAAGATATATTGATTATATTTATGATCTACCAGAACACCATCTCATGGATCCTTTCCTCATGAAAAGTATCAGGGTCTATGCTCTCATATCTTGTGGATTCTCATGTACATGGAAAACAACATAATAGGGTGGTTCCTAGGGATAACCAAAATATCTTGTACCAAAATAAGGCCTTCTTGGTACTACAACAACTCTCCCTTGTGGTACTATTTGTAGCACTTTCCAATATACCCACAAGGTTTCAAGTATAAGCTCATTCCCAATGTCTAGTAACCATTACTGAACAAAATATATATCTTAACTATCCACAAGGTTTCAAGTATAAGCTCATTCCCAATGTCTAGTAACCATTACTGAACAAAATATATATCTTAACTATCCTTAATCATTCAGCCCATCGAATCCTCCATAGTTCATAATGAAGAAGGATGTTACGCCCACAATATATCCCCATATGTGGCCTATTCCTTGGCCATAAATCTCTCATGTACCATGAGTTAGGATGAGGTTGCAATATAATTGGAGGAATAAATATAATCTCCATTATCTCAAATATAGCCTCACGGTATGAGAAATTATTTGAGCCTAAGGCTACTTGATACGTGATGGGAAAAATATCCCACAAACGAGTAGCTTCCTCATCACTAAGTTCTTGTGGACACAATGTGTATGCTAGTGTTAGTACAAGATAGTTAACAATATTTTACTTCAAACAAGTGTGATTATTTTATTAATTCCTTTCCTAATTAACCTTACACTAAGAGCTCATTTGAAACCTACGCTCTTTTGAAACATAGGCTCTGATACCATGTGTGAGGTGCCTTCTCCAACAGACCTAGAGGAGTCCTCTTAATAGTCGACTGAAATTCATATCCATGCACATCACCATCCCAACATGGGAATCTTAGTTCTACTTCAATGGGAAACATGGACAAGTCACCCCTAACAGCAATCTAATGCCCACCTAAGAAAGGCCACTTTATAATCAATCAAAGGCAGGAGTGAGGTTAACACCACACTTGGTTCAAAGAGAGTGAGAGATGGGGGAGAGTGTGACTCGATTCCCCCTACCCATAAGGTAAAATCTCAACTCCAGCCCCTTAAAACAGTGTTAAACCTTGTAACTAATCCTACCAATATTAGGAGGGTCATGATTTAATCAGCTCTATCTAGTGTTGATGAAAATTTACCCGACTTATCGAGTCCATCCAGCCATAGGTATCCAATTGTCAAGATCGAAGCCTCCCACTTTCCTCGATAGGTTTGCTTAGTTTTCTAATTAGCAAAGCATACTACCACACTGTTTGTGGTGTGCAAATCAGATTTTGGATGTGTACATAGCGAGTGCTAGAAGGTTCCCAAGAACAAAGGACTCTACTTAAGCTCAAAAAGCAAGAAGATAGACTTACACGACATGAGGCAAAAAGACAAATTGGGTACAATATCCCCCCATGCCCTATGTGAGCGCTTCACAATGCATGTATTTATAAATTTATTCATCTCAAAACTCAAAAATAGCCCAAATTTTACAATAAGCATGCTTTAGCTTTTGTGTTTGCTTTTGTCCAAATAAAAAATAAAGCGGTTGGGCAGCCCAAAAGTCGGGATGTGCCCAAATACAATGTCCAATAATGAAATATTTAAACTGTGCGCCCATGCGCATACAAAATAATAAATATTTATCAAGTGCTTCAATAAATAAGTACGCCTAAATAAAGATTAGTAGCACGTCTTTAATAATAAGATACGTGTCCATCAAAAATGATAATTTCTACTAGATAATTTGAATACACGCTATCGCCCAATGCTTCCCAATGCCACCGCTGCATGCTCTACACATCAATTGAAGCATTCACAATTGTTAGAAAATAATAAAACTAAACCAAAAAAAGTGAATACCTAGCAATCTTCAGCTACAAAATAAATAAATAGGTTGGAACTCTATCCTAACCTTAATTTAATACGAGTGCACTCCAAACTCATAAATTTCCATTAATTTAAATATGTATTTTGTGGAATCACCCGACTATGGAGTCACCCATGTGCACATTAAATTAATATGATGCCCGAAAAGGACAGGCATCCCCATCAACTTCTCGCACAAGGAATCCACCTTGTGTACGATCCCTGGTAAATAAATATAGTTTTACGAAATCCACTACAAAAACCTCATGGAATCCACCATGGCATAAAAACTCACGGAATCCACTGTGGAATATGCCTCTTGGCATCATACCCCCGGGGTGGGATAGCAATTGAGCTCAATTGCTATTAGCTTAATGTGGAGCAAGCAATGAGGGGTAAGCAGTTAGGTCTCGAGCGTGTATCCATTGGGCCTCTTCAATAGGATGATTTTTAAACTTAACCAAATATCTAGAGTATCTACGACCAGTTCTAGTGGTCATAAAGTCAGTGTCTAGAATAGTTATGGGTTCAAGGATTTCAGTGTTTGCTTCTAACAAAGGAGGGTTTTCATAGATAGGGTGTACAGGTAATTGGCCTCTAAAAGGTCGTAACAAACTGATACGAAAAGTATGGTGGTAAGTCAGTAGCAAAACAATCTTTAAATTGTGAAAGGAATTGTGAGTGCCTAGGATGCATCTGATTTTCCTTAGCTTCAATTTTATTCACCCATATTAAATAGGATTTGCTACCTTTTCTTAATGCACGTTTAGCCTATGTGACTAAGCAATAGAAAATTATCTAAAGTGTGCGTACCATGTAATGTGATTTGTTTCCCATTAGAATGAATTTTCATTGAATACATGGAATAATCTATATCGCGATTATATTTATGACGCCAAGGCATTCCTAAAATAATGTCACTAGATTGCAAAGGCACAACTAAGAAATTTCTGCGCTCAACGTAATTAATAATTTTAATTTCTAAGTCATGAACTTTTTGTGTTCCATTGTATCTAGTACCTAAGAATATAGCTTTGATGCAATAATGAGTTGAAACAGTATGTAAATTCAATTCTTTGATCAATTTTGCAAAAATAAAATCGTGTGTGCTCCCGTCATCATGTAAAACAATCTTTTCTTTACCATACACAAGACATTTCATCATTAATAAAGAATGAGGATTTGGCATACTTGGTAAAGTATTTGAAGTAGTACCGATATTGTCATTGTCTTCCGTGAAATCGGGGATTTCCTCATGGTCTTCATCTTCAATCACTCCCAAGTAGTTAATGTGAACAGTTGGGTTTTTGGATTGACAATTCACCGTTAGATGTCCAATTTTGTGGCAATTGTGGCTGGAAAGATGGCTTAGGATTTGGATTTGTGTTTGATGGTAAAGCCGGGGGTGGTGTCCAAGATTTACTAAGAGAAGATGGAACAAAGCGATTTTGATTGAATCTTTAAAAATTAGAATTGAATTTCTTTGTACCAAAGTTACCGTTAGTTGGGAATTGTTGTGGTCGCTTCTCTCGTCCTCGAATTTTGTCTTCAGCATCATGGGCCAAAGAAATCGCATACTCGAGGGTCGTTGGCTTAAACATGTTCACCTCCGCATAGAAGTGACCAAGCAAACCAAACATAAACTTGCACTTGTGGATTACCTCAGGTACATCTTCAAGCATTCAAAGTTGCAATAAGATGTTCTAGAAACGCTCGGTATATTTTGAAATAAGCTCACGATCTTAAAGACCAAAATAGAATTTACTTTGGGTGAAATTCTTGGGATTGCAATAAGAGAATGCCTGTGGAGGCATAGCATGTTAAAATGCCAAGCAAACTTCAACCTCTTGATATCTCTCAAATGAAGTGGGAGTTCATTAGCATGGATTTCATAGTAGGGTTGCTTTTGGTTCAAGGAGGATACAACTCTATCATGGTGATTGTAGACATGCTAATAACAAAGATTGCTCATCATATTCCAATCAATACAAACAATAAGGCTTTTGACATTGCAAGGTTGTTTTGTCAAGGAAATCTTTAGACTTCATGGTCTACCAAAAAGAATTGTCAGTTATCAAGATTCTCTATTTACTGCTCCATTCTAGAAGAGCTTATTTTAAGCTACTAGCACACAACTATGCTTTAGTTAGCATATCACCTACAAACTAATGGCCAAACAGAGCAAATCAATCAAGTCATAGAGGATACTCTAAGGGCACATTATTTTAGAGATCCTAAGTAATGAATGCAATACCTACCCTTAGTGGAAATTTCCCACAATGCCTCTTACCACCTAAGCATTAAGATGACTCCATTCGAGGCCTTGTATGGACAAGACTATCTTACTCTAATCAACTTCTCCAATCTGACATTGAGGATAGACGTCTCCAAAAAGATATTGGAGGAAATGCATGAGCAAGCTAAAGCCATAAGATAGGAGATCCAAGCTACCAAGGATTGTTAAAAAGCCTACACTGACCTTGGAAGACAATAGCAAATCTTCAAAGAAGGAGACATGGTGTTTTGTGACGTGCCTGCTCGAGCCACTTCCTTGTTGGCACGTTCTTAGTAGCCCTGATTGCCAAGAGGCATAGTCAAAGTGGATTTCGTGAGATTTTACGATGGATTCTGTAAAATTTATTTGTTGACTAGGGCTCATACATAAGGTGGATTCCTTGTGTGAGAAGTTGATAGGGACGCCTATCCTTCTCGAGCATTTTATTAATTAATGTGCATGTGGGTGATTCCATAGCGAGTGATTCTACAGAATTCATATTAATTAATTAAGCTTTTATGAGTTTAGAGTGCGTACTCAAATTAAATTAAGGTTAGGACAGTGTTCCAATCTATTTTAATTATTTGTAGCTAAAGACTGCTAGGTATTCACTATTGTTTGTTTATTTTATTTATAAACAATTGTGAATGCTTGAGTTAATGTGTAGAGCAGGTAGCGGTGGCTTTGGGTAGCACTAGGCGTTAGCGTAAGTTCAAGCATAAATTTCATAATTATGATTAGTTATATTAAGTATAATATATAATATTATGTATTTATATGATATTGTATTATTAAAATTATTACTATATTTGTAAGTTATAAGTTTAAACTTATTTAGGAATTAGTCAGATCATTATCCTTAATACTATTAATTAAATTATTTTTAATATAGATTATTTTAGAATATGAGATTTAAGATATGCTTTTATTGAAATAAGCTTTCTTCATGGAATACCTTGCTATTTTCTTAATTAGATTAAGTCTTAGAAGGCTTTTCTAGCTTGCTTTGTAAAAGCAACAGGATCGCACACAAAACAGGAAAACAAGGTGAAAGGTGAGTTTTTTCATTTGTCTCTCATTTGGAATCAAAATTCCGAGCTTCAAGATTTTTGGGGGTTTTGGCATGCTCCAGACACAATGGTGATGTCAAAACGTCAAGATTCAGAGCACATAATTTTTTGCAGCAACTGTAGGCATGTTACAAGATACCTCTTGACTCTTAAAACTCTGTATTTCAATTTATATTTATACTTTCTTTGTAATTATATGTAAGATATGAATGCAGATATCCATGTAAAACTATAATATATAATTAAGGATGGCAAGCCATGGCTTTTGCCATGGGGGAGGTTGGGCCCAATCGTGTGTTTTTCTCTTGTCTTTCTCAATCTATTGAGTTATTCAAATCCTCTTATGTATTTTAATTTTATTTGTATTTAATAGTTGAGATGTTTGATTTGTTAGATTTTTCCACTAAGTTCTATTAGGTGTGTCATAAAGTTGTTTATGATTGAGATTTGATTTGCTAGATTTTCCACGTGTTCTGCTTCGTAACAAGCCCATCAAGAGATATCCTAGGCAACACCGTCTAGGACTTCGTGGAATACCTCACAAATTAATGTCTAGGCTTGCTTGAGTCTACCTTGTAGTGGAAGTTTTCGGGTGTTCCCGTGAGGATCAACCTGGTTTTTTTTGGGTTTCTAATATTGGTCAAGTCACCTATCGCAAACTAGCATCAATATTTTGAGTTCTCACTTCTCACAAGATTACTCAAACTGAGAAGGACTTGCATTACACTTGGTTCAAAGAGAATGGGAGACAAAGGGGAGTGCAGCACATTGACCCTTCTGCCCATTGTCGCAGTGCATAGGGTTGAAGGTTATCACAGAGGTTTGGCAAGAAAACTGGACAAGATAGATAGAGATGTGTCTTCAAGAGATAAGTAGATTACAATGAACGTTTAAAGGTTCAAGAGGTACTTTACGGTCGATCACAAGGGTTTGAAAGAGAAGAATGTATGGGGGTTCAAGAGCTTAGACTCCAGAGATGGTAGAGATAAGAGAAGGGTTGAAGGTTTCAAGCCAAGTTCTTGAAGATATTAATAGAGCTTCCAACTGCATGTTCTTAGCAAAGATCACAAGAGTAATATCTCATAAGTTCTAACTCAAATCAAGCTTGTTTTCTTGACTATAAGAGCAATCACCAATTATAAAATCAAGTACAATATGCTATCATGTATCATAAATAACTCTATATCCCATTATTCATACATGATGCCATAGCATGAATCAACTTTGCATGATTACATTCAATGTAGATTGTTAGGGACAAAAGCTTATGAGTCAATTACAAGGCTTGTAGGGCAAAGAGACTTGCTTAAAGAGAGCTTCAAATTGAGTTCCTGATAAGGATAAGTTACCACAGCCAAGACATAAGAAAAAAAAACTCCTCTTAATTCAACTGAAAGCATCTATGAATGACCTACAAACATTGCCCTGCCATAGGGGCAGATAATACTTGTATATTTTGATAAGGTGTCTTCTGTAGAGTAAGAAATGAATTAAAAGAACAATTTTGTAGCTAATTCTCTGAATATGGCTCAAGATACCAGCTCAAATATCTTCCAAAAATCACATCTGATGATAGCATAAACTTCCCCTAATACAGTGTCGGAGCATTTGATGTCGAAAGTCCACCATAGGGGTAAGAGATAGCAAGGTGAAGGTAGATTCAGGGAGAGGAGTAGAAGAAAGAAAAGGGATTTTAAGAAATTGAAGACGTAGAAGAATACTCCCAAAAATAATTAGAAAATGTAGAAGAATACTAACAGAGATGAAGCCTATTAGTTTATTCCTGCATTATGAGAATATAAAACTCTAATAGACAAAAATGTGTATAAAATAATACATTCCTCTATGCTACTCAAATCGCCAATCTGATATCTCCATTGGCTCCGAAAGGGGGGTAAACTACCAACCCTGGCCAAAATTCAGCCAAATCACTCCATCTCCCATTTTGAAGTGTCGTTCATCACTGCCTGAAAACAGCGATCGCGCATCGCGCGATTTCGCCACTCTCTCTTTTTACATAAAATACTCTCAAATTGGTTGAAAGCTACATGCTTTCTTTTACATGTCATCCTAATCTAGAAGTTGTCTATAGTTTTATGGATTTTTTACAATAGGTAATATCTAAAATATCAAAAATTGGCTAAAACTTGTCCAAAAATCTAATATTTTTAAACCATGGACACTAACACTAATGTCTAAAATGGCATTGGCTCTCTAAATCAATAAGAAAGTCACACTCTAGATTTTTTTTACACAGTCTGCGCGTAGCGGCACGATGCCGTAAGGCAAAATCCCATTCCGGCCCAATAAAACGATGTAACTTGGGTTTTTCCTAATATCTAATGGCCATTTGTTTTGCCTATTTGCTAATGTAATTTTTATGAGAAAAGCTCTCAGCTTATCGAGACCACCTAGTAGTAGGTTTGGACCCAAAGCATATGAAACATAAAAACCCATTCTATAAAAAAATTTACACCTTTTAAAATATTTCCTTTCGTGAATGTATTTTTGTAATCTTATCTTTTTATTCACCTTTTTGAAACTCAGGTGATACACATTTTAATACATAGTGACCTCCTTGAGAGAGGTCAAAAACCTTTCCTAACTATATAGAATAGTTTTTTGAACATTACAGTGCTACAAAATGTCATAATAAAAAAATTTAATAGTTTTGATGAATGTTTAGAATTAAGAACATGAAGATTAAAATTTTGAATATAAAATGTTAAGGTTAAACAAGTTGATACAGAAGGTGGATATATTAAAACACATTTTATTAAAATAATATTACCTTAATAGTAAAATATTTTAGTATTAAAATGTTTGAATGTTGATATTAAAAAATACAATTATTAAAAAAATTATATCTCAAAGTAAATATTTTAATAAATTTTTATGTTAACATTTTAACAATTAAATTGTTGTATACATAAACATTTTAATTATACATAAACAATAGTGATTAGCTTATTATAAATTAACTTATCTTTAATTATAAATTTAAAATTATATTTAATATAAAAATTAATATTATAAATCTATATTATAAATGGAAATAAATTAATATTAAAATATTTTATGATTAAATATACAATGATTGAAATTGATTCAATCTAAAGGTTTAGTTATGGATTTGTTGTTATTTCAAGTTGCAGGAATGCAAAAATTTTGTGAAGCATGCCAGTTTGGTAAGCAGGAAAGACATTCTTTCCACATGAAAATAATGTAAATAGCAACATCTTGGATGTTAGTTATTAACGTATGGGGTGGGTCTCATTAGAAGGTAGGCACATACTATGTGACTTTTATTGATGACCACTCTAAAAAGTTATGGGTGTCCTCTATGCAAGAGAAAAGTGAAGTATGTGAGCACTTCAAAATCTTTAAGGCTATTGTTAAAATAGAAACATGTCTAAAGATTAAGTGTTTAAGGCCAAATGGAAGGGGCCAATACTTCTCCAAAGGATTTAGTTATTTCTTGAGAGTGCATGTCATATAAAAGATAATGTACTTGCAGGTACACCTTGTAGAAAAATGGGGTTATTGATTGGAAAAACATGTATATTACAAATGTGGCACATAAATTTATGGCTAAGAAAAATATATGAAATCATTATTAGGGAGAAGTAATTCTAACTCTTGTTTATGTTATGAATAGAACACTCATAGTTGCAGCTTATGGTATAAATACCAAAAGATGCTTTGAATGTAGGAAGCATCCTATTTGAAAGTCCATTGTTGGATCGCATATGTTCATTTGCATGTTAAGTTGAGGAAGAAATTTAATTCAATAATTGAAAAATGTAGTTTATCATATATTCAATTGAAACAAGAGTAACCTTGTTATAACCTTGGTGAGTTTGGATAAGCAATGATCACATTTTTTATGATGAGAAATTGGTATGCATTTAGTTATAAAGCACATGATGATGATGATGATGATGATGATGATGATAATGGCCATGTGCAAATAGAAAAGCAAGAATCACACACTCTTAGTGGACTAGAGACATCAATGGTAGTGGCCTTGGTCTAGGAGTCTAAGGAATACTTCTACATCCTCAAGAGTAATTGACTTTTATGTTTCCTATGAAGCTTCCTCACTTATGTGGAAAAGCTATTAAAAGTTTGACAATCATACTCATTTATCTAGATGGCGTGATTAGTATAGATATAATAGTGACATTGGGATTGCTAATGTCAAGGGACTTTTACAATTACATGAGCTATGCTACTTTCTTGGCATTGAGGTGATCAAATATGTTGATTGTATTTGGTTGTCCCAAAGATAGTATGGATTGATAATATCCATGTATGGTATGATAACATTTAAGCTTATTTTAGTGCCATTGGAGTAGAATGTAAAATTGAGTGCTGAAATTGCAAATGAGATAGAGCTCTAGTATGTTCAGGTGCACAATTGAGAGTTTGATTTATATGATTATCACAAGGCCAAACTTGAGTTATGCTTGGGCTTGAATTTATGAAGGTACTTTAAAAGCCTCATTTGGATTCAATCAGACACATACTTAGGTATATAAAGTCCACTTTGCAATATGGAAATTTTTTTGAGGCAGGTAAGGATGTACAAGTAGTTGGAAACACATATGAAAATGTGGGATACAAACATGCTAGATAGGAGGTCTACCAATGACTTCATATTTCCACATTGGGAGTGTACTAGTTACGTAGAGTAGCAACAAGCACCTTATGATTGCTCTATCCAAAACATAGACTAAGTATAGTGGTGCTCCAAGGATAGCATGTGATGTGGTATGGTTGCCAAAGACATCAACAAATTTGGATGTTCAAGTGTTTGAAAGGGAGAAGATACTTGTAGGAGATTGAATTGGTGTATGTTAGGACAAAGGATCACGTGGTTGAAATTCTCTTGTCATTTTTATGAAAGTATTGGATACAAAGTAGCTCCAAAGATTTTAAATCTTACCTACAATTGCAGAGATGCAATTGAGCTTGAAGGGAAGTGTTGAGATGGCAATCTCAACATGTGTGGACATTGATGATGGAATGTTTGGCTAGATGGGTCCACATGTCTACACTCAGTGCATGGATGGTCATCATAATTGTCACATGGTCAATGACTCATCATTTATTATACTTAGTTAGTCACATCTACTTACAACTAGTATAATATAGCACCAATTGATTACTACTGTCAATTCTGCATTGATTGATTTAATAACACGCCTTCCTTTATGGTGTACCTAATAAACCCTTAGTATTCATTGTAGTGTGTGAGAAATAAGAAAATAAGAACATCAAGAAATAGTTTTGTCCTCCATCTCTCTTCTTATGTGTTTGAGTGAGCCTTCCTTGCATCTTTTGTGTGTGTTTTTAGTCTAGTGGTTCAAGCAAGTCTTGGCACCACACGAAATTTGTCACACAATTGCATGAGCACATAATTAAGACTTGGAACACTCAGATTTTGACCTAGACTTATCCTAGATTGCATACATTCTGCAACATCTAGAAAAAAGTCACTCAAAAGTTAGCCAAAGCACTTACTCAAATAGTGCTTAGAGATTTATTTCTTAGAGGTGAGCCACATGAGATGCTAAATGGGCTCTTAAACCATCTTGTCACTATTTATTAGCATGGGTGATGGATGTGAAGACTTAATTTCTGATTCCATGTTAGTTGAAATGGGCTACGGCCTCATTAGTAACCAATAGTTGTTTACTATGCATTGTGTTGGTACTTGCAAGTCACTACTAAAAAGTCAAGTAGCCTCCATGGGTAGTGAGAAAGTAATAGTAAGAATTTGGAATGGCAAACCTACACAATACAGAGTGTATAACAAGGTCGATATGAATTTGTGGGTTGAGTAGAAGGCCTTAAAAGAGGAATGAATAAGAACATTCAATTCTCAAATTTGAATGGTGCCCTACAAATTCATTTTAGACTAGCAATTCTCATTGGCAATAACATATGGCATTTAGAAGGTAATACAACAAAGTTTCTTGTAGTGTCCTTCTTCTGAAGGTCAATATCTACTTTCCGTTACAAGAGGAAGTGTTTAAACACCTCTCAAGGTTATCATTTTTGTTTATCTGACATACATATAGCTAGGTAGTATACTTTATTTTCTTCCATGCACTAGGTGGTTAAACTCAAAGGTAAAAAATGTACATAAAAGGCCCTTCAACTAAAAGGGCTACATTAGGGGGTATCTAAATTATATTCTAAAAGATGTGCATATGGGGTTTGGTGATAAGAGCTTGAGCACACATGATAGGAATCCCCTTTACATGGTGTTAACCATAACATTAGAAAAAATCTCTCTTCTCCAATTTCTATTCTTATTTCCATTAGTCACTTGTAAGATATCGATCAAATGGGAATCTTAATTACAACAAGTTGTTTACTTCTCCGAATTGTGTTCTTGTGTTCATTAGTGAATGGAAAGGTATTGGGAAAATGATAACACTCTTGGTCATGGTAAATGAATGCCACATTTTATAAAAATGATGGACTTATTTGTGTTGGTCATATTAACAAGGATGCTTATTCACTTCATCCTAATACTACCCTAGAGGTATATTGGGTGGTTAAAGTTAAAAAGTAAAAATTATACATATACATCCCTTCAACAAAAGGAATGTTTAATATTAGGGGACGACAAGATTATGTCAAAAATGTATGAAAGGGGTTTACTTATAGCGGATTGAATGCACATGATAGAGGAAGGTGCTAGCCTTGGCATTATAAAGAGTTTCTTTGTTCTCTAGTTTGTGCTCTTGGTATCATGAGAAGACTAGACTAAGCAAATAAGAATCCTATTGCGTACACTAGTCTTAAGATTACAATGAGTTGTTTGCTTCTCCAAATTATTTTCTTGTGCTTATTAGTGCATTGTGAGGTATTGAGAAAATGAAAAAATCTTTAGTATTTATTTCCACTTTCATGGTATTTATTGTTTGCTTCTCCAAATTATGTTATTGTGCTTATTAGTGCATTGTGTGGTATTGAGAAAATGAAAACATCTTTAGTATTTATTTCCACTTTCATGGTAAATGAATAATTTATTTTAGCAAATGATGAAATTACTTATGTTGATCATATTAATGAGGATGCTAATTCATTTTCCACTATTGCTTTCATGGAGGATTTCTTGATAAACATTGCAAAAATTACATATTCCAAAGTGAATCATTCCAATTGTTCCACGGGGTACACATTATCTTCAAAAGAGGACATTTTGAAGGATTGACCACTACAAGGTTTTTGATCTCATAGGGATACAACCCTTGAAGGGGCCAATCATAGACCACTGAGGGGATTAACTTAGGAGGCTGACACTAAATGGTTCAATGATAGATAAGCATTCCTACATTATAGAAGATACATAATTGCATCCACAAGCTCAACAAGGGATTTCTTATTTTTAGGTATACTTGGCACTATGGGCTTAGGAGGGGCTTAGGGCATTGGACTACCATTGTTTTTGTAATCATTCATCATGAGATACAAATGAAAACTTCATATATCCCTCATATGATAAGAATTAGTGATCCCTTTTAGAGGTGTTTTCTCAGGTGTTTTTGTGTCTTGTCTAAGTATTTAGATAAGCCATATGCACTTTGTAAGAGAAAGTGGGTGCCAATTTTAAGTTTTTGCTAACACTAATCTACTACACACCATAGAGATCATACATCTTTATCCTTTCCCATTTAGTCTTTATGTTGCAACAAGTTGAAGGAATTTGTGCATTTACAAGTTGGCAAAGCCATTTTAGAAAGACCTGTTTATATTTATAAAACGATAGAACAAATTATATCTAGAATGTTTTGCATTCTAAATGGACGACTGGTGCACTCTAGTTACATTTTGAAGTCTCTATAGGACATTGCATTATACAATCATAGAAGTCTTACTCAATGATATAGTATATCAAGTTATTTACATCTAATGTTGAACATCAAGATGAATGACTTGAAAATTTTGTCACTCTATTCACATTTTAAACTTAGTGACACAATTATACAATCATTTTTAGCAATCATGAGTCCCAAAGATACTTGATCACAAAAACTTGCTTGTACATGAAAGTGACGAGGAGCTTGATGTGTCTTGCAAATCTACATGAGTAGGAGATAATCCTAGTCAAAACAAAGATGCTCAAAGACCATTACGAGATGAACTTACCATTTTTCTGATGGCATAAACATGTGCTTAAGTGAAATATTTTTATCCAACATAATCAATGTATAAATAACAAATATATCTAATTACAAAATCAATTTATCGCTAACAAAACATATTTAATTACATAATACAAGGGCATTCGATGTGCAAGACGTGCAAGTGACTTCATCTACCTTAAAGAAAGTTGTAAGAAGTACCACACTTTGCAAACTTCTTTTACTTCTTCTTTATGAACTTGTGAGGGCATTTTCTTCTTTTCATAGATCTTCTTAAGAAAGTGTGCAAGAGAAAAGGAGGAATGCCAAAATCAAG
The DNA here is from genome assembly GCF_053477565.2 of Lygodium microphyllum. Lineage (NCBI taxonomy): Eukaryota > Viridiplantae > Streptophyta > Polypodiopsida > Schizaeales > Lygodiaceae > Lygodium > Lygodium microphyllum. The sequence goes on along the minus strand of NC_141154.1, from coordinate 35,487,157 downwards.
ATGTACTTTTATGTATTGTACCAGCCTAACCCTAAATTTTAATCTCTCCCTAATTAAATTATGATTCTTGCACAACCATCTACATAGGGGGGGTTTACTTGTAGACTTAAATTTTACAATAATACAATTGGCAAGATGCACAACCTTGAAGGTAAGATTAAAAAAGGTGAACATTTGAAACTTTGGGTGATTTGGAAGGAACAAGGTGGAACATTGCAAAGAATAAAACTTTGGAATAAGAAATGATGGGCTATATGATAGACGTCTCAAGGAGGTAGCTTGTTTTTGCATTTTGGCATATAGAAAAAGTGAAAGATGAAAGATATTGCCTACTTGAATGTGACATAAACATGTTGGATCTCATTCTGTGGGGGTATTGAAGAAGGTGTGGCTTGGTTGTGTATATAAGAAATAAGTTACCAAGTCCTTCATTACTTCATGGGTCATGTGTAAGTTGTTCTTTAGTGGCCACTCTTAGAGTTGCTTAGTCTCATTTAAGTCTACTTGAAATTTGAAGCATACGACATTGTAACCTATGGCAATGTCATTGCTTCTTCATTTTGGGAGTGCACACAATGTTGGCTCATCTTTCCTCGATAGCAATTCGACGTGTGTTGCAATATCTAATGTAGGGAAGACTAGGGAGGCATGTTATTCTGCAATGCTTGGGGTGAAGCTCAAAAAAGGGTGCATGAGAGCTGATGGTGATGCTTTGAATGATGGGAGAAGGTGGATGCGGGGGTTGGAGGTGAAGGGGTATGAAAGTGGTATGAGGGCGTTAGGGGGGAGGGGGATGATGGCAAGAGCGTCAATGCAAGGGTTAGGGTTGGAGAAAGGGGGAGGGAGAGATGGTGGAGGGAGAAGGGAAGAGAGAATAGGGGAGAAGGGAGGAGGGGAGGAGAGGCAAGTGGCAAATGGAGGTGGGAAGGAGAGAGGAGAGGAGAGGGGGGGTGGGACGGGTGTGGGGGGAGAAGACGGGGGAGGGGAGGTGAGAAGAGTGATAAGTGCAGAAGGGGAGAGAGGAACCAAGACCAAGGGATTAGAGGGAGAGAGAGAAGGGCTGAATGTACTCGATTACCAGCTGTTGGAAGAAAGAGGAGGAGGTGGTGATATAAAGAGAGAAGAAGGTATCGATGCGGTTACAACTGCCGGAAGGAGACGTGAGTTGATAGTGATGGGCGGAGCCGCGTCTCTGGCGGCGGCAGCGGCGGCTGGGGTGACGGCGAGGCCCGCGTGGGCCAGCCCAGTGGTCCCGCCGGACCTGACCAAGTGTGACCTGGCCGTGGTGGCCCCGCCGCCGGGCCAGCCCGGGGCCTCCTCGCAGGTGCTGTGCTGCGTGCCGACGTCCAGCCGGCCCGCCAAGGCATTCCGGCCGCCCAGGTGGTCCCCCACCCGCGTCCGACGGCCGGCTCACAAGGTCGGGCCTGACTACGTCGCCCGCTACAACCGCGCCTACCAGCTCATGCGCGCCTTGCCCGTCACCGACCCCCGCAGCCTCCACCGCCAGGCCGATATCCACTGCGCCTTCTGCAATGGCGCTTACAACCAGCTGGGCAGCAACAACAAGCTCCAGGTACTGCAGTCTTCCCCTCTCTCCCCCCCTCCCCCAGCTCTTGCGGATGCCCGTATAGGCAAGAGACAGAGAGAGTGTGCGTGAGTGAGTGGGTGAGAGAGAGCGAGTGACCAAGAAAGCATTTTCGTTCTGCTAGGAGGTTTGGGTCACACAGCTCACACTGACTTTGTGGGAGTGTTATAAGTGAAGATGGTGTGAGAATAATGACTATCTTTTCTTTCGAAGTCTCGTTAGGAATTTAGGTGTCACATTACCCTTACTCCTAAGCCTCAATACTTTTGATTGTGCATTTCCAAATGGGCCGTTGTACCTTGACCCTCTATCAAATGTGATGTAACTAGAAGCATTGGTTTCCCACATGTGCCCTCATGGGCCCTCCTTATGTATGATTTCAATTTTGTTTATAAGAGGCCTTTGTTGTGCTCACTTTTAGAGCCATAGAAGTGAAATCATATCCAAAATAAACACATGCCATACTTCATGTGTAGTTAGCGATCAGAGTAGAAGATTTCTTACTTTGATTGACTTTGCAGGTTCACTTCTCATGGCTCTTCCTCCCTTGGCATCGTTGGTTCTTGTACTTTCATGAGAGAATACTAGGTAGCCTCATTGGGGATCCAACCTTTTCCCTTGTTTATTGGAATTGGGACAACCAAATCGATGATGGAGCGAACATGATGCCTGCCATGTTTACCAAACAAGAGTCGCCATTATATGATGCAAAACGCAATCCAAACCATCTACCACCTGCTATAAACACATTGAATCTAGCATCATTGACTGGAACTTCAAAACCTAAAGATGTGATTGTGAAGGAAAATCTCAATGTTATGTACCAATCAGTGGTCACAGCTACAATTCCAGATTTGTTCATGGGAAAGAAATATAGGTATCCTTCATACATTTTTTCACGTACATTGTACTTTGTAAGGTTATCAAGATTCTTAAGCCATGCTAAATTTTAATCTTTGTACATATATTAGACACATGTACACACACATATCTAGATAAGTTACACCTCCACCTTTTATGTAGGCACAAAAATGCATGTCGCAAGTGAAGTGTTGCTCTAGTTGGGAGGTAGACTCAATTTTTCTAATCTTAGCGATTGCTTGGCAAAAAATCACAAGATGCATCAAACAAATCTTTCCTAGTTTTTAGCTACCTAATTGCATGTTTTAGGGGGACTCTTAATTATCAAAGCCATTTCAAAGTTGTGCTCAACAAGGCAAGCTATTTAAATGCCACTTGATTGATGTGGAACCAAACTTCTACTCATTAATAGTTGTAGGATTCTCTATTGGCTGGCTAGTGTACAACTTCTTGAAACTAGGTGGCCTATGAGCCAATCTAGACTTGATGATTAAGGGAAACATTGTTATTCAAGAAATCTAAGTTCAAGTAAGTGTTTGGCATTTAAGATGCAAGGTTTTGCACATATGTGTGCACACATGCACACATAAAAAATGGCATAATATGTTTGATAGATTATTAGCTTGTACTATGGGGGACAACATTGATATTCAAGAAATCAATGTTCAAGTAAGCATTTGGCATTTTGCCATTTAGGATGCAAGGTTTTGCACATATGTGTACACATACACACTCACACACACACAAAATGACATAATTGCATGCTAGATATGCTTTCACGTATGTGGCATAACTTTGGCATTCTTCTTACTTTCGTATTGGCAGTGCTGGAGACCCAGAACCCAGCGTCGGGGGCACATTAGAAATGGCACCACATACAGCAATTCATGCATGGACAGGTGACAACCGTGAAACTTACTTGGAGGACATGGGAAACTTTTACTCAGCTGCAAGGGATCCCATCTTCTATACACATCATTCAAATGTAGACCGTCTTTGGATGGTATGGAACAAGTTAGGGGGTCGATGTAATGACCCTACAGACCCCGATTTTCTCAATGCTGAGTTTGTGTTCTACGATGAGAACGCACGATTGGTCAAGGTTAGTATTCAAACATTTGTCTTAGAAATGATCTCACATCCTTGTCTTCTTTTTTGTGATGATAAAAATTTTACTTGAATGAGTATACATTGACAAGAATGGAAATGGTTGGGATATGGCAATTGCATTGCCATTCATAAGGGAGACTAGAGGCTTTGTGCCTAGATTCTAACCCTATCTCACTCATTATTTTCAACATTTAGATCACAATAGAGATTAGAATGTGAAACTAATAGCTTTTATGTTATTTTATTTGAACCCACATGCTCAAACCCCTTTGGCTATAAATCTCATAAGCACTTATAATTAATAACTAACAACTAATTCATTATTCATATTTTGTCTTGGTTTTTGGAGTAATAAATAAATTAATAAATGGCTACAAACCCCATTGGCACTTTCATTTTGTTTTGTTGTGATTCACACACAAAAACAATTGTGGGTTACAAACCACATTGGCCTAGCTATTAATAACCCCATTCATTAGCCATATGTATGCTAAATAACCTTGTTGTTGCCAATGAGCAACAGGCCAATTGGTAGAGGTGGGTGTGTGCGTCTCTACCGAACGAAAGATCTACTTCTCCCAATTACCTGTGCTCTCTATGGCACCTGCCCATCCCTGGCGATGGTGTTTGGGGAGCATTAAAAAAAGAAGTCCGCTTGGGACTAATCATTAGCAATAGAATCATCAAGAATAACTATGGTAGTGTTCGTTTTTGGTTGGTAATTTGTTTGTTGGGGGGAATATATATGCAGGTGAAGGTGCGCGACGCACTGGATTCAAGGCGACTGGGGGTGGTGTACGAGAAGTCGATGGCGGACAAGAAGTGGCTGGAGTACAACCCGGAGCCATTAGACAGCGCGACGAAGGCGGCGGCGGCGCCAAGCACAGGGGGAATGGCCCGGGAACTAGGGCCAGCGGCGGAGGGCAAGGAACCGGCGCGCCTGGTGGGGGGCAGGCTGGCCACTGTCGCCACCCGGCCGGCCGGCGGCGTCCCGCAGGAGCTCCTGGAGGAGAAGGGCCTGGCCGACGAGAGCGAGGCTGTGGAGGTGCTGGTCCTGCAGGGGCTGCGCGTCCCGCGCAACGCCGTCACCCACCTCGCCGTCTTCATCAACCTGCCGGACGCCCACGCCGGCACCCCCCTCTCCTGCGCCGAGTACGTCGGCTCCTTTCTCCACATCCCGCACTTCGTCGGCCCCGGCATGGACATGGCCGAGCGCGTCGCCGACATGCGCTTCGGCATCTCCGACAACATCTCCCGTCTCGGCATCTCCGATCTCTCCGAGCTCCCCGTCACCGTCGTCGCCGTTCTCGGCGGTGATCGTGACGACGCTCCCATCTCCATCCAAGGCATCGCCATAGAATACGAGTGATTCCCACCATCACTCGTACACATAAGAATCGTAATGTACTCGTCTCCTCCATTTCTTATCATAAGGATCGTAATGGACTCGTCTCCTCCATTTCTTATCATGCATTGACCCATAAGAACCCCCTTATCATCATATGAGTTATACCCATCGCTCATACGCATAAGGATCATAATGGACTCGTCTCCTCCATTTCTTATCATGCATTGACCCATAAGGATCCCCATACACTATGAGTGTCCTCCATTTCTTATCATGCATTGACCCATAAGGATCCCCATACACTATGAGTGTCCTGTCGCCCAAGCACATAAGTATCGTAATGTGCTCATCTACGACATTTCTCTTAGTTTGTTTGACACATACAAATCATAATGTATTGGTGTCCTACATTTCTCATAGTTTATTTGACGCATAATGATCCCCATCGAGTATGAGTGATACCCATCACTCATACACATAAGAATCCCATAAAGTATGAGTGACCCATCCATCACTCCAACACACAAGCATCATCATGTTTTGGTCTCATACGGTTCTCATCATGTATTCACAGATTCGTAATGTTTTGGTCTCATACGGTTCTCGTCGTGTATTCACAAATAAGGATCCCCATAAAGTATGGGTGGCCTCTCACTCATCATGATTTATTGGTCTCCTAAGGTTCTCATAATGTATTGTTTTGGGTAACCTACACTATATAAGTTTGCGATACAAACATATTGTATTGGGTTCCCTATATTACTTACAACTACACCACAAACATAATGTATTAGGTTCCCTATATTACTTAAGACTGCACTAAAAGACTCAAGCACTACATATATGATAGTAAACTCCTAACTATAGAGATTTCTTGAACTTATGAAATGGTAATGCTCTTGAGAGTCAAATTTTGATCATGAACACATACATATGCTCTTGAGTGGCCTTTTCTAACTAGAATCTAAGCTATAACTTTATTGTGTTAATAAGACATGGGGGCATTTCAATGCCTACTTTCCTATTAATATAGCGAGATGTGACATTTGTATGTGTACCTCTTTCCTTGATTGTGTAACAAGATTTGGAACCCTAATAGTGTTGATCATTTTAAATCAAAAATTCCATTGAAGATATGCATGTGCTCAATAATGATTAAATAGAGGCATATGCAAATACTCATCTCGATTTTCTCTGACACCTATTGAAGTTAACACTGTAGCAAAAAATGTATAACATTGAAGGCTCATTTTTCATTTGATCAAAAGATTTATGATTATAGAAATACATACGTACTTAGAACATTTTTTGAGACTAATTTGTGTGTGTTTGTGACTAAACACTCTTTATGCAAAGAATGCCTAGTTCTTTGCTCTCTATGAAGCATGACATGTTGTAGCCCATATGATAGTGAAGAGTCATCAAGGGTCTCATGACTAATTAAATCTCCTAGTTTTCACTTTAGCTTAAACAATGAAAACATGGTTGAACCCTAGGAAGACGATAAATTGACCAACTAATCATTAGGTAGAACCGACTTGCATTGTTTTAGGGGGCCAGAATGGGATTTTGTCTTATGGACAGGAGGATGACGTACCGCACTCCCCTCCGTCTCTCATTCTCTTTGAACCAAGTGCAATGGCAAGTGTACTTTAGTTCAAGTAATCCTATAGGAAGTGGAAACTCAAAATTACTGATGCTAGTTGGCTATTAGGAGACCTGACTGATTTTAGAAACTTGAAAATTTAGGTCAATCCTAGTGGGTTTGGCCAAAACTCTTCTGTTGTAATGTAGACGCAGTAGGGCCTAAGTGACAAACCCCGTGATACTCCAAGGGAGTGCCGGGCGGCGTCATTTTGGAAAACCTACTGATGGACTACTAAAAGGCATGCCTTGGATGAGTTCTTCTCCAAATCAACCTCGAACTGGTTTTACACCCAACAAGGCCTTGTTCGTATCTACACTATAACAAAGACAATTTTCAGCAAGCAAATTGATACACGCAGTATATTTTCCGCTTAGAAGAAGGATTTTATCAATTTTTGTACCCGCAAAAAGAAGAAAGATTGCAAAAAACCATTTTTTTAAAAAGCAGGCCTTGTAAACCCAACATTCAATGTGCTCAAGGAGGATGCGCATTGCTACTCTAGCCTTCCTGTCTTGACAACCACGACTTTGCTTTCCACTAGGAGGCATTCACTCTTGGAATGTGCCATCTTGTAGACTAAATCTTTGATTCCATTTTTGTTAGAGCAATCTCCTCTTCTCCTTTTGCCTTAGTCGTTGTTCCTCCTCTTCCAAAGCCTACAATGGAAGCCTTGGAGGCAGGTTTTTTCCTCTTGGACGCTGCCATGGTAGCCAAAACTCCTTGTTGCCACCCTTAAAGATGTGGCTACTAGTATCCTTGACGATGCCTTTATTGTCTTCCAGATATACACATTTTAATTTTCCTCATCTTAAGGCATTGGCTGCAAGACTCTCCAGTAATGGTACACCTATTTTATTCATGAGAGCATTATATCTCTAGCTTGAGAAAAGGATGTGGACCATTTTAACTTATAGGCGAATGGTGGGATGCCTGATGGCCACCATGTTAATGTTCCATCTTTCATCGATAGTTCTTAGGAATTATATGCATCTTTCGTCGTCAATTTTATGGACAACCTTCTCCAAGTATATGTGGAGATTGAACAGGTCAATTATTTGTCTCACTACACCTTCCTTGTTCACCAGCTTTCTCAAATTGTTGACACTGTTGTACTTTAGTTGGTTGTAGACTTGTGTTTTTGTGGCCAATAGGTACCTATTGTTCTCTTCCTTTGAGAACATAACTTGGTATACCATCTCGATTTTTTGTTATGGTTTAACAGCTTACAATTAGCTCCTTTGAGAGTACTTTTTACAAAAAATGAAAAAGTGTAAGATCAAACATTATGGAATAGTGTGATTGTTTCAAATTTAAGAATTGTGAACTTTTTATACTTCAAGCAATCCACACATTCCAAGCACGAATTCCACAAAATATTTTCTTGAAGTACAAGTTTTCTTTATTCATCCCCCCCTTTTTTTTCCTTTGAAATTCGGTTTGAAGTTTTGAAGTTCAATTCATGTTTTCTTTTCCATCTTACCCCATCCCCCTCGCGAATAATGAAAATCCTTTCCAGGATTGGCAGATGAAGGATCAAGGGCATTTAAGTGCATGCTTGTTGGGCTCTACTTTGTCATGAGCCAATTGTAGAAGTTTGGGGTTATACTCCAAGTGGATGTGATAGTCCAAGTCATGAGGTTTAATGCCTATGTGTGTAATGTAGGTCAGGACATCAATGAGGAAGTCACTAAAGTTCATTCTGCTAGCAATATCCACGGTCAGGATTCGATCGAAATAGGGGTGGACGATGACATATTCCTTTAAAGGTCATTTGCACATGATGGCCAAGACTCTGAATGAGGTAGGATCCGCATAGGTAGGGTTGTCCTCAACGGTTTCGATTGCACATCTCTACTCGGCTTGGCACCCCTCTTGTTCCCATTGGAGGTGAAGAGTATAACATTTTTGTAGAAAGGAAGAGTCAAAGTCAGCTAGCTTTGTCAACTCTTCTATCTCTTGGCAGGTTACAGAGACTTTTCTCCTCAATATGATGTGATTAGTCCTTGTGTGCAAGCTTGCTCTCGAGATATCTTATTGTCAATCAATTCCTTGGCTACCTCAGGAATCTTGCCAAACACAAACTCAGTCCTCCCAAGTGTATGGCAAAGAGTGCACTTCCATTGCTAATGTCTCATCGAGGAGGTCTAACTCCAGCTGTTCATAGTTCCCGGCAACTAGCATGGCAAATGTGGCATCCAAGCATTTGATACACGTGATTAAGTCATCCCCCATATTCGCAGCTAGGTCCATGGCCAACGTAAGAATAGATTTACGCTTATAGGAGGGTCTAAGGCCTACAAGAGGTTGGAGCTGGATGGCTCAACTACTGATGCTTGCCTCATGAGTGGTTCAATGGGGTGTTTGTCAGCCACTTGTGCAATAGATTGGTCCTATGGCTTGGTTGATTTGTTGCACTTAGCTTGTGGAGCAGTTGGGATAGTGGAAGTGTTAGGTTGAGTTGGCTCAAGACCAGCTCTGGTTGCGACTTTGGTTGATAGACTCTATGAGGTTCTATGGATTTGGTGCTTTTTGGGGCAATGGATTTCTCATCCCTAGTTGACTCACTGCTTTGTGGAGATGGGTTGGAGGGCTTGGATTGAGGTGCACGCATACCATTCCTAGTCTTAGGCAACCAAATCTAGTTATGTCCTTTGTAGTAGCCTTGAGCACGCAATAGATCTTTGGGTACCTATCATAGCTTGACTATTTGTCTACTTCGATAGCACCAGTTTGCCTCCTACCTAGGCCTAGGATGTGATATTCTATGTCACAGGTTTGTGAGGGTTGGCTTCTGGGTGGCTACGATTGTCTTTTGGGCACCCATTTGAGCTCCTGCTCAATGGTCTTGGTTGTGTCTCCTTTAGATTTTTGCAGCCGACTTGTCTTGGTAGGATGGGACAAGTTACAACCCCCCTCCTTAGACTTTGCATTAGGTTCCTCCATCGATGACATTGTAGGCTTTGATGGAGCTATGTTGCCCTTGCTCAAAGCCATCACTATCCGAACATTGCTAATGGCAAGGTGAATGTGTTGCGAGTCATAGTTGACATTGCAGTGTGCTTGTTTCTTGAATGTGTGTCTTAGTAGCGATTCCTTACTAGTGGCCTATCACATAGAAGACCATAGGTAGGCTTTCAATCTCGATAGAGATCGTTATTTTGCACTTTGCTAGTAGTGTAGGACTGTCATCCAAATGGGTTGATTTTAGTGTTGGTAGGTTGCATTTGAGGCTAATCAATGAGGGTACAATGATCGTACATTAGGATGTTATAGTCAGCTTCCTCATCAATGGCATGTGTCTGGGCAGTTACTGATATGCATAGGTAGGCAAGTGCCACTGCTTCCTCACCCTCTTCCTCAATCTTAGTTGTGATGGTGGCTACTCTTACATTTACAGGGGGTTCGAGCATTGGAGACTTGTGTGATAGGTGCGCTGGTATTGGTCGATTACTAGAGTTCTTGGCCATCATATGTAGTGTCGTACTAATAGTGGGACCCTATTCTTCAGTGATAATTGAGATGAAGTGACTTTTGGGGACTCACTGACTACCCTAGTGGGGCCACTTGTTTATAATCCTCCTCTTTATCTGAGAACAGTAGATTGATAGTGGCTAGTATATGCATCCAATCCTGCTCATCCTCAGGGCAAGGGATATACTTTTTTAGTGGCCCATAGGATTTGCTGACTTGTGTGTCTCCTTTCAACATAGTAGAGGTGGCATCTAGGTTGATCGGAGTGGTCTTCCAAGTGTCCATCTTGACTCTTACATCTTTCAATTAGTTTCCTAAGAATATGAGACCCTTGCCCCAATCTTCTATCACCTGTGCATTTCACTACTCCATGTGGATCTCATAAACTAGGCTATTGAGTCATTTTTTCAGCCAACCCATCACTTTCAGGTGGTAAAGGCAAAGCCACAAGTTAACCTTCTTTGCAATTGTTTTGTACTTTGCATCCACCCTTGCTTCAACCCTATTTTGCAGGTCATATTGCAGCCCATAACATTCATGCTCAGTAAACTCTTGAATGACTTCATACATCTTTAAAGTGTCAACATAAATAACCTCTTTTTATGCCATGTTTTAGCATTAATTGTTGAAAAAAATTTAGCTACACTATCAATATCAACCAGCCCTAAAAAACAGCCCTAAAATACCTTCATTTGGAGCCATCAAACCATATGTCTTCAGCTCTTTTTTAGCCCATCCTACATATTTCTTTTTAGCCCTGCACATGGCTAAAATATTTTTTAAATTTCCAAGACTACATGCTATCCATTCCCGCAATCCTGACACAAACGCAGTTTTTCCCTTTCTTGGAGGCATAATTATCTTCCTAGAGGCACTACCATAGCCTCCACTTACAATAGTGCTCTCTAAAAACCCTTAAACTCTAGTGCATTAGGTGACATGGGATATCCTGTAGCCTATCCCAGTTGTGGGGATGATTCACACAAACAGTGAGAAACTTTACCGACTTTTTATTATCTTTACTCTGAACTCGAGCATATGAAGAACCATCATCCAAGGCTTTTGTTTCCAACCTTGATTCCAAAATATAGGGATTCCCCAAAATCACTGGATAACTACATGAATCCTGCACAAAAGAATGATATTCATCCCTAACATATCCAATCGTCATGGGTACATTCAAACAAGCCGCATAAAGATCCCCTTATGAATTGTTTGTTGCTGTTGCCCGCATGTGCCATCCTAGATCTACATTAATCAGCCAATCTCCATTCTCATACAAGCTGTGTGCCATAACATTGATTTTGGAACCATGATCTAAGAGAGCTATGCAAGGTGTCTCTCTTTCTCCCACTTTAACAATTGTCTCTGTAGTAGCACGGGCCTAATGCGTTCGTGAATAATGACTGCTTGGAATAAAATGAGGATCTGCTTCTTCATATGCTTGTTGATGGACATCCCCATTATATATAGCCTTCTCTCTATGCTTATTGTTGACCATAAGACCAATTTTAGCCACAAGCTTACTGTCTACACTCCCATTTAACCCATTTTCAATATCAACCTGCTCCAAATCAGCATTACATGCATCATCATATTCCCTTTGAAGTTGTTTCTCTATGTCTTCAACCTACATCAATGCTTGCAAAACTTCACCATCAAACTGTCTTTTTCATTTCAGCATATCAATGATTGCATCATGAAATTCACACTTTGCGATTCTAAGAACTTTGCCAAGTGTGAATTCCACTCTACTGCCAAGTATGCGATTCTAAGAACTTTGCCAAGTGTGAATTCCACTCTACTGCCAAGTATGCGATTCTAAGAACTTTGCCAAGTGTGAATTCCACTCTACTGCCAAGTATGCGATCTTCCAAGACCTTTTCAAGGTTTGTAGTAGTCTCAAGATCAGATTGTAACTTGTAATCGGGCTACTTGCCCCTTTTCTTCCCTTCATATTTCTTCTCATGCATTCTCCATAACATGCTCAGGTATGGCTTTTTAGCCTCTTTATATTGCTCCATTTTACTTTGTGTTATGCATTTAGATAGGCTTGAAGAGGAAGGACCAACAGTGTGCTCATCTATTCTTCTCTTTTCTTCCACAAGAGCTTCTTGATTATGAACCTCAGCCAAATAAGCATAGGCTGAAAATGAACCCCTTGGTGCACTCTATCATGTTCTCCCTCGTATACTTTGACTTGCATCAGCCAATTCAAACTTTGTTGTTTTGCCTTTTTCCATGCAAACTAATGCTTGTATCCAAATAGAGATTTTACTTCAGTCATGCCTCCCTTAGGAGGTTCATCAATCCTTTCAGTTCTCAACCCATATGTGGCTGCATCTATGGCAACAAATGCTATCCTTGCAGCCATATCTTCCAACCTCTTTTGCATGCCACCATTTCCAAAATTTGGCTCTATAGGAAGACCAATTTCCGTTGCATGTGTTTTACCATCTTTCCAAAAGACTAACCTTTTTGCTCCTGCTTCACAATAGGTTGTACAGTCTTGCTTTTCATGTTGTAAACTATCACACCAAATGCATCTCCTCTTGTATCCTTCTCTATATGGCATGACCCTTCTCTTCTACTTGCCATCCAATTTTTTGACCTTTGCATTGATTTCTATCAAATTCAGCCTCAAATTATGCATGCCTTTTATTAATTCATCCACAACATCACCTTTAAGAGCCAAACCAACATGTATAGTCAGTTGTTCCCCCATAGCTATAGGTGCCTTGGCTGCAATTTCAGTCCCCCTTCTGAGCACTTACAGGTGTGGTGCATGTAGCCCATCTTAATGTCATCTGCTCTCTCTTTACCAACATATGCACTGCCTCACTTACATTAGCCCAATTTGATTTTAGTCTCGTTTCAGAAGAGGCATCTCCTAAATGATCAATCAGCTTCTCATGCAAGACAAGATCTATAGCCTTCAGAAACAAATCAATTTTCCAACTCTCCAATGATTGCTACTCATCGACATCCAACTGTGCATACCAACTTTCAAATTCACAGAGAAAAGCTATAGCAACCAACCATTTATTGGGCTTTTCAATCCAATCTGTAAATGTCTTTTTAGTTACCAATCCTACATCTTCCAAGAAAAACTCTTCTCTCAAAGCTTTCTTAAAAGCTACTCAACCAGCATCTCTTCTATGTAACTCATCAATCTAATCATGTAATGTATGTATGATCAAATGGGAGAAATACCGCCAACTCCATGCATACTGTGGTACCCTTTTTCTTCATACAATTGGATGAAGGCCGAAAGACCCCAAACTACTTCAATTCATGTCCCACTACTTGCAATGCATTCACAACTAAGGAATCAATTATTTCTGCTTCTGCTGAGTTTGCATCTGCTATTGTAATAACAACTGTTGCTATTGTTGTTACTGCAACAAAGCAATCATCTATTGTAAAGCATCACCACCACTTGAACTTATAGAATCCCCCATATTAACACACCTACCTACTGACTTTCACATTGGGTTCACCAATGTCGAAGCATTTGGGGTTGAAAGTCTACCACGGGGGTAAGAGATAGTAGGGTGAAGGGAGATTCAAAGAGAGGAGTAGACGGAAGAGAAGGGGTTTAAAGAAATAGAAGATGTAGAAGAATACTCACTGAGGTGAAGCCTGTCAATATATTTCTGTATTCTAAGAAGATAAAACTCTTGTAGACCAAAAATGTACATAAAATAATAGCTTCCTTTCTGCTGCTCAGACCACCAATCTGATGCTTCCATTAGCTCCAAAAGGGGGTTAAATATTAGGATACCTACCTAAAATTCTTCTAGATCACTCCTTCTTCTTCTCCTAGTCCATAGAAATGGATTTTTGGCTACCAAAAGTAGAGGCATTTTTATTCTTATTGTCCCCTTGTCTATCATCCATTCTTGCACTATTTGTCAACTTGAAAGTACCTTGTTGTCTTGAAGCATTGAAGGTGGGGTATGTGGGGATTTTAGGAGTGTTGAATGGCATATTATCACCACCGCCATAACTAGCCACAAACTATCCTTATCTTATAGCAACTCTTTGCTATCCAAAAGATGACTGCACAAGCCCTCTTCGCTATCCAAAAGATGGTTGAGATACTCCCCTTTGCTATCCATAATGTGATTGAAGTGAAGTATCCCTATGATACTTCGAAGAGTACCTTTCGGCCAACTCAATGGCCTTGAACAAATCTGAAGGAGATTGTGCTGAAAAATTAGCCCCTACACCCAACAATTGTCGAGGATCCAACCCATATATGTATTTGTACAACTTGGCATCATCACTCATTGATTCCACATACATGGTGAGGTTGAGAAATTGATTGGTATAGTCCCAAACAATGAGATCACACTACTCTAGGCTGTATCATTGACTAGCAAGCTTCTCTTTTTCCATAAGTGACAGAAAAACTTGCACCGTTAAGTTCCTTGAATAGATCTCAAGTGTCTACTTGTTGATTTTCTCTTTTTATATACTACCACCACGTGTGAGAAAACCCTTCCAAATGTATAGTGGCAAAGTGAATCTTTGGGTTGTTGCTCCTTGGAAAATTATCAAAGCAATCCTCAAGTTTTGAGAACCACTCTTCAAGTTTGGTGGGGGACGATGGTTGACTATTAAACTTAGAGAAAATGATATTATCTCTTAGTTCTTGTTCATGGTGAGAGGGCTATCCAAACTGAGGCTGATCAGTATGGCTATCCAAATCTTGTGGAAGGCATGGGACCTTGTGGAACTTTAGAAGTACCCCATAGTGCACTGCCCATTAGTTCTTCTTGCCTATGTGAAGGTTCCCCATGCTCAAAACTGTTGGTAGAAATACCCATTTTTTCCAACATATAGTGAGAGCTTGCATTTACTGATAGGAGAGTCACTCTTTCAGCATGTACATGTGATCTACCCACTTGAACTTTTCCTTTCATCTAAAATTCCATCTACTCAGTGAATTGGCCAACAAGTGTATCCATGTTGGCTCGCATTTGGCTCATTTCATTTGTCATTTTTGCATGGTTGACTATGTTTGCTTGTATGTCGACCATCACAGCTTCATGTTTTTCCATCATGGTTTCATGTCTTTCAACATGCCTTGTTTCGTGCAAACATAAGGTGTAATTTAGAGCACTAAGGCTTCCCATGTCTTGCAAATACTCTTCATGATTGAGTCCAAGGTTTTGTCCAGCTTCTAAGTCCCTAGCATCCTTGATTTGTTAGTGTACATCCTCATTTGCCTTTACTTTTCTCTTATTCCCTACCATTGCAAAGTGTAGTCCAACCCAACCCCCTATCACAAAAATGATAATATCTTGAGCTAGAAAACTTTGATTGCAAATTTTTTTGACTCAAATCAAAGATTTCAATCCCCTACCCAATGAGCATAATCATGCAATAACAAGTCTTATATAGAAAATTTTGTAATACCCACCACGCGATTCTTGACATGGTATCAAAGCCACACCATTGAGAAAGACTGATTTAGAAGGCTGAAGTGAAGGAGAAGATGCAAGGTTCAAGCAAGAAAGCAACGGGTAAGAAGCTCTCCCATTCTTCCACTCTCTCTCTTGGAAGCCTGTGGAGGCACCAGAAGTAGGGTTGAGCGAAAATCTCAGATTGCTGTGAGATTTGGTGTGCAAGCAAAGCACTGTATATTCTGCAAAAGGCCTTTAGGGCTTGTCCCGCATTTATTTTGGGTGTCTAAGGCCATTTCAAGCCCTGTTTTAGAGCCGCAAGGTTGCGGATATAGCAGTTTCAAGGTACACTATGATTTCGGCTGTATTGACCAAAAGTGAGCACATGTTACAAATTGTGAATCTATAATTTTTGAGGTGTTTGCAGGAAGCAAATATAAGGTTTATCTGTAAACAGATTGCATATTACATGTACTATTGAGCAATTAGTGAAAAAGGTTGCTTGGTGTAGTGTTGTGCACGTGTTGTGAAAGATTGCAGAAGACTAGCTTGTTGTGTTGTATTCTTGTTTGTGATAATGGCTGAGAACAATGGAAATCCCATTATTGAGAAGCTCGACAAGAACAACTACCCTTCATGGAAGTTCCCTGTGACGAACTTCCTCATTGGAAAGGGCCTTTATGAGTTTGTTTCAGGTGAAGAAAAGAAGCCAGAGCTAGGTATCCCTCTGACTACAGGTGAATTAAAAGCATGGAAAGAATGGAATGCGAAAGACAAAAAGGTGATATACTTGTTATCTGCAATCATTGATAATACGATGTTGGGACATATCAAGAATTCAGAAACTTCACATGCAGCTTGGACAATTGTTTAGAACATGTTTTCAGTAAATACAAAGGCACAAAAGATTCAACTCAAGCAAGAGTTGAATGCCTTGAAGAAAGGGAAAATG
This sequence comes from Lygodium microphyllum, assembly GCF_053477565.2. Lineage (NCBI taxonomy): Eukaryota > Viridiplantae > Streptophyta > Polypodiopsida > Schizaeales > Lygodiaceae > Lygodium > Lygodium microphyllum. Next base: position 35,470,771 of record NC_141154.1, on the reverse strand, counting down.
TTTGTCAATGAGTATGTGTTGAAGGTGAGGAGCATTGCAGATGCTTTAACAGTGATTGACGCAATGCCTGATGATGATGATTTGGTTTCATCCACTTTGAGTGGCCTTAACAATGAGAAGGCATGGAAATCATTTGTTACTTCAATATACGTACAGAAGCCATTTCTAGATTTTGATGAGCTGATCTCTCTCATGATTACTGAAGAGATCAATATGCAGGGTGACTCATCTGAAAAAAATGGTGAACACGTTCAAGCTTTTTACTCAAGTTCAGGAAGGGGACATGGTAGATTCTCTTCGAGAGGCTATGGTATGGGACGTGCTGGCAATAACCAGCAAAATAGGTTCAATCATCAATTTGGTAAAATGCAGGTTTCAGGAGGCCGAGGAAACTTTAGAGGCAGGGGGAGCTCTAGAGAAAGAGGTGGATGGTAGAACAGAGGTTCTGGAAATTCTACTGGAGGGGAGCTTCAAGCTCTACCCCGAGACCTACGGACCACTTATTGCTTAAGTGTTTTGAACCGAGCGGCCATGGCTACCTCTCACATAGCCGACGCGCAATGCCTACCTTACGGGTGTAGTGAGCTTACCTTGATGCTCAATCGAGTACCCTCCTCTTTCTTGCACACCGGTAGCTCCACGATGCTTGAGGCAAGCTCAAGAAACCTCAATCCCTCTCCCATGAGCTTCATCCTCCATAGCCACGCGCGAGACAAGAGAAGAGAAGAGAGGAGGAGAAGATGAAGAGAGAAGATGGAGAGCTTCTTCTCCAAGATCCCTCACTCTCACACAATCACTCCCTCACACTCTCTCAATCCCTCTCTCAAGCACAAGCAAGAAGGCAAGAAACAAGAGAAGAAGAAGAAGAAGCTTTTGCCACACACAAGAATGAGCTTCCCATTCACTTTTCAACTTTATATACATGCCCTAATTTCCATGGGCGGTCATCCCCCTTTTTTGCATGGCCAGCCATTAGCCTAGGCCCATTTCCTCATTTCCCACTGTTTTAGTCTATCCTATCCCCAAATAATGCATACAATTTGCACAGGAGTGAGCCTGGCGCTCTTTTACAAGTTTTTGGAAGTGTTTTTGCACTCAATGGTGCGCTTTTTATTCTTTTACTCTCCTTGGGCGACTCCAAGAATTCTTGAGGATCGTGCCCGTGCATTTAATTTTTTTCCCGGGTCTAGTTGCCATTTAAGGCACCTTTTCTTTTTCTCTTTTTCCATTTCCCACTCCTCTGTGCTGCGGTAAACATTACCCCCCTCCTAGCCAAGTGCCAGTCCCATGGCACTATGGTGGGAAGTAGTGGGATAGATGGTGTTATTGCTAGGTGGAACTGGTGGGGAGATGACACTGATGCTTGTGAATGAGAGGTGATGGAGTTTGATGACGATGACCAGTAGAGATTCCGGCGTGCTTTAGGCTTCATGAAGATTCTCGGCATCCTTCACAGTGTTCTAGCGCCCCTATGGAGCCGATCGTCTTTTGAGTATCCGAAACGCTTGAAGCAATAAGCAATCCCTTAGGAGGATGGTATTGGAGGGATTTATTCTGGAGAAACCCCCCGAACGCTGTTGCCGTGAAAAGCCATGGCCTGGGCTAAAAACCCTTGTCTGGGAGTAGAGGATCTTCAGTTTTGAGTTGAAAGTCTTCAGGCTTGTGGTATCAATAAGCGATCCGTAGATCTTGAGGCGGTGGGCATGGATCATCGGATGGTGAGGTTCCAAGATCTATGCCAATGGCAGATCCATCACTGGGTTTTCCTTCTGCTTGATTTGGTTCAGTCATGGCAGCCATTAGTAGTAGGCGGATGATTGGCAACATGAAATCTGTTGAGCCATTTAAACCTTCGCAGTGAAGCTCCTGAAGTTGCACTAATGAGGTCATGTTCGGCTCCTGAAAAAATTCCTTGTCATTGGAGGATGTAGTAGATGATCTCCTTCAACCAAGTAGCCCGCTTTTGAAACACAAACATAACCTGCAAGAAAAGTGGTGCACTTCCTAGGGGGTGTGTCTGTCTCACTATGTAGTGCATAATGTCCATGCCAGTGGAACTGGGAGATGGGTCTAACCTTGGGCAAGCCCTTTGTAATGTCCCACACTTGAGGACCCAGTTCGTGCAGCGTTGGGGTGTGGTGCAAAACTTAGGGTGACAGGTCTGAAAGTCCTGCCCTTAATGTGCCCTAAGTGTGAAGTGAGGGAGGGGCTAGAGAGGACTCTAGATGCAGTGAGGGTGGTGCACCATAATAGTGAAGGAAGACTGCAAGCACTTTTATTTTTTCAAATGGGAGAGAGTACATTGGGCAAGGTAAGTGGCACCTATTTAGTCACGAGGCGGTCGCAGGCATTGTGATAAAAATGCGCGACTTTGTAGGTATTCTTTAATACCGGCTTTAGCTCTCAGAGGAGTGGTGGACAAGAAGGGGTGATTATACCTTGCAAAACGGGTGTCACTCATATTTTCTAATAGCTCTAAGCAGAAGGCAGGGAGGAGAGTAGCGCACATCATCAACCTCGTCATGGCTCTACTATCTATTCCTAGGTTAATATAAAAAAAGAGTGGGGGGAGATGGGCTTCCTCTGCTGCAGGTTTCTGGAGTAGCAGGAATTTGAGAAGTCAGAGGTAATTACTGTTAGCTTTCAGGGATGCAGATAGGGAGCAACACAGAGTGAAGCAACATGCTTCCTCTCTCGATTCTTCTTATTATTCATTCCACACACACATACAACCTAAGGTCATAAAGACCATTCACACCAGAAGTAGAACCGACTTATTTAATGTACCTAACTGATTTAGCCAGACTAGCTGTGTCCAGCTCATGTTGGTCAAACACACATGTAAGAGCTTGATATTCTAACACTCCCCCTCAAGCTCAAGTCAGCATATCTACTCCAAGCAGCTGTCTAAAACCACAGAACTTATCTTTACCCAAGGACTTGGTAAAGATATCCGCTACCTGTTCATCTGTCTTTACATGCATAAGATAAACTCGTCTTGCAAGAACCATCTCTCTGATGAAATGGTAGTGTACCTCTATGTGTTTCATCCTGGCATGATAGACTGGATTCATAGCCAGGAGTACACGACTCAGATTATCACATAGTAACTTCACTGGAGCATCTACCTGTATATCCAAATCAGCCATAAGCTTGAGCAGCCATGAAATCTCGCATGCTGCCAATGCAGCACCCCTATACTCTGCCTCAGTACACTCGATAAAGCAACCGTAGGCTGCTTCTTCTTCTCCAGCTAATCATGCCGCTACCAAATCCAAATGCATATCCACTCGTAGATCTACGATCATATGAGCAACCTACTCAATCTGCATCCATGTATCCAGTCAATATCAAGGGCTTATCTCTGACATAGAACATCCCATACTCTACAGTGGACTTAACATATCTCATAATGCGTCTAACTGTATCCAAGTGCGGCTTTCTAGGCTTCTGCATAAACTGGCTTATGAGCCCTACAGCATAGATCAAGTCAGGCCTAATGATGGTCAAGTAAATCAAGCTGCCAACCATCTGCCTGTACATAGTCACATCCTCTACTTCAGCCCCAGTGTTCATGTCTAGCTTGACATTCTGATCAAGAGGTGTATCCAGCGGTTTGCATTCAGCCATGCCATACTTCTTCAGCATCTCTATGGCATAGTGCTTCTGCATCAGCCATAACCCATTGTAAGCTGGAACTACCTCAATGCCTAAGAAATAATTCAGTTCTCCCAGGTCTTTCATGTCAAATTCAGATTTCAGCATCTTCATTACATGCTGTATGCCCAAGTCATCATCACCAGTGATTATCAAATCATCAATATATATGACCAGCACTACTAAACCACTGTCAGTCTTCTTTGTAAATAGGCTGTGATCAGCCCTGCCAACAGCGAAACCCAATCTCTGCAAGTAGTTATTGATCCTAGCATGCCAAGCTCTCAGAGCCTGCTTCAGCCCGTACAATGCCTTTTTTAGCCTGTATACATAATGCTGAAAATCAGGGTGAACATACCCTTCCGGCTGAACCATATAAACATCCTCTGCTAGGTCACTGTTAAGAAATTCATTCTTAACATCCATCTGCTGCAATTTCCAGCCTTTAGCAACAGCTAAGGCAATCACAGTGCGAATGGTTGCCATCTTGGCAACAGGGCTGAATGTTTCCTCATAATCAAGTCCATATTCTTGGGCATACCCCTTTGCGACTAGCCTGGATTTGTATCTCTCCACACTGCCATCTAACTTGCATTTGATTTTGTAGACCCATTTGCAGCCAATGGTCTTTTTCCCTTCAGGCAGTGGCACTAAATCCCATGTCTTATTTTCAGCCAAGGCATTCATTTCTTCATCCATGGCTACACACCAATTCTCATCTTTCACTGCTTCAGCATATGTACATGGTTCTTTGACCTCCATCACTTTTGTCATGTAAGCATAATGCTTTGCAGAGTAGCCACTGTATGTCAACCTGTCAACAGGGTATCTGACCCTCTGCGAGCGTCTAAGCTGTGGTGCACTACTCGATTCCCCTCTCTCATGAGGCGGAATGTACCTGCTTTGCCTTGTGCTAGGCGTATAGACAGTCGGAATTCCAAGTTCCCTGTCTAGAGTATCACCAGACTCATAGCCAGAAGTCATTCTGCCAGGTGTCATCATACCAGATGCATCCTCAATAACTTTCTCTTTTCCTTTGCTGCCCAAGACATCATGTCTCCCCCTCACTGACATACTGGTGTCAGTGGACGGCGAGCTCCTCAATCTCCCTATCCATGGGGATACTGTTTGACTACGAGGTCCTGTCATATCAGTGCTCTACTATAAATCAACTGTAGAGACATGAGTGGGAAGCATATCTGCTGGCACTGCAACTGGTGATACATACCAAGAGCCCATCTCATCAAAGATAACATCCCTGCTTACCAAAGTCTCCCTGGTAGAGGGATCATAGCATTTGTATGCCTTCTTCTCCTGCGAATATCCAATGAAAACACACTTATGCGCTTTTGGATCCAGCTTCTTCCTTTTCTCATCTGGAATATGCATATAAGCAAGACAGCCAAAGACTTTCATGTGACTTACATCCGGCTTATAGCCATACAGCTTCTCAAACGGTGTCATCTCATGAATACCTGTAGTGGGAGTCCTATTCAAAATGTATAAGATTGTCATAACAGTCTCTGTCCAATAGTAAAGCGGCATATGTTTTTCATTCATCATGGCCCTAGCAGCTTCCATCAGAACCCTATTCTTCCTTTCAGCTACTCCGTTCTGCTACGGAGTGTAGCTGCAAGTGAGCTGCCTACGAATGCCATTTTCAGCCAAGAAATCATCAAATTCATTTGATACATACTCCCCACCACTATCAGATCTCAAGCAAGAGATGTAGCATTCAAACTCCGTCTCAACCTGTGCTTTAAATTGCTGAAAAATAGCAAAGACCTCATCTTTTGTTTTCAATATGTAAAGACAGGTATAGCGACTGTAGTCGTCAATGAAAGATACATAATATCTGGAACCTCCCATAGATACATTATGAGCTGGCCCCCAAACATCAGAGTGCACTAACTGCAATGGATGTGTACTCTGTCTTACATGCCTGACAAACGGCAATCGTGACTGCTTACCGAACTGGAAAGCCTCACTTACATGACCAATATCTGAATATTGGAACTTGGGTAAACCTGTAACCAGCTGTTTCTTTTGCATAATTTGCAGCCTTTGTACATTGACATGCCCCACTCTCTTGTGCCATATTTCCAAATCCCTAACCATGCCAGAATCATGGGCAAACATAGCTGAATTCAGCTCTGGCAAAGAAGCATCAAGAGTAAACATTTGGCCATTCCTGTGACCACGAGCTATCAACTTGCATCCATTGCCAAACTCTTCAATAAAGCAGCCATGTTTATTGAATCTAACTTGCAAGTTCTGCTCCGTCCGACAGACAATAAGTTCTTCATAATTGAAGGAACATGCAAGACATCATGCAAATTTTTCTTCCTGCCATCATGAACCACAAGAGGCACTTTGCCTTTATGTTCAATGCTATGCTGCGTGTCATCACCTGTGCATACATAGCCATGCTTTTCAGCCACCATATCAGTGAATCAGTCACCGTGAGGTGTCATGTGGTTCGATGCCCCTGAGTCGATGTACCACACTGCATCATCAGATGATTTTTCAGCAGCCTTATCTTTGACATATTGCATGGCAAACAGTCTATCACCAGAGTCATCTGCCTGACTAGACGTAGCATAATGTCCATGCTGCTTGCCCTTCTGGTTTCCCTGCTTCTTCCAGCAGTCCTTTGCAATATGCCCATACTTTTCGTAGTAATGACAATCCTTATCTTTATTTGGATTGTCTGACTGACGCTGTTGCTACCATTAACCTTTGCCACGAGAGTTAGATCTCCCCCTGCCTCGAAAATTTCCACCACCTCTTGCATTTGATGACTGTTGATTGCTATTACCATAGGATGCATTTTGCTGGCCTCCTCTGCCAGATCCATAACCCCTACCATGGCTGCCACGGCCATGCTGATGCGAGTAAAAATCTGCATCCTTATTCTTTGAACTGCTTGACCCTGTAGCTAAGCCAAGCTTCACCTCTTCATGAATCAATAATGCAACCAGCTCATTAAAGTCGGGCATTTCAGCCCGCACAGACACTGAAGTGTCAAAAGACTTGTATTCAGGACCGAAGCCATTCAAAGTCACTGCAACCATATCTTCATCTTCAACCTGTGAACCAACAGATGCCAGCTGATCTGCTATGGTCTTAACCTCTGTGGCATAATCTTGTATGGATCTGTTCTTCATCTCCATGTTATTGAATTTCTACTTCAATTGTATCTTCCTCGCACTTGTGGTTGTGCCATAGTATTTGACCAATATACTCCATGCATCTGCTATGGATTTACAGTTCATGATTTGCATCACCATAGCATCCGAGATACATAATGACAACCAATGTAAAACCCTGCGAGCTCTTTCCATCCAAGCTCGATGCGCTCGTCTTTGATCAGCTGTAGGATTCCTTTCTGGAACTTCAGGTTCAACCTCAACACCTGTCACTAAGTCCCAATATCCTTTGCCTATCAGAAAGTTCTCCATGCGAAACTTCCATATTGCATAATTATTGCTATCAAGCTTTTCTCCCACAATCTGGGTTACATTATCAGTTCTATCAGCATTTGCCATGTTGTAGACCTTGCCTAACTACCTGCAAACCAAGATCTTCTTAACAGTTCAACTTTAGTTCGAAACTGTTTATGACAGTTTTTTGCAATTAATTGCAGTAAAAAACCAGGGTATTTCAGCCCACTGACAATCCAAAACAGCCCACAACCAAGTGGCCTAACTTGTAGGCAAAACAGTCAGTACAGATGCAATGTATTTACTTCAGCTGAACCTCTTCCAACCTCACTGCCAGGATACATACATGCAGTCTGAAAACTATAGTTCTGTGAATGACCAGCAGTGATTTCAAGCCCAAAACTGAGTGATATACATGTCATACATGTCCCAAACCTTCATGGACATCTGCTAGTACATGTAACAATCCGAGCATAACCAATGGGGCACTAGTCAGTGCATAGATAGCAGGTATAAATATCACACCTTCTGCTTACAGATTGCAATCAGCAACTTCTCAGTAAACCAAAGTCTATCCAGTTCCAAAACAGCCTCAAATCATGTCAGACATTCACTTTGAAGTGTTAGGTTCAATACATGAGCATTCGGGTAACTATAGGCATCCTGTCTTCATGAATCCAATTCATAGATTGCATTTACTGCTTGCAACCACTGAGATAATGTCACTGCAGTAATCACCAGCCTTAGACTTCAACTTCCATGATCACTTGATGCTCAACCCAATCCATAAACCTCCAGTAGACATATCCCATGTCATACATATGATAAATGCCAGCCAAGTGTTATATAATGCTTCAATGGAAGCTAATGCTTGCTGCCCACTATTTTGAGACAGGTTTCCAGCCTATTTACACTTCCAGATTTGAGTACTTCCTTCAAGAAATTTCAGCTCAAAGGCATGAGAGCTGATACATATGTCTTTCAAAGTGCTCCTAGGCTCCAATGAGATCCATAAAGCATGTCAGAGAGCTTCAAGCTCCAACCAAGATCAGATACAAGCTGCCCTATCACTGTTTACAGCTGAACTGCTGCTATTTCAGATCTGTAGATCAGATCTGTAGCTCATAACTGAGCACACATCCAAGTAATAGCATGCCAAGACCTTCAATCACCTTCCAAGGTGTATAAGCAAGCTGTAGATTGCTTGAGGAGCTCCAAATGCCTTGTGTTGCAGTGAGATATGCCTTTAGCCACAGCATGCGCAAACACGCAGACTGGTCTAGAGTGTGCAGTAGCAACATTTGATGGCAATGATGACCATAGAGCACACTCTAGTGCTTAATGATGCCCTGAGAGACTACCCAACAAGCTATAACAAGCTCTTGCATAGATAGAATGCATATACCCTGACACATACCTTGATAGAGTAACAATGGCAGCCTTGTTGCTTCATAGATACACTCTGTCTTCAAGCTTCAAGTCTTCTTTTTCGGTGCATTCCACCAGTGAGCCCATTCATGGCTCTGATACCATGTTAGCTTTCAGGGATGCAGATAGGGAGCAACACAGAGTGAAGCAACATGCTTCCTCTCTCCATTCTTCTTATTATTCATTCCACACACACATACAACCTAAGGTCATAAAGACCATTCACACCAGAAGTAGAACCGACTTATTTAATGTACCTAACTGATTTAGCTAGACTAGTTGTGTCCTCATATCGGTCAAACACACATGTAAGAGCTTGATATTCTAACAATTACAAGTGGTTAAGAACGCTGGATCAGGGCAGGAAGAGAAGTCTACAAGAAAACGATTTATGGAGGGAAGTATATCTTCTACCCTAAATACTAAGCACTCCTCCGGGCTTCTAGCATTTACATTATAGATTTTCTGGAAGTCAAAATCCCCATGTAAATCTCTGTCGTAGTCCACTCCATGCCTACGGGGGTAGGGTGTGTAGATGGGATCTTTACGCTCTTCGGGGAGGGAGCTACAAAATGCGGTCCAGGCATCAAAATTGGTGTCCTAAATCCTCCTTCGCCATTTCGGTTGTGCCTCGTAGCCTTGGATGGATTTGGGAACCAGATTGACCTTGTCTTCCCAGTCCTCTCGTGGCTCTTGTCTCCACCTAGTCATTATCATGCTTCTTTCTTCCATCCATCTGTTTGCGAGTTCGTTAGCCAGATCTTTGATCTTGGCTACGACTCCTAAAGGCAGGGCCCGGTCCAAGGAGCATGGAAAAGCGAATGAAAGCTCGAACGGCCTCTTATGTAGCTCTCGCTGGCGCTAGATGACCAACTCCTGGGGCCAATTTATAGGATGTGTATCATTCCTCAGTGGCATGGGCTCCTCAGGGAGTTGTCGTGGAAGTGTGCGTGCTCGGCGTTGGGCCTCCTCAACTAACTCTTGTCTCCTTCTCCTTGCTGCAACTATGTGTTCAAGTAGCTCGGCATCGGCAGGTTCCTCCTGTGGGATCTCGGGTTGAGGCGGACTCGGCATCCTTTGTGGCTCTTCATCATCATCTTGCTCGAAGTCCGGGCCCTCTTCGACATTTCGCTCAACCACAGGAGGAATGACTGGTGGTGGTGGCGGTGGCTGCTCCTGCTCCTGAAAACCTAACTCCTTGAGCTCAGCAGCGGAAAGGCCCGTACAATGCAGGTAGTAGAATTGTTGCTCTTTAGTCATTCCTGTACTTGTTGGAAGCTCCCGATCTTGAAGACCGTATCTTAGAGCCTGGGTGGTTAGCTCCAACTTTCTTTTTACCTGTTCTAGTGTATCATCGCCCTCAGCTTGCGTCACGTGGAGCATCGTGTTGAGGAAGGCCTGTCGTTGGGTCTTAGTGGTTATCTCTGCAGCCTCAACCCTAGATTTGGCAAGCATTCTTTCCCATTCTGCCACCGCCAAGCGTTCAGTTAAGTCCTTTACCCTGTCAAAGTTTTTCCTTTCCCACTCCATGGCTTTCTCCTCCATCCTTTGCCTTTGTTCCTCCAGCTGGCTTGCCAGGGTGGTTACTACCTATTGCTGCTCATTTGATAAAAACCATAACTGGTTTCTTTCTCTTAATTTCTGAGCGAGCTGTTCTTCAACGATCCCTCTTGCTTGATCGACAATGCTGAGCCTGTGGTGCGCCTCGGCCAGAATTTCTGATTTCTCCTGCACCAACTGCTCTTGGCTTTGGATTTCAGCTCTTCTACGTCTTCTTGGGAGGTCTCCAGCACATCTTGCAATCTTTGCACTTCATCTTGTAGCCTGAGACTCCTGGCCCTTCATTTTTCAGGAATTCGATTTCCCTTATTAGCCTGTTCTGTTCTTCCAGCTCCTGCCATGACTGGGGCTCCGTGGCATGTTCTTATGGAACAGTGGCTTCGCCTTTTTGAACCTCCTAGTAGAGCATTTCCACTTGGGCAAACCTTTGTTGTAGATCACTATATTGCCGCATCAATAGTTTTAGGTTCCTTTGTTCCGCCACCAGGCTCTGCTCCTCGTCCTCCAGCCTTTGCCTAAGGCGGCTTTCATTGTTTTGGGCTTCCTTTGTTTTTTCTGCTGGCTGGTTCTGCAGGGCCTTTATTTCTCTCCGTCTGTCGGCTTTCTGCCTTGAGACCTCTAGCCTGAGAGCCGCTGACGTCTCCTTTTCTTTCTCTAGTTCCAGCAGGGCTACCTTCTTCTCTTCTTTTACCTTGTCCAGTTGTGTCAGTAACTCGGCCATATATGCGTCATAGTCTGTATCGGCAGGCATGGGAGTATTAGGCGTGGTGGTCGATGCCTCCAGCCTTTGTCGTTTGGGGTCTTGCCATGACTCTGCATCTGCGGCGGTGGGCCTTTTCAATCTAGTTTCAGGGATGATTTCGGCCACCTTGCTCACGAGAATTTGCACCATGGTCATGAGCTGTGCCGTGTCGAGGGGAGGCGTGGGTTATGCAATAGTTGCAATCATAGTTTCAATCGTTGTCAGTACAAAGGAGGGAGGAAGTGGATGTAGGAGGGACTTGCCCTTGCCTACGACCACCGGAGCTGCTTCCACACTTGCGCTGGTTACGGCTTTATGGCCAGGGCTTGCGGGTTCGAGTTCTCCGCCCCCATGGGTCTCTTCCACCAATCTTCGTGTAGCTTCTGCCAGTTCGGCCAGTTCCTTTAGTCGCTGCTCCTCGGCTTCTTCCTCCACCCTTCTTTTCTTGTCCTCTTCTGCCTTCTTCAACTCCTCTTTTATCCTGGCAAGCTCCTCCTCCTCTTTCCTCCTCCTTTTTTCCTCAGCCCTTCGAGACTCTTTTTGAGCCCTTTTGATGTCAGCCCGTTCTTCCTTACTTAATTTCTCTTTCTTCTCCTTCTGTCTCCTATCACTTTTGCTTTGTTCTTCGGGTTTGCTCGCTCGTGGAGGTGGCACCTCCTGCTCTCCCTTGTCACTTATTGTTCTTTCGCTTGATTCCCCTCCTTCGTGGTGAGGTGGGCTTTGATGCGTAGCTTCCTCATCCATGACGCCCTCATCCTTTATTGCTTCGTCTATGATGGCTGTTAGGATACCCTCGTATCTGATTGTAGCTGCCTTTGATGCAGGTTTCTTCCTTGCGGAGCGCGCGGTGGAGGCAGGGGATTCTCCTCCTGCTGGTGCTTCCTTCGGAGTGAGGAGGGCAGCTGAACTTTGAATGGTCTTCTGTACGAATCCATTCCAGTCTATCTCTTCAGGAACTCCTGCTGCTATGCTTTCCAACAGTGGGACCCCGATCCTGTTCATCAGCGCATTCTACCGTTGGCTCGAGAAGAGGGTATGGATCATCTTTGCTTGTAATTTCACCGCTGGGTCTGGGATGTCAACCAAGTTGATTCCATCCACGGCATGCACCGCTTCTTTCTGACCCCCAGCATGGCGTAAACATCTCGTCTCGGTCGTCTCTCTTTCTTGGGCACAAGCCCCAGGGCCTTTTCTATGATTGTTGCATTGAGGGGCACTTCGATTCTTCTTTCCTGCTCCCCTGTCCTTACTGTGACGGTGCCACAGTTCCTGATTTTGTCAAAGTTCCTCAGGATATCCACACACATGTTGTAATCCACAGCCTGCCCCACCTTTTCCATATACTTGTGGAGGTGGCATCTTTCCACCAAGTCTTTGATCGCGGGTTCCTCCAGGATGGCATCGTCCAGATTCAGTGTGTGCTTGAAAGTGAACTGACTGAATTCTCGCGTCTCGATGCTGATGCAGAATTTGGTCATTTCCTCTTCAGAGAATGGGAGTTTGCCCCCTTTGTCCTGTCCTGCCATGGTGGTGACCTGTCAACACCATCAAAGTTTTGTGCTGGATTAAATCCACCTATAAACACCCACCTCGAATCAATGCGCCCAACAAATCTTCAAGATGCGCTCATTGAAGCTGCACCCATAATACAGGAGGTGCAGACCAAGCCAAGAAATAACAAGACTTGGTCTTACAAGAATTAGAACAAGGGAGTGTATAGGACCCAGGCCAAGAGAATGCAGCAACAAAGCCAGAAACAAAGGAAGAGGGCTAGGGAAAATGCTGCCAAAAATTTTGTTCCTACCCAAGGGAACGGCCGCAATCTCCGTTGCTTCCATTGCAATGAGCCTGGTCATTTCAAAAGGCAATGTCCCAAGCTTAATGGAGGACAACATCAAGGAACATCCCAGGGAACCATCCGTGGCCAAGGAGCCGCCACCCGGGCCAGAGGAAGAACCACCAGTGTTGCCGACAAAGAGTTTGGTGATGAAGAAGACCCAACCATGGAAGCTGACTTCGAGAGGGCAATAGTCCATGCCGCTCTTCACAAGAAAGGCCCGAATCGCCAATTTTCGGTGACTCAGACTCCATCGGATTATCAAGGTAAAGGTTTCAAAACCTTGATTGATTGTGGCGGCACACATTCCTTTATTTCACCAGTTTGTGCAAAAAGATTAGGAATAGACACAAAAGATGCACCCACCTTGCTTATGGAATTAGCAAATGGTCGTGAGGTCACTTGTACCAGGCAAACTGCTAAGGTGGAATTCCTACTGGGAGGAAAGTCGACTTCGATCAAATTCAGGGTTATGAACCTAGGTATCCATGAGTGTTTGCTCGGAATGGATTGGCTTAAACCTAATGATGCCCACATTCACTGTGGAAAGGGCCAAGTTTCCTTTCGAAACTCTGAAGGGGGAATTGGTCACAACTCAAGGAGAGGCTAGGAAGCCAAAAAATTCAACTAGCCAAAGCATCTCGGATAATAAAAGGAGTTAGAAAGGGGCTACCTGTCTATTTGATTAAGCTAAATAAGCTAGATCAGAATCAGGAGTCTAGTGAAGAACCTTCGTGGCTAAAGGAGTACGCAGATGTATTTCCTGAAGAGCTGACAGAACTTCCGCATCAAAGGGAAGTTGATCATGAAATCAAGCTAGCTCCAGGAGCTGCGCCAATTGCAAAGAGACCATATAGAATGTCCATCCCGGAAGTGATTGAGCTGAAGGAGCAACTCAAGCAACTATTAGAACAAGGTTACATCCATCCTAGCAGTTCGCCATGGGGAGCTCCAGTACTGTTCCAGAAGAAGAAGGATGGAACGCTTTGGTTATGTATTGATTACAAAGGGTTGAATCAATCAACCATTAAGAACAAATATCCCATTCTAAGAATAGATGAACTTCTTGACCGTCTTCAAGGTGCAAAGATCTTCTCCAAGATTGATCTCAGGTCTCTGGATATTATCAGATAAGGATCAAGGAAGAGGATATCCCAAAGATGGCATTCAACACAATATATGGACACTTTTTCCTAGTCATGTCATTCGGGCTAACAAATGCACCTGCTACCTTCAACAGGTTAATGCAGGATATCTTTAGGCCATATCTTGATGACTTCGTACTCGTCTTCTTCGACGACACCTTAGTCTACTCCAAACAGGAAGAAGATCATGAACCCCAGCTTCGCATCGTCCTTGAAACAATGAGGGCATACAAGCTTTATGCTAAAAAGAAGAAGTGTGCATTCTTCAAGCGACAGATTCTGGAGTGGCCAACGCCAACAACTATCAAAGAAATACGTAGTTTTCTTGGATTGATAGGACAGTACAGGGTCTTTATCAAAAACTATGCCCTGATTGTAGCACCTCTGACGGATCTACTGAAGAAGCAAACATCGATTGTATGGTCAACTGCTGAACAATCTAGCTTTGACAAACTAAAGCAAAGCTTGGTATCATCACCTATCTTGAAACTTCCGGACCTTGGTAAGGAGTTTGAAGTAATAACTGATGCTAGCACAATTGCCTTAGGATGTGTGCTTATGCAAGAAGGTCATCCTACAACATACTCTTCAAGGAAAATGAAGAGCCATGAGAGGAATTATGCTACCCACGATCTAGAACTGTTAGCTGTCATCCATGCTCTCAAGCTTTGGAGACACTACTTGCTGGGTAATAAGTTTACCCTAGTGACGGATCATAAAAGTCTCAAATGGATCTTTACCCAAAATGAGCTCAACATGAGGCAACATCGATGGATTGAAGTGCTGGAGGAGTATGATTTTGAAATCAAATACCGGCCTAGAAAGGAGAATGTAGTTGCCGATGTACTCGGTCGTCGCAGGGCATTTCTGAATTCTCTGATCTTGCAAGATTCATCAACAGCTAGATCTCTAGCCACAAAGGTACTCATGCCAAACAACCCAATACTTGAGCTAGCTAAAGAAGAGGCATGCCATGATCCAACCTATCAGAAGATGCTAAGGGAGATCTCTATCAAGGATCAAGACCCGAAGCTACAAGCAAAGTATCTAGAATTCTCTATCAATAGTGGACTTGTCTACTATAGAACAAGATTGTGTATATCGGCAAGCCAGTCACTTAAACAGAAGATACTTTGGGAAGCTCATGACTCCCCTTTTTCAGGACATCCTAGCTATGCTAAGACCCTCAATGTAGTTAGAAAGAGCTATTATTGGGAAAGGCTTAAAGGTGACATTCTCAAATATATCACTGAATGTTTGTCTTGTCAACGTATTAAGGCCGAACATGTCAAAATGCCAGGGAAGTTGCAACCACTTGACATTCCCCAAATGAAATGGGAATTCATTAGTATGGATTTTGTTGTTGGCCTGCCCCAAGTTCAGGGAGAATACAACTCCATTATGGTTGTGGTTGATATGCTCACCGAGGTTGCACACCTTATTCCTGTTAAGACAAACTAGAAAGCCTTAGACATTGCAAGGTTGTTCATCAAGGAGATATTCAAACTGCATGGGTTACCCAGAAGAATCATTAGTGATCGTGACTCTCTCTTCACATCACATTTCTAGAGGGCTATCTTGGAAGCCATTGGGACTCAACTCTGTTTTAGTACAGCCTACCATCCCCAAACCGATGGTCAAACGGAGCGAGTCAACCAAGTCATTGAGGATATGCTAAGGGCACATTGCTGTCGCGAGCCCAAAAAGTGGATTCAATATTTGCCACCACTGGTTAAGTTTGCCTACAATGCTTCCTACCAACAAAGCATTCAGATGACCCCTTTTCAAGCATTGTATGGGCACGACTGTTGAAGTCCTTTAAGCTTTTCGGATCCAACGGTAAGGGTTGAAGCTTCAAGACAAATGCTGTAAGATATGGATGACCAAATCAAGTCAATAAGACAGGACATCCAAGCCGGCAAGGATAGACAAAAGGCTTGCGCGGACCTAAAACGTCAAGATAGATACTTCAACGCTAAAGGAGACATGGTCTTCATTCGCGTACATCCAAAGAAGAGTTCCCTATTCTTGGGTGAATGCAAGAAGCTAAGTCCAAGGTATTGTGGACCCTACAAGATCCTCAAGTGCCTAGGGCCTAATGCTTACATACTTCAACTCCCTGAGAACCTAAAAGTTCATAATGTATTCCATATCAGTCTACTGAGGAAGTATGTACCTAACCCTAATCACGTGCTTGACGATCAACAAGTTGTAATGCCTAGCCAAGGAGTCCTTGCCTGACAGGATCTTAGATGTTTGGGAGAGGCATTTGAGATCCAGAACCTTGAGAGAATACCTCATCCAGTGGAAAGATTATCCCAAAGAGGATGCCACTTGGATGGATGAAAGTACTCTCAACCAACAATACCCCCAGTTCTTCTCGAGATGAGGACATCTCGATTCCTCTAAGGGGAAGAGAATGTAATATTTCCACTCGAAATATTAAGTCGACCTTCAACCCCGCGTAATAAGGCACCCCCAAGTAATCTTCCATATCGTAAAAAGTTGACAGTTAAATGCTTACCCCGTGCACGCATTAATAAACCCCAACCGTGTTGTGCAAATAAGGCCAAGGCTAAATCCCGCAAGCCGCACGGGAATACCCTTCACGGGGAAAAAGCGGTCAATGGATAACTTTAGTGCAAATTTTTTTATTAATTACCCCTCCCCTCAGCCGATGCATCGTAGGGGAGAGGAGTGTGAGAGGGAGGGTGAGTAGTCCTTAAGAGGTGGAGCGCATGGGGGAGGGAGAAGTCATGCAAGTATGCCACGGGGGTGGCTATCCCCCCCTTAAAGGCTATATAACCTCCCCCTTAAGCATGGGGGGGAGGCACGAAGGGAGAGAAGGAGGATTTGGACGCCATGCTGCAACCCGCCATCGCCGCCCTACTGCGCCACGCAGCCCGCCAGGCTGCCGCCTTCATCTCCACGATCACCATCTCCATCATCAAAATCATCACCATCGTCCTTTTCTTCACCCTCTCCATCATCACCATTCCTTCTTCCACGTTTCCTGTCTAAGACAGAAGTATAGAAGCTTCTAAAGCAAAGCTTCCATAAGACTTGTGCACACAGCCTTCCCTGGGATCCTTAAAACCGCGCCTTGTAAATGAAATTCCTGCACGAGAGGGAGTAGGCAGATTTAGAGACTGAATTGCCAAAGGCTGGAGGAAGTTCGAAGATCAAAAAAGGGCAAGGACGAGTTTGCAGAGTCAAGAGTCCACGTCATCGATGGCCCCCAAACAAAAGACGCAAGGCACTCATGCGGGAGCCTCCAACCCAAGTTTACACATGGACATCACTACGAGTCCTCATGCCCAGGTTCTTAAAAGATAAATTCTGCATAAAAAGGAATGCATTAGGCACATTTAATTTTCATGGGAAGAATGCATTTACGCATGTCTCTAATTCATGTAGTCAAGTTAAAATACATTTGGGAAATTTATCTCCTTGGACGATTTACAAGAGTTAGTGCATGTCGTGCATTTGGGTTTGCTTGCATTTCCAAGTTGCAAATCCTAAGCGCATATTGCGTAGGTTTAAAAAGATGAAATTGTTTAATTTCATCTTTGATTGGCCGCAGAAAAGAAAAGCGCATAAGGCATTTAGATAGTAATTTTCTACTTGTGGATTCGTATGAGATAATCGTTGTCATCCAGTGGATGTTGTCCAAGTAGTTGCATTGCATGGAAATGAAACCATGAACTTGCCCGTTGCATGCGAAGATGCTTGCATTTTTAAGTTGGGTTGAGTGCCGCTGAATGGATTAAGTTAACAATAGTCTTATGACATTCGTCATGCATGAACTTCATTTATCGAAGTTGTATCTAGAAAAGGTTGCATGTCACATATTCGTCATGCATGAACTTCCTTTATCGAAGTTGTATCTAGAAAAGATTGCATGTCATATTAAAGCCTGAAATTCAATTGCATTAAACGAAAGGTTGTAGGCATAGCTCTTGATGTAAATCTATGTAGGTTTTATGCAAGTTATTCCCCAAATTGTCAATCATCATGATTTTAGCAAGGAAAAGAAATGGTCATTGCAAACCTTATTGTTGCATAGAAGTAATGAATTGCATATTTGCACGTAATGTGATGTCTTGCAACTATTTACACCTTTAGAACAAATTTAGCATCTCTAAGAAAAGATCATTTCTTGCGCAAGACAAGTAGACCGATTTAGCTAAATCACTTGTAATGACATAACCCACATGGGATTCTTAAAAGCATAAGTAGTTAGTACAACGAACACCTCAAAGTGCTAGCTAGGGTTTAGTATGCTAAAAATTCTGCCTAGTATCACACTTGGGATGCCAAGTCAAGACTTGCAAACCCAAAGGTCCTACCCACATTCACGGAATGTTAGGGTTAATTAGTCGCCCATACAATAATGATCTATGGTTTTACCCTAAGGATTTAATGGGACCTGAAATGGGCCGGCACTGGCTATAGCACTAGCCGGACCTCATGCTCATGACACACAAACACCCTCACGGTCTTGCAGACCAGGAGCGTCAATCTAATGCTGAAGGACAAACTGCCCTAAAGCTTAATTCCTGTGTTTATAGTTTATAGTCCAACATTTCCCTAAAACTCCTCAGAGGGAGATCCCAAAGTACTTAGGCATAATGCCTCGTCACACACATATAGGAGGCACTCCACCGACTAATAGTCGGAGCCCCACTGCAGCTCTCCTACATCTCAGGGATTGGCCCTTTGATGCGCTGCTAAACATATAACACAAACGAGCACAAACTCCTCTCTTTTATATTTCTCATATTTCCAGGAGATATACCATGCTTCCTCACTTCATAGTCCATTAGGAAACCGGCCCTCTACCCTACGGCAAGGGATAACCTCACACTCTCAATCGTGGGTCAAAGTCCTAAGCAAACAATTGCTATGCAGTCCAGGAGATTTTCCTTCGATACCATGAACCATGCATATGCATAATGTGAATGGTTTAGTGCACAAACAATAGAAAAGCAGCATTGTGCATCGTGCGAAGCCAATCTTTACATGATTTCCATGCTAATGTTTATGTGTTGAAACGAGGAGAGACACCGAGCCTTATGCTCATGCTGCCTTTTCCTTTATTTTAAAACAACATCCTATAGCCATGATGCAACACATAAATCAGATTTAGGATTGTACTTTGATGCTCAAACTCCCCTCTCACCCTACCGTTTAATGTTTTGCAATCGTTGATAGGTGTAAGAGTCGTTTTATGTGTATTTCTTTGTAGAGAAAGCAATAAATACGGACAAAAACATAGAAATGAGGGTAAATCAAGGCTAACATCGTGCTCTACCTTCATTATACATTGCACAAACACTTATGTAATTTTCTGGAATTTTCCTTTTATCGTTTTCTAATTTTCTCCCATTTTATACCCATTTTCCACCATTTTTTGGTATTTTTCCTCTATTATCTCCAATAAAAATGACTAGAAATCGAGATTGATTATGGGCTATGGCCCTTAGGTTCTTTGATAGCAAAATTTTAGGTTTTATTGATGTTATATCTCATGTTTCCCCTATATTTTGCAAAAAAATCCCATTTTGCCTCTTAAACGCGTGTTTTACGGGTTTTATACCATTAATTTCAGTCATAACACTTATGGTTTTCTGATTTTCTAAGCATAAACTGATCAAACTCATAGCAAACAACAACATAATGCATAATCAGCCCATGGGAACAATATTTCATCACCCAAATAGCATAAAAACTCATTTTTTCTTCATAAAAATTGAATTACCGCTTAGGATTTGTGTCTCGAGATCTCGGTTTTACTATGGGACTGCGTGTCAGCCCTCATTCAATGTCCAACATTTTCAAGAATAGCACTCTTTATGTCTTCATCCACCCGGAAGCAATCCGGTCTCATCCGGACAAGCTTTTCTCCATCATTCTTCATTGTCTTCTTCCACACAAGAACAGCCCCTTAAGGGAGAGAGAGGTGTCAAGATTGTGGGAGAGAAGGAAGGAGTCTCACTTGTAGCTTTCTTGCTTGCACAATGGGGGAATACACACAAGGGTGGAGGCTGAAAACAGTTTTCCTCTTCTTAGTTGTGTAAGCCAAAAGAACTCTAATACAAAGAAATAGAAGAACCCTATATATGGGTCTCAAACCAAAGACAACTAACTAAGGTGGCATACTAACTGAGCCACGAACTAGAGTAGATAAGGATAGCTGTCGTCTAGCTATTATTCATGGGCGGTGTACCAACCGCGTCTGCAACTGACAAGTCGGTGACATAAATACGCAACGGTCACCCTGGCGTATCACGAGTGGAGCTCGATATCTCAACACTCCCCCTCGAGCTCAATCCCAATTCCTACACACCAAGCAGGTCTCTGAACTTGCGCAGCTTCTCTGCGCCCAATGCCTTCGTAAATATGTCAGCTACCTGATCCTCTGTGCTGGCATAAGCTAGATCAATAAGACCTAGTAAAACCCTCTCTCACACATAGTGATAATGCACCTCAATGTGCTTTGTTCTAGCATGATAGACTGGGTTATTTGCCAAGTGTATACTACTCATGTTGTCACAATAAATGACAACTGGCCCATCTGTAGGCTGATGCATATCATAAAGTAGCTTATGCAACCAAGCTACCTCACATGCAGCCATTGCTGCACCCCTGTACTCGGCCTCTGTGCTCGACAAGGCAACTGTAGGCTGTTTCTTGCTGCTCCAAGTGACTGCAGCACCCCCAAAAGAGAACACATATCCACTGGTAGATCGTCTATCAGAAATGCTACCAGCCCAATCAGCATCAGTGTATCCATGCAACTGTATCTGAACCCCAGTCTCATAAAATAGTCCATACTGCAATGTGGACTTCACATACCTGAGTATGCGTCTAGCCGCATCCAAATGCGATTTCCTTGGAGCCTGCATAAACTGACTTACCAATCCAACAGCATAGCTCAAATCTGGCCTGGTAATAGTCATATAAATCAAGCTTCCTACTATGCGTCTGTACATAGTAGGGTCTTCCAGAAGCTCACCTGCATCTGCGCTCAACTTCACATTTTGCTCCAAAGGAACTGAAATAGGCATACAGCCTGTCATCCCATATTTGGACAGCATGTCCAATCCATACTGCCTCTGCAAGAGCTGTATCCCACTTGGTGATCTAATCACCTCAATGCCCAAGAAATAGCGCAGCTCTCCCAAATCCTTCATCTCAAACTTCTGCTTCAATAGCATTTTCACATGAAGGATATCTTCATCACTGTCACCTGTCATAATCAAATCATCAACATAAATGACAAGCAACATAATACCTTTCTCTGTTTTTCTCACATAAAGTGAGAAATCTGCCTTGGAAATCTGAAAGCCAATAGTGACAAGATACTGTCCTATCTTGTCAGACCATGCTCTAGGTGCTTGCTTCAAGCCATACAAAGCTTTCTTCAACCTGCAAACAAACTCAGGATGAACAGCATGTACATAACCTGGTGGCTGCTCCATATAGACCTCTTCTTGCAAATCACCATGCAAGAAGGCATTCTTTACATCCATCTGATGTAAAGACCATCCCTTTGATGCAGCCATAGCAATGACTGCTCTTACGGTTGCCATCCTTGCAACCGGACTGAATGTTTCTTCATAGTCAATGTCATATGTTTGTGCATACCCCTTGACTACTAATCTTGCCTTGTATCTGTTCACAGAACCATCTGCATTGTGCTTCACCTTATAAACCCACTTACAGCCAATTGCATTCTTACCTTTAGGCAAAGGTACCAATTTCCATGTAGCATTTTCTTCCAAGGCATCCATTTCTTCATCCATGGCTTTCTCCCATTTTTCTTTTCCCATGGCTTGCTCAAAAGAAGTGGGTTCTGGTTCCTGTATCACTTTGACCATATATGCATAGTGAATGGCTGTAAATCCATCATATTTCAGCCTATCCACAGGATACCTAGCTCTCGTAGACCTGCGCAAAGTAGGTTCACTCCCAGGTGCTCTCAAAACATCCCTGGTCTTCCTTACTCCAGGTGTAACAATAGAAGGAATACCCAACTCATCATCAATGCTCTGTTCTGAACCACTGGATTCACCATCCACATAAGAGTGACCTGCATTCACATCAAACATGGGCTGATCAACCTTCTCTTTTCCTTTTCGTGATACCTGCATACCACTATCTGTATTGCTTTGAGAAGATTCTCCTGATCTCAATCTGCCTGTCCATGGCGAAGAATGTGAACCACTGCTAGAGGATGCTCCAGGTCCACTAATATTTTGTGACTGCTACTGTGAATTCTGTGCAGCATTACCATTTTGTGCATCTACATCATCAATCACATTTACTGGTTTATACCAGCTACTCCTCTCATCAAAAACAACATCTCTGCTCACTGTAAACTTACGAGTAGAAGGGTTATAGCATCTATACCCTTTTTGCTGCAGAGAGTAACCAATAAAGATGCACTTCTCAGCTTTTGGATCCAACTTGGATCTCAACTCATCTGGCACATGTACATAGGCAATGCAACCAAAAATTTTCAAATGAGAAATATCTGGTTTCCTACCAGTATACCTCTCCTCTGGAGTCATCCCATGTATTGCTGCAGTGGGAGTCCTGTTCATTATGTAGACTGCTGTAGCAACTGCTTCGGCCCAATAAAAATCTGGCAGGTCTTTTTCATTGAGCATGGCACGAGATACCTCTCCAATATGCCTATTTTTCCTTTCTGCAATTCCATTTTGTTGTGGGGTATGACTGCATGAATATTGCTGCTTTATGCCATGCTCCTGCAGGAACCTTGCAAACTCATTTGAGAGGTACTCTCCCCCTCCATCTGACCTTAGGCATTTTATTTGCAGACCTGTTTCTTTTTCAGCCATAGCTTTAAGAGTTTTGAAATGCCCAAAAACTTCACTTTTCTTTTTCATAAAATACACCCAAACTTTTCTGCTATAGTCATCAATAAAAGAGACAAAATAATGACAGCCTCCAAGAGATGCAGATTTAGTAGTCCACACATCAGAGTGGATTAATTCCAATGGCTTCTTACTCTCTTGAACATGTCTAGGAAATGGTTTCCTTGCCTGTTTTCCAAATTGACAGGCTTCACATACCTTATGCATTTCTGCAACCTTGAATTTAGGCAAACCTGCAACAATATTTTGGGCCTGCATTGATTTAAGTCGCTGTACATTAACATGACCAATGCGTTTATGCCAGATATCAATATCTGCAACTACACCGGTCCCATGTGCAAACATTGCTGCACTCAACTCAGACATGTCTGCATCCAACGTAAACATTCTGCCCTTCTTCTTTCCTTTTGCTATCAAGCGACCTTTATTTTTCATATCCTCAACAAAGCATCCATGAGGATTAAATCTGACCTGCAAGCCCTGCTCAACCATTTGACCAACAGAAACCAGATTCTTGGTGATATTCGGGACATGAAATACATCAGACAGATATTTCTTTTTCCCATCCTGCATAGACAAAGGAATTTTTCCAATCTGCACAATAGGATGTGCAGTATCATCACCAGTCTCCACAAATCCTGGTTTTTCCATTTTCCTTGCATCCTCCATCCATTCTGCATGACCTGTCATGTGGTTTGATGCACCTGAGTCAACATACCATACATCATTGCTTTCTTCTGCACTTGTCACAGAATTGTTCATGTGCTGCACCATAAACAAATGCTCATTTCTGTCATCACCCTGTCTACTAGAAGATGCATAATTCCCTTGTTGCAGTTTTCCATTCATGATGTCATTCTGCTTTTTATAGCAGTCTTTAGCCATATGACCCATTTTACCACAGTAGTAGCATTCAACATTGCTGTTTGTATTTTGGCCTCTTTGCCATCCACCACGACCTCTTTGGCTCCCCCTGCCTCTAGAGTTACCACGTCCTCCTCCATAGGACTGGTTTTCTTGAGTTTGCTGCATATTCTGATTTCTACCACGGCCTCCAAATCGGCCTCCTCTACCTCTGCCTCTACCTCTTCCAGCATTTGAGTAGAAGACAGCTTCTTTTGAAGTTCCTCCTGAAGAAGATGCACCACCATTTCTCTGCTCCTCAGAAATTAGAAGAGCAATCAACTCCTCAAAATCAGGAAATCTTTCACGGACAGAAATGGATGTCCAAAACTGCGCATAATCCTTTCCTAGACCATTCAAGGTCACAGAAACTAAGTCATCATCTTCCACTGGCGACCCAATGGAAGCAAGTGCATCTGCAATCTTCTTCACCTTCATGTGGTAGTCATTGATGCTCATATTTTCTCTTTGCACATTATGCAACTCTTGCTTGAGCTGCATTTTCCTGGCTTGAGTATTTGTGCTATATATTTTTGACAAAGTATCCCATGCCTCCTTTGGCGTACTTGCATCCTGAATATGCACAATCATAGAGTCTGAAATACTGATAGACAGCCAGTACATAACTTTCCTGGCTCTCTCATGCCATGCTTTAAATGCCTGCATTTGCTGTTGATTGGGAACATCAGGAAGAACTGGTTCTTCTTCATTTCCTACAACAAATTCCCAATATCCTTTTCCCATAAGGAAATTCGTCATTCTAAACTTCCATGCTTGGAAGTTGTTCTTGTCAAGCTTTTCAGTGACAATCTGTGAGAGAGAATCAGACGCCATTACAGAACACTGCAAAAAATTCTGTCACTACAAAAAACACAGCTTCACCCTCACAAGGGCAAATCTGCAAAACTGGCGAAAGTGGTATTTGACTACACAGTCACTTCCTAGTGACGATTTTGCATAAACAGGAACCAAGGATGATTCTGAAACTCCCAATGTCTCTGCACATAAGCATACGATGCAATTTCTATGGTAACTTTTCACCGACCTGTAGAACGTAGAACAGTGGTCGCACACCATAAAACTGGGCCTTTTTCTGAGTGCGTGCAGAAAACTTCCGCCTCCAAAACAGGCCCCGAAATGGCCTCAAATCAAAAAAACAGGGTCGCCAAGGGCTAAAGCCCTTACCCGTAGCATATACTGCCCTCTTGCTTCACCGCGAAGGGCGTCTCAACCTGAGACAATGCACTCCTGCACTTTCCGGCTGTGCTACCTGCAGAGATCTGCTCCCAAAACAGAAAATGAAAGCAACACTGCTCCTCTTACCAGAACACCGCGAGCTTGGCTTGCTTTCTTGAGCTCCTTACCACGAACAAGGCTCTGATACCATGTCAAGATTGTGGGAGAGAAGGAAGGAGTCTCACTTGTAGCTTTCTTGCTTACACAATGGGGGAATACACACAAGGGTGGAGGCTGAAAACAGTTTTCCTCTTCTTAGTTGTGTAAGCCAAAAGAACTCTAATACAAAGAAATAGAAGAACCCTATATATGGGTCTCAAACCAAAGACAACTAACTAAGGTGGCATACTAACTGAGCCACGAACTAGAGTAGATAAGGATAGCTGTCGTCTAGCTATTATTCATGGGCGGTGTACCAACCGCGTCTGCAACTGACAAGTCGGTGACATAAATACACAATGGTCACTCTGGCGTATCACGAGTGGAGCTCGATATCTCAACAAGAGGGAGGAGAGAGAAAGACTGAAATCAGAGATCTCCATTGAGGCCACCATTTGACAGGCGAAGCACAGCGATAGAGTCAGCATATAGAGGGGAATCACTGCCAATGATCATTTGGGGGGGGTTGTTTGTAACCTGCATGCCATGATGAGAGAGGAGGAGGCGCATTTTTCGGCGCATCCCGGCGCCTCCTCTCTCCATGTTTTGCTTCTTCCTTTTCATGAAAGTTTCATGCTACATTAAAATTTTGGGCTCCCAAAGGTCACTTGCCCATTTGACCAAAGTTTTGTCCACCTCTTCGCATCTTGACCATTTCCTTGGCCATTTCCCCGTCCGGACTCCGAATAGAGCTCTAAAAAATCTTGGGCGTCCAGCTTGACATCCCGCATTGGCCGACAACTCCTTACAACCCACACGGCACTCTGAAAAATTATCAAAAATCAACAAGTGTCGCTCGGGTGCCTTTAAAGCACTTTGACGCTTAAAATCGTCCCAACTCGAGCCGCAGCCTTCGACGTTGTATATTTTTCCCTTGATATTCGTAATTTTTAGCTATTTTTAAGCACTTATCTTGATATTAGCTAAAGGATAATAAATTCGTTAATGGCAACGTTCTTTCTGCCAAGGCATTTATAAACCTCCGATAGTACCCTATCGATTAGAAAGCTATGAACCTCTTTCGGAGTACGTGGTGGTGGATCAGAATGACATGCTAAGAGCTATAGGCCTCTCTAGACCACTTTATCAGTTGGCAAAAAGGGCCGTTAAGGATAGTATTAACCTTCCTACACCAGTAGAGGTGGAAACAGAAGAGGTCAGAGACCCTAAAGGGTTGAAACTAGATCATGACTAATATGAAGATTATAATGACCCAGTGTTGATCCCAAGAAAGAGGACTAAATGCCCTCCTCCTTATAGGGATCTCTAAGTGTTTCATGGGTTGGTAAATGAGGACCCGATGTTGTACTTAAAAGAATATGGCCTAGCTTGTCTTGCAAGCGAGTATGATGATATACATCCGATGCTTGTATTCTCAAGTACCCTGAAGGGAGAAGATAGAAAATGGTATTGGAGCCTCCCAAGAGGGTCGATTAAATCATTTGAGGAGCTGCATGATAAATTTTTAGATGAATATGAAAAGAGGTTGCTTATGACCTAGGTCTTAGGGTAGCTTATGCAGATAAGACAAGAGTCTTACCCTTCTGCTAAAGAATACGCTAGAGCCTTTGACCATATCCTGAGACTTTGGCCAAGAAGAGCTACTATGTTTCCTAAGGATATGCTATGTGAGCTCTTTATGCGTGGCTTAGAGATTAATATGAAAATCCAAGTGAAGATGCAAGATCCTAAGTCATTAAATGAGGCCAAGAGGCATGCAATTGACTATGAGTAGTATATTCAAAGACGTTGGGAAAACTTTTGGAGTTTCCCCCGCTTGTTGCAAGTGCATCCAAATATCCAACCAATTTTGCAAAGAGAAAATCCTTTCGCTAATACCAAGACGACCTTAGCGGGAGATCTTGGTGGTCAAAATCTCCAAGTATAAAGTGACAATCCTATGAACAGTGATAATATGCCTCTTGGGGATAAAAAGATTCCACGGCTAGCAAGTCCCATCAAGGCTTGCAATAGTTCCATGAGAAGTAATTGCAATGGCAGCATTGATAGGACCATCGGGCCTATGAGTATGGATAATCATGCTATGAGGGGTCTAGTTGTGCTACTAGTAAGGCTCTTGATGAGAAGTCTTTTCAATTTAGTAATGAATCATGCTTTCGAGTAGATGCTATTCCTTTTAGTAAAAGCATGGTTCCTATGGCTAAACAGTTGCAAAATGGACAAAGGAAAGGGAAGACGTCTCATATGAAGAAGGTGTACCATGCATAAGGTCCACCTATGCTGAGTAGAAGCCCTAAGGATGTGAGGCCATCTAGCTATATAGAAATAAGCCCGCTTTGAGTCCATTAGACCAATGTGGCAAAATGAGGCAGTCTAAGAATATGAAAAGGAATATGAGATGGGTTTGGAGACCCAAAATTTCTAAATGTGTGGTTGGTGTGCCAGATGAAAGGCCAGGAATTCCATGTGGATATGCCTTAACGATTTCCCAAGTGGATGAGATCAATGGCCATAATGACACATCTGACAATATGCACAGCCTAAGATGCATCTATTGATGGGCCTAGGGTTGAAGTTCTACCTAGTTTGGGTTGCAACATTGACCTATGCCAAAATCCAAACAGGGAAGGTTCGAATGAGCACAAAGCTATGATTCATGAGCCCAATGAGATCATTCATTTAACTCATAGTACCCAAGAAGAGATGGCCCTTATTATTGAGATATCAGTAGAAAGGCTTGGGCTAGTGGATCTACAAAAGCC
This sequence comes from Lygodium microphyllum, assembly GCF_053477565.2. Taxonomy (NCBI): domain Eukaryota; kingdom Viridiplantae; phylum Streptophyta; class Polypodiopsida; order Schizaeales; family Lygodiaceae; genus Lygodium; species Lygodium microphyllum. Next base: position 35,443,035 of record NC_141154.1, on the reverse strand, counting down.
CAAGATCAAGATTTGAACTAACTCGCATAAGTAGCATGAGGCTAGTCCTCATATTTTATGCTATCTTTGGTATCTTTGTTAGTTTGATAGGATGTGGTCTATATGCCAAGAAGACCATGTATTGCATGGATTAGAATGACCTATTCATTTTAGGCCAAGAGGGCCATTTGTTTGTTTAGTACAAGTGCGGTTAACGTTTTTTGTTCTAGTGTTGTGCTAGATAGATTACATGGAACCTGGGGGGGAGCCTTTCCTGCGTTGGTGCTTCTTGTGGCCCAATCCAGGTGATATCTTTCCTTTATGAGTACCTTATTTTTATACTATATATGTCTGGTTACTTGTGAGGGATTTCTTTTCTTGCTGGAGACTAGCAATCAAGGCATGAAGTCCCAAGTTTAGGTTAGGTATGTCTATGGGAGGTCTGAGCAATTGTTGCCTTCTGCAAAGGCATTGCCAGGCACCGAAAGATGTGTTTTAGATGGCAATCCTAGTGATCTTGTTCTGCTGACCTGTTAAGCGGCTGTTCTAGGAGTAAAATCTTGATTGAATAGCTAAAGAATAAAAATATACATTAGTGTGTAAAAAGGGTTTCTAACCTCTATAAAAATAAAAAATGAAAGAAAGAAAAATCCTTGAGCAGTTGTTCATTGCCTTGTGAAGGCATGATAGGTTCCTAGGGACGATCGAGGCCGATGTCTTATCTTCCTAGGGGTAGCAACTAGCTGAAAAGCAAAGAAAAATAAGGAAGGTTGGAACGAAAATAAAAGTGAGCGTCAAAAAAGGATTAAGTGTTGCCTTACGAGGGCTTGGTAGGTTCTTGGGTACCAAGACATGACCTAAGGCCGATGCTCTGTTCTCCTTGGGTCACTACATTCAGCTCCCTCCTTTTTACATGCTCGAGTATGGAAAATAAAAGCCTAAAAGGATAATGCGCTAAAAGACAATATTTCTTGATCAAGCTATAGGAGTTCTCGCCTAGTAGGAGCTCCTAGTTGAGTTGTCCTCAGTTAGAAAGATAGTTTAGACCACCACTTAGGATCACCTCTTTGATAGTTCTTTTTAGCTTGGCCATGTTGGAGTAGTTGGTTAGTGATTAGCTTTGGGCTTTCTGTTAGATTATGCTAGGCCTACTCCTTGTGGATTTCATGCCTTGGTTTTGTCAGGGCATAGGGTGAGAGTTGTTATGTGTTTTGTTGTGTATCTATTTTGTATCAGCTTGATGCTCTTTCTGATTATGCATGTGCAGATTTGTTCGTGGGATTCGAGAGGCTGAGTCACCATATCCCGTGGTTGACAATGAGAGCTCGATCTTAGGACCCGATTTGGACCCGTTCTTGAAGCATTGGAGCTCGTTGTTTTGGAGTCGCAAAGTACTCGAGAGGAGTTAAAGAGCCAATTTTCATCAAAAATCAAATGGTGGCAGATGGCCGAGTTGGAGTTTTCCTAGATGCATTTCGACATCTAGAATCCAACGCAAGTCTCAGTTCATCGATCGGATGTCCTTTTATCCCCCATTTAATCCCCACAAGGATTGTCATTGTAAATCAACTACTAGATTTGGGAGCTGGAAAGTGTGCAACAAATGCCAACTTTATAGATTTCGATGTTGCGAAGTTGCCTGTCCAAAAAGATCTCAAATCCGAGTTTATTTGCCCCCTCAAAACTGAAATATCCACTTGCAGGACAGTGTGAACACAAAAAGGTTGAACCGGTTATTTTAATGTTTTAAACCTTAGGCTTAATAAGAAGCCTCAAATTAATGCACAAATTGTCTTATGGAGAGGGAAGCATCAATGCACCTCCTCAAATTTTCCCGATGCCTGTCTGATACACATCCGTTTGGAGCAAGAAAGGGAGATTCTTGATCAAGACGCAGAGAGGAACGAGATGGCTATAAGCTTGCCCGTTTTAATGGATGATTTAAAAATCTGATTTTCTAGTATTTCTCTCTCCTCTCTCCTCTCCCCTCTCCCCTCTCCCCTCTTAGCGACTGTTCATATGCATCAATGAAAGAGAGAAGGGGGAGGGGGTGATGACGATTTTGAAGCAAAGGATGCTAATGGAGTGGTAGAGGATGTAGATCGAGGGTAGAGAGTATGTCCATGGCAAGAGGAAAGTGTTAGCGGCCTCTCAATCTCGAGATATGTGCCTTGAACAAGCGGGTTTTTATGAGTAAGTGGTCTTTTTCTTTGTTTGATGAAAGATAATTGAAGCAAATGATTGTTGATGATTGATCTTGATTGCATATGTTGAACTATCTTGAAAATGAAATAAAAAACTAGAAATTTTGATGACATAATAATTTTTTCTCAAAACACGTAAAACCCGCAAAGTACAGTTTTTGACGAAATCATGGAAATTGGGGGGTTTTGTGAGTGTTTTGAGTTCCCATGGGGTAAAAATGAATATAAAAATGGACTGAGTGCTTTTGATCAGTGGGAGCTCACAAGTCTGATTTCTTTCAAAAATTTTGAAAAAAACAAATAGAAATAAATAGAGAAAAATGAAGTAAATTAGATTTTTTACAATAAATAATTAGAGAAAAAATATGATTAATATTTATGAATGTGTAGCAAGGTTGAGGTATGAGGATTAAGCCTTAGCTCATCCTTGTTTTTATGTTTTAGTGCGTTTTTATTGCTTTCCATATGAAAAAATGACATACAAATGAACCTTGAACCTATGCAACGTGGCAAAACCTAACCGGTTAGGGAGAAAAGAGATTGTAAAAGTGAGAGATTTCTTGAAATATATAAAATTCTGATTCATTTGGTTTATGCATAGCATATAGGCCAATAAAAATTTTAAGTTTAAGGAGACTAGTAGCATGAGGAAACTCGGTGCTAGTCATAGCAATGTAGCAACAAAGAGTAGATCGAAAATCATTAAAGAATTGTTTTGCACACCACGTGGCTAATTTCTAATCATAGAATGCTTTTGCACAATGGTCATACACGTGTGCATTTTGCATGCCACATGGTATAAAACCTAGATGTATAGCACTTGATTACCTAATAAATGCCCAAAGTGGAGTGTGTGAGGATCCTAGGCTGTAGGATAGAAGAGTGGTTCCTTGGGGTAAGTTTAGTGAGGAAATATCAACTCTTGGATCGTTTGATATACAAAAGAGTGGAGCTTGTGTGTTTGTTCCCTATGTTGAAGTAGCACATCAAGGGGCCAATCCCCGAGATGTAGGAGAGCTATAGTGGGGCCGCGGTGTTTCAACCAAGAGGTTGCCTCCTATGTATGTGGTACGTGGTATATTATACCAATGTGTATGGGATCTCTCTCTGAGGAGTAGGGGAAGGCAAGTGTTGGACTGTGTCCTATTACAAATGTAGGATCGATATTAGAGCTTAGTATAGCATGTCCCTAAGATGCTCCTAGCCACGAGGCCATGTGGGGTGTCTTGTGTGTCTTAGAGGTCCCTAGAGAGCCAGTGTCGCGCCTGTTTTAGGTCCTGACAATCTGTCCCAAAGAGATCTTAAAGTCATATAAAAAGGATATGGTTATTACGGAACATCATATTGGAGAATTTGGGAATGTCCCAAGTCCCACTTTCAAATAAGGGGTAAAGATTTGGACATGTGGCGAAATCTTAACCCATGCTTCAAATTGAGACTTGGAAAACAAACCTATATAGTAATTAGAGTAGACTTAACTTTTAAGTAAGGGGAAAATATTTGATTATGTGACCAAATATGAACTATATTGGGAATTCCCAAACTATATGAGAATTTCCAAATTCGCTAATATAGTGTTATAGGCTTTAGTGTGTACCTAAATTCTTTCTCATAGGATGTCTCAAAGGCATAGATAAAGCTTGGTCATTATTTCCTCTCCGAGGTAGAAGAGGATGCGACTAAAGGCCATAATGCTACATTTGATAGTAGGGACCGCCCTGAGATGCATCTATGTGATGGGTCTAGTCTTGAAGCTCTATCTAGTTTGGATCGTATCATTGACATATGTAAGGGTCCAATTAGAGAAAAGTTGAATAATCATAAATCCTTGATTCTCCCTATAGGAGGGGTTTCTGGAAAGTTGGGACAAGCGATCCATTTGAATGATGACCAAGAAGATGAGATATACCAACCTAATGATATCATTCATTCAGTTCATAGTACCTAAGAAGAGATGGCCATTATTACTGAGATATCAATAGAAAGGCTTGGGCTAGTGGATCTACAAAGGGCGTAGATCAAGGTTTTAACTGACTCGCATGTGTAGCATGATGCTAATCCTCATATTTTATATTATCCTTGGTATCCAAGTTAGTTTGATAGGATGTGATGTATGTGCCAAGGAGACCATGTATTGCATGGATTACAATGACCTATCTATTTTAGGCTAGGAGGGTTGGTTGCTTTGGATATTATGATCAGACTGCCTTAGGCCAAGATGGCCAATTAGGTTGCTATGAAATGCTTGATCTCTTTAGGCCAAGAGGGCCGTATGTATGTTTGGTGCAAGTACGTTTAATGGTTTTCGGTTTTAGTAATTGCATCATACAGGTTGATGAAGTCGCAGGAGGGAGCCTTTGCTGTGGAGGAGCTTCTTTGGCCATTCCAGGTGGTTTCATCCCCCTTTCCGAGTCTTTTCTCTTTTCCCTTAAGCAATTAATGATACATGTGTATGTAGAGTGCTATTATTTAGCAAGCTCTTCATTTGGAGCTTTTTAAGTGCTTCTTGAGGCTTTTTGGTCATCAGTTGGATTTTTTTGGTTATTTTATGGAGCTTTTTGTTTGATTATGTTATCGCTTTGTATTTAATTATTTTGCAATTTCAAACTAATTAGATCAATTATATTAGGATGTTGAATTGCAAACTAATCGCAAACTATTGAATGCTTTGATCTCTAACAAAAAATAGGTATGCAACTCCTTCTAAAGCATGAAGTTTTAGCATAATTTTATAAGTTTATGAAGTAATCCCAATTTAAGTGAGATCCAAAATCCATAGAGTCATACATAATTCCCGAGCATCATCAAGCCCCATGGCATGCACTACCAATACAAGGCATCATATTAAAAATAATGCAACTATAAATCATGTGAAATCATCATCGTCACTAGGATGAACAGATGGCGGTCCGCATGCCACATCAACCAAGCACTGGTTGTAGAGTCTAAAATCACCCTCAAGGCACATGCAAAAACGATGCATCTCTGTGCATGCTCTACCAAGGCCGCCACAACCTGAAAAAATATCCAGCACATAGTCGAGATCCTCTATGAACGTAGCAAGGAGCCACCTACAAAAGAAACCATTTAGTAACATCCATAACAAAAGCATGACATATCTCAATGCAAAGTATAAACCAGTCTAAGAGTGTATAACGCACCTATAAAAAACTAGTGATCTTTCTGCACCCCCTCGAACCTCTACACCATCCACATAAGTGTGCTCAAATGATGTGCCCTGGAGGTCTGTCTCGAAGAGGAAGCTACGAGAGGCAGGAAACCTGTATGGGCTAACCCTCTCGCCAGCCTCTCTATCATATGAAGGGACATGCATCCCTCGATAAAACAAGCCAATAGTAAGGTCCATGACCTAGCAATGCAGAGTCATCTTGTTAGCTACTTAAACTTTTATTTTAAAAAGTTACAAGTTTGTCTTCAACACACTTACCTCCTCTCGAGTATCAGGGTGTCTATATCCACCCTCACACACGAGAGTCCATGTGCGATGGAGCTTCAATCCAATGGCATGAGCTCCTCTAAACACTTTTCCAAAGTGTTGTGCAAGTCCCAAAGTCACCAAGAACCCCTCATCTGCCAAGAATCTATGGGCTAGGTCCATGACACCTTTGACAAGTGCACTAGAAAATGTATTCCATTCGGGAATCCCTTTCAAATGTAAAGATGTATAAGACCATGCAATATCGCATGAGTTTATAAACTAAACTAATGCAAGCACATATACCTTCTACCTCAAGGCCAACAACAAGCAAAGATGTAGGAAAATCTGCAAACAACAACTTAGCAACCTCATATGATGGGACACCATTACACTAGTAAGAGTTGATGGTATTTCCCTCCATGAAGCGCTTAATGCTAAAATTGAAAACAAAATAACAAAGCATAAGTAACCATTACAATAGATGTGTATATAGAGAATGGTGATAAAATATATCCATCCAATGTAAAATCGTCGATCGATGTCACGTCTACCAACAGAGCATCTACGATAGTTTGGTATTGAAATCCTATCATCAAAATAAAGTTTACTTGCAAATGTTGATGTTGGTTAAATGTTAAGACTCAGAATGTAAAGCTAGAAATCTACATACCTGTCTTGCGTATAGCGGGACGTCTACAAGTCTCTTGTATAGGCTCTGATGACTGAGTCATGAACGACATAGCCCGAGAAGGTGTAGTATATTGCAAAGATCCCTCAAAGTGACCCTTACTTTTTTCCTTTTCTTTCCAAATGCTATGCATGTCAAAACCATCTTTTTTGCCTAAAGTTGTAAAGAAAAATAGGAAGGAAAGCAAATTATTTAGTGTTTAATGTTTAGATTTTATATTATCTTCAAAAAAATATAAAAATTTACTTTTAACATGACTCTAATAATCCAAAAAATGATACTTGGTTCACCTTCTAATTCTTCATCCAATGAAACAACTTTCTCTTTGTGTTTAGACATTCGCTTTGTTGTACCAACCTCATTTGATTCACTTATATTACCTACGCAATATAAAGACAACAAAATAATACTTTAATAAATTGACTCGTCAAATGAAAATCCTAAACTCTATCATTCATGCAAATTGGCTTACCCTTGCTATGCTTCAATGCATCATCTATCGTGGGGATATTCTTTCGTTTTCCCATTGACTTTTTCTTCATTGTAGTATCAATAGTTGCATCGCTAATGGCACCTAAGTAGTGTGAAGTCAACACAATATAATATCATATTCATGCAAATTAGAAACAATGCCACTTGGATCAAACTAAAAATTTGCATTCCATCCAATATACCCTTTGCCATGCTACCACCACAAGTCGCCTTTATCCCCACAACATGAGGGACCATGTCTATTGTATTGGACATTTCTAATTTGCAAAAACAACAAAGTTAAGAAAACACAAAAGTCTAAAAAGTTATGATAAGTTTCATGTTAAACAAATACATTTTTAGAAAGTACCATTTCCTTCATCCTCTTCTTTGTGCATAGAAATTACTCTATTTTGTTCCAAAAATCCTGCATATAAGGCAAGTATTACTAAAACAAATAGCTAAGAGCAAGAGTTACCACATATTTACTATGTTTGGCTCTCAAAGTACTTACTCTCTCTTAATTCAATCTCTTGCCATGGAATGTCATCCAATGGATAGTCTATCCACCATGGACAAATACGCATTTCCCATTTCGACAGACCCCTCTCAAGCAGTGCTTTTGAGAACATACAATTTTCACATCCCAAGTCCATCCACTCCTCCACTAGAGGAGGGAGGCTTTCTAGCACTCCACTTTCCTGTAGACTACGCAACCATCTTTTCCAAAAACATAAGAACAAACAACAAAAGCACTCTTAAGTTAGAATACATTTGTACATATGGTATTTAGAAAATATGGTTTCTTTATACTAGAAATACTTGTATACCACCCTCTTGCTTGATTGTGTGAGCTCTGGAACCTTCTCAGAGTCTCCAACATTCTTCATTTCACCAAAAATATTTGCAAATGCCTTTAAAATATGTAAACGTCTTTGGCCTTTTAAAAAAACATCAAAGCCTCCTGGAATCTCAGTGCCATCAACTTGTAAGCTCCTAATCAATAAGGAGCATTCTCCAATCATATGAAACCAATACACCTCTTGCTTCATGTAGCTACGAAATCTCCTTGCATCCGCAAAGTGTGACATAGTGGAGTCCTTTGCCTTTGTGACAGTCATGAGAAGTAAAATCTCCTTTTTTCTAATATATTGGTTATTGAACAAAACATAACTTCAATATTGTTGAACCAAATTATGTTCAATTCCAAAAAATAAGAGAACATTAGTCCATGAGGAAAACATACCTCTTCGCAGCAAAATTAGCACTACAAATGGCATACAATTTGTCCTTGGTAATAGCCATCATGTTCTTTTCATCCCAATTCAATGCAAACAAAACAGAAAAGAAATCCTCTCCATGCGCAGGATTAGCTATTCCAAGGTACTTGTATCCTTTGTCCCTCAATTTATCTTGCTCTTTGTTTATAAATTGTTTTCTTTTTGCCTCATAATTTGCCACTGGCAATGCAAGCTCCTTGAGGCGGGCCTCCTCTTTGAGTATGGCAGAGTTATAGTCATCCTAAATAGAAAAACCAATACACTATTCTTAATCATGGTTAAATTCAAGATACCACAATTTGTTATGCTGAAAACTAAAATACTATACCAAACTTTTTACCTTCCACACCAAAAGCGATATTAGCAAACATGGGTTCTTGTACCATGGATCATTGCCATGGTTACTTTTTCCCTCAATTTCATACTCTATTTCAGCCCACCGTCTTTGAGAAGGGCTCATCCTTTCCAAAATGCTTTGTTTATCAGCGATGCCAAACTTTTGGAACATGAAAATTTCATGGCCTAGGTTGGGTTTGACATGTGCTCTTGTTACACTACAACATTGAAAATTGTCTTTAAATTTTAAGATTCACACATAAATAAAACCTATTCACATTCACATAACTAATAAATGAAACCTATTGGCATTCACACGTAAATGAAACCTATTGGTATAAATAAAATATCTTAACATTCACACATAAATTATCTTTATATTTTGAGATTCACACATAAATAAAAACTATTGGCAATATTCACACACAATTGATGATCTATTAACCCATTTGAAAAAGTTAATAGTGATAAGTATACTTACGCATTTGATGTATCCAATGCTAACAATAGTTCTCCTTCTTTCTTCTTCTCCACTTGAATGAATTGACATAGAACTCTAACATGTCACGAAATATCTTCATTATAAACTACATACATCAAATAATAAAATAAATAATTAGTCAAAGAAGGAAGTATCATCACAATAAACAAGAGAAAGCAAGACAATGCATAGTTACCTTCCTTTATCCTCTTCATCCATGTCTTCAACCTATGATTACCATCCCATACCAAAAACTTGGGCCCTCTTAAATCAGCCCACTCATCAGTCAATTCATCTTCAAACCTTTGGTTAACTTCTCTCCAAAGAGGGCCCCACTCTTCCAAATTTTGGGGAGATACATCCATTAGCTCACCAGTGCGCCTTCTCAAAGAAACCAAAAATTTTCCCATTGTTTCCATATACGAAGCATTATCGAAAGATGAAATCAACCATGTAGCAGAACTAGATGCAAGCCTTATAGCCTCATAGGGCACAAGTCTACACAAAGGGATAGGAGGAGGAGAAGTAGACCTCATTACAAAAAATGAGGCCAACACATCTGACATAAGCCCAAACTTGACATTCTCTCCAATGTGTCTATCATGCTCACTGACCTCTTTCTTTTCTTCATTAGTAACATCCTCATTCACCTCTTCATTTTCCTCATGTACAGTTTGCAAATCTAAAGACCTCCCGTGTGTTGTTTCACCACACTCTGTGGTGGTAGTGTGGGTGCTCATAGGATCAGCATGAATGTCATTGCTTGCTTCATCCATGCTATCCTCAAGCGCTTCATCATCAATGAAAGGACATTTTTTCATTGGTTTTCCACCCTTGTTATTTGGAGATTCAGAGAATGCACGGGAGGATGCTTCTTGATCGATACTTACTAGTCTATTGCATAGACCGGATCTTAACCTTGTAATTGGAGTATCGATCTATAGCCTTGGCTATAGAAGAGGTTTAAGGGGCGGTTTAGGGAGGAGCAGTGGTTTAAGGATGAGGGGCTAAGAGGGGAGTGGTTTAGGGAGCAAGGACTGAGAGGGGAGTGGTTTAAGGAGGAGGGGCTGAGAGGGGGGCAGCTGTGCACTACCCGCCCCATTTCATAAGGTACCCCGCCCCCCCACCAGGTCGTTTGCATTGACGCAGACAGTGGGCAGATACTGAGGGTTCCCCCTCCTTGCCTTCTCCCTCTCCTCCTTCTCCCTCCAAAGGGGGCTGCGCCCAACCCCCGAGAGTTGTCTGCGTTGACGCAGACAGCCCCGGGTGTCCCAAAGGTCTCCTCCTCTCCCATTTTTTCAGTTTACCGTCTCCTTCTCTACCTCCCCTTTCCTTCTCTCCCCTCCCATTGTTTTCCTCTCGTTGTCTACCTGCTCTTTCATTTCTTTCAACCATGGAGGAAAAATGAAACTTGAAATATAGATTTTCAGCCATAAGGATGGAGTGTGGAGCTTACCTGGTGAGTTTGATGGAGAATGTTGATCTTGTTTGAGCTTCTTGCAGGGGTTGCTCTCCTTCTTGCTTCTTCTTTATGCCTTCAAACTTGCAATGGGAGAGAAGAAGAGGGAAACAAAAGAGAAAAGGAAGAAGAAGAAAAAGAAGAAGAAGAAGAAGAAAAAGAAGAAGAAGAAGAAGAAGAAGAAGAAGAAGAAGAAGAAGGACAAATAAGAAGATATGTTTAAACCGTTACACACAACTTTCAATGGCAAGCGGTACGTGCATATTGAACATCCATCATGAGAGAATGTTTCTCTCGAACACCGAAAAATTATTTACTAAAAAATGTAAATGCTGACGGCGCCTGGCATCTGACAAAATAAAACGTGCTTATAAAAATATGTGCTACAACACGACATGATTTTCGAAAAGACATTATTTATTTTCAAAAAGACATGTTTTTAAAAAAAATATTTAACTAAATCTTGTGATTTTTCAATATGTAGACCTTTTTTAATGATTTGGTTCATTAATGGACTGATTCGCAACTTCAACCGTCATTAAGAACTTGCCCATGGAGTAAGAGCTCATGTAATCCATATTTGGTGGGGGTAACAGACTATTATTTCTACGTTCAAAGAAATTGATAAACAATAGGCATGCTATTAGATATAATATTTCGCCTTCATAGCTCCATTGTTTGCTGAGTTTCAAACCAGCTTTTGTGAGAGACGATGGCAGAAGTTACTCTTCAATGGTCAATCGGCTCCGAATCACTGGAACGTGTTGTGCCCCTGAGGGATGGAAAGATTCTTGTGAGCTCTTATTTTCTTCAATCACTTCTACCCCCTGACTGGAAGCTGGTAGGTTTGTATGCTATTTTCCAACTTGATGCTTACAGTGAAGAGATCGCGGTTCATGGCCAACCAGATATCAATGGTGCAGAGCAATTTTTGCTCGATTCTTCTCTTTCGTGTCAGTATAAAATAGTACATTGTGATACCACTTTCACCATGGACCAAGATGAAGGACTACACACTGTAGAAAATAGCAAACAAGCTCATTCACTTTCAAGACTTGTTGTAGACATTACATCCGATTCCTTCGCAGAGACGTCATCTCAAACTTCTTCGCCACTTATAACAAATGCTTTTTGTGCACCCGTATCAACTCCGACTATTGACTTAGAGTTGGATGATGGACTTGATAGTCCTCATTCATTTTCACAAATAAAGAAAGAGATTTTACCTTGGATTGCTAATAGCCCCAGAGGAAAGAAGTTGAAGGCTTTATTGCAGATGAGTGAAGGCCCTTTTTTTGTTAGTGAGATTCCAAGAGAGTACAATGGTTCTGTTGCTTTCGTTTTTCTGCCGACATATGGCACATCTTCAAACATGGATGGGATGCAACAACAATATGATGGTCATGTCTGGAGAAGACCCCATCCAACTAATATCTTCCCTGATGCTGCTACTTCAAGAATTAGCCATTGCCTTGGAGACTTACAATGTCATCGAGTCAATTGTCCTTACTATGAGAGCAACAATCAACATAATAAAATGTATTTTCATGGTTACCTCAATAGCACAGTGAGCAAGGGGCTACTTGCAAGTGAAGAAAAACATTCAGTCACGTGTCACTATTGTAGTAAAGTTGTCACTTGTTATGCAACTTGTGATTGCAAAGTTTATTACATTTTGCCAAAGGACACAAGCATGGAGAGATTGATGCTTCATGTAGGCACTCACACACACAATGTGCAACCAAGGACTTTAATGGCTGCAATTAAAAATTTTAGATCTCTAGTTCACTCAGTTTTGCAAGTGAATCGACACTGTGGTGCTAGGAAGATTCAAATGATTGTAGCAAAACAAATTATCACTGAATCTTTGACAACTAATGGTTCAATGGTGGAGGGAGAACAAGAGCTTACAAACTTTTTGGAGGAGTTGATGCCATTAGTTCAAAATCAGAAGTTAGTTTCGATTATTCAAGTCTGCAAACTATGGTTTGTAGCATTGTTATTAGTTTAACAAACTTTCGTTTGTTGAGGTTGCAGGTTCAATAGTATCGTGACATGCCAGAAAAAAAAAGAAACATGTGTTGTTGGAGATGGCTTTGATAACATTTTGGAGTTGAAAAAAATATGCATGTTTCCTTTTTTTCATGGCAGTAGATTTCCAGGGCAAGGAGGGGTGGGTGAAAAAAGTTAAATTTTCAAGATGTCTACTAAAGGACCCGGCTCTGGAGTGGAATTGGTTAATCGAATGCGACGCTTAGGAAATGGAGACCTTTGCAAGTCTTGGGTTTACTTTGACTTTACACACAGAATAGATGACTGGGCAACAATGTCTTGTTCTGTGTATGATCCATGGTTTGTTCAGGAACCTTACTTGTCATCAATTTTCGTTGACATATTCTAGTTGCTAATCACTGTATTTCTTATTGCAGCTTGAAGGGGATCATGGTGATTGCTATTTGTGATACAAAGGAAGAGGATACAGAAACACAAATTCATTTTTGGAGATGCCTTAATAATGTGATGCTCGAGTGTGGACACCCTCCTGCAGACTTTGCAGGTTTTATGGCGGATGAAGCCGGTGCAAATTGGATGGCGATCCGCACTGTTTTCAATGCGAGACCTGACAATGTTTTGGAAGGAAGAGAGCGATCGTGTTTGTTTCACTGGGAACAAAGCTTACAAAAGCACACAACAAAATAGGTGCCTTCAAACCTGTGGAAGCATCACTTGAATTTATGTGAGAGGTGGCGCCTTTCAAAATCCATTGAAGAGGGCAAGAGGAATGCCACAGCTATACAAAATTGGTGGCAGCAAGTAGGACTACCTTGAGATAGTACTGTACCATTGAAGAGATGGATCAAATGGTGGGAGAATAGGATAGACCATTGGGGTAGTACTACACATGTAAATATTTTTTTTTGTTTCTATTTGTTACATACACATGTACTAATATCATTGGGGTGGGAATACCCAAGTATGAGAACAAAATAGACATGTAAGAGGAATTGCTGAGTTTTTTATTGGGTTGCAAGCTTCCTTGAGTCCTTGGGAGAGGGCTTGTATTCCCAACACAAATCTTTCTGAGAGCGTGCATGCAAGTTGGTTGGCAAGGGAGGATGGAAAGAAGAAAATTGGTTTGTATGATGCATGAGTCACTGACTTGATCAACTCATATATTCAATGTTCAAGGCAACTGGCCTTCACAACTGGAAGATACTCTGGAAGTGGTCTCGACATGGATGCTCTTATTAATAGGGTGGTTGCAAGAAATACCCCTTCACCTGCATTCATAGATTGAACAGTTCAAGGAGCAGTTCTTGGCACCCCCATGTACGGAGAGCCTTTCATTTCTGGAAACAAAGAAACAGTTCAAAGGAAAAGAAGAACTCTAGATGGTTGTAGCTCTCATAAACCTGGCTATGTAATGGAGTCAAGGGATAGAAAACAAAAAGGACGACCACACAAGATAAATTTTCAAAATAGAAATGACCAACCTATAGAAGTGGGCTTGGACCATGAGGTGCATGCAGTGCCGATTGAAATGGATCTCCCAACTAATATTGTCTCAGAGGAGGAAATGCATAGAAGTTTGTGGGCCATCCGGAGAATGCATGTTCATTGCAAATGAAAATGTTTTGGTATTATAAATAGAAAGAAGTGCTGCAACGTGATAGAAAGTAGATCACCTGGGTTACTATGCCCTTCATTTTGGTCAGAGAGGGAATTTCAAGGTAAGCCTATTGCACAATGGTTCTGGTTTTGCAGTCATGATGTGGAGCATACATGGGATGTTGATAAACAAGTTAAGCATGTGCCCTTGCGACCAAGGATTTGGTCTATTGACAAGGGCACCAATGCTTCTACAGAGGAGATTTCAATTCTTATAAAAGGAGGTTTTGTATTCAAGCATGATGGCATTCCACCTACCCCCAAAAATACTACGACCCATGGGACAGAACCACTTACCTCTTCAAGTGGCAAGCGAAGAAAAAAATGGAGACATGGTATTTCTAAGGATGCAGAAAGAAAAATTGCATTTGCTAAGGCATTGGATATAGTTTTCATGGAAGAGAAAGTAGTGGTGGCAAATGAGAAAGTCATATTTTATGTTATGTCAGAGCATCTGTATGAGGTGCATGTCAATCTCGAGCCCTTCTGCACGTGTCCTGACTTTCAAAAGAGAGAGTTGGAAAGTAAACCCTTCCTGGCCTGCAAGCACATGTATTATGTCTACATTCGTGTGCTTGGGATGGACAAAAATCAACATATGATGATGCATCAACCTTCCCTTAAGCAAACTGATTTAAACTTTATGCTTGCCCTTCCGCGATGCATAAAATGCAAATCAAAGACTTGAGAGTTTTATGTTGGCTATTGTTCAATGAGATGGGGACCATGCAGTACTGAATGAAAGATTTAAAGGGCATATGAAGAAGTGGAGGTGGACGTTCATTTTGGATACATGATGTGAAGGGACCACATATTTGGTATTTTTCTTTTTGAGCATAATGAAAACTCTAGTAAAAGTAGACATTATTAATCATGGACTAGTTATCCATTTGTGGACATAATTGGACGAGGATCTAAAAGTGGAATTATTGATCATGCTTTTTTGATTCATTGAGGGGGCCATCTATTTATAGGTTAGGGATCTCTTTATAAACTATGCTTATTTAGTATGCAAAGTAATTTCATTTTTCCTGATTTGATGCTCCAACTTCATTTTTGTTGAGCCAATTTTTTTTCAAGGTAATCTAGATCTTGCTCCTCTTCTCCTATTATGAAAAGTATGCAAGTTTATTGTTTGCCTTTTGCTATGATGAATACATCCATAAAGCTTGGTATTCACTGAGGGGGGTACCTATTTGTAGGTGATGGATCTCATTATAAATCATGCTTATTTTGTGTGCAAAGAAATTTCATTTTTCTTAATTTTAATGCTCCAAGTTCATTTTTGCTAGTTGTGACAATTTTTTTCTCAAGGTAATCTCGATTTTGTTTCATAAAGCTTGTTGATCACTTCGTTTTAATTCCCCTCAGAGGATTGTCTATTTATATGTGAAATATCTCTTTATAAATCATTCTTGTTTTGTGTGCAAAGCATTTTCATATTTCCTGGTATTGATGTTCCAAGTTCGTTTTTGTTGATTGTGATACTTTTTTCTTAAGGTAATCTTGATCTTTGTCCTTTACTCCTATTATGGAAAGCATGGTTACATAGAATCTAATCATGTATCATCTACTCTAGTCACATTTCTAATATATATTATGGTTGATTCTCCTTCCCATGTTACACCTTCTCAATTGTTTGCTTCCCCTTATTACGTTATCAAGGTGTTTTTTTATCTAAACCATGTTCTAATTTCTAATTTTCATTTGTTAATTGGGTATTTTTTATCTAAACCATGTTTCATCTAACCTTTGATTAGCAAGTCTGCTATTGATATAAACCATGGCCAAGTTTGATGTTGAACCAAACCATGATATGGTTGCTTCATGTCCTTATGCAACAACTCTACTCTTTGCTTCTCTTTTGCATATTGCTCTTCCTTCCACTTTACATAGTCAATTCTACTAATTTTTATTTTTAGCACAAGGTTTTCTTTAAATTCTACATGAGTCAAATCATGCCTAAACCTACACAGGAGGAGCTAGACATGAGAAAGACCTTCAGAACCGCAAATGGTAAACTAGATTCGTTGTCAAAAGCTACAAACTATGATGAGAAGTGGTCAATAAATGATGCAACCTTTGCCATTGGAAAGGTTGAACAAATACTTGGCCAAATTTTTCAACAAGAGGATGAAAATGATATATCCCTTGTAGATATGTTAGAGTTAAAGCTCCCTACAACCATTGCATATATGAGAAGCTTTGGAGTGATTAGTAAAAAAGATGAGGAAGATATTGACATTTGTTGCTATCAAGTCCACATATCGATACTATATAATAGTTATATATAAGTGGCTTTCATAATTTGCCTAAATAGTTGCAAGAGAAATAATTATATTTTCCTATATTGAGTTCTTTTTGTGTTTTGTTTAGATTGACTCATAATTTTAGAGATTAGTTTGATTGATAAGGGTACTTTTTGAGATGTATGGTAGAAACCCAATTTTGTTCATTTTTCTCTCTTCGGTATATTTTGAGAGTTTGAATAAAATGGTCCTTTGAATAGCTTGTTTAATACCAATTTTCAATATGGGTAACAAGATTATCCCTCATAAAGTTACAAATTTTGTGAAAAAACTCCAACTTTTGGCAAATACATTGAAAAACTCCAAGTTTTGGAAAATTTTGTGAAAAAACTTCAAATTGGGGGCTTGCTTTTTTAAATCCCCCTGGAGATGGCATCTACATCAACTGGCGTATTCTTCCAAGTGTCCATATCTACTCTTACAACCTCCATTTGATTGCCTAAGAAGATAAGATCGTTGCCCCAGTCTTCTATGACTCTCGCATTGCATATCCAGGGTCGTCCTAGAAGGATGTCATAGTCCACTCCCTTCATGACTATAAAGTCAACAGAGAATTGGATTCGTGTGATTTTCACTGGTCAATTTTTCAACACTCTGAATGGTTTCACCTTCATTCCGTTAGCCAATGTGATGTTGAACCTAGCAATCTCAACTAGTGGGTTACTCCAAGTTTGAAGTATTGCATGGCTTAGCACACTCACTCCTACCCCCGTATCTACAATTTCCTTTCTTGTGACATCCCCCTAAAGCTAAGACTAGTAGGACTGCATGCATTTTCGTACCTTCCCAGAAGGCATTGACGTGCAAGGATTTAGACATGAAGTGCAATGTTAGACTCGGTATTTGCATTTCTGCATCGTGCTCAGGCATGTCTATGGCAATTAGCTTATTTGATTCTTTGACCCACTGTTTCAGCTCTTGCCATAGCATTGGATGTTGCCTAAGTAGGTTGCCTAAGCTTAGAGTCACAAGGGTGGTCACTAATGTGTTAAGGAGGTTGCTATTCGCTTGTCTCTCTCCTAACTATGCGGTTCTTGGACAAAGGCCCTCACTGGTTTGTTGGCCCGTAGCACTTAGACTTTGCCTAGGCAGCACTGCTTGTGGTGCTAGTACATCCCTTGATCTTGGTCATGGGGGAGATACTAGCATGCTCATGCTTGAGAGATCATCGATTCCATCTTCTAGTTTGGGCTCAGCATCTTTTAGATACTCTTAGGCCTCCTTCACCCATTCCTTCACTTCCTCAATGGCTTTGAGTTGGCGCTTTGGGTTCGGGTGTTGAGATGGCAAGCTCAACACATGCGGACATTGATGATGGACCGCCTGGCTAGATGGGTCCTCTACACTTAGCACGTTGGTGGTCATTATGATACTCACATGGCCATTGACTTATCACTTATTATATTTATTTTGTTACACCTACCTACAGCTGGTAAAGACATAGTGCCAGCCGATTAGTGTAGTCGGTTATGCACTAGTAGGCCACTTTCATTTATGTTGTATCTTATCTATACTTTGTGTACATTGTATAGTGTGTGGTAGAAGAAGAAGAAGCCAACAAGAAAACATTTTGGCCTCCATCTCTCTTCTTATGTTCTTGAGTGAGCTTCCTCTTGTGTATTTATACAGTGTATGCTTGGCGCATCAGCTCAAGCAAGTCCCCCCACCATGTGATTCTTGACATGGGGTACTCCCTGACCTTAACACTTCCCTTCTTAGTCAACCATGGAGCCAACATCTCTACCTCTACGTCAATGACCTTCTTTCCAACAAGCAGTGTTGTGGCCCATTTTAGAGCCGCAAGGTTGCGGACAGCAGTTTCAGGGTACACTATGATTTTGGCTGTATTGACCGAAAGAGGGTGCATAGGTTACAGATTGCGAATTTGTAATTTTTGAGGTGTTTCCAAGAAGCAAACATAAGGTTTATCTACAAACAGGTTGGAGATTACATGTACTATTGAGCAATCAGTGAAAAAGGTTGCTTCGTGTAGTGTTGTGCACGTGTTGTGCAAGATTGCAGAAGACTAGCTTGCTGTATTGTATCCTTGTTTGTGATAATGGCAGAAAACAGTGGAAATTCCATTATCGAGAAGCTCGACAAGAACAACTATCCTTCATGGAAGTTCCATGTGACGAACTTCCTCATTGGAAATGGCCTTTATGAGTTTGTTTCAAGTGAAGAAAAGGAGTGAGAGCTGGGTATCCCTCCGACTGCAGATGAGTTAAAAGCATGGAAAGAGTGGAATGCAAAAGGGTAGAGTAAATTGGATTAATGCTCCTCTGTCATTGCTATACAGGCTTAGCATCAAGCTCATATAGTGGGATCAATCCCCTTTAAGTATTTGTAAGACCAAGCAAAAACATCAAGGTTCTCCTTCAATAGGTTATAAAGGATCAATAGCTCCTCTTTTGAAAGGCTACTACCCACTTTGAGATGTCTTTCTGTGCATTTTCTTCTCACCTTTCACTTCTTGAATGAAGGTCTCGTCATGGATTTCTTCTAGATACATGTCAAACTCCCTCAAGGGAGTGGTATCCTCATCTGATGCTCTAATAGAACTAGCTTTATCTTTAGTGGGGGCTCGTCTAGCTCTTTGGAATGTTGAAATGGTACCAAGGTTGTTTTGGATTTTGTTGGAGAGTTGATTACTTCTTGAATCAAGAACTCATCTTTCTGAGGATGCATCTAGGAATGCCACATAACAAGGACCATCTAAGTTCTGTTTGGGCTACGGAACTAGTGCTTGTTGGTAATGTATATCATCACCATCCTTTCTCAAGAAGGGTAGTTTAGGGTGATAAGAGCCACTAATAAAGGAATGATTAATTTTTTTACTCCACTTCTTATAAATATTTTTCCTATGATGAGATTCATTTACCAATCCAAAGGGTACCATAGTCATTTTGTCCAACAACATGGGATCTTCAGCTTCTGTGACCTTTGGGACTTCATCCTCATTTGTATCCTCTTTTAGTTGGATAGCTTCTTCTAGGTCACTTTCATAATCTGCATCCACTTTCATCATCGTCCTCTTTAGACTCTTTCTCTACCTCTCTAGGGGCTCTATAAGAGAAGAACAGGCTCTCTGTTGCATCTTTTTCTTTTGCCTTTTTATGTGCTTGTACTTCTCACTCTACTTACGAGGAGAAATATATCCATGCCTCTATCTCACTATCAAAGGTAATTTTAGAAGTCATTCCTAGTTTTTGTAGGAGGTATTCACCCATCGACAATGACTTTGCATCTTTCGGGAGTTGGCTTATAGTGCCCATAGTCAGGGACTATGCTTTTGGTTTTTTTGGGAAAACTTGCTTGATGGCATATTCTTCTATCAATGTTCCATCTATAACCTCATTGGAAGAGTCAAAGGAAAACTTTATAGAGGTGGATCCATATCCTTTTTTAGCACCATATAGTTTGAACACCACTTTACTTGGTCCCATGCCTAGGGTTAAGATTCTTTTGAACTAATCAGTCCTTGCTCGTACTTCAAATAATCATGGTCTTTTGAGCAATGATAGGTAAGATGTTCCATAAGAGTTGGGATTTACCACCAAATATGTCATCCAATAATCTCATTGAGTCACCTAGTCTTGACATATGGGAGGATACCTAAGGGCTTGATCCATTGATGAGCCGCTGAGTTGGTTGCATGCCTTGTAGAGCTAGATATTTCATTGTTACATTGGTCATTATGTTCACTAAAGAACCTCCATCTATCAACCTTGTATCCAGATGCCAAGCTATGGTGTGCCAAGATCCAAGAAGGTGTTGGCTATGTCCACTTTCTTTACAAGCTTTGGGCTCTTTTGGGCTCCATTGGGTTTTGTAATAGTTGCAAGCTTGGCAATTCTTAGACCACATTGTTAGTGAGAATACTTTTAAATATTTTTCAGCAAACAGGAGACAACATTAGCAGTTGATGGAATGTCAAGTTAGGATGGAAGGTATCTAGGTCCTTGACCAAGTCATATTCCTTTATTGGATCCATTGACTTTTTCAATTAACCAGGGAATTGTGCTATATCCACTTTCATTTTTCTCTTTCTTCAAGCAAGGGCTACATCACCACTTCTCCTATCACAAGAGGTACATCTATCTCTTTTGTATCTTGGTTCTCTATTCTGCTTCTTGGACTATCTTTGTAATTTTCTATGGCACTAGACTATTCTGCATTGTATTGTGATGTAGTGTACTACTCTTTGGCTTTGTTGGGAGCTTGAACTGCATAGCTTTGACAAGGGAAACATTCTCTTTTGGAACTGTTGGTTTTCTTTTCTTAGCATGCTTAACTGCAGCTACCTCTAATTCTACTAGATTGGAGGCAAGCTCCTAATTCTTCTATTGGTTGTATGTGGCATTAGCCTTGACATAGGCTAGCTAACATGGGCTAAACTCAGATAGTCTTTAGCACTGTGGGCCTTCTTCTTTGCATCAACTATCTATAAATGGGCTTGTAATCTATGGATCTTCTAGGATTTGGGAAATTTGGGGAGATGTGATCCTTCTCTCCTCATTTATAGCATTTCACTTTTGATCTCTATCCACCACTAGATTGTCTTCCTCTATAACTTTGGGCAGGGAACCTCCTTGGTCCAAAATTAGGACCAAAATCTCTAGGCTTTGGGCTGATATCTTGGGTTGTCATCTTGGATTCTAACAAGTTGAATGTTGCTCTCTCATATTTCTTCCATCTTTGAAGCATCTCCTTCATAAAGTAAATATCCTCTATGCAATTCTTTCCTAGGCAGTATGAACAGAAGGTTCCATGGATAGTTGGCTTTCGGGTACATTCAATTGCCAAATGTCCTACTTGATGGCACTTTCCACACCATGTGTTTGATTGCATCACATCTCTTCTACAATATTGGATATGCTAGTGATATTCACTATGAGTATCTAAAACTATTCTGTAATCACATCATTAACTCTTTCTTGATGCTTGCAATTGAATTAGACAAGTACTCCTTCAAATTTTCTCCTCTTCGAGTACTTGCAATAGGGTATTGGAAAGTCTCTATAATCTTTGCATAGAATGGTTGAGTTGGTTCAAAGGGTCCTTTGTTATGATTCTAATTTTAATCTCCTATTGAGACTATCAACTATTGGTTCTAGTTGGTAGGGTTCCACTATTATTATTGAGTTGCCATTGGGGGAACTATTTGGGGCTACTATTATTGTGGTAACCATCATTTGAGGTACTACTGTTTATGGCCATTGTAGATTTGGTATACTATATTATGGTACCATTTGCATCTGAGGGTAGAGGTAGAGAACAGCCCTTGAGATTACATATACCATTCTTGGTATGGGAGGAGGTAGGACTCCTCTTCTTGAGGACATTCACAGCCTTGCTTCAACTTCATCATATAGTCTTGCACCTTTGACTACACTTTGTAGGTTGACTGGTCTTCTCAGCTCCACAAACTTATGAACTTCTAGTTATAGGCCTCTAAAGAAAAACTCCCTTTTAGATGTCTTTATCTAAGTTATGGTTGGTCCATCTCTTTAGTATGGATTGCATTCTAGAGGCATATGCATTCACCTATTCTCCAAAGGAATGACTTAAGTTCATGAACTCCTCTTGCATCCACTCTTCAAAACCTTCACACCTAAATTTGGTAAGAAATGATAGCATGTGCCAAACTTCCATACACTAAAAAGAGATACACCTTTGAAAGTGGTAAAGAATATTGCCAATCAATGCTCTGGGATTTTGGCATTACACTACAAGGATATGAGAAAATAACGACTGCCAATTCCGATGCAAATCAATGGTGTTGCTATTTGCATTGCAATTGCAACGCAAATAGTGACGGTACTCAGAGTTAAAAAAATGGTCAAAACGCGAGCGCGACATTTTGTTGCGAAGAGCGAAAGAGAGAGCAAAAGAGATCGTGAGTTTGTAAGGGAGAGAGAGAAAGAGAGAAAGAGAGAGAATGAGATCTTCTCATCGTCGCCGCTGCCCTGTCGGAGTTCGCAAAGAAGAGGAGGAAGTGCACGAAGGTCGAAGAGGGACCGTCGCAAAGAGGAGACAAAGAATCCATCCTCGGGCCTTTGCAATGAGTACATTGCTCCCTCTTGGTTTGTTCTTATTCTTTCTTCTTTTCTTTTGTTTGTTTTTGTTGAGAATGAGGTGCATCGAGGGAGAAGAAGAAAGGAAAAGGAAGAAAGAACGAGAGAGAGAGAGAGAGGGAATAAACATGAAACATAATAAAGAAAGAGAAAGAGAGAGAGAGAGAGAGGGAGGGAGAGAGAGGAGAATGAATGAGAAAACACGAGGGGGCAGAGAGAAACAGAGAGGGTTTGTTCTTGTTCTTTCTTTTTTTGTTTGTTTTTTTAAGAATGATGTGTATTGAGGGAGAAAGGGAGGAAATGAGATAGGAAATGACAGAGGGAGAAGAAGAAAGGAAAAGAAAGAGAGAACGAGAGAGAGAATACAACATGAAAGATAACAAATAAACAGAGAGAGAGAGGGAGGGAGAAAGGAGAATGAGTGAGAAAACATGAGGGGTGAAGAGAAACAAAGAGAGGGTTTTTCTTGAGAATGAGGTGCATTGAGGGAGAAATTTAGGAAATGAGAGAGAGATAATAAAAAAGAAAGAGAAAGAGAAAACGAGAGAGAGAGAGAGAGAGAGAATAAACATGAAATATAACAAAGAAATGGGGAAAGAGAGAGAGAGGGAGAGGGAAGGAAAGAGAAGAATGATTGAGAAAACTTAAGGGGGTGGAGAGAAACAAAGAGAGGGGCAAAAAAGAAAGAGAGAGAAAGAAAGAAAGATAGGAAATGAGAGAGGGATAAGAAGAAAGGAAAAGGAAAAGAGAATAAGAGAGAGAGAGAAAATAAACATGAAAGATAACAAAGAAATGGGGAGAGAGAGAGAGAGGGAGAGAGGAGAATGAGTGAGAAAACATAAGGGGATGGAGAGAAATAAAGAGAGGGGCAACAAAGAAAGAGAGAGAGACGGAAAGAAAGATAAGAACTGAGAAAGGGAGAAGAAGAAAGGAAAAGGAAGAGAGAACGAGAGAGACAGAGAGAGAGAATAAACATGAAAGACAACAAAGAAATGGGGAGAGAGAGAGAGAGGGAGTGAAGAGAATGAGTGAGAAAACATAAGGGGGTGGAGAAAAACAAAGAGAGGGGCAACAAAGAAAGAGAGAGAGAAAGAAAAAAAAAGGGGAGAGAACATAAAATGAAGAGTGCAAAGAAAGGTTCAAAGAATTGGAGAGAAAACCAAGACTTTAGTTGATGTTAATTTTGTTGAGTTACAAGAGAAGAAATCTCTTCTCAAAAAAATTAAGAAAGAAAAAGAGAATGAGAAAAAAAAATATTTGTTGTAATGTAGGCAAAATGGAAAATAATGAAGGTCATAATGTTCAAGATCGTGAGGCATAGCGATGGATGGAGTATCCGAGCCAATCCACCACTTGGAAGACACTACCTAGTCTATACTATCAATACCAAAGGAGATAGGTAGCCTTTCAGACTTTCCTACAATCTTGGAGCCTAAGATGGAGGTAATGATTGATGCATTGATGCCCATGGATGTCAATACATCTAATCGGCTTAGAGAGAAAGCATCCATACCATTATATGATGGGTGCCGAGTATCTCGCTTGAAGACATTGCTTGCGCTCCTAAGTGTGCAAGAAAATAATGAGAAGAGCAATGTGTGTGTGGCCGAGTTGTTCAGTACCTTCTACGTATGCTTCATTGATTTCTTTTTTGTACCATTATAAAAAACAATTGTGCTTTTTCAAGATGTTTTATGATTTCTTTTTAGGTTGCTAAAGTATCATATATTACCACTTGAAAATACCATGTCTGATTCTCATGATGATGTGCGACATGTTTTAGGAAAGCTTGGCATGGACTAAAATAACATCAATGCATGTGTCAACAATTGCATGTTGTTTCAAGGAGAGTACGAGACTATGGAGACATGTCCAAAGTGTGGTACTCACAGGTATCGATAGGACTTGCAACGGAAAACCATCCCTCAAAAAGTTCTTAGAAACTTTTCACTTATCCCTCGTATACATCACATGTTTCTTACGTTGGGCTTAGAAAGCTTGACAATGTGGCATGCACAGAATAGATCCACAGATAGAGCCCAACAAATATCAGTGAATTCATGTGCATGGAGCCACATTGACTCTACCTTTCTAGGCTTTGCACGAGAGCCAAGGAATATTCGGGTCATTCTTGCTATGGATGGCGTGAACCCATTCGGTCTCCACTCAAATTCTTATAGTGTGTGTCTTGTAGTCATCGTTAACTATAGCATCCTGATTTTGTGGGAGGAGGAGGTCATTGTGGAAGATATGAGCAAGCATGATGGTCGACGGTCCACTGCCAATATACGAGCCATTCTCATGTGGAACATGCACGACTTTTTGGGATTCAGGGAGTGCTCAGGTAAGTAGTCTTCCATTCTCATTTGTCATATCTATCATAGCTCGTGCAAGTTTGTATTCATAGGATAGAGGTGTTGGAACATATCTGGTTACATTAGGTTATCATGCATGTCCATTGTGTGGGCCACAGTTAGACTCCCAAAAGTCACAAACCATGAAGAAGATGGTATATTAAGGACATGCTTGTTAACCCCAAGCCGAGAAGGCGGAAGGATGAATGAAAAAACAAAAAGAAGATGGAAAAGGAGCAAGGACACGCAGGCGGTCTCCAAAGCTAAGCCGGGGCCAAAAGCGTAGTTTTAAATAAAAGGCGCCTCAAAAACTCCAAAAACTCTCGTAAAAGAGTGTCAGGCTCCCTCCTGTGCCACCTGTAAAAGAATAGTCAAATATAGGCCTAGGGCATGAAGCAAAAAGAGGAAATTAGAAAAAGGGACCTTGCCACAATGGCCAGTCATGTAAAAAAGGATGGGCGCCCATGGGGTTTTAGGGTTTGTATATATAAAGTTCAAAAAGTGAATGGAAGCTCATTATTTGGTGTGTGCCCAACAAGAGCTCTTCTCTTCTTCTCTTCTTCTCCTCTCCTTGCTTGTGTATGCTCTTGAGAGAGGGAGTGATTGTGAGTGTGAGGGAGTGAGTGAGTGGGAGTGAGGGATCAAGGGGATGAAGCTCTTCACCATCTCCTCTTCTCTTCCCTTCTCTTTCCTTCTCTTGCGCACGCGGCTATGGCGGTTGGAGCTTGGAGATGGAGGAGGCTTGAGCATGCTTGAGCTAGCATCTAGGATCGTGGAGCTACCAGAGTGCACAAGAGAGGAGGCAACTCATATCGGCATCAAGGTAAGCTCACTACACTCATAGGATCGAGGGCGTGTCGGCTATGTGAGAGGTAGCCATTAGAGCTTGCTTAGAACGCTTGAACAATAAGCGGTCTGTGGGTCTTGGCAATTAAGCGAAAGCTCCCACATTTTGGTTCCATTTTCGCGACCAACAGATTCAAGCTTGAGCGCTTGTGCGCCCCATATCAACCATCGAAGTAAGGGATTCTCCCCCGAAACGGAGCTTGAGGTAGGTAGGAAGGTTGGGTGTTTTGATCTTTGAAACAAGTATTTTGGGTTAGTTTGTTTGTTTGATGATTGGAAAATAGGGAGAAATCATTTCAGTTTGTTGCTTTTGATTCTCGTTGCATTTAGTATAGGATAGGATTAGGAAATCAAACCGAGAAAGGGTAGGTTTACTATTGCAAACAGGGCAAAACAAGGCATAAAACAGGCAAAAAAATTTGGCAAAAAGCTAGCTTGGGATACTTAATGTCGGCAAATGAGTGATTGAGAGTGTCAAAGCCCTGCCCAGAAAGGGGTTTAAGGGCCAGGAGGCCAAGGGAGAGCTCATTTGCAACCGTTGTAGTGAGAGAGAGAGAGAGAGAGACTGCAAAGATTCGATTCAATCGCATCATCAGAGAGCCTACCGCTCACCCCAGGTATACCAGTCACTTCCCTTGGTGCCTTAGCCAGGATCTAGAAGTTTGTGCTGGGGATGATTGCCTAACTAGGGAGATTCGATCGAAATCGTCATTGCACGGCATTCGTCGCCCATTCAGACCTCGACCCGAAAACTCTAATCGGCCCTCGGACCCATACTCAACTCGGCCCATCCGAGTTACTCCACTCGGCCCTTTGACCAAACCAACACTCGGCCCAAAGTCCACTCGGCCCAGGACCCGACTTGGCCCTCGGCCCAACATCTGGCTCGGCCCGTCCGAGTTACTCCACTCGAATCTCAGCCTACGAAAAACTTTTTGCACTCGGGCAAGTGCCATTTGGCCCGTCCGAGTCACTCGCTCGGCCCCTACAATTCAGACCAATTGTTGGGCCAAGTGTATGCCTAGCCCTGTCTCAGAGATTTGACTTGACCCAACTGGAGCTCAGCGGTGCAACCTGTCGTAAGCCCTCCTGGGCCTGATTCTGGTGCACCAAGTAGACAAAATCGTAAAGCATGGCCGCTTAATAGTTTGAGTGGGCTATTGCAATACCTAGAAACCCAGAGACCTAGAGGTAACCCGCCGAGCCATAAAACTCTGATCGAGCCAAAAAAAAAACCGGCAAGGCAATGTAACCAAAAGGCCCTAAATCCTGTCTAGATGGCCAGAGAATTGATCTACAAAGCCTATCAGGCCCGAGGGTGCATGAGACGCTTAGAGGCTGTTTGTTACACTCATCTTGAATTTCCGCACTTGAAGCGCACTTAAGAAAAACTGAAAGCCTAATTGAACACATGTGCACCAGAAAGAACACACACACAGAGTGGAGATAACTTAAGGATTGTATTTAATAAGTCAAGAAACTCACTCAGATAAGCCACTCAAGGAACCCACAAATAGGAGAGAACCCACGAATGGAGACAAACCATCAACATGCAAAGTAGGACCAAACAAGCAACGCAAACGAAGGGGATTTGACAAACCCACTCAATCCAATCGATAGCTTGGCAAAGCACAAGAACTTGACTATGGCAAAGGAAAGCTTGAACCGCACGTCTAACGAGGAACTCGACTTGGGCGTCTTCCCAGAGGCTATTCAACAATTGGTCAGTAGCTACGATGCGCACGCCCGATATGAGCACCGCAATCGGACAACAAATGCTATCATCGCAGACTTAGAAGAAGAGAGGAAGCTAGCCCATAAGGTGTTGCAAGGCATAGCCGCGCACAATAGAGACCAGCAGGCCAGGAGTCAAAGGCAAAGCACGGAGTTGCGTGAGGTACATCAAGTGCTAAACTTAGCCGGTAGAAACCTTACGGATCACGAGAGAGCCCTGGAAGGAGACTTAACGCTGAGTGAACTTCTTATGAAGCGATTATTAGACAACACCGCAGTAGAGCAAAGTGCTACAACATTGGCCACCTCACTGCTGGCAGGGTTAGGAGCAACCCAAGGCTCTAAGAGCTAGTCTAAAATCTCAATAGTCGCAAAGCAGCTCAACAAGTACCAACCCCATGACGACCCATACAGCTTTGTAGAGAAGTTCAAGCAAGTCTGCAAAGCCAACGGCCTCAGCGACCTGACTCAGTGTTCTCAAGTGTTCGGACTCTGCTTAGGTAATAAGGACAGGACCTGGTATACAAGCTTAGATGGTGCAGAGTGGGCAAACTTCAATAGCCTCAGGAATCTCTTCATTAAGAGATTTGCCGAGCCTAGATACTCCACCAACAATCTGCTAGTACGATTGATGAATGTCAAGCAGAAAGAGAAGGGGGACATCCGTGATTACATAACCCACATAAGGAGCCTCTTCAAGAGAATCCCTACAGGTGAACGACCGATTGAAAGAGTATTTTCAACTGTGTTCATCAGTGGAATTAGAAACGAGGAACTGTATAAGGCTTTGGCAGCCAACTCGAGCTTGCAACAAGACACGCTAGCTAGGTTTTTGAGGAAGCTATCAGAGTTGACGATCAACTGAAAGAGAGGAGCTCCAGGAGCTCCAACTCAGAAGAAACCATCTCGTGAGGTTTGGAAAGAGCACCAACCTCTGGTGAGCGACTAGTCCCATCGTCCCAAGATAAGGGGAAGGCCACCGACATGAACCACGACTTGGCCGATGTCAAGATGGAGATAGTCAAGCTGCAAGACCTGTGGAGACGACCAACACGGCCACACATCCAATGTGTGTACTGTGGCGGAAATCATTTGCCAGCCGAGTGTCAATACCCTCGGTCAAGACCTTGCACTAACTACGACAGGTTCGATCATGACACTATGCACTGCAAATTGCCCATTCAGTCATGACACTATGCACTGCAGATTGCCTAGGAAACTTCCGTACTCCCAACCATATGGTCAGCCTTACCTAGCAAACAGACCACAACCACTTTTCGGAAGGGGAGCCCAATTGGCCCTTCCTGCACCTAACGACATTAAATGGACATAAACCCTACAGGTATACCTAGGCCACCCGGTCCCTATGTGACCCATCCACCAAGTGACGCTCCAATCCACTACGTGGAAGAGCCAAATGAGGAAGAAACTTACTTATACCCTTATGTCTCTCACGGCGAAGAGGGAAACGCCGTCCTTATGGATTATCGACCCGTACTAGTGATGGCATTAGGGAGAGGATGAGGTAGGAAGGTAGACGCAGGATCTAATCATCTGTTGGATCTGTGGTCACCCAGGCCATGTCTCATCACGTTGCCCCAAGAGGACGAGGTAGGAAGGCAGACACAGGATCTAATCATCTATTGGATCTAATCATCTGTTGGATCTGTGGTCACCCAGGCTATGTCTCATCACGTTGCCCCAAGAGGGAGCAGTAGAACTGAGACAAAGCTGACCTAAGGTGTGTTGAGTGTGGAATCACCCATCTCTTCGTCGACTTCCCAAAGCGGAAACCTTCTGCAAATTCAGCCGAAGTACCATCTGTCCCATTGGGGCTGTTCGACGTCGAGAACCTTGATGGGGAGGACACACCCATCCCGTTGCGGGTCATGACCCATGCCCAGTCAAAGCAGGCTGGCATATCACTACTAGGGCCCAGCAACCTCGATGTAGCCTTGACGGGAAAAAAGAGCCGCAGGCAAAGGAAGAGGAGGCCGGAGGATAAGATCGCACTGAAAGCTGAGAGTGCTCAACTCTGCCTATTGGAAAGAAATTCAAGGACACAAAGACGGAAATTTTAGTCCCCCAAGACGGCCGAAAAGGGAAGTGCCAAGGTAGGGGAGTACCCGCATCCAAAGCGCCAACTCGAGGCCATAGAGAAGGTGAAGGACTGGGTAAAAGAGGCCCAAGAGCACTTAAGAGACATTGAGCCCATCCTAGAGGACGAGAGCGAGGATCTCATCAGCATGAGCACGGCAGACTCACCCCCTCGACCAAAGTCAAGAAGGGCAACCGCACCACAAACAGCACCCCTTAGGGCAAGCCTTGATGCTACAGGCCCACAAATCAGTCACGGCCATTGGCCAGGACAATTCAGCGCAGGAGAGGGATGAGCAGCCGATAGCCTTCTCACCACGCTAGTAACCATCCCATTGACGTTAAGCCTAGGAGACCTGCTTAAGCAGCACCCCACCCTATGGCAAAACCTCAAGCAGTGGGTCGAGGAATCACGAGAACAAGCGTCGGATCTGCAGGATCAAGACATAGAAACACAAATACCGAGTCTAACGCTACACTCTGTGCCAAAATCCTTGCACGTTAATGCTTTCTGAGAAGGCACCGAGATGCATGCAATGTTACCAGTCCTAGCCTTAGGAGACACAACAAGAAAGGGGATCATAGACATGGGAGTCGGGGTTAGTGTGCTAAGCCATACAATACTGCAGACCTAGGGAAATCCACCTGTTGAGACCGCTTGATTTAATGTCACGTTAGCAAACAACATGAGTGTGAGGCCATTCGGGGTACTTAAAAATTGGCCAGTGAAAATTGCAGGTGTCCAGTTCTTTGTCGACTTTATAGTCATGAAGGGGATGGACTACAATGTCCTGTTAGGCCGGCCCTGGATAAGCAATGCTAGAGTTATTGAAGATTGGGGTAATGGCTTGATATTCTTAGGCAACAGGACAGAAGCTGTGAGGGTGGAGATAGACACTTGGAAAACCTCACCAGTCAACTTGGATGCCATCTCCTCGATGCTCAAGGGTGACAGTCAGGTCTTTTGAGATGGCAAGCTCAACACGTGCAGACATTGATAATGGACCACCATGCTAGATGGGTCCGCACGTCTACACTTAGCATCTTGGTGGTCATTATGATACTCACATGGCCACTGACTTATCACTTATTATATTTAGTTTGTTACACCTACCTATAGCTGGCAAAGACATAGCGCCAGTCGATTAGTGTAGGCGGTTATGCATTGTTTGACTTAGTAGGCCACTTTCCTTTATGTTGTATCTTATCTATACTTTGTGTACATTGGATAGTGTGTGGAAGAAGAAGAAAGAAACCAGCAAGAAAACGTTTTGGCCTCCAAAGCAAGCAAGCAATGGGTAAGAAGCTCTCCCATTCTTCCACTCTCTCTCTTGGAGAGTGCTTGTGGAGACACCGGAAGCAGAAATCTCAAATTATTGTGAGTCAGGCCCCATTTTAGAGCCGCAAGGTTGCGCACATTAGTTTCAGAGTACACTGTGATTTCAGCTATATTGACCAAAAGTGGGTGCACAGGTTACAGATTGCGAATCTATAATTTTTGAGGCGTTTACAGGAAGGAAACATAAGGTTTATCTGCAAACAGGTTGCAGATTACATGTACTATTGAGCAATCAGTGAAAAAGGTTGCTTCATGTAGTGCTGTGCACGTGTTGTGAAAGATTGCAGAAGACTAGCTTGCTATGTTGTATCCTTGTTTGTGATAAATGGCAGAGAACATTGGAAATCTGATTATTAAGAAGCTCGACAAGAACAACTACCCTTCATGGAAGTTTCGTGTGACGAACTTCCTTATTGGAAAGAGCCTTTATGAGTTTGTCTCAGGTCTCAGGTGAAGAAAATGAGCCAGAGCTGGGTATCCCTCCGACTGTAGATGAGTTAAAATCATGGAAAGACTGGAATGCGAAAGACAAAAAGGTGATGTACTGGCTATCTGAAGTAATTGATAATACTATGCTGGGACATATTAGGAATGCAAAAACTTCACATGCAGCTTCAACAATTTTTTAGAGCATGTTTTCAGTAAATAGAAAGGCACGAAAGATTCAACTCAAGCAAGAGTTGAATGCCTTGAAGAAAGGGAAAATGTCTATCAATGAGTATGTTTTGAAGGTGAGGAGCATTGCAGATGCCTTAGCAACGATTGATGCAATGCCGGATGATGATGATTTGGTTTCATCCACTCTGAGTGGCCTTAACAATGAGAAGGTATGGAAATCATTTGTTACTTCAGTATATGTACGGAAGCCATTTCCAGATTTTTATGAGCTGATCTCTCTCATGATTACTGAAGAGATCAATATGCAGGGTGATTCGTCTGAAAGAAATGGTGAGCAGGTCCAAGCATTTTACTCGAGTTTAGGAAGGGGACGTGGACGATCCTCTTCGAGAGGCCATGGTATGGGACGTGCTGGCGATAACCAGCAAAACAGGTTCACTCAACAGTTTGGTGAAATGCAAGCTTCTGAAGGCAGAGGAAACTTTAGAGGCAAGGGGAGCTCTAGAGGAAGAGGTGGATGGCAGAATAGAGGTTCTGGAAATTCTGCTACTATTGTTTGTCATTATTGTGGCAAAATAGGACATATTGCAGCCCATTGCTATGCAAAGAAGGATGATATTCGCAGTGGTAAATTGCAGCAAGGAAACTATGCATCGTCTTCACGACAGAATGAAGACAAAAATGAGCGTCTGTTTGTTATGCAGCATATGATGATGCAGTTACAGGAAAGGGGACACATGAGATGTATGGTATGTCGATTTAGGTGCATCTAATCATATGACTAGTCATGTTGAATGGTTTGGAGAGATGCAGGACTTACAAAACCCAGGTTATGTACAGATGGGTAATGATTCATGCCACCCAATTTTACACATTGGAAAGGTTCCCTTGTCCTTGTATGATGGCCAGACAAAGAGTCTGACAGATGTATTACATGTGCCATCAATTACAAAGAATCTAATATCTGTTGGCCAAATGGTAGAGTAGGGATTGCAGGTTCAATTCAATGCAAAAGGTTGTTTTGTAGAAGACTTTAATGATAAGTGCAGATTAGTCGCAAAAGGAAGTAGAGCACTTTAGATGTTGGAATTCCTGCAATGGATGCTACTGTGTATGCTAAAGGAAAAGGAGTAGTTGCAGATATTGAAATATGGCATAAACGTATTGGACATGCAAATGTGCAAAGACTGAAATTAATGTAGTCTAGAGGATTGGTTGCAGGGTTTCCTTCTTTTAGAGTTGCAGAATTGCATAAAGTCTGTGAAGCATTCAAGTTTGGTAAGCAGGCGAGACAACCCTTCTCGCATGATAGAGAAGTGAGGAGCATAAATATACTTGATGTAGTACATACAGATGTTTGGGGGTCTACACAGAATGTATCTCTTGGTGGCAGCAAATACTTTGTCATATTTATTGATGACTATTCAAGAAAGTTATGGGTATACTTCATGAAGGAAAAAAGTGATGTGCTTGAGCACTTCAAATCTTTTAAGGCAGCTGTTGAAACGGAAACACACTTAAAAGTAAAGTGCTTGAGATCAGATGGAGGGGGAGAGTACCTCTCTAATGAGTTCAGTGGCTTCTTGAGGACTCATGGGATAAAGAGGAAATTTACTTGTAGGTATACCCCACAACTGTTGAGATTCAGCAATCACACTCACTAACAGCCTCTTTGTATGGAGCTTCAGGGCCAAGGACATGCAGGCTTACCTATCCCATATGCACAGTGGTGCCTACTATAGTTTCCTACTTTCCTATAAAGCATTGTACTTGCTTCCTTTTCTTAATGCAATATAGTACTCTTTTCTTATCAGTAAGTGTCAGTGTCATTGTCCACATACACAAGATTGTGTTTATGAGTCCAAGTCTCAATCTTGGAACCTAATTCACTTGTGTAACAAACAGTGTCTTTGTCTCCTACATCATGAGTTTACTCTTCTCCTTCCATCCACCATAACTCACTGCCATGTCCTAGATCCCGCTCATTCTCACATGGTATCAGAGCACAATCGGGCATGGCCTAGCGTTGAGTGGTAAAAAGGCCAACCACGGGAATGATGTTTTGCTCCTAGATAGCTTGCGGGTCAATTGGAGTTCTGGACACCCCTTGCTAGGTCTAGAATGGAGTTGAATACCTCCATGGCCCCCAACTTATGGGCATGTTGGGAGATCCTATTCTAGATAAAGGATTGAATTTGTGGTGCCATGAGATTTGGACCAATTACTTCTGCATGGCAGAAGAGATACTTCTGTTGGACAGAAGGGATACATAATTTCTCCTGTATGGGTGGGGGACAAAGATTAACTTGAAGATAAGTTAAGGAACTTGTTTAAACTTGTTTGTCAAATAGATTGCTTGCTCTGTTTTCGTGTTTGTGCTATAAGTTATGCGAACGAACCATATTCCCTAAAACAATTAATTAGTGAAGCTGGCTTTAAGTGTCACACATAAATATGGTAGGACTTAATTAGAAAACTAAAGCTATTAAGGGAAGCAGGTGGGCAGAACCCCCGACGGGTCCATCCTACGGTAGGGTGGTCTCAAAGAACTGGGAGGCTTCTCACAAGGTTTACCGTCTTCGACCTTTAGAAATTGTTAGGATCGAATCTTGATTCATGCCATTTTAGGGGACCGGAATGGGAATATGCCCTATGAGCAGAGAGGTTTAGCGGCACATCCCTCTCGTTTCACATTCTCTTTGAACCAAGTGCGGCATGGTTTTGCTTCGGATTGGTTATCTCTATGTAAAGTAGGATGTTCAGGATCCCAATGCTAGAATGATGTTAGGAGACCTTGGCCACTAGGAGCCCAAATTTTAGGTCGATCCTAGTGGGTTTGGCCGTGAACGTTCCGTTGCGAGGTGGATTTGAGAAACCCTAGGCGACAAAACTCAGAACATTCCATGGGGGTGCCGGGCGCAGTGACGCTTAGATTTGTTTCTCGATAGACTGTTAAAAGCATGCTTGGATAGCCAATGGGTGGGCACCTTACAATTCTCTTCTTAGAACTAGATAATATCCATGGTATTGCTCATGATTCTGTTAAAACTAGGTCATCTCTCTTTATTAATAAGTTCTCATTCATCATTACATATTATCTAGCCTTCCTAGAAGGGAATATTTCGTCGTTCTTTTTCAACATTCCTAGGATCCATACCTCTCAATTGAAATTCTTCTTATCCTATTGCATTTGATATTCAAGTTAGAATTCTTCACTTTAACACATCCCTAGAACTTTCTCTCCCACTATTTAAGCATCTAACCTAATCTTCAGCCTCTCAATTGTCTTCTTAAAACTAGGTCATCTCCCTTCATGAACAAGATCTCATTCATCATTGCATATTTTTTGGCCATTCTAGAAGGAAATACTTCTTTCTTTTTTCTAGGTCCCTAGGATCCATACATGTTAATAAAAATTTCACATCTAGGGCCAAGGCTCTCTTCATTGATATATAAAAACATCTACACTGGCAAAAAACATCATTGTGATAACCTCCTATGTCACTTCATGTGCAATAAGATTCTTCTTCTCATTAGTGTGCTTAAATCTCCAAACTTCAAGTCTCTTGAAAATTCTTCTTATCCTATTACATCTCAACTTCAAGTTAGAATTTTTCACTCAACACATCCCTAGAACTTGCTTCTTCACTATTAAAGCATCTAAATTAATCTTTAACCTCTTGATTATGCTTGTTGAACTAGGTCATTTCCTTTGGTACTCTTCTTAGAGCTAGGTCATCTCTCTTCATGAACAAATTCTCATTCATCATTTCATATTTTCTAGCCCTACTAGAAGGGAATACTTCTTTCTCTTTTCCATGTTTGTACGTAGGAACCATACTTGTCAAAATAGAATTTCTTCCTCTATAGCTAAGGCTCCCTTTCTTAATACATAGAAACCTCTACATTGGCCATAAAAATCATTTGTGATAGCCTCCTATGATGCATCATGTGCAATAACATTCTCTTTCTTCTTAGTGAGCCTCAATCTCCATGCTTCAAACCTCTTCAAAAGTTTTCTTATCCTATTACGTATCAATTTCAATAGTATAATTCTTTACTTGACACATGTTAACCTCACCACTACAAGAAAGCGAGAAAAAGTGGAAAAGCACAAGTCCGGACCTAGAAAAGGTGGCCTAGGAGGATATCAGACACAACAAAAGAGGCAGGAAGGAGAATGACTAAAAGCGCAAAGGTGGCCTCAAAAATCAAGTCAAAGGAAAAAGTGCATTTCAAATACAAGGCGCCGCGAAAACTTTTATAAAAGAGCACTAGGCTCCCTCCTGTGCAAATTGTAAAAGGGTAGACATGCATAAACTGAAGAAATAAACCAAGTAGAAGGGAATGGGAAAAAGGACCTTGCCACAATGGTAGGTCATGTAAAAAAGGGAATGGGTGCCCATGGGATTTTAGGGCATGTATATAATGTTTAAAAAGTGAATGAGAGCTCATTCTTTGGTGTGTGGCAAAGTGGACTCTTCTTCTTCTCTCCTTCTCTTCTCTTCCTTGCTTGCTTGGAGTGTGAGTGTGTGAAAGTGAGGGATCTTGGAGGTGAAGCCCTCCTCCATCTCCTCTATTCTTCTTCTCTTCTCTTCTCCTCTCATCTCACGTGTGGCTATGGAGGATGGAGCTTGGAGGAAGAGGTTTGGGGATGCTTGAGCTTGCATCACGAATCGTGGAGCTACTAGAGTGCTTGAGAGAGGAAGTAACTCAATCGGGCATCAAGGTAAGCTCACTACACTCATAGAGAGGGATAACACATTGGCTATATGAGAGATAGCCATTAGTGCTCACTTGCAACACTTGAACAAATAGGCGGTCCATGGGTCTTAGCAATTGAGCATGAGCTCCCAACATTTTGGTTCCATTGCCGGGACCAACAGATTCAAGCTTGAGCACTTGTGTGCTTCATATCGAGCATCGAAGTAAGGGTTTCATTCCCCAAACTAGAGCTTGAGGTAGGTAGAAAGTTTTGGGTGTTTAATCTTCACAACAAGTAAGTATTTGGGTTATTTTGATGGTTGGATGAGTAGGAGAGTAGGAGAAATATTGTTGCATTTAGAGAAGGTTAAGGTTAAGAGACCGGTTGGCAAAGCATAGAGTTTGTTGCTATAAAAAAGGCCAAACAAGGCATAAATCAAGGAAAAATGGGAAGAACGAGTGCCTAAGCGGATTGAGGTTGATGAGTGAGGGGGTAGGAGTGGCAAGAACCTTGCGGGGAAGGGATTTAATAGCCAAGAGGCCAAAGGAGAGCTCATTTGAAACCCTGGTTGAGAGAGAGAGAGAGAGAGAGAGAGAGAGAGAGAGCCCCATTGTGTGGATCTGCTTCAATCGTGTCACCGATAAGTTTGTTGCCCATTGCAGGTATACCCACACCTTCTCCTTCATGCATAGGTAGGATTTGGAAGTTCTTAGCAAGTGTGAAGTTTGCAATAACTCGGTTCGACGAATTTTTCATCGTTTCAGAAAAAACATGATACATTCGGCCCGTCCTAGTGACAACAATTCTAGACCGTCTCAAAATCGCGGCCCTTGGCCCTCTTGTCTTTGGCCACTCAGCCTATCTTACTTGGACACATAAAAATTTGGCCCTCCGGTCCACTCAGGCAAGCTGACATTCATAGCCAAATTCACCATTCGGACTAACTTGCATTCGGCCCACCCACACTCGGCTATCATAGTCATCCACTTGGCCAGACTAAGTACAACTCGTCTAAATTCCATATTTGGTCTTGGTCCACTCGAGCCACTCGTGCTATTCGCCCTGGCCCAATTTGGCTTGGTTTCACTTGGTACGTGGCCTTTGGCTGCTTGGCCTATCTGAATTCCATATTTGCCCTCGGCCCACTCGTGTTATTCGCCCTGGCCCAATTCGGCTTAGTTTCACTCGGCCGCTCGGCCCATCTGAGTCAATCACTCGGCCCCTGCAATTTGGACATGTTGGGCTGAGTGTTTTAAAAATTTGGACTAGACCCACCTAGATACCGACCGTACAGACACACAAAGACCATACAGACACTTGAGACACCTTTTTGGCATAAGTAACAAAGGAATCAGTGAGACACAGATGTAGAGGCGACACTAGTCGACCATCTAGCAATCTGGTTCATTAGTGACATCAAGCGGAATCATAGAGTCCAAACGAATCTTGACTGAGTGGAGGGCATAGCAAAGAACCCTATGAACCGACAAAGATGAACAAAAACCACTGCTAAGGCCAGAAACCAAGCATTCAAGCCTATCAAGCTAAGCCCAGAGAGTGCAAGAACTGAGTAGACACTTTGTTTTCTCACTCACTCTGATTTCCAACCCTCGAAACACACTTGAGAAGAGCTAAAAGCCGGATTTATCACAGTGCATAGAAAAAACACACATGCACACACACGCATAGAGTGAGGGTAAGTTGAGGACTGGTTGTAATTAACAAGGAACTCACCCAAACATAAGAACTTGAAGGAACCTACCAGTAAGAGAAGAAGACATAGACGGATAATTGAATTTCCAAAAGTAGGGCTAGGCGAAGAACACGACCGAAGAGTCGAACACAGCAAGGATCGACACTATCGGGGAAGTAGATCTACACGACCTCATCAACTTGATCAACAACTTGGTATAATGGGAAGTCTTCAACATGAAAGAGGGCAGCTCAGGCCGTAGAAGCAATGAGGAACTTCCGAGGCGATCCAGCAACTAGTGAGCAAATATGATGCCCAAACCTAGCTAGAATACCACAACAGACCTGCAAAGCCTAGCCGCATACAACCGAACCAAAAAACTAGGAGTTTATGCTAGAGCATAGAAATGCAAGAGATCTAGAGAGTGATAACCCTAGTAGGTAGATATCACACAGAGGGCGAGAGAGTGTTAGAAGGAGACCTCACGCTGAGTGAGCTGACTGCTAGATAACATCGTAGTAGAACAAAGTGCTGCATCATTGGTAACATCACTACTATCAAGGTTGGGAGTCAACCAAGGCTCTAAGATCCAATTGAAAATCACTGTGGTAGCATAGCAGCTGGTGGATAAACGCCAAGAAACTGACAACCCATATAGCTTTGTGGAGCAGTATGAGTAGGTCTATGAGGCCAATGGCCTCACTGTTCCTACTCAATGCTCCCAATCTTTCAAACTGTGATTAGGTGACAAGGGCCACCTAGTACACAAGTCTAGATGCTGTGGAGCAAGCCTATTTCAACGGCCTAAAAAATCTCTTCATTAAGAGATTTTCCAAACCTGGGTACTTCGATAACTTGCTAGTACAACTCATGAATTTCAAGCAAAGAGAGAAAGAGGACATCCAGGATTACATGATTCATGTGAGGAGCCTCTTCAAGAGAATCCCTATGAGCTAGAGACCAACTAAAAGAGTGGTGTCCACGGTATTTATTAATGAAATACGAAGTGAAGAGCTCTACAAAACCTTGGACAATAACTCAAGCTTGCAGTGAGATGCACTGGCGAGGGTCTTTGATGAAGCTATTAGAGTGGATGACTAGCTCAAAGAGAGAAGCTCCATGAGCTTAAATCGAGAAGAGTCCAGCGCTAGGGGTTTTGAGAGGGCTTCAATGTCAAGTGAGAGATTAGACCCAAGAGATCAAGATAAAGGGAAGGGCACCAACTCAGGACAAGAGCTAGCAGAGATGAAGATGGAAATATCTAAGCTACAGGAGATGATGAGATGACCGACTCACCCACACATTCAATTTATGTATTGTGGTGGAAACCACCTACCAACCGAGTGTTAGGACCCTAGGTCGTGACCTTGTGCTAATTGCAGTAGGTTTGGCCATGACGCCATGCATTGTCAACTACCTTAGAGACTCCCATACCCACAACCCTATGGTCAACCCTACCTTGCAAACATGCCATCAAAATTCTTGGAAAGGGGAGCCCCATTGGCTCTCCCAGCACCTAGTGATGCTAAGCTGACCATCCATAGGATGGACATAAATCCTACATGCATTCCTAGACCATTAGGACCCTACATAACCCATCCACCGAGCCACAACACTGCTTGTTGGAAAGAAGGTCATTGACGTAGAGGTAGAGATGTTGGCTCCATGGTTGACTAAGAAGGGAAGTGTTAAGGTCAGGGAGTACCCCATGTCAAGAATCGCTTGGTGGGGGGACCCTTGAGCTGATGCGCCAAACACACACTGTATACACAAGAGGAAGCTCACTCAAAAACACAAGAAGAGAGATGGAGGCCAAAACGTTTTCTTACGGGTTTCTTCTTCTTCTACCACACACTATCCAATGTACACAAAGTATAGATAAGATACAACATAAGGGAAAGTGGCCTACTAAGTCAACACTGCATAACCGACTACACTAATCGATTTGGCGCTATGTCTTTGCCAGCTGTAGGTAGGTGTAACAAACTAAATATAATAAGTGATAAGTCAGTGGCCATGTGAGTATCATAATGACCACCAACGTGCTAAGTGTAGACGTGCAGATCCATCTAGCTAGGCGGTCCATCATCAATGTCCACATGTGTTGAGCTTGCCATCTCAACACTCCCCCTCAAGCTCAACTCTATCTTTGCAACTCCAAGTAAGCTTTAGAACTTCCAAAGCTTCTCTGCACCCAATGCCTTTGTAAAAATGTCAGCTATCTGATCCTGTGTGCTGACATATACCAAGTCAATCTCTCCTGCAAGTACCTTCTCTCTCACAAAGTGGTAATGCACCTCAATGTGTTTCGTCCTAGCATGGAACACTGGATTCCTAGCTAGCTGTATGCTGCTCATGTTGTCACAATGAATGACAACTGGACCATCTCCCTACACATCCAAATCTGCTAATAACTTTTGCAACCATACCACCTCACATGCTGCCATAGCAGCACCTCTGTACTTAGCCTTTGTACTCGATAAAGCAATTGTAGGTTGCTTTTGCTGCTCCATGTAACTGCTCTACTACCAAGGAAAAACATGAATCCACTTGTAGATCTTCTGTCTAACATGCTACCAGCCCAATCTGCATCTGTGTATCCAAAGACCTGTATGTCCTTACCTGCCTCATAAAAAAGTCCATAATGTAAAGAGGACTTCACATACCTCAATATACGTCTAATTGCATCCAAATGAGGCTTTCTAGGCATATGCATAAACAGATTGACAAGGCCAATAGCATAGCTCAAGTCTGGCCTTGTGATAGTCATGTAAATCAAACTCCCTACTATCCTCCTGAACATAGTAGGGTCTTCTATCTCATCCCCAACGTCAGCACTCAACTTCACATTTTGCTCCAATGGTACTAAAAAAGGCTTATATGCTGTCATACCATACTTGGATAACATATCCAAGTCATACTGCCTTTGGGATAGCCATATACCATCATCACATCTGATTACCTCAATACCAAGAAAGTATCTCAACTCACCCAAATCTTTCATCTCAAACTTATTCTTCAAGAAGTCCTTAACTTCAGCAATCCCATTGTCACTGTCACCTGTAATAATCAAGTCATCCACATAGATGACTATGATGACCAAACCTACATCTCTCTTTCTCACATAAAGTGAGTGATCATCATCAGAAATACAAAATCCAATATTGACAAGATACTCTCCAATCTTGTCAGACCATGCTCTAGGTGCTTGCTTTAGCCCATAAAGCGCCTTCTTTAACCTACACACATATGTGGGATGCTCTAAATTCTCATAACCTGCTGGCTGCTCCATATACACTTCTTCTTGCAATTCACCATGCAAGAAAGCATTCTTAACATCCATTTTCTGCAAACTCCAACCTTTGGCTACTGCCAAGGCAATTACACACCTAACAGTTGCCATCCTAGCAACTGGACTGAATGTCTCTTCATAATTCATGCCATATGTTTGAGCATAGCCTTTTGCAACCAGCCTAGCCTTATACCTGCTAACTGAACCATCTACATTATGCTTGACTTTGTAAAACCACTTATAAGCAATAGCTTTCTTACCCTTAGGTAAGGGTACCAAATCCCAAGTCTTATTGGCTTCTAATGCAGCCATCTCCTCATCCATTGCTGCATCCCAATGAGCATGACCAAGAGCATCCTCAAAACAAGTGGGCTCAACATCCTCAACTAGTTTCACCATATAAGCATAATGGTGAGCTGCATAACCTTCAAAACCAAGTCTTTTAATAGGGCATCTGACCCTGCTAGATCTGCATACCACCGGATCACTCAATGGAGCCTTTACATTACTATGAGCTCTCTGTACACCTGGCCTCCTGACTGAAGGAATGCCAAGCTCATCATCCAAACTCTCCTAACCACTAGAATCTCCATCCAATCCCAAATGACTAGTAGATGCATCATTACCATCCAGCACTTTCTTCTTTCCTTTGTCCTTCCTTGCAACACTTATAGATCCACCTGAAGATGTGGAACTACTCCTTAGTCTCCCAGACCAAGGGCTCACTATAGGTATAGTACCAGATGATGTTTCTGGCCCACTAAGACTCTGTGATTCTTGTTTTTCTTTTTGCACATAGCTGTCTTGATCATTATCATCATCTA
Source organism: Lygodium microphyllum (assembly GCF_053477565.2). Classification (NCBI taxonomy): domain Eukaryota; kingdom Viridiplantae; phylum Streptophyta; class Polypodiopsida; order Schizaeales; family Lygodiaceae; genus Lygodium; species Lygodium microphyllum. Next base: position 35,401,141 of record NC_141154.1, on the reverse strand, counting down.
ATACATCACCAGTAGATGCATACTAGCTGCCCATCTCATCAAAGATAACATCCCTGCTCACTCTAAACTCACCTTTGATAGGGTTATAACAGCGATACCCTTTCTGCTCTAAAGAGTATCCAATAAAAATACATTTTTCTGCCTTTGGATCAAGCTTCTTCCGAAGCTCATCTGGCACATGAACGTATGCAACACAGCCAAATACCTTCAAGTACGATACATCAGGCTTCTTGCCAGTAAAGCATTCTTCAGGAGTCATCCCATGAACTGCAGCTGTAGGAGTTCTGTTCATAATGTGGACAGCAGTATGGACAGCCTCAAACCAAAAATGTTTGGGCATATTCTTTTCAGCCATTAATGCACGTGCAACTTCTGCAATATGCCTGTTTTTTCTTTCTGCAACACCATTTTGCTGTGGGGTATATACCTACAAGTAAACTGCCTCTTTATCCCATGAGTCCTCAAGAAGCCACTGAACTCATTAGAGAGGTACTCTCCCCCTCCATCTGATCTCAAGCACTTTACTTTTAAGCGTGTTTTCGTTTCAACAACTCCCTTAAAAGATTTGAAGTGCTCAAACACATCACTTTTTTCCTTCATGAAGTATACCCATAAGTTCCTTGAATAATCATCAATAAATGTAACAAAGTATTTGCTATCACCAAGAGATACATTCTGTGTAGGCCCCCAAACATCTATATACACTACATCAAGTATATTTCTACTCACTTCTCTATCATGTGAGAAGGGTTGTCTTGCCTGCTTACCAAACTGGCATGCTTCAGAGGCTTTATGCAATTCTGTAACTCTAAAAGAAGGCAACCATGTAACCAATCCTCTAGACTGCATCAATTTCAGCCTTTACACATTTGCATGTCCAATACGTTTGTGCCTTATTTCAATATCTCCAACTACTCCTTTTCCTTTAGCATACATAGTAGCATCCATTGCAGGAATTCCAGCATCCAAAGTGAACATTCGGCCAACTCTACTTCCTTTTGCGACCAACCTGCTACTCCTTTTCCTTTAGCATACATAGTAGCATCCATTGCAAGAATTCCAGCATCCAAAGTGAACATTCGGCCAACTCTACTTCCTTTTGCGACCAACCTGCACTTATCATTAAAGTCTTCTACAAAACAACCTTTTGCATTGAATCGGACCTGCAACCTCTGCTCTATCATTTGGCCAACAGACACTAGATTCTTTGTAATTGATGGCACATGTAATACATCTATCAGACTCTTTGTCTGGCCATCATACAAGGACAAGGGAACCTTTTCAATGTGTGAAATTGGGTGCCATGAATCATCACCCGTCTGCACATAACTTGGGTTTTGTAAGTCTTACATCTCTCCAAACCATTCAACATGACTGGTCATATGATTAAATGCGCCTGAATCGACATACCATACATCATCATGTGACCCTTTCCTGTAACTCCATTCATCATATGCTGCATAACAAACAAACACTCATTTTTATCTTCTTTCTGTCATGAAGACGATGCATAATTTCCTTAGTGCAATTTACCACTACGAATATCATCCTTCTTTGCATAGCAATGGGTTGCAATATGGCCTGTTTTGCCACAATAATGGAAAAAATAGTAGAATTTCCAGAGCCTCTGTTCTGCCATCCACCTCTTCCTCTAGAGCTCCCCCTGCCTCTAAAGTTTCCTCTGCCTCTAGAAACTTGCATTTCACTAAACTGTTGATTGAACCTGTTTTGCTGGTTATTGCCAGCATGTCCCATACCACAGTCTCTCGAAGAGGTACTTGTCAAGATTGTGGGAGAGAAGGAAGGAGTCTCACTTGTATCTTTCTTGCTTGCACAATGGGGGAATACACACAAGGGTGGAGGCTGAAAACAGTTTTCCTCTTCTTAGTTGTGTAAGCCAAAAGAACTCTCATACAAAGAAATAGAAGAACCCTATATATGGGTCTCAAACCAAACTCAACTAACTAAGGTGGCATACTAACCAAGCCACGAACTAGAGTAGATAAGGATAGCTATCATGTAGCTATTATTCATGGGCGGTGTACCAACCGCGTCTGACAAGTCGGTGACATAAATACACAACGGTCACCCTGGCGTATCACGAGTGGAGCTCGATATCTCAACACTCCCCCTCGAGCTCAATCCCAATTCCTGCACACAAGCAGGTCTCTAAACTTGCGTAGCTTCTCTGTGCCCAATGCCTTCGTGAATATGTCAGCTACCTAATCCTCTGTGCTGACATAAACTAGATCAATAAGACCTAGTAAAACCCTCTCTCGCACATAATGATAATGCACCTCAATGTGCTTTGTTCTAGCATGATAGACTGGGTTATTTGCCAAGTGTATACTACTCATGTTGTCACAATAAATGACAACTGGCGCATCTGTAGACTGATGCATATCATAAAGTAGCTTTCAACATTATTGTTTGCATTTTGGCCTCTTTGCCATCCACCACGACCTCTTTGGCTCCCCCTGCCTCTAGAGTTACCACGTCCTCCTCCATAGGACTGATTTTCTTGAGTTTGCTGCATATTCTGATTTCTACCACGGCCTCCAAATCGGCCTCCTCTACCTCTGCCTCTACCTCTTCCAGCATTTGAGTAGAAGACAGCTTCTTTTGAAGTTCCTCCTGAAGAAGATGCACCACCATTTCTCTGCTCCTTAGAAATTAGAAGAGCAATCAACTCCTCAAAGTCAGGAAATCTTTCACGAACGGAAATGGATGTTCGAAACTGTGCATAATCCTTTCCTAGACCATTCAAGGTCACGGAAACTAAATCATCATCTTCCACTGGCGACCCAATGGAAGCAAGTGCATCTGCAATCTTCTTCACCTTCATGTGGTAGTCATTGATGCTCATATTTTCTCTTTGCACATTATGCAACTCTTGCTTGAGCTGCATTTTCCTGGCTTGCGTATTTGTGCTATACATTTTTGACAAAGTATCCCATGCCTCCTTTGGCGTACTTGCATCCTGAATATGCACAATCATAGAGTCTGAAATACTGATAGACAGCCAGTACATAACTTTCCTGGCTCTCTCATGCCATGCTTTGAATGCCTGCATCTGCTGTTGATTGGGAACATCAGGAAGAACTGGTTCTTCTTCATTTCCTGCAACAAACTCCCAATATCCTTTTCCCATAAGGAAATTCGTCATTCTAAACTTCCATGCTTGGAAGTTGTTCTTGTCAAGCTTTTCAGTGACAATCTGTGAGAGAGAATCAGACGCCATTACAGAATACTGCAAAAAGTTCTGTCACTGCAAAGAACACAGCTTCAGCCTCACAAGGGCAAATCTGCAAAACTGGCGAAAGTGGTATTTGACCACACAGTCACTTCCTAGTGACGATTTTGCATAAACAGGAACCAAGGATGATTCTGTAACTCCCAATGTCTCTGCACATAAGCATACGATGCAATTTCTACAGTAACTTTTCACCGACCTGTAGAACAGTGGCTGCACAGCATAAAACTGGGCTTTTTTCTGAGTGCGTGCAGAAAACTTCCGCCTCCAAAACAGGCCCCGAAATGGCCTCAAATCAAAAAAACAAGGTCGCCATGGGCTAAAGCCCTTTCCCGCAGCATATACTGCCCTTTTGCTTCACCGCGAAGGGCGTCTCAACCTGAGACAATGCACTCCTGCAATTTCCGGCTGTGCTACCTGCAGAGATCTGCTCCCAAAACAGAAAATGAAAGCAACACTGCTCCTCTTACCAGACCACCGCGAGCTTGGCTTGCTTTCTTGAGCTCCTTACCACGAACAAGGCTCTGATACCATGTCAAGATTGTGGGAGAGAAGGAAGGAGTCTCACTTATATCTTTCTTGCTTGCACAATGGGGGAATACACACAAGGGTGGAGGCTGAAAACAGTTTTCCTCTTCTTAGTTGTGTAAGCCAAAAGAACTCTCATACAAAGAAATAGAAGAACCCTATATATGGGTCTCAAACCAAACTCAACTAACTAAGGTGGCATACTAACCAAGCCACGAACTAGAGTAGATAAGGATAGCTATCATGTAGCTATTATTCATGGGCGGTGTACCAACCGCATCTGACAAGTCGGTGACATAAATACACAACGGTCACCCTGGCGTATCACGAGTGGAGCTCGATATCTCAACAGTACTACCACATCCCCTTCCTGAACTCGAGTAAAATACTTGGACATGTTCACCATTTCTTTCAGACGAATCACCCTGCATATTGATCTCTTCAGTAATCATGAGAGAGATCAGCTCATCAAAATCTGAAAATGGCTTCTGTACATATACTGAAGTAACAAATGGTTTCCATGCCTTCTCATTGTTAAGGCCACTCAGAGTGGATGAAACCAAATCATTATCATCCGGCATTGCATCAATCATTGCTAAAGCATCTACAATGCTCCTCACCTTCAATACATACTCATTGACAGACATTTTCCCTTTCTTCAAGGCATTCAACTCTTGCTTGAGTTGAATCTTTCATGCCTTTGTATTTACTGAAAATAGGCTCTCAAAAATTATCCAAGCTACATGTGAAGTTTCTGCATTCCTGATATGTCCCAGCATAGTATTATCAATGACTGCAGAGATAGCCAGTACATCACCTTTGTTGAATGAGATGCAAAAGCAAGGTATGGTTCCTCACCTACCTATAGTGAGACTGAATTGAAGGAACCATGTGAAGCTTGTATGATGGGCAAGCAACAGAGAAAGGCATTTCCATAGGAAAGCAAGAATAGAGCACATGCTCCTCTAGAGTTGGTGCATGCTGACTTGTGCGGTAAGATGCCTACACAGGACTTGGGGGGATCTTCTTATTTTATGTTGATTATTGACGACTACAGTAGGAAGATGTGGGTGTACTTCCTTCGTGATAAGGCTCAAGCTTTTGGTAAGTTTAAAGAATGGCTAAAACTTGTTGAGAATAAAACAGGGAAAAGTGTGAAGAAATTTAGAACAGATGGTGGTGGTGAGTTCAACTCAAAGGAGTTTGAAAACTTTTTCAAGAGCAAAGGGATCAAGCATCAATTGACGATGCCTCACACACCTCAGCAGAACGGTGTTGTGGAACGCAGGAATCACACCATTGTGGAGATGGCAAGATGCATGCTAAAGGGCAAGGGATTGCCTAAGCATTTTTGGGCTGAAGCTGTTAATACTATAGTCTACATTCTAAATCGGAGCTACACAAAGGCTCTCAAGAAAAAAACACCTCATGAGGCTTACTTTAGCATAGGGATTGCCTAACCATTTTTGGGTTGAAGTTGTTAATACTGCAGTCTACATTCTAAATCGGAGCTACACAAAGGCTCTCAAGAAAAAAACACCTCATGAGGCTTACACTGGTAAGAAACCATCTATCTCACATTTCAAAGTTTTTGGATATGAATGTTATGCACATGTTCCAGATGAGAAGAGAAACAAGTTAAAACCAAAAAGCAGAAAATGTATCTTCTTGGGTTATAGTGATGAGAAGAAGGCTTACAAATTATATGACCAAGAGGCAATCAAGATCATCGCGATCCGTGATGTGGTTTTCAAGGAGGAGCCGCATACAGTGGAGGAGGAGAAGGCAAGTTCTTCCACTTTATCATCAAGCGAAGAAGTAGTCCACTATGAACCTGTCCCGAGAGCTATCCCTATCCTTAAGGAGGAGGAAGCATCATCTTCAGATGATGAGGAAAAAGTTCACCAACCTGACATCACCCCACCGAAAAAGCCATTGCTGCGTTGGGTGAAGCAGCTCTATAACCACAATAATCCTATGCCTACATATGTTGAGGAGAAGGCAGACGGACCAAGGAGGTCTCAGAGAATAGAGGAGCAAACGAGGGCTTCTACTCACATAGTCAATATGGCCTTGATGGTTGAGATTATGAGAGAAGTAAAGGAGCCAACTAACTTGGAAGAAGCACTTGTAGATCCAACATGGAAGGCAGCTATGCAAGCCGAGTATGACAACATAATGAAGAATGACACTTGGGAGCTAGTGGATCGGCCAGCAAAGCGGAAGATTATTGGCACCAAGTGGATATGGAAGGTAAAGTACAAGGCTAATGATACCTTAGAAAAGTACAAAGCTAGACTTGTTGCCCATGGATTTTCACACGTTGAAGGGTTTGATTTTCAAGAGCCATTTGCCCCAACTGCCAGAATGACCACTCTTCGCACAGTACTTGCAGTGGCTAGTTTACCAAATGGATGTTAAATCAGTGTTCTTAAATGGTGACCTCAAGGAGAAGGTGTACGTGGCTCAACCACCAGGGTTTGAGGCCCTCCATTCTGAGAACAAAGTGTGTAAGCTGAAGAAGGCATTGTATGGGCTAAAACAAGCCCCCAAAGCATGGTACCAGCGGATAGATAAGTTCCTTTTAAGCTTAAACTTCAAAAGATGTGCCTCAGATGCTAACTTGTATGTCTATATGGATGGTAAAAAGTCTGTAGTGGTTGTCCTATATGTGGACGACCTTCTTATTACAGGTGACTATGAAGATATGATCAACCAAACTCGAAAGGCTTTGAGTTCTGAGTTTGAAATGACAAACTTAGGCTTGCTGTACTATTGTTTGGGGATTGAAGCCTGGCAAGAGCCATGAAGGATCTTCATCTCTCAGAAGAAGTATGCATGGGAGATCTTGAAGGCATTTGGCATGACCGAGTGCAAGGAGATAGCTACACCTATGGAGGTGAATGCAAAGTTATCCATTGAGGATACATCAGCACTAATAGACATTGGGAGGTATAGGAGGTTGGTCAGTAGTCTGTGATCTACTTATGTAACACCAGACCAGATATTAGTTTTGTTGTTGGTATTTTGAGCAGGTTCTCAAACAAACCTCATGAGAGTCATTGGAAAGTTGGGATGCGAGTGCTCAGATACTTGAAGGAAACTCTTGACTATGGTATCACATATAGTTTCGGAACTTCTCTTGTGGAGAATTGTGACTCAGATTGGGTAGGAGACAGTGATTCCAGGAAGTCTGTTTCTAGTTATTGTTTCTCTTTAGGTTCAGGAATTTTCTCTTGGATTAGTAAGAAGTAGCCAACAATGGCATTGTCTTCTACCGAAGCAGAGTACAAGGCAGCTTGTTTTATTGCATGTGAAATAGTATGGTTAAGAAGGATCCTATGGCATATGGGAGTGCAAGATGAAGAACCAACTGAGTTGAGATGTGACAATTAGAGTTGCATCGCCATTGCCAAAAATCTAGTGTTTCATGCGCGCACCAAACATATAGAGATCCAGTATCACTATGTGCGTGATTTGATCGAGGATGGGATAGTGGAACTGGTCTACTGTCCAATAGAGGAATGGAGCGGATATCTTCACCAAAGCACTTACGAAGGATCTGCTTCAAGTTCATCTTCAGAGACTTGGCATTGGTTCGAGGATATAGTTCACATGCGGGTGGACATTGAGGGGGGGTGTTAGATATGCTCAATGCCCCGCCCTCATAAGGTGCCACCAATGATCCATGGTGCTCAAAGTTGTAAGGCCCCCATTATGAGGAGAAGCCATATGTGAGCCCTGACATTGGTTGAGTCCTGACTTGTATGTCAAATGAGGTCTATGTGACCGGATGGAAAAAAAGTGAATTGCCGGGTAAGAGAGTTATCAGGGGCCCTAGCCAATAGTAAAGGGAATATTCACTAGAATATTCCCTAGCCAACTAGTGGAGGTGCATATGGAAGGTCAATAGACACATGGGCATATGGAAGGTCAACAGACACATGGGCACATGGAAGGTCAACAAACACATGTGCATATGGAAGGTCAATAGACACATGGGCACATGGAAGGTCAACAGACACAAGTGCATATGGAAGGTCATCCATCATGACCCCCTTCACAAGCTATAAAAGGTAAACCCCTTCACAGCCATCAATTATCTATCTTTCACCCAGTCAGAGATGTTCCAGCTAGCCTTAAGATCTTCACCTATGTTCTATCTAGATCGCCATCTAAGCTTCACAGTGGAAGCGCACGGGTGGACAGAGCCATCTTTGTATCAGTTGTTTGGAGATAAAGAAATTTTTTTATTCTCCTCTTACATGTTGTGTACTCTCTATCTCTTTCTCAGATTTTGTTCGCTGCGCCGTGTAATTTTTTACAAAGGGGTTCCAGAAACGCTCAGTGTATTGCGGAATAGGCTCATAATCTCTTTGTTGCAGAAGATCCCACTGTTTGATTACTTTTTCATGGAATTGAGATGGAAGAAAATTGCGTAAAATTTTCTTTTGAAAATCCTCCCAAGTAGTAGGACAATCAATACTCTTGCGGACAACAATCCACCATAATGATGCTATGTCCACTAAATGGTTAGTGACACATTTGAGTTTGTCTTTTTAGCATACTGTTCTTCATACAAATAATCATCAAATTGACTGATAAAAGTAAGAAAATTTTCCATCACATTGCCCATTAAAAGTACGAAATTTGAAATTTCTTTTACTTATCTTGTCTTCTTTCCTAATAGATTGTGCTTTGAGTGTTGCATCGATCATACGTCGTATAACATCTTTGGATTGTGGTCCATCTTGATCAACAATGGATCGTTGAAGAGTAGCCAGTTGAGCTTGTAAATTTTGATGTGCTCTTCGTTCCTCTTGAAGCTGCATCATAATTAGGTCCAATTTTTGCTCCATCGTTGGTTCCCGTAAATCACCTTCGGCCAACCATCAAATCTTCCATATTTTGATCGGACATCCTGCAAAATCTCAAACTCGAAATCTCGTTAGAGGGATGAGCGTAGCTCAAGGTTGGGTTTACAAGGCTTGGTTTTTTTTTTTTTAATATGGCTTTTTACGATCTTTCTTCTTTGCGGTTATACGGTAATTGATGAAGTCCTTCTTCCAATGAATACTTCATTCGTGTAGACTGCGTATAACAATCTGCTTGCTGGAAATTGTCTCTGTCTGAGTGCAGGTACGAACAGGGGCTTGCTGAGGCTTTTGAGAGTACTTCGGGGTAAATTTTGTATGAACAGCTATTGAGAAGGAGATTTATCATTGAGTTTTTAAGCCTTAGTAAGCTTAAAACCTCAAGCTTTATAAAATCGTAATAACTTTTTTTAAATCACCAAAAAAAGAGGACGCTGACGAGCGGATTCAACGCCCGTCTCAATACATGCTGACGCCACGGACGATAGAATTTGAAGGGTTAAGGTTCTTATAAAGCTTTTTAAGCTTTATAATCTCCAATTGAATAATGATTAATGAAAGTATCTGCTTCTCTGAGAAAAAAAACGTCTTGATAAGGGATCTTTCCAAGTGGTCCTCCATCGCCAGAGAGTAGTCCTTCGTGATCCAATAGCACGGCAGGGGGTTCTTCAATGCCAAGAACACGCTGGTATTGACGGTTTGTCACGAGACTTACTGTAGAGCTCATTTATTCTAGGAGCTTTGCCTTTGCACGACATGGTAAGCGATTGGAAGCCTTTGATCTCAGATTCGCTCTAATACCATTGATGCGCAAATTGGATGCTGGATGCGAACGTAGCAAGCACCGGAAGGACCCCAAAAACAAAAGAACTCTACTAAAGCTCATAAAACAAGAAGATAGATTTGCACGACATGAAGAAAAGAGACCAATTGGGTATAATCTCCCCCCATGGCTTGTGTGAACGCTTCACAAGGCATGTATTTATAAATTTATTCATCTCAAAGCTCAAAAATAGCCAAATTTTACCATTAGCATGCTTTGGCTTTTGTATTTGCTTTCGTCCAAATAAAGAATAAAGTAGTTGGGTGGCCCAAAAGTCAGGATGTGCCCAAATACAATGTCTAATAATGAAATATTTAAATCGAGTGTCTATGCATATACAAAATAATAAATATCTATTAAGCGCTTCAATAAATAAGCACACCTAAATAAATATTAGCGCCACGTCTTTAATAATAAGGCATGCGGCCATCAAAAATGATAATTTCTTCTAGGTAATTTGAATACACGCAATTACCCAGTGCTTCCCAATGCCATCGCCGCTTGCTCTACACATCAACTAAAGCATTCATAATTGTTAGAAAATAATAAAATTAAACCAACAAAAGTGAATACCTAGTAGTCTTTAGCTACAAAATAAATAAATAGGTTGGAACTCTGCCCTAACCTTAATTTAATACGAATGCACTCTAAACTCATAAACGTCCATTAATTTAAATATGTATTTTTCAGAATCACCGACGTGCACATTAAATTAACATGACGCCCGAAAAGGACAAGTGTCCCCGTCAACTTCTCCCACAATGAATCCACCTTGTGTACGAGCCTCGATAAATAAATATAGTTTTACAAAATCCATTGCAAAACCTCACAGAATCCACCGTGGAATAAAAAACTCACAGAATCCACCGTGTAGTATGCCTCTTAGCATTAGATCCAAGTATATTCGAGGATATAATAATGTAAAACAAAATGTTTGTCTGTATGAGTAATTTTAATGGTGACTTTAAAGTATTGAAATAAAGAAACTAAGGTAAGAGTTTTAACTTGAAACTTTAGGGTTTTAAAAAAACCTTTATTTAAAACCCTAGATACATAAAATCTATAACTCCAGACTCTTTTTTACTTTCATTCTCTACTTCCCTACACTTGTGCTCTTCTTCCTTATCTCTTTGTGTGCCATGGCTACCACTCCTACCTTCGCCGCATGGATTAGCTCCACACGCTACACATACATAGGAGAACAAATATACCCTAGGTTTTTCATTACCTTGAGTCTAGAGAGCTCGCTTTTTGTCGTAGACCGTAGCTCTAGTATAGTGGCATCATTTTGTGATACGGCAACCCCTCTCACCTGCTCTATTCCGGACTCTGATCTCAAATGGGTCCCCATATATTTCTTATATAGTTTACATGCTAGATCGAACCAAGCAAAAGGTGATTCATCAAGCCCTCGTGCATGTGGGGCAGCATCTCCATGCCAAAGCAGTGTCCACCTTATCCCAGGACCACACCACGATGGATCTCAATGAGCGCAATGCAGCATTTACTGTCAAGATTGTGGGAGAGAAGGAAGGAGTCTCGCTTGAAGCTTTCTTGCTTGCACAATGGGGGAAGACACACAAGGGTGGAGGCTGAAAAACAGTTTTCCTCTTCTTAGTTGTGTAAGCCAAAAGAACTCTAATACAAAGAAATAGAAGAACCCTATCTATGGGTCTCAAACCAAACTCAACTAACTAAGGTGGCATACTAACTGAGCCACGAACTAGAGTAGATAAGGATAGCTATCATGTAGCTATTATTCATGGGCGGTGTACCAACCGCATCTGCAACTGACAAGTCGGTGACATAAATACACAACGGTCACCCTGGCGTATCACGAGTGGAGCTCGATATCTCAACACTCCCCCTCGAGCTCAATCCCAATTCCTGCACACCAAGCAGGTCTCTGAACTTGCGCAGCTTCTCTGCGCCCAATGCCTTCGTAAATATGTCAGCTACCTGATCCTCTGTGCTGACATAAACTAGATCAATAAGACCTAGTAAAACCCTCTCCCGCACATAGTGATAATGCACCTCAATGTGCTTTGTTCTAGCATGATAGACTGGGTTATTTGCCAAGTGTATACTACTCATGTTGTCACAATAAATGACAACTGGCCCATCTGTAGACTGATGCATATCATAAAGTAGCTTATGCAACCAAGCTACCTCACATGCAGCCATTGCTGCACCCCTGTACTCAGCCTCTGTGCTCGACAAGGCAACTGTAGGCTGTTTCTTGCTGCTCCAAGTGACTGCAGCACTCCCAAAAGAGAACACATATCCACTGGTAGATCGTCTATCAAAAATGCTACCAGCCCAATCAGCATCAGTGTATCCATGCAACTGTATCTGAACCCCACTCTCATAAAATAGTCCATACTGCAATGTGGACTTCACATACCTGAGTATGCGTCTAGCCGCATCCAAATGCGGTTTCCTTGGAGCCTGCATAAACTGACTTACCAATCCAACAGCATAGCTCAAATCTGGCCTGGTAATAGTCATATAAATCAAACTTCCTACTATGCGTCTGTACATAGTAGGGTCTTCCAGAAGCTCACCCGCATCTGTGCTCAGCTTCACATTCTGCTCCAAAGGAACTGAAATAGGCTTACAGCCTGTCATCCCATATTTGGACAGCATGTCCAATCCATACTGCCTCTGCAAGAGCTGTATCCCACTTGGTGATCTAATCACCTCAATGCCCAAGAAATAACGCAGCTCTCCCAAATCCTTCATCTCAAACTTCTGCTTCAATAGCATTTTCACATGAAGGATATCTTCATCACTGTCACCTGTCATAATCAAATCATCAACATAAATGACAAGCAGCATAATACCTTTCTCTGTTTTTCTCACATAAAGTGAGAAATCTGCCTTGGAAATCTGAAAGCCAATAGTGACAAGATACTGTCCTATCTTGTCAGACCATGCTCTAGGTGCTTGCTTCAAGCCATACAAAGCTTTCTTCAACCTGCAAACAAACTCAGGATGAACAGCATGCACATAACCTGGTGGCTGCTCCATATAGACCTCTTCTTGCAAATCACCATGCAAGAAGGCATTCTTTACATCCATCTGATGTAAAGACCATCCCTTTGATGCAGCCATAGCAATGACTGCTCTTACGGTTGCCATCCTTGCAACCGGACTGAATGTTTCTTCATAGTCAATGCCATATGTTTGTGCATACCCCTTGACTACTAATCTTGCCTTGTATCTGTTCACAGAACCATCAGCATTGTGCTTCACCTTATAAACCCACTTACAGCCAATTGCATTTTTACCTTTAGGCAAAGGTACCAATTCCCATGTAGCATTTGCTTCCAAGGCATCCATTTCTTCATCCATGGCTTTCTCCCATTTTTCTTTTCCCATGGCTTGCTCAAAAGAAGTGGGTTCTGGTTCCTGTATCACTTTGACCATATATGCATAGTGAATGGCTGTAAATCCATCATATTTCAGCCTATCCACAGGATACCTAGCTCTCGTAGACCTGCGCAAAGTAGGTTCACTCCCAGGTGCTCTCAAAACATCCCTGGTCTTCCTTACTCCAGGTGTAACAATAGAAGGAATACCCAACTCATCATCAATGCTCTGTTCTGAGCCACTGGATTCACCATCCACATAAGAGTGACCTGCATTCACATCAAACATGGGCTGATTAACCTTCTCTTTTCCTTTTTGTGATACCTGTATACCACTATCTGCATTACTTTGAGAAGATTCTCCTGATCTCAATCTGCCTGTCCATGGCGAAGAATGTGAACCACTGCTAGAGGATGCTCCAGGTCCACTAATATTTTGTGACTGCTGCTGTGAATTTTGTGCAGCATTACCATTTTGTGCATCTACATCATCAATCACATTTACTGGTTTATACCAGCTACTCATCTCATCAAAAACAACATCTCTGCTCACTGTAAACTTACGAGTAGAAGGGTTATAGCATCTATACCCTTTTTGCTGCAGAGAATAACCAATAAAGATGCACTTCTCAGCTTTTGGATCCAACTTGGATCTCAGCTCATCTGGCACATGTACATAGGCAATGCAACCAAAAATTTTCAAATGAGAAATATCTGGTTTCCTACCAGTATACCTCTCCTCTGGAGTCATTCCATGTATTGCTGCAGTGGGAGTCCTGTTCATTATGTAGACTGCTGTAGCAACTGCTTCAGCCCAATAAAAATCTGGCAAGTCTTTTTCATTGAGCATGGCACGAGATACCTCTCCAATATGCCTGTTTTTCCTTTCTGCAATTCCATTTTGTTGTGGGGTATAACTGCATGAATATTGCTGCTTTATGCCATGCTCCTGCAAGAACTTTGCAAACTCATTTGAGAGGTACTCTCCCCCTCCATCTGACCTTAGGCATTTTATTTGCAGACCTGTTTCTTTTTCAGCCATAGCTTTAAGGGTTTTGAAATGCCCAAAAACTTCACTTTTCTTTTTCATAAAATACACCCAAACTTTTCTGCTATAGTCATCAATAAAAGTGACAAAATAATGACAGCCTCCAAGAGATGCAGCTTTAGTAGTCCACACATCAGAGTGGATTAATTCCAATGGCTTTTCACTCTCTTGAACATGTCTAGGAAATGGTTTCCTTGCCTGTTTTCCAAACTGACAGGCTTCACATACCTTATGCATTTCTGCAACCTTGAATTTCGGCAAACCTGCAACAATATTTTGGGCCTGCATTGATTTAAGTCGCTGTACATTAACATGACCAATGCGTTTATGCCAGATATCAATATCTGCAACTACACCGGTCCCATGTGCAAACATTGCTGCACTCAATTCAGACATGTCTGCATCCAATGTAAACATTCTGCCCTTCTTCTTTCCTTTTGCTATCAAGCGACCTTTATTTTTCATATCCTCAACAAAGCATCCATGAGGATTAAATCTGACCTGCAAGCCCTGTTCAACCATTTGACCAACAGAAACCAGATTCTTGGTGATATTCGGGACATGAAATACATCGGACAGGTATTTCTTTTTCCCATCCTGCATAGACAAGGGAATTTTTCCAATCTGCACAATAGGATGTGCAGTATCATCACCAGTCTCCACAAATCCTGGTTTTTCCATTTTCCTTGCATCCTCCATCCATTCTGCATGACCTGTCATGTGGTTTGATGCACCTGAGTCAACATACCATACATCATTGCTTTCTTCTGCACTTGTCACAGAATTGTTCATGTGCTGCACCATAAACAAGTGCTCATTTCTGTCATCACCCTGTCTACTAGAGGATGCATAATTCCCTTGTTGTAGTTTTCCATTCATGATGTCATTCTGCTTTTTATAGCAGTCTTTAGCCATATGACCCATTTTACCACAGTAGTAGCATTCAACATTACTGTTTGCATTTTGGCCTCTTTGCCATCCACCACGACCTCTTTGGCTCCCCCTGCCTCTAGAGTTACCACGTCCTCCTCCATAGGACTGGTTTTCTTGAGTCTGCTGCATATTCTGATTTCTGCCACGGCCTCCAAATCGGCCTCCTCTACCTCTGCCTCTACCTCTTCCAGCATTTGAGTAGAAGACAGCTTCTTTTGAAGTTCCTCCTGAAGAAGATGCACCACCATTTCTCTGCTCCTCAGAAATTAGAAGAGCAATCAACTCCTCAAAATCAGGAAATCTTTCACGAACTGAAATGGATGTCCGAAACTGTGCATAATCCTTTCCTAGACCATTCAAGGTCACAGAGACTAAATCATCATCTTCCACTGGCGACCCAATGGAAGCAAGTGCATCTGCAATCTTCTTCACCTTCATGTGGTAGTCGTTGATGCTCATATTTTCTCTTTGCACATTGTGCAACTCTTGCTTGAGCTGCATTTTCCTGGCTTGTGTATTTGTGCTATACATCTTTGACAGAGTATCCCATGCCTCCTTTGGCGTACTTGCATCTTGAATATGCACAATCATAGAGTCTGAAATGCTGATAGACAGCTAATACATAACTTTCCTGGCTCTCTCATGCCATGCTTTAAATGCCTGCATTTGCTGTTGATTGGGAACATCAGGAAGAACTGGTTCTTCTTCATTTCCTGCAACAAATTCCCAATATCCTTTTCCCATAAGGAAATTCGTCATTCGAAACTTCCATGCTTGGAAGTTGTTCTTGTCAAGCTTTTCAGTGACAATTTGTGAAAGAGAATCAGATGCCATTACAGAAGACTGCAAAAAATTCTGTCACTGCAAAAACCACAGCTTCACCCTCACAAGTGAAATCTGCAAAACTGGCGAAAGTGGTATTTGACCACACAGTCACTTCCTAGTGACGATTTTGCATCAACAGGCAACAGGGATGATTCTGTAACTCCCAATGTCTCTGCGCACAAGCATACAATGCAATTTTTACAGAAACTTTTCACCGACCTGTAGAACAGTGGCTGCACAGCATAAAACTGGGCCTTTTCCTGAGTGCGTGCAGAAAACTTCCGCCTCCAAAACAGGCCCCGAAATGGCCTCAAATCAAAAAAATAAGGTCGCCAAGAGCTAAAGCTCTCTCCCGCAGCATATACTGCCCTCTTGCTTCACCGCGAAGGGCGTCTCAACCTGAGACAATGCACTCCTGCAATTTCCGGCTGTGCTACCTGCAGAGATCTGCTCCCAAAACAGAAAATGAAAGCAACACTGCTCCTCTTACCAGAACACCGCGAGCTTGGCTTGCTTTCTTGAGCTCCTTACCACGAACAAGGCTCTGATACCATGTCAAGATTGTGGGAGAGAAGGAAGGAGTCTCGCTTGAAGCTTTCTTGCTTGCACAATGGGGGAAGACACACAAGGGTGGAGGCTGAAAAACAGTTTTCCTCTTCTTAGTTGTGTAAGCCAAAAGAACTCTAATACAAAGAAATAGAAGAACCCTATCTATGGGTCTCAAACCAAACTCAACTAACTAAGGTGGCATACTAACTGAGCCACGAACTAGAGTAGATAAGGATAGCTATCATGTAGCTATTATTCATGGGCGGTGTACCAACCGCATCTGCAACTGACAAGTCGGTGACATAAATACACAACGGTCACCCTGGCGTATCACGAGTGGAGCTCGATATCTCAACATTTACCATATATGTTTTGTGCACTGAGGTGCAAGAGAACAATAATGAAGAGATCGATGCACCCTCTTGGCCACAACTAGAGTATTTCAAGAGGAAGCTTGAAGATATTGCACTTGATGTGAGTGTAGAGGCAACACAAAGCTTAGCCATTGTGCACCCACCTCCTTGCCCTGATGAGACGCCGACAACAAGCGATGAGCCACCCCTCGCTTCTCTCCATGCTATCATTATCAAGGGGGTGGAATATCTACTCATGCCGGATGTACTAGAAATTTTGGAGCTAAGAGAAAAAGAACTATATTGTATCATGGTGCGTGATGCACTTGATGATTTTATCGATTTTGATATACAAGATGCCCAGTACGTGTTGATGAGGTGGCTCGATATGATGGCAGGAGTGTCGATGACATCTCTACCATTGTGAGTATCCAAGAGCAGATTGAGGATGCGGCACCACACTATGATATCTCAAATGAGGAGTTCAAGTGGTTGCAAGAAAGCATTTTTGGACCTCAACCCGCGACTACACAGTACCTTCCCAAGAGAGAGATGAGGGTGGCCGAGTTGTAGAAGCAGACCTGGATGCTCCATTATAGCAGTAGATAAATGATGCAGAGAAGGTAATGTTTATCGTATTCATGTGCAAATTTACCAGTAGGGCCTCTAGGGCATCGAGACCATTGGGATTGCCGGGATCGGGTCCCCAGAGAAGCTCTGTGTGGCTGAAGGCTCGCATCTGAGAAGCTCTGTGGGATGAAGGCTTGCATCTGGGGGCCTGAATCTGCACCTACTGGTAAAGTTGTATGTGAATCCAATGTATATATCTTTAGCACACTCCATGCATAGTGAGTCTAACACAGTGAGTCTGACACTGAACTCGTGTGATGCCAGACATTGTCTATATAGATGAATTTTCATCTAGACAAGGTGGCCGATCTGGTAACCAAGGAAGGGTGCAGGACTCGACATTAAAGGAGTACATCGGCTAGCTTGTGAGCGACATTATTGTATTTCATAAGACATGCTCTTCGAATCTTGTAGAGAACTTCCTAAAGTTGAGGGCACTAACGAAGGCTAGGCCCTTCAAAACCATCCCAACAAACTCTAGCTTGGAGAATGTAGTGTTGCTTCGACATTCGAAGCTCCTCTACTTATTCTCTAGTGCTAGGTCTAGGCCACTTTTTTCCATGGTGGCCCATGGCACCAAGGCCTATGATCAAGAATAGCTTTGACCATGGGGAGTGTAGCTCTCGAAGAAGCCTAGGAGAGAGTAGATGTACTTATTGCCAAATGATATCTCATCACCAATGTATTGCACTTTGTAATCTTCTCATGAAGTAATGAAAATCGATATTTGTTAGGTTTACATACCATGTAGTTTGTCATACGCATCATTTATTATTGTTTTTTACTTGAATTTTACGTTTATTTATCGGATTTATATGCAACATAATTCATACCCTAAATTTAATGCATAGTGCTTTATCGAGTTCGTGCGCAACATATATTTATTTGAACGCATGTAATAATAACTCAAAGACAAAAATGAAACAAATAACAAGTGAATAAATAAAAATAAGACTCGCCAAAAAATTTGTATTCATATTCATAACATTTTACATGGAATCCATTACAACTAGGGTTTTATAAATTCTCTTTGGAAGCTACATTCCGTATATTTTTTAGTAGTACATCCCTATCTTTGTTGATCTCTGCGAGGAGTATCCTTCCATCATCGGAAGAACCTCACTATCCACCACAAATCCCTATCGGTGATGATGACTCTCATTGCATGCACTATTGCATAGACTGAGTCTTCGAACAAGTTGATGAGGTAAGCTCCAGTAGCTTCCTGTAGTGCAAGGAGGGCTTGGGCAGTCTAGCGATTGGGTTGTTGCAAGCGTGATCCATCTGGGAAGTGCCTCCTGTTGTTCTTAATCAGCATGCCATTCATAATCTCTCGCACTAGTTTCTGGAATGGAGCCTTTGATATCAGGAGGTGAATGGTCTTCTGGTAATGGCAAATCTCATGAAGAGCCAATGTGTGTGGCCTCCATTGACGCTTGCAATGCTAGCGTGGTGGTGGTGGTAGAGCTGGGGAAGGTGGCCTGTGCATGAGATTTCTAGGGGGTGTCTCTGGGCCACTTGCTTGGTGCGTGCCATGTCTTCTAGGAGAGAAAACTCAAAACTCAAAAGTGAAATGTGTAAAACAAGGTAAAACTTTAAACTTATAGCAAAACTTTTCAACAACCCTTAAACTTGAATTAATGTATCCAAGCTTTGGAAAAATATGACCAGTGATCCAATTGACGTGAAAGTTTACATGTGGACTCCTCTACGACACATCAACTACCCAAAAAAATTTTGACCTCATCAGAAGTCTCTAGGACACCTATCCGAAGGATGGCGTCTGGGGCCCTGAATTTGGGGATTCAAGGCCCCAGACGTGAGCCTTTGGACATGTGTCCCATAGGCCTCTGATGGGGCCAATTTGTTAATATCCATGAGTTTTTATGATGCCCTGCATGTAGGTGAAGTTTCACCAGATTTTGATTTATAAAATTGATGATTCAATTATTTTTTGAGAATGCATTAATAACTAGATTATACTTCACTGATAACAAAAAAACTCACCACCGTGTGCGCAACTACATATTAAATGTGTTGTCACCAAACTATGTGAAATATTGAAAACTTAAAAATTCACAAAAAATAAGTCATGGGTCGAATGGAATATCGCATATCAGATATAGTGTTGCCAAATTGCTAAATACAGTAAAGATATAGTGCATCAGCCCATGTACAACTGATCACTGATGTATGTGTGATTGTGCATTGAAATTATCCTCAACGAAACTACTTTGAAAATTAGAAACTTGAAAATACACACAATACAAATCATGGCAAAATAGAATATCAAATATTGGATTTAGCATTACGAAACCATGAAATACACAGTAGATAGTGCATCGCACCAAGTACAACTAAAGCTATGAAAAATTTAGCTCCATTTTGCAAGCCACTACTATCAAATACTTGAAGGTCTACTGGAAAGATAACCCAAAACTAAGCTCCTTACAATCTACAATCAAACCTGAGCTAAAAACATAGATCTAATTACAAGGTAGCTTCTCAAATCATATTGTTGACATTAAGATTAAATGCATCCTTCTTGTTGCGGATCCTACGAACAAGAACCATATCTATGGGCTTAATAGTGGTACGTCGAGCATGAATGGCTAAAAGTTGACAATCACTCATTAGATCAATCAAGTAATTCTTAGCTGCTTCTTGGAGAGCAAACAAGGCTTGGCTTGACCATCGCCCCACATTCCTTGCCTGGTTCCTTAAAAAGAGCTTGTGATGATGCCCTAACTACAGATCTTATAGTATTTCTCGCACCAACCTAGAGAATGGTGCCTTAGTAATAACCAAGTTAGCACTCTTCTGGAATTTCCTTATCTCACATAGCGCAGTTGTGCCTGGTCTCCATCTTCGCTTCTTATGTGTTGGAGGACGTGTATTACTAGTTGGAGTAGTAGTGAGAGGTGGAGCATTTCTGGAGAATGGTGAACCATCATTATTGACCACACTAGAGCCACCATTGTTGGACACAGTAGCGCCACCATTATTAGCTGTAGTAGGGCCACCGTTGTCGGCCCACCAGCGGACCTTTGTCACTTACAGTACACTCACTAGATTCGGAAGAGTGTTGAGCTCTTGCTCTCTTTTAGGTGCCTTCTTGATAAGAATCTTGGGACGTGCCATGGTTGTGATGATGAAGGATAGAAAGATGGAAGGTAGAGTGAAGAGTAATGGGAAAAAATGAAAGGAGAGTCTTGACTTAAGTATGAAACTTCTAAACTTACTGTGGTGTAAATGAACTTTAAAATTATCATTTCATTTCATTTCTCCACCCCACCCCTACCTCTCTTTCTCTCCTACCACCCCCTCATGCCCCTCTCTGTCTAGGCCAGTGAATGTTCCAAGGTTTGAAATTTTCATATCTTTATCTTAGGATTTCAAAATTAAATTTTCATAATTAAAAAACATAGCTCGAAATTGACTTTGAAAAACATAGTGACAAACCTTTGAAATTTTAAACAAAATTTGTAAGACAACTCATGTTAAAGGTAGGAGTATTGATGTGTCATATCCTTAGTACCTGTACTCTCTCGTGGACTCTAAATGCATCAAAACTATTATCTTTATCTAGGTCTCCATTTCTTGCCATCTCTCTCTTGGGTTGCTAAAAACCATTCTGTGTCGCGTTGTCTAGCTGTGCTGTTTTTATATCTTGCTTTTCTCACTTCATATATTGCCCTACTTATAAATTCTATTTGAGGTTTTGGACTTCTTTTCTTTTTCTTTGTATCGTATCTCTAATCTCCTATACCACCATTGTAATAATTGCGTCATATAATTGGAATCATCGATGCCACCTCCATGATCAGTTGCCTTTTAAAAAGCATAGCGAGCTTACCAATGAGATCGTTCCATGCCTTGAGTTTACCATACTGCCAAACTTCCTTGATCTACAAAGTATGGACCATGTGCTTCAAGTATATGCTGCACAAGAAGAGACATTAGAAATACAAACTAATTCGACATGATGATATTTTTTTCTAATGGTGGCAATACTGACCATGTAGTGTGTTATGTTGTTTGTAGTCCATGCCTCCACCATGGACTTATGAAATTTAGTAATTGTCTCTTTAAATGTATTGGCATCACCATCCCTAAACCTCAACTTTTATAAGCGAGCTGCTAATCTATCTAGGTGTATCCACTCTTCTGCCTTTGTAATCCTCGTTCGTCCCCCATTGCTTCAATCCAGAATAGCAAGGTGCAACTTTTTCCATGCTTCATACCTCTTTGGTTGTTTTACAAGTATATTGCCTTCCTCATCTCGAGGTGGAGATATAAACTTCCTGGTCTTGGGTCCACCAAAGCATGGTTTACAAGGGATATTTTCACTCTTTTTTTATTTTTTCTCATCCTTTTTTATTTTTACTTAGCCCCCATGCAATCTAACCTCAAAGAGGACTTGTTTTACCTTCTTGCATGTAGCATCAGCTTCTGACACAGGCTGCACCTTGTATGCAAAGCATATATATTCATATACTAGCTTCTCAATTATTCTAACCAAGCAAAGATATTTAAACATATTTATATAAAATCTTGGCTAGTGGAGAACAATAACATCATCTTATCTTCTACCCTAATTTATTCTTTGTCACTCTATCACTTATTTTCTTAGTTCATCTCACACAGTCCTCTCTCTTTCCCCCCCTTCTCTGGTGCGCAGATCGGTCGCAGATAGCTCACGTGGTGAATCCCGGAAGGTCCCCAAGAACAAAGTACTCTACTTTTTAGCACAAAAACCCATGTAAAAGCAAGCACGACATGAGACAAGAGACAAATTGGGTTCAATCTCCCCCATGCCTTGTGTGAGCGCTTCACAAAGCATGTATTTAATGTATATTTCCAATCTTCATGCTCAAAAATAGCCCAATTACAAAAATATGACAAGCTTTTAGCTTTTGAGTTTGCTTTCTACCAAAAATAGGAAAATAAAGCTAATGGACGGTGCCCATAGAGTCTGGCACGCCCAATCTCAATGTCCAAATAGAAATAACATATCCAGGCGCATAAGCGCATACAAAATAATAATAAATAATTGATGTCTCAATAGACATAACAAAATATAGGCGTGACGCCTATCAAAATCTAGTCCAAGAGTCGAAAACCCGCTAGACTCCAATGCTTTCCTCCGCCACTGCTGCTATCTCTACACATCAACTGAAGCATTCACAATCGTTAGTAAAATAACACAATTAAACCGACAAAAGTGAATACCTAGCAGTCTTCAGCTACATAAATAAATCAACTGGTTAGAAATAAATCCTAACCTTAATTTATTACGAGTGCGCACTCTAAACTCATAAACGTTTATTAATTTAATATGCATTTTGCGGAATCACCCGCTATGGAATCACCCATGTACACACTAAATTAATGAAACGCCCGAAAAGGACAGGCGTCCCCATCAACTTCTCGCACAAAGAATCCTCTTTGCGTATGAGCCCCGGTCATCTAAGTTTACGGAATCCACCGTAAAACCTCACGGAATCCACCGCGGAATATGCCTCCTGGCATCATACCCTTTGAACTAATTTTTGCCAATCAGAATGAAAAGTAATATCCTGGTGATATGTGTCTTTCATGGCAATCAAAGAATCAAAAGATATGATAGAAATGTTATGAATGGCAGGTCTTCTACTCAATGCATCAGCAACTACATTTTCTTTTCCAGGTTGGTATTGAATGATAGGATGGAAACTTTGAATGAATGAAGCCCATTTGATATGACGGCCAGAAATTTGGGGTTGGCTAAGTAGATGTCTAATGCTTTGCTGGTCGGTCTTTATCATGAATTCTGAACCCATTAAATAATGCTTCCATTGTTTTAATGCTTGTACAACTGCTAAGAGTTCCTTGTCATAAGTGGAATATTTGAGCTCAGAGGGTTTCAGTTTAGAACTAGAATATGCTATTGGATGGTTGTCTTGCATTAGCACGGCTCCTATTCCTGATCCACTAGCATCGGTCACAACTAGAAAGAATGGTCTGTTAAAGTCAGGCAATTGTAGAACAGGGGCATTGGTCAATGCACGTTTGAGTAAATCAAAGGATTTCTGCTGGTTTTCAGTCCATTGATAAACAATGCCTTTCTTAAGAAGTTTGGTCAATGGTAAAGCAAGTAATGAGAAATTACGTACAAACTTCCTATAGAAACTAGCAAGACCAAGGAATGAGCGTAATTCATGTAGATTTTTAGGAACAGGCCAATGCAATATTGCATCAATTTTCTTAGGATCAACTTTAATTCCTTCTTTTGATACAATATGACCTAGATATTCTATTTCTGTCTTAAAGAATTCACTCTTGTCAGGATTTGCAAACAATTGATTTTCTTTCAGTAATTGAAAAACTAATGATAAATGCTCATAATGCTCTTTTTCACTTTGACTGAACACTAAAATATCATCAAAGAAAACAATCACACAATATTGATATTTCAGAAAGATACGGTTCATCATTCTACTGAAAGTAGCAGGTGCATTAGTTAATCCGAATGGCATAACTAAAAATTCGTAATGGCCAAACTGTGTCCTGAATGCAGTCTTAAATATGTCGGATCTATCTAACCTCACCTGATGATATCCAGACTTAAGGTCAATTTTACTAAATATAGAAGATCCTTGCAGTTTGTCCATAAGGTCATCAACTCTAGGTATAGGATACCTATTCTTTACAGTGATCTTGTTTAATGCTCGGTAGTCAATACACATCCGATAAGTATTATTCTTTTTCTTGACTAGGAGCACAGGTGCACCGAATGGAGAACTGCTAGGTCGAATTAAGCCTCTATTTAGTAATTCTTCTACTTGACTCTGGATTTCTTTTTGCTCTATTTGATTGTGCCTATATGGGGCTTTGCAAGGTGGTTGTGTGCCAGGTATTAGGTCAATCTTATGGTCTTCTGGACGTGATGGAGGTAAACCTGGTGGTAGGTCTTCTGCAAAACAATCCTTAAAATATGCAAGAAATTCCTTATGCTGAGGGTGGATATGATTTTCCTTTGCATGCAATTCATTCACCCAAATGAGATATGATTTAGTATTCTTGCGCAGTGCACGTTTTGCTTGAGTATGCGAAAGCAGTGGAAACATATGAGATGCATGCATACCAAATAATGTAATAGATGTTCCTTGAAAATTAATATTCATTGTGTGCGTAGAATAATCTATATTTGGATTATGCTGGTGTCTCCATGGCATTCCTAGAATAATGTCGTTAGACTGTAATGGGACAACTAAGAAATTTCTTCTTTCAATATATGGACCAATTTGAATTTCTAAATCTTGAACTTCTTGTGTGCCATTGTACCTAGTACCTAAAAATGCAGCCTTTATGCGATAGTGCATAGGTACAGTATGCAATTTCAATTCCTTTACCAATTTTGCGGAAATAAAGTCATGGGTACTACCGTCATCATGCAATATAGTTCTTTCTTTTCCATGCACCATACATTTCATAGTCAACAATGAATGTAAAGTAGGCATACCTGGTAAAGTGTCGGAAGTAGTAGTAATATCATCTTCTTCTTCAGTGAAATCCGGCATATCCTCATGCTCGTCTTCGTCCATAGCTCCAAGGTAGTTGATATGTGCTGATGGCTTCTTTGAATGACAATTTGCTGCGAGATGCCCTGGCTGGTGGCACTTGTAGCATACGATGGGCTTGGCTTTGGTCACATTATTTGCAATGGCTGGGAGTCTGGGTATATTTGGATTTGCTTGTGGAATAGGCTTAGGATTTGAATTGACAGTGGATGGTAATGCAGGTGGTTTAGGCCAATTCTTGCGGAAAGATGGTGATGAGAAACGACCTGGATTAAACCTTCTGAAATTTGAATTGAATTGTTTAGATCCATAATTACCGTTTGCTTGGAATGGCTGTGGTCGTCGATCTCTTCCACGTAACTTATCTTCAGTGTCGTGAGCTAAGGAGATGGCGTCTTCAAGGGTAGCAGGCTTGAACATGTTCACCTCAGCGTATTAATGTCCAAGAAGTCCAGACATATACTTCCGCTTATGTGTTGTCTCTGGTACGTCTTCAAGCATGCGTAGCTGTAGGAGTGCATTCCAAAAACGCTCTGTATACTGTGGAATAGGCTCACGATCGCGCTGTTGAAGTAAATCCCATTGCTTGATAGCCTTCTCATGAAATTGCGGTGGAAGGAAATTTTGCATGAACTTCTTATTGAAATCTTCCCATGTAGCAGGACATTCTATACTCTTGCGGACTACAATCCACCAAAGTGATGCTCTGTCTATCAGATGATTAGTAACACACTTGATTTTATCTTTCTCAGGATAAGTTTCCTCATGGAAATAGTCATCAAACTGACTAATGAATGATAAAACAGTCTTTTCTTCTCTTATGCCGAAACTTGAAACTTCGTTTACTTATCTTGGATTCCTTGCGAATGGTTTGTGCTTCAAGAGTGGCGTCGATGCTACGGCGAATCAAATCTTCAGCTTGCGGTTCTTCTTTGTCAGTGGACGCTCCTTGTAGCTTTGTCAATTGCGCTTGCAAAGCTTGCCTAGCTCTTCGCTCTTCTTCCAATTGCAGCATGATAAGATCCAGCTTTTGTTCCATGGTAGGCTCGGGTAGGTCGTCTTCAGCCATAGGATCATCCATATGTGGGGTAGTCATCGTGTAAAACTTAACAAACCTTTCTCACTCAAAATCAGTTAGCGGGATGAGCGTAGCTCAAATTTGGGGTTACAAGGCTATGTATTTTTGGGTATTTTCTTCTTCAATTTTCAGAAATTCTGCAATATTTCTGTCTCCGTTTGCTGAAAGTACTTCAACGAACTTGTAGATAGGTAGAACAGCTTGCTGCGAACAACTTTCCAGTTCAGAGTTTTTGCATACGAACAAGTCTTCTATGAGTTTTAAGCACTAGTCAGTTCTGATTTAGTCTGACTTGCAGAGTTGCAGACTTAACAGACTTGCAGAGTTGTTGACTTGCTGGACTTAGGCCGACTTGCAGAACTTGCAGAACTTGATTTCTGTCGACTTACGGAACTTGACTTGAAGAGTGCGAGACCCGGAGTAGATCGACTTTGTTGCTCTGTGTAACTTGTAAGAAGCCTTAAGCTTAAGTAGTTAAGCTTAAGCTTAAGTGCTTAAGGCTTAAGGAGGACTAGCAGAGGCCGCCGTTTTTGATCGTGAGGGGGGGGGCCGTTTTTTTGGCCGCGCGTGAAATTCGGAGGGCCCTTCTTGCAGATCGAAGTGAAATTTTGAAGCTTTATAAGCTTCTTAAGCTTAAGATTAAGCTTTAAGGTAATAATAAACTTGATTATGAAGAGATCTTATCTCTGTTTGCAACGACTTGATGAAGAGAATGTATGAGTGGTCCTCCGCCGACAGAGCCTGGTCCTTCGCGATCTGACAGTGGAAACAGGGGTTCTTGATCGCCAGAAGTCTGCCTGTATCGACGGTTCGCGACGAGATTGACTGTAGAGGCCGTTTGTTCCTGGAGCTCCGCCTTCGCCCGAGATTGGTAGCGATTGGAAGCCCTTGATCTCTGCTCCGCTCTGATACCACTGGTGCGCAGATCGGTCGCAGATAGCTCACGTGGTGAATCCCGGAAGGTCCCCAAGAACAAAGTACTCTACTTTTTAGCACAAAAACCCATGTAAAAGCAAGCACGACATGAGACAAGAGACAAATTGGGTTCAATCTCCCCCATGCCTTGTGTGAGCGCTTCACAAAGCATGTATTTAATGTATATTTCCAATCTTCATGCTCAAAAATAGCCCAATTACAAAAATATGACAAGCTTTTAGCTTTTGAGTTTGCTTTCTACCAAAAATAGGAAAATAAAGCTAATGGACGGTGCCCATAGAGTCTGGCACGCCCAATCTCAATGTCCAAATAGAAATAACATATCCAGGCGCATAAGCGCATACAAAATAATAATAAATAATCGATGTCTCAATAGACATAACAAAATATAGGCGTGACGCCTATCAAAATCTAGTCCAAGAGTCGAAAACCCGCTAGACTCCAATGCTTTCCTCCGCCACTGCTGCTATCTCTACACATCAACTGAAGCATTCACAATCGTTAGTAAAATAACACAATTAAACCGACAAAAGTGAATACCTAGCAGTCTTCAGCTACATAAATAAATCAACTGGTTAGAAATAAATCCTAACCTTAATTTATTACGAGTGCGCACTCTAAACTCATAAACGTTTATTAATTTAATATGCATTTTGCGGAATCACCCGCTATGGAATCACCCATGTACACACTAAATTAATGAAACGCCCGAAAAGGACAGGCGTCCCCATCAACTTCTCGCACAAAGAATCCTCTTTGCGTATGAGCCCCGGTCATCTAAGTTTACGGAATCCACCGTAAAACCTCACGGAATCCACCGTGGAATATGCCTCCTGGCATCATTCTCCCTCCCTCCCTCCCTCTCTCCCTCTCTTTCTCTCTCTCCCCCCTCTCTCTCTCTCTCTATGAATTGACACTTAAGGATTAAACAACAACTATGAAGAATAATAATATCACAGGGATTAAAAAAATAAAGATACCTCCATTATCACTTGATTGCTTATAGTATAGAGTGTTGAAGAGGAAGATATCTTATAGCATAGTACTGAAGAGGGAGATTGCTTATAGTAGGGTAGAGAGTGTTGTAGATAGAGATCATTTGATTTCAGCAAATGCTATTAAAACTACTCTTGAGATTGCTTGTAGCAGGGTAAAGAGTGTTGTAGATAGTACTGAGTATTGTTTCAAAAGAATTCTTATGCAAGAAACCATATTCTACAAGGAAGGAGAAGAGTACACAAAATTTCGGACAAAACTAGAGCTTTTAGAGGGAATGAAAAAATGCCCAGAAATAGGCATATACTTGTCTTTAAAAAATAAAAATTTACAAGGAAACTCTTGATTCAAAAAGGTGTCTTTGGGTAGAAAATAATCTTAAAATATGACGTGTACGTCATTTTGTATCGGTTTTTACTTCTGCCCTCTTAAGAAGCAAGAATGAGAACGATTCTAATACATTTTCATGTTAAAAAGTCATGAGGGCATTGAAGAGTCGTATATTAATGATTGGCTCCGTTTTTAGAGAAAATAGAATTGTATTTTTTTAGTTATGAGGATTTTGAGAAAAAGTAATCTTATCCTACAATTTGGAAATAAATTAATAGGTGAAATCTATTGAAAATACAAATACAAGATTTGCTTGATTGTAGAAGATCTCTTATTATAATATCATTTTGGAATCTCTTTTTAGAGAGAGAGAGAGAGAGAGGTGAGAAAATTTCCTTAAGGGGCAAAAAAGAGAGTCCATATTTCTCCAAATGTTTGTAGATTCACCACATGAGACAATACATAGACATTCTAGACTACCTCATTGACTTAGTATTGATTCGCCGCATGAGGTAACACTAGCATGAGGCTAGTCACATGTACAATTTGTTTTTTTAATAAACTAATAATAATTACTTTTAAACCTCCAAGAAATGTATTGATAACTATTATGAATGTTCATTATGGATTTTGATTTCTCTATTTATCATATAATAGTGACTTATTATGCATGAGTCCATGTGTAGCATTGGACTCATTATGACTGGTAGATATATGGTAGGAAACTAATGCGTTTTTTGTTGTGGTGAGCATATTATTAAACATAGCTATACACATTGATTATTTTGAGTGGAAGACAATTTAATATGCAAGAATTAATTTATTTGGTGCTTATCTCACATTTTTCTTTAAGTATTTTACTTTACTGTGAGATTATTGTATGTGTACACGTGCATTTATTTATTTGGTTGTAACTTTTGTAAAAGGCTTGAAGGGATAGACAAAATTTTTGTATAAACGTTATAATATTTTATTTTAGTTAGGGGGTAAAAAATAATAGCATAGTCTTGTGTCATGTACTTTTCTTCTATTTCTTTGTTCTTGCAATTTGTGAGTTCCCTCTATCTCTCATTATTTATGCTATTGTATAGTGAATAGCTACATAATATTAGAGGCCTCCCTTTTACCAAATGGTTAAGCAAATTATGACACTTGGAAAAAAATGGAACTTTCCCAAATGCTAAGGACATAAAGGTTACGAAAGTGCTTCGGCAAAGGCAATGAGGAAACTTAAAAACCTACTCAAAGTTCAACCAACTTGTTATTCTCCTTCTCCTCCTTGTCATCATCATCATCTTTCATTTGTGAAGAAATCAAAGCCACATATCAACTTTGTTGGTTGTTAGCCTAGTAGCTTGAGGGTAGAGTCATCTACTCATAGTTAATACCATAGAGCTATGTATATATGGTGAATTTCCATAGAATTGAATATTATTACTATTTCCATAGATAGACAAAACTAAATTAGTTGGTGCAAAGCAACACACTAACAAGTAAACTTGGTAAGAGTTATGACTCACATCCATTGGCTTTCCTCCCCCTTCATAAGACATGGCTGATTGTGGGGAGGAATGTTGCCTTCTACCACAATCAAGACAAGCACAACGTGCTATGTGCCAAATTCATATTGCTATGTGCAAATTTAAAATTGCACTAAATGCAAATTGAGTGAACCTAAGGAAGGGCACATTCCTTGGTCTTATAACTTC
The DNA here is from genome assembly GCF_053477565.2 of Lygodium microphyllum. Lineage (NCBI taxonomy): Eukaryota > Viridiplantae > Streptophyta > Polypodiopsida > Schizaeales > Lygodiaceae > Lygodium > Lygodium microphyllum. Next base: position 35,371,343 of record NC_141154.1, on the reverse strand, counting down.
TAGGGGGAAAATAAGCAACTTCAAAGGCATAGGTAAATCTTGCATTTAGCAAACTCAAGGAAGGGCACATTCATTGGTCTTATAATTTCTTTCCTTTCTTTGGCCTTATAATGTCTAAGGGAAAAAATGAACATCACTTCCAATTCCTTGGTCTTATAACTTGTTGCCCTTTTCTTTGGTCCTACAATTTCTAGGGGAAATGATGGTCTTTTAATTTCTTGCCCTTCTTTGGTTTTAAAATTCTAGGGGGAAATTTGAATATCAATTCAAAGGTAAAACTTATGGCACAATTAGTGTGTAAGAAAAATACAATCTACGATTCCGATTGTAGTGTGGCTGCTGGGATTCGAGCCCAGGTCTCCACGGCCACAACGTGGAATTCTAACCACTAAACTACAGCCACCCGATGAAAGAAGATTTAGATCTAACTAACTTTATTACAATATTAAAAAAATTGAATAATACTATTTTTCCTCATACGTATAGGCGGCGGACCACGGCACAGTAGACAGCTTGTGAATGGCGTTCGCTCTACCGTGAAAGATTATAGGTAGCAGTTCCACGCTGCTGGGCTGGAGCCAGACTGGGAGAGAGGAGTGCAACCCCACCGCGTTTACTTCTACCTGCGCTTGTCGACGTCTGAAGTCTGAATTTCCATCTCCGAAATCCATGGGAGTTGCGTAGAGAGATGGGACAACTGAAGAAATGCACGCATAATACGGGTAGGCGTGTGTGCACGCGGTGTGGCTCAAATAGACCTTGGATTACACACACACACACACACAAATGGATGCAACTTAGAGAGTTTTCTATAGTCAACATAACAATTTTGACAACTTAGGATGATATCCAATAGGGGCTCAAATGAACATGCTTTCAGATCATCAATAGGAGTGCTCATTACTTTATAAAACGCCTCCACGACCAATACTACTAAGTTCAAGGGGTCAATCTACATAGTTCATGAAGAAGTTTCCTAATGAAGATGATATCCATGGATGATTTTCTTTAGAGCCTACAATTTCTAACATTAACAGGGAGGTGCTTTTGGTAATGTGTAGGATTGTGGCACGAGTCATAGACTCATCATATGCATTGCTACATTTGAGAATTCTACCCATTTTATGCCCATTGCAATATATTAAAGGCACTCCTAATGCTTGATTTGTGACTCATTTGAGATAAAGGACATGATCAAGTTTATTGATTGGTTTATGGTTTGGTCACTTAGACCAAGCAACTTTTAAGTATTGATTGGTTCATGGTTTGGTCAAATTTAGACCATTTAAGTAGCTCCAAAGTTCCTCCAAAATTTGGTAGACACCATTGGGATATATCTTTGCAACATTACTTGCCACTTTTTACTACTCCTTTCGTACTACAAAGTTGTATATTCATGTAAAGGTGAGTATCATTAAAGTTGAGAATATCCACATAAAGAATTCTAACACTTCCGAAAAAATCACAATATTGCTTAAAAATACATCATTAATTCTTTCTAATCCAATGTAAAAACACTTTGATATGGAATCTTCTAATTGGAAATCTATCCAAATATATTTATTTTCAACAAAATTTATATAAAACCATAATGTATACAGAGATTGATCTCATTTTCATTTTTTATCTCTTAAATATCAATTTCAATGCTTCCCCAAGTCTTGAACCATGAAACTTAAAAAAGAGTTATTGAATCTTGAAAGGCACACCCAATTTTATGGAGTTGAGAACTCCAAGAGTCTCCTACCACTTTCACATGTTCATTGCCTCAATTCTGTACTTAGGTTTGTATGTGTGTGTGTGTGTGTGTGTGTGTGTGTGTGTGTGTGTGTGTGTGTGTGTGTGTGTGTGTGTGTGTGTGTGTGTGTGTGTGTGGAGAGAGAGAGAGAGAGAGAGAGAGAGAGAGAGACCTACATAAATAGATGAAACTTCGAAAGTTTTATTATAGTCAACACAACAATTTTGACAAGGATGATAGGCATATATAATCCAAGATGGATTGGAATGAACATGCTTTTAGATCGTTGGCCCAAGTGCTCATTACTTTATAGATCACCTACATGTCCACTGCTACTAAGGTCAATGAGGTCGATCTATGTATTTCATGAAGAAGATTCCTGATGGAGACAAAATCCATGGATGATTGTCTTTAGTGCCTACAACTTCTAATTAGATTAGGCCCTTCAATCCTCCTTTCCTAATAGTCAATTTATGAGAAACATAAAGTAGAGAGAGAGAGAGAGAGAGAGAGAGAGAGAGAGAGAGAGAGAGAGAGAGAGAGAGCACAAAGCTAGAGGCAAAGAAGTTTAGTAAAAGGCAACCTTGATCATACTACAGTTACCCTCGCCCACGTTGCAAAGTTCTAAGGCTTATGAGTATTAAGTCCTCCTTGATTCAAATTTTGGCAATTGTTAAAGTTCTCTTCAATTTTATAGCCTACATAAAAAAGTTGTAACAAAGTACATATCATTTAGTTGCAACAAATTAAAATTTGTTAGCACATTTCATACTTGCACAAAAGAGCAAGATGGCGAGTAGGACCCAAACACACTCAATGTGCATATTTCCCTCTATGTAATGGGTGCTTCTTATATGAAAACAAAATATCTCCAATAAGCTTTAGGATGGTTGACTTCCCACCACACATGACTACATAATAAGATATGGGTCCCATGTTGTTGAGTTAAACATTCCTAAGATATCATGTAACCCTAGGTGTTCCATTTATTAAAACAACCTTCTCTTCCTCACCAATCTTAAGCCAAGAGGTCATAATATCTTATCATTCATAAACAATACTAGTGTTCCACGTGAATGAAATGCTAGGCTGCTTCGCTGCCTCGAAGCATCGAGTTGCTCAACAACCCATTTCTCATCTTTCTCTCTCCTCTTTTTCCTCTCTGTTTTTAATTTCTAAATTTACTCCTCTCTCTCTCTCCAAATTCCCTATGTCTAATTCTCTCTCTCTTTCTCTCTCTCTCTGCCTTCTATTTTAGTTTATTTTTTCTCCTCTCTTGGTTCTCTCACTCTCTCTCTCCTCTTTTTTCCTTTTCTTCTTCTTCTTCTTCTCTCTCTCTCTCCTTTTTTTTCTCTCTCTCTCTCTCTTTTCTTCTTCTTCTTCTTCTCTCTCTCTCTCCTTTTTTTTCTCTCTCTCTCTCTCTTTTCTTCTTCTTCTTCTTCTTTCACTTTCCTTCCCCCCCAGTCTCTTTTAAAGTATGTAAATTTTATCTTTTCCATATATATAATTATCTCTTTATGTTTATATTCTCTCTATTTTTCTTCTCTCTCTCTCCTTTTATTTTCTCTCTCTCTCTCTCTCTCTCTCTCTCTCTCCGCCTCTTTTCTTCTCTACTTTCTCCTAATTTTCCTTTTTTTCTTCTCTCCCTCTCTCTCTTTTAAATTTTAAATTTTTCTTCTCTCCCTCTCTCTCTTTTGAATTTTATCTTCTCTCTCTCTCTCTCTCTCTCTCTCTCTCTCTCTCTCTCTCTCTCTCAAAATATATTTACAATTTAAAAAAATTCTTTTTTCTCTTTTTTCCCATCTCTCTTCCTCTTTCTTCTTCTTATTCTTCTTCTCTCTCCCCCCTCTCCTCTCTTTTCCTTCTCTCTCCTCTTTTTTCCTTTTTTTTCTTGTTCTCTTTATTTTAAATTTTATCTTTTCTCTCTCTATAATTCTCTCTTTGTGTTCAAATTCTCTCTCTTTTTCTTCTTATTTTCTCTTTGCCTCTCTCCCCCTTTTTTCTCTCCCCTCTCTCCTCTCTATTGCTTTTTTCTTTTCCTCTCTCTCTCTCTCTCTCAAATTTTATGTTTTCTCTCTCTATAATTATCTTTCTCTCTGTTCCCCCTCTCTCTCCCTCCCTCTCCTCTTCTTTCTTTTTTGCTCTTTGTATATTTCTCTAACTCTCTCTCTCTCCTTATTTTAATTAAAAAAAGTTTAATCTAACAGAGAGGGAGAGAGAGAAAGAGAGAAAATCTAGGCCCTAAACACGAGAGAGAGGGGGGGAGGGAGAGGCTTTAAGAAAATGAGAGATCACACGTGAGAAAGAGGGGAGGGGAGGGGGTTTTGATTGAAAAAGGGGATAGGTTCGAGAAGCCCTCTGAGGTTTGGGGCTTTCCGAACCTATAACAAAAATAATATAGTATTTTTCCATGTATATAATTCTCTCTTTATGTTTATATTCTCTCTCTTCTTCTCCTCTTTCTCTCTCTTTCTCTCTCCCCTCTCTCTCTCTCTCTCCCTCTCTCTCTGTCCCCTTTTCTTCTCCGCTCCTTTCTCCTAATTTTTCTTTTTTTCTTCTCTCTCTCTCTCTCTCTTTTAAATTTTATCTTTTTATTCTCTCCCTCTCCCTCTTTTAGATTTTATATATTCTCTCTCTCTCTCTCTAAAAATATCTAAATTTAAAAAAGACTTTTCTCTTTTCTCTTTTTCCCCATCTCTCTTCATCTTTTTCTATGTCTTCTTCTTCTTATTCTTCTTCTCTCTCCTCTCTCTCTCTCCCCCTCTCCTCTCTTTTCCTTCTCTCTCCTCTTTCTTTCTTTTTTCCTTCTTTTCTCTTTAATTTTTTTCTTTTCTCTTTCTTTTAAATTTTATTTTTCCTCTCTATAATTCTCTCTTTGTGTTCAAATTCTCTCTCTTCTTCTTCTTATTTTCTCTCTTTCCTTTTCTTCTCTTTGTCGCTCTCCCCCCTCTCTCCTCTCTTTTCCTTTTTTATTTTCCTCTCTCTCTTAAATTTTATATTTTCTCTCTCTATTCTCCCTCTCCCTCCCTCCCTCCCTCCCCTCTTCTTTCTTTTTGGCACATTGTATATATATATATATCTCTCTCTCTCCTTATTTTAATTAAAAAGAAAGTTTAAATTAAAAATTTTAATCTAACTGAGAGAGAGAGAGAGAGAGAGAGAGAGAGAGAGAGAGAGAACCTAGGCCCTACACATGAGAGAGAGAGAGAGGGAGGGGGAGAAGACAAAATTTTAATTTAAAAAAGACTATTCTCATTCCTCTTTCCCCCCTCTCTACGTTTTCTTCTTTTTATCCTTCTTCTCCTTCTCCTTCTTCTTCTTCTTCTTCTTCTTCTTCTTCTTCTTCTTCTCTCTCTCTCTCTCTCTCTCTCTCTCTCTCTCTCTCTCTCTCTCTCTCAAAGTGTGTGAAAAACTATGTTCAAAAAATTTTAAATTAAAAAATATTTTAAAAATATTTAATTAAAAAGAAAATTTTAAATTAAAAATTTTAATCTAAGAGAGAGAGAGAGAGAGAAAAATGATTTTGAAAGAAGTTTGATTTAATTAAAGGAGAGAGATAGAGAGAGAAAACCTAGGTCCTACACATGAGAGAGAGGGGGGGGAGGGGGGGAATTTAATTAAAAAAGGGAAGGGGAAAATAAAGAGAGAGATTATAAGTGAGAGAGAGGGAAGGGGGTTTTAACTTAAATAAGTGGGGAGGGGGGGGGAGGGGGGTTTAATGGAAAAAGGGAGGGGAAAGAGAAAATGAGAGATTACACGTGAGAAAGAGGGGAGGGGAGGGGGTTTTGATTGAAAAAGGGAGGCTTGGAAAAGGAGGTAGGTTTGGGAAGCCCTCTGGAGGTTCGAGGCTTTCCGAACCTATAGCGAAAATAATATAGTAGTAAGAAGATATGGGTCCCATGTTGTTGAGTTAAACATTCCTAAGATGTCGTGTAACCCTAGGTGTTCCATTTATTAAAACATCCTTCTCTTCCTCACCAATCTTAAGCTAAGAGGTCATAATATCTTATCATTCATAAACAATAAACATGGTTATCAATGTGTAACTTGAAGCAAGGCTAGGAATACCAAGTTTGTTTATGAGCCACCTCTCTCTCTCTCTCTCTCTCTCTCTCTCTCTCTCTCCAATAATCGTGGTTATCAATATGTGATTTTTAAGTCAAGGCTAGGAATCCCAAGCTTGTTATGAGCAGTTATAAACCAGACCACACTGGTTTTTGTAAGAAGCCAAGGAGTAACAAAGTTTCTCATCCACAGATGGCAATATGAGGGCAACAAATGGGCGGAGGCATGCACGTCCGATGCAATCCACCTGTAAAAGGACGGAATAATCATGGACTGTGAGGGAAACAAGCTGTACCACAATCAAAGGGGTAGAAGTAGGTGCCATTCAGACTATAGCAAAAAACCCACACACACAAAACTAGGAAGACAAAGAGAAAACCTGCAAAACCCACAAACAAAACCTCCACTGAGACCATTGATAGGAAATAGTCTGAGGACCAAACTGACTGAACCAAACCACCCCAAACAAACCACATCCTACGAAAAATTCAACATGACCTATGCACATATGCAACTAAAAGCTTCATGCTATGCAACAAACATGCACCGGAGACCCCGTATCAAGTACGCAAAATAAAACAAAAATGGCACACATATCATAGCCTAGACATGGACTCAAAAAATCATGATTGAACCAAATATTGTGACTAAAAATAGAATAAACACCATATGGACCAAGGTCATATTAATAATCCCAAATCCCATGTAACGTTCAGCATCCTACAGTGCGGTGAAGTGGGTGGGTGAAACTAACGACTCATTTTTTATTAGACAATCCATTAAACACAATTCATTATTAAGTTAATCCGTTAATGCATGGTGAGTCGGAAAAGTAGCCCAGCCCCTCTCAGACTTGACACGACTTGACTTGACTTGGTCTCTACTGATGCAGTTCATTGTTACAATTACATGATGTGTGGCGTTTGAGTGCATGCATGTGTGACTTCAGGGGGTTTATTGTAATTACAATTTAATGTGTTTGTAACGCATGTGCGTGTGCACTTGTGAATGGAGTTTAATTTACAAAAATTAAGTGGGTTACAGTGCAAAGGTGTGCGTGCAACAGTGGGGTTCCTTTTATAATTAACATCTGGTTTGTTTTAATTATAAATTTATGATGTGCATTTTGTTAATTGGGTGTGTGCAACAATCAATGGATTTTATTTGTAATTAATGGTGTGTTATGATGCAAGTGAAAGAGGGAAAAAAGAAAGGAACCTGGCAATGTGTGGGTGGACATGCGCAAGGTCGGAGACCATGTCCTCCAAAATGGAATGTGCAATCCACGCAAATCCACAAAAATGGACAAAAGGTCGACTAACAATAGTCGTCCTGTTGGATTTTTTTTAAAAAAAAACGAAAACTAACTAACACCTTGACTAAACAAAAACAATGATACACATGACCAAAATAAATGAAAAGATGTGGATTGGAATTTGAGTGGGATATTTTGATTTATGTAGTTTTCGTGTTTTTATTTTGTGTTGGTTTTTATTTTTTATTTTTTTATTTTTTTAATAAATAATAAATGAAAATGAGGGTTTGTTTTCGTTTGTTTCGTTGGTTTGATTTGTGTTATTTTTGTGTATTTTGTGTTGTTTTTTTTAAAAAAAATTTCAAAGAATAACCAAGAAACCAATTTGTCCCACTAGGAGGGCTGAAAACCGTTCTATTTCAATGTGATGGAAATGTTTTTATCATGTTTGGGAGTTTCAAAGGATGTGTTTATGATAATTACATTGTCATAAGATTTTTTTCAAAAAAAATATTTTTCAAAAAATACTTTAATAAATTTTTATTCCAAAAAATTTCCAAAATGGAAAAGAAAGTGAATGTGATTTTTTGGATTTTTTTTTAAATTTTCAGGTATTTTTCTGTAATTTTTATCAATTTCCATCATTTTGTGAATAATTTTAGGTAATTTGAAATTTTCAGTAATTAACTAATGACATTTTTCATGAAGAAAAAGTTTTAAACTGTGGAAAAAAGTTTTAATGATTTTTGTAAGTTTTTGGATTTTTTTATATTTTATGTTTTTTTAAAAGAAAATTATGTTGTTTTGTTTGTGGAATTATTTATGAGATTTTAAAAATGAATACCCGGACACACATGTGAACAATGGTATGTGAATAGCAGCAATTACGCACGCCCACGAACGCGTCCAATGCGCATCCTCGCACGTGAACGCCCGCAAAAACCATGGCTCCACGACCATGCACAGGTAACCCGCTAAAAAAAACACGTGGTTGCTACAAGCAAAGAGGGGTGGGGGAAAGGGGGGCTTAAGAGGGGGTATAAGAGGGGGGGCTTGGCAAGGGGTATAGGAAGGGGGGGCTTGGTAGAGGGTATAGGAGGGGGGGCTTGGTAGGGGGTGGGGATAGAGGTGGTGGAGGAGGTGGGGAAGGAGGAGGAGGAGGTGGGTGGTGGAGGAGGAGGAAGGTGGAGTAGGAGGAGGTGGGTGGTGGCGGCGATGGAGAAGGAGGTAGAGGAGGGGGTGGTGAAGGAGGAGGTGGTGGAAGAGAAGAAGGAGGCAGGAGAGAAGGCGGCAACAGAAAGTAGGGTGGTGGTGGAAGAGAAGGCAGTGGTGGGAAGCAGGGCGGTGGCGGGAGAGAAGGAGGCGGGAGACAAGGCGGTGGCGGAAGAGAAGGAGGCAGGGGGCGAGGCGCAGAGAGGAGGGCGAGGGTGGCGGGAGGCAGGGGCGGTGGAGGAAGCACAGGGAGAGGGCGGTGGACGCAGGGAGAGAGGGAAGAGGAAGGCGAGGCGTGAGGAGAAAGGAGACGCAGGGAGGAAGGGGAGGAGGAGGAGAGGGGAGGTGGAGGAGAAAGAAGAAGAAGAAGAAGAAGAAGAAGAGCAGAAGGAGGGAGAGCGATTGGCCGCGAGGGGGGAGGACCAACCGTTTGTTTTTTTTTTAATTTTAAGGTGAAAATTGTTTTTTTTTTTTAATTTCTTTCGTGGGTTTGTTTTTTAATTAAGTTTGTTTATTTGTTTGTTTTTTGGATTGTTTTTTTTGTGGGGAGTTGTTTTTTTGTTTGTTTTTTAAAAAATGAATGTGTTGTTTTTAATTTTGTGTTATTTTGGTGTGTGTGTGTGTGTTTTTTTTTTTTTTTTTTTTTTGGTTTTTTTTGGGTTTTTTTTTTTGTTCATTGTGTTTTTTATTTTTTTGGGTTTTATTATTTGTATTTATATTTGTTTTTTTGAATAAAAAATTAAGTGGTTGTTGTTAATTGTATGGTTGGGTTTGTGTTTTTTTTTGTGTTTTTTGTTTTGTTTTTGTTTTGTGTTTTTTAATGGTTGGAAGGTTGTTTGTTTGTGTTTTTTAATTATTTTTAAATGTTTTTTTTTGTTTTAATTTTAAAATTAAGTTGTGGGTTTGAATTTTGTTTGTTTGTGGTTTTGTTTTGTTTTTTTTAATGGTGGTTTTTAATATTAGTGTTTGTGTGTGTGTATGTGTGTGTGTTTTTTTTTTTGGTGGGTGAATTTCATTGTGTTTGTTGTGAGGATTTGTGTCTTTGTGTAGGATTTTTTTTTTTAAAAGAGGGAAAAATGAAAGAAAAGAAAGGCCCGAAAAAGGGGAGTATGCCCTCGTCCCGTGCGTATGCATGGGTGGGGGGGAAGATTTGCATGGACAGGATGGAACACGATCAGGACGTCGGTACGAAAGGGTGCAAAGGCAACGGGGCGTCTCGAGTCGCGTAAATTCAAAAACGCGCACGTTCACGCACGAGGCAAGGCATGCGGGAACACGACAAAACAAAGAAAAATTAATAACTCACAAACCGTTCGTCGGAACGCAATGCGGTAAGAAGGAAAACTGGGCCGAAAGGCGAGGGGGAGACTGTAAAAAGTACAACGGGGTGTCCGGGATCAAGTCAGGGTAGTCCCATGGGAAAAAAGCAAAAAACAGGCCCGAAAACCCATACGATAACTAATATAAAAAAATCCATTCATCGAAATGAAACATAGGAAAAAGGAAAATTGTGAGAAAAGGCATATTAGACATGCCTATCATGTCAGAAGATAGTTCTGACAGAGATAAGACCCGTTTACACGGAAAAAACCCAAAAATCAACCCCAAAACAGGATGCAGAAATTGATATAAAAAGATCTGGTCAACGAAGGGAAAAATGTCTATGGGAAGGGGATTCACAAGGCTGTCACAACAACACACAGTTCCGAGGGAATTAGGAGGGGTTCTCATGTAAAAAATACAAAAATACACCCGAAAACACATTGAAAAATTAATAACTAAAAATTCGACGGTCGGAATAGGGGGGAGAAAAAAGAAAAAATGGAAGAAAAGGTTGGTTGGACACTGCTGTTAAATTAAACTGGAAGTCTAGTGCAAACAGGGCATGTGCACATGGGAAAAATGTGAAAGTTCTGCATGAAAATGTCCTGACAACCTGCAAAAGTAATAGCGGACCAACCGTGCATTGGAATGACACATAGTAAAAACAAAAAATGTCAAGGGGAAGGTGGTTATCAAGGCTATCATGTTAAATCACGGTTCCGAAGCAATAAAGGCATGTTCACATGGAAAACCGTCTAAATTATGCGAAATGCATCAAAAATTAATATCTCAAGAACTGTGTGTCGAAACACGGGTTGGTAAAAAGGGAAAATGGGCAGGTCAAAGGGAAAAATAGGCTGTAAAGTGGGATTTGGATTCCGGTGAATGTAGGATGCGTTCACATGCAAAACGTCAAAACAAGGGATAAAGGGAATAGTGAAAGAACGACCCCAAGGGTGGGGTAAAGTTAGATGAGTGGGTGGGAAAGGGACCCCATGAGGGTAAAAATAGGTCATGGCATACATGCATGATCAACTGGAGGCATATGCAGGGGGTATGCATATCAGACACGCAGGGACACGTCCCCACACTCAAACTCATAATCAACATTGCAGTAGTGTGCTTATTTCTTGAATGCACATCCTAGTAACATTTCCTTACTGGTATCCTTGGTGTTAGGCAACACTTAAAATATCATTGGTAGACTTTCGGTCTCGACTTTCCCAACAATGATTAGGAAGGCACTCCAAACAAGCTGAGTTTAGGATTAGTAGGCTGCAATTGGGGCTGACCAATGAGGGTCCAACGATCATGTCTAAGAATATTAAAGCCAGCTTCCTCACTCAATGAGTGTATCAAAGACATGTGTCTTATGGCTAGTGATCGATATGCGCAAGTAGATAGGTGTTACTACTTCCTCATCCTCATCCTCTCTCTCCATGATGGTGGTGACTCATACGTTCACAAGTGGTTCTAGCATTGGAGACTCGTGCAGCAGATTTGCTAGAGGGTAGTACTTCTTGAGGCAACTACCATTAAAGAACCCTGTGATCTCTCCCTCTAGAGTCTTGAGCTCTATATTGTTGGTTCGTCGACTAATGTTGCAAACCTTGAAAGGTCCCAATCCTTTGAGCTTCATCTTCTGCTTATGGTCCTTTACAGAGTACAATAGCACTAGGTTGCCCTGCTCGAAGTCATGTTCTTTGACATGTTTGTCAAACCAACTTTTGTACCTTGCCTTCTCGTAGAGATCAATGCATGGGTTACTAGGAGTCGAGTCTTAAATACACATTCGAACTCTACTGGGTGTTCCATCCATGTTGCCTTTCCATCCCATTTCTCTTGGACTACCACTCTCAAGCTTGGGATGATGAACTTTACCGGTAGTATTTCTTCATTGCCATAGGTCAGTTAGAATGGTGTTTGCCCTGCGGCCATCTTATAAGCTATCCTATAGGCCCATAGTGCTACCATGAGCTTATTGTCCTAAATAATTAGTGCATGAGGTGGAGACTACCTTAGTCATCAGGACATTTACTAAGATCTTATTCGTAGATTCTGCCTAATCGTTAGCTTGAGGGTAATATGGTGAGGATTTCCTATGGATGATCAAGAAGGTGGATAGTAAATGGGTAATCACTTCATTAATGAAGTGTGTGCCTTGATCACTAACTAGTTCGATGGGCCAATCGAATAAAGAGATCAACTACTCCCAAAGGAACTTAGATGTGATCTTAGCATCATTCTTCTTGGTGGCCTGAGCTTTAGTCCATTTTGTGAGATAATCCATCGCTATAATTATGTACTTTGCTTATGAGTATTGTGTCACAAGGTAGATTGATCCAATAAAGTCGATTCTCCATTAACAAAGGGTTATTGCACTATTACTAGGGTCAATTCCATATTTTCCTTACGGATGGGGATTTTGGTCCTTTGGCACTCGTCACTATGCTTCACAAACTTTGTTGCATCATAGAAGAGGGTGGGTCACCATAGTTGAGATTGTAGTACTTTGTGTGTTGTAGTGTCTCCATTGAAGTGTCCTCTAGCAATTCCACCATGCGCTTTAGCAAGTACATCATGCACCTCATGCTCACACACAAATCTTTGCAATAACCCATCATGTCCTGGTCTATAGAGCTAGCCATCTATTGATTGATAGGGCTAAACCTTGAGGATAAGGTGCTTTAGCCTAGCCTTCTCTATAGGTCTCTCAAGCAATCCATGCTCTAGGATTTGGACTATGTCATCAGCTCAATACGGTGTCAGATCAGCCTTGAATAGGTCTCTCTCACAGGACATGCTAAAAAGGTGTGCATCTGATAAGTCGTCTACGATGCCATGGTGGGCAGCTTCTCCTGTGGGTATGGCGAACATATGGTCTACCATGTAGTGCTGCTTAACCTTGCATACAAACACAAAGAATTCAAACTCTAGCTAAAGATGTAACCATCTAGCTATGTTTCCTATAGTACAAGATTTGTTTACCAAATAAAGCAAGGCTTGATGGTCAACGAAAAAGGTGAAGGGCATAGCTAAGAGATAACGATGGAACTTCTTCATAGCAAACACCATAGCTAGGCCTTCCGTCTCCATCGTGGAGTATTTCATCTCTATATCTGTGAGTTGTCTTCTAGCAAATCTCATAGGATAATCAAGATTATGTTCACCAGGTTGGCACAAATAGCCCCCACGGCGAACTTTGATGTATCAATGTGCATGTGGAATGTTATGTTCCAATTTGGGGCTAGTAGGATTGATGCAGTTATAAGAGCCTTCTTTAGTTCCTTATAAGCACATTGGCATTCCTTGGTCCACTCAAATACAATCAACAATTTGTAAAGGGGTCTAGCAAATCAATGCATAGTTTAGAATGAATCACCGATAGTACCCTGTGTGTCCGAGGAAAGCATATCACTATAGGTGACACTCAATCTGTGTGCTCAATTTTATAGATGGATCCGACCTTCAACAACTTATCTATCTCCTCCTTAATGGCATGTGCATGCTTCAAATTCATTAGGTATGGACGTTGCTTAACTGGCATTGCATCAGGAGTCATAGGGATGTTATGAGTCACGACCCTCGAATGTACTCCTTTTAGTTCATCTAAGGACCAAGAAAACACATCTATATACTCTTGTAGGAGAGTAATGAGATCAGCGTCCTGCTGCTTAGTCAGGTCCTCGGCTATGAATACGGGTTGAGGCTTTTCACCTTCCCCTGCTAAGTTGACCTCCTTGACCTTAGCGGGCCCTTCTATCAGTTTTCTTGCATGTCCTTGCCTCTTTTCTCCCAACAAGATCACTACCATGTTGCCCTTTTTGCACTTCGTGAAGCACTTTGGTAGAACTTGGGGCTTCCTTTGCTCTTTCCCTTATAACCCCTTTGACTGCCTCCTCTTTTTCTCCTTCAACCACCTACGCCCTAGGTGGACTGGTAGGTCCCCTTTAGTGCATTTGGTCTTAAGTGGTCAAGGTATCTCTCGATCACTCTCAGAGCTCACTTTCGATTCAGAGTTAAACTCACAACCCTTGCTAGAAGAAGGAGATTCCCCTAGTGGTCATAGCTCTGAGGCTAATTCAATTCTAAAGAGTGGTGCAGTACTTGACTGAACTAATCCAACTTGCTCATAGTCTTTATCATGGTATCAGAGCATGACATGCTCTATGACATTGGTCAAATGAAAATGCTATTGTGCGAATGGAATAAGCCCAATTCCTGAAAGCAATCCTCAATGCTTGAAAGATTGGGGGCAAGGTGCAGATGTTGATGCTGATGCTGCTGCGCACAATTTTTCTTTGTGATTAATGCCAGTAGCTTCCTCCTTGCCTTATCAACCACGACGAGCCTCCATCTAGGCGTGAGGCTCTTGAGTTGTATTCATACTAGTCTGTGGCTAATTTTCAACCTCAATCCTATATGATGGAACTCTTTGGTCTTCCGCAACTAGAGAAGCATCTTTGTTCAAGTGAGGATGGGCCACTTTTTAGGGGGAGTGCAGATAGGATGAGCTGCATCCATAATTGTCAAATGTGGCAAGAAGGTATAAGACAACAACAGACTGGTACAACAAATTGGTGATTATCTCATCATTATGCACTATCAAGTTCAATAACCCTTCTCGCAGTCAAAGGTCTCTTGTCATTGGTTTTACAAGGAACTTTTTCTCCATCTCTTCCAATGCTAAGTTAGCAGAACTCTTGTTTATCGAAAATAACCTAGACCTTGCCATATGGATAATAAGTGTCTCGAGACCTGTGTCTCGAGACTTGCCGTTTTTTTCTAGTGTCATTGCTCATCAAGGCACTCCTTTTTGCTGAAGTTGGTTGCCATTGCTGTGGCAGTAGTATTGAGCATTATGTCCAGTTTGCACCATATTCATCGTTGTAAAAACAATGGCAGTAGTAAGATAGTCGCTTCAAAGGACAGGAAATCCCACTCGAGTCCAGGTCTCTATGATGATACACCAGCTTATCAAGAACCTCCATATGCTTTCTATTCGTTAGTTTACCTAGAACCTTCGCCAGCTGTCTAGAAGAGGTTAGATAAGCTAGAAGAGAAGGTCAATCTGTTGAACAAAGCACAATACCTATACGCTTCCAAAGAAGCTTTGCTAGATGCATCTATGGAATGGATAAGGCCATTGGGGATTGTTGAGAGTGAAAAAAGACTGAATTTTAGACAGATTTTTGTTGTTTTTTGAGGTCTAAATGATTGATTCTTGATGGATTTAGAGTGATGTATGGTTGTTAATAGAAGAGTTTGAGAGTGTTTTGCATGATATTGATTATGTTTTGGAAGTTCATGATGATTTTTAGTGAAAATATGAAGCTCTGTGATATTTTGATAGGTTTTGTTGACATTCTGATTGGTTCTGATACCTTTTGTATAACTTATGTTTTGTTCTAATTTTCTTCTGTATGAAGCGTGGATTGATGAATTGATGAAGGTTGAAATCTTTTGGAGGTTTATTGAATAGTTTATAATAGTTTGGAATGGTTTTAGTATGAGTTATGAGGATTTGATGTTCTCTGATGACCTTCTGTAACCTTCTGTAAACCTTCTGTAGAGCCTCTGTATCTGCTCTGTCTCTCCTCTGTATCTGTACTGTTCCTGTTCTGTTCTGTTTTGTAGATCTTCTGTAAGTGTTCTGTAGAATGTATATGTGACTTTGGAAAAGTTTTCTAACTTTTGGAAAGGATGAATCTAAGTTCAAAAGAGCTAAAACAAATGGAAGAAGCAAGTGCTGAAGACTGAAGAGAAGACTGAAGTGACAGTGACAGTAGTGAGCTATGAAGAGACACTATAGTGGCTTTGGTGCCTCTTCGCATCAGACATACCTCTTGGGAGGTGCATCCACGACCTAAGAAGGATTATTGAGAGTCATTATTGAGTATTGTAGTGAGGAGATGATGTACTATTGAGAGAGAGAGAGAGAGAGAGAGAGAGAGAGAGAGAGAGAGAGAGAGAGAGAGAGAGAGAGAGAGAGAGAGAGAGAGAGTTAGAGATAGCCAATTCTATCAAAACAATGTATCTGTCTATGAGAGATTGGGAGAGAAAACTATGAAGACATTGAAGATGAATACTACGTGATTGATTTCCATTAAAAAATTGTGTATTCTTTTATGTTTCTTGTTCTATTGAAGGATTTTATGAAGAAGTTGAAGATTATGGTTAGTTCTATCAAATCCGTGGGAGATATCTACTATGATGCTGCGTGAAGATTTGTTGTTTTCTTTGTATTGGTTATCAAAAGAATGAAATAAAAGTTTGTTGATGTTACATGATAGATTTTCTTGCAGTAGAATCCCCTTTTCCTTGGTGTTCCTCTTGGGGCTCCATGTTTTTGGTGCGCAGCCGGGGAAACTTGCCATCAACAAGCATCAGAAGAGGCTAAAAATGAAAGAAACAGCATTGCCAAGAAGGAAAGAATTCAATGGATGTTTGCAAAGTTCCTTCTTCCACTGAAGAGTTGGATATTCTTATTGCCAAAGCCACTTTCCACAAGAATTTCATCCCACAATGGTGTAAACATATTACCATCATGATGCAAGCTCTATGCGGTGGATTGTTTTCGCTTCCTGTTGAAGCAACAGAAACTTGCATCTTGGTGGCAAACTATTTGGGAACAAACTCAAGGACAGAAGCAGAGAGAATGACTATCCATGGAAGATTTGGTATTCATTGAGAAGTTTCCAGACATCATCAAGTGGGAGATTGTGAAGAAGCTTCAGGAGTCGTGGTCTATGGAGGTTCACGAAAACAAGAAGGAAAAGAGTTGGAATTTGTTCGTGGCTTGGTGCACTGACAATCTTCTGTTCGTCCAATTAGCAACCCACTAGAAGTTGGTAGATAGAGTGCTTTTCACAACATACACTGTTGAAACCATCAGAAGTTGGCATTATTATAATGGCACAACAACGATTGAAGAATAAGTTTTGATACTTTCAAAACGGAATATCTCCCCCTCTATAGTGGTTTGAAAGCCGAATTCAGAGATGTTGAAAAGAAGCAAGTAGAAGAGATGTTGACCAGAGAATCCCCCAGAGACCGAAGCCCCTCTTTGATTCTATTCTGTTGAGTACTGAACAACTGGTTGGAGCCAAGCCCCTGATGAATGGCACAATCAAGAGGCAAGCATTAGAACAAGTCCAAAGCTACGTGAGAAGAGAGAAGGCAAGAATCAAGGCTGAGAACGAGCTCGCAGCAGAAGCCTCCTTTGATGCCCTAAAGGCACTCTTTATAGAAGTCCCCATGGCAACTCAAGGTTCCCTTCCTAGTCAGATTCTTCGTGGAAATATTGATGACAGGCCAGCAAATGTAGTCCCATTGCCAATTTTTAAGGGAGAGTACAATGAAGACCATGATCTTCATGTAGAAGAATTTATGGTAGTATGTGTGGCTAACAATACCAGAACCCCTAAGCATTGGTTAGCAATATTCCCCGCCACTTTCAAGGGCATGGCGTTTCAGTGGTATGAGGGACAAGCAATAGGAACTTTTGGCACATGGGACGACCCAAAGTTGGCCTTCCTCACTAAATTGAGGCGTGAAGGTTTTGAAGAGCGGATGCGAGAGGAGTTCATGAACCCAAGTTAGTCCTCTGGAGAAAGAGTAGAAGCTTATCTCTCACAAATGGAATCCATCCTGAAGAGATGGACATTATCACTTGGACGAAGGTATCCAGAAAGGAGTGTTTCTCAGAGGCCTACAACAAGAAGTTTGCAAGATCATGGAATTGAGAAGACCAGTCAATCTGCAAGCTGCAGTGGAAGGTGCAAGATTGTATGATGAAGTTGAAGCAAGGTTGTCAATGACTCCACGAAGAGGAGTCTTACCTCCTCCCATGCCAGGAATAGTATACCCACCAAATGTAGTCCCAGGGACAGTTCCCTATCCCTATCCCCAGATGCAAACAGTGCTGTAGTATAATGCACCTAATCCACTGTGGTCGCCACAGACGACAGTGCCTCAAATGATGGTTCAACCACAATAACAGTGGCCTCAAACAATTCCTCCAATGGTGATTCAACAATAATAGAATCCTACCAACTGGAATCAACAATCCCAAGTCTCAGCAGGAGCTCTGAATCAGAACCAGAATAGAGGACCCTCTGGATCAACCCAACCCGTGTATGTAGCAATTACAGAAGCTTCCCAAAACCCTACTACAAGTACTTGGGGAGGTGAAAATATGAAGGACTACTTATCCAACTCAGTTGCAAGTATCAAGAAAGAGCTTATGGATGTGATTATAGAGCAACTACAGACGTTGAAGGTGAATACCGCCAATATATCCACTCCTGCAGGAGTTGTACAGAGGATATTTGCTCTCTGAAAGAGATGCACAAACGAAGTCAGAAAGATAAAAATGCAAGATTCAACTTGCTAGAATCCAAAATGACAACATAGGACATTGGACCAAAGCCTAGAGTGTTTGGTCCTAATTTTGGTCCAAGGAGGTTTCCCTCTCAAAGTTACAGAGGAGGACAGTCTGGCGGTGGTCAGAGATCCGAGGTAGAATGTTATAGGTGTGGAGAAAATGGTCATGTCTCCCCGAATTGTCCAAACCCTAGAAGATTTGTGGATTACAAGCCCTTATGCAGCCGATGCAAGGGAGAAGGCCACACTACAAAGGATTGTCCAAGTCCAGCCCCTGTTAAGGCCAATGCCACTGATAGCCAACAAAAGGCACAAGAGCCTACCTCCAATTTGGTAGAGTTAGAAGCTGCCGTTGTCACGCGTGCCAAGAAGAAGGAACCAGTTGTCCAGAACAAAAATAATTTTCCTGCTAAGACTGTGAAGTTCAACCTACCAATAGAGGGACAGAGCAGTACGAGATAGAACATTGCAGTACAAAGCACTGCAGTGCCACAGAGAGTCATAGAGATAGTCCCAGAAACAGGACCAGAAGTCCAGGAGATAGATGATATAGAAGCAATTCCAAAAATACAGGAAATGCCGATGCTGCAATTGCTAGAAGAAAAAGGAAAGATGAAAATGGGTGTAGCTCCATTCCCCAACAGGCTGGAGAAGCATGTGGACCCTATCAAAGATTATGACTTGGTAAAAGACCTAGATACATTTAAACCTAACTTAACATTTCGGCAGTTACTGATGTTGTCTCCCATCTATCGAAAGAAATTCAAAAGAATTTTGACAAGAAGACGTGGATTAAGGATTGCTCCTTCAATAGCGACCAAGACCAATAAGGGCCCGGAGCCTGTAAAGGAAGTAGATGTGGCTAACGCTTTCCTAGATCCTGGAACCCTAGAGATTAGTATATGGATAGAAGGATGCTTTATCTTAAAATATTCCGGCCTTAAGAAGGGTGCGCTTCCTCCTCCTCCATCTGATCAAGTACCTCCCCCTCCACCTTCAGAGGATTCAGAACCCATTGACATAGAAGATCTTGATTCCCCTCCTCCATTGGTCATTCAGCGGAAGCGCTTGAAGCGTATAACAGAGAAAATTCCCCCAGTCATTCCTTCAATAACAGTTCCTGCTACCTCTGGAAGTGGCCTTCCTGCCTACCTCACATGCAACAACTTATTCAGGGCACATCGAGAGGGTTCTTTGGAAATGTCATTTCCTTCGCTGAACAGTTTAATGTCAGGGATGCCATTCCTTTCCTTTGTAACGACATCCAGAGTTCTATTGAACTCTCAGTGACATCCTGTGTTCAACAATTATATACTTCCTTCTATGAAGAATTGATGCAATCCAAAGACTAGATGCATAAGGCAACCATAGAGTTAGCCTCTGCTAAAGACACTCTTGCCGATCTGTTTAAGCATATGGATCAACAGACACAAATGATTGAGACCCAAAGAGAAGAAATGTCTTCTTTGAAAACTTAGTTAGCAAAAGCTCAGTCAGAGGTCACTAGAGTTTCGGAAGAGCAAGAGAAAATATCCAAAGAAGCTCAAGAGTTTAAGACTCTTTTAGATACAAAACTGTCAGCTTTGCAAAATGCTCATAATACATTGGAATCCCAAGCTTCCCATATTAAACAGTTGAAGGACCAACTGGCACAGTCACGGTCCATTCCTCCAACTCCTAGTATTCCTATGATTCATTCTATATCTTAGCAGGACTTGGTAGTTCTCCAGAGACAGGCCACATTATGTCCGTTGTTTCAAGATAAAGTGGAAAGATTGCAGTCCAGGATGGATTTATTATGGTCTACATTTGAGCAATTTCAGGATGGTGGTGATGCTGGTTGGATAGTTCGAGATGATGAAGAAGAACCTCTTATATCCTTTACAAATTTGGTATGACTTTTTATTGATTATCAGATGTGTTAATGAATAACGAAGTTTTCCTTTAGTAGTATTCTTTTCTAAAGATACAGGTGATAAGTTGGGGTTGTGGTGGAGTGATTGTTGAAGATACTAAAGAAGATCAAAATTGAGCTCTTTAGTGGACTTATATTATTATTTTCCTTAGGTCACGAGGAAGTTTCCTTTCTAAGTGTGGGGATATGTTGAGAGTGGAAAAAGACTAAATTTTTGACTATTTTTTGTTGTTTTTTGAGGTCTGAATGATTGATTTTTAATGGATTTAGAGTAATATATGGTTGTTAATGGAAGAGTTTGAGAGTGTTTGGATGATATTGATTATGTTTTGGAAGTTCATGATGATTTTTAGTAGAAATATGAAGCTCTCTGATATTCTGATAGAATCTATTGAGGTTCTGATACCTTTTGTATAGCTTCTATTTTGTTCTGATTTTCTTCTATATGAAGCATGGATTGATGATTGATGAAGGTTGAAATCTTTTGGAGGTTTATTTAATAGTTTTTATTAGTTTGGAATGGTTTTAGTATGAGTTATGAGGATTTGATCTTCTCTGATGATCTTCCGTAGAGCCTATGTATCTGCTCTGTCTCTCCTCTGTATCTGTTCTGTTCCTATTTTGTTCTATTTTGTAGATCTTCTGTAAGTGTTCTGTAGAATGTATATGTGACTTTGGAAAAGTTTTCTAACTTTTTGAAAGGATGAATATAAGTTCAAAAGAGCTAAAACAAATGGAAGAAGCAGGTGCTGAAGACTGAAGAGAAGACTGAAGTGACAGTGACAGTAGTGAGCTATGAAGAGACACTGTAGTGGCTCTGGTGCCTCTTCGCATCAAACATACCTCTTGGGAGGTGCATCCATGACCTAAAAAGGATTATTGAGAGCCATTATTGAGTATTTTAGTGAGGAGATGATATACTATTGAGAGAGAGAGAGAAAGAGAGAGAGAGAGAGAGAGAGAGAGAGAGAGAGAGAGAGAGAGAGAGAGAGAGAGAGAGAGAGAGAGTCAGAGATAGCCAATTCTATCAAAACAATGTATTTGTCTACGAGAGATTGGGACAGAAAACTATGAAGACATTGAAGATGAATATTACGTGATTTATTTTCATTAAAAAATGGTGTATTATTTTATGTTCCTTATTCTATTGAAGGATTTTATGAAGAAGTTGAAGATTATGGTTGATTCTATCAAATCCGTGGGAGATATCTACTATGATGCTGCGTGAAAATTTACTGTTTTCTTTGTTTTGGTTATTAAAAGAATGAAATACAAGCTTTTTGATGTTACAAGATAGATTTTATTGCAGTAGAATCCCCTTTTCCTTGGTGTTCCTCTTGGGGCTCCATGTTTTTGGTGCACAGCCAGGGAAACTTGCTATCAACAAGCATCAGAAGAGGCTTAAAATGAAAGAAATGGCATTGCCAAGAAGAAAAGAATTCAATGGATGTTTGCAAAGTTCCTTCTTCCACTAAAGAGTTGGATATTCTTATTTCCAAAGCCACTTTCCACAAGAAGTTCATCCCACAATGGCGAAAACATATTACGATCATGATGCAAGCTCTATGCGGTGGAATATTTCCTCTTCCTGTTGAAGCAACAGAAACTTGCATCTTGGTGGCAAACTGTAAACTCAAGGACAGAAGCAGAGAGAATGACTATCCATGGAAGATTTGGTATTCATTGAGAAGTTTCCAGACATCATCAAGTGGGAGATCATGAAGAAGCTTCAGGAGTCGTGGTCTGTGGAAGTTCACGAAAACAAGAAGAAAAAGAGTTGGAATTTGTTCGTGGATGCTCAATAGCAAGATACGTGGGATGCTTGGTGCACTGACGATCTTCTGTTTGTCCAATTAGCAATCCACTGGAAGTTGGTAGACAGAGTGTTTTTCACAACATACACTGTTGAAACCATCAGAAGCTGGCATTATTATAATGGCGCAACAATGATCCTAAGAAGAATGAGTTTTGATACTTTCAAAACGGAATATCTCCCCCTCTGTAGTGGTTTGAAAGCCGAATTCAGAGATGTTGAAAAGAAGCAAGTAGAAGAGATGTTGGCCAGAGAATCCCTCAGAGAGACTGAAGCCCCTCTCTGATTCTATTCTGTTGAGTACTGAACAACTGGTTGGAGCGAAGCCCCTGATGAATGACGCAATCAAGAGGCAAGCATTATAACGAGTTTGAGAAGAGAGAAGGCAAGAATCAAGGCTGAGAATGAGCTCACAGCAGAAGCCTCCTTTGATGCCCTAAAAGCACACTTTATAGAACTCCCCATGGCAACTCAAGGTCCCCTTACTAGTCACATTCCTCCTGGAAATATTGATGATAGGCCAACAAATGTAGTCCCATTGCCAATTTTTAAGTACAATGAAAACCCTGACCTTCATGTAGAAGAATTTATGGTAGCATGTGTGGCTAACAATGCCAGAACCCTTGAGCATTGGTTAGCAATATTCCTTGCTACTTTCAAGGGCACGACGTGTCGGTGGTATGAGGGACAAGCAGCAGGAACTTTTGGCACATGGGATGACCTAAAGTTGGCCTTCCTCGCTAAATTCAGGCGTGAAGGTTTTGAAGAGGATGCGAGAGGAGTTCATGAACCTAAGTCAGTTCTCTGGAGAAAGAGTAGAAGCTTATGTCTCGCGAATGGAATCCATCCTAAAGAGATGGACTAACCATCATTTGGATGAAGGTATCTAGAAAGAAGTGTTTCTCACAGGCCTACAACCAGAAGTTCCCAAGTTCGTGGAATTGAGAAGACCAGTCAATCTACAAGCTACAGTGGAAGGTGCAAGATTGTATGATGAAGTTGAAGCAAGGTTGTCAATGACTCCAGGAAGAGGAGTCTTACCTCCTCCCATGCTAGGAATGGTACACCCACCAAATGCAGTCTTAGGGACAGTTCCCTATCCCTATCCCCCCCAGATGCAAACAGTGCCGCAGTATAATGCACCTAATCCACTGTGGTCGCCATAGACGATAGTGCCTCAAATGATGGTTCAACCACAACAACAGTGGCCTTAAACAGTTCCTCCAATGGCGACTCAACAACAGTGGAATCCTACCAATTGGAATCAACAATCCCAAGTCTTAGTAGGAGCTCTGAATCAGAACCAGAACAGAGGACCCTCTGGATCAACCCAACCCGTGTATGCAGTAATTACAGAAGCTTCCCAAAACCCTACTACAAGTACTTCAGGAGGTGAAAATCTAAAGGACTACTTATCCAACTCAGTTGCAAGTATCAAGAAAGAGCTTATGGATGTGATTACAGAGCAGCTACAGACATTGAAGGTGAATACCGCCAATATATCCACTCTTGCAGGAGCTGGGAGAGATGTGATGCGTTCTAATACATGGTGCCAAAAGTGTCATCAAGGAGACATTTATCCACTGAATGTACCTGAAAACCAATCATTCCTGGAGCCTTTTGTTCCTACTGTTTGCGGAAGAACCATACAGAGGATATTTTCTCTCTAAAAGAGATGCACAAATGAAGGGAGAAAGATGAAAATGCAAGATTCAACTTGCTAGAATCCAAAAAGACAACATAGGACATTGGACCAAAGCCTAGGGTGTTTGGTCCTAATTTTGGTCCAAGGAGGTTTCCCTCTCAAAGTTACAGAGGACAACACTCTGGCGGTGGTCAGAGATCCGAGGTGGAATGTTATAGGTGTGGAGAAAAGGGTCATATCTCCCCAAATTGTCAAAACCCTAGAAGATCTATAGATTACAAGCCCTTATGTAGCCGATGTAAGGGAGAAGGCCACACTGCAAAAAGGACTATCCAAGTCCAGCCCCTGTCAAGGCCAATGCCACTGATAGCCAACGGAAGGCACAAGAGCGTGTCTCCGATTTGGTAGAGTTGGAAGTTTCCGCTGTCACACGTGCCAAGAAGAAGGAACCAGTTGTCCAGAACAAAAATAATTCCCCTGCTAAGACTGTGAAGTTCAACCTGCCAACAGAGGGACAGAGCAATACGAGATAGATCAGTGTAGTACAGAGCTCTGCAGTGCCACAGAGAGTCACAGAGACAGTGCTAGAAACAAAACCAGAAGTCCAGGAGATAGATGATACAGAAGCAATTCCGAAAACACAGAAAATACCGATGCTACAATTGCTAGAAGAAAAAGGAAAGATGAAAATGGGTGTAGCCCCATTCCCCAGCAGGCTGGAGAAGCTTGTGGATCCTATCAAAGATTATGACTTGGTAAAAAACCTAGACACTTTTAAATCTAACTTAACATTCCAATAGTTGCTGATGCTGTCTCCCAGCTGCCGAAAGAAATTCAAAAGCTATGGTTGAGAAATAGTTTGTTTGTTACATAAAATACTTGGGTTTGATAATGGAGGAGAGTACATGTCATATGAATTTTTCAGATTTTTTGAGAGATCATGAAATCAAAAGAATGGTAACATGCAAGTACACATCTTAGCAGAATGGTGTGGCAGAAAGGAAGAACCACATCATTGCAAAGATTTCTAGGGAAATGATGAACCAAATGAATATGCCATTGACATATTGGGCAGAGGCAGTGCATACTGCAGTAGATATCATGAACAGGACACCTACAACATTGACTCATCATGTATGATTGCATGAGAAGATATATGGTAGGACACCCACTGTTGCCTACTTCAAGGTTTTTAGATGTGTTTGCTATGTTCATGTTCTTGATGATTTGAGGAAGAAGATGGAGACAAAGGCTATAAAATACATCTTTCTTGGATATCTCTTGATGTGAAGAAGGGTTACAAATGTTATGATCCAGTGACTAAGGAAGTTTACATTAGCAGGGATGTCAGATTCAGTGACTATGAATCATGGTACAAGCCCAAGATTGCAGTGGAGTTGGATTCTTATGTGAGTAGTGATGATGATGCTCATGGGAAGAAAATTTCAGCAAATGGTAAGCTTGGAAATCAGCACTTAGAAAATATGTCTGGACCTCAGGAGAATGCAGAAAATAGTAGCAATTATAGTCCATGCAGTGGTAGGTTGAGGAGTTCACAAAAGAGTGTGGAAATTGCAAAAGGCAAGAGGCTTATGGCTAAAAGTTTAGAGGACGAATCTAACGATGATGAGTATGGCATTCCTCATGTAAAAACTCCGGGTACTAGAAGTGCAGGAAAATATGTGCCACCACATGCAAGAGCAGTTGAGACTTCAAGTAGTGCACCTTAGTTGAGGAGATAAGAAAGGGTTAGATATCCTATTGATACATTGACATATAATGGGTTCATGAAGATGCAATATGCTTATATGGTTTCTTATGTACAGCATGTGCAACCTACTTGCTTTGAGGAAGTAGTGGAAAGCAAAGAATGGAGACAAGCTATATGGATGAGGAGATGGATGCATTGAATAAAAACAAGACTTGGGATTTAGGGTAGTTACCTCATGTGGAAAGAAATCAAATAGTTGCAAATGGGTGTACAAAGTCAAGTGCAAATTGGATGGCTCTCTAGAAAGATATAAAGTAAGGCTTATTGCAAAGAGTTATGCACAAACATATGGATTGGATTATGAGGAGACATTCATTCCAATGGCAAAGATGACTACACTGAGATCAGTTGTAATGTAGGAAAAAATTCCATGTATCTAGGATACCATTACAGCCATAAAATGGGCTAACATATGTAAATATACCCTATAATTAGAGGATTAAGGTTAGCTAGGTTTGGATAGGGTTAGCTATAAAAAGTGAGGCTAGCCAAATGTAGCATCATCTTTGGTTACTAAACTCTTCCCTATTCTCTTGAGTGCTTTAGTATTGGGTATTGGCTCCAATTTGGATGAGCAGTACCAAAAACACTCAAATAGGTACAAAATAATGCAAACCATGACTCCTAATTGAAGGTAGACATTGTGGGTTTTGAGTGAAGCCATCAAACACCTCTATCCGATTAGTATTTCTCAAGTTATGGTCCAAACTATGCAACTAGGTACCCGGGATAGCTTGTTTGCATGGAATGGATGTCAGGGAAATGAAGTTAGAGGTTGAAAACCTTGTGTCTTTTGTTGATAAAGGTGTTGGACTAGCATCTATGAGTCATAATGTTCATGCTTTTGGATTTAATACTTGTGGTTATGCTTCCTATGATGCTCCAGCTCATTGTCATGATAGTTTTGAATCTCCTACTTCTTCCTTCACTAGTGGGCAATATTTTAGCAATTTTGGGGGATATTATGGTCATGATAATACATGCCAAAATGAGCCCTTCTCAAATGGTTCTTGCCAGAAGCAAGATGGTCTTATTCACGATAATCACTATCATGAGAGTTGTGTTTGCAGCATCCCTTATCAAAGCCATGTCTATGAGCAAAGGCATGATGTTTTAGAGCAACGATAACGTCATTATGGTGGATCTTATCCATATGGTGATTATGCTTCATGCATTGAAGAAAGGTAGTATTCACATCATGTTGGTCAACAACATAATGATGATGATCAAGAGGGATATATATGCAGTCCAACATACTTGAAAAATGGACACTCTTATGACAAAATTTCTTTTGTACCATCTTCTTTTGAGAATGATCATGGTGGCCATATCTATGATGGTTGTGTTAAACAATCACATACATATTCTTCTTCTTGCTATGAAGTTAGCCAATACTCTCATGGTTTTGAACAACATTAAGGTTCTTTTGTTCAACCATATTTACCTAATGACTATGTTTTTTCTTCAAGACCATACTCAAATTCTTCTAGACAACATACCTATGATAGTGCTTACGGAAATGCCTATAGCTGTGATTAGCATTATACCTCTGTATGAAGTGGTTATGATTTCTCCAATAATGGACTGTATCCTAATGGGAATCATGCTACTCTCTCTCAGCCATATGTAGTAGAGAATGGACATCACCATACATCATTTAATGTGAGGATGTGTTCCATACTAATTGATGTTGATCATGCATATGGAGAAGAGTTGAAAGTTGAAGGAGTGGGCAGCATTGAAGAATATGAAGTACATGACATCTTACAAAATGAAGAAGATTGTTTACCGTGTTTACCATAGCACAGAGGAGCGGGAAAATGGAGCAAAGGAGCAGGAAAATGGAAAAAAGGAAATAGCAAAAAAGGCACATGATAAAAGAAGGAAAAGGCGCCTTGACCGATAACCAGACCCTGAAAAATTTAAATGCTTGGTGACAACCCCCAGAAAGTCTCAGTGTCGCCCCGAGAAAGAAAAAGAGTAAAAAGCGCACCATTAAATGTGGAAGCGCTCCCGAATCCTTGTAAAAGAGTGCCAGGCTCGCTCCTGTGCAAATTGTATGCATTAGTTGGGAATAGGATAAATTAGAATGGTAGGAAATGAGAAATGGGCTTAGGCCAATGGCCGGCCATGTAAAAAAGGGGATGACAGCCCAAAGAAGGGAGGGCATGTATATAAAGTTCAAAAGTGAATGAGAAGCTCATTCTTTGGTGTGTGGCAAAAGGAGTCTTCTCCTTCTTCTCTTCTTCTCTCCTTCTTGCTTGTGTGTGCTCTTGAGAGAGGGAGTGTGAGAGTGTGAGGGAGTGAGTGTGTGTGGGAGTGAGGGATCAAGAGGGTGAAGCTCTTCACCATCTCCTCTTCTCTTCTTCTCTTCTCTTCTCTTCTCTTCTCTCACGCACGCGGCTATGGAGGATGGAGACTGGAGATGGAGGAGGCTTGAGGATGCTTGAGCTAGCATCAAGAATCGTGGAGCTACCGAGGTCTGCGAGGGAGGAGGCTACTCACATCGGCATCAAGGTAAGCTCACTACACTCGTAGGATCGACGGCGCGTCGGCTAGGTGAGAGATAGCCATGGCCGCTCGACTTGAAACACTTGATCAATAAGCGGTCCGTAGGTCTCAGGGTAGAACTTGTAGCTCCCCTTCATTTTGGTTCCGTTGCCGGGACCGATGGAATCAAGCCTTGAGCGTCGCGTGCATCAAATCGAGCATAGGAGTAGGGCCTTTGCCCGAAACGGTGCTTGAGATAGATAGGAGATTTAGGAGGTTTAATCGTTGGAACAAGTAAGTATTTTGAGTTTTTTGATGAGTGCTTGAGTAGATAAATACAACCCATGCTTGGTTTTGCGATTTTTGTTAGCATTAGGTAGGATAGGATTAAGATTTGAAACTGAAATGGTAGGGTTTTTGCTGCTGTAAATATGGTTGCAATAAGAAAAAGAAGGCAAAAATTGTGTTTTTTAAGGGAAAAATTGCAACGGGGAAAGGCTCTAAGGTTAGAGAGTGGTTGGGTAATGCTATGTAAGACTGTGGTAAGGGGAGAAGAGCTCATTTGCATTCTGACTTAGTTGAGAGAGAGCAAGAGAGAGTGAGAGAGCTACAGGCACAGGAGAGGAGCGGACGCCCTTCGATCACACTTCCGAGGTGCTACAGGTATACAAATCTCTTCTCCGGCATGCCCTTCTGTGTATTTAACAGCCTAAAATAGCTAATCATCAACATAACACTAGATTCGTCACCATTTTCATTGTCAGAAGTGCGCCGACCCCGACGCGTTCGGACGTCCGAACCCCAGTATCAGGCAGTTGGCTGCCCCGAACCTAGGGTTTGGCGTTCGGCCTTCGAACCATCTAGCCATTCGGACCTTATCATTCGGGCTTCGGTGGTTCGGCCCCTCCGAATTCGGGATTCGGACATTTGGTGTTCAGACGGCCGAATCGGCCCGCCCGAACTCGGCCATTCGGGCTTCGGCCCTCGGACTCGGCCATTCAGCCTTCGGCCCAGCCGAACGAGACATTCGGACTTCGGCAGTTCGGATACCGATTCTGGGATTCAGACCCTGCCATTCGGGCCAATTTTGGCCAAATGCATTTTTTGACATTATTTTAATAATTTAAGCTCAAACCCACGTTGCCGACACTAGTGCGACCTTGTAGGTGCGAGAAAATCATAGAAAACTTGGCCGTGTGGCTAGGAAACCTAGTAGAGTGTGTTGTCGCAGCCTAGTCGCAACAGCAGACCAAACATCAGACCCCCACATACCTGAGAGACGCAGCAGAGACCCAGATTTTAACCAGGCAGCTGTGTGCTGACCTCATATCCAATGGCCAAGAGCTGAAGGTAGCATTGATATCACACTTGAGTGCCGTAATCCCACACACACAGTAGGCCACATTGGTTGTGCACACTGAAAGAGCAAAAAGCCTGATTTCGCACCAAACGCACAGACACCACATTGAGTGTACATAATTTGAGGATTGGTTGTAATAACAAGGAATACACTCGAACATAATCATTCAAGGAACCCACCAATAGGAGTGAACCCCAAGACAGCTGACAAACAGGGTTAGGACCCAGGAGGACGTTAAGTGGACGCGAGGATCCAGAAGACGACAACATAGAGGATCGGGCGCTGCCAGAACTACACGAACTGATTGACGACCTTGTGGAATCGGAGGCAGAAACAATGTCAGGATCAAGAGGTGACCAAGGAGAGGACCGGCTAGACCTAGGAGAATTCCCAGTCTCAGTACAGGAACTAGTCCATGACTATGATTTACTTACTAGGACCGTGATCCAGGGAAGACCTGTAGAAGAAGTGATAGCAAGCCTCGAAGAAGAGAGAAGAGCAATCAGGAGAGCGCTAGAAGGCATAATTGTCTACAACCACGAGCAAAGGGCTAGAAAGCTACAGCAAGACGTAGATATGTACGAGGCTAGAAGGGTGCTAGACCTAGCTGGGGCAGCCAAATCTAGACCAAATGAAGAGAGGGAACGGGCAGTAGAGGCTGACATGACATTGAGCAAACTTGTAGCTAAGCGACTCATGGACAATACGTCCGTTGAGCAGAGTGCTACAGCCCTAGCCACCGCACTA
This sequence comes from Lygodium microphyllum, assembly GCF_053477565.2. Classification (NCBI taxonomy): domain Eukaryota; kingdom Viridiplantae; phylum Streptophyta; class Polypodiopsida; order Schizaeales; family Lygodiaceae; genus Lygodium; species Lygodium microphyllum. Next base: position 35,341,624 of record NC_141154.1, on the reverse strand, counting down.
CTCTCGGGATTGGGAGATGCGCAAGGGGCTAAAGGGCAGGCTAGAATCCCTATCGTAGCAAAACAGCTAGCGAAGTATGAGCCTAGCAGTGACCCATACAGCTTCATGGAGCAGTTCGAGCAAGTATGTGAAGCAAACGGTCTTACTGACCTTGCGCAACGCTCTCAAGATTTTGGCCTATGCTTAGGGAATAAGGGGAGAATCTGGTATTCTAGCCTCGATGACGCAGAATGTACAAACTTTTCTCGCCTTACGGGCCTCTTCATCAAGAGATTCTCGGAGGCAGGGTATTCTGACAACCTCATCGTCCGGTTGATGAATATCAGCCAAAGGGAGAAGGAAGACGTCAGGGACTACGTCACTCATGTGCATAGCCTCTTCAAAAGGATCCCTACCAATGAACGACCTACTGAGAGGGCAGAGTCTACAGTATTCATGAATGGAATTCGGAGTGAGGAGCTCTACAAGGCTTTGGCCAGTAACTCTATCTTGCAACGAGACGTGCTAGCTAGAGTTTTCGAAGAGGCAATACGTGTAGATGATCAGCTTAGGGAACGAAGCATGAGGACTACCAGCCTAGAAAGTGCAAATCAGAGGGATCCAGAGAGATCAACTATTTCGGGAGAAAAAGCAACTGCTAGTGTGTAGGAAAAGGGAAAGAGTATGGACCAAGGCCAAGAGATGGCGGAGATGAGAATGGAGATTGCACGACTACAGGAACTGATAAGGAATCCTGCACAATCGCATGTACAGTGTATATACTGTGGCGGCAATCACCTCCTAGCTGAATGCCAAGATCCTAGATCTAGGCCATGCTCAAATTGTGGTAGATTTGGGCATGATGCATTGCATTGCAAGATGCCGAGGAGATTCCCATACGCACAGCAGTACAATCCTCCGTACTTAGGTAATAGGCCACCCAATTTCTTTGGGAGGGGAGCCCAATTGGCACTCCCTGCACCAAATGACTCAAGACCTGCCGTACATAGGCTGGAGATGAACCCAACAGGTATATCAAGACCACTAGGGCCTTTTGTAACCCACCCACTGAGCGATGCTCCAGTTCACTATGTGGAAGAGCCTAGTGAAGAGGAGACATATGTCAACCTGTACATATCCTATGATGAGGAGAGCAACCCAGTCCTGATGGACTATCGGCTGGTGCCAGTGATGGCATTAGGTAGAGGAAGAGGCATAGGCTTTGGAGGGCCAAGCCAAGATCCGATCACATGTTGGACCTGCGGCCATCCAAGCCACATTTCATCACGTTGCCCAGAGAAGGAACAGGCTAACAAGGACAAAGCGGATCTCCGATGCACAGAATGTGGGATCACTCACATGTTTCCTGATTGTCCTAGGCGAAAACCATCAGCTAGCTCTGCCAATGTACCGTCAGTACCTCTGGGGTTGTTTGGAGTGGAAACCTTTGATAGTGAGGACACACCTATCCCACTACAGGTTATGACGCGAGTGCAAACATGGCAGGCAGGTATCTCCTTGCCTGGACCAAGTAACCTTGACGCAGCCTCAATAGGAAAGAAAAGCCGAAGGAGAAGGAAAAAGAGAACAGACGCGAAGATAACCCTTAAAACCGAGGAAGCCACGGCGTTAGTGACAGGAACGAAAGTCACAGATGTGGCAGAGACCTTAGCCCCGAAGACAGCTAAGCTAGGGAGTGCCAAGGTAGGGGAATATCCCCATCCCAAATGGTAACTCGAAGCTATAGCCAAAGTCAAGGAGTGGGTCAAGGATGCCCAAGAGCACCTCAAGGATGCTGAACCCATACTAGAGGATCCAATGGATGATTTTTCCAACGTGAGCACACTAATCTCACCCACAAAACCACAAACTAAAAGTGTATCCTTGCCACAGGGGGCAACTCAGCAAGCAAGGCCAAAGGGGGACTTACCAGGGCAGACAGAATGCATGGCCCAGGAGTGCTAGCCTTAGGGGAAGACAAGAGACCCAGCAGTCTCCTTGCAACCTTGCTGTCCACCCCAGTAACTCTAAGCGTAGAAGACCTGCTTAGGCAGAATCCTTCTTTATGGCAGGAGTTAAAAGATTTGGTGGAGGGACACAAAGGACTTACGGGTGCTGATCAGCAAGATCATGATGCAGTTACACAAATCCCAAGTCTAACTCTACACTCAACTCCTAAGTCATTGCACATCAATGCTTTCTGGGAAGGCACTGAAATCCATGCAGTCCTACCTATTCTATCCTTAGGAGATATGACGTAGAAAGGAATTGTAGATACAGGCGCCGGTGTTAGCGTACTGAGCCATGCAGTTTTAGAGGCATGGGAAAACCCTCCTGTAGGAGAATGCGAGGTTCAATGTCACGTTAGCAAATGGAATGAAGGTAAGGCCATTCGAAGTCTTAAAGAACTGGCTAGTAAAGATTGCAGGTGTGCAGTTTTCCGTGAGCTTCATTGTCATGAAGGGAGTGGACTACGACATACTGCTCGGCCGACCTTGGATGAGAAACGCTCGAGTCATTGAAGATTGGGGGAATGGTTTGATCTTCCTAGGGAGCAGAACTGAAGCAGTAAGGGTAGAGATGGACACTTGGAAAATGACCCCCGTTGACCTAAATGCCATCTCAGCCATGCTGAAAGGCAATACTCAAACGACCAAACCCTATGGATCACTCACTAAATATATTTCCTGCCCTGAGGATGAGCGGGATTGGATGCACGTCTTGGCAACCATTGACCTACCATTCTCAGATGAGGAAGAACTATATTGATAGGCTACTAAAGCCGCAACCATGCCAATAGAGGAGCCAACTGTGCCACTCTGCATGATGGCAAGAAGCTCACTCAACCCAAGGAAACCTGTCTCGTTCCATATCCCCAGCAATAAGCTAGAGCTTCAGGAAATCGTAGAGTATCTGACAGACACACTGAAGGGCAACTTGGCTGCCAACCTAAAGCCTCTACGTGATCTGTTGACTAAGCCAAAATGGAAATGGACCAAAGTCCACAATCTGAATTTGTTATACAATTGGGATTTAGTTACTGACGACAAGGAGACTGAAGAGGAAAGCTTAGGCGATGAGCAAGACTCTGACGACGAGGAATATGATGACTGCCGCTCTACAGGAGATGAAAGTGAGGAAGAGATAGATACAATAGAGTATGACACAGAAGGGAGAATGATAGAACAAATCAAGGCAGACTCGAGACCCAGGAAGGAAAAGACGAATTGGAGTGAAAAAGGAGTCATGCAGAAGGAGTGCGATAGATCCTGGCTAGAACACATAGGAGCCGTGGATTACGAGCAAGTCGGAGTAGCACGACCATGGGTGATCCCAGTGCTCAAGAAGGATGCACCTACTGAACTACGACCCCCTGGGGAAACTCCTTCCTCGAGCGAGGGATTCGAGTTTAACTCGGAGTCGGAAGTCAGCACTGAGAGTGATCCCGAGATACCCCAACCCTCTAAGGTCAAATGTACAAAAGGGGACTTGCCAGTCCACCTAAGGCGTAGGAGATTAAAGAAGGAGGCATGGACGTAGCGCTTGGTCGAGCTTGAACGCCTATCAGAGACCCGTCTTCTAGTCACCCATGCACTTACATGTGAGAAGGCCCATCGCGAGAGTTGTTTTGACAAGCATGTCAAGCAGCACGACTTTGAATGGGGCGACTTAGTGCTCCTCTACTCCGTTAAGGGACATAAATAGAAAATGAAATTTCGAGGCCTTGGACCCTTCAAAGTTTGTGCGATCAGCCGCACGGGCAATGTCGAACTCAAAACCTTAGACGGTGAGGGAATAGGCTTCTTCAATGGCAGTTGTGTCAAGAAGTACTACCCGCCCACCCATCCTTTGCATGAGCCCCCGATGTTAGAACCGCCTGTCAAAGTACGAGTGGCCACAATCACTGCGATGGATAACGAGGATGAGGAAGCCGTAGAGCCCGCATATCTCCATATAACGGTCACTACAAAACAAACCTGCGCTTTCAACGTCCTGATCGATGAGGGAGCAGACTTCAATGTCCTAACTCACAATCATTGGATCAAACTTGGCAGCCCACCACTTCAGCCCACAAATGCTAAATTAAGTCCCTATGGGGCCCATTCCTATGCCCTCCTCGGCAAGTGCAAAGTAGCCATTTCTATCAAGTCTGAGACTGTCGCAATGATTTTTTCTGTGTTGCCAAATGCTAAAGACGTAGGCACGGAGTCACTGCTAGGGCGCACTTTCAAAAAGCAGACTCACTGCAATGTCGATTATGAGTCGCAGCGCATCCACCTCGCAATAGGCAACGTTCGCATTGTCACATCTTTCAGCAAGGGCTGCACAACTTCATCACTGTTTGCAAAGCCACCGATAGAATTCTCCATGACCAAATCTACGGAGGGGGTAGGGCGCGGCTGCCACCTCCCAGAATTTAGGAATCACAGCCCATAGTAGCAAAGCATCAGGCTCAACAGCCTAGATTTCAATGGAAGCCCAAGCAGCCACAACCCCTGCCTAGGAGTCGACACTTCTATCCTCGTAGGACCAAAAACTCTAACCCTAGGAGGCCAAGATGCAGTCACAGAAAGTGCCGCATGACCACGCCGCGATGGATCCCCAAAGATCTCTTGTGAGCGCAAGGCTACTATGAAGGCAACCCCTGGATTTGGGTGCCTAAGAATGGCAAGTCTAAAGGCTCATCTCCAAGCAACCTCACTCCAATGAGAGAGGCTTGCAAACATAGCACTCGGGCCGTAGTTAGCAAACCACTGCCGGCTATGACTATTAAGTCCCAACTAATTTATCAACCAAAGCAATCGCTAAAAGCCTCAATCTTACCTCACTCAAAAGAGTTGAATACTTCCGTGACTGTGCACTCAAAACCCAGCACAACTTCCGTGCCACCAGAGCTTCCTACAGCACTTCAAAGTGCTTCGGAGTGCAAAGCCACACCCGTGACACCAGCAATGGAGTCACTGCTGTCCAGCTCAATTGCACCATCACCACCAGCAGGTCTTAGGCCTTCCTATGCGGTACGATCTTTCCTTTCCTTGGCTAAAGACCTTGCTAAAACTTCGGGAGATGACCTTGTGACCTGCATTAAGGTGTTAGACCACACTTTCACCACATTTGCTAGGAGTTATGAGCGGTTGGACCTAGGTCTTCTTGATGAACCACTTGCTTCCGATGTTCGTGCATTACCATGCACTTGGGAGGAATACGAGTTTATGATCGTAAAATTCCCCAAGATTGCTACTAAACTAATAGCAAATGAAGAAATCTCAAAGGAGCAAGCTGTTCTCAGGCGACGAATCACCTCATACCGTAAGCCTCCTCATTCTGCTCCCGAACAAGAATTACATGAGCTCACGCAACTTGTAAGCTCAAATTCCTCCTTCTTACAGCAGTGGTTCACTTTGCGGACCCAATGGGAAAAGAAAGACTATCGTATCATGACAAATGCTGAACAAAGGAGGGCAATCAAGACCATTGAGTATGATCCTACTTATGTGGCACCTCTTTCATTTAGAGTTTTGTCCATTACCCGGAACCAACACTTAGATGACCAGGTCCTAGCCCATCCTTACATTGACTAATTCCTTACGGAAGAAGAACTTCACATTGCAAGCCCCCTTAATACCGGAGATATTTTTCACGATGTCTTGACCTATATCTCCCAAGTTTCTGTACAACCCTGTGAACTCGATCGTCATGCTCAACTTGAGTACAACCCTGCATTTTATGAGTGGCTGTTGGCCGGAACACCCCATCACAATCACCTTTGATATCCTCACCACTTCGTTCAATCCTAGGAAGGATTTTCATCTTTCCGAGGGGGAGGAATAAGGCTAAGAAGGCATAAATAATTGTTGAAAGGTTGAACTCAATGATTTTTAAAAAAAAGTTAGCAAAATTTTTCAAGTTCTTTGCATTCCTGTTTTGCGTATTTTTCATGCTTGGCTTCATTTAGCCATGTTTTTCTTTTCCACTTGTGATTAATGAAAAGTATTTTTGCTGGGCAGAAACCCAAAATGGCTCATCAAGATCGCACTCATAAGCTTCCCTTCATGGAAGAAGAAAAGCAAAAATATATACTGAGTTTGGAAATTCAAGCTTACGGACGGCTGAATTTCCGAACTATCCACAACCTATCTAGGGTCGTGGAAATGGAGGAAGCAGCTAAGCAGGTCATAGAAAAGTGCAATATGACCAAGTATGTGGAGAAGGTGGAGCAAAATGTGGATCCTGCAAGGTGTGTTGAGTTCTTACGAACTTTCGACTCTGCCTCCAAGAGTGCCACGGTGACTGTGGGAAGGGGGGATGCTGCCAGGCAAGTCAGGGTACCCTTAAGCAAGGAACTAGTAGAAAAGGCACTGGGCCTGGAATCAAGGGCCATAAAGAGACCAAAAAGGGATGTTTCGCCATGCTAAAAATGGACAGGGGCCAGGTGCGGTCCAACGACGGAGTCAATATCCAGGACATCCCTGATGATGAAATCCGCATGCGTGCTAAAGTCATGCACACCCTCTTCTCCAGCCATCGATACACTGCCTATATGGGCAGAATAAATGTGCATGTGCTCGAAAGCCTCGTAGCCAATGCACCAGAAGAGATCGACTGGAATGATTATGTAAGACACACAATCGAGAAGGCTGTCGTAGCGCTTGATCTGGGAAGGCAACCTACTGGAGGTGAATCCCCAGCAGCAAAAGACAGGAAGAAGGCCGCCTCCAAAGCATCATTCATTGGATATGGAGGTGTACTAACCGCCCTAATTGAAGAAGCAGTAAAGGAGGCAGGAGAGACTGCCACCCTCACCACACAATGAAGAATCCTCTGGCTCTGACGAGGAAACAGAAACTGACGAGAGTAGTGATGAAGAAGAAAAGCAAGAAGAACAGCGCCAGCAGCAGCAAAGAGAGCAGCGCACTAAGCGCTTCCAATAGCAAAGGAAAGAAGAAAGGAGGAAGAAAGAGAAAGAAGAACTGCAAAAAGCGCAAAGAGTGTCAAGAGCCAGGAAACAGAGAGGAAAAGGAAAGAAAAAGAGGATGCACAGAGAGTGGAAGAGGAGTCTAGAAAGGCAGAAGAGGAGAGGAAAAGAAGGGCTGAGGAGGAGGAAGAAGCCTTGAGGAAGAAGGAACAAGAAGATATAGAACTTGCAACTCGCCTATCTGTGGAACAACATCAATGACAAAGAAAGCAAACCCCGCCCTAGGAGGATGAGAACCCAGACACGAGCTTGAATGTGCCAGATTCCATCCCACCGCCGGTCTCGCAGAGGACAAGGGCAAGGAGGCCATCACGCCTGTCCCTACCAGTTTTGTGCCAACTAGCCCTGCTGCTTCCGTAATAACCATCCCTGCCCCAGGAACTTCACCAAAGGTCGATGAGAGCAATATGGTCACATGGCTGCAGTTCCTGGTGGAAAGGGAGTTAGCAAGAGAAGTTGGCATAGCCACCCCAGTGTCAGGAGTGAAGAGGGTAGCCACGGCTGATGTGGAGCCAAGCCCAGAGCTTAAAAGACAGAAAACAGAAGGTACTACCACCGCCACCACCATGTCCCATCCCCCACCTCCAGCAGGCCAGTATGATGAGTACGTTAAAGAGTTGCTCTCGCAGCTAACGGTCATAGGGATTGGATGCACCTGAATCAACATACCAAACATCTTTATGTGTTTCCTTTCCTGTAACAGCATTCAGCATATGCTGCATAATGAACAAACGTTCATTTTTGTCTTCATTCTATCGTGAAGACGATGCATAGTTTCCTTGCTGCAACTTACCACTGCGGATATCATCTTTCTTAGCATAACATTGGGCTGCAATATGACCTGTTTTGCCACAGTAGTGGCACACAATACCAGAGTTGTTAGAACCTCTGTTCTACCATCCACCTCTTCCTCTAAAGCTCCCCCTGCCTCTAAAGTTACCAGACCTCCTGAAACCTGCATATCGCTAAATTGCTGATTCAATCTGTTTTGCTGGTTGTCACTACCACGTACTGTACCACGGCCTCTTGAAGAGAACCTGCCACATCCCCTTCCTGAACTGGAGTAGAAAGCTTGGACATGCTCACCACTTCTTTCAGATGTCTCACTCTGCATGTTGATCTCTTCAGTGATCATAAGGGAGACCAACTCATCGAAATCTGGAAATGGCTTTCTGACATATACGGAAGTTACAAAAGACTTCCAAGCCTTTTCATTGTTAAGTCCACCCAAGGTAGACGACACCAAATCATCATCATCGGGCATTGCATCAATCGCTGCCAATGCATCTGCAATGCTCCTTACCTTCAATGCATACTCATTGATAGACATCTTCCCTTTCTTCAATGTATTTAACTCTTGCTTGAGTTGAATCTTTCGTGCCTTTGTATTTACAGAAAACATACTTTCAAGTATGGTCCAAGCTGCATATGCATTCTCTGTATTTCTAATGTGTCCCAGCATATTATTGTCAATTACTGCAGACAACCAATACATGACCTTCTTGTCTTTTGCATTCCATTCCTTTCGTGCCTTTGTCTCTTCTGCAGTTGGAGGATCACTCACCTCCGGCTCCTTTTCTTCACCTGAAACGAACTCGTAGAGGCCTTTTCCAATAAGGAAGTTCGTGACACGAAACTTCCATGATGGGTAGTTGTTCTTGTCGAGCTTCTCAATGATGGGGCTTCCACTGTTCTCTGCCATTATCACAAAACTAATACCAAACTGCAAGCAAATCTTCTGCAACCCTCGACCTGTAGTGCACAGCAATACACTAGACAGCCTTTTTCACTGTCTGCTCAACAATACATGCAATCTGCAACCATTTTATAGATAAACCTTGTGTTTACTCACTGGTAAACACCTTTGAACTTACAGATCTGAAATCTGTAACCTGCACACCCACTTTCGGTCAATACAGTCGAAGTCACAGTGTACCCTGAAACTGCTGTCCTCAACCTTGCGGCTCTAAAACGGGCCCTGAAACGGCCTCAGATGCCCAAAATAACTGCGGCTAAGCCCTAAAGGGCCTATTTGCAGAATATACAGCGCTCTTCGCGCATACCAAATCTCACTGCAATTTGAGATTTTTGCTCTGCCCTGCTTCCGGTGCCTCCACAGGCACTACCTAAGAGAAAGAGTGGAAGGATGGGAGAGCTTCTTACCCGTAGCTTGCTTGCTCGAACCTTGCTTCTTCTCCTTTGCGTCAACCTTTGAAATCAGCCTCTCTCAGTGGTGCGGCTCTGATACCATGCCAAGAATCGCGTGGTGGGGGGAGTTGCTCAAGATGCTATGCCGAACACACACAGAATGCACAAGGATCATGTAGATCAAACTCCCCACTATCCTCCTGAACATAGTAGGGTCTTCTATCTCATCCCCAACATCAGCACTCAACTTTACATTCTGCTCCAATGGGACTGAAAGTGGTTTGCATGCTGTCATACCATACTTGGACAACATATCCAAGCCATACTATCTTTGGGACAGCCATATACCATCATCACATCTGATCACCTCAATGCCAAGGAAGTATCTTAGCTCACCTAAATCCTTCATCTCAAACTTCTTCTTCAAAGAATCCTTGACTTCAGCAATCCCACTATCACTATCACCTGTAATAATCAAGCCATCCACATAGATGACTATGATGACCAAACCTGCATCTCCCTTTCTCACATAAAGTGAGTGATCAGCATCAGAAACATAAAAGCCAATATTGACAAGATACTCTCTGATCTTGTCAGACCATGCTCTAGGTGCTTGCTTGAGCCCATAGAGTGCCTTCTTCAACCTACACACATACGTGGGATGCTCTAAATCTTCATAACCTGCTGGTTGATCCATATACACTTCTTCCTGCAAATCACCATTCAAGAAGGCATTCTTTACATCCATTTGCTGCAACCTTCAACCTTTGGCTGCTACCAAAGCAATCACACATCTGACAGTTTCCATCCTAGCAACTAGACTGAAGGTTTCATCATAATCTATGCCATATGTCTGGGCATAGCCTTTTGCAACCAGCCTAGCTTTGTACCTGCTAATAGAACCATCTGCATTGTGCTTAATCTTATAAACCCATTTACATCCAATGGATTTCTTGCCCTTCGGCCAATGATACTAGATCCCAAGTCTTATTGGCCTCTAATGCAGCCATCTCCTCACAGCCACTGTTCTACAGGTTGGTGAAAAGTTACTGTAGAAATTGCATCGTATTCTTGTGCGTAGAGACATTGGGAGTTACAGAATCATCCTTGTTGCCTGTTGATGCAAAATCGTCACTAGGAAGTGACTGTGTGGTCAAATACCACTTTCGCCAATTTTGCAGATTTTCCCTTGTGAGGGTGAAGCTGTGTTTTTTGCAGTGACAGAATTTTTTGCAGTGTTCTGTAATGGCATCTGATTCTCTTTCACAGATTGTCACTGAAAAGCTTGACAAGAACAACTTCCAAGCATGGAAGTTTAGAATGACGAATTTCCTTATGGGAAAAGGATATTGGGAATTTGTTGCAGGAAATGAAGAAGAACCAGTTCTTCCTGATGTTCCCAATCAACAGCAAATGCAGGCATTTAAAGCATGGCATGAGAGAGCCAGGAAAGTTATGTACTGGCTGTCTATCAGCATTTCAGACTCTATGATTGTGCATATTCAAGATGCAAGTATGCCAAAGGAGGCATGGGATACTTTGTCAAAAATGTATAGCACAAATACGCAAGCCAGGAAAATGCAGCTCAAGCCAGAGTTGCATAATGTGCAGAGAGAAAATATGAGCATCAATGACTACCACATGAAGGTGAAGAAGATTGCAGATGCACTTGCTTCCATTGGGTCGCCAGTGGAAGATGATGATTTAGTTTCTGTGACCTTGAATGGCCTAGGAAAGGATTATGCACAGTTTCGGACATCCATTTCAGTTCTTGAAAGATTTCCTGACTTTGAGGAGTTAATTGCTCTTCTAATTTCTGAGGAGCAGAGAAATGGTGGTGCATCTTCTTCAGGAGGAACTTCAAAAGAAGCTATCTTCTACTCAAATGCTGGAAGAGGTAGAGGCAGAGGTAGAGGAGGCCGATTTGGAGGCCGTGGTAGAAATCAGAATATGCAGCAAACTCAAGAAAACCAGTCCTATGGAGGAGGACGTGGTAACTCTAGAGGCAGGGGGAGCCAAAGAGGTCGTGGTGGATGGCAAAGAGGCCAAAATGCAAACAGTAATGTTGAATGCTACTACTGTGGTAAAATGGGTCATATGGCTAAAGACTGCTATAAAAAGCAGAATGACATCATGAATGGAAAACTGCAACAAGGGAATTATGCATCTTCTAGTAGACAGGGTGATGACAGAAATGAGCATTTGTTTATGGTGCAGCACATGAATAATTCTATGACAAGTGCAGAAGAAAGCAACGATGTATGGTATGTTGACTCAGGTGCATCAAACCACATGACAGGTCATGCAGAATGGATGGAGGATGCAAGGAAAATGGAAAAACCAAGATTTGTGGAGACTGGTGATGATACTGCACATCCTATTGTGCAGATTGGAAAAATTCCTTTGTCTATGCAGGGTGGGAAAAAGAAATACCTGTCCGATGTATTTCATGTCCCAAACATCACCAAGAATCTGGTTTCTGTTGGTCAAATGGTTGAGCAGGGCTTGCAGGTCAGATTTAATCCTCATGGATGCTTTGTTAAGGATATGAAAAATAAAGGTCGCTTGATAGAAAAAGGAAAGAAGAAGGGCAGAATGTTTACATTGGATGCAGACACGCCTGAATTGAGTGCAGCAATGTTTGCACATGGGACCGGTGTAGTTGCAGATATTGATATCTGGCATAAACACATTGGTCATGTTAATGTACAACAACTTAAATCAATGCAGGCCCAAAATATGGTTGCAGGATTGCCCAAATTCAAGGTTGCAGAAATGCATAAGGTATGTGAAGCCTGTCAGTTTGGAAAACAGGCAAGGAAACCATTTCCTAGACATGTTCAAGAGAGTGAGAAGCCATTGGAATTAATCCACTCTGATGTGTGGACTACTAAAGCTGCATCTCTTGGAGGCTGTCATTATTTTGTCACTTTTATTGATGACTATAGCAGAAAAGTTTGGGTGTATTTTATGAAAAAGAAAAGTGAAGTTTTTGGGCATTTCAAAACTCTTAAAGCTATGGTTGAAAAAGAAACAAGCCTGCAGATAAAATGCCTAAGGTCAGATGGAGGGGGAGAGTACCTTTCAAATGAGTTTGCAAAGTTCTTGCAGGAGCATGGCATAAAGCAGCAATATTCATGCAGTCATACCCCACAACAAAATGGAATTGCAGAAAGGAAAAACAGGCATATTGGAGAGGTATCTCGTGCCATGCTCAATGAAAAAGACCTGCTAGATTTTTATTGGGCTGAAGCAGTTGCTACAGCAGTCTACATAATGAACAGGACTCCCACTGCAGCAATACATGGAATGACTCCAGAGAAGAGGTATACTGGTAGGAAACCAGATATTTCTCATTTGAAAATTTTTGGTTGCATTGCCTATGTACATGTGCCAGATGAGTTGAGATCCAAGTTGGATCCAAAAGCTGAGAAGTGCATCTTTATTGGTTACTCTCTGCAACAAAAAGGGTATAGATGCTATAACCCTTCTACTCGTAATTTTACAGTGAGCAGAGATGTTGTTTTTTATGAGATGAGTAGCTGGTATAAACCAATAAATGTGATTGATGATGTAGATGCACAAAATGGTAATGCTGCACAGAATTCACAGCAGCAGTCACAAAATATTAGTGGACCTGGAGCGTCCTCTAGCAGTGGTTCACATTCTTCGCCATGGACAGGCAGATTGAGATCAGGAGAATCTTCTCAAAGCAATGCAGATAGTGGTATGCATGTATCACGAAAAGGAAAAGAGAAGGTTGATCAGCCCATGTTTGATGTGAATGCAGGTCACTCTTATGTGGATGGTGAATCCAGTGGCTCAGAACAGAGCATTGATGATGAGTTGGGTATTCCTTCTATTGTTACACCTGGAGTAAGGAAGACCAGGGATGTTTTGAGAGCACCTGGGAGTGAACCTACTTTGCGCAGGTCTACGAGAGCTAGGTATCCTGTGGATAGGCTGAAATATGATGGATTTACAGCCATTCACTATGCATATATGGTCAAAGTGATACAGGAACCAGAACCCACTTCTTTTGAGCAAGCCATGGGAAAAGAAAAATGGGAGAAAGCCATGGATGAAGAAATGGATGCCTTGGAAGCAAATGCTACATGGGAATTGGTACCTTTGCCTAAAGGTAAAAATGCAATTGGCTGTAAGTGGGTTTATAAGGTGAAGCACAATGCAGATGGTTCTGTGAACAGATACAAGGCAAGATTAGTAGTCAAGGGATATGCACAAACATATGGCATTGACTATAAAGAAACATTCAGTCCGGTTGCAAGGATGGCAACCGTAAGAGCAGTCATTGCTATGGCTGCATCAAAGGGATGGTCTTTACATCAGATGGATGTAAAGAATGCCTTCTTGCATGGTGATTTGCAAGAAGAGGTCTATATGGAGCAGCCACCAGGTTATGTGCATGTTGTTCATCCTGAGTTTGTTTGCAGGTTGAAGAAAGCCTTGTATGGCTTGAAGCAAGCACCTAGAGCATGGTCTGACAAGATAGGATAGTATCTTGTCACTATTGGCTTTCAGATTTCCAAGGCAGATTTCTCACTTTATGTGAGAAAAACAGAGAAAGGTATTACGCTGCTTGTCATTTATGTTGATGATTTGATTATGACAGGTGACATTGATGAAGATATCCTTCATGTGAAAATGCTATTGAAGCAGAAGTTTGAGATGAAGGATTTGGGAGAGCTGCGTTATTTCTTGGGCATTGAGGTGATTAGATCACCAAGTGGGATACAGCTCTTGCAGAGGCAATATGGATTGGACATGTTGTCCAAATATGGGATGACAGGCTATAAACCTATTTCAGTTCCTTTGGAGTAGAATGTGAAGCTGAGCGCAGATGCAGGTGAGATTCTAGAAGACCCTACTATGTACAGATGCATAGTAGGAAGCTTGATTTATATGACTATTACCAGGCCAGATTTGAGCTATGCTGTTGGATTGGTAAATCAGTTTATAGAGGCTCCAAGGAAACCACATTTGGATGCGGCTAGACGCATACTCAGGTATGTGAAGTCCACATTGCAATATGGACTATTTTATGAGACTGGGGTTCAGATACAATTGCATGGATACACTGATGCTGATTGGGCTGGTAGTATTTCTGATAGACGATCTACCAGTGGATATGTGTTCTCTTTTGGGAGTGCTGCAGTCACTTGGAGCAGCAAGAAACAGCCTACAGTTGCCTTGTCGAGTACAGAGGCTGAGTACAGGGGTGCAGCAATGGCTGCATGTGAGGTAGCTTGGTTGCATAAGCTACTTTATGATATGCATCAGTCTACAGATGGGCCAGTTGTCATTTATTGTGACAACATGAGTACTATACACTTGGCAAATAACCCAGTCTATCATGCTAGAACAAAGCACATTGAGGTGCATTATCACTATGTGCGAGAGAGGGTTTTACTAGGTCTTATTGATTAGTTTATGTCAGCACAGAGGATCAGGTAGCTGACATATTCACGAAGGCATTGGGCGCAGAGAAGCTGCGCAAGTTCAGACACCTGCTTGGTGTGCAGGAATTGGGATTGAGCTCGAGGGGGAGTGTTGAGATATCGAGCTCCACTCGTGATATGCCAGGGTGACCGTTGTGTATTTATGTCACCGACTTGTCAGTTGCAGACGCGGTTGGTACACCGCCCATGAATAATAGCTACATGACAGCTATCCTTATCTACTCTAGTTCGTGGCTCAGTTAGTATGCCACCTTAGTTAGTTGAGTTTGGTTTGAGACCCATATATAGGGTTCTTCTATTTCTTTGTATGAGAGTTCTTTTGGCTTACACAACTAAGAAGAGGAAAACTGTTTTCAGCCTCCACCCTTGTGTGTATTCCCCCATTGTGCAAGCAAGAAAGCTTCAAGTGAGACTCCTTCCTTCTCTCCCACAATCTTGACATTTGGTACTTTTTCGTACCATGTGATGGCCTTTGGTTTATGCAATGTGCCTGGTTCATGGCAACGAACAGCAGATAAGACATTTGGTGACATATGCCTTGAAGAGTTGAAGGTGTTTATTGATGACTTAGGGGCCGCCACCGTCAGAGAAATGCAGTTGATCATTTTAAGAAAGTGCTTTGAGCACTGCAGACAATTTTGTATCGCTCTTAACCCACAGAAGTGCGTTTTTGGCGTACCTTATGGGCTCTTGCTGGGCCATGTGGTCAGTTCGATAGGAATTGCGACAGATCCCGAGAAGGTCAAAGTCATAGTTGCCATGGGTCCACCACGCACTCTGAAAGAAGTTCATAGCTTTCTATCTTCGGTTGGTTATTACCATAGATTCATAAATGCATTGGCAGAAAGAACGTTGCCGCTTACAAATCTATTGTCCTTTAGCTATTTATTTGTATGGGGTGACCCTTGTAAGGTAGCTTTCGAGGATGTGAAGCAGGAGCTAGTAAAAGCTCCCATTTTAAAAGCACCTAAAAGAGGTGAGGTATTTTATATATTTTCAGCAGCCACCATGCATAGTATCAGCTGCTGTTTAGCCCAAATTTGGGAAGAAAAGTGGTATCACCCGATTGCTTTTGCGAGATCAATTATACCTACATGGAGAAGTTGTGTCTTGCGATGGTCTTTGGGACCAAGAAATTCAGGCACTATATCCTCTATGAGAAAGTTGTGCTTTATACGAAGGCGGAGGGGCTTCGATTATTGATGAATAAGCTGCAGCCGCCTGATCGTCTAGCGAAGTGGTTAATCACTTTGCAGGAGTTTGATTATGAGATCAGGAGTAAGCCACCAAGGTTACAGGGTATTGTGGAATGTCTTGTGGACTTTGGGGAGCCGAAAGAATCTGTGGCTGAAGGTAGTGACGTGGAGACATTATTTAAGATAGATACGGTGTCTATTCCCTCCTGGTATGCTGCAATAACGCATTATTTATCGACAGGAGAGGCTGGATCCGAACTATCTAAAGTTGAGAGAAGAAAAATTAAGCAGCAAGCATTAAAGTTTGCCTTGATCGCAGGTACACTATATCGGCAAGGGGTTGATGACATCTATCGCCGATGTGTGATGCCTGACGAGGTGCCATTCATTTTGGAAGAGTGCCATGATTCCGCTTGCGGAGGTCATTTTGCTGGACGGCTTACAGCACAAAAGGCTTTAAGAGCAGGTTATTGGTGGCATGCGATCTTCCAGGATGCGTTTGCGTATGTTAAGAGATGCGATATTTGTCAACGACATGATAGTCGAGAGAATAGGAAAAGACCACTCACCCCTATTATGGCGATACTTCCATTTGAGAAGTGGGGAATAGACTTTGTGGGTCCTATTACTCCATCGTCGACTGCACAAAAGAGGTATATTATTGTAGCAACTGACTACTTCACAAAGTGGTCAGAAGCACGTGCAACAAGGAAAGATGATGCTAAAGAAACTGCTAGTTTCCTTTTAGAGCAGATAATATGCCATTTTGGTCCCTAGAAAGAATTAGTGTCGGACCGTGGAACCCATTTCCTAAATAAGGTGATCAAAAGCTTGACCGAGGCTTGGCAAATCAAGCACAATAAGACGACTCCTTATAATCCGCAAGCAAATGGGCAGGTTGAAAGTACTAATAAATAGCTTGTGGGTATCTTGTCCAAGATAGTCTCTAAGAAGAAACGAGACTGGGACAAGAAGCTGTATGTGGCAGTATGGGCATATAATACCACATTCAAGCGAGCCACTGGCCACACGCCGTTCAAACTAGTTTATGGTGAAGAGTGCGTTTTACCCTTAGAAATTGAGTTGCCGACCATTAGATTCGCAATAAACCATTGTTTGGGTAATGAGGATGCCCTATTAGAGCGATTTACGACCTTAGCGCACCTAGATGAAATTAAGTTGCAAAGCCTATTACACCAAGAGGTGGCTAAACGTCGCATGAAGCAGTTGCATGACCTAAAAGCGAAGAAGTATACCTTTAAGAAAGGACAACTGGTTTTATATTATGATGCGCGTAGGGAGCTGTTCCCAGGGAAATTGGAACCTAAATGGGATGGGCCCTACAAAATCGTCAAGTTAGGGAAGAACAGGTCTACAGCCCTATTAGCTGATCTACAGGGAGTAGAGTTTAAGAATAAGGTTAATCTTAATAAGATTAAACCTTATTATTTCTAAGTATGCTAATACAAAGAAAATGCATTGCAGGTCCATGCTGGGGATGATTTGAGACCTGCAAAAGAGCTTAAAGCCGGTTGATGGGGCGGTTAATCCCTTATTTGGAGCACCCATATCTGGAGCAGAGATACCATCAGGGGAAACTCATCTGGTGGAGCAAAGGATACAAAGTGATTAAGCAAGAAGACGGAACCTTTGTGTGGGAGATTAAAGTCTTCTGCCATCACTGCTTACGACTGTTGACGAGTATCCCTGTTGAGTTCAATGAAGAAGGTGGGATGGAGCCGTCAGTTCATCCTCTCAATATGCTAAACTTTGATTACCATAATTACGAATAGAGTTTGTGATGGCCGGCTGTGTAAACCCATTGTGGAAGTATACATTATACTTTGACGGAGCGTCCAGGGGCCCTAATAGAAAAGGAAGTGTTGGAGTAGTAATCCGAGATCCCCGACGTAGAGTGACGATGAAGTTAGCTGCTTATCTCGGGGTAGGATTCACTAACAATATGGCAGAGTATAAAGCCTTGATTATGGGACTGCATATTGCCAAACAAGGTGGTATTCGTCGATTGTTAGTAAAAGGGGATTCCCACTTGATCCTGAATCAGCTAGATGGGACATACACAGTGCGGAATCCCATTCTTTGTATATATCATCGGACTGCTATGACCCTATTTGAGGAGTTTGAGAGAGTGTCTTTTCAGCTGATTCCACGTTACTGGAATCAATTTGTGGATTCATTAGCAAATCTTGCTTATGAGGAAGACCTCTTCTTTAATTGTGGTCCTAGTCTGGATATTGTTATAAATGATGAAACAGGACCCGGTCGCTTGTGGGGTATGTTATCTGAACATGCAATATATGGCAGACGATGGTTGATATGGGTGATGAAAAGAGTAGCCGAGACCAATCTACCATTATTATCCGAGACCCATAGGTTGATTAGACAACATGTTATGTGTACGCCTCTTGCTATCTATGCAGGAGGGATGGGTCATAACCTTATGCATTTAGTTTAGGGCTATGAGCCTGTTTTTCCTCCTTGGAGGGAGCCTCTTATTGTATATCTGTGCTCTTCCAGGGAAGGGTGTGTAGCTACTATTCTGTTTGATTTCGTTAGGCCAAGAGGGCCGATTTAGTTTTGTAGTGAAGTGCTTTATTTCATTAGGCCAAGAGGGCCAGTTGTCTGTTTAGTGCAGGTGAGGTTAATGGTTTCTTGTTTTAGTTTTGTGCTAGACAGGTTTGAAGAAGAGCTTGGAAGGAGCCTTTTGTTGCGTGGAAGCTTCTTATGGCCCTATCCAGGTGATATCTTTCCTTTATGAGTACTGTGGTTGTTATGTTATATGTGTTTGTGTACTTGTTAAAGAGGGTTTTTTCGTTTCTTATTGGGGACCGGCGTCCAAGGCATGAAGTCCCAGGTTTAGGTTTAGTATGTCTGAGGGAGATCTGAGTGGCCGTGGCCTCCTGTAAAGACACTGCCCGACACCGAAAGACCTGTTTTAGAAGGGAGTTCTAGTGACCCTATTCTGCTAGCCTGCTAGGCGGCTATGCTAGGAGTTCTTGTTAGTTGTGAGGTAGTTAGAGAAGCCTACCAGAAGGAAAAGAATGCTGATAATAAGAAACCCTGAACATCTGAAAAGACAATAAAAATATACGAAGGTGTGTAAAAGGGGTTCTAACCCCTATAAAAATCGAAAAGGAAAGAAATAAAAATGTATACGCAGTTGATCTGTCAAGATTGTGGGAGAGAAGGAAAGAGTCTCACTTGTAGCTTTCTTGCTTGCACAATGGGGGAATACACACAAGGGTGGAGGCTGAAAACAGTTTTCCTCTTCTTAGTTGTGTAAGCCAAAAGAACTCTCATACAAAGAAATAGAAGAACCCTATATATGGGTCTCAAACAGAAGACAACTAACTAAGGTGGCATTCTAACTGAGCCACGAACTAGAGTAGATAAGGATAGCTGTCATCTAGCTATTATTCATGGGCGGTGTACCAACCGCATCTGACTGACAAGTCAGTGACATAAATACACAACTGTCACCTTGGCGTATCACGAGTGGAGCTCGATATCTCAACACTCCTCCTCGAGCTCAATCCCAATTCCTGCACCCAAGCAGGTCTCTGAACTTGCGCAGCTTCCCTGCGCCCAATGCCTTCGTGAGTATGTTAGCTACCTGATCCTCTGTGCTGACATAAACTAGATCAATAAGACCTAGTAAAACCCTCTCCCGCACATAGTGATAATGCACCTCAATGTGCTTTGTTCTAGCATGATAGACTGGGTTATTTGCCAAGTGTATACTACTCATGTTGTCACAATAAATGACAACTGGCCCATCTGTAGGCTGGTGCATATCATAAAGTAGCTTATGCAACCAAGCTACCTCACATGCAGCCATTGATGCACCCCTGTACTCAGCCTCTATGCTGGACAAGGTAACTGTAGGCTGTTTCTTGCTGCTCCAAGTGACTGAAGCACTCCCAAAAGAGAACACATATCCACTGGTAGATCGTCTATCAGAAATGCTACCAGCTCAATCAGCATCAGTGTATCCATGCAACTGTATCTGAACCCCAGTCTCATAAAATAGTCCATATTGTAATGTGGACTTCACATACCTGAGTATGCGTCTAGCCGCATCCAAATGCGGTTTCCTTGGAGCCTGCATAAACTGACTTACCAATCCAATAACATAGCTCAAATCTGGCCTGGTAATAGTCATATAAATCAAGCTTCCTACTATGTGTCTGTACATAGTAGGGTCTTCCAGAAGCTCACCTGCATCTGCGCTCAGCTTCACATTCTGCTCCAAAGGAACTGAAATAGGCTTACAGCCTGTCATCCCATATTTGGATAGCATGTCCAATCCATACTGCCTCTGCAAGAGCTGTATCCCACTTGGTGATCTAATCACCTCAATGCCCAAGAAATAACACAGCTCTCCCAAATCCTTCATCTCAAACTTCTGCTTCAATAGCATTTTCACATGAAGGATATCTTCATCACTGTCACCTGTCATAATCAAATCATCAACATAAATGACAAGTAGCATAATACCTTTCTCTGTTTTTCTCACATAAAGTGAGAAATCTGCCTTGGAAATCTGAAAGCCAATAGTGACAAGATACTGTCCTATCTTGTCAGACCATGCTCTAGGTGCTTACTTCAAGCCATACAAGGCTTTCTTCAACCTGCAAACAAACTCAGGATGAACATCATGCACATAACCTGGTGGCTGCTCCATATAGACCTCTTCTTACAAATCACCATGCAAGAAGGCATTCTTTACATCCATCTGATGTAAAGACCATCCCTTTGATGCAGCCATAGCAATGACTGCTCTTACGGTTGCCATCCTTGCAACCGGACTGAATGTTTCTTCATAGTCAATGCCATATGTTTGTGCATACCCCTTGACTACTAATCTTGCCTTGTATCTGTTCACAGAACCATCTGCATTGTGCTTCACCTTATAAACCCACTTACAGCCAATTGCATTCTTACCTTTAGGCAAAGGTACCAATTCCCATGTAGCATTTGCTTCCAAGGCATCCATTTCTTCATCCATGGCTTTCTCCCATTTTTCTTTTCCCATGGCTTGCTCAAAAGAAGTGGGTTCTGGTTCCTGTATCACTTTGACCATATATGCATAGTGAATAGCTGTAAATCCATCATATTTCAGCCTATCCACAGGATACCTATTTCTCGTAGATCTACGCAAAATAGGTTCACTCCCAGGTGCTCTCAAAACATCCCTAGTCTTCCTTACTCCAGGTGTAACAATAGAAGGAATACCCAACTCATCCATCAATGCTCTGTTCTGAGCCACTGGATTCACCATCCACATAAGAGTGACCTGCATTCACATCAAACATGGGCTGATCAACCTTCTCTTTTCCTTTTCGTGATACCTGCATACCACTATCTGCATTGCTTTGAGAAGATTCTCCTGATCTCAATCTGCCTGTCCATGGCGAAGAATGCGAACCACTACTAGAGGACGCTCCAGGTCCACTAATATTTTGTGACTGCTGCTGTGAAACCTGTGCAGCATTACCATTTTGTGCATCTACATCATCAATCACATTTACTGGTTTATATCAGCTACTCATCTCATCAAAAACAACATCTCTGCTCACTGTAAACTTACGAGTAGAAGGGTTATAGCATCTATACCCTTTTTATTGCAGAGAGTAACCAATAAAGATGCACTTCTCAGCTTTTGGATCCAACTTGGATCTCAACTCATCTGGCACATGTACATAGGCAATGCAACCAAAAATTTTCAAATGAGAAATATCTGGTTTCCTACCAGTATACCTCTCCTCTGGAGTCATCCCATGTATTGCTGCAGTGGGAGTCATGTTCATTATATAGACTGCTGTAGCAACTGCTTCAGCCCAGTAAAAATCTGGCAAGTCTTTTTCGTTGAGCATGGCACGAGATACCTCTCCAATATGCCTGTTTTTCCTTTCTGCAATTCCATTTTGTTGTGGGGTATGACTGCATGAATATTGCTGCTTTATGCCATGCTCCTGCAGGAACCTTGCAAACTCATTTGAGAGGTACTCTCCCCCTCCATCTGACCTTAGGCATTTTATTTGCAGGCCTGTTTCTTTTTCAACCATAGCTTTAAGAGTTTTGAAATGCCCAAAAACTTCACTTTTCTTTTTCATAAAATACACCCAAACTTTTCTACTATAGTCATCAATAAAAGTGACAAAATAATGATAGCCTCCAAGAGATGCAGCTTTAGTAGTCCACACATCAGAGTGGATTAATTCCAATGGCTTCTTACTCTCTTGAACATGTCTAGGAAATGGTTTCCTTGCCTGTTTTCCAAACTGACAGGCTTCACATACCTTATGCATTTCTGCAACCTTGAATTTTGGCAATCCTTCAACAATGTTTTGGGCCTGTATTGATTTAAGTCGCTGTACATTAACATGACCAATGCGTTTATGCCAGATATCAATATCTGCAACTACACCGGTCCCATGTGCAAACATTGCTGCTCTCAATTCAGGCATGTCTGCATCCAATGTAAACATTCTGCCCTTCTTCTTTCCTTTTGCTATCAAGCGACCTTTATTTTTCATATCCTCAACAAAGCATCCATGAGGATTAAATCTGACCTGCAAGCCCTGCTCAACCATTTGACCAACAGAAACCAGATTCTTGGTGATATTCGGGACATGAAATACATCGGACAGGTATTTCTTTTTCCCATCCTGCATAGACAAAGGAATTTTTCCAATCTGCACAATAGGATGTGCAGTATCATAACCAGTCTCCACAAATCCTGGTTTTTCCATTTTCCTTGCATCCTCCATCCATTCTGCATGACCTGTCATGTGGTTTGATACACTTGAGTCAACATACCACACTTCGTTGCTTTCTTTTGCACTTGTCACAGAATTGTTCATGTGTTGCACCATAAACAAATGTTCATTTCTGTCATCACCCTGTCTACTAGAAGATGCATAATTTCCTTGTTGCAGTTTTCCATTCATGATGTCATTCTGTTTTTTATAGCAGTCTTTAGCCATATGACCCACTTTACCACAGTAGTAGCATTCAACATTACTGTTTGCATTTTGGCCTCTTTGCCATCCACCACGACCTCTTTGGCTCCCCCTGCCTCTAGAGTTACCACGTCCTCCTCCATAGGACTGGTTTTCTTGAGTTTGCTGCATATTCCTATTTCTACCACGGCCTCCAAATCGGCCTCCTCTACCTCTGCCTCTACCTCTTCCAGCATTTGAGTAGAAGACAGCTTCTTTTGAGGTTCCTCCTGAAGAAGATGCATCACCATTTCTCTGCTCCTCAGAAATTAGAAGAGCAATCAACTCCTCAAAATCAGGAAATCTTTCACGAACTGAAATGGATGTCCAAAACTGTGCATAATCCTTTCCTAGACCATTCAAGGTCACAGAAACTAAATCATCATCTTCCACTGGCGACCCAATGGAAGCAAGTGCATCTGCAATCTTCTTCACCTTCATGTGGTAGTCGTTGATGCTCATATTTTCTCTTTGCACATTGTGCAACTCTTGCTTGAGCTGCATTTTCCTGGCTTGCGTATTTGTGCTATATATTTTTGATAAAGTATCCCATGCCTCCTTTGACGTACTTGCATCTTGAATATGCACAATCATAGAGTCTGAAATGCTGATAGACAGCCAGTACAAAACTTTCCTGGCTCTCTCATGCCATGCTTTAAATGCCTGCATTTGCTGTTGATTGGGAACATCAGGAAGAACTGGTTCTTCTTCATTTCCTGCAACAAATTCCCAATATCCTTTTCCCATAAGGAAATTTGTCATTCTAAACTTCTATGCTTGGAAGTTGTTCTTGTCAAGCTTTTTAGTGACAATCTGTGAAAGAGAATCAGACGCCATTACAGAACACTGCAAAAAATTCTGTCACTGCAAAGAACACAGCTTTAGCCTCACAAGGGCAAATCTGCAAAACTGGCGAAAGTGGTATTCGACCACACAGTCACTTCCTAGTGACGATTTTGCATATACAGGAACCAAGGATGATTCTGTAACTCCCAATGTCTCTGCACACGAGCATACGATGCAATATCTATGGTAACTTTTCACCGACCTATAGAACAGTGGTCGCATAGCATAAAACAGGGCTTTTTCCTGAGTGCGTGCAGAAAACTTCCGCCTCCAAAACAGGCCCCGAAATGGCCTCAAATCAAAAAAACAGGGTCGCCGGGGGCTAAAGCCTTTTCCCACAGCATATACTGCCCTCTTGCTTCACCGCGAAGGGTGTCTCAACCTGAGACAATGCACTCTTGCAATTTCCGGCTGTGCTACCTGCAGAGATCTGCTCCCAAAACAGAAAATGAAAGCAACATTGCTCCTCTTACCAGAACACCGCGAGCTTGGCTTGCTTTCTTGAGCTCCTTACCACGAACAAGGCTCTGATACCATGTCAAGATTGTGGGAGAGAAGGAAGGAGTCTCACTTGTAGCTTTCTTGCTTGCACAATGGGGGAATACACACAAGGGTGGAGGCTGAAAACAGTTTTCCTCTTCTTAGTTGTGTAAGCCAAAAGAACTCTCATACAAAGAAATAGAAGAACCCTATATATGGGTCTCAAACCAAAGACAACTAACTAAGGTGGCATTCTAACTGAGCCACGAACTAGAGTAGATAAGGATAGCTGTCATCTAGCTATTATTCATGGGCGGTGTACCAACTACATCTGCAACACTGACAAGTCGGTGATATAAATACACAACTGTCACCCTGGCGTATCATGAGTGGAGCTCGATATCTCAACATGATCATTGCCTTGCGAAGGCCTGGTAGGTTCCTGGAGATGAGTCAGACCCGGGGTCGATACCTTGTCTTCCTAGGGGTGGCTTCTTGCTGGAAAAGAAGAAATAAGGAAGGTTGGAGTGAAAATAAAAGTGAGCGTCAAAAAAGGATTAAGTGTCGCCTTGCGAGGGCTTGGTAGGTTCTTGGGTACCGAGATAGGTCCTGAGGCCGATGCCCTGTTCTCCTTGGGTCACTACGCTCAGCTCCCTCCTTTTTACATGCCCGAGTATGTCAATAAAATAAAAACCCTAAAAGAAGAAATGTGCTGAAAGAAAATACTTCTTGATCAGGCTATAGGAGTCCTCGCCTAATAGGAGCTCCTTGTTGTGTTGTCCTTAGTTAGGTAGGTAGTTCAGACCACCACTCAGGGCAACCTCTTTGACATTTTTTTTTAGTTTGGCCGTGTTGGAGCAGTTGGTTAGTGACTAGCTTCGAACCCTTTATCAGATCATGCTAGGCCTACTCCTTGTGGATGTCATGCCTTGGTTCTGTCAGGGGGTTGGGTGAGAGCATTGTGCTGAGTTTTATTACATATTTGTTTTGTATCAGCTTGATGCTTCCTTTGGTTGTTTTTGTGCAGATCTGGTGTGGGATTCGACGGGCTGAGTCGCCCTATCCCGTGGTCGCCAATGAGAGCGGAATTTTGGTGCTAAGAAGTGCTTAAAAATAGCTAAAAATTATGAATATCAAGGGAAAAATATTCAACGTCGAAGGCAGCGGCTCGATCTAGGACGATTTTAAGCGCCAAAGTGCTTCAAAGGCGCCTGAGCGACACTTGTTGATTTTTCATAATTTTTCAGACTGTCGTGCAGTTGACAAGAGTTACCGCCAATGTGGGATGTCAAGCCGGATGCCCAAGATTTTTCAGAGCTCAATTCGGAGTCCGGACGGGAAAATGGCCAACAAATGGGCAAGATTTGAAGAGGTGGACTTGTTTTGGCCAAGAGTGGGTAGTGACCTTTGGGGCCAATAAGCATTTTATGCCACATGACAAATCGTGGAGAGAGAGAGAAGGGAAGAACGTGAGCAGAATGCGCCCGAAAATTGCGCCATCATGGGAGATGCTCAACCTCCAGCCTGCAAACAATCCACACCACTGATCATTGCCCTTGCTTCCCTCCTGGATGCCGATCATTTCGCCGTGCTTCGCTCCTCCAATGTGGTCTCTATGAATATCTCTGTTTTCAGTCTTTCTCTCTCCTCCCTCTCTCTCTTCTAAGGGCAGATTCATGTGGTGAAGAAGAAGAAGAAGAATGGATGACGGATGCTTGTCCAATGAATACCGGATTGCTCGAGGAATGAAGATTGTTGATTGTGGACTGTCATGAGCATTAATGGTGGCTGGAAATCAGTCCCGAGATATGGGAAATAAAAACCGGCAACCCGCAAAGAACGGTAATCTCATTTATACAAAGGAAATTGATGTTTTATGCAATTTGCTTCATGAATACTTGTTCCCATGGGATGATTATGCATTATAATATTGTTTGCAATGTCTTCCAACTGTTTATGCTCAAAAAATCAAAAAATCATAAGTGTTGTGGATGAAATTAATAGTGTAAAACCCGTAAAACACGCGAAATATGGGAAAATTGGGTGTTTTTGAGACATAAATGGAAAATATAATAAGACACACCAACTAAATTTGTGTTTTTGCTACAAATGAACCTAAGGGCCACAGTTCACAACTCATTTTGAATTTTTAGTCATTTAATATTGCGGAAAAATACAAGAAAAATAGGGAAAATGGGTAAAAATAGGGAAAAAATAGATTTTGAGTGCCGAAAATTAAGGAAAAATAAGATTCATGTTTGTGTATGTATGGAGGGTCTGAAGTATGAGGTTTAGCCTCAGTTCAGCCCTACCTTTATGTTTTAGTGAGTTTTTATTGCTTTTCATACAATAAAAATGTGAAAAATGAACCCTAAACCTATGCACCATGCACAACCTAAACGGGTGAGGGGGTAGAGTGTGTAAAAGGTGTTTAAATGCTGAATGAAATGATGAAAAGCTTGCTGGTTTTTATGCATACCATTTAGGTTGGTCGATAATTAAAGATTAAGAACCTAGTAGCACGAGGGTTTCTCGGTGCTAGGTTCATGCAACGCCGCATACGAGCGATAGTAAAAGTCATTGAAAGAATGCTTTTGCACTAAACACAAATGCTGATTTTTAATTGCTTGAGCACATGGACATTCACAATTTGCATGAAGCATAAAATGATAAAGGGTATCAGACAATATCTCCTGGATGCATGGCAATTGCTTTCTAGAGGAATATGACCAACGTTGAGTGAGTAAGGTTGTCTGAGCTGTAGGCTAGGCGTTGGGTCTAAGGGGAAAGAAAGTGAAGACAATGGTACATTCCTGGAGATCAATTGGTACCTTGAGAGAACTATGTGCGATGTTGTGTTATACATGTTTAGCGATGCATCGAGGGGCCAATCCCCAAGGTGTAGGAGAGTCGCAGTGAGGTAGCGGAAGTCAGCCGTGGGAGGACCTCCTATGTTTGTACTTCATGCTATTTGGCAATGTGCTAGGGACTCCCTCTGAGGAGTGTTAATTGGGTTAGAGTTGGACTACGAGACGTGATACAAATGCAAGATGTTTAGGAAGATGATGTATGTGTCATCCACGCTCCTGGCGGTGAGGCCGTGGGGTTGTTGAGCGCATGATAGAGGTCCGGCTAGTGCATGAGCTAGTGCCGGCCCGTTTTAGGTCCCATCATCCATGGTATGTTGATATTGCAAATTTTCTTAGCACGGCTCGTTATCCACCAGATGCTGATAAACAACGAAAGTGACAAATTTTAATGTAAGCACGCTCCTATGGATTATCAGGGGGTTATCTTTATAATTTTTTTTCCAAGGAAAGGTATCTATCGGCGATGAGTAAGGGAAGATGAAGTCCCTGTAGTTCTTAAGGCATTGCATGATGAGCCGTGTGGTGGCCATTTTGTTGGTGAATTAATTACACAAAAAGTTCTATTAGTTGGTTAGTGGTGGCCTACCCTATTTAAAGATGCTTATTATTACTATCGAAAATGTGATGTATGTGAAAGGGCTAGTCGTCCTTCTAAGAGGTTTGCTATGCCTTTGACACCTATATTGGCATTAGCGCCATTTGAGAAGTGGGGAATTGATTTTGTGGGCCCAATTGATTTGCCTACCAGATATTGATCTAATCATTATATCTTGGTTTGTACTGACTATATTGCCAAGTGGGTGGAAGCAAAAGCGCTTAAGACATATAAAACCATTGATGTGGCTAAGTTTATGTATGAGAATCTCATTACGTGTTTTGGTTGCCCACTAGAATTAGTAAGTGACCGAGGTTCCCATTTCTTGAATGTTCTTATTAGTGAGCTAATGGAAATATATAAAATTAAGCATCGCAAATCAACGCCTTATTATCCCAAAGCTAACGGCCCGGTTGAAGTTACCAATGGTATTATTTGCGAAATTTTAACTAAAATGGTTGCTTCTCACAGGTGAGATTGGGATGAACGTCTATATGAGGCATTGTGGGCCTATAGAACCACTTATAAGGTGACAATGCAAATTACACCCTTCAATTTAGTTTTTGGAACCAATGCTATATTCCCCATTGAGCAAGAATTGCCTACTTTACAAGTAGCTCTATCATTACAATTAGGTGAAGTTGAATCGTTGAAGCAAAGGATTTTACAATTGGTGAAATTGGATGAGGAACGACTATTAGCTTTACAAAGCTTAGAAGCAATGCAAAAGTTCCGAAAAGCTTGGCATGATCAAAATATCAAAGTATGAGAGTTTAAAGAAGATGATTTAGTTTTACTATATGACAGTTGCTATTACAAATTTCCTATGAAGCTTAAAATTCGTTGGTTAGGACCCTTTAAGGTTGTTAAAGTTTATGATAATGGTTCTCTTGATGTACAAGATATTAATGTTGAAAATGAGATATCTAGGGTCAATGGCCTCCGCCTTAAACATTTTGTGACTTAGGGTAGCTAGGTATAGTTAGATTAGTGGTTAGAATAATACTCTCACTAATCTATATTTGGATTTATTTTCTTTTTGGGGTTTTTAATGGGGATGCAGGAATGGATTTTCTGTGGATGGATGCGCTTTACCCTTGTCTTGATGCTAATAGTTCAGATCCTAATTATGCATGGGCCTTATAGTATTCCACATTTTCAGACGCATAATAGGTTTTTGTATGCACCGAGGGGAGAGGCCTATTGTGGTTCTTCTTTTGTGATCATTTTTTGTTTGCAATACCATCCAACCTTTGGTTGTAGACCGTATCAGCGGCATCTTGATGTGCATGTGTAGCTCCTGTGTTGGCAGTGTCGCACATACTTTCAACATTATGGTACCACTATCATGCATGATGCTATAGGTTACACTTATCAGCGCCACGATTATGATAGTGCATTCTCACCTAAAGGTGGTGTTGCTCAGTATAGGGTGGGTAGAGACCAGTAAGAATTTTTCCGATATCAAGCTATTGCTTACTGTTTTACTCCATCATCTCCCAATGATCAAGTCACTGTTAGTTGTCTTTGTTTGGATTATATATGTTGGTATATGGATGCAACCCAGGGCTACTCTTTAGGATGTTTACCAGTGGAACCTATGCCCTATTATGATGATGCAGCTACTGCTCCGCGCCATGATATGATGGAAGTTTTTAGCAATGCACCTGATAGCGGGTCTATGACATCCAATGTGCCTACGCTAGAGGCTATTCATAAGCATCCTATATTTGATACTTTAGTTGATAGTTTTGACTTCGATAGTGTGGATGATTTTGGCTTAGGGTTATTGTTTGCAGAGTCGAAGATCCTAGGGAATTTGAATATTTTAGTTTAGATCTTTTGTTTTCTTAGTCTTTTGGGTTTTTACTTTATTCCATTTTTAAAAAAACCAAATAATCCTTGAAAAAAACCTTCTTGAGTTGATGCCTTTTTACTTTAGGGTTTAGCACACTTTATCTTAGTTAGTCTCCACATGGTTAGGTAGTTAGTTGCACGCATGGTTGGGATACTCCTTCAGTGCTAAGAGCTCATTACAAGGAAGTTTGACTAGATGGCCAGTTTCTAAAGAAGTTTCACTCTTTATTGATCTAACATATTAATGGTTGAGTGGTTAGTGGTTGATTTCTATGCAGGTTTGATGATTTTTGCAATTTGTGAACCAGTATGTGTTTATCTTTGCGTTATCTTGGAGTTGCAATATCCACATACATAACAGGTTGTTTCTTATCTAATTTATCTATTTATATTTGTTTGAAATAAGGAAAGTAATATATATATATAGAACTTGATTGTAATCATTTAGAGACTTGCAAGCCTAAGTACCAACAGAAGAAACACAAAACTCACTTTTTAAAATACACATACACCGAAAGATACATAAACAATTTAGTCTATATGAGAGTCCACCAACATGGGATGGGACTTAGCACTAGGGAGTGATTGAAAAGAGGTGATTTGTGTGCATAACATAGTGAATTTCACTATATGGGTGTTAATTAGGAATCCCATAGAGTTTTCCCTTGCCTTTTTCCTTCATTTTTCTAGCAATATGTGGGGTAGCTAAGCACCAAGGTTCTCTCCACGAAATTTTGACCAAGACTAGCGTGGAAGGGAGATGCTGAGCTAGTGGGTCTCTTTGTCCTTGCATTTGCCTAGACAGCGTGACTAGTATTATGTGCTAGATTAGTTTCCTCAAGCAAAGTTGTTGAGTTGAAATGTTTGCCTGGTCAATTAAGTGATGTATTCTTAGCCTTCTAGTTGATCCTTTTTTTAAAAAACTTAAAATTTAAAAAAAAAAACTTAAAATCCAATCCAAATAATAAAAGTTCGAAAGAGTCTGTATATTTATTCTTCATTTTTTTTTAAACATCCTGAGAATGCAGGGTTAAAGAAGAAAGAAAGAAAAAAAACAAAACACCAAAAGAAGATAACCATCACCTCTGAGGTCCTAGTAGGCTGTAGGGATTTCCTTGATGGGTGCCTTGTGTTCGATGCCTTGCATCTCTTTGGGGTGGGACCTTTTGGGAAGTAGAATAAATCTATATTCTCTTTTGACATTGAAAAGGAAACCCCTTTTTTTAAAAAACTTTGGACAATTAGAAGTTAGGGACCATTGACTGGCTGTTCTAGTAGAACATAGAGGGTTTGCAGCTAAACCTTAGGATTCCTATTTGGTGTCGTTATATTAGCTTGCTTTGTTTGGGTTCTTTGTTAGGCATGGACCTTATCAGTGAGGCTATTTCAAATGCAATATTCCTAGTGGGATAGTAGTGTGGCATTTTCTTGCCTAGAGGGATTATTGTTGCTTAACGGCTCTAGAAAGCTTCCTAGTTTGTATGCTCTATCATTGGGTGCAACTACGTTATGCATTTCAATGGGGCGAGTGAGTGAGGGAGAATGCTAGTTTTCACAAGTTTTTATACAACTTGCAAGATTTGTCTTGTTTAATTTATGATCATACAAGTCCGTATTTTTTTAGATATACTTTTTCAGTGTCTGCTAGTCTTCAATGTGTGTTTTTGTAGATCTTGTATCTATGCTTGCGAGGACGCTTCGCAATTAAGTGGAGGAGAGTATATTTTTCGTTTGCCGTTGCGTAGCAATGCTCATGGGAGCTGTGTTCATGCTACTGGATGTTCGTGATGTAATAGTGCTCATGAGGACACTTCGCAATTAAGTGGGGGGAGAATGACAACACCTAGAAACATGCCAAATATTGCACAAATTTTTAGCAAAAATGTATACAATTAGTACACTGTTACCAAATTTTTATATTAATTCTATGCAGATGTGGTTGTAGTTATTGTCTTCAGAGGGCGGTCAAGCAGTCCAGCAAAAGGAAAAGAAGGATGTTACATTGAGCATAGTGCTTT
This sequence comes from Lygodium microphyllum, assembly GCF_053477565.2. Taxonomy (NCBI): domain Eukaryota; kingdom Viridiplantae; phylum Streptophyta; class Polypodiopsida; order Schizaeales; family Lygodiaceae; genus Lygodium; species Lygodium microphyllum. Next base: position 35,310,154 of record NC_141154.1, on the reverse strand, counting down.
AGGATTTGTAGTAGAGGAAAAGGGGTTATTGTTAATCTTCATAGAAGTGATAAGTTGCAAGGCAAGTTACAAGTGGGGAGAGGGATTAAAGCCTTTCTAGGGACTGTAAGGTTACTACATTCAGAGGCCTTGGTTTAGATAGCTAGGGGTATATAAAAATGTTAATCTTACAAAATGCGAGTCCGAAGTAGCACAATAGCAAGGGAAAGTATTGATAATTAGGTGGCACATAGAGTTAGCTCTTTGTTATCTTGTTTAATGCCAAAGATATGGTTGCCTACTAGAAGAAGTTTTATCCTATAGTTATGTTGATCCCGTTGCTCACAATTTTATGGGAAAAACTGCCAATGCTTACTAACGAGAAAGACATGGAGTTACGTACAATGGAGAAGAGCATATGTATATCTTGGAATACCTACCATTGCAATTCCAAAAGAGCATATCACTCCAAAGGACACAGGATCTTGAGACTGTTGACGAAATCTATCCATTCTTCTGATGATACTACTAAGCCTTCTTCACTGCATAGACTTTCATGTAGCTGGAACCATCAATGCTTGCTACTAAGGATGGGGCTTTCCTACTTGCATAATATAACACACAAAGTCTCCAAAGAAACCCCTGAAAGTCTCAGACCATTTTTGCAAGACTATGGCATCGCGAAGGTCAATGCCTACGACACCCTAGGCTGAAGACAATCATCAGGGAATCCTTTGAGGACTAAGTGTGCAAACATCTAAAGATGAATCTCCATCTTAATGGGGAGTTTCCACTTAAAGGGCAAGAGGTATTTGAGTGAACAAAGCAATTTCTTAGTCTAAGGAAAGAGCTACAAGATGGGCTGAATGACAAACTTGTGGCTCGGGCTATTCATCGAGAGCAATGTCGATCTTGTCCTCATTTTAGCACTGAAGTATCTACAAAACTACTCATGAACATGGAGAAGATTTGTGGTAGACAAAGTCCTATATTAACATAGCAAGTCTGGAAACGAGCTGAGATAAGTCAAAGTAGGAAAATAGCCACTTTAACTCTTGTTCTTCATGAACTAGAATTGATAAGTAGTTTTTATATGAGAGTATGTTCATTTATTTGGAGAGTGGTGTCTAGTTAAAAGAATAAAAATATTATTAAAACAAAAAAATTGTTGCAATCGGATTAAGGGGGGTGTGAGACTACAAAGAGGCGGTGCCTTCTTCTAGGGATGCCAAGAAGAGAAAGAGGGGGAGCGCCATAAACCAGAGGGAGAGAGGGAGAGGAAAAGCCATGAATTGGAAGAGAGAAGAAGCAAAAAATGAGAGAGACAAAGAGAGAGAGTGTGTAAATAAAAAACTTGGTCATTCGGCAAGAAGGGAGGGATGATTATGAAGGGGGTGCCATCAAGAAGCATCGCCAAGGAAGAAAGAAGAGAGGGCGCCTTCAATGGAGGGATGATTTGGCTCAAAGGTTATACAATCGATGCTCCTAAAGCCCAGACAAGATCCATAAATCATCACAGAAATCAATTGAATCCCAATTTCACTCTTGCTCCTCCATCGCTCTCCTTTCTTCACAATGGCCAATTCGGAGCCTCAATATACTTGGGTAGACTGAGATTATAGGCTGGTAAGTAGAAGAATTTCTCCTCTTCAAATCGCTCTAATTCACGCGTAGATTGGTGGAGAGATGGGCCACAATTTTAATTAGTTATCTTTCCCTAATGAAGACGTCACCTTCGAATTAGCCATAGCCATGGATTTTAAGCTTTTAATTAAAGCTTAATAGCTTTAAAGTTTTAAAGGCCATTCATATTGTCATAAGGCAATTAGCGTGTGAGGAGCTGCGAGAAAGTGAAAAAGTGAAGATCACGCATTTGAGACAACTGGGTGGAAAGTAGACCTTGGCTGGACTCTGCGGGACGTGTGCCTTCAAGACAAAATCTCGACTTGCGTGTTTTCAAGTAAGCACTCGATCCGTTTAATAAAAATAAGTAGTATGAGCTTATAATTTTCTTGGTTTAGAATTTTTCTCCAGTGCCTTAAAACCCGTTTTTCAACTTTGAATGGTTGTTAGTATTTATATAGGTCTTATTATATATTTTAAAAATAAAAAATAACTAAAAATACTTTTAAATGGTTTTAAAATGACATAGATAAATTTTTATAAAATATCTGATTGAATAATTATGAGATATACTACTCAAAGTATTTTTTAAAAATTTGAGAATTTTTGGAAGATGTTTAACATGTTTCAAAAATCAAAAGTTGTTATTTTGAAAGAAAATTGTAGTATTTATTGATAAAAATCATATTTATAATTCAATAAAAATTAGGATCTTTTATGGAAAATCTGAAAATATGGTTTTTGATGTTTTATGGAATTTTCTTGAAATTAAAGAAAGAGAAACTTAATTTAATGTTATTAATTTAATAAAATATTTATATAAAATATAGTGTTTTCAACTTTATGCAAGTTAAGAGTGTTGAAAAAGTATTAAGTTTTACTATATGGGAGAGGGGAGACGTTTAAAAGGGAAATTAAGGTTTATGGGTTTGTAGAACGTTAGTTGATTGTTTTGAATGTTTGCTGATTAGTAAATAATAAAAGGAATTTATTATAAAAGTAGAGAAGAAATAATTTAAAAGAAACTTAAATGGAGATGTGCAGATAGATCCATCAGATCTATGCCCTGAAATAATTCTCTAAGGGATAAATATCCTAGGCTTAGCATTCTAGTGTCTAGAATAGAGACCTAGCCGTGAAGATTTAAGAGAAGAAGTGCAAGGATAAGTAAGCTTATTGAGTTCTAGATATTAGATCAGTTGGACTACTACGAACGAGTGTCATAAATATCAAGGAATGATAGATAGAGTTATTGTAGTTAGTGTCAACAATCGCCTATCTAGTGCAACAACTCTGAGGAGTTGGCTTGGTAACCTGGTTAAGAGTGGCTTGGCGGTCATGGAGTGACCAACTTGTGGAGACCACTAGGTTTAATGTCACACTAGCTAAATGAATGAAGGTTAGACCATTTAGAGTACTAAAAGACTAGCCCTTGAAGATAGCTGAAGTCCAGTTATCAGTGAACTTCATAGTCATGAAGGGAGTGGACTACAACATCCTGCTAGGCCAACCCTAGATGTGAAATGCATGAGTGATAGAAGACTGGGGCAATGGTGTAATATTCTTAGGCAACAGATCGAAAGCTGTAAAAGTCGAGATGGACATATGAAGGACCATGCCAATTGACCTAGATGCCATCTCCACTATCTTGAAAGGAGACTCATAAGTCAACAATTCCTATTAGCCACTAACAAAGTATATCCCTTGCCCCAAGAACAAGCGAGATTGGATGCATATGCCAGCCACCATCAATCTGTCGTTCTCAGTTGACGAACGAGGAGGATTATAATTAAGCTATGATAAAACTTCAAGTGGGGGAAGACCAAAGATGAAGCAAGTAGAGGTCATGAGCTACATGCTCTCCTCCTCTACGTTATTTTTTTCATTCTATCTTCTCTTCAAATTTTTCTTACAAGTCTCTCACACACACTTAATACAACCATGGATAAAGCTTAGGCTTTTGCCTTATTTCTCAACACTCCCCCTCAAGATCAAAATGAGCTTGCAAAGGTATTACTCCAAGTGCACTCCTGAGATACTCAAACTTATCTTTACCTAATGCTTTGGTAAAGATATCAGCAACTTGGTCATTTGTTTTGGCATGGATGACCAAGTCAACCTCTCCATCAATGAATTTCTCTCTAATGAAGTGATAGTGCAATTCTATGTGTTTTGTCTTGGCATGGTAGACTGGGTTCTTTGCCAACATAATACTACTAATATTGTCACACTATATGATGACTCCACTATCAATTTCAATCCCCATGTCACATAAAACCAATCTCAGCCATGTCTGCTCACATGATGCCAATGCAATACTTCGATACTCAGCTTTTGTACTTGATAAAGCAACTGTAGGTTTCTTTTTACTGCTCCAACTTATGATGGGGCTAATCCAAATGAAAATGCATAACCACTGGTGGATCTCCTATCCATAGAATTACCTACCCAATCTGCATCAGTATATCCAAACAAGGTAGGCTTTATTCCCTTCTCATAGAACAAGCCAAATCCAATTGTCTTCTTCACATACCTTAGAACTCTCCTCACTGCATCCAAATTTGATTTACATAGTCTTTGCATAAATTGGCTAATCAATCCAACAACATAACTCAAATCTGGCCTTGTAATGGTTAAGTAGATAAGACTACCAACCATCTTTCTAAACATAGTCACATCTTCCACATATTGCCCATCATCAATCATTTTGATGTTCTGATCCAAGGGAGTATCCACTGGCTTACATCCTATCATGCCATACTTCTCCTACATCTCCAAGGAATATTGTCTTTGTACCAACCAAATGTCAAGAATCGCATGGTGGGGGGACTTGCTCAAGATGCTATGCCGAACACACACAGAATGCACAAGGAGAAGCTCACTCAAGAGACAAGAAGAGAGATGGATGCCAAAACGTTTTCTTGCTGGTTTCTTCTTCTTCTTCCACACACTTTACAATGTACACAAAGTATAGATAAGATACAACATAAAGGAAAATGGCCTACTAAGTCAAACAATGCATAACCGACTACACTAGTCGACTGGCGCTATAACTATGCCAGCTGTAAATAGGTGTAACAACTTGAATATAATAAGTAATGAGTCAGTGGCCATGTGAGAGTCATAATGACCACCGACATGCTAAGTGTAGACGTGTGGACCCATCTAACCAGGCGGTCCATCATCAATGTCCACATGTGTTGAGCTTGTCATCTCAACACTCCCCCTCAAGCTCAACTGCATCTCTGCAACTCCAAGTAAGCTTCGAAACTTTTGAAGCTTCTCTGTACCCAATGCCTTCGTGAAGATGTCAGCTATCTGATCCTGTGTGGTGCTGACATACACCAAATCAATCTCACCTGCTAGTACCTTCTCTCTCACAAAGTGGTAGTGTACCTCAATATGCTTTATCCTCACATGGAACACAGGGTTCCTAGCCAACTGTATACTGCTCATGTTGTCACAATAAATGACAACTGCACCTTCCACCTGCACATCTAAATCAGCCAATAACTTTTGCAGTCATACTACCTCACATGCTGCAACAGCAGCACCTCTATACTCAGCCTCTGTACTCGACAAAGCAACTGTAGATTGCTTTTTGCTACTCCAAGCAACTGCTGCACTACCAAGAGAGAACATGTATCCGCTGGTAGATCTTCTATCAGACATACTACCAGCCCAATCTGCATCTGTGTATCCAAACACATGTACATCTGTACCTGCCTCATAGAAAAGTCCATAATGTAATGTGGACTTCACATATCTCAATATGCATCTGACTGCATCCAAATGTGACTTTCTAGATACTTGCATAAACTGACAAGACCAACAGCGTAGCTCAAGTCTGGCCTTGTAATGGCCATGTAGATCAAACTCCCCACTATCCTCCTGAACATAGTAGGGTCTTCTATCTCATCCCCAACATTAACACTCAACTTTACATTCTGCTCCAACGGAACTGAAAGTGGTTTGCATGCTGTCATACCATACTTGGACAACATATCCAAGCCATACTGTCTTTGGGACAGCCATATACCATCATCACATCTGATCACCTCAATGCCAAGGAAGTACCTTAGCTCACCTAAATCCTTCATCTCAAACTTCTTCTTCAAGAAGTCCTTGACTTCAGCAATCCCACTATCACTATCACCTGTAATAATCAAGTCATCCACATAGATGACTATGATGACCGAATCTGCATCTCCCTTTCTCACATAAAGTGAGTGATCAGCATCAGAAACATAAAAGCCAATATTGACAAGATACTCTCTCATCTTGTCAGACCATGCTCTAGGTGCTTGCTTGAGCCCATAGAGCACCTTCTTCAACCTGCGCACATACGTGGGATGCTCTAAATCTTCATAACTTGCTGGCTGATACATATACACTTCTTCCTGCAAATCACCATGCAAGAAGGCATTCTTCACATCCATTTGTTGTAACCTCCAACCTTTGGCTGCTGCCAAAGCAATCACACATCTAACAATTGCCATCCTAGCAACTGGACTGAAGGTTTCATAATAATCTATGCCATATGTCTGGGCATAGCCTTTTGCAACCAGCCTAGCTTTGTACCTACTAATAGAACCATCTGCATTGTGCTTAATCTTATAAGCCCACTTACAACCAATAGCTTTCTTGCCCTTTGGCAATGATACTAGATCCCAAGTCTTATTAGCCTCTAATGCAGCCATCTCCTCATCCATTGCTGCATCCCAATGAGCATGGCCAATAGCCTCCTCAAAACATGCGGGCTCAACATCCTCAACTAGTTTCACCATATAAGCATAATGGTGAGCTGCATAACCTTCAAAACCAAATCTTTTAACAAGGTATCTCACCCTGCTAGACCTGCGTACCACTGGATCACTCAATGGAGTCTTTGCATTAACGCATGCTCTCTGCACACCTGGAGTCCTCACTAAAGGAATGCCAAGCTCTCTGAGCCACTGGAGTCTCCATCAAGAACTGCATCAATGCCTTCTGACACTTTATTCTTTCCTTTGTCTTTACCTATAGTGCTACTAGATGCACATGAAGATGTAGAGGTACTCCTTAGTCTCCCAGACCAAGGACTACCAGATGATGTCTCTGGTCCACTAAGAGTCCGTGATTCTTGCTTTTCAGCCTGCATATGAGTGTCATGATCATCATCATCATCCAATGCATCACCACTAGATGCATACCAACTGCTCATTTCATCAAAGATGACATCCCTGCTCACTCTGAACTTACATGTGATAGGGTTGTAACAGCGATACCCTTTCTGCTCTAAAGAGTATCCAATAAAGACACACTTTTCAGCCTTTGGATCCACTTTCTTCCACAACTCATCTGGCACATGAGCATACGCAATGCAGCCAAACACTTTCAAGTGTGAGACGTCAGGCTTCTTACCTGTAAAACATTCTTCGGGAGTCATCCCATGGACTGCAGCTGTGGGATTTTTGTTCATAATATAAACAGCGGTATGAACAGCCTCAGACCAAAAATGCTTAGGCATATTCTTTTCAGCATCAAGGCGCGTGCAACTTCTGCAATATGCTTGTTTTTCCTTTCTGCAACCCCATTTTGCTCTGGGGTATATCTGCATGTGAACTGTCTCTTTATCCCATGAGACCTCAGAAAGTTTTTTTTCCTTCCCTATCCAATGACAATTCAAAGACAATGAAGACCAAAGATGAAGATACAAGATTTGTCAAAGAGCTAATTGTGGTTCTTCTTCAAATTTTTTCACGGGGACGCTTCACACTTAAGCGTGGGAGGAATGATGACTGACAAATATGTGCAAATAAAGGCACCAAAATGTGCTTGTCATGGAAACATCTTTTGTATAATGATCCATTGCAAATGTACTTTTTGTCAAAAATCATTTATGAAGCAATGTAACAATGTGGGTCCTTAGGCTCACATCTAAAAGTATGGAAAGGAAAAGCAAGGTCAAACACATTTTGTCCCATTCTAAAATTGAAGGGTCTTTAGACCTTAGCCAAAATGTATGCAATTCAATTTTATATATCAAGAAAAGAAAAGGAAGAGGCTTGTCAGGTGATTTGACAAGATGGGAGGTTGAGGTGGTTACACCTCTCTCTTCCTTTATCTTCTCCTCTCACACTTCATTTTTTCCTCTCCCCATTTTGACACAACTCTCATCTTTCTTGTTCTTGATCCTTTCTCTTATGCTCCATTGCCAAATCTAATGGAGAGTGAGGAAGAGGAAGAGGGTGAGGATGGAAGAATTTCCTAATTTCTTGTGTGCCTTCCTCTTGTGTGTTTTGGAGCAATGGTTCTTGGTGAAGAAGAAGGTTTCTTGCAAGTTTTTGTGGCCAGCAAGTGTGCTTGCAGCCTCTACTTGACCTGTTCAAACATTCTATTTGTGCCGTGGCAGGGTGTTATTCAATCGAAGAGGTCCCTTACTCTAGTTCTGACTCAAAGCTCCTGAGACTTGGTATTGTTGATTCCAGTGGGTAGGATTCCACTGTTGTTGAGTTGTCATTGGAGGAATTGTTTGAGACCACTGCTGTTGTGGTTGAACCATAATTTGAGTCATTGTCGTTTGCGGTCACTATGGATTAGGTGCATTATATTGCGGCACTGTTTGCATCTAGGGGTATGGGTAGGAACTGTCCCTGGGAATGCATTTGGTGGGTATACCATTCCTGGCATGGGAGGGCAAGCCATGAGCTCTATTCTCTCTTGGATGGATTCAGCGAATACAACCAAGTCCAAATCGTAAAAGAGGACCAATCCAAAACAACCTTCACAACAGAATGGGGAACCTATGCTTACAGAGTGATGTCGTTTGGGCTTTATAATGCTCCTGCTACCTTCCAACTAGTGATGATGGCTGCCTTCTAGAACCATTTACATGATTTCATTGAGGTGTATATCTATGACTTCTGTGTCTATAGCTTAATCCGGGAGCATTGGGGAGATCTAGAGCAGTGTTTTGACAGATGTCAAGAGTATGGGATTTCTCTCAGCCCCAACAAATGTGTCTTTAGCGTCTCATCAAGAGTTCTTCTAAGACACATTGTCTCTGCACAAGGGATAGCAACAGATCTTGCTAAGATTGAAAAGATTGCCGCCTTAACAGTGCCATCCAACCTGTGGGGTGAAGGGGGGGAGGGTGGGCGCCATTTCAAAACCGTGGCCTACAGTACATGTTGCCCCCCTCCATTTTGGCAACGTGTGGTGGAGAAGGGGCTATAGGACTAAAGAATAACAAGCATGGCCGATTACATTAGTGAATTTCAGTGTTTCTTCACTCCCAATTGTCGCCTCCGGCTTGTGCAATGACTGCCTAGTTGCTGAGATCCAAACTCAGTCTCTCCCTCCTCCCTCTCTCCTGTAAGGGGCAGTTCTTGCGTGTGAAGGGAGATGGGGCACGGATGGTGATGAATGCTTATCCAACGTGGTATCGGATCACTTCCGAGTCGACTTGGGGCTAGAGATGGATGATTGGAGATGGGCTGAGCATTAATGGCAGACTGTTTTGATGTCCTGAATCCGGTTTTGGAAACCCGCAACAATAAAAACCCAGTAATTCTATTTTATAAAGGAAAAAACTGCTTCTTTTTTAGGTTTGGTTGGCAAAATGATGTTCATATTGGATGAAAATTGGTAGGAATGTTGTTTTTGTATGTTTGATGATTCTATGTCAGAAAAATCAGAATACATAATGCCATAATGCTGAAAATAATTTTCTAAATCCTGAAAAACATTCAATTTACAAAGAAAATGGGGTTTTTAGTCATTTCAAGTTTAATAAAAGGATACATGAGGGATGAAATGTGGAAAATGAGTGATTCTCAATTTTCACAATCAGAAAACTCAAAAAAACTAGTAAATACTCTATTTTCTTGATAAATAAATATGGTAAAATAGAGAAAATTGAAAATTTTTAGGGTTTTTTAGAAAGAAAAATGTAAAAAAATATGATTAATGTACGTGCATGTTTGGCAAGGTTGAGGCATGAGTTATAGCCTTAGATCACCCTTGTTTGTATGTGTTAGTGTGGTTTTTATTGATTTATACATTGAAAATGACAAAAAATAAAACCATATACCTGTGCAACGATGCAACACAGAAGTGGTAGGGGAAGAGAAGGGTTGTGGAAGCATTTAAGTGCTGAAAATGAAGTAAAGTCAAATATTTTGGTTTGTGCACATCATATAGGATGATGATAATTTAAGTCTAAAGCGGCTAGTAGCACAATTAAGTTCGGTGCTAGTCTCTACTAGCAATGCAGTAATAACGCATAGATCAAAAATCATTGAGGGGATGATTTTTACACTCCACTTTGCTAATTTATTTTAAAATAAAATGGTTGTGCACAATAAATATCCACTTTTGCACTTTGCATGCCCTATGGTATAAAACCCTGGATACATATCACCTATATGCTAAACATTGACCAACACTGAGAGTGTGAGGAAGTCCTTTGTTGTAGGTTAAACGAGCAATTCCTTGGGATAAGTTCAGTAGGAAATATCAACTCCTAGATCATTTGATAATCAAAGAGTGGACTATGTATCGTGTGTCTTATATGTTGAGGCACCGTATCTTGGGGCCAATCCCCGAGATGTAGGAGAATTGCAGTGAGGCCATGGTGTTTTAGTCGAGAGGTTACCTCCTATGTATGTGATACGAGGTATTATACCTAAATGTTATGGGATCTCCCTCTAAGGAGTAGGGGAAGGTAAATGTTGGACTATGTCCTATTACAAATGCAAAATCGATATTAGAGTTTAGTGTAGTCTGATCCTTAGATGCTCCTGGCCGCGAGGCCATGCGGGGTGTCTTGTGTGTGTCTTAGGGGTTTGATTAGTGCTAGAGAGCTAGTGTCGGGCCCATTATAGGTCCGGACAGGTGGTGCATTTTTCGGGAGCCACCAATAAGTGGTGGTTCTTAATCTAGGGTCTCTAGGGACCAAATAGTCAATTTATGTCTTCTGACAAGAACTGCCAAGTTGAAATACAAAAAGAGGAATGTGCTGAGAGGGCTAGACAGTGGTCTGAGATTCTAAGGCGCATAAGCAATAGTGGTTTTAATAACCCAAGTGTCACAAGCAGCCCTTTTGAGTGCAAGAGGAAGTCCTAATACTTCCCCTCTTCTAGTCAATCAACCCACTTCAAGTGGGGGTGTAGCTTTACCTACACAAACTCCTATTGTCAATCCGGTTGTAGCCGCGGCACAACCCATTGCAATTCCAACAGGGACATAGAATTTACCAGCATTAGGAGCACCTTTGCCCATCTTCCATGGGTTAGCAGAAGAAGATGGAGAACTCCATATTAATGAGTTTCAAAAACTCATGTTCAACTATCGAATCCAAGATGAAGGACACTTAATGATGTTCTTCAACATGACAATAAAAGGAAGGGTAGCAATATGGTATCACGGTCTAGAAGTTGGAACCATAACTAGCATTGACCAATTATTCATGGCCTTTCGTAGAGAGTTTGCCCCTGAGAGGGGTGGACAGTATTGGTTGCATGTCTTGAATATAACACGCCAGGAGCCAAATGAGAATGTACATGCCTATGCCAAGAAACTAAAGTAAGTTCTTCGCAAACTTGATACTTATATTCCCATTCCATCGGCTGCATAGTTGCAAAATTTCCTACATGGATTAGATTTCAACATCCAGGTGCAACTTAGTAGTGTTGCTTTGGTTGACATTGACACTGCTATTACCCAAGTAGAAGGAGTAGAGTCGCTCTTGCAAGCAACTTATGCAACAAGGGTAAATTGGAATGGCAATAATTTGCCACTGACCAACGGGAGTTAAGGGGACCCCATGTCAAATGCGAATGGAAGAGGGAGTATCATGCCAAATTTGCCTATGTTACCAGCTGCTCCCAGTGTGATTATGCCTATGGCTAGTCAGATGGCTCCATTGAATGGTGGAGGCCAAACAATGAACCCTAATGCTGTCTCAACAGCAGTGGCTAATTCCCAATCAAGTGATTAGGCCGATGGGACGACTGATACACGATCACGACTATGAGTCAAATGCCTCAAATGTCCTTGGTGAAGTTAAGGATATGATGAAGCACTACACTGACATGATTATCGAACAGTATAGACAAACAGTTATGGATGTCAATTTCCTTAACAAGCAGCAGAATTTGATAGGGAGTCAACACCCTGAAGAGGGTGCCCCCTTAAGATTCAATTGTAAGTGGTGTGGTGGCCAACATTTCCCTAGGAATTGTCCAAATATCAAATGCAATATTTACGGAAATAATTAGCTACTACCTGTTGGAGTAAGATCAGTTCTCTCCAACAAGGAAGTAAACAACCAGGCCTAGTTAATCATCATGCACAAGGGAATAATCTCCAACAAGATGATGGACCAAGACAAATACTGCAAAGAGGAAAGGCTATGGTAGAGGAGTTGCCTCATGGCAGTAGAGTCATTCTTATTGAGGATGTACATGTCAATGACGCTAAAACTTCTAGTCTACGAGCCATAATAAGAGGTCAAAATACTAGAGAGGGTGACAAAGTAAATGTAAAACCTATCGAGGGAAACCCTAAGCAAGATGCTAGAGGGAAGCAAGTCCTGAATCCTGATATGGAAGGTGGACCTCTAAGGCCTGTTGAGAGTAAAGTTGATCCTGAGAAGGATAAAGAATTGCCAAGAAAGAAGGAAAAAGTTCAAAAAGAGGCACCAAAGATGGTCCAAAGACCAAAGGAGAGAATGGTTTAGCGAGAGAAAAGAGCTTTGGCTAACTATCACGACTTTGATTTAGCAAGTTCTCTTTGCGAAGTTAAACTAAATGTGAACCTCCTGCAATTGATTAAACTGTCTCCAGGAGTACACAAGGAATGTAAGAAAATCCTGTGTATTGGGTATATTGTAGCACCTTTGGGCATAGCACGAGTAGGAGAAGATTGGTTCGATCATGCTGAAAAACATTGTCCTAGGGTTCCAGCATATGTGGATGGAATATTATTGGAGCATGCTATCGTGGACATTGGATGCTCCCTAAATATCATGAGTTCAGACTTGATGGAAAGGCTAGGTCTAGAAATCCAAAAAGATGGCTCCACACTTCTTAGGATGGCTAATGACAGTCTAAGGTAACCAGAAGGTTGCATCACTAAAGTCCATGTTACCGTTACAAGCGTGGAATGCTATATGGACTTTAGGGTGATAAGGTTTGTAGAACATCCTAGTATCGAGTTTTTCTAGGCAGGCCATGGATTTTACGAACAGACTGTCAAGTTGATATACCCACTAGTCGAGTGATTCTAGGTAGAGGTGCCAATCATGTAATAGTGGATGCTTACCCTGAGTCTCCTCACAGTGTGAGAGAGCTCCTTTATCCTCTACTAAACTAGAAATAGTAGATGATCCATCTGGTAGTGAGACGTCATCGAGCGATGGATCTAAAGAAGGATCCACTACAGAGGACATTTATCAAATAACTTTGAAGGAGCCGATAAAGCCACATTATATGATAAGAGACACGGATGTAATTGAGTTGGACCTTGGTACGCCAAATGATTCGCGGCTAATCAAATTAGGTTCCATGCTTTGTTCGAAGGAAAGAGACAACTATGCATCCTTAATTCAAGAGTTTTGCAACATCTTAGAGGCATTCCTCCCAGCCTAGCTGTGCATACCATTCCTCTAAAGGAAGGAAGTCGGCCCGTACGTCAAAAAGTAAGGTACATGCCTTTTGAACTAAGGGACGAGTTGTTTGAGGAGCTACAGAAGTTGCAAAAAGCCGGTTTGATCTTCCTTGTTCAACATACTGAATGGTGTTCACCAGTTGTGATCAGAAAGAAGAAAAATAACCAAATCTGGTTTTGTGTAGACTTTAGAGAGCTAAATAAGCAAATAGTTAAGGACTACTACCCGTTGCCCTTTATTGACCAAATTTTGGATCAATTAGCAGGTAGGGAAATATATTCGTTCATGGATTGCTTTGCAAGGTATAACCAAATGGTGATTGCTGAGCAAGACAAATCTAAAACAACATTTATTACTGTCTTTAGTATCTTTCCCTACCATGTGATGGCATTTGGTTTATGTAATGTACCTAGTTCGTGGCAAAGAACAGCTAATAAGACCTTTGGTGGCATCTCCCCCCCGAGGACTTAAAAGTATTCATTAATGACCTGGGGGTAGTCACCATAAGAGAAAGGTAGTTGATTATTTTGCAGAAGTGTTTTGAGCGTTGCAGACAATTCTGCATAGCTCTTAACCCACGGAAGTGCGTCTTTGGGGTGCCTTATGGGCTACTGTTAGGCCATGTGGTCAGTTCAGTAGGGATCGCAAAACTGACCTTGAAAAGATCAAGGTCATAGTTGCCATGAGTCTGCCACGTACTCCAAAGGAGGTGCATAGCTCTTTGTCCATCAGTAGGGTACTATCAGAGGTTTATGAATGCCTTGGCAAAAGGAACGTTGCCTCTGATAGACCTATTGTCCTTTAATTGTTTGTTTGCATGGAGTGATGTTTGCAAAGTTTTTTTTTATGATGTGAAGCAGGAGCTTGCCAAAGCACCTGTTCTAAAAGTACCTAGGAGGGGAGAAATATTTTATATATTTTCAGCAGCAATAATGCATAGTATTAGTTGTTGTTTGGCCCAGATTTGGGAGGAAAAATGGTACCATCTAATAGCCTTTGCTAGTCGAAAGTTGGGCATATCGAAAATTAACTATACCTATATGGAGAAGTTGTGCCTTGCAATGGTATTTGTGACCAAAAAGTTCAGGCACTACATTCTTTATGAGAAGGTGGTTTTTTATATGAAGGTAGAAGGGCTTTGATTGTTGCTGAACAAGTTACAGCCGCCTGATTGCTTAGCAAAGTGGTTAATCACTTTGCAAGAGTTTGATTATGAGATTAAGAGCAAGCCACTAAAGCTACAAGGCATTGTAGAATGTCTTGTGAATTTCGGAGAGCCAAAAGATGTCTTGGCTGAAGGAAGTAACATGGAAACATTGTTTAAGATTGATATGGCATCTATTCCCTCCTGGTATGGTGCTATAATGCACTATCTATCTACAAGAGGGACTGGAGCTACTCTATCAAAATCCGAAAAGAGAAAAATTAAACATCAGGCTTTAAAATTTGTGTTAATCACAGGAACACTATATCGGCAGGGGGTTGATGATATCTATCGCCGATGTGTGATGGCTGACGAGGTTCCATTTATCTTAGAGGAGTGCCATGGCTTTGCCTGTGGAGGGCACTTTGCTGGGCGGTTGACGGCACAAAAGACCTTTAGAGCTAGATATTGGTGGCTGTCCATCTTCCAAGATTCATTTGAGTATGTTAAGAGATGCGATACTTGTCAATGGCATGACAGTAGGGAGAACAAGAAGCGTTTTTGGGTTATGTATTAAGCTTTGCTCAGTGAATTATGCATTTGGCAGTTCTCTTCATTTTCCCTTGAGACCTATCCTATGCATGATGTCTATGCCTATTGCATATTGTAATGTCCCCATTACTTAGTTTATTTTAATAAACAATGTGTGTATACATTCCAAAGAAAATTGATTTATGTTGCTCATTTTTTTAAACAAAATTTATGAAACTGGGTCTATTTATGCAGATAATTGTTATTATTAATAAGATATTATATGCCAATTCATGGAAGAAAGACTTGGCAAACCCTCCCAAGACTAGCTTATTAAAACTATGTTTGTAGTATAGAACAACAAAAAGAACTAGCCTAGTGGATAGTCACTTGGTAGTTAAGTTCACTTGGGTGACGACATAGCTGGGATAGGTGACCTCCCGAGAAGATTTTCCTACAAGGTAGTGGGAGCTTCTCACGTGCAGCCAACGGTGCCAATGAAGCCTTTGTAGCCCGATGCCAAGTATGCCAAGGCCAAGATGCCAAGGTCTATGCCTTGGTCGATGCCTTAAATCGCTGCCTTGGAGTGACGCCCACGATGCACAGTGCGTGCTTACCCATATATCCATCAATTTTTATCTTCATGCTACAAAAATGGAGCTCCTTATTGACGTCGTCAAAAACACTAAAAGAAAGCGTTCCCTCTTTATCATTGATGATGTCATCAAAAATGCTAAAAAGCAAGTGCCCTCTCTTTACCCCCTCCCTGATTACTATATAAACAGGGGTAGAGCATCACGTCAAGAGCACACATAGACACACAACGACCCATGCAGAAGTCTCTCTACTGCTATTGACGCGAGAAGCTCTGCTGCAATTAGTTGAGCCTCTCTTTCTCTCTCTCTCTCCACCCCTACGCGGAAGTGCTACCCAACCCATCAAGCTTCTTCCATGGCTCCCAAGAGACATCGAGATGCTAAGCAAGGTCATGCTCAGAGAGCCCTCCAACACGACGAAGTGGTTGCCGCTGCTGTTGGCAGGACTCAACACAATGCTGAAGCACAAGTGGAAGTTAACCCCGAGCCCATTCAAACCAAATAACCAGCCATCCCACAATAAATCGAGGTCGTGGCTATAAACCGTAATCACGATTTAGATGGCCAAACGAAGATAATCAGGTTAGTACATAAGAAAAGTATCACGATTAGTTAGAACTTACTTAGACTTGTAAAAGCATGTTATTATTATCAAATGCCTTTTAGGAAGAAACATGGAAATTGATGAAGGGGATAGATTCTATGCATCACATTGACAACTGTGTTAAAATGTCTTATGGTTATGACTGCTTTTGGATTTGTGAATGATGAGTTATGGATCTTATGATTCCGGGCTTGCACAGCCAAACGAGTTGTGGATTGTGGTGGTTCAGGAGATTGGGATCCCCAACCCAATGCTCCCTTACACTCTACGGAGTGTCAAAAAACTCACCTACGGATGGGGGTCCTACGCTCCCAAGGGAGGTAGGTGTTTTTGGTTTTTGATCACTCGAGCACCTGAGAGGGCAAAGGGCGGAGTGGTAAGTGCCCCTGTTATGTAGGATGGCTCCGAAGGCTCAGGGAAGCTTAGAGGGGCTCTGAGCCAGTAAATTCCCTGTTGACCACGGATGGAGTGCGATCACATATAGCCCAATCTCGAGGGATTGGAAGGTCCTATCCTATGCACTAGACAGTGTCTTTCTATGGAAAGATGGTTTTGTATCACTCTACAGAGTGATGGTGAAATAAAGTATTTGATTTCCAAAATGTTTGTTATGTGCTAAAGATTGAGTTTAACGAACCCAGTTTAATAGAGTAATAAAAGGAAGCTGATTTTATATGTCCAAACAGTGTGGTAGTATGCTTTGCTAATTAGAAAACTAAGCAAACCCATCGAGGAAAGTGGGAGGCTTCGATCCTGATGATTGGATGCATGTGGCTAGGTGGACCCGATATGTTAGGTAGCTTTCCAACCCTAGATAGAGTTGATTAAATCGTGACCCTCCCAATACTGATAGGATTAGTTACTAGGTTTAACATCATTTTAGGGGGCCAGAGTTGAGATTTTACCTTATGGGCAGGGGGATCGAGTTATACTCTCCCCCGTCTCTCACTCTCTTTGAACTAAGTGCGGTGTTAACCTTAGTCCTGCCTTTGATTGATTACAAAGTGGCCTTTCTTAGGTGGGCATTAGATTGCTGTTAAGGGTGACTTGTCCACGCTTCCCCTATGAAGTAGAACTGAGATTCCCATGTTCAACTAAGTCCAAGGTTTCCCATGGAGAGATGGGATAGTGATGTGCATGGATATGAATTTTAGTCGACTACTAGAGGACTCCTTTGGGTCTGTTGGAGGAGGCACCTGACACATATATGGTTACTAACACATTGCAGTTGTGATAGTCTTCGGTATCGGTTGTTCCTGGCTTCTTCATCTTGATTGCTCATTGTGGGTAGTTGATCTATTGATGCAATTTATTACATTAGCCTATCATTTTTTATCTATGCATTCTTTATGAGTGCACTCACTTGTACTCGATAGTTTCTTGATTGTAGTTTGTGGATAGCTCATTATCTTGGCAATCTTTCTTGTTTCAACTTGATTTGGTAGTGGTTTTGGGGCTAATTTGCAAGAAATTATAGCAACATGTTTTGCCCTTCTATGCACTTGCTTGGTCTTATTATGGCTGGTGATTCTCATGAAAGTGCTATCTTAAATATTGAAAAACTGGATAGGACCAACTATAGCTATTAAAAGACACAAATATGGTAGGTTTTAGTGCAAAAATTGCAAGTTAGACCACTCAAAAATGAGGGTGCCAAACCCAAAAACATTGAGGCTGAGGATTAGGTTGAACTGGATGAGCTATGCGAGTCCACATTCATTTTATCACTCTCTAAGGAGATTCACTACAATGTTGTGACTAAAAATCAGACTGTATATTAGATTTGGACACAAATTAAGAATCTTCATGACAGATCCTCCATCTCAAATGTATTGGTTGAAACAGTTGATGGATCTTCGCATGAAGGAAGGGACTTCTATGTCTACACATTTGAATGAGTTTCGCTCCATCATCAGCCATCTAGCTTTGCAAGAGATTGAGTTCAAGGATCCTTTGCATTCTTCATTTTTTTCTTGGTACTCTACTTGCGTTGTGGGACACTTTTTGTATGGCTCTGTGTGCTAACACCTCAAAAGATGGGCTGAAATCACAAGATGTTGAGAGTGCCCTCTTAATAGAAGAGATGAACAGAAAGAATATGGATGCTTCCTATACATCACATGCATTGACTGTGAGAGGCCGACAAGACAAAAATGGCCATGATAGAGACACTCGAAGGTCTGAGGCTCCTCAAACACATGGATAATCTCACAGTAAGTCTCGTGGTGGCCATAAGTCCAGTCTTACTTGTCATTATTATGGAAAAGTAAGTCATATTCAACCATAGTGCCATAAAATGTGCGAAGACAAGTGCAAGGAAAATGTGAAAGCTGGATTTTGAGGCCCATTTTTTGAGTGTAAAAGTGGTCCAAGAGGCATAAATGAGCAATTTTTCATGGAAAATAAAACGAGCACAAATCGATGATCTAAAGTTTTTCTAGATAGATTTCAACACCAGGAACCCAACGCAAGTCTCCTTTCATCGATTGGAGTCTATTTAACCCCTCCATTTAATCCCTGTAAGGTTCACGTTATAAAGTAGCTATCAAATCCGGGGAGCTGAAAAGAGCACGATGGAGGCCAACCCGATGGATTTTGGTGCCACAAAGTGAGTCGTCTGATCGGATCACAATTCCGAGGCCAACAGAGCCGAAACCACTTTCGAGAAGTGTGAACGCACGGGACTTGAACTGGTTAATTCCAAAGGTTAATGTTTAAGCTTACATAAAAAACTTCAAGAAATCTACGTAGAGGAGGGAGGGGATGTAGTTTTTTGGCGCCTCATAGATTAGCATGATAATGGCTTCTCGCTCCCGCACAATCGGTTAGAGATGGAAGACAATCCTCTGATCTATGTATCAAGGGCTTCAATCTAAATGTATGCACATGCAATATGATGCAAGGAATGAAAATCTATGATTTCAATCTTTCTCTCTCTTCTCTGCACCTTGTACCCATGGCTTTATTGTATCTTGGTTCTTACAAGCTCTACATGTCTAAGAATTAGAAAAAATTTAATAAATTATAAGATGAAAAATGAAAAAAATAAACTTTACGCATGAAAAACTTACCAAAAAAATATAAATGTGTCCGTGAATGTATGGTGAGGCTAGGGCATGAGGTTCAGCCTCAGTTTATCCCTATTTTTATTTTTAAGTTAAAGTACATATTTATTGGTTTTTAACATACGAAAAACACATAAAAATACTCTTTACACCTACTAATGAATGCAAAATCATAAACAGTAGGGGAAAAGGATTGTGGGGAGTTAAGGATCCATTGGAAATCTGATTTTATGCATATCTTGATATGTATGATTCGTTTGTTTTAAGTCTAAGAAAGGCAATAGCATGAATTATTTTGGTGCTACCTTAGCAACAATACATTGCGTTAAGGTGAAATCATGAAAAGAATTGTTTGTGCACAATCCATGTTGTTTGATCTATAAGTTTGCATGCACTTAAAGGCATTCACATTTGCATTGCATTACACATACACATGGTATGAGAAGAATAAATCTTGGATGCATTGCACTTTATTGCCACAATCATTGACCCGTGTTGAGGGCGTAAGGAGTCCCTAGTTGTAGGTTAGTATGTTCGTTTCCTTTGGGGCCTAATTTGGTAAGGATTAAATTATCTCCTGAATGAATATTGAAAGAGAGGACTATGGTTTGCATGTCCTTTATATTGGAACGATGCATCCTTGGGCTAATCCCTGGGGTGCAGGAGAGCCGTAGTGGGGCCACAACAATCAGCTAGGGGGTGATCCCTATGTATGTGATACGAGGTGCTAGTCACTAATCTATCTGGAAACTCCAATTACTTGGAGTTGGGAAGGGATTCATTGGTCTATGAACAATGTAAATGCATATCTAAGTTAGATCAGTGTGTTTAGCCTCCATATGCTCTTGTGGCCGTGAGGCAGTGAGATGTTTTGGTTAAGCATAGAGGCCCAACTAGAGCCTTAGAGCCAGTGTTAGGCCCATTTTTTGGTCCCGACAAAAGGGTAAAGAGAAAGTGTAGGAAAAGAATCATGATCGTAGCATTGTGCCTAGCAAGTCTAGTGTCAAGATTAAGAAGATTAATGTGGTGTAGCCTGATGTGAGTGATGATCTCGCATTGGTAGCTTCTTCCTTGGATGCTTCACAATTGAGTGATGCTTTGTTAGGATATACTCAATGTTGGTTGATAGATTCAAGGGCTTCCTTTCATGTGAGCCCTTGTAAAGAGTGGTTTTACTCATATCACAGTATGACTGGATCTATCTATTTGAATAATGACTTGGCATTAGAGATAGTTGGTATTGGTGATGTCCAATTTGGTTTAGGCAGCATGTTCACTCTTCATGATGTACATCATGTATCAGCTCTCACAAAGAGCCTTATCTCTACTACTAGCACCTTGGATGATGCAGGTTATTTTGTCTCTTTTGGTGATTTCTCATTGAAGATTACCCGTGGAAATCTTGTTCTTGCACATAATGCTAAGTCTAGTACCCTTTATCCCTTGCTTGTGTCTAGATTTGTTGACCATGTTTTGGCTATGGCTATAGTTCTACATGTATCTCTTTGGCATCATCACCCTAGGCACGTCTTTGAAAGGAATAAAAATGCTTACCAATTTGCAGTATCTTTTGCCCCTAAACTATAAGTGTTTTGAGGTGTGATTATTTTTTACATGGTAGACAGACTCGTAGTACACATAAGAAGTATGGCATGAAGCACATGTGAGAGCCTTTGGCTTTTTTCCATTTAGATATATGTGGTCACATGTCCTGTCAGTCACAGGATACTGGTGGCCGACCCTTCGCAAGTATGCCTATGACTACTATAAGAGATGCGATGCTTGTCAGCGAATGGGGAAACCCAGCAAGACTAGTGCCATGCCACTGCAACCTATCCTTCCCCTCAAGTCATTCGAGAAGTGGGGGATTGATTTCGTGGGTCCCATTGATTCGCCCACCAAACAAAAGCAGAACATTCACATCCTGGTATGTACGAATTATGTCACAAAGTGGTGTGAAGCTAAAGCGCTGAAGCAAGATGATGGTAACAGTGTAGCCCTATTCATGTACGAGAATATCATCACCTGTTTTGGTAGTCCCCTAGAGCTCATAAGTGATAGAGGTACTCATTTCCTTAACAAGATAATGGAAGAGTTGACGTAACTATATAAGATCTAACATCTCAAGTCCACCCCCTATTACCCCATAGCCAACAGCCAAGTTGAAGTCACCAATCGCATCCTCTACTCAATCCTAACGAGGACGATTGCCACACATTATCGCGATTGGGATGATCGACTTATAGAGGCCCTCTGGGCATACAGAACCTCTTATAAGGCAATTACAGGACAAACTCCTTTCCAATTGGTATATGGCACAGAAGCTGTCTTCCCTATTGAGCTGGAGTTGCCCTCTTTGCGAGTGGCAATTAGAGAACGCCTCGAAGATGAAGAGTCCCTCTAGTGCCGCCTGCTGCATTTGGAATGTTTGGATGAGATTCCAGCGGATGGCCATGCAATGCATAGAAACCACTCAAGCGTGACGCAAGGCCTATCATGACAGCTTCATCAAGCACAAGGAGTTCAAAGAAGGTGATCTTGTCATGGTCTATGATTCCCGATTTGGCAAGTTTCCTGGTAAGCTACAACAACATTGGATGGGTCCCTATAAGATCCTTATTGTCAATCCTAATGGTTCTGTCCAAGTGCAAGCCATTGACGCTTCTAAGGATCCCTTTCTGATCAATGGCTATCGCCTGAAGAAGTACTTCCCTCCCTGGGGATCTTGACAATTACAGTTGACCCACCCTTTCCCTTTTGGGTGTCGCATTGTCCTTCTCTTCGTGCTTCTGATAGCCCTTATGATCTTACGCATAAGGCAGTCTCGTTCTGCTAGCCCCTCCCAGACACCTCCCATCCTTACTCTATTTTCCTCTCGTCTGATCCAGCAGTGGCGATGAGAATGGTCCTACTACATGGTATTTCTACCATTCTCTTTATTAAGAAAAAAAAGAAAAAAAAAACAAACAAATTGCTATGCGATCTTCATTGACAACCTCCTGAGTGATGTGAGCATGGGCTACCCTCCTGTAGCTATCGAATGAGTGCACAACAAAGGGTGGGCCGAGTGACCAGTCCTTTCCCTTCAATTCCAATGAGAGATGCGATGTGTGAATGGAGTGTTGCATGCACGGGATGGGCCTCTCAATGCACAAAGCACAATCTGTTCTTGTGCACTACACTACAAGGCTCCCTGGCCTTCATTCTTGCACCATATGCCGGCACAGGGCGGGATGCACAGTTGCACCATCAAATGTGCACAAGGCATACAACCTTTGCAAAGTGACTATGAGGATTACATCAATGGGTTTCAGGAATGGGCTGCCCTCTGTATCTTTCAACAGAGCGTGAGACAGAGGGTGGGTTGAGTGTGACTGGTGTTTCTCCTCAATCAATTCTGAGAGGTGAGGTTGAGGGACGTTACGACAATTGGAGTCAGGTACGTTTCTGTTTTCCTATGCACACACGGGACGGGTCTTTGCCATGATCACATGACATGTCACCCTGTTATGTGCACTACCAAACGGGTGGGCTTCACGACTGCACTAGTAATTGTGAACACTAGCGTACTTCTCCCTACACCATTCTCATTTCTGATTTCTAGACCAGGTGTGAGATCTGGGTTTCCATAAATATTACCCCGAGTGATATAACTCATGGGGCGAGAGATTGTTCTATCATCCTCCTGAGTGCCTGTGAGCTAAGAGTTCTATTCTTAGTCATCGACACTTAATCGACGGTCTTTATTGACAAAGCTACCTCCCTGGGTGCTATTGCATGGTCCCTGCCATGCTGGACGTGTTTTGTGGCGCGTCCTGGTCCCTCCTGCCACTCGACGACGGCTTCAATCTTCCTACATCAACAATGACGGTTCCCTTCAACCATCTACAAAATGGGCTAAGTGTTTCTAACCCTACTTCCTTCTATTTACCAGTGTAAGTCATGTCTTAAGTGTGGGGATGTCCAAGTCCACTCTGTTGTTAGGTCCTAGGTCCCTATTGATTAGTCTACCCTAACCGATAAGGTCTTAAGTGTGGGGATGCGTCCCTGCACGTCTAATGTGCATACCCCCTGCATATGTCATTACCCAATCATGCGTGTCTACCACATACTAGTTCTGCCCTGATGGGGTCCCTTCCCCACCCAACTACCCTCATATCCTCTGTCGTCAAGGCTGTTTCTCTTGTGGTTGCTTTTATTGCGCAATTTTTTCATTTTCTATGTGAACATATCCTACGTTCACCACACTCCCGATCCAACTTTATAGCCATGTTCATCCCTTCAATTGACACACTTTTCCTTTTTCTATCCCCTTGTTTCGACTTCCTATTTTTGAGTTATTCATTTTTGAAGCTTTTCCCGTAGAATTGGATGTATTTGTCAAGATTGTGGGAGAGAAGGAAGGAGTCTCACTTGTAGCTTTCTTGCTTGCACAATGGGGGAATACACACAGAGGTGGAGGCTGAAAACAATTTTCCTCTTCTTAGTTGTGTAAGCCAAAAGAACTCTCATACAAAGAAATAGAAGAACCCTATATATGGGTCTCAAACCAAACTCAACTAACTAAGGTGGCATACTAACTGAGCCAGGAACTAGAGTAGATAAGGATAGCTGTCATCTAGCTATTATTCATGGGCAGTGTACCAACCGCATCTGCAACTGACAAGTCGGTGACATAAATACACAACGGTCACCCTGGCGTATCACGAGTGAAGCTCGATATTTCAACACTCCCCCTCGAGCTCTATCCCAATTCCTGCATACCAAGCAGGTCTCTGAACTTGCGCAGCTTCTCTGCGCCCAATGCCTTCGTAAATATGTCAGCTACCTGATCCTCTGTGCTAACTAAACTAGATCAATAAGACCTAGTAAAACCCTCTCTCGCACATAGTGATAATGCACCTCAATGTGCTTTGTTCTAGCATGATAGACTGGGTTATTTGCCAAGTGTATACTACTCATGTTGTCACAAAAAATGACAACTGGCCCATCTGTAGACTGATGCATATCATAAAGTAGCTTATGCAACCAAGCTACCTCACATGCAGCCATTGCTGCACCCCTGTACTCAGCCTCTGTGCTCGACAAGGCAACTGTAGGCTGTTTCTTGCTGCTCCAAGTGACTGCAGCACTCCCAAAAGAGAACACATATCCACTGGTAGATCGTCTATCAGAAATACTACAGCCCAATCAGCATCAGTGTATCCATGCAACTGTATCTGAACCCCAGTCTCATAAAATAGTCCATACTGCAATGTGGACTTCACATACCTGAGTATGTGTCTAGCCGCATCCAAATGTGGTTTCCTTGGAGCCTGCATAAACTGACTTACCAATCCAACAGCATAGCTCAAATCTGGCCTGGTAATAGTCATATAAATCAAACTTCCTACTATGCGTCTGTACATAGTAGGGTCTTCTAGAAGCCCACCTGCATCTGTGCTCAGCTTCACATTCTGCTCCAAAGGAACTGAAATAGGCTTACAGCCTGTCATCCCATATTTGGCCAATCCATACTGCCTCTGCAAGAGCTGTATCCCACTTGGTGATCTAATCACCTCAATGCCCAAGAAATAACGCAGCTCTCGCAAATCCTTCATCTCAAACTTCTGCTTCAATAGCATTTTCACATGAAGGATATCTTCATCACTGCCACCTGTCATAATCAAATCATCAACATAAATGACAAGTAGCATAATACCTTTCTCTGTTTTTCTCACATAAAGTGAGAAATCTGCCTTGGAAATCTGAAAGCCAATAGTGACAAGATACTGTCCTATCTTGTCAGACCATGCTCTAGGTGCTTGCTTCAAGCCATACAAGGCTTTCTTCAACCTGCAAACAAACTCAGGATGAACAGCATGCACATAACCTGGTGGCTGCTCCATATAGACCTCTTCTTGCAAATCACCATGCAAGAAGGCATTCTTTACATCCATCTGATGTAAAGACCATCCCTTTGATGCAGCCATAGCAATGACTGCTCTTACGGCTGCCATCCTTGCAACCGGACTGAATGTTTCTTCATAGTCAATGCCATATGTTTGTGCATACCCCTTGACTACTAATCTTGCCTTGTATCTGTTCACAAAACCATCTGCATTGTGCTTCACCTTATAAACCCACTTACAGCCAATTGCATTTTTACCTTTAGGCAAAGGTACCAATTCCCATGTAGCATTTGCTTCCAAGGCATCCATTTCTTCATCCATGGCTTTCTCCCATTTTTCTTTTGCCATGGCTTGCTCAAAAGAAGTGGGTTCTGGTTTCTGTATCACTTTGACCATAAATGCATAGTGAATGGCTGTAAATCCATCATATTTCAGCCTATCCACAGGATACCTAGCTCTCGTAGACCTGCGCAAAGTAGGTTCACTCCCAGGTGCTCTCAAAACATCCCTGCTCTTCCTTACTCCAGGTGTAACAATAGAAGGAATACCCAACTCATCATCAATGCTCTGTTCTGAGCCACTGGATTCACCATCCACATAAGAGTGACCTGCATTCACATCAAACATGGGCTGATCAACCTTCTCTTTTCCTTTTCGTGATACCTGCATACCACTATCTGCATTACTTTGAGAAGATTCTCCTGATCTCAATCTGCCTGTCCATGGCGAAGAATGTGAACCACTGCTAGAGGACGCTCCAGGTCCACTAATATTTTGTGACTGCTGCTGTGAATTCTGTGCAGCATTACCATTTTGTGCATCTACATCATCAATCACATTTACTGGTTTATACCAGCTACTCATCTCATCAAAAACAACATCTCTGCTCACTGTAAACTTACGAGTAGAAGGGTTATAGCATCTATACCCTTTTTGCTGCAGAGAGTAACCAATAAAGATGCACTTCTCAGCTTTTGGATCCAACTTGGATCTCAACTCATCTGGCACATGTACATAGGCAATGCAACCAAAAATTTTCAAATGAGAAATATCTGGTTTCCTACCAGTATACCTCTCCTCTGGAGTCATTCCATGTATTGCTGCAGTGGGAGTCCTGTTCATTATGTAGACTGCTGTAGCAACTGCTTCAGCCCAATAAAAATCTGGCAAGTCTTTTTCATTGAGCATGGCACGAGATACCTCTCCAATATGCCTGTTTTTCCTTTCTGCAATTCCATTTTGTTGTGGGGTTGGAGCAACCAATAGGTTATGACAATTTAGATGCGTGATTGCTTTGGTAGCAGCCAAAGGTGGAGGTTATAGCAAATGGATGCAAAGAATTCCTTCTTGCTTGGTGAATTGCAAGAAGAGGTGTATATGAAGCAACCAATAGGTTATGAGGATTTAGAGCATCCCACATATGTGTGGAGGTTAAAGAAGGCGCTCTATAAGCTGAAGCAAGCACCTAGAGCATGGTCTAATGAGATCGGAGAGCACCTTATCAACATTTCCTTTTATGTTACTGATATGCTGATCACTCACTTTATGTGTGAAAGAGAGATGTAGGTTTGGTCATCATAGTCATTTATGTGGATGACTTGATTATTACATGTGACAATGACAATGGGATTACTGAAGTCAATGATCTTTTTAAGAAGAAGTTTTAGATGAAGGATTTGGGTGAGCTAAGGTACTTTCTTGGTATTGAGGTGATCAGATGTGATGATGGTATATGGCTATCCCAAAGATAGTATGGCTTGGATATGTTGTCTAAGTATGGTATGACAGCATGTAAGCCAATGCCATTGAAGTAAAATGTGAATTTGAGTGTTGATATTGGGGATGAGATAGAAGATCCTACTATGTTTAGGAGGATAGTAGGGAGTTTGATTTACATGATTATCATAAGACTAAAGTTGAGTTACGCTATTGGCCTTCCCAGCTAATTTATGTAGATGGCTAGAAAGCCTCATTTGGATGTAGTTAGATGCATATTGAGGTATGTAAAGTCCACTTTGCATTATGGACTTCTTTATGAGGCAGGTAAGGATATACATGTATTTGGATACAGAGATGCAGATTGGGCAGGCAGCATGTCTGATAGAAGATCTACTAGTGGATTCATGTTTTCCCTTAGTAATGCAGCAATTAGATGGAGTAGCAAAAAGCAACATGTAGTTGCTTTATCGAGTACATAGGCTAAGTACAAAGGTGCTACTATGCTAGCATGTGAGGTGGTATTGCTACAAAAGCTATTGGGTGATTTGGATGTGTAGGGAGATGATCTAGTTGTCATTCATTGTGACAACATGAGCAACATACAGTTAGCTTAGGAACCCAGTGTTCCATGCCAGGAAAACACATTGAGGTGCATTACCATTTTGTGAGAGAGAAGGTGCTCTCAAGAGAGATTGACTTGGTGTATGTCAGCACACAGAATCAAATAGCTGACATCTTCATAAGGGCATTGGGTGTAGAGAAGCTTCAAAATTTTTGAAGCTTACTTGGAGTTGCAAAGACACAGTTGAGCTTGAGGGGGAGTATTGAGATGGAAAGCTCAACACGTGTGGACATTGATGATGGATTGCTTGGTTAGATGGATCTGCACATCCACACTTAGCACATTGGTGGTCATTACGACTCTTACATAGCCACTAATTTATAGCTTATTATATTTGGTTTGTTGCACCTACCTACAACTGGCATAGTTATAGCACCAATCAATTAGTATAGTCAGTTATGCATTTTTTGACTTAGTAGGCCACTTTCCTTTATGTTATATCTTATCTATACTTTGTGTACATTGTATTATGCATGAAAGAAGAAGAAGAAACCAACAAGAAAACGTTTTGGCCTCCATCTCTCTTCTTGTGTTCCTGAGTGAACTTTCTCTTGTGTGTATGGTGTGTCTTTGGCATAGCAACTCAAGCAAGTTCCCCGAGCACACAATTCGTAACAATGAAGAGGGTGCTAATGCACTTGAGTCTATGCCAAATAGTTGGGAATAATAGAAGCATATCTTTAGCCACCAATATAAGATAATAGATGGACTTAAAAACACTCTATTAGAGGATATGGCTAAAGCTTCAAGGTTTCTTACTCATTCAGAACCAACATCAATCTAACTAAACAAGTAAGAGATCCAAAAATGAGATCAAAAGGCACAAATTGCCACATCCCTCTTCTTAAAATCACAATATAAGTTTAGAGCTTCATTTGAGTATAAAGGATTTCAACTCATGAATATAACCAATGTTGAAGAGTGGAGGGCCATTAAGGCACATGGTGTTTTGACTTTATGGCCTAGACATATATATTTCTCTTCAATACAAACCAAATTTCTACCAATGGCTTCTTCCTTAAGCCATGTTCCTTTTGTATATAAGTTTTAAAAACCCATTATTTCTTGTACATAGATAATTACAAAAAAAAACTTAAATATCATTGCACACAACACGAACCATAAAGAGGAATTAGACTTGCACATTAGGTTATCTTTTATGATTTTATTAAGTTGTTGTAGATTAAGAGCTTGTTAATAGTGGAAAACACCCAAAGTTGAAGAAAAGGCTAACGAAATGAGGCAATCTTGATTACTTCAATGTACAAACAAGGCTAGGAGGGGGCAAGTTCCACTCTACTTGCTCAATAGCTCAAGAGGAACTCAAGAGCCATCCATTACATCAATCTCTACCATCAAGAACACCCTTTTCTCCTCCCAAAACTTTACATCACATGAGCTCAAAAGCACACTAATGTTTATGGAGAGGGCCAAGGGACTAGCACTCATCTAGGAGGAGGTGAATGTTAACCTAATTTGGGACCTACAAAAAACAACTACTGAATATAATAAGAGCCTAGAAGTGGGAAAGGTTAATCAATGTGCCACAAGTAAATTTTCAAAAGACTTATAAGTTTTGAGACTATGCAATATGGTATTTTACGTATCGT
Source organism: Lygodium microphyllum (assembly GCF_053477565.2). Classification (NCBI taxonomy): domain Eukaryota; kingdom Viridiplantae; phylum Streptophyta; class Polypodiopsida; order Schizaeales; family Lygodiaceae; genus Lygodium; species Lygodium microphyllum. The sequence goes on along the minus strand of NC_141154.1, from coordinate 35,281,117 downwards.
ATGTCTACAAAGTGAATACAATAACTTTTCCATTCATTACTTGGAAATATGGGATTCTTTTATTTTTGTAGATAGAAAGTGAGAGTCAAGGTTGCTCTCATGCAAGTTGCAAGCAATGTTGTTTGTTTTTACCTTAAAACATCATGTCCACAATATCCAAAGTGAAATATAAAAAAGAGAGGTACCAACCACAAGTGGAAAAGGGGTAGAGATTGCCCAACCTAAAGTGGAAATCCTAACCCTAATGTAGATACTATGTAAAGGTGAATAGAGAGCTCATTCTTGTATGTGAAAACTATTGAGAGAATCTTTTTCTATACCTTTTTGCTTATTTCACCATACCTCGAGAGTGAAGAGGGGAGAGTGAGAGAGTGTGAGGGAGTAAGTGAGGGACTCAAGGAAGAGAAGCTATCATCATTCACTTCTTCTTCTCCCCACCTTGCTATCCAAATGGTGAGAAGGTGAGAGCATAACAATAAGGGACTGAGTGGGGGGGAGAGTGTGAGAGATTGAGAATGAGGGACTTACTGGAAGAAGCTATGTTTTCTATCCTCTTTTTCTTCTTCTACTTCTTATCTATTCTCCTCTTGGTATTGTAGTGGCAGTAATAATAGATGGATCAAAGGAGGAAGTAGTGGTGGATTGAGAGGGACTATACTCAAACATGGAGCTTATCAGAAACTTGCAACAAATAGGAATATAATGAGTGCTCATTACATTGATTTTTGAGTTGTTTAGCTCTTTTTTTTTACATGGAATTGAGAAGAGAGAACTAGTTGAATTTAGAGGAAGAGTTTGAGCTAGTTAGGTGACACACATGCACACGCACACGCGCATGCACACACACACACAAAGAACACATGAAAGTATATGTGTCTATTCAAGTCCCATAGGTTAAGGAGCTATGGAGGAAAGTGAGGAAAATCTTATGTAGAGCTAGCCTATTTAGCTCCTTTAGCATGAGACATGTTTTTTTGGTGATCATAGGAAACTAAATGAAGAGGAGATGAAGCTTTGGAATGTCATTGGAGCTTTGTTGTTGCATGTTATATGGAAAGCAAGAAACGTTTTCCTTTTTGGTGGGATAGAAATAAGTTCGCTTTACTATCCTTTAATTTGAACGAGTGCTTAAGTGAAGTTGTAGTCCAGATGAAAAGCCTAAATGGCTACCTTATGTTTAGGATTGTAGCTTAGCTACTAAAGAAAGCCTTGTAGCTATGTCCTAATAGTCATTTTCTTCCTATTTCATGGAGCTATAATTACCTTTTGAGCACTACACGTGTCATATTCTATTCACATTAAGCAAACTTTGCACTTACATGAAATTTGAAGTGTTCAAATTATGTAAATGTTGTTGATCATGCACCTTACTGTCTTTATATGTGATCTCTTTAACGATATGATTAGAAATTTAACATGTTGATTATGAATATGCTTAGAGACAAGCTAAAGAAAACATGTGTAAAAATCCAAGTGACACCATTTTCATAAGTTCACTAGGTGCATTTTCTTTGTAAATTTAACATTTATGTCATAGGGTTATTTAAGAGATGACCCAAAATTGATAACGTGCATTGATTTTGTATTTGTCCCTTTCACTAAAATAGATTGGTTTTGTTGATAGGCTATCATGGTGTAGTCAATTCACCTTATGCCATTAATAATAAGAAAATTGAGCGATACTACAACTGTCATTGTTAAAGCATGAGATGTTTTTTCTTAACTTTGATTATTTTATTATAGAACAACAATTATCGTGTCTAATAAATTGGAACTTATTTTGTACATCTCATTTTACTATTCACTCCAGGCAGTTCAATTTTTTTGGGAAGCTTACATTTAGCTAGTAAATTGTTACATTAATCAACTTTGAAATTGTGACTTGTTGTGATCAGAAAGATTTTATATCTACTTAAACTAGCATGCTACCTATGATATGACACAACCTTTTCTATATGTATCTTTACATTTATACAATATCACAAGTTGAGCTTCCTAACATAGAAAGGTGTAAAGTTAATAGTCTTGAATGCACACCTGACTTGCGTGCATATCTTTAAAACAATGCATTGGATTTAAGGTTGTAAACAAGGCATGCTACTTGTCTAGTCTTAACTTATGGTCAATATGTGCCTCATTAGAATTCTTTACTTAAAGGTTGCATGCCTCAACTTACCCTATAGATGATCATCCCATTTACCTCACATACCAAAATACACATAAATATATGTTATGGTGATGCATGAGCATTATGTCTTATCTTCTACTTGTCCATTTTTTCCTTTATGTTAAAGTTGTTCATTATTGTCAATTACCCTAGAATGATATTGCGAGATCCTCCTAAACAATGGAAAACAATACTAATTGAAGATTCTTTTAGGCAATTTGAAAGTAATGTTGTGGCATTAAGTTGAGGCAAATTCAAAGTACAACATGAGAAAATGAACATTTATAAAGCCATAGAGGTTGTCCAAAATGATAATTTTAGTTGTTTCATCCGCAGCTCATTTGTATAAAGACAAGATACCACCCTTACTTGAGAAGGGGCATCTTGCATAAAGTTGTTGTACGATGGATCATGGATACCAATGAGCAAGTAGTTGTTGCTAAAGCTCAATCTATGCAAGCACCCAGATGATTTATCTGCCAATAGATGCATTCTAACTATAGGAATATTTTGCAAATATCTTGAGCTCCATCACACCAACTTCAACATAGCTTTAATAAGTTCTTGAGAAGTACACAATGTCAAGTCTTGTCTTTTCAAATTGTCCTTATAATTTCTAGCTTGTTATGCCAAAATATCTCATTGCAATATTTAATATATAGGAAACAATCAATGGATAATTTGCAATTTTTGCAATTGAGGATAAAGTGGCTTCATTTGAATGAGACTTATTTTGCACTTGTATATCTCTAACCATCTCACTATATTGCAAGAACATTCAAAGCTTCAAGCTTGAAAGAGAAGTGGCATGTCCACATGCATGGAGTCATTTTCACTTATATTAAGTTTCTACATGTGGCATGCATGGGACCTAGGACCTCTCATGAAGGTAGGGAATACTCACATGAAGAGTAGTGAACTTTGAAAGGTAACTTTTTGGGGGAAAACCTTTGACATGAAAACTTTTTGCATTGATTACAATAAGAAGAGCTAGAAAGAACAAGTCATATGGGCCCCCAACTAGCAATGATTTTTTGGGCATAACTTCAATACAAAAACATACTTTCTTGATATGGGAAAACCCATAACCTTGTTTTAATGCCTTTCTTATCCTTTAAATTCTATTTGATACCATGTGATTCCAGTATAAATAAATTGTAGGGTTATTTCCCATGGTACCAAGTATATAGACAATCTCATGTCCTTCACATGGAAAGAGGAGGTTGAATTCCTAGTTTACATTGGCATAACATTAAAATTATATTAGCAAAGCAATCAAATTCGAACTATCCTTCAAAAAAGTGAGTTGTCCCACCACGAATCCATATATCATGGGATATTTAGACAATGATGTAGGTTCAAAAATGGGTTTTTTCATGCCATAATATATACATTTACATGACATTTTTGCTAGCACACATGGCACAGTTGTTAGTACATCAACTTCTGAGGATTCATCACAAGGAGATGTGATGTTAAAGTAACAACACAAATTTAACACATATTAGGCCATGATACAAAAGTGAAGACACCAATTACTATACACGTTTGATGGAGATATGAAGTGCTATGAAAAGCAATTAAGTAAACAACTACAAATAATTATTTTACATGTTTCTTCTAATAGTTGACCACCCTAATCTATTGAAATGTCAACTCCGCCCCTTTCAAAGACTAGGCATGCTTGCAACATTGTTGCAGAATGAAATAATTAGGACTCACATGGGTTTGGATACCATGGTAGCACTAGCTAGAATGTAACTTAGGTTTTGCCTTGATGGGACAAACCTTTAGAGACCTTCTTCAATATATGGCTAGAATAAAGAGAAAGGGACACTATTGATATCTATCGAGCTATTTCAAGTACTTATGGATACCAATGGAGGTGATGTATGTGGAATGAATTTAAGTAAAGGCGCCATATATCTAGCTATACTAAGTTAAGTTCATTCTCATGCACCGTTAGGAGGATGGATTTTAGAGATAGGCAACCAGTAACAATGTTGGGTGTGGCTTTTAAGCTCTTACCAAATCATTGGGCCATGTGAGAATAAATAGTTTTTGCATTCACATTTTATAAATGGCTAAGTAGGATTTGAATAAGATCATACGTGAAGTAGTATGTATTATCGTGGTTTTGTTTGACCATGCTTTGATTGTGTAACAAAATTGTACTCTCATGAATTGGGATTTTGGCTAGCAATAGTATAGTGTATGAAGCCTCAGAAAGGGTTGGGTTGGGGAAGGGATTTCATCAAGACATGCTAGACCTTTTAGATGTAAAATAAGTTGAGTTTGCATGGTGTCTCATTGACCTTTTAACTTCTTACTTACTTTAATTAGAGTCACCTTTACTTTGAAAGTCAAGTATAGACTCTACTTGTGGCACAATCATTACTTTAGTTCTCATATATAGTATAGGACTACATCATTTGTGGTAATGAGGTTAGTTAATCAAAATTGTCCCTTTCTATTCACATAATTGTATAAAAGTGTTCGAGAATACATACTTTTTCTTTGAGGACATTAGCCACAAGGGATGTCCATTTGTTTGCTTATCACTCAAGTTGATATTGCTCAAGATTTTTAAAGAAGATGCTAGTTGTATGATAGATGAAACGAAACTACTTCCTAGTGAGCATGCTTAAACTTTTTGGAGTTAGTCACATGACACAAACTTTGATCTCTTGGAAGAAAAACCAAAATTTCTTCATTTTCTGTCATTACACCTATAAAACTTTTTGAATGGTAGGCATATGCCTCTCTCATTTTCTACGGTTGAAACGTTAAATGGCTTGAAAGTTGTGGGCCCATTCATCTCTCAATGTGAATGTTGAAATTTGTGATATATTAATTGCTATATTGGTAGAAAAATTTTCATATCATAGAAATAGATGACTTTACATGTGAAATGTGTTGCCTTCCTTGCACATTTGCAAACATTCATTTTGACCTAAGCAAACCATCTAGAAATGAATGATGTTATATCACATTCACAAACATTCATTTTGACCTAAGCAAACCATTCATTTTGACCTAAGCAAACCATCTAGAAATGAATGATGTTATGTCACTTGCTTATGCTAAATAAGAATATGTGAGAGGATGTGAAGACATCTAGGCAATACCCCTTGTGAGGTTTAGGCATGGTACACTTCTACCTTAAATACACCCTTGTAACTTACATCCCAATGCTTCACAATGTATTGCTCTCCCTAGCTCATTGATATCAAGGAACTCATTTTTCTCATCTAAGGATGGATAGATTTTGGTAGGCCATATATCTATGGTCCCAATGAACTAGGATGATATGCTCATGAAGGCTTTGACAAGCCTATTGTGTGAGGACTAAAACATATACCGTTCACAATTGATACATGTGGCTTTTAGCACATGGACTACACCTAACGCATGAATGATAGCATACTTTATTAAAAATTTAGACAAACCCATTAGATCTCTTGCTAAGCCCCATGCCTAATATCAAATATGATGACATTGTATCTTAGAGGGTTGTGCCTTCCAAACATTAACCTAGCCAATGATTATGATTAAATGAGTGTGTAAATGCTAATCTACATTTTATTTCATATTCTATTTCATAACCCCTTTGTGATAGATGACAATTCCCTTAGCCAATCTAGTGGAATGTATCAAGTCTTAACCCAATACTTGGAAGTAAAATCTAGACTTTAAAAGAGGCACAATAAAAATTGATTTATGTCTAAGCCATAAGCTGGGAGGGGGATTCTCTCAAAGCATTAAGTTGGTAGCAAACTAATACCTTCGCTTTAAAAAGTGGAAGATTGTCATAATATGTGTAGAGATTGACGAATGGATGATATCTTTAGGCACATGCATTTCAATAGTTAAGTTTTGCATTGTCTTGTTATGGATCTATGGTTTGGACTTGTAAGCATTCATGATTAAGCATCTATCAACTACAAATCATCATCTACTAATTCGGCCAAATTTTTATTTTGATAAGTGGTGAGTATGTAGTTATTACGTCTTAGTTTTACTTACTACTATTTCAATGTGTAGAATATTGACATTCAAGTCCCATATCTATGTGTGGTAATTTAGTTGACCTTTCATTTTTGACAAGTGGTAAGTATGTACTTATCATGTTTTAGTTTTGGTAGTTTGGATGTGTAGAATATCGACTCTCAAGTCCCACTCACACATTTGAAGTAATCAATATATTAATATATATTGTGTTTAGGAAGACCAACATGACCTATGAGACCCAAAGGTGAATACCACTATTGCATGGTGTATCCCATCATGGATGGCCATAAGGAAAAACAAGATATAACTAATAAAACTTTTTGAATTGTGTGCATATAGGGAGCTCACAACCTCTTGCTATATTGAAAGATCCAAGATAAGATTAATGGGGGGTAGGGTGGGAAGGGGTGTGTGTGTGTGAACATCCTCAAACATGGTACAAAGTGTTAGGTCTTGCATCATTGCTTCTTCGATCACTCATGCTGCACATAGTCTATGCTTTTATCTTGTGTTATGCATATTTAGATGATAAGGTCTACATGCACATAAGAAAATGAAGGTTGGGGGCAAGGCCCATTGGGCTAATCTCTTAATAAGTAGAGACCCTTCTTATTGCAAATGGCATTTGCATTTTACAAGCTAAACTTCTAATTTTGGGCTAGTGACATGTAATGATAGATCTAGAGTTATCAATACTCGAAATCAAATGTACAAAAATTGATTTTGCATATCCACATAATCAACCAATCCATCAACCACACACCCTCTCTTACCAAGTCTTTTCTTGTGTTAGGTCATTATTTGTTAGCATTGTCCTTTAGGGCATATACTTATACAATGGTGCCGTGACAAGGTGGTGCAAGTCCCATAAAAATTACTTACTGTTAACTTCAGTTAAGTGATTCACTTAGTCTTAAAATGTGTGGATATCTTGCTTTTCAAGAAAGAAGAGTTTATTTCAGAAAATTAAAGAGAAAGGGTGTTCTCTCTCTCTCTCTCTCTCTCTCTCTCTCTCAAAAAAAAAAAAAAAAAAAAAAAACTCTCTCTGTGAAAAAAAGGGCAATGCTCTTGCACGCGATAGTGCGCCCTTGTTCATTTGAGATTGCAAAATTGTGTGTGTGATCTTTGCAAAATTGGATAGCAAACTTTCTTAATAAAACCATTGATGTGATATATTATTGTCATCTAAGATCAAGTTTGATGTCACATGCTAGAGGAAGAGTGACAGTCGGAATCTTTTCTTGCCTGTGTCTTTGGTCTATAAGGGGTGTGTTGCCACTTCTTGCACACACTTTTGCTTTGCAAAACGGATGATACATGGATATGCATGGATGGCCAATATCCCCCATCAATTCAAAGTTTCACACTCCCATTTCATTAAAGAGAGAGCATTGCCATTAAGTATACATACAAATAATAGAAACACACAAATATGAGAGTTGAACCATGCTTGGTTGCACCTTAATTGAAATATTAACCCCATCAGCATATTTATATTTTGTTGTCTTGAATGGTTATAGCTTTAGAGTGTGTAATATGAGTACTTGCCACCAATCTACACCTAAAGGATTGGTGGCATGCACTTTCGTGTATAATCCACCTTAAAATTCAACTTCCCATTCCCTCCCTTGCTGCCTCCTCTCATGTGATTTTGTGAAGAAATTCTCTCTAGTTCTTGGTCTCTCTTGAAGATGTTTGTGTACATGATCTCTTTTGCAGATTTTTTGACCCACTTTATATTTTCAATATCTTAGAACTATGAACTTGTAAGCCTTTGATGAACCAATAGGTGATCGTTTTGGATGACTTTGCCTACTGTTTCATGAGAAGTTGGTTGGACTTGTAGGCCATTGGATAGAAAGGCAATGAACCAATCATGCCACCATGAGATAAAACTAACAAGGCAAGAATCCACGTGCGAGAATAGTTCACAAGAAAACAACTTGCCAATCTTGCCTATCACAAACTATGGCAAAATTTCACTTCACATTGCTAGCCCATTCACAATTTTATGTTGTTTTCCCATTATGTTTTGACTTCATGGTCTAGGGTATACATATATTCAATGTAATGAGATACTATTTATAAGGTGTAGGCTTACAAATTATCACTTCACCATTACATTTCTAGAATGGATTTGCACGATAACATCACAAACATGCTATAAGAGAAGAATATTGTTACTTGTACAAAAGCCTCCATGTTGCCAACTTTGATTACTTATGTACTCTATATCTTCATCTGGCTTGAAATCATGGAAAATGGTGTGAAGCATTTGCTATCTATGTTTTCTCTTCATCTCCTATGTATATTGGAAGAACAAATTGTGTTCTACTTGAATGTTATATAGACCTCCCAACTCAATAGTACTCTTCATCCACCATCTTGCAACATGGTCCAAAAGGTCTCTTGTCTCACCCAACTTCGAAAAGGTGCATTTCCATTTGCTCAAATCATGATAGCTATGTCATATGAAGGCTTCTTGAATGATACTAGTTTGAGTGTACAATGTAATGGTTAGGCTCGCCACATGTGTGGCTTACAAGTTACCACTTATTAACAAAACATTTCTATTATGATGGATACATCGTATCAATGCTTTTTGAATGATATTGGGCATGTGAAGACATTGTATAGACATTCACAATAATTTTTGCCTTTCACATAGGAGAGGCAACTCTTTGTGTTCTTTCATCCATCACCATTCCATTGACAGTTGCCCTTCCATTAAAAAATTCACAGGATGAGTGGAGGTTGTTTGGATGGGGGGGTGGATATTAGATCCTTGCCTCTAGCCCTTGGGCACCTAGCTAGAGCAGAAGGTGTGCTTTGGGCACACACTTTGTGCTTTGTAGGTGTGGCCCTTGGTCCCATGTGACAACTTGAGCACCCTTTGTGCAGTGGGCACACAAATAGAAGCCCTCTTATCACATTGATTGACACATGATTTGGTGAAGGGCCTTTGGGATCGGTGGATGGATACTAGATCGTTGCCTTGGGTCCTCGAGGGCCTCATTAGCGTAGGAAATGCACTTCATGCACACTTTACACATTGTAGGCATGGCCCCTATTCCCATGGGCTCAAGTGGTTTTTGTGCAAGGGCCACCCGAACACAAGCCTCTCATCCTACCAATTGACATATTCTTTGGGGAAGGGCCTTTGGATGGGTGGATGCATGTTGGATCCTCTCTTAGGGTGCCCAAGGGCATAGCTAGGGCAGAAGGTGCGCTTCGTGCACACACACTTTGTGCTTTCTAAGCGTGGCCCCTGTTCCCATGTGCCAACTCGAGCGTCCGCTGTGCAACGGCCACCCAAACACACAAGCCTCTCAATCTCATCACACTAACTGACACTAAGGCCTATACTACTCCCACACAACACAAGTCCGCTTTTAATCAATCTCTCTGTGTCTGTGTGTGTGTCTCTCTCTCTTCTGAGTCTTCTCCCCCATCGTCGCGATCCCAATCCATGCCCCTGCCTGTCTCTCTGCGCCCCTTGTTGTTTAGCTGTGCTTTTGTCCATCTGGAGCTTCCACATGCTCTTCCTCCTTTTTGGGCACCTGCTATAGCTCATTATTATATGCCCCTCCTTCTTCTGCTTTGCCTCTGCTAACCATGCCTAGACCCAACAGAGAGCACGAGCACAACTGCCCCAAAGTGAACTGCTTCCTGTGCATTATCAAGGAATCCAACCCACACAAGAGGAGGTCCGGCCTCGCCAGCTTCTTTGAGCAGCTCCCTCGCGAGCCCCAAGGGCAGGGCTTCTCCATTTCTGCAATATGGAGCTGGGCCATGGCGCACCCCAACGATCCAGAGCTCGTCCAGCAGGGTGCCTTCTCGGCCATGGCCGCCCTCATCACCCGAGGCTTGGAGTACCGGCGCTGGCTCCTCAAAGAGCACAACATCTTCATCCCTTATTATGCTGCCCATATCATTGGGTCATTCACCATGAACAGGGCCGATTTTGCAGAGATTGCCGTCCGCGAAGGCGTGGTACCACCGCTGCTGCAGCTGCTCAGAGGTCGCCTGACCTGGGTCGAGCAGCGTGTGGCTGTTCGGGCGATAGGACACATTGCCACATTTGAAGAGACGTTCCCGGCCATCGCTGCAACGGATGAGGTGCTGGAACTGGCCATGGAACTTGCGGTATCGGCAACTGACATTGTCTACACACAGTTTATCCGCTGCAAAGACCGGCGGCTCAAGTATCATAGGGATTTACTCACCCGTGGCATGAGAGGTCCTGAAGTTGAGTCTCGAAAAGGGGAAGAATGGGCCAGCCAATTGCAATGTTGGTCTCTTCAGCTCGTCAATTGTTTCGCTATCAAAGAGAAGTATCTGCCCATCATTTGCAGGCCTGGATTTCTTATTAAACTTCCAGGCATGTGGGGAGGCCTCATGAATGAAAATTCTCCTGCAGGAATGGGCTTGCTCCTCACCCTCTGTCATCACAAGCTTGGCAGGAGCTCTGTGGCAGCTTGCCCCAGTGTTGTCCGTGCAATTTGCAACACTGCTCGTTCTTCCGATGATTGGCAGCACATGGCTGTGGATTGTCTCTTGCTACTTCTGCAAGATTCACATACTCGAAGACGGGTAGTTGCCGCTTCCACCAACCATACACCTTTTTCAACTTAGTTGTCAAGGTCTTGCCAAATATGTGATGTATTTAATCGTTTTCATTTTAGTTGATCTCCAGAGTGACCCCTGTTCATTGTTTATTGCCGTCCTTAAGTCTGTCATTAAGAGTATGTCCAGAAGTCATATTCTTAATGTGTATTAGGGGGCAAAATTGCTGCTGTATGCTTTCTTCAAAGCTTTGGGGAATTTTTATCAGCATTTTCTAATCATGTACCATCCCACCGTGTAAGTTAAGAGGGAGGTTTGGTTTTACATGGATGTTTGATTTGTCCTTTTGCACAGATCTACTTTAAGCTGCCTATTTGTGCTTAGGATATCAATTTGGTTGTATAAGCTGTTAATGCACTTAACAATATGGTTGTTTAAGTGATAATACTTCTCTTAATATTATGAGTTGCCACCCTTCTCGTGATTTCAAAGTGTTGTTAAGATCGTATGTTTACCTGCTGGTATGAGCAGGTTTTTGACGAGGCAGTGGTACCACTGGTTGACCTGGCTGTGCAACCTTGCTCGGGAGAAAGGAGGAAGCTGGGCAGGATTATTGTAGATACACTGCTTCAACAAGATATACAATCACCTGTGCGTGGCAGGATGTTTGCCAGTCAGACTAGGTATTTTCTGGATGACCTGGCTGGTCAAAAGCAGAGATTAAAATGGGAAAAATCCATGTCCAAAGATGATTTGGGTGTCAAACAGCAAGCAGCCCATGTTGTGAAGCTGGAGGGTAATACCATGTTCTCAGCAGGGGATGTAATTGGGGCAATTCATAAATATACAGAGGCATTGTCACTATGTCCATTAAGGGCAACCAAAGAAAGAGTAGTGCTTTACAGCAATAGAGCACAGTGCTATCTTCTACTTCAAGATGCTGAAGCTGCAATCAGTGACACTACTCGAGCTCTGTGCTTGTACAAACCAATGAATGGACACGGGAGGAGCTTGTGGAGAAGAGCTCAGGCTTATGAATTGTTGGGGTTGTCTAAGGAAAGCTTGTTGGATGCAATCATGTTTATCAATGAATGCTCCAATGCAAATGCAGGGGCTGTGCCAGATTATGCTGAACGCTTAGTTAAAAAGCAGATGAAAGCAACATGGCTCTTTGCAGAGGCGGCACATAGGCATGGGGATATGCGGGTCCACTCAGGCCAATTAGATGCCAAAGAAAAGGACGAGGAAGAAGAGGAGGGAGATGAGGAAGAAGAGGACTCTGAATGGGAGACAGCAAGTGAGAGCGACATGAATCTTGTTGATGATACAACGGATCAAGGGTCATGCAGTAAGGATGAGGGGGAGAGTGATCATCACCCAGAGATTGAAAAGCCAGACCACAACTGGCAAAGGCTCGTCTCCTCTTTGAAAGGTGCATTATCAATTAAAATTGTTTGTTTGTTTTCCTTTTCGGCTTCTGCATCTTAAGATAATGCTGTCCTCTCAAGTCACCTGCAGTGTCACTCGAGACAGAGGTTGGGAGTGAGGTAATGGCTATGGTGAGTTTTAGTCAAACCATGAGGCTGAAGGACACCAATAACTGATAGGTTAGGTTACTGATAAATAAGCCCAGCAAATTCTCCAAATAAAAAATTGGGGGTACATGAACGCTGATTCAATACGCTACCAGGACTTATAACAGACAGAGTATGCATTTGTACAGATGACTGTGGGTACTTCTTGTTCTGTCTTAGCATATGTTATCAGAGCTCAAGGTATAATGCAGTGTGAAAACATTTTCTCTCTTCTTGGCATGTGTTCATCTGTGTTAGTTTCTTGCAGGCATGGACATAAAAAGACAATCTATGTCTGAAGGGAAGCCTTTTATCGAGTTAAATGAGAAGAATGGAAGAAAAGATCCTTCATTGGACAAAGAATTGCTGAAGAAAAGGATCTACACACTGATTCAGGAAAGACGCCTTCTCAACAAACAAAATGAAGCAAAGAAAACCTTAAATTAGCACTCGCATCTCTGTATAGCACATAATTAGGTGTAGGGTTTTCAGGAAAGGTGTTGAGTTCATGTTATATGGCATATGCTTTGCCTCAAAGCATGAGCTCATTTGCACACATAAATCTGATCATAGTTATTGAGCCTGTCAATTGTAAATTTTCCTTTTGGTTACAAGGTCTTTGTTTGCAGGAGGATTAGAATTTGTTGTACGATATTTCACCAATTATCTGAACGTTTCTGTACGGACACACTATTTTGTTATTTACTCAAGCTTCTTAGATCCAGTGGAAGAGAGATATTCTTAATTAAGAGTAATACCTTCAAGAATAGCTAGAGATGGGCAAAGGCCCTTCCCCCACAGGAGATGAGGAAAGGATATCCCTTCCTCACACTGATTGCACCTAAGATTCTACCGTTCTCCCTTTTTGATCACCTCGATTGTACATATTTTTCCTTCAGTCCTTTCTATGAAGTTGAAATGAGGTGGGTTGTTTTATGGATGTTTTTCTGCTGTTAGCAGACTCACTGCTGCTGTTCCATTGCTTCTTCAAACTTTTGTTGTGTGTTTCTTTGACCAACTGCAATGCAAGATGTCTGGAGTATGTTTGGCAAAAATATCCAAAGAACTGTTAGCAGTTACATGGAGTTAACATATTAAGACTATCAAGTTTTGTTCAACGTCCATGTTTTTGTCTGCTTGGGGCTTTTTTAAGTGCTAATCTAGGTCAAAGTTGTACATGCCTATTCAAGGGCAGCCTGTCAGTATGGTGATACATAGTGTCTCACTCATTTCGAATTTCAGCTGGCCATACTTCTGTTCTTTACTCCTCAGTGGCACCCTCGTTGCTGATACACATTGTACTTCGTGCAGGTCCTCATCACTCCTGTTTATCAGTTGATTGCTTTCACTTTCAAGTTGCTTTCAATTTTCCTTCTCCTTCATCTTTGCTGCTGTGTGCATTTTGACAAGAATACAGTTTAACGTATTCTAGAAAAGTGAATAACTGCTGATGCACTTAGTTTAAAGGATCTAATCTCCTGTCAAAAGTATAAGCATACTTGCTGGTTCTTGCAGTTTGGAAGGAGTCAAGTTGTTAATCCTTGGAGATCCAGGATGGATGTGGCATTGGCCATTGCCAAGGGTCATTGCTTGCAGCATCGGCCATGGTTGAGGGCCACTTGGTAACTATGAACATATACTAAAATCAGGGCAGTTAAGGAATCCTATTAAAGGGATTCCAAGGTTCATTTGTGCCTCAGTTTCACTGTATCTTAGAAAAGCGAACATCTGTTGATGTACGTATTTTAACAGATTTAATATTCGGTCAAGAATGTACTGCCGCAGTTTGGAAGGCGCTGAGTTGTTATATTGGTTGTTATCCAGGATGGGTGCCCGTGGCATCGGCCATGGCTGAGGGTCACTGCTTGCAGCACCAGGCACAGTTGAGGGTCAGTGACTAGATGTGAATGTGTGCTAAGATGAGGTGTGTTAAGGAGTCCTAAAAAAAAGAGACTCCAGGGCTTATTTGTGACACATTTTATGTGATCACCTCAGTTGGACTTTTGGGCCCATTGGCTATCTCATCCATACATTGGGATGGTTTGGGCAGATTGTATCGGATGCTTGTCCTTGTGATGAGTGTGGCTTGTTCTGCTGTTGGTCCCAGGCTCAGGGGTGTGCTTGTTGGCTGTATGTTTGGGAGTTGAGCTTGATGTCCACAACCCCTTAGATTTATGTGGGCTTCATTAGTATCAAACTAACAATATGCTCCTTACTGTGGTATTATAGAGTCTTTGTTGCTTCATTAGTATCAAACCCTTAGATTTATGTGTGCTTCATTAGTATCAAACTAACAATATGCTCCTTACCGTGGTATTATAGAGTCTTTGTTGCTTTGCCTTGCATTTGCTGCTTCAAACATGAGATGGTGGACATCTTTAGAGGCATCTGTGCTGTTGAGTTATCCTGGTTTGGTGCTCCTGTCATGCACGCATGCAAATCATGGCCTCTTGTGAGCACAGTAGTCGAGAAAATCTCAGTTAACCTGCCCGCCACTCAAGTGATGTGTTAAATTATAGCTGATAATAAGTTCTCCACAATTAGATGTGTTAAATTGGAAGGCTTAATTGTTATCTTTGTTGGAATATATATACCTTAGAGAATCTGTCCACTACTACTACCCAAAAGGAGTGATGACCATGATTGGTAGTAGCAAGTCCAACAATCAAATTGTTAGTAATACTTCCATTGGCCATTAGGAATCTCTAAGGAATACAAAAGTCCACTTGTTTTCAAGTGCTTGGCTTTGTTCACTTGATACTTTTGGCATTGTGTAATATATTTTTCTATAACCTTTATGTATTCCAGACCAATAAAAGTGTTGGCATACATGTATGCAGATCTTTCGTATCCCTAAATGACTTGTAGTAAGACTATCATGACACTTGTAAAGAATTTTGGTGTCACTTATAAAGAATTTTGGTGCCATGTATCTAAGCCTTGGGTACATATATTCAACCCTTGTGAAGTAAGTAACCATCATCGATGGTAAATTTTTTCTATTGATTGAGGTTATTACTTGTAAGAGAGGAGTCTTATGTGGAATTCACATCTTGTGCATGGATTGGTGAGAGATTACTTCTAACCACATTTCACTCCTTTTTATAAGACTAGTTGAGTTCACATTTGCCTCATTGAGATTGAATGTAACTAATTTTTGACACTTGGAATGAGTGAAACAAAACCTCAAGTATTTTATAGAGAGTATGGGCTACAATGTTGTATTGAGCCGTGTGATAGCATAGTGTGTAGTCAAATTCTCGAAGGATTTTAGCAAATGTAGTATAATTTTGTTGAGCCCTTTCTAGCTTTTGACTTCTAAAGTCACAAGTCTACCCTCTTGGAGTGACATGGCTAGAATGGTTGTGGCACTTGAATTCACTATGGCTAGCATTGGTGCATAGCAATAGCTACTTTGGGTTGATCAAAACTGTGTTGTTATTGCTTACCTTAAGAGAAGTGTAACCTTAAGCTTTCAATTGGTCCATCATAGGAATACATATGTAAGTATATTCTTTGATACATTTTTGATGAGATCCTACCAAGCCAAGGAATATTCGTAACTCAAGGTTTGTAGGATGAGAACATGGTTGGATCTTGTTGAGATCCATCCTAATATATTTTTCAAATATTGTATGGTCAATATAGTGATCTTTTATCTTGAAAAGTTCACATTTATTTTCCTTCTCATAGAGTATGCTTTTTGAGAAATTCAAAGACTTAAGTGAAAAATTTCACAATTTCTCATTTAGAATGATTATAAGGGTAAGGATATCATCAAAACCCTGTTTTTCCTCTCTGCAACACCGTTTTGCTGCGGTGTATAACTGCATGTGAGCTGTCTTCTGATCCCATGTTTAGCAAGATACCTATCAAAGTAGTTTGAGACATATTCACCTCCTCCATCTGATCTCAAACATGATATGTAATAGCCCAATTCATTTTCAGCATGTTTCTTGAAGTCTTTGAATGCATCAAACACATCATCCTTATGTTTCAAGATATAAAGCCAAGTGTACCTGCTGAAATCATCAATAAATGAGACATAATATCGTGCACTGCCAAAGGAAGCATTATGTGAAGGACCCCAAACATCAGAGTGTACCAACTGTAAAGGCCTAGTGCTGTTTTTTACATGTCTCATGAAAGGAAACCGTGCGTGCTTCCTAAACTGACATGCAGGGCATACATGACCAAAATCATTATACTTGAATTTAGGTGATGAATGTGATGAATGTTACACATTATCCATAGCTGTGATGAATGTTACACAAGGATTAGTTAGACCAACGGGTATTATAAAAAACTCATAACGGTTGAAATGCATTTGAAAGACCAGTTTGGGAACCTTTCTTTGTGTGTACTCATACTTGATGGTACTGTGATCTCAAGTGAATCTTGGTAGTGTATCATGCTTCTCTAAGTTCATCAAATACTCATCAACACATTAGAAGGTGGATACTTAATTCTTTATTGTGATCACATTTAAACCACAATAGCCTATGCACATATGCATAGACACATCCTACGTCTTTATCAATAATATTGGTGAAGTCCATGGAGAGTAACTAAGTTGAGTAAGTCCTCATTGGAGATATTCATCAAATTGCTTTTCCACTTCACTAGCTTGACTAGCACTAAGTTGATAAGGTGGTCGACTAACGGGTTTATGTCCTAGTAGAATGTCAATATTGCATGATATAATACATTTGGGAGGTAAAGTTGGTGGAAAATCAAGATGAAACTCATCATTGTATTTCTTAAATGCCTTTTGCATCTTATGAGAAACACAGTAGAAAAAGAGAAAAGAAGTTCATAAGTGAATACAATAGTAAGGAATTTTCTTTTAAAGAGAGTAGAGAGAGATGTACTTAATTTATCATTATATTCCATTAAAGAAATATCCACAACATTTTCAATATGAGATACAATCTTGTATGAAGAGAAAAGAGAGACAAGTCATAACAAAAATAGAGATATTTTAATTGACACACTTGTAGGAAGAGAAAAATGTAGAATAAAGCATAACAAAAACAGACATATTCTATTTCCTTATACTTATCAAACAATGAAATTGAGCAATACATACTCGAATGCAAGAGTGTTATGCTCATAACTATATGGTAGTGTGTTGCCCAAGTTGTGCAATCACTCTTGCCCTAAGACTACATTTGTCCTAGTCATGTGTATAATTTGGAAGCTTATTTTTATAGTATGCCCTTGCAACTCTAATGCAACATCACACACTTCCATATCGTGTACTCCCTTGGTGCTCCCATTTGTAAGAGAAGTATGAGTATTGGGCATCTTGGGCAAGCATAGTTTCTTAACTAACATATAGCTAAGAACATTGTGAGTTGATTTGTAATTCATAAGAATACAAACTCATTGTCTATCGATCATGCCATGTATATAGAACAACTCATGGGGTGAAATGTGAATTGCAATGGAGAGATAGTCAAATAACACTCATGCTTATTAGCTCGGTGACTATCTTGTGTATTTGAGTTCTTAGAGAATAAGCTAGGAAGCACACGCACCATATGCATTGTTTTTTCTTTCCCCTTTCTATGATCAAGCTTGTTGCTCTTGAGCTGTGGATAAGCCTTGCATTCACGAGGGCCTAAATAGTTGAAACACAACTTCTTCTTACGTGCTCTTGCAAACCTTTTGCTTGAGGGTAGCTGTGTAGCCGCCTTGGGATTTTTAGTATTATTATTCTTTGATGTAACACTAAGTTTCATGCTCTTTAACATATTAGTAGCCTCTTGTGTATCAAATAGCTAGATGCCTCAGCATCTTGATGTGGCCCTCTTTAAAAAGTAGCTCCAAGAGCAACAACATCAACAAAAGGTACACCTGGGATACCCAAAGTGTGTTGGTACAATTGCTATAAAGGACCCAAGATCTTCGTGACATTTTTACTAAGAGTAGAAATAATTTTCTCTAGTGTTGCTGCGTGAGTCGCTAGAGAACTGAATTTCCTCTCATCAACTAGTTCAAGTGCATCTAAATTATCTAGATCATTCATGATTTCATCTACATGCATGTGTGTAGGCTCATCATGTTGTGCATGCGATGGTGAGGGCATGATATAATGCTTGAAATTGAAAGAGAGAAATTGCCACTTACATGCAATGTCTTTACTAGGGAACAATTTATAGAATTGCAAAAGTGATGTGGTAGAACTCCAAAGGGATTGCATGCGAATTTGTAAGTGGAAGGTGCTTGAAAAGCCTTTTCTCCAGAAAAAACATTTTTTTTGGGTTGTATGAAGCAACAAAAAGGCTTAACTTTATGGCTAGTTACCTTGTAGTTAAGCACACTTGGGTGATTACTGAGTTATGATGCGTGACCTCTCGGGAAGTTTTTTCTTCAAGCAAATGATTGATCCTCATACATAGCCAACAATGCCAATTAAGCCTTTGTAGTATTGTTGCCAAGTATACCAAGGACTATGCATTGGTTGCCATCTTGATCATAAGCTACAAGAGGGAACCCACTATATTGTCCACAATCTAGATGTTGACAATGATTGTATGCTTGATTGCTGGGGATTGTGTAGGTTGTGTATCGATTAGTTATAGGGCTATCACACATGTGCTCTTTGATATTTTGTTGTAACCTTGCTCTCATATCAATGTCATGCATGCATACAAACCATAGTTTCTCGTGAGCATAGAAGCTCACAAAAGCTTAGTTAACCTCTCAACCACTCAAGCAAATAACCTCTTTTTTGCACTACAATGGTATCTTTAAAACAATCTATGGTCTCTACATTTAGAGACCTTAGTGAGTCCATTCACACCAGTCACCTATCCTTTGACCCTTCGGCCCATCTACCTTTGTGCTCATCTCTTGGCATAGGAACATAGCTATCCATTGACCACTTAACCTTGTGAATGCCTTGACATGCTAGCCTATTACTCACTCTTAGCATTAAGGCCGACCTTTCTTATGGACCATATCTACTTAGGACCCTTGTCTTGACAACTGCCACCCATTTGAAAGCCCCAAAGAGTCATCATGATATCATCAAACCCTAGTGGATTCTCTCGTGGTGTCAAAAGCTAGGTGCTCTTATTTTAGTTACTTGAGCTATTGTGAGCACTAAGGTCTACAAGAGCACACATGGAATAACTTAATATCTTAACTTTCCTTGCAACACATGTTTGTGTACTTTATTAGCCCTTGTGTCTTCACATCGTATGAGAGTCGGATGCTCTTAACACTAGAGCTACAATGAAAATTAGGGCACTTGATATCTCCAACTTCCATGTATCTATCATCATCAAAGCCAATACTCTGTCAACTAGTTTCCCATCTATAGACTCCATGAGAGTGATCCTTGTCCATCACCTTACCTTTCAACCATTAAGTGTCACTATATTCCTTCATCTTCTTGGCACACAACTCTTTCTCACGATGATTTCAACATCATACCAATGTCTTCAAAAGATGCACCTAAGTTGAGGTAACCAATGAGCAAGAATTTGGAGCTCCTAGATGAAGGAGAACACATGTACATGGGTATGACTAATTACCCACCCATTTCTTTCATCACAATCATATATAACATCAAATTTTACATTAATATAATGATTTCTATGATTCATATTGTCTCTTTGTTACTTTCCCTACTATTCTTGATTTGTTTGATGGTACCACTTTATGAGAGTGGTACCATCATTCTTTAGCTTACCCTTGTCAAGCATAAAGCCTCATTATATTCCTTCTTCCTCTTGGGATGGCACTTCTACTTCCTATGATCTCAACATCAAACCAATGCCTTCAAAAGATGCACTCAAGTTAAGGTAACCAACATGGAGCTCCTAGTTTAGGGAGAACACATGTATATGAATATGACCAATTAGCTAGTGCCTTCATCACAATTGTATACAACACCAGATTTTACATTCCTAATGATTTGTATGATTGCTTTCTTGCCCTATTGATCTATGTAATTTATATATAGGGGACATGAGTTTACCATGGAGACTTAGGACTGTATCAATGTTTGAGTTTGAGAAGAGGATGTAAAAGCAAAGCAAATGCCAAACATATACTATCATGACTTATTTTACTTATAGTCGGTTTCTGATTGCTCCAAAAATTACCACTCCCAGCCACAAATCCTTTCTCTATGTTGCTCTTTCCTACAAATGCCCAATCTTTCACCAATTCAAGTCTCCTTTAATCTTAGTATTCCTATGTACCATAGAGTTTCATCTCCCCTTTGGCATAATCTCAGACAATATACTAAGTGCTTTTGGTGTTATTGCACCACCCCAAGGAGAAAACATATAGATATTTCCATCCATGCTTATACTGTTCATCACCATAGAGAGATCAAACACAGGGATTTCCTTCCCATGCCTATGTTGCCTCTTCAAATTTTCACTTGGCCACTTTGTTTTTGTACACATGCCAAATATTGAGTTGGCCTCAATTGTCATATCAAACTACTTCCATTGTAGATTCTAATCCCAACGTTGCTTATGGATCCATGGTGTAAGAAATGCATCTTTTGCATGTGGGAGATCTAGGGTTACTTGCCAAGTGAATTACATTCCCTAAATCTATCTTCTTGGAACTCAGATCCTCATTGGTACATTCAAGAATATGTTTAGTTACATGAAAAATTCAAGAAGTTCTAGATTCTAAGGTCATTCATCTTGAGAATGATAGCTCGGTACTTGTACATTCCACCCAAAGTTCATTTGTTGTGATAGGCATATCTCTAGCCTATCTAGCATACTTTAGGACATTAGAATAAAGCTACTTTTCTAGATTGTAAATTTTGCATTTTAATCACTAACTCATTCATCTAGAAGCATCCATTAAGCCCAATCAATGGCAATAATATAGGCATTTTTACATTTGCGCCTTAAGTCAAGGACAATAGTAAACTATAATATCAACCACTCTTGAGCAACTAGTATCTCCAAATTGGAGAAATTTTTTAGTCCAAATTGATCTAAAGATTTGTAGCCCTTGATGTGTTGGACAGCTCTACAGAATCTCATTGCTAGATGATTCTTCATAGAAAAGATAACTTACATAAAATTGAACTGCTTATATAGCATGCAAAAATGTAGTTCACATATTGATTGAAGTTGACATTTGATACTTTGATATTCTCCTTTAAAATGAACATATCTTGCCTTGTGCCTTGAAGAAAATGCATTCCAATGATAAAATACCTAAACATTTATCATTCCCCCTCAAATGCATGTGTCTTTCTTTGACTCTAAGATTTTCTATGTTGCTTGAATAGTGCTTTTGCAAGTGGCTTTGTAAATATGCATGTAGTAAAGTTGTTGGAGAAAACATGATTTGAAATTACTTTAGGAGGGAGAACCTTTTCCCTAGTAAAGCAATCTTTCACTTCAAAATGTTTTGACCTTGCATGACAAATTGGATTGTACCAATTCTCGTGCTGATTGGTAGTCATTGAAGATTGTTTTGGGAGTCTCTCATCTTGCGTTCCAACTTTAGCAAGTAATATTTGTAGCCATAAAGGCTCTTTTTCTGTGAGTATAATAGCTTTATACTTAGTTTTAGTAGAAGAAAGAGAGATGATATATATTGCTTCTTTGAAAGCCACATAACTTGCTAGAACGAAGACACAATTAGTGGTGGACTTTTGGTCCATTGCATAGTTGTAGCCATAATGCGATTTGAATTAAATGCATTTTAGCTTTGCAATCGATTTCCATTGGGATCATAACTAACTTGTAGTTGCCCATCCAAAACTTTTTGAAAAGAGTAGTTTACTTTCATTGAGAGATAAAAGTAGAATCTTTGTTTCTCTATACTTCTATTTCCAAAATCCAATGAAGAATACCTAGGTCTTTCATCTTAAATTTTGAATTTAAATATCTTTAATATAATCCAAAATATTATAATCATTACAGTCAAATCATCAACACAAAGCAAGATGAAAGAGATATTTTGACCATTATCCTTCTAGTAGGGACTATGATCATAAAACCTTCTCAAACCCATTTGCATAAGTTTTGTATGCAATCTTGAATAATATCTCCTTGAAGCTTGCTTCAGCCCACATATACTCCTCTTCAACATATAAACAACATTTTCTTTACCTTTCATAATGAAACCTTTAGGTTGTTGCATGTATACTTCTTCATCCATTCACGAATTCTTAAGATCCATTCGATAGATGCTTCGAATTTTGCTGGTAGTCATAGATATGAGAGCTCGAAAAGTAGTCATATTTGCTTATGTGTCAAAATTTTCCTATGATTGCACCTTCATAGAATAGAGGCTCTTCTTCTTGCATGATAGAGGTAACCATGGACATTAAGATTATTGAAATACATTGTCCTCATTTCTAGTATATGTAAGCCTATTAGGAGGTTTAGATTCTCTTTGAGATCTCTTGAAAGTGGATGTTTCCACTCACTCTTTAGCAACATCCTTATCATTGTCCTAAATTTCTTTTATAAGAACTCCTTGTGGGCTAGGAGCTTCATAATCTTTTTTTCAAGCTATGGAACCATCATCTTTGAGTGGTTGATACAGATTTTGGCTAGGCTAGACACCCTTGACTCTACATCCATGCTTTCATCCACCTTGCCATGGGATGTGGAGTGGAATTTGGGCACTATTTGAAGGGAGGATTCTTGAGAGGCTTCCTCTCCCTCACCATTACTAGTAGACATAGATGAACCCTCGAGGAGGCAAGGACTATAGCAAGCTCTTTTGTTGCTACCTTTGCTTCATGTCCTTTGTTGAGTAGCTTTGGCTTATATTTTTTGACATCTTGCAATAAGACACCAACTTGATCCTCTTCATTGATTTGGAAAGTAGGAGGATCTTCAAGAACATTCAATAGGAGGACAAATGTGGCTGTCCATGAGAGAAATTGGCAAATATGTCATTTCCAAGTGTTGTGGTTTTCTGCATGGTGAATTCCCTATAGACGAAAAGAGGAACCTAGAGAGCCATTTTTCAAAGGCTTTCATCATGATTGATATGCCAAGATGTCATAAGGGATGCAATCATTTCGGGATCCCTTGAAAGATACCATGTAGTCCTATGAAGAATATGAATTCTATCTCCTAAACATTATTTGAAGGTTTTACTCAATCCTCTCTTTAATGCATTCACATCCAATATAGATTTCCCAACAATAAACACATCATCCACGTAAAAATCAAATGCATAAGACTACACATTAATATAAGAGTTGAGCTTAGTCTTGTGAAAAATGCAAAATAATCCTAAAGTAGAGCCATTTACGATGAGTCATGGTCCTCATGTACTTATGGGCCTCCATTTCTATAATAGACCCTAGTCCTCTTTGCATCTGGAGGTATTAGTATAGGTCCCTACAATCATCTTTGTACCATCCATTCTAGGGCATGCTCCCAAGTTGTTATACTCCACTAATATATTTGGAGTGTGGGAAGCTCTAGAGAGTGGCTAACTGTAGGATGGAGGTGAGTGTCCCTAGGGGGGTGTATAGGAAGATTTCTAGCCATGAGGAGAAGAAGAGCATGTTTTGTCTACATCATGTAGAGGATGTGTCTTCTTGAGACACTTGCACTCCACCACACCAACTTTGTCTTGAGTGGCTGGGAGAGCATGTCTACCCCTGAATAGGGCCAAAACCCCACATTGAAGCTAAAGTAGCATCAATCTCGTTCTAAAAGTGATATGGCAGAAGAGTAGGGTTAGTCATATCTATTAATGACTCTCAATGATACTTCCTCTTATGTGTCAATGCTCCATTAAGGATTGCCTGGGCAACTCCATCAATTGATGATCACTTGGGCTTAAGAAAAGAGGCCAAAAACTAGTGTTGGTAAGCAAAGCAAAGCGAGCAATACAGCATACATGGCCAAAGAAAAGTAGTCATGTTTCAGATGGGAGGACATGAGTAGAGTATAGCAGACAAAGGCTAGATGCAAGTGGGTACATGGGCACCCAACGTAGGTGGGGAGGTGGCAAAGGTAGGACTATGTAGGATGGGCACTCATATAATTAGGGTGTTGTTTGCCATGCCAAACTACTGTATCATTTACAAAAATAAAAACTAGTGTGTTAGAGAAATATAATATGTAATTATTTGATTTTAACTCTATATTTTACATGGATCTCAAATCCATGCAAAGCTATAGGTTACATGCACAAAAAAATGTATCTTTCTACATCCAACTTGAAAGCTAAAACAATTGATGCCAACACTTTCCATCAAAGTAAGATATTCATGCACATCTAATCAACTCCAATACTTATTTACATAGAATTTCTCAAACAACCAACCCGCTTGGCATACAAATTTTAATGTTAAAGGTTGATCCCTTACCTTTATTGGACTCTAAAGGAATCCAATTGTCTTTGTTTTTCATCCACTTTTGATAATGGAAGCACATATACAATGAATGACATAGAATCAAGCGCTGATAAAATAATACTGGTGCTAGGCACCCTACATGAGTAAACATTACCTCTATGCATACCGCTTCACTTTATCCCTAATTATCTTAAAATAGATGTGAAGAACTCTTTAGGTATACCTTAGCAAATCTTATAATTAGAGAGGAATACACAACGTGTATCATGGGGGGCAAGCTTCAAATCCTTTGCAATGTAAACATATTTTACTATTGCAACTAGATTTTTATCTCTAACCTCCTTAAACCTAAGCAATCTATACGTTTTAATGATTCTTCAATAAATCACGATGTCTTACTCAATGAGGGCATATTTCTCTTGGTTGCATGTACACCCATGAATGTTTGCTCTATCCATTATCCATGTTGGACCTTTATATTATGAACATAGCTAGCATGGATGGAACCTGTAACATGCTTGGATAAGGACCCCTCAATGACATGATTTAGTAGCCCATCAAGAGATTATTCTGAATGATGCCACTGATACTCAGGTTAACATAGGATTTGTCACTTGAGCGCTCTTGAGTCCACTTCCCAATGGTGTTGAGTCCATTCCTTAGGATAACATAGGATTTGACACCTAAGCGCTCTTGAGTCCAATTCCCAATGGTGTTGAGATGTCAAACTCTACAAACATGAGCTAGCATCCACTACGTGCCTTGGTGATGTGACAGAATATTACTCACTAGCATGTTAGGTGACTGACATGAGGATATGCCAATGATTCTACAATTGGGCTACACCCACATAGTCCACCCTTGGTCACCGCACATTCATGTTGAGATTCAGCAATCACACTCATTGACAGCCTCTTTGTATGGAGCTTCAGGGCCAAGGACATGTAGGGTTACCTATCCCATATGCACAGTGGTGCCTACTGCAGTTTCCTACTTTCCTATAAAGCATTGTACTTGCTTCCTTTTCTTAATGCAATGATAGTACTCTTTTCTTTTCAGTGAAGTGTCAATGTCATTGTCCACATACATAAGATTGTGTTTATGAGTCCAAGTCTCAATCTTGGAACCTAATTCACTTGTGTAACAAATAGTGTCTTTGTCTTCTCCATCATGAGTCCACACTTCTCCTTCCATCCACCATAACTCACTGCCATGTCCTAGATCCCGCATCTTTCACATGGTATCAGAGCACAGACGGGCATGGCATTGCTCCTCCAACTCCAATTCACTCTCATCTAGCTCAGTTTGAGCTCAGTCCAGCTCAGGCCAAGTCTAGGACCTCATCTCCTACTCTTTCTTCTCACTGCCCTGCTTGGCAGCTATAGCTACACAACACATACCCTGCTTTGAACACTTATATCTCCTCATAGAGACCATATCTCTTCACGATTCCTTCTGGGGGAATCTTCCCCAACACAAGTCCTCCTCCCTGGCACCTCACACCTAAGCATTATACACCCTGGAGTTCAGCATTGTCAATCTTCTCTGCTTCTGCTTTGGGTGTCCTCCATAGCCAACAGGACCCAGCTCACTTGGAGTTTCTTGATCTCCCTCCACAGGCAGAATTTCAACATGATTTCTTCTGGAGAAATGTTCTTTGGCTCAGGGCGCTGCCTCCTGTCACTTTAAACACCAACATTGGTGATCTGTAGCTCCAGCATTGCAGAAATTCGCCGTTGAGGTTCAACAAAGATGGGTGTTTCATTGAGGAGTATGGAAATGGCTGCAAGCTAATTGCCAAGGGCAGAAGGGATGGCAGGATGTTTACTTTAGAAGCGACCATTCCTGAACTTAAAGCAGCTATGTTTGCTCATGATGAGAGTGCCATTCGGGATGTAGAGATTTGGCACAAGCGGATTAGACATGTCAATGTACAAAAGCTGAAATCTATGCAGCAGAAAGAACTAGTACTTGGATTACCTAAATTCAAGTATAATGATTTTGGTCATGTATGCCCTGCATGTCAGTTTGGGAAGCAGGCACGGTTTCCTTTCATGAGACATGTAAAAAACAGCACTAGGCCTTTACAGTTGGTACACTCTGATGTTTGGGGTCCTTCACATAATGCTTCCTTTGGCAGTGCACGATATTATGTCTCATTTATTGATGATTTCAGCAGGTACACTTGGCTTTATATCTTGAAACATAAGGATGATGTGTTTGATGCATTCAAAGACTTCAAGAAACATGCTGAAAATGAATTGGGCTGTTACATATCATGTTTGAGATCAGATGGAGGAGGTGAATATGTCTCAAACTATTTTGACAGGTATCTTGCTAAACATGGGATCAGAAGACAGCTCACATGCAGTTATACACCGCAGCAAAACGGTGTTGCAGAGAGGAAAAACAGGGTTTTGATGGAGTCAGCTAGAGCTATGCTGAATGAAAAATGTCTGCCAAATGGTTATTGGGCTGAAGCAGTGGTGACTGCTGTATATGTGCTGAATCGAACCCCTACAGCAGGGATTCATGATGTCACTCCGTATGAACGGCTGTATGGTCATAAACTTGATATTTCACACTTGAAGGTATTTGGCAGCATTGCATATGTGCATATACCGGATGAGAAGAGGAAGAAATTGGATCCTAAGGCAGTGAAAAGTGTGTTTATTGGATATGCACAGGAACGGAAAGCTTATAAGTGTTATGTACCTTCTACGCATGAGACACTCATAAGCAGAGATGTGGTATTTGATGAGTTAGCATCTTGGTATGGGAATCCTGTTGCAGTGCCTACTGATGGCTCACCCAGTATGAGTCATGCTGAAAATACTCCTGCAAAGAGTACTTCCATGACTGGTCAGACAGGTGATGCATCATCTACAGTGAGTCCTTGGACAGGACGATTACGGAGTCGCACTACTGCATCCACTGACACAGATATATCAGTGAGGGGGAGAACAGATAAGGGAAAAGAAAAGGTTTTTGAAGATGTAACAGGTCCACTCACTGCAGGTTATGATTCATCTAGCAGTGACAACTTAGATAGTGAATTGGGGATTCCGTCTGTTATGACGCCAGGTGCTAGACAGAGCCGTTATGTGCCGCCTCATGAGAGGCAAGCTCATAGTGAGCCACAGCTCAGGAGATCAGAGAGGGTCAGACGACCTGTTGACAAGTATACTTACACTGGATATTCAGCTCGTCATTATGCTTATATGACGAAAGTAACAGGTTTAAGAGAACCAAGTTTGATGAGGCAGTTTCAGATGAGAATTGGCATGCCGCTATGGATGAGGAATATTCAGCTTTGGCTGAAAATTGTACATGGGATTTGGTACAGTTGCCTGAGCGCAAAACACCTATTGGATGCAAGTGGGTGTATAAGGTAAAATGTAAATCAGATGGATCATTGGAAAGATATAAGGCCAGGCTAGTTGCAAAAGGGTATGCGCAGCAGTATGGTCTTGATTATGAGGAGACTTTCAGTCCTGTAGCAAAGATGGCTACAGTTAGAACTATGATTGCTTTGGCAGCAGCTAGAGGCTGGAAACTATGGCAGATGGATGTAAAGAATGCATTTCTCAATGGAGAATTACAGGAAGAGGTTTACATGGAACAGCCTGAAGGCTATCTACATCCAGAATTTCCAGCACATGTATGTCGGCTGAAAAAGGCATTATATGGGTTGAAACAGGCACCCAGAGCATGGAATGCTCGCATCAACAGTTATTTACAGCAACATGGTTTCCGATTGGGAGATGCTGATCATAGTCTATTTGCGAAGAAGACAGATAGTGGCTATGTTTTTCTAGTTGTCTATGTTGATGACCTAATCATTATAGGAGATGATGAAAATGGGATTGCAGAAATAAAGACATGTTTACAGGCTGAGTTTAAGGTCAAGGATCTTGGAGAGCTGAAATATTTTTTGGGGATTGAGGTTGTCTCAAAACCTCGAGGCATATGGCTGCTACAGAAGCAGTATGCTCATGACATGTTATAGAAATATGGTATGGCTGATTGCAAGCCTATGGATACGCCTTTGGAGCAGAATGTCAAGCTACAGATTGATGTTGGGACAGAGATTGAGAATGTTACTATGTACAGATAGATGGTAGGCAGCTTGATCTATCTCACGATCACTAGACCTGACTTGAGTTATGCTGTGGGGCTGATCAGTCAGTTCATGCAGAAGCCTCGCAAACCACACTTGGATACAGTCAGAAGAATTCTGAGATATGTAAAGGGTACCACAGATCATGGGCTGTTTTATGCATATGGGAAAACCCTTGACTTGATGGGGTACACTGATGCTGATTGGGCTAGTTGCACGTATGACAGGAGGTCAACCAACGGCTATGCATTTGGATTGGGTAGTAGCATGATCAGTTGGCAGAGTAAGAAACAGCCTACAGTTGCATTGTCCAGTACGGAAGTAGAGTATCGTGGTGCGGCCTTAGCGGCCTGTGAAGCTAAGTGGTTACAGAAGTTACTGAATGACTTGGGAGTACACTTGGACAACAAAGTCAAGCTGTACTGTGACAATTTGAGCAGTGTTATGTTAGCAAGCAATCCTGTTTATCATGCAAGATCAAAACACATTGAGGTTCACTACCATTTCATCAGGGAAATGGTTTTAGCAGATCAGATTGACTTGGAGCATGTGAAGACTGAAGACTAGGTAGCAGACATCTTTACCAAATCACTTGGTAAAGATAAGTTCATTCACTTTAGACAGCTACTTGGAGTGATGCAGATGATTTGAGTTTTGTTTTTGAGCTTGAGGGGGAGTGTTAGAAATCAAGCTCACCGTCAGTGTGTCTTCATCTATGACCGACATCTATGACAGCTAGTGTGTACAGCTGTCTACATGTGACTACATTAAATAAGTCGGGTTAGTAGTCAGTCAGTGACCTGACTAGAGTTAGTCAGTCTAGTCTACGTTTACACTAGGTCACTTTATCTTGTAGTGTATGTGCTTTTCAGTAGAGTGTGTGGAAATGAAGGAATGAGCTTGAGAGCCTGAAGGCTCATGGATATGGAGTCTTTCCCTTTCTCTCTCTCTACTCTTTGAACACAAATGAGTACATGCGACTCATTTGTAAGAGTGATCCAAAAAGTTATGACAGTTTGAAGAAACATTATGACACAGATTTTGGAAAAGTGCACGAAGACTTCAACAATGATGATGACATGGACAAGTTTATTAATGATTGGTATGAAGAAGGTGAAGTAGGCGAGGATGAAAGCTTTCTTAAAGCTGAAGCACTTCAACAAATCTACAAAGGCTCAAAATTATCACAATTAAGTGCGATTTTACTTATCTTGAACCTTCAAAGTCATTATGCTTGGAGTAAGACATCCGT
This sequence comes from Lygodium microphyllum, assembly GCF_053477565.2. NCBI lineage: Eukaryota > Viridiplantae > Streptophyta > Polypodiopsida > Schizaeales > Lygodiaceae > Lygodium > Lygodium microphyllum. The sequence goes on along the minus strand of NC_141154.1, from coordinate 35,251,105 downwards.
TTCAGCACTATTAAAGTAAGTTGCTTCTCCCATGTCAATGTTGAGTGTGTTATTTAAAAAAATCTAAGATTTATGTGTGCTTGAAATGCTATAGCCTACTATCACAAAAGTTTTTACCTACAAACGATGTCCTTCTTACGTCAAGAGATGAGGTGAAGAAGACGATCACCAAGTTTGGATTGGACTACAACATGATTCATGCATGTCCCAACGATTGTATTTTATACAAAGGTGAATACGAGAACGAGGAGAGATGCCCAAAATGTGAAACATCACATTACAAAGATGCAAGCAAAAAGATCCCTCGCAAGGTGCTTTGACATTTTCCATTGGCTCCCCATATACAACATATATTTCGGACCCCAGAGATAGCAAGACTTATGGATTGGGGAGCAAAGAACATAAGTACAGATGGGATTATGTGAATGCCCTTGGACTGTCTTGCCTTTAAGCATATCAATTCAAAGTGGCCAAAATTTGAAAAAGAGCCACGACACATTAAGATGGGTGTTGGATTGGATGGTGTGAATCCTTTCTCCATGTGTTCAAGTAAATGGTCCACTTGGCCAGTAGTTCTTGTGAACTACAACTTGCCACCATTTATTTGTTTTAAGAAACAACGCCTAATTTTGTCCCTCATAATCCTAGGAAAATGTCAAGTCAAGACAATGTTTATTTGGCTCCTCTTATTGATGATCTCCTAGAGTTATGGAGAGGCATAGACGTGCTTGACATGTCAAAACAAGACGAGAAAACAAGGTTTCAAGTTCGTGGAATTCTAGCATGGAGTATACATGACTTTCTTGGCTATGGATTTTGTTCAGGTATTCGGTTGTGATTTAAGTAGCACATGCAAGAGTATTTTCATTTCAATTTAATCTTTCATGCTCATGCTAAATGTTTTACTATGGGCACAGGGTGTTCAACCAAGGATTATAAATCTTGTCCCCTATGCAGTTATTGGTTGAAATCTACATATAGTAAGCATCTCAACAAGAACATATATCTTCGGCATATTCGATTCTTGCCTAAAGATCACTCACTATGTCGAAGGACACAAACTAGGCACTTCAAGGGAATGGTTGAGAGGGGCCGATGTCCAGTATTGATGACGTCCATAGATTGGTACAAAAAGTGGATGGAAGGACCTATCATCGATCCACATTTAGAGCTTGCAAGCGATGAAGATGATGAATGTGGTCGAGGACAAAGTTATCTAGCTCCCTCTATCTCTATATGGTTTTGTCTAGAGTATTGGAAGGATATGAAGATTTGCCATATTCTTGATCCTATGCATATATTTAAGAATGTAGGACACTCTTTATGGAAACATCTCATTGGTTTGAAGGACATGGAGCAAGCCAAAAAATGACTTAAAGGAGAAAAATTGCAAGCATGCTTTATGGCCTCAAGTGGACGATGAAGAGACAGGAAGAAAAGAGTATGCACATGCACCATGGGTGTTAACCCACACGGAGATTTCAATGATCAAGTGGTGGATACGGTCTATTCAAACACCCATAGGATATGGTACATCATTGCAAAACATATATACTGTGGATGACGCGAGTCTTTCCAACTTGAAAACATATGATTGGCATAATTTCATCAAGGTAACTCTTACTTTTTTTGGTCTGTAGCTTGTTGTTGTCTAGACAAATTGTATAACTGTATTGTAAAATAGACATATGCAGCCCTCTTGTCTCATCAAAGGTTGTCTGTTGATGAGTGGTGTTTGCGACGTTATCTACCTCTTTTTGGGGAAGCTCACAAGGTACGTCTACACTTTGCACATGCCTATATCTATGCTTGGAATGGGATTTCACTTAATGTTCATCTATTTTTTCAGATGGATCACATCTAAGGAGAAGATGTGTTGTCAATAGCGCAAAAGAAAAGGGAATGCATTGAGCTCATTTTCCTGATGGAGAAGGAGCTACAAACTCCTTTTTTTGACATTCAAGTCCACATACTAATCCATTTGGTGGATGAGATAGAGATTGTAGGTGTTGTTAGCACTCATTGGATGTTTTGGATAGAGAGGTTCATGGGAGTAATGAAGGGGCTTGTTCGCCAAAGAGCCCATCTAGAGGGCTCAATGCTGAAGGGATGGTTGCTCGGAGAGTGCATGTACTACCTTGCCGAGTACATTGAGCGTGTTGATGAGGATGCTCCTCGTGACATAGATGGATAGTGGATGAGACCACTACACTATCTGATGAGGTATTATGTGGTAAGTGTCAAGAATCGCGTGGTGGAGGGCGTTGCTCAAGATGCTGCGCCGAACACACACAGAATGCACAAGGAGAAGCTCACTCAAGAGACAAGAAGAGAGATGGAGGCCAAAACGTTTTCTTGCTGATTTCTTCTTCTTCTTCCACACTCTTTACAATGTACACAAAGTATAGATAAGATACAACATAAAAGGAAAGTGGCCTACTAAGTCAAACAATGCATAACCGACTACACTAGTCGACTGGCGCTATAACTATGCCAGCTGTAAATAGGTGTAACAACCTGAATATAATAAGTAATGAGTCAGTGGCCATGTGAGAGTCATAATGACCACCGACGTGCTAAGTGTAGACGTGTGGACCCATCTAACCAGGCGGTCCATCATCAATGTCCGCATGTGTTGAGCTTGTCATCTCAACACTCCCCCTCAAGCTCAACTGCATCTCTGCAACTCCAAGTAAGCTTCGAAACTTTTGAAGCTTCTCTGTACCCAAGGCCTTCGTGAAGATATCAGCTATCTGATCCTGTGTGCTGACATACACCAAGTCAATCTCACCTGCTAGTACCTTCTCTCTCACAAAGTGGTAGTGTACCTCAATATGTTTTGTCCTAGCATGGAACACAGGGTTCCTAGCCAACTGTATACTGCTCATGTTGTCACAATAAATGACAACTGGACCTTCCACCTGCACATCCAAATCAGCCAGTAACTTTTGCAGCCATAGTACCTCACATGCTGCAACAGCAGCACCTCTATACTCAGCCTCAGTACTCGACAAAGCAACTGTAGATTGCTTTTTGCTGCTCCATGCAACTGCTGCACTACCAAGAGAGAACATGTATCCGCTGGTAGATCTTCTATCAGACATACTACCAGCCCAATCTGCATCTGTGTATCCAAACACCTGTACCTCTGTACCTGCCTCATAGAAAAGTCCATAATGTAATGTGGACTTCACATATCTCAATATGCGTCTCACTGCATCCAAGTGTGGCTTTCTAGGTACTTGCATAAACTGACTCACAAGACCAACAGCGTAGCTCAAGTCTGGCCTTGTAATAGTCATGTAGATCAAACTCCCCACTATCCTCCTGAACATAGTAGGGTCTTCTATCTCATCCCCAACATCAGCACTCAACTTTACATTTTGCTCCAACGGGACTGAAAGTGGTTTGCATGCTGTCATACCATACTTGGACAACATATCCAAGCCATACTGTCTTTGGGACAGCCATATACCATCCTCACATCTGATCACCTCAATGCCAAGGAAGTATCTTAGCTCACCTAAATCCTTCATCTCAAAATTCTTCTTCAAAAAGTCCTTGACTTCAGCAATCCCACTATCACTGTCACCTGTAATAATCAAGTCATCCACATAGATGACTATGATGACCAAACCTGCATCTCCCTTTCTCACATAAAGTGAGTGATCAGCATCAGAAACATAAAAGCCAATATTGACAAGATACTCTCTGATCTTGTCAGACCATGCTCTTGGTGCTTGCTTGAGCCCATAGAGTGCCTTCTTCAACCTGCACACATACGTGGGATGCTCTAAATCTTCATAACCTGCTGGCTGATCCATATACACTTCTTCCTGCAAATCACCATGCAAGAAGGCATTCTTTACATCCATTTGCTGCAACCTCCAACCTTTGGCTGCTGCCAAAGCAATCACACATCTGACAGTTGCCATCCTAGCAACTGGACTGAAGGTTTCATCATAATCTATGCCATATGTTTGGGCATAGCCTTTTGCAACCAGCCTAGCTTTGTACCTGCTAATAGAACCATCTGCATTGTGCTTAATCTTATAAACCCACTTACATCCAATAGCTTTCTTTCCCTTTGGCAATGATACTAGATCCCAAGTCTTATTGGCCTCTAATGCAGCCATCTCCTCATCCATTGCTACATCCCAATGAGCATGACCAACAGCCTCCTCAAAACATGTGGGCTCAACATCCTCAACTAGTTTCACCATATAAGCATAATGGTGAGCTGCATAACCCTCAAAACCAAATCTTTTAACAGGGTATCTCACCCTGCTAGACCTGCGTACCACTGGATCACTCAATGGAGTCTTTGCATTAACACGTGCTCTCTGCACACCTGGAGTCCTCACTGAAGGAATGCCAAGCTCATCATCCAAGCTCTCTGAGCCACTGGAGTCTCCATCAAGAACCGCATCAATGCCTTCTGACACTTTATTCTTTCCTTTGTCTTTACCTGTAGTGCTACTAGATGCACCCGAAGATGTAGAGGTACTCCTTAGTCTCCCAGACCAAGGACTACCAGATGATGTCTCTGGTCCACTAAGAGTTCGTGATTCTTGCTTTTCAGCCTGCACATGAGTGTCATGATCATCATCATCATCCAATGCATCACCACTAGATGCATACCAACTGCTCATTTCATCAAAGATGACATCCCTGCTCACTCTGAACTTACATGTGACAGGGTTGTAACAGCGATACCCTTTCTGCTCTAAAGAGTATCCAATAAAGACACACTTTTCAGCCTTTGGATCCAGTTTTTTCCGCAACTCATCTGGCACATGAACATACGCAATGCAGCCAAATACTTTCAAGTGTGAAACATCAGGCTTTTTACCTGTAAAACATTCTTCGGGGGTCATACCATGAACTGCAGCTGTGGGAGTTCTATTCATAATATAAACAGCAGTATGAACAGCCTCAGACCAAAAATGCTTAGGCATATTCTTTTCAGCCATCAAGGCACGTGCAACTTCTGCAATATGCCTGTTTTTCCTTTCTGCAACCCCATTTTGCTGTGGGGTATACCTGCATGTGAACTGTCTCTTTATCCCATGAGACCTCAGAAAATCACTGAACTCATTTGAGAGGTACTCTCCCCCTCCATCTGACCTTAGGCACTTTACTTTCAAGCCTGTTTCTCTTTCAACTGCAGCCTTGAAAGTTCTAAAGTGCTCAAAAGCTTCACTCTTTTCCTTCATAAAATATACCCACAGCTTTCTAGAACAATCATCAATGAATGTGACAAAGTATGAACTGCCTCCAAGAGATACATTTTGTGTAGGCCCCCAAATGTCTGTATGCACAACATCAAGGATATTTCTGCTTACATCTCTGTCATGTGAAAAGGGTTGTCTTGCCTGCTTACCAAACTGACATGCTTCACATACCTTCTGAAATTCTGCAACTTTAAAAGTAGGCAAACCTGTAACCAACCCTTTGGACTGCATTAATTTCAGCCTTTGTACATTTGCATGTCCAATGCGTTTGTGCCAAATTTCAATGTCTGCAACAACACCTTTTCCTTTGGCATACATAGCAGCATTCATAGTAGGAATTCCAGCATCTAGAGTGAACATACGTCCAACTCTACTTCCCTTTGCTACCAACCTGCACTTGTCATTGAAGTCTTCTACAAAGCAGCCCTTTGCATTAAATCTGACTTGCAGCCCTTGCTCTACCATTTGACCGACTGACACCAAGTTCTTTGTAATAGATGGCACATGTAATACATCTGAAAGACTCTTTGTCTTACCATCATGCAAGGACAAGGGAACTTTTCCAATGTGTGAAATTGGGTGGCATGAGTCATCACCCGTCTGCACATAACCTGCATTCTGCAAATCTTGCATCTCTCCAAACCATTCTGCATGGCTGGTCATATGATTGGATGCACCTGAATCAACATACCAAACATCTTCATGTGTTCCCTTTCCTGTAACAGCATTCAGCATATGCTGCATAACGAACAAACGTTCATTTTTATCTTCATTCTGTCGTGAAGACGATGCATAGTTTCCTTGCTGCAACTTACCACTGCGGATATCATCTCTCTTAGCATAACATTGGGCTGCAATATGACCTGTTTTGCCACAGTAGTGGCACACAATACCAGAGTTGTTAGAACCTTTGTTCTGCCATCCACCTCTTCCTCTAAAGCTCCCCCTGCCTCTAAAGTTACCACGACCTCCTGAAACCTGCATATCGCCAAATTGCTGATTCAATCTGTTTTGCTGGTTGTCACTACCACGTCCTATACCACGGCCTCTTGAAGAGAACCTGCCACGTCCCCTTCCTGAACTGGAGTAGAAAGCTTGGACCTGTTCACCACTTCTTTTAGATGTCTCACTCTGCATGTTGATCTCTTCAGTGATCATAAGGGAGACCAACTCATCGAAATCTGGAAATGGCTTTCTGACATATACGGAAGTTACAAAAGACTTCCAAGCCTTTTCATTGTTAAGTCCACCCAAGGTAGACGACACCAAATCATCATCATCGGGCATTGCATCAATCGCTGCCAATGCATCTGCAATGCTTCTTACCTTCAGTGCATACTCATTGATAGACATCTTCCCTTTCTTCAATGTATTCAACTCTTGCTTGAGTTGAATCTTTCGTGCCTTTGTATTTACAGAAAACATACTTTCAAGTATGGTCCAAGCTGCATATGAATTCTCTGCATTTCTAATGTGTCCCAGCATATTATTGTCAATTACTGCAGACAACCAATACATGACCTTTTTATCCTTTGCATTCCATTCCTTCCGTGCCTTTGTCTCTTCTGCAGTTGGAGGATCACTCATCTCCGGTTCCTTTTCTTCACCTGAAACAAACTCGTAGAGGCCTTTTCCAATAAGGAAGTTCGTGACACGGAACTTCCATGAAGGGTAGTTGTTCTTGTCGAGCTTCTCAATGATAGGGCTTCCACTGTTCTCTGCCATTATCACAAAATTAATACCAACAACAAGTAAATCTTCTGCAACTGTGGACCTGTAGTGCACAGCAATACACCAGACAGCCTTTTTAACTGTCTGCTCAACAATACATGCAATCTGCAACCTGTTTGCAGATAAACCTTGTGTTTACTCACTGGTAAACACCTTTGAACTTACAGATCTGAAATCTGTAACCTGCGCACCCACTTTCGGTCAATACAGTCGAAGTCACAGCGTACCCTGAAACTGCTGTCCGCAACCTTGCGGCTCTAAAACGGGCCCTGAAACGGCCTCAGATGCCCAAAATAACTGCGGGCAAGCCCTAAAGGGCTTATCTGCAGAATACACAGTGCTCTTCGCGCACACCAAATCTCACTGCAATCTGAGATTTTTGCTCTGCCCTGCTTCCGGTGCCTCCACAGGCACTATCCAAGAGAAGGAGTGGAAGAATGGGAGAGATTCTTACCCGTAGCTTGCTTGCTCGAACCTTGCTTCTTCTCCTTCACTTCAACCTTCGAAATCAGCCTCTCTCAATGGCGCGGCTCTGATACCATGTCAAGAATCGCGTGGTGGAGGGCGTTGCTCAAGATGCTGCGCCGAACACACACAGAATGCACAAGGAGAAGCTCACTCAAGAGACAAGAAGAGAGATGGAGGCCAAAACGTTTTCTTGCTGATTTCTTCTTCTTCTTCCACACTCTTTACAATGTACACAAAGTATAGATAAGATACAACATAAAAGGAAAGTGGCCTACTAAGTCAAACAATGCATAACCGACTACACTAGTCGACTGGCGCTATAACTATGCCAGCTGTAAATAGGTGTAACAACCTGAATATAATAAGTAATGAGTCAGTGGCCATGTGAGAGTCATAATGACCACCGACGTGCTAAGTGTAGACGTGTGGACCCATCTAACCAGGCGGTCCATCATCAATGTCCGCATGTGTTGAGCTTGTCATCTCAACAGTAAGGGTGTTACTTTTCAAGGTCTCATACGAGGAACGTACAAACTTGTCCATGTTTGTTATTCGCAACTCACAGTGTATGGAAAATTTTGTTGAAGAGTACCGTGAAGTAGTTTGCAATGCACAAAGAAGACAAGAAGGTCGGAAATCTAGCAAGACCAAACCTCCCTCAATTCTTTCATGGTTATCCCACTGTTTTAAAGATGGAATCATGGAAGGGGAAGACATCAATGATGAGCAAAGAGAGATTGGATTTGGCTGTGATAGAGCGGTAACATTTCTTTTTTTCATGACCTAAATTGAGTTGTATGTAATCTTAGTGATGTAACTTAAAGTTTACATATTTCATTCTTGCACTTTAGGTACATGGGTACAACAAAATGTGGGCATATGGTCAACATCTTTGAGTCAACAGAATTGATCGATTGCATCAGACCCAAGATTCTTGCATTATCTCTTCTTTTAGCCAACAATCACGTGCAACCACATGAGACACAAATCTTATTGAAGAGGAGCTCGACTATGTGGGAGCCATAGTCGGTATTTACGAGCTTGGCTACTGTATTTGCAAGAGGGTAATTTCTGACAACAATATTACTTTGACAATCTTTGCTTTAGACTTCCTTCTAAAATGTTGCAAATCTTGTATGTTAACAGGTTTTGTTGAAGGTTGACTGGTTCCGTGCTGAGTACAAAGGGGCTAGAGCCACAATGAGACAAGGGCCCTCTAGGTTTTGACTCTTCAAAGCCATTACAGACAACACAAGAACCATACATATTACCAACACACTGTGAGCAAATTTCTTCTACTGCCCTAGATTCTCGTAGTCCATGGAGGCAAGTTGTGCCTACTATTGATCCTCGAGGACGACGGGTGTTTGACACCACCTGCGGGGAGGGGGACCAAGAGAGTCTACAAGAGGATAACTCAACTTCTACAGAGCCCCATTCACAAACAACATTAGCACAAGAAGAGCACCAGGAAGAGGAAGTGAGTGACAATGATGTAAGAGATGATGAGACGGAGGACTGTAGACCCTAAACCATCGATAGCTTTGCTGCCCACTCTTGCTCTTGATGTAGAACTCATGAATGAGGAGCTTCGAGAGACAATGCAAGACAATGAAGAGATTGACTTGATCATTGATCTCTTTCCAAACCACGCTTGAATGGTAAAATCCAAGGTATTATATCAAGTGTTTTGTCTTGAACATTCCAACCACTTTCTTAATGATTGTAGGAAAATTAAATTGGTATCAATGAACCCTATTGGTAGGACCTAGCACATTTTTCCAATGATCATATTCATTCTTTCATTGCTCTCTTCGAATCTTACTAACAATGGGTGGGTTGGGTGGGGAGTCTTATGGATGACAGCCATCTATGGCTGGAGTTTGGGTTTGATTCCCCATTTCCTACAGACTCGATATTTTTTATTTTAACATGTTTTGAAGATCCATCACTACCTAGCACCAATGTAGGACATCCTAGCCTCTCTCTCTTTCCCAACATCTTTTCTCATAACGTTTCATTTCATATATATATATATATAGCAGTTGAGCCATGTCATGCAACACCCTCTTATGGCTCCATCTGGTACCGTGAACTTGCACTCTAGGTGACTGAGGACAAACTTTTTGTCGAGCTCTAACTGATCCCTGCATTGCAACAAAAAATAATTAAACAAACTCCTGATATTTTGAATCATTAAAGCAAGTCAAAGATACATATGCCCATAGAACATGCACTCTAGGCATGTAGGTCTCCAGCAACAATGATCCGATGTGTTGATGGAAAAGACATCCCCGCCTCCATCGACCTGTCCCTCGGCATCGATGTTGCAAGTGGTCCCTAACTCTCTGATGCAGATCCTGAAAGGTGGCTGATGTGCTGCAAGGCTCTTTGGTGGGGTGGGAGATACCTGGGAGCCCGAGTGCTCCCTAGAAGCCGTCCGTTGCAGATTTAGATGTGGTGGTAGAGGTCCGCTGTCGTTGTCATCATGGAGGCTCTCTACAAGTAAGAAACAACACAAGATAATTAGTCATATGTTCATAGGACCTCACGCTAACCTAAAACAGAGGGGCAAGTTATCTAACCGTGTCTCAATCTCCTACTGAGTCACAACCCCATCACCCAGTGGTGGGTATTGTCTAGAAGGGGAGTCCTAGTAGCATTAACAAGTTAGAATTTGGGCCCTAAACTTATTATATAAAATATAAAACACTTTTTTCCCTACATAAGAGGTGATTGACACCTGTGTGCTCCTCCTGCACCTCGTCCTGCATGTGGCTCTCGAGAAGAGCCCTCATCAGGGCGAACTGGCCTCAAAATTTGATGGAGACAAACTATTGTCGCCTATAGCTCTACATCGGGGAGGCACTCATAATTTGGTCAATCCTTTTCTATTTGCTCTCTCGGGATGTCGTTCGCCTGCAAGATAGTCCTCAAAGAGATCAACAAACCATTCCTGGAAGAAGCCATATATGTACACGACCTGTTTTCAAAAACAAAAAAAAGTAACATGTCAATATAAGCAAAAAAAAGTAACACATCATGTGGCAATGGGGACACGATCCTATTCTAGGTATTCATATTCACTTTCAGGTGGATATGAAAATAATTTGTCAACTCACTTTTAGGTGGATATGTATATATGTATGTGTTAACCCCAACTTGAGATGGAAGCAAAAGAAGCAAAATGTAGATGAAATGGAAGAAGCAAGACGAGCGGCCTCTAAAATCAAGTTAAAGGAAAAAGCACATTTCTAAGTGAAAGGCACCCCGAAACTTTTGTAAAAGAGCGTCAGACTCCTTCCTGTGCAAGTTGTAAAAGGATAGATGTGTCAAGATTGTGGGAGAGAAGGAAGGAGTCTCACTTGTAGCTTTCTTGCTTGCACAATGGGGGAATACACACAAAGGTGGAGGCTGAAAACAGTTTTCCTCTTCTTAGTTGTGTAAGCAAAAAAGAACTCAAGTCATAGAAATAGAAGAACCCTATATATGGGTCTCAAACCAAACTCAACTAACTAAGGTGGCATACTAACTGAGCCACAAACTAGAGTAGATAAGGATAGCTATCATCTAGCTATTATTCATGGGCGGTGTACCAACCGCATCTGAACTGACAAGTCGCTGACATAAATGCATAACGATCTGTTGAGATATCGAGCTCCACTCGTGATACGCCAGGGTGACCGTTGTGTATTTATGTCACTGACTTGTCAGTTGCAGATGCGGTTGGTACACCGCCCATGAATAATAGCTACATGATAGCTATCCTTATCTAATCTAGTTCGTGGCTCAGTTAGTATGCCACCTTAGTTAGTTGTCTTTGGTTTGAGACCCATATATAGGGTTCTTCTATTTCTTTGTATGAGAGTTCTTTTGGCTTACACAACTAAGAAGAGGAAAACTGTTTTCAGCCTCCACCTCTGTGTGTATTCCCCCATTGTGCAAGCAAGAAAGCTACAAGTGAGACTCCTTCCTTCTCTCCCATAATCTTGACATGGTATCAGAGCCTTGTTCGTGGTAAGGAGCTCAAGAAAGAAAGCCAAGCTCGCGGTGTTCTGGTAAGAGAAGCAGTGGTGCTTTCATTTTTTGTTTTGGGAGCAGATCTCTGCAGGCAGCACAGTCGGAAATTGCAAGAGTGCATTGTCTCAGGTTGAGATGCCCTTCGCGGTGAAGCAAGAGGGCAGTATATGCTGCGGGTAAGGGCTTTAGCCCTTGGCGACCTTGTTTTTTTGATTTGAGGCCATTTCGGGGCCTGTTTTGGAGGCGGAAGTTTTCTGCACGCACTCAGGAAAAGGCCCAGTTTTATGCTGTGCAACCACTATTCTACAGGTCGGTGAAAAGTTACTGTAGAAATTGCATCGTATGCTTGTGCGCAGAGACATTGGGAGTTACAGAATCATCCCTGTTGCCTGTTGATGCAAAATCGTCACTAGGAAGTGACTGTGTGGTCAAATACCACTCTCGTCAGTTTTGCAGATTTGCCTTTGTGAGGCTGAAGCTGTGTTCTTTGCAGTGATAGAATTTTTTGCAGTGTTCTGTAATGGCGTCTGATTCTCTCTCACAGATTGTCACTGAAAAGCTTGACAAGAACAACTTCCAAGCATGGAAGTTTAGAATGACGAATTTCCTTATGGGAAAAGGATATTGGGAATTTGTTGCAGGAAATGAAGAAGAACCAGTTCTTCCTGATGTTCCCAATCAACAGCAAATGCAGGCATTTAAAGCATGGCATGAGAGAGCCAGGAAAGTTATGTACTGGCTGTCTATCAGCATTTCAGACTCTATGATTGTGCATATTCAAGATGCAAGTACGCCAAAGGAGGCATGGGATACTTTGTAAAAAATGTATAGCACAAATACGCAAGCTAGAAAAATGCAGCTCAAGCAAGAGTTGCATAATGTGCAAAGAGAAAGTATGAGCATCAATGACTACCACATGAAGGTGAAGAAGATTACAGATGCACTTGCTTCGATTGGGTCACCAGTGGAAGATGATGATTTAGTTTCTGTGACCTTGAATGGTCTAGGAAAGGATTATGCACAGTTTCGGACATCCATTTCAGTTCGTGAAAGATTTCCTGATTTTGAGGAGTTGATTGCTCTTCTAATTTCTGAGGAGCAGAGAAATGGTGGTGCATCTTCTTCAGGAGGAACTTCAAAAGAAGCTGTCTTCTACTCAAATGCTGGAAGAGGTAGAGGCAGAGGTAGAGGAGACCGATTTGGAGGCCGTGGTAGAAATCAGAATATGTAGCAAACTCAAGAAAACTAGTCCTATGGAGGAGGACGTGGTAACTCTAGAGGCAGGGGGAGCCAAAGAGGTCGTGGTGGATGGCAAAGAGGCCAAAATGCAAACAGTAATGTTGAATGCTACTACTGTGGTAAAATGGGTCATATGGCTAAAGACTGCTATAAAAAGCAGAATGACATCATGAATGGAAAACTGCAACAAGGGAATTATGCATCTTCTAGTAGACAGGGTGATGACAGAAATGAGCATTTGTTTATGGTGCAACACATGAACAATTCTATGACAAGTGCAGAAGAAAGCAATGATATATGGTATGTTGACTCAGGTGCATCAAACCACATGACAGGTCATGCAGAATGGATGGAGGATGCAAGGAAAATGGAAAAACCAGGATTTGTGGAGACTGGTGATGATACTGCACATCCTATTGTGCAGATTGGAAAAATTCCTTTGTCTATGCAGGATGGGAAAAAGAAATACCTGTCCGATGTATTTCATGTCCCGAATATCACCAAGAATCTGGTTTCTGTTGGTCAAATGGTTGAGCAGGGCTTGCAGGTCAGATTTAATCCTCATGGATGCTTTGTTGAGGATATGAAAAATAAAGGTCGCTTGATAGCAAAAGGAAATAATAAGGGCAGAATGTTTATGTTGGATGCAGACATGCCTGAATTGAGTGCAGCAATGTTTGCACATGGGACCGGTGTAGTTGCAGATATTGATATCTGGCATAAACGCATTGGTCATGTTAATGTACAGCGACTTAAATCAATGTAGGCCCAAAATATTGTTGTAGGATTGCCTAAATTCAAGGTTGCAGAAATGCATAAGGTATGTGAAGCCTGCCAATTTGGAAAACAGGCAAGGAAACCATTTCCTAGACATGTTCAAGAGAGTGAAAAGCCATTGGAATTAATCCACTCTGATGTGTGGAGTACTAAAGCTGCATCTCTTGGAGGCTGTCATTATTTTGTTACTTTTATTGATGACTATAGCAAAAAAGTTTGGGTGTATTTTATGAAAAAGAAAAGTGAAGTTTTTGGGCATTTCAAAATTCTTAAAGCTATGGTTGAAAAAGAAACAGGCCTGCAAATAAAATGCCTAAGGTCAGATGGAGGGGGAGAGTACCTCTCCAATGAGTTTGCAAGGTTCTTGCAGGAGCATGGCATAAAGCAGCAATATTCATGCAGTCATACCCCACAGCAAAATGGAATTGCAGAAAGAAAAAACAGGCATATTGGAGAGGTATCTCGTGCCATGCTCAATGAAAAAAACTTGCCAGATTTTTATTGGGGTGAAGCAGTTGCTATAGCAGTCTACATAATGAACAGGACTCCCACTGGAGCAATACATAGAATGACTCCAGAGGAGAGGTATACTAGTAGGAAACCAGATATTTCTCATTTAAAAATTTTTGGTTGCATTGCCTATGTACATGTGCCAGATGAGTTGAGATCCAAGTTGGATCCAAAAGCTAAGAAGTGCATCTTTATTGGTTACTCTCTGCAGCAAAAAGGGTATAGATGCTATAACCCTTCTACTCGTAAGTTTACAGTGAGCAGAGATGTTGTTTTTGATGAGATGAGTAGCTGGTATAAACCAGTAAATGTGATTGATGATGTAGATGCGCAAAATGGTAATGCTGGACAGAATTCACAGCAGCAGTCACAAAATATTAGTGGACCTGCAACGTCCTCTAGCAGTGGCTCACATTCTTCGCCATGGACAGGCAGATTGAGATCAGGAGAATCTTCTCAAAGTAATGCAGATAGTGGTATGCAGGTATCACGAAAAGGAAAAGAGAAGGTTGATCAGCCCATGTTTGATGTGAATGCAGGTCACTCTTATGTGGATGGTGAATCCAGTGGCTCAGAACAGAGCATTGATGATGAGTTGAGTATTCCTTCTATTGTTACACCTGGAGTAAGGAAGACCAGGGATGTTTTGAGAGCACCTGGGAGTGAACCTACTTTGCGCAGGTCTACGAGAGCTAGGTATCCTGTGGATAGGCTGAAATATGATGGATTTACAGCCATTCACTATGCATATATGGTCAAAGTGATACAGGAACCAGAACCCACTTCTTTTAAGCAAGCCATGGGAAAAGAAAAATAGGAGAAAGCCATGGATGAAGAAATGGATGCCTTGGCAGCAAATGCTACATGGGAATTGGTACCTTTGCCTAAAGGTAAAAATGCAATTGGCTGTAAGTGGGTTTATAAGGTGAAGCACAATGCAGATGGTTCTGTGAACAGATACAAGGCAAGATTAGTAGTCAAGGGATATGCACAAACATATGGCATTGACTATGAAGAAACATTCAGTCTGGTTGCAAGGATGGCAATCGTAAGAGCAGTCATTGCTATGGTTGCATCAAAGGGATGGTCTTTACATCAGATGGATGTAAAGAATGCCTTCTTGCATGGTGATTTGCAAGAAGAGGTCTATATGGAGCAGCCACCAGGTTATGTACATGCTGTTCATCCTGAGTTTGTTTGCAGGTTGAAGAAAGCCTTGCATGGCTTGAAGCAAGCACCTAGAGCATGGTCTGACAAGATAGGACAGTATCTTGTCACTATTGGCTTTCAGATTTCCAAGGCAGATTTCTCACTTTATGTGAGAAAAACAGAGAAAGGTATTATGCTACTTGTCATTTATATTGATGATTTGATTATGACAGGTGACAGTGATGAAGATATCCTTCATGTGAAAATGCTATTGAAGCAGAAGTTTGAGATGAAGGATTTGGGAGAGCTGCGTTATTTCTTGGGCATTGAGGTGATTAGATCACCAAGTGGGATACAGCTCTTGCAGAGGCAGTATGGATTGAACATGCTATCCAAATATGGGATGACAGGCTGTAAGCCTATTTCAGTTCCTTTGGAGCAAAATGTGAAGCTGAGCACAGATGCAGGTGGGCTTCTAGAAGACCCTACTATGTACAGGCACATAGTAGGAAGTTTGATTTATATGACTATTACCAGGCCAGATTTGAGCTATGCTGTTGGATTGGTAAGTCAGTTTATGCAGGCTCCAAGGAAACCACATTTGGATGCGGCTAGATGCATACTCAGGTATGTGAAGTCCACATTGCAGTATGGACTATTTTATGAGACTGGGGTTCAGATACAGTTTGGGAGTGCTGCAGTCACTTGGAGCAGCAAGAAACAGCCTACAGTTGCCTTGTCGAGCACAGAGGCTGAGTACAGGGGTGCAGCAATGGCTGCATGTGAGGTAGCTTGGTTGCATAAGCTACTTTATGATATGCATCAGTCTACAGATGGGCCAGTTGTCATTTATTGTGACAACATGAGTAGTATACACTTGGCAAATAACCCAGTCTATCATGCTAGAACAAAGCACATTGAGGTGCATTATCAGTATGTGCGAGAGAGGGTTTTACTAGGTCTTATTGATCTAGTTTATGTCAGCACAGAGGATCAGGTAGCTGACATATTCACAAAGGCATTGGGCGTAGAGAAGCTGCGCAAGTTCAGAGACCTGCTTGGTGTGCAGGAATTGGGATTGAGCTCGAGGGGGAGTGTTGAGATATCGAGCTCCACTCGTGATACGCCAGGGTGACCGTTGTGTATTTATGTCACCGACTTGTCAGTTGCAGACGCGGTTGGTACACCGCCCATGAATAATAGCTACATGATAGCTATCCTTATCTACTCTAGTTCGTGGCTCAGTTAGTATGCCACCTTAGTTAGTTGTCTTTGGTTTGAGACCCATATATAGGGTTCTTCTATTTCTTTGTATGAGAGTTCTTTTGGCTTACACAACTAAGAAGAGGAAAACTGTTTTCAGCCTCCACCTGTGTGTGTATTCCCCCATTGTGCAAGCAAGAAAGCTACAAGTGAGACTCCTTCCTTCTCTCCCACAATCTTGACACGATCACCCTGGCATATCACGAGTGGAGCTCGATATCTCAACACTCCCCCTCGAGCTCAATCCCAATTCCTGCACACCAAGCAGGTCTCTGAACTTGCGCAGCTTCTCTGCACCCAATGCCTTCGTGAATATGTCAGCTACCTGATCCTCTGTGCTGACATAAACTAGATCAATAAGACCTAGTAAAACCCTCTCCCGCACAGAGTGATAATGCACCTCAATTTGCTTTTGAAAGGTGAGAAGGATCGAAGCTTGCACGCGAGCTATGGCAGGAGAGCAAGAGCAAGATAGAGAGAGACAAGAAATGGGAACTCCAACAGTCACAATGTGTGACCGGGCCTTCCTTTATTCAAACTGTCACTAAAAGAATAAAGAATAAAGTGACGTGATGGGCGCCCGCCACCTGCAATGTGTAGTGGCGGGTACTGTCAGTGTAGTAATACACGGGGCGGCACGGCGGAGGCGCCTTTACCCCCAACAACCTCCCACTTAAAGGCGAATATGCCCTAGTGAGAGAGAAAAGAAAAAAGAAAAGACAGTACAAATGTACATAGGTACAAGGGATGAGGAAAGGCAACATCTCATCCAATGCCCATCAATCTCCTGAGGAAGGCAAAGCGCTCAGTAGTGAGGCTTTTCATGAGCAGATCTGCAGGGTTCTCGTCAGTGGAGATCTTGACAAGGTCAACAGACTTGTCCTCCACAACACCACGTCTAAACTGATATCTCACCTCAATGTGTTTTGTCTTCGCATGGAAGACCGGATTCTTAGCCAACTGAATGGCACTCATAGAATCCGAATGCAGTGTAGGTATAGCATCAATCCCAAGGTCAGCAACTAGATGGCCTAGCCATATGGCCTCCTTGCAAGCCTCAGTGGCTGCAACATACTCGGCCTCAGTGGTAGACAAAGCCGTACACTTCTGAACCCTGGACATCCAAGAGACAGCCCCTCCAGCATAGGTGAATACATAGCCAGAAGTGGACTTCCTACTATCTGCATGTCCTGCATAATCGGAGTCAGTGTACCCCACAACCCCTGTATCCTGGCTGCCATAGCAAATACACATATCTGCTGTGCCCTTCAAGTACCTCATGATACCCTTCACGGCATCCCAATGTCTGCTGCCAGGTGTAGCCATATAGTGTGCCACAACACCAACTGCATGCGTAATATCTGGACGAGTGGCTATCATGGCATACATCAAACTGCCCATGGCTGAAGCATAAGGGATCTTGGCCATCTCGGCCCTCTGCTCATCTGTCTGCGGACAATCGGCCTGTGATACCTTCACATAAGAAGGTAATGGACAGCCAATAGGCTTTACGTCCTGCATGCGGAAGCGCTCAAGGACTTTATGAATGTACTCCCGCTGTGAGAGATACAAAAGCCCCTGATGCCTATCGCGCTTAATGCGCATCCCAAGTATATGTGAGGCCTGTCCCAAATCCTTCATCTCAAAGCTCTTCTTCAGCTGAGATTTAAGAGCATCTAGCTCATCATGAGCTTTCCCTGCTATCAGCATATCATCAACATAGAGTACCAAGATAAGCAAACTGCCATCACGGGCTTTCTTCGTGTAAAGACACGGATCCATAGCACTCCTGCTGTAGCTCTGTGACTGCATAAAGGCATCAAACTTATGATACCATTCCCTAGGTGCCTGCTTCAAGCCATACAAGCTCTTCTTCAACTTGCACACTAAGTGCTCCCTGCCAGAATCTGCAAAGCCCTTAGGCTGATCCATATAGATCTCATCATGCAAGTCCCCATGTAGAAAAGCCGTCTTGACATCCATCTGATATAGATCTAAGTCAAGCTGTGCAACCAAAGCCAAGACCAAGCGCAGGGTGGTCATCTTAACCACAGGAGAGAAGATCTCATCAAAGTCCACACCATGTTCCTGCTTAAAACCCTTTGTTACCAATCTAGCCTTGTATGCCGGCTTGGGGTGTCCAGGGGTACTTTTCAGCTTGTACACCCACTTGCATGGCAAAGCCTTCTTGCCCTTAGGCAAGGCAACCAAATCCCAAGTCTCATTCTTATTCAGGGAGTCTATCTCAGACTGCATAGCCCTCTCCCAGGAGTGACTGTCACCCCGGCGCATAGCCTCATCATAAGTGAAAGGCTCTTCTGCATCTGTAACCAAAACATAATGCATAGAGGGCTGAAATTTGTCAGGTGGACGTCTGTCTCTAGTAGATCGTCTCACCGCAGGCTCTGTTGCCTGTCTAACTGCCTGTCCAACACCCTGGCCCTGTGGAGGAACTGCTGCAGGCTGTACTACTGGCAGTGCTGGAGCTCTAGGCTCCTCCTGAAAGATCACTTTGCGGATCTCAACCACCTTCTCAGGCTGCCTGTGCATCTTGTCTTCATGGAAGACGACATCATGGCTGCGTACTATTTTCCGCGCCTGCGGATCCCATAGGCGATAGCCCATCTCTCTTGACTCACCATAGCCAAGGAATATGCATTTAATGCTCTTTGGATCCAATTTACTCCTCTTGTCCTTGGGCACATGGCAGAATGCCTCACATCCAAAGACACGGAGATGCGCATAAGAGGGTGGCTTACCAGCCCAAACTTCCTCTGCAACCTGGAAATCCAATCCACTGGAAGACGATCGGTTTATGACATGCACTGCCGTACTAACTGCCTCAGCCCAAAAACTCTGGGGTAGGCCTGCATGGCTAAGCATAGAGCGCACACGCTCCTAAATAGTCCTGTTCATGCGCTCAGCCAAACCATTCTGGGGTGGGGTGTAAGGGGCAGTCAACTGACGCTTAATACCCCTGTCATCACAAAACTGCTCAAAAGCATGCGAGACATATTCTCCCCCATTATCTGTCCTAAGGCATTTCAGCCTATACCCAGTCTGGTTCTCAACAAGAGCAAGCCATCTCTGAAAAACTGCCAAGACATCAGACTTTTGCTTTATGGGATAAGCCCACACTTTCCTAGAAAAATCATCAATGAAGGTAACGAAGTACTTCGCGCCACCCATAGACATGCAAGGCATAGGCCCACAAACATCGGAATGCACCAATGCCAAGGGCTCACTCATGCGTGGCCTACCCGATTTCTTATGCGTAGACCTATTCTGCTTACCATAAAGACAATGATCACACGAGTCAAAACGTGCATAGTCCAAAGGCGGAAGATACTGCAAACCAGATAACATTTTCATTCCTTTCAAAGACATATGCCCCAAACGGGCATGCCAAAGTGATACATGTGGGATAGAGCCCACTGCCAAAACATGGTCTACAGAAGACCCAGATACAACAAGAGGATAGAGGCTGCTAGCCTTGGCGCCTCTAGCAAGCACAAGTCTGCCTTTGGTAATCTTCCAGGCAGAATCCCCAAAACAAACATGAAACCCTGCATCATCCAACTGTCCTGCAGACATAAGACTACGCGTAAGCACAGGTACATGACGTACATCCCTGAGCAAAAAGGAAATGCCAGTGGAAAACTGCAACTGAATATCTCCACAGCCCACAATATCAAGAGACCTGTCATCTCCAAATCTGACTGATCCAGATACAGTACGGTAAGAGTGAAACCACTCACGGTAAGGCATCACATGGAAGGACGCACCTGAATCCAATAACCAGCACTGTGCATACATACTAGGTGTCTCAGTCAAGTGTGAAGCATCAGAAGAACTAGCTGCAAGTATAAACTCATCACCACCATCGGACTCCTCAGTCTGCGTGACATTAATTTCCTCAATCTTGACGCTGGACTTCGCAGGTACTATGCTGCGATCAGAGGACTTCTCCTGCACTTTATCTTTTCCCTTATCCTTGCGCTTCTCATTGCGCAACTCATGACATTGTGGTCTAATATGGCCCTTTTTCCCACAATGATGACAAGTGACATTTGCATTGCGCCCACGCGACTTACTACGCGACTTGCCATGAGATTTAGACCGACCCTTCTGCGAGTCACGGCCTTAGCCATTACCACGGTCATACCTGTCATTCTTGCCTCTAACTGTCAAAGCATGACTACCACGAGAGGCATCCAAGTTTTTGCGATTCACCTCTTCCTGAAGAAGAGCACTCTCAACATCTGCCAATTTTAGAGTAGCACTAGAGGCACAAAGAGCAGTACGGAAAACATCCCATGACTCATTCAGAGTCCCAAGCAAGAAAAGAGGAGTTACTTCCTCTCCAAAGGTGATATCCTGCGAAGTCAGGTTCTTCAGTATAGCATGGAACTGGCTCAAGTGAGCAGACATAGTCGCATTATCCTTCATGCACAGATCCATAAGCTGCTTCAACCAGTACATCTGACTTGCCGGACTTTTCTTATCATAAAGATTCTTGATCTTATTCCATAGATCCCATGCACTCTGTGCTTCCTCAAATACATTATAATGTACCTGTTCAGTGAGAGACAATACAATCGTGGACTTGCATAGCTCATCAAGTTCAAGCCAGTCGTCATTGTCCATAGTTTCAGGCTGCTCCCCACTCAACCGAAGTGGCTTAATCTGAGATTTCTGCACCAAGACCTGCCAAATTTGACTCTTCCAATAAGAGTAGTTGGTACCATCCAACTTTGTAATGTTAAAGATGGCACTATCATGCGAAGATGATGCCATTATGCAGGCTGGAAATGCCCAAACAGTCCAAAACTGCTTGCTGTTTTACTACAGAAACTGCCCAAAAATGACCAAAACGGGGTCCAAAGGGCGAGCAAAGTGTGCCAAAAGTTGCTGCCCACTTAGTACTAGGTGCGGTACACCAAATCAGGATATTTCAGCATGAAAAGTACACCTCAGTCCACCAATAACTGCTTGCTATAATAAATTGCAGGTATGCAGTCTAGAGAGCAAACTGTCCCAAAATAGGATCCAATGTCAAGCAAACAATGCTAGGTCCAAAGCCGGCATGAAATGGACATAAGCAAGGCCAATGACAGTGAAAAGAACATGAGCTCAACACCGAAGCATGTCAAAATAACATCTGCCAGTGAAAGGCACACCCCCAGACACTCTAGGCAAAGTGTTCATGTAACTGCCAAAACCTGACACAAATAGGTGTCTGCTCAAAGAGAAAGATCCAAAATATGAGACTCAGCTCATAAGCATCCTGTGAACCAAGAGTACATCAATGCATATCCATAAAGATCGGAGTATGATCCCAAAGTCTCAATGCGTATAAAGCTGCTCAAGACATAAACTGCTCCAAATACATGTAAGTGCTTCAATAGCATGCAATTGTCAAAGGTCAAGCAAGCATGTAAAATGCTCCCACTGGCACAAAAGGCGTACAAAGCGAGCTTAGAAGCTCAAACAACCCAAGAGAAAGCACCAGTGATAAGTGACCCTGTCAATGAATCAAGCGCATCCAAGAGAGCATGACATACATGAAGCACCGGTCGTATTAACCATGAAGCAATACATAAGCCCAAATAAGCTCTCGGTCAACTCAATGACATCCAAATAGCAACCAAGATCAGTGATCAAGTAAGCTGGGAATACTCAAATACATCCAAATCCAAGCTCCAAATGTCGGTATGGCATACACGAACCAAATAGCGTATGTCACGAACCAAAGCATGTAATGCAAAAGCCTAACTATCAAGCAGAGACATGAGGCATAGGTGGTCCACGAGCATGCCAAGTCGGTCCAAATGCCAGTGAAGATGGAGCTAATGCAAAGCTCAAAAGCATCCCATAATCTCATACATATGCTCCAAGTCGTCCCCAAATGTCAGAGACATCATGCCAAAGCTCAAAGCATACATCCGGTATCGGTAGGTAAGTGCCAAAGCATGTAAAGTACCTTCAGCCCACTGTTATTCCAGCATGTATTTACTGTTCTAAACAGTAGATTTCAGCCCCGAATTCAAGCCAAAATCATGGTCAAACCAAATGCATACATCCCCAATACATCCGGGTAGGAAGTAGACCGCATACGGGCATCAAATAAGGTAACTGGAGTAGAGTATAAGCATCAAATGCCAATGCCAAGTGTGGCTGCCCTGTTTCCAGCACTGTATAACAGTAAATAACAGTCCCAAATCAGCCAAAATTTCAAGCCAAAATCATGGCATAATCATGTGCATACATTCCCAAGGCACTAGGCATCATGTAGACCGCATACGGGCATCAAATAGCACAACCGGAATGGAGTATAAGCAACAAATGCTAATGCCAATGGTGCTGCCCTGTTTTCAGCCTATTATGACAGTTTATGACAGTCCCAAATCTGAAGAAATCAGCCCCGAATGATCAAGACCAATGCCCAAAGCTTGAATGACATCAAACATGAAGTCTATAGCCCTCTTGATCAAGGTAGAGAGCAAGAAGCAATGGCCAAGTGTGGAGCTGAAGTAGATGAGTGCTCACAGCCTGGAAAAAAATGATGCAATCTGCCCTGTTGGTGCTGAACTTGCTGCTGCTCCACATGGGCTGAAAAGGGGGTAATGGGGGGCTCAAGAAGGGCCTATCGAAGGCCTATGACAAGCCTCTTTGAGCCTTGATAGGTGTAAGGCACAATATGAGGGGAATAAGCTTCAAGGGTTTGAAGCCATGGATGCCCTTGCTATTTGCAACCTGTAGACTAAAATAAAACCCTGAAAGAATGATCAAATACCTCAGTATCAATGCCTTGAAGGTGCCTCAATAGGCCGGGAAGGTGCTCGGGAAGCCGGGGAGTGACGGGAGCTCGGGGAGATCGGATATGGCTGCCGGGATGGAGATCCAATGCGTGAAGGGAGTCGATGCGAAGGTAGAGAAGCACCGAGTCGAGCTCGAGCAAGAGGAAGCCAAGCTCTGATACCAGTTGAAAGGTGAGAAGGATCGAAGCTTGCACGCGAGCTATGGCGGGAGAGCAAGAGCAAGAAAGAGAGAGACAAGAAATGGGAACTCCAACAGTCACAATGTGTGACCGGGCCTTCCTTTATTCAAACTGTCACTAAAAGAATAAAGAATAAAGTGACGTGACGGGCGCCCGCCACCTGCAGTGTGCAGTGGCAGGTACTGTCAGTGTAGTAATACACGGGGCGGCACGGCGGAGGCGCCTTTACCCCCAACAGCTTTGTTCTAGCATGATAGACTAGGTTATTTGCCAAGTGTATACTACTCATGTTGTCACACATTAGAGCCAAAAACGCTTAAAAAATGGCACTTGTAAGAAAGTGATTAAGTTGCTAATTAGTTGAGGTTTAGGTAGAATAAAACCTCTACATTTGGTTGTCCAGATGTGATTAATGAGAGAATATTTGGTTCATTGAAGAGGTCGGCCATTAATTGCCCTCATCTTTTAATCCAGGTCAGGGGTCACCTTTTCGGCCGTTTTTGTCTTGGAACTCGAGAGATTTTGTATTTTCGAGATTTTCGTACGAACTTCGCATTTGTTTGCTCCCGCGTTTTCTTTCTACACACTATTCTCTTTTACCATTCCTTTTGTTGCACTTGCTTCCTATCACTGTGAGATTCTTGCTCGGTTCATTTGCTAGAATGTCTAGCAATACTACTTCAAATAACACAGGCGCAAGCACACGTAAATACAAGTTATCTATTCAGCTAGATCCGATTTACACATCTTGGAGAAGTATACATCATCGAGTATTGATAGATGAGATTGAAGCCAACAGGTTGCGAACACAAGGAATGAAGCATATAGATTTGTGGGTGGATGGAAATATTTATCTCAGGGATCCTTCTACAGGTAAACCACCTCCTTTTTTCAATGTCCATGACTATATAAGATATGCTAGAGAAGGTTACAATGGAATGCTTGGCTATTGTATGAGGTTATACTCTGCGTCTTACACATATATAGCTCAAATGCACGAAATGAAAAAAGCACTAGAAACTACACAAACAAATATTTTAGAGTTGAAAGTCAGATTGATATTTTGAAAAATGTTAACAAGTCATTGCAGGATAAGCTAACACGCTTGAGAGAAACTCCAGTAGGATTTAGAGAGAGAAAGAGACCATTAAAAAATATAACCAGCTTGTGTGAGAGAGCAAAGAAAAGGAGACTAAATCTTACAAAGAAATATGTCTCTAACATACTAGGCATAAATATCCGAGAGAATGAGGAAAGAATCAAACTTTTGAAGGAAACCATGAATAAGAAAGATATTTTGAGGATTCTTAAGTCACCCAAAAATGCGGATTTGAGAGGTCCAACTCTCAAAGAGTTAGTGAAGGATTTAAAAGGCACGGTGAAAGCAAATGAAATTGTAGAGACATGTGATACTGTGGGTATAAGTCAAAAAGGTTATCGTGCTATCTCTGGATTATGGTTTAAAAATCTTAAACGCAATAGGGTAACTATATTTGGATTGCCCCAAGCCCTTGCAGTTTCGACTGCAAGAATTGCCATGAATTGCAAGATTCCATATGTTTTTGGAGATTACATTCACATCGAAAGGTCTATGTCCTATGAAAAACAAAAAAAATAGGTAATTTTTGATTACAATGCATTTAACAATATATGGGTTGATCTAAAAAAGGTGCAAATTGCAATGGTTCACATGTATAAAATCACAGTAGAAGAAAGTTATGGTGTTCTAAAGTTTGCCTTGAAGTTGGATGAAGCACAGATTCAAAAGGGACAGAAGATGGAAAGAATTAGCATTTTCCTCATGAACATGGCATTGGACCATAGCAATGGTGAGGGCCAAGCTCCATTGCATAAGATCCAATCCGAGATGGAGATTTGGTGGATTGGTGCAGCCCAGGTACCAATTGAAAATCATCAAACGTTGAAATGGTTGTTCAACCATACAGGTATTCCAAATATCATTAAGTCTCAAAGTGAAGGCGAAATGTTGGTAGTTGATGGGGTTGGTAAATTTAATGTGGAATGGCATATGAGTGCTGATTTGAAAACTATCAAATGTATGCTTGGAATATGTAATGGTGCAAATGCAAAATATTCTTGCATTTATTGCATGGAAAGTATTGGATCCAAAGATTGGAGTAGTTTGCGACCAGTAAGAAGAGCCCCAAATAGAGACTCTATAGATTTGAGTAAACTTAAAAGCATAGAAGACATCTGGGATCCCATTCTTTCCATCTCTCTTAAGAATGTTCATAT
The DNA here is from genome assembly GCF_053477565.2 of Lygodium microphyllum. NCBI lineage: Eukaryota > Viridiplantae > Streptophyta > Polypodiopsida > Schizaeales > Lygodiaceae > Lygodium > Lygodium microphyllum. The sequence goes on along the minus strand of NC_141154.1, from coordinate 35,225,458 downwards.
TTGTACTTTGCATGCAGAGATTAGAATAATCGATAAGCTTCTCAGGTTGCATCTTGACTACGCATATTCCATTAAGCCATTATCTTTATCAGATGAGTGTATTGATAAATGCGAGGCATTACTATCGAAAATGGGATTTCATGGGGGCCAAGTTCACTTGAGAAAGGATCCAATACTTTCAGGAAAAACAAGAGATATCTTGGCCGATGTCTCTATGGGAGGCTCAAAAGCTAGACGATTCTTAGGAAACCATTCAGGAAGGCAGGTGAATGCAGCTTGGGAGTGTTGGAGAGAGCTATGTGAGATCACAACAAATGTTGCAAGCACGCCGAGGCTTGCGTTTCTTAGAATGGAGGTCTGGATACACCTTGATGTTTTTCTGAAACTCCTCAGGCAACATAAGACAACATATACATATGCGGAAGAGTTCAAAAGATCAATCATAAAGCTTGTTCAGGCGATAAAAGAGGCATGGGGAGAAAAAGATATCACTTTTTATCTGGTAAAGTAACAATTATTTAATATGGGCTTATTTTGATAGGTTTTTCAATTGGTATAAAATTAGTGTTACTTTCTATTGCAGCATATTCTTCATATTCATGAACCTTACTTTATGGAGGAGCATGGCCCCTTAGCAACTTAAAGTAACCAAGGCATGGAAAAATCCCACTATCAAGCACGCACAAGTTATTTTCGAAGCACAAGGCATGGGGGAGGAGTTACAAAAAGCAATGCTTTGGAGGAGCTATTCAATTGGTTTTTTCGACGACAACTTCAAAGAATGCAGATAAAAGACGGCAATGACACATGAGCAATCACACTTTTATATATAAGAAAGAATATATACAAAGCTACTTTTCCAAAACTCTCACATTCTCTTCCTCCTCAGGAATCTTTCCTCTATAACGTAGAAATTTTTTTCTCTTGTAGCCAGCTATAGATTTTACATCAGTTCGGTTTGCAGCCAAGGCGTAGGATGTGAACACCAAAAAGTATCCTGCTCTAGAAGCAGAGTAACCTGGACCGTAGCCAAAAATCCTAATTGCTGCAGTCTTTTCCAAAAACATTACTTTGTGGGCATTATATTGTAATCCTGAGAAACCTAGAAGCCTTGTAAGAGCTTTAATACAAAGTATGGGCCATGCTGCATCCTCTGAGAAACTACTATGAAGTACTAAAAAGGAATCAGGGTCAATCCTAGCCAAGTAGTGGCCGAGTGCAATGTCTTTGAATGTACTACCAACAGCTCTCGATCCTTTGCCACGTCCCAAGAAGTTATATGTATCAGCAATCTCCAACTGCAAATAAAACCCATACTGAATGAGAATGAAATGTAAACCTACCAATGTGTAAAAGCAAATTCAAAATTATCTTACCACTTGATTTTCATCGTACTCCAATTTAAATGGATTCCATAAATTTATTGATGATGATGTCTCATTGGTGTTAATCAATTCTTTAACATATTCAGACTCCTCTCTTCCAAAATTGGAAATCCCAAGTTCGCTTTGAATGCGATCGAAGTCCTCATCAGTAATACTCAACTCTTTCTCAGCTTCTTTGGCCTTTTCAAAACAAAGAGAGAGGGCCTCACCAGCATCAATAAACTTATCGTCTAGAGTTTCTTTATCAAGTTTGAGTATCTCTTCCTTTGATTCATTCTCTGTGTCAATTATCCCATTTGCAGCATCAGAAGCCTCTGCAATAATTGCTAGACAATAATCTTCCCTGAGATTAAAAAGTTTTTGAATATCTGATAGTAAAATGTACTCCTTGTCCTTGAAAGGTATAGATGGTAGAGAAGGAACAATATGGTGAGAACTCTCATCAGTTGGAGGGTTTGTATCTCCTTGGCTCTCCTCAATGATAGTCTCAGCTTTGAAGTGAGCAACATCCAAATTCTCAGCAATAGAAGCCTCAAAATCTCCATCTACAACCTCCTCTGCTTCCTTTTCATCTGCCAAATCATCTAACATGCAAAAGCTGGCAGACTTTGCTCCTTCCAACTGTTGCTCCTCAGCTTTCACAGGATATTTGACAAGGGTGAAAACAATAAAAGCAGCAGATTTTCTCATCATCTTGCAGTTTTTGGAATGAGTGGAGCACAATATGTCTCTTGAATAAAACCTCTCCAGAGAGTGGGCACCACACTTCTTAGTAAACACTGACTTTTCATTTCCTGTTGACCCAATGGGAACATGGACATATTCAATTGTGCCAACTTCAACAGAAGGACCTGCAAGATTTTCAAACTCCAAAAAGTCCTCCAAAATATATTTTTTACAAGATTTCAAAACACTGTCAAGGTCCCAATCAGGATTAAAGACATTTTTCACAACTCCATAGAATGAGAGATCCATTCCATTCTGAAGGATAAAATCAAGAAGCCTCTCTGATGGAGTGATATCAGTAAGCTCTGATACTCCTTGACCTCTCATTACCGACGTTCGCTTCCCTGGAGATGTACTTGGCATTCTCACACTGGTGGCAGAGCATGGAGAAGAAACAGAATGCACAGGCTCATCACATGTTGATGCCCTTGAGCCTTTTGAAAGCCTTCTTCTTTTACTAGTTCCTGGAAAAACCTTGGAGCCTAGGAATTCTGTGGGTTCAGACATGTTTCCAACTTGTGCCGATACGGCGCGATACGACCGAAACGCTTCAGACGGATGTGCCCCCTCGCGCCGTATCGGTGATTCCAGCAAGAACCTTAACGAAAGAGCCACAACCGTGATCACCCGAGCTTGGGCACTATGAGCTTAGGAGGCAAGCTGAAGGAAGACTCTGCAGAACCTCCAAAACGACGCGAACAGACGAAAGCAAAGAAGACAAACACTCGCTCTCGTGCCGTATTAGGATAAGAGATAGAGGTCCACAAAAAACCAAAAAAAGCCATACGGATTAGGGACACACCCTTATGTAGGCGTGGAATTATGCCACCTGGCACTATCCGTTGGGCTTCGACACGTGGCAGTAGCCGTTGGCCAACACGTGGCCAATAAACACGTGGCAAACACGTGGACCGGTCGTTAGTCCACACGTAGCATATGCACGATATGCGCAGACACGTGGCACAATCAGCGTCAGACACGTGTCATGATTGACGTGGGTATATAAGGGGTTATTTTTCCTATGTGTACACTTTACATTTCTCGAGCTCTTCCGCCTTGCTTGCCGATACGGTGCGATCCAAGTCTTGTGTCTTCTGCGTTTCTAATCTCTCGCGTTGTATCGGTGGTCTTTTTGCTGAGTCCTTTGCTTCGCTGGTCAAAACAAGGTGTGCCGATACGGAGCGAGGACGTTTGTCTGAGGCTTTCGTAACCTCCCCCTCGCGTCATATCGGCCTTGTGTCATTTCCAATACGGAGCGAGGGCTTCTCTACGTTGTCTTCGTTTTCTCCATATCGCGCCGTATCAGCATTGTCGTCTCCAATATGGAGCGAGGGCGTGGTTCCATCGTCTTTGCATTCCTCCTATCGCGCCATTTTGGCATTTTTCCTCTTGTAATCTCCAATACGGAGCGAGGGCGTGCTTCCATACTGTTCATATTGTTCATATCGCGTCGTATCGGAATTTCTCTTTTCGTCCCTTCTCATGCCGTTTAGCCTGTTGCGTTTACAGATTTTTGCTATTTCAGTTGTTGTCCTTCTGGTTCTTGTATTTGCTTCTCTGGATGGCAAGGACAAAGCAAACTGCAAGAAGAGTGTATCTGGATGGGAAGGACAGTGGGGGTAGAAGAAAGTTACAATTTGGTGAATTTGAGGAGGAGCCCTCTTCAAATTTTGCTGAAGCTGGGCCGTCACAGGCCCCAGAGCATTTTACCACAGAAATCCCCCCTACACCAGGTGTTGGCCTAACATCTTCCATGGAGTTAAAGAATTTCAGTGCACTGAATGTTTCTTCTCCTAAAGTTGAGGAAGCAAAGGGTGAGACTTGCCCTGTGAAAGATTCATCCCCTACAATTGCACCTAAGCCTACATCTGCTGAAGCCACTGAACCTCCCAAGCCACAAAAGAGAAAGAGGAAGTCCCGGTTCTTCTATATGCAGAGATGTATTAGAGTTCAGAAGGAAAAAAAGAGATAGAGACAAAAGACTCAGGCCCAAGGGTAGTAGACAACTCCCTTCATTTCATTCTCCATTATCCACACACAGTCACACACAAGTCAACTGTATGTACCATCCACACTCAAAGATAAACTGACCTAAATCTAATCATGGTTAAGTCAGTGTGACTTAACCTTATTCACTAAGGTAAGCAACTGACAGAAGACAAATGAGCTTGAGTCTCAACACTCCCCCTCAAGCTCAAGTAGGATACTTGACTCCAAGTAACTCTCTGAAATACACAAACTTATCTTTACCCAATGACTTGGTAAAGATATCTGCAACTTGGTCTTCTGTCCTCACATGGACCAAATCAATGTCACCTGCAATCACTTTTTCCCTGATGAAGTGATAGTGTACCTCAATGTGCTTAGTCCTAGCATGATAGATAGGATTATTGGCTAGGAGTACACTACTCATGTTGTCACAATAGAGTGTGACAGGCCTGACTTCCTACATGCCCAAATCATCAAGAAGCTTCATGAGCCATGCTGCCTCACATGCAGCTAGTGCAGCACCTCTATACTCTGCCTCAGTACTAGAGAGTGCAACTGTAGGTTGCTTCTTACTGCTCCAGCTGACCATACTACTACCAAGGGAAAATGCATACCCACTAGTAGATCTCCTGTCATAGATACTTCCTGCCCAGTCAGCATCTGTATATCCTATAAGCTCCAAAGGCTTATCATGCTCATAGAATAGACCATAATCTGATGTAGCCTTTACATATCTCAAGATCCTCCTTACTGCATCCAAGTGTGGCTTCATAGGCTTCTGCATGAACTGACTAATCAGTCCAACTGAATAACTAAGATCCAATCTAGTAATGGTAAGGTAAATCAGGCTACCCACCATTTGTCTATACATAGTGACATTCTCAATCTCATGTCCAACATTTGCAAGTAGCTTAACATTTTGTTCCAATGGAGTGCTCAATGCTTTGCAATCCAACATACCATACTTGGTTAACATATCCTGTGCATACTGCTTCTGCAACAACCAAGTACCATGAGATGTAGAGATAACCTCAATCCCAAGGAAATACTTTAGATCTCCCAAATCTTTGACCTGAAATTCAGCATGTAACATTTCCTTGATCTCTCCAATTCCTGTGACATCATCACCTGTAATGATTAAGTCATCCACATAGATGACTAATACTACATAACCAGCTCTTGTCTTCTTTGTGAATAAGCTATGATCAGCCTTGCCCATAGTAAAGCCAAGTTTTTGTAAGCATGCACTTATCTTAGCATTCCAAGCTCTAGGTGCTTGCTTCAGCCCATATAATGCTTTCTTCAATCTACACACATATGTAGGAAAATCTGGATGTGTATAGCCCTCGGGCTGATCCATGTATACTTCCTAAACCAAATCACCATTGAGAAAAGCATTCTTCACATCCATCTGATACATACTCCATCCTTTAGATGCTGCCAACGAAATCACTGTCCTCACGGTTGCCATTTTAGCAACAGGACTGAATATTTCCTCATAATCAAGACCATATTGTTGTGCATACCCTTTTGCCACAAGTCTTGCCTTGTACCTTTCCAATGTGCCATTTGATTTGCATTTCACTTTGTATACCCATTTGCAACCAATAGCCATTTTTCCTTCAGGCAATTCAACCAAATCCCAAGTGTCATTTTCAGCCAATGCTGAATATTCCTCATCCATTGCCTTACACCAATGATCATCCAAAATAGCTTCAAAAAACTTTGTGGGTTCCTTGAAGCTAGTGACTTTTGCCATATATGCATAGTGTCTTACTGTGTAACCACTGTATGTAAGCCTATCCATAGGCTTCCTGACTCTTTCTGATCTCCTCAACTGAGGTGCAGTATGAGACTCTCCTCTCTCATGAGGTGGTATATATCTATGTCTCACACCAGGAGTCACAACCGATGGAATACCAAACTCACTATCCAAGCTGTCAGTAACCAGGTGAATCATAACCACAAGTGAGTGGCCCTGTAGCATCATCAAGTTTTCCTTTGCCTTTATCCACATCTCTCCCCCTCATTGACATACCCGTGTCAGTGGACAAAGATGCTGAAGTCCTCAATCTGCCTGTCCAAGGACTAACTGATGTAGTAGCATCTTTAGAAGGCCCAGAAATTTTTGCACTTTCATTAGTACCTGCATGTATATAAGGCTCGTGATAGCCATCCTCATCATTCATCACAGTGATCTTCTTCTCATGCCATGATTTCAGTTCATCAAATACCACATCTCTTGAGACCAATGTCTCATGAGTGGAAGGATTGTAGCATTTGTACGCTTTCCTATCCTGTGCATACCCAATAAAGATGGCCTTTTCTGCCTTTGGATCAAGCTTTTTCCTCTTTTCATCTGGAACATGTACATATGCCAAGCATCCAAAAACCTTAAGATGGCTGATGTCTGGCTTTATCCCATAAAGCCTCTCATAAGGAGTCACCTCATGTATACCTGCTGTTGGTGTACGATTCATGACATACACTGTAGTCATTACAGCCTCTGCCCAATATGCATTTGGTAGGCTTTTCTCATTCAACATGGCTCTAGCCGATTCCATGATCACCCTGTTTTTCCTTTCGGCTACACCATTTTGTTGTGGTGTGTACCTGCATGTCAGTTGCCTTTTAATTCCATGAGCTGCCAAGAAGTGATCAAAGTCTTTAGAAACATATTCGCCACCACTATCAGATCTCAAGCATGAGATATAGCAAGCCAATTCTTTCTCCACATGTCTCTTAAAATCCTGAAAAACATCCATGACATCACTCTTGTGCTTTAGCACATACAACCATGTGTACCTACTATAGTCATCTATGAATGACACATAGTAACGTGATCCCCCAAGAGATACATTCTGTGAGGGTCCCCATACATCAGAATGTACAAGCTGTAATGGTCTAGTGGTAGTGCTTACATGCCTCATAAATGGAAGCCTTGATTGCTTTCCAAATTGACAAGACTGACATACATGTCCCAATTCCGCATGCTTGAACTTAGGAAGTCCAAGTACAACTTGTTTATGTTGCATATTCTTCAACTTTTGAACATTTACATGTCCAATCCTTTTATGCCATATCTCAATGTCCCTTATTGCAGCATTTTCATGTGAGTACATAGCAGCATTCAATGCTGGAATTTTCGTATCCAATGTAAACATCCTGCCATTTCTTTTGCCTTTAGCAATGAGTTTGCATCCTTGACCATACTCTTCAATGTAGCATCCATCTCTATTGAATCTAACTTGTAGATTTTGTTCAGCCATTTGTCCCACAGAAAGCAAGTTTTTGGTTATGGAGGGTACATGCAATACATCATAAAGACTCTTTCTTTTGTCACCATGCATCATCAAGGGAACAGTACCTGTATGCATAATGTCATGTTGCGTATCATCCCCTGTGCAAACATATCCATGAGCACCTTCTACCAATGTGTCAAACCACTCTCCATGAGGAGTCATGTGGTTAGATGCCCCTGAGTCTATATACCATACATCATCTGCTTTGTCGTGTACAGGCAACCCTTTCTTCACATGTTGCATTGCAAACAACATGTCATCCTCCTGCATACCACTAGAAGAAGCATAATTACCATGTTGCTTCCCTCTTGCTCTCTGATCATTTTGCTTTTTGTAGCAATCCTTAGCTACATGCCCGTATTTGCCACAATAATGGCAATCCTTATTTGTATTTGATTGCTGTCCATAACTCATTTGAGGCTGCTGCCAAGTGCCTCTTCCTCTAGGTGAATAACCTCCTCTTCCACGAGCATTTGAGGCACCTCTAGTTGCTTGAGGCTGCCTATTTTGCCATCCAGTAGCTTGCTGTCCACGGGCTGCATATGCATTTCCAGCACCTCTTCCTCGAAAATTTGATTTTCCTCTTCCACCTCTACCCCTTTGATTTGAGTAGAAGACACTATCCCTACTGTTTTTAGACCCACTAGAACTTGTATTAAGTCCAAGTTTCACTTCTTCATGCAAAAGAAGTGCTACAAGTTCATCAAAGTCAGGCTGCTCCTGACGCACTGAAATGGAAGTATCAAACTGCTTATATTCCTGTCCAAGTCCATGGAGGGTAGTAGCTACCAGATCATCATCCTCAACTTCAGCTCCAATTGATCCTAGTTGTTCTGCAATGGATCTGATCTCACTGACATAGTCCTCAATAGACCTTCCATTCCTAGATATGTGGCTGAATTTTTGCTTCAGTTGTGTCTTTCTTGCATGAGTGACATGCCCATAATTCTTCATCAATAAGTCCCAAGCAGCTTTTGGGGAAGTACAATTTGCAATTTGCATAGCCTTTGTGTCTGACACACATAGTGACAACCAATGCAAGACCTTGCTGGCCTTTTCCAACCAAGTCCTGTGTGCCTTCAACTGATCCTGTGTTAGAGGTCTATCTTCCGGTAGCTTGGGCTCATCTTCAAGACCTGTGACTAGGTCCCAATAGCCTCTTCCAATTAAAAAATTAGACATCCTGAATTTCCATAGAACGAAATTGTTATAGTCCAGCTTCTCACCAACTATCTGAGTGATAGTATCCTTCTCTCCTGTGTTTGCCATTTTAAAGCCTTAAGCTTTGTAAAACCAGTCAATTTTCCAAAATGCCACAGGCAATATACTTCAATAACTTGTAGTGCAACCAGTTTTTAATGTAAAAATGCATGTGCTTCTGTTTCCATTCAACTGCAGTTACAATGCATCAACAACTTTGCCTAAGAGAACATCAAGTACAGATATTAAAGTTTCACTTGATACATTCACTGTTGCTGCAGAATTTGTCTCCAACAAGGCTCTTACATGCATCAACAATGGGTCTGTAGCCACTGCACCTGCAGATATTACCCACTGTGGCAGATTTGCAAGTATCCGTATTTGAAGTGCCAGACTGAGCACTGTTCAGCCAAGCATACATGACATGTATATTTCAAGTGTGCATTAAGAACCATGAGAAAAAAAAACTGCAATTCTTTCTTGCTCTGCATTTCTTTATTGTGCCCTAGCACCTGTTTACAAGTGCTTTTGAATAACCCATGAACTTGTCATATGTTTGTGTAGCAACAATGTGCTGCTTCTGCAATTCAGAGTGCTACCTCAAGTTACCTCTGTTTTAAGTTGTCAAGTCTTGCTCCTCTTGCTGTGTTTGTTATTTCAGAAGAGCTGAAAAATGTGGATCCCAGTCAATGGTAACATCAAAGGGGAAATAATAGCATCAGCCTCTATTTTGGCAACACACATGTCTTCTATTCAGATAAATACCATATCTTCAATAGCAATCTTTTTGATTTCTTTGATCTCGAGAGGCTATTGTGGTATATGTATTGTTAAAAGCCTTGATCTAAGCTTCAGCCCTGGTGCAGAGCAAACCAGTTATAAGCTCCAAGTTAAAGAGCTTCAGAACCCTTTCCTGACAGATGGGGCAATTGGGTGATTGTAAATTTTTCACCACGCTACTGCTGCCGTTAGATGCTGAGAATGAGCGAGGATCCACTCCATAGCCTCTCTGCCAAGTCATGCTCAGAGTTGGAGATTTGAATAGATCCATTAATTTCTATGCAAAAAGCCTTTTGTATGCCACTGCTTCGGACTCGTGACAACCCAGAACAGAAGTACACAGTAGGCGCAGCAGCTCATTGTCCTTTTTTTCATCAGCAATTATATTCACCAGCAGGAAAGTTCGTGAGCAGCCATGCAGACGCCCTACAGTCAAGACATAAGCAGCGGCCTGCTGAGGGGTCCTGACCTAGAACCTAAGCTAGATGGCAGCCAGAGGCCGTTACAGTGCCCAACTATGGCGATGACGTCGTCCCAGCTGGAGGAGGCCATCAAGAAGAGCCAAGACTTTCTACTGTCCCTGCAGTACCCGGAAGGCTACTGGTGGGCAGAACTGGAGAGCAACGCGTCCATAACCGCTGAGACCGTGCTCCTGTACAAGATCCTGGGCATGCAGGACAACCAATACCTCAAGGACAAGATGGAGAGGCATCTGAGGATTAAAACGACTGTATTGGAGTTGACGTACAATTATGGTGTTACTGATTATTCCAAAGGCAATGCTTATGCCTAGATTGCATCACATGAAGTCAGCACCAGAACTGAGAGACCATCTCGAGATCCTGCCCTCGGACTGTCATTCATCCACAGACTCCTCTTCTTCATTTAAGCAGGTCTCACAGAGGATGGAGGCTCTGATACCATATTAGAGTTCAGAAGGAAAAAAAGAGATAGAGACAAAAGACTCAGGCCCAAGGGTAGCAGACAGCTCCCTTCATTTCATTCTCCATTATCCACACACAGTCACACACAAGTCAACTGTATGTACCATCCACACTCAAAGATAAACTGACCTAAATCTAATCATGGTTAAGTCAGTGTGACTTAACCTTATTCACTAAGGTAAGCAACTGACAGAAGACAAATGAGCTTGAGTCTCAACAAGATGTTTCAATGAGATCAGGAAAGCCCAGAGAGCTACACAGCATGTCATTCCAAAGGCTGCTTTTATAAGAGTCGTTAAAGAGATCTCTGATAGATTGTCTCAAGTGGCAACTGTCTCTGGTCTAAATAAGAAGTGACAACTCTTGTTGAGAATCTGCCAATCACACCCTATGTATGCCCCTTTGTATGGAACAACTAGGCTATGAAGATGCAGTTCATTCTAGGAAGAGAGACAGATCCCATAGGCACAGTGATGAAATGTGCTACCAAGCATTCCTATATAATCATGTACTTGACTATCACTTTCATATGATGATAATGCAATAGTACTTGTCTCTTTCTGTCAAGTCTCTGTGTCATTGTCAGTCCTACACAAGATTGTGTTTATGAGTTCAAGTCTCAATCTTGAAGCCTAATTCACTTGTGTAACAGTTGTCTTCTTTGTCAATGTCAACATGAGTAGTATCTTCATCTTCCATCCTCCATAGCTTCCGCCTTTGCCATGCTCTAGATCCTGCATTTCTCACATGGTATCAGAGCCCAGTCGGGCATGGCATAACTCCCTTATCTGCTCTCTTAGTCCCTCTTAACCTCAGGTCAGCTCAAGTCCAGCTCATGGTTCCACTTCTTACCTCTATCCTCACTGAAGCTTCCATGGCAGCCATAGCCAGCAGCACCCTGTCAACTTGAAGCTCCTGGATCTCTCTCCATAGGTCATATCTGAACCTACTCTCTTCTAGACATTTGTTCCTTGACTCCCAAGGCTTCTTTCTATCACTTAAGAGCTTGACACTGGCCACTCCATAGCTCAGCATTGCTTAACCTGTCAATCTCTGCTCTGTGTCTGCCATAGCCGGACAGGACATACAGCACTTGGAGCTTCTATATCTTACTCTACAGGCCATCCTACCCCATGATTTCTTCTGGAGAAACATTCCTCTACTCGTGGCGAAGCTCCCTGATACATCACAGTCCAACATTGCTCGTCATCGAGCCCAGCATTGCGGAAATCGCGGAAATCTATAAAGATTGCGCCTATTCACGGAATTCGTCTCTGCGCATGCAGTACGGGCCGTGATCTGGGCGAAGAGATTAGGGCTTTGGTAGAGCATCACATAAGCTACATTTCCATAAAAAAAGTTTTGAAAATGGTCCACCATAGCTCCTGCAATGTTAGAAAAACCAGGCCCCTGTCTCAGAAACCCTAAAATCCACCATAGCCAAAATCCTTCAAACTAAAAAATTCTTCATTTTCTCTCTCTTGACACTCAACCCAAGCCTCTGCCACTTTGATTCACTGATTTGATTAGTCTCCAACAACATTTGTCCATCAAATCAAGGAGGGGAGATCTCTGAAGCACTTAAAGACCATTGAAGATTTGAAGACCTCTCATAGACTTGAGCTCCAAAGCTTCATTTTCTTACTCTTTTCACTCAACTGAAGATTTTGCTAATCTGATCTGAGTATTTACTCAGTGTTTAGCAAGATTTTACTAGCAAGGAGGGGACTCAAACAACTGGTTCATCAAGCAAAGGATCGGCATCAAGAATCACCATCTTCAACTCTAGTATCCCTTGATACTTAAGAGTGTTGATTTAACACTATCTTCACTTGTGTTTTTTGACACATTGAAGATCAATTTGGTTGCCACTTACTCACAGATTTAAAGCAGATTCTTGGTCATATCTATGAAAAGCAACATGACTTATCTACACTACATAGAAGATCATACTAAAGTGCAATCAATGATTCCATCTAAAGTTTTTGAAGGCACTCCAGTTACCTTGGCCATCATGAAGAATGAGATGTCTTTGCTTGAGGGGGACAAAGACATGGACATGAAGACTAAAGTTGCAAGCAAAGTCAAAGAAGAACCAGACCAAGAAGACCGTAAGATCAAAGAGCAAAGGAAGAAGGACAATAAGAAGATCAGCCCCATGAAGACCAAAAGACCACATCATTCAAAGCTGAAGAACCAAAGATGAAAGACAAGAAGATTTTTTATGCTAACAAAGAGAAATCATATGCTGAAAAAGACCACAAGGGCCTATCGGTCCTTGTCTCTCATTTTCTGTTTTAAAAGCATTGTACCTGCCTTAATGTTCCTTTCATAAGCTTTGTAAACTCCTCATGTAGCCTTGTACTACAGCCTCTGTACACTTTGTGAGGCCCCTGTTACAGCCTCTGGATGTCCACCATGTTTATGGTACCCACACTTAGCCTTTTCTACGACAGCCTCTGGTGTTTTGCCATGTTTGTGGTATGCCCACACTTTGCAGGTGCAGCTCTCACTAAAGCCTCTACACACTTTGTACTTTGAGGTTGTGATTGAGGAGGGGTGTTGAGAATCTGCCAATCACACCCTATGTATGCCCCTTTGTATGGAACAACTAGGCTATGAAGATGCAGTTCATTCTAAGAAGAGAGACAGATCCCATAGGCACAGTGATGAAATGTGCTACCAAGCATTCCTATATAATGATGTACTTGACTATCACTTTCATATGATGATAATGCAATAGTACTTGTCTCTTTCTGTCAAGCCTCTGTGCCATTGTCAGTCCTACACAAGATTGTGTTTATGAGTTCAAGTCTCAATCTTGAAACCTAATTCACTTGTGTAACAGTTGTCTTCTTTGTCAATGTCAACATGAGTAGTATCTTCATCTTCCATCCTCCATAGCTTCCGCCTTTGCCATGCTCTAGATCCTGCATTTCTCACAACTCTCAGCCATTCTTGCCCTGCAAGAGGCCGCAGAAGATTTTGTTATTGATTTCATGAACAATGCTTACATTGCTGCCGCCCATGCTCATAGAATCACCCTTATGAATAAGGATTTCAGCATCATCAGCAGAATCAGGTATAGGTTCGATAAAGTGCTGAGGCCCTTGCCTTCCAACGATCAAAAAGCCCTTGAAATCCTTAACATTCCCCCGAAATTGTCCAGGAAAGAGAAAAAGCTAAAGGTTGAGGATGTAACTCACCTTTACTCTACAAGGGGTGCCACCCAGCAGGAGTCTTTTGAGTGAAAAAAATCAGGAGGTGTTGGAAATTGAAGACGAAGTTTACAAGAGGAAAGCCGCATCACTTGCTCCCGTCAATAGCGAGAGGATGGGCAAAGTGTATGGGCAGATACTTGTGAATGTTTCTGCGGAACCTGAGGAGGAATATCTTAGTATATCTCCCGAGGACCAGCCCATGTTGGAAAAAAGGGATGTCCAACTATTTGACTCTGTTGTTTTTTGTTGCATAAGGTAAGGCTTATATATATATATATATATTTTTTGCGTAAGTAAAGTCTTATAGGTTCAAGTATATTTTGGATGTAATTTGTATTGAATAGCTTTTGCTATTGACTGCAGGGCATTGGTCTCCTCTCTCACTCTCGATATCCGTAGAACCATATATATTGTTGATCCACTTCTCTCTGTGGAACTATTTGCAAAATCTGGTTCTAATATTTCACCATTTTTTCGTAGCTTCGAAAGTGTGACAAATTACCACATCTTTTTCCCTTATGTAGAAAGGTATTTTTCTTTTTCTGTAGAGGAAAATTTATATTCATTTGCTTTCACCCTTCTACTCACCTCTTTTATGAATTTGCAGAGGGCATTGGAGTCTCATCTACATTAATTGTCTTACAAGAGAAATTATCTTTATGAACTCTCTCAATGGTGTTCATGGTCAAGCACGAATGTATGTTGAAAGAAAATTACTTACTTTGATTTTATCTACAAAAAATATTTTGAACTTACAAAGCTTCCTTTTGCAGTGCTGGTAGACTTGTTTCTACATTTTTGGATACTACATATGAGGATCTTGCTGATCCTCAAAGGCCTTATACGTTTCTTCTACAAGAAGTTCCATTGCAAAGCGATGCGCATTCTTGTGGATGGAGAGTTATCTCAAATATTTGCAGAACAGTGGATTCAAAGTTGTTACAAATAGAAGGAGTGAATGTAAGTTAATTTCATTTGATGTTTGTGTAACCCTTATCATGATTTCTTTTCACTAACTTATAACATTTATTCTTACAGTGTAGAGACTATCCTGATTCATATGTTTGGTGGATAAGGGAGAGATGCATTGAGCTGATTCTGGACAAGGCAATCACACCATATGATCCTGACTCCCCTCTTCCTTCCAAAACTTCAATGGCCAAGGGCACAAGCAAGGGAAAGGGCAAGGGAAAGGGTAAGGACAATGGCAATGGTAAGGGCAAGGGCAAGGGCAAGGGCAAGGGCAAGGGCAAGGGCAACGGCAAAGGCAATGGGACCACTGTTGCGCAGAGTCTAAAAAAAAAGGAATGCCAATGCTTTCTCCTCTGAAATTTGATCCATCCCCTCTTAAGCCCCAAGAAAAGAGACTACCTGTAAAGGTGAAATTTTTTCAACAATCAAAGAAAGGCCCTGTGAGAAAAAATGTCTTTGAAGAAATCGATAAAGAATCAAAATAGCAAACATAAGCATACACGAGCCTTATTATTTTGGCTTTGTACATTTATATAAAATTTTTGTACCTCATGGTGTAATGAAAATTTTCACTTATAAATCGAATGTAATGTACATTTTATTTATATACATTCGAAAGGCAACTTGCTTCATGATAGCTTATGAGTTCCCACTAAAAAATATCTTAAGGACAGTCTATTAAGATAAATTCCTGCAAAGTTTTCATTCTCAAGGCTCAAAACTCACAATTGTGGGAGACAAACAACTCGTACAAGAGAAAGAGCGCTCGGCTCTTTTACCAATTGTTACGCCATTCACTTTGAACTTATATCTAGGGGATGTATTGTCTAGCAATTCCAAGGTATCCCTCACATCTTTCAGACTCCAATTGGAAGTAACATTCACCTTCTTTACTTCTTCATGCGGCAAAACGTGCACAGCAAGTTTATATGGTGTGTAATCTGTATCGAAATCCAAGGGAACCCAAATACCCAATCTTAGTTTGTATCTCCTGTAATCAAAGCCCAAAGCAAGAGTTTGGCGAGGGATACTGTAAGCCAAAGCCAAGGATTGAGGGCATGCACTGCACCTCAAGATATCACCCTTATGGTCGCACTTTCTAGATTTCCAATGCGTCCCTATAGTGTTGTCCAAATCCTCTTCCGAAAAGTTTCTACTTAGCCAGGATACCTTCGTTCTTTGTAAATTTGCTGTTTTGAAGCAAGCCACGAAGATATGGAGGGGTACAAACCATGATAAACGTATTCTTCTTGAGATCCTTCCAGCTATCATGGACTTTTTAATATCCTGAGATATTTTGAATTTGAAACTCTGCACCGTTACCTTGTCAGGAATCTCCCAGTTTAGAGATGAAAGACTTGGCAATGCCAAATCTTTGATATTCCCATACCTATCTGCTTTAGAGGGAACCACATACTGTGCATAATATATAAAAACCTTGCATTCACTAAAAAAAGACACAGTTTGATCGGCATAAATAATGTCTGCCAATACCTTATGAATGGCATGGAAAGTCCCACTTAGGCTTTCCACAGGTTGCCATTCAATACTTGTTGACAGAAAGATATCTACAATGACGAACCGTTTGTTAGAACTTGCATAAATGGAAAAGAATTATATACGTTATTCAACTAATAACTTACAATGTGTTTGTTGGGGAACACGTTCGTTTGGAGGCAAGTGCATATCCTTGGCCATGTAAACATGTTGCACCTTGACAAACCAGCCTTCGGGCATAATTTTGAAGGCAATGATACGCCCCTTCCAGTGATGTTTTATATCATCTCATTTTCTTCTTTTCACCTTATGAGAGCCCTTGCAAGATGGCAGCATGGTAACCCAATCGTTTACAGCAAAGGATTTGGGCTCAAAATTTCCATCTGCTCCCTGGCTATAGACTATGCAAGAGTGTATTAAACGAGAAGGGCGCCTGGAGGAAGCCATGAAAAGAATGAAAGCGCAGAGAAAGAAGCTCAAAGAGGGGTGAATGAACTAAAACGTAGCAGGGGTTTTGGCTAAAAAAGAAGAGAGAATCATGAAATGGACTCTACTATCTCTAAAAAAGAGAAGACAAGAATACCATATTCTTGCACACGTGGCGAACTCTCTTTGGCCCTTTCTTTAATCCCATGATTAACAAAAGTGCATTTTTTGAAGCGTTTTTGGCCCTAATGAAT
Organism: Lygodium microphyllum; assembly: GCF_053477565.2. Lineage (NCBI taxonomy): Eukaryota > Viridiplantae > Streptophyta > Polypodiopsida > Schizaeales > Lygodiaceae > Lygodium > Lygodium microphyllum. Next base: position 35,208,762 of record NC_141154.1, on the reverse strand, counting down.
AAATGACAACTGGCCCATCTGTAGGCTGATGCATATCATAAAGTAGCTTATGCAACCAAGCTACCCCACATGCAGCCATTGTTGCACCCCTGTACTCAGCCTCTGTGCTCGACAAGGCAACTGTAGGCTGTTTCTTGCTGCTCCAAGTGACTGCAGCACTCCCAAAAGAGAACACATATCCACTGGTAGATCGTCTATCAGAAATACTACCAGCCCAATCAGCATCAGTGTATCCATGCAACTGTATCTGAACCCCAGTCTCATAAAATAGTCCATATTGCAATGTGGACTTCACATACTTGAGTATGCGTCTAGCCGCATCCAAATGCGATTTCCTTGGAGCCTACATAAACTGACTTACCAATCCAACATCATAGCTCAAATCTGGCCTGGTAATAGTCATATAAATCAAACTTCCTACTATGCTTCTGTACATAGTAGGGTCTTCCAGAAGCTCACATGCATTTGCGCTCAGCTTCACATTCTGCTCCAAAGGAACTGAAATAGGCTTACAGCCTGTCATCCCATATTTGGACAGCATGTCCAATCCATACTGCCTTTGCAAGAGCCGTATCCCACTTGGTGATCTAATCACCTCAATGCCTAAGAAATAACGCAGCTCTCCCAAATCCTTCATCTCAAACTTCTGCTTCAATAGCATTTTCACATGAAGGATATCTTCATCACTGTCACCTGTCATAATCAAATCATCAACATAAATGACAAGTAGCATAATAGCTTTCTCTGTTTTTCTCACATAAAGTGAGAAATCTGCCTTGGAAATTTGAAAGCCAATAGTGACAAAATACTGTCCTATCTTGTCAAGCCATGCTCTAGGTGCTTGCTTCAAGCCATACAAGGCTTTCTTCAACCTACAAACAAACTCAGGATGAACAGCATGCACATAACCTGGTGGTTGCTCCATATATACCTCTTCTTGCAAATCACCATGCAAGAAGACATTCTTTACATCCATCTGATGTAAAGACCATTCCTTTGATGCAGCCATAGCAATGACTGTTCTTACGGTTGCCATCCTTACAACCGGACTGAATGTTTCTTCATAATCAATGCCATATGTTTGTGCATACCCCTTGACTACTAATCTTGCCTTGTATCTGTTCACAGAACCATCTGCATTGTGCTTCACCTTATAAACCCACTTACAACCAATTGCATTCTTATCTTTACACAAAGGTACCAATTTCCATGTAGCATTTGCTTCCAAGGCATCCATTTCTTCATCCATGGCTTTCTCCCATTTTTCTTTTCCCATGGCTTGCTCAAAAGAAGTGGGTTCTAGTTCCTGTATCACTTTGACCATATATGCATAGTGAATGGCTGTAAATCCATCATATTTCAGCCTATCCACAGGATACCTAGCTCTAGTAGACCTGCGCAAAGTAGGTTCACTCCCAAGTGCTCTCAAAACATCCCTGGTCTTCCTTACTCCAGGTGTAACAATAGAAGGAATACCCAACTCATCATCAATGCTCTGTTCTGAGCCACTGGATTCACCATCCACATAAGAGTGACCTGCATTCACATCAAACATGGGCTAATCTACCTTCTCTTTTCCTTTTCGTGATACCTGCATACCACTATCTGCATTGCTTTGAGAAGATTCTCCTGATCTCAATTTGCATGTCCATGGCGAAGAATGTGAACCACTGCTAGAGGACGCTCCAGGTCCACTAATATCTTGTGACTGCTGCTGTGAATTCTGTGCAGCATTACCATTTTGTGTATCTACATTATCAATCACATTTACTGGTTTATACCAGCTACTTATCTCATCAAAAACAACATCTCTGCTCACTGTAAACTTACGAGTAGAAGGGTTATAGCATCTATACCCTTTCTGCTCTGCAGAGAGTAACCAATAAAGATGCACTTCTCAGCTTTTGGATCCAACTTGGATCTCAACTCATCTGGCACATGAACATAGGCAATGCAACAAAAAATTCTCAAATGAGAAATATCTGGTTTCGTACCAGTATACCTCTCCTCTGGAGTCACGCCATGTATTGCTGCAGTGGGAGTCCTGTTCATTATGTAGAATGCTGTAGCAACTGCCTCAGCCCAGTAAAAATCTGGCAGGTCTTTTTCATTGAGCATGGCACGAGATACCTCTCCAATATGCCTGTTTTTTCTTTCTGCAATTCCATTTTGTTGTGGGGTATGACTAAATGAATATTGTTGCTTTATGCCATACTCCTGTAAGAACCGTGCAAACTCATTTGAGAGGTACTCTCCCCCTCCATCTAACCTTAGGCATTTTATTTGTAGGCCTGTTTCTTTTTCAACCATAGCTTTAAGAGTTTTGAAATACCCAAAAACTTCACTTTTCTTTTTCATAAAATACACCCAAAATTTTCTTCTATAGTCATCAATAAAAGTGACAAAATAATGATAGCCTCCAAGAGATGCAGCTTTAGTAGTCCACACATCAGAGTGGATTAATTCCAATGGCTTCTTACTCTCTTGAACATGTCTAGGAAATGGTTTCCTTGCCTGTTTTCCAAATTGACACGCTTCACATATCTTATGCATTTCTGCAACCTTGAATTTAGGCAATCCTGCAACAATATTTTGGGCTTGCATTGATTTAAGTCGCTGTACATTAACATGACCAATGCGTTTATGCTAGATATCAATATCTGCAACTACACTAGTCCCGTGTGCAAACATTGCTGTACTCAATTCAGGCATGTCTGCTTCCAACGTAAACATTCTGCCTTTCTTCTTTCCTTTTGCTATCAAGCGATCTTTATTTTTCATATCCTCAACAAAGCATCCATGATAATTAAATCTGACCTGCAAGCCCTGCTCAACCATTTGACCAACAGAAACCAGGTTCTTGGTGATATTCGGGACATGAAATACATTTGACAGGTATTTCTTTTTCCCATCTTGCATAGACAAAGGAATTTTTTCAATCTACACAATAGGATGTGCAGTATCATCACCAGTCTCCACAAATCCTGGTTTTTCCATTTTCCTTATATCCTGCATCCATTCTGTATAACCTGTCATATGGTTTGATGCACCTGAGTCAACATACCACACATCGTTGCTTTCTTCTGCACTTGTCACGGAATTGGTCATGTGCTGCACCATAAACAAATGCTCATTTCTGTCATCACCCTGTCTACTAGAAGATGCATAATTCAATTGTTGCAATTTTCCATTCATGATGTCATTCTGCTTTTTATAGCAGTCTTTAGCCATATGACCCATTTTACCACAGTAGTAGCATTCAACATTGCTGTTTGCATTTTGGCCTCTTTGCCATCCACCACGACCTCTTTGGCTCCCCCTGCGTATAGAGTTACCACGTCCTCCTCAATAGGACTGGTTTTCTTGAGTTTGCTGCATATTCTGATTTCTACCAGGGCCTCCAGATCGGCCTCCTCTGTTGAGATATCGAGCTCCACTCGTGATATGCTGATGGACCTAAAAACGGGCCGGCACTGGCTCATGCACTAGCCGGGCCTCGTCACTACGCACAAGACAACCCCTCGGCCTCGCGGCCAGGAGCGTCTATCAAAATCTCTGCCTTCCTAAACATTGCGTTTGTAATACGTTGTAGTCCAACTGATCCTAACCCAATATTACTCCTCAGAGGGAGTCCCTTTCACATAGCCAAATATGCTTGAATCACATACACATAGGGTTCCTCCTACGGCTGAATGCCGTCAACCCTCTGCGACTCTCCTACACCTTGGGGATTGGCCCCTCGATGCGTCGCTCAACATTTAGACATTTCGCACAAAAGTTGCTCAAGGTACCAAATAAGCGTGTCCAGGAATGTACCATTGTCCTTACTTCTCTTTCCCCTAGACCCCACGACTAGCCTACAACATGGGTACCTCACTGCCTCTTATCGTAGGTTAGGTTCCAATAAACCAATTGCAATGCATTTCCAGGAGCTGGTCACTGATATTTTCTAAATTCTTTTCATGCTCTATGCATTTGGTGGATGCCTAGTGCTCAAACATTTAGCAAAACAGTATCGTGCACAAGTGTAAAAACATTCTTTTAATGCTTTCCAACTACCGTTCGTGCTTTGTTGCATGGGCCTAGCACCGAGGTGATCCTCGTGCTACTAAGCTCTTAATTTTAATTATCATCCGTCCTAAATGCTATGCATAGAAATCAGCAACTTTCCCATCATCTCACACGGCATTTAGACATATTTCAACTCCTCTACCCTTCCCCGTTTAAATATTGCATCGTTGGATAGATTTATAGGGTATTTTACCATCATTTTATGTGGAAAAAACGGAAAAAGACACACTAGAACAAAAAGGTGGGGTTGAACTGAGGCAAATCCTCATGCTTCAGTCCCCACAAACATTCACAAACATTGCTCTTATTTATCCTTATCTTTCGAAATCCAAAATGTATTTTTCCCCTATTTTTAAGGATTTTTTCACCCTTTTCTTGTATTTTCCCTTATTTTTCTGCATTATTTAATTACTGAAAATTCAAAACAGGTTATGGGCTGTGGCCCTTAGTTCCTTCTTGCAGAAAAATGAAAGTTTAGTTGGTGTTCCTATTCACTTTCCCATTTTTATACCAAAAAACCATCATTTTCCCTTGATTTTTCATGTTTTACGTGTTTTAATGTATTATTTTGAACCACAAGATGCATATCTTTCTGATTTTTTGATTATGACCAGCAAGAACTCATAGAAAACAGCAACATGAACAATTTTTAGCCCACATGAACAACATTTCATCAATCCAAAGCCATAAAATCTCAAATTTCCTTTGAAAATTTTGAATTACCGCTTATTTGCGTGTTTCGGGTTTCATGTCCATGGCTGCAAATCTGAAAATCAGCAGCACTTCATATCCAGCACAATCACCAATCACCATTTCCAGCCCGTGGAGCAATCCGATCCATGCCGGACAAGCCTCCACCATTCTTTCTTCTTCCTTCTTCTTCCCACATGAACTTGCCTTTAGAAGAGAGAGAGGGAGGAGAGAGAAAGACTGATTTTCTCTCTCCCTCTACAGGCTGCCATTGAATGCGTGGAGCGGAGCGATACAGAGCGTAGAAAGGATGTAGTGGCTTGCAGTGCTTGATTTCCTGGCTTGCTTTGCAGCCATCAACTCGATTTGGGAGGGAGGCGCGTTTTTCGGCGGCTGAAAACAGCCGCCGCCCCCCCTGCATCACGTTTTTTTTTGAGGGGGGGGGTGCCAAAGGTCACCCCCCTCTATCCCCACCTTTTGATATTTCCAACTTTGGCCCCCTTTTTGGGCACCCCGGCCAGTTTTTGGGCTACTTCCTCATACAGACTCCGATTGACGTGATGTAAATTTCTGGGCGTCCCTCTCGGCATCCCGGACAGGCCTGCAGCTCCCACATCCTGTCCTGATTGACAGAAAAATTACTAAAAATCCAGACGGGTCACTTGGGCGCCCGTCGACTGCTTATGCTTAAAATCGTCCTAGATCGAGCCGCCGCCTTTGACGGTGAATATTTTTTCCTTGATATTCATAATTTTTAGCTATTTTTAAGCACTTCCCGTCACCTAAATTCCGCTCTCATATGCCAGGGTGACCGTTGTGCATTTATGTCACCGACTTGTCAGTTGCAGATGCGGTTGGTACACCGCCCATGAATAATAGCTAGATGACAGCTATCCTTATCTACTCTAGTTCGTGGCTCAGTTAGTATGCCACCTCAGTTAGTTGAGTTTGGTTTGAGACCCATATATAGGCCTCTTCTATTTCTTTTGTACTACAGTTATTTTTGGCTTACACAACTAAGAAGAGGAAAGCTGTTTTCAGCCTCCACCCATGTGTGTATTCCCCCATTGTGCAAGCAAGAAAGCTACAAGTGAGACTCCTTCCTTCTCTCCCACAATCTTGACATGGTATCAGAGCCTTGTTCGTAGTAAGGAGCTCAAGAAAGCAAGCCAAGTTCGCGGTGTTCTAGTAAGAGGACCAGTGTTGCTTTCATTCTTCTGTTTTGGGAGCAAGTCTCTGCAGGTAGCACAGCCGAAAAGTGCAAGAGTGCATTGTCTCAGGTTGAGACGCCCTTCGCGGTGAAGCAAGCGGGCAGTATATGCTGCGGGTAAGGGCTTTGGCCCTTGGTGACCCTATTTTTTTGATTTGAGGCCATTTCGGGGCCTGTTTTGGAGGCGTAAGTTTTCTGCACGCACTCAAGAGAAGGCCCAGTTTTATGCTGTGCGACCACTATTCTACAGGTCAGTGAAAAGTTACTGTAGAAATTGCATCGTATGCCTGTGCGCAGAGACATTGGGAGTTACAGAATCATCCTTGTTGCCTGTTGATGCAAAATCGTCACTAGGAAGTGACTGTGTGGTCAAATACCACTTTTGTCAGTTTTGCAGATTTGCCCTTGTGAGACTGAAGCTGTGTTCTTTGCAGTGACAGAATTTTTTGCAGTGTTCTATAATGTGGTCTGATTCTCTTTCACAGATTGTCACTGAAAAGCTTGACAAGAACAACTTTCAAGCATGGAAGTTCAGAATGACGAATCTCCTTATGGGAAAAGGATATTGGGAATTTGTTGCAGGAAATGAAGAAGAACCAGTTCTTCCTGATATTCCCAATCAATAGCAAATGCAGGCATTTAAAGCATGGCATGAGAGAGCCAGGAAAGTTATGTATTGGCTGTCTATCAGCATTTCAGACTTTATGATTGTACATAATCAAGATGCAAGTACACCAAAGGAGGCATGGGATACTTTGTCAAGAATGTATAGCACAAATACGCAAGCCAAGAAAATGCAGCTCAAGCAAGAGTTGCATAATGTGCAAAGAGAAAATATGAGCATCAATGACTACCACATGAAGGTGAAGAAGATTGCAGATGCACTTGCTTCCATTGGGTCGCCAGTGGAAGATGATGATTTAGTTTCTGTGACCTTGAATGGTATAGGAAAGGATTATGCACAGTTCCGAACATCCATTTCCGTCCGTGAAAGATTTCTTGATTTTGAGGAGTTGATTGCTCTTCTAATTTCTGAGGAGCAGAGAAATGGTGGTGCATCTTCTTCAGGAGGAACTTCAAAAGAAGCTGTCTTCTACTCAAATGTTGGAAGAGGTAGAGGCAGAGGTAGAGGATGCCGATCTGGAGGCTGTGGTAGAAATCAGAATATGCAGCAAACTCAAGAAAACCAGTCCTATGGAGGAGGACGTGGTAACTCTAGAGGCAGGGGGAGCCAAAGAGGTCGTGGTGGATGGCAAAGAGGCCAAAATGCAAACAACAATGTTGAATGCTACTACTGTGGTAAAATGGGTCATATGGCTAAGGACTGCTATGAAAAGCAGAATGACATCATGAATGGAAAATTGCAACAAGGGAATTATACATCTTCTAATAGACAGGGTGATGATAGAAATGAGCATTTTTTTATGGTGCAGTATATGACCAATTCTCTGACAAGTGCAGAAGAAAGAAATGATGTGTGGTATGTTGACTCAGGTGCATCAAACCACATTCATGCAGAATGGATGCAGGATGCAAGGAAAATGGAAAAACTAGGATTTGTGGAGACTGGTGATGATACTGCACATCCTATTGTGCATATTGGAAAAATTCCTTTGTCTATGTAGGATGGGAAAAAGAAATACCTGTCGGATGTATTTCATGTCTCGAATATCACCAAGAACCTAGTTTCTGTTGGTCAAATGGTTGAGCAGGGCTTGCAGGTTAGATTTAACTCTCATGGATGCTTTGTTGAGGATATGAAAAATAAAGGTCGCTTGATAGCAAAAGGAAAGAAGAAGGGCAAAATGTTTACGTTGGATGCAGATATGTCTGAATTGAGTGCAGCAATGTTTGCACATGGGACCGGTGTAGTTGCAGATATTGATATCTGGCATAAACGCATTGGTCATGTTAATGTACAGTGACTTAAATCAATGCAGGCCCAAAATATTGTTGCAGAATTGCCTAAATTCAAGGTTGCAGAAATGCATAAGGTATGTGAAGCCTGCCAATTTGGAAAACAGGCAAGGAAACCATTTCCTAGACATGTTCAAGAGAGTAAGAAGCCATTGGAATTAATCCACTCTGATGTGTGGACTACTAAAGCTGTATCTCTTGGAGGCTGTCATTATTTTGTCACTTTTATTGATGACTATAGCAGAAAAGTTTGGGTGTACTTTATGAAAAAGAAAAGTGAAGTTTTTGGGCATTTCAAAACTCTTAAAGCTATGGTTGAAAAAGAAACAGGCCTGCAAATAAAATGCCTAAGGTCAGATGGAGGGGGAGATTATCTCTCAAATGAGTTTGCAAGGTTCTTGCAGGAGCATGGCATAAAGCAGCAATATTCATGCAGTCATACCCCACAACAAAATGGAATTGCAGAAAGAAAAAACAAGCATATTGGAGAGGTATCTCGTGCCATGCTCAATGAAAAAGACCTGCCAGATTTTTATTGGGCTGAGACAGTTGCTACAGCAGTCTACATAATGAACAGGACTCCCACTGCAGCAATACATGGCATGACTCCAGAGGAGAGGTATACTAGTAGGAAACCAGATATTTCTCATTTGAAATTTTTTTGTTGCATTGCTTATGTTCATGTGTCAGATGAGTTGAGATCCAAGTTGGATCCAAAAGCTGAGAAGTGCATCTTTATTGGTTACTCTTTGCAGCAGAAAGGGTATAGATGCTATAACCCTTCTACTCGTAAGTTTACAGTGAGCAGAGATGTTGTTTTTGATGAGATGAGTAGTTGGTATAAACCAGTAAATGTGATTGATAATGCAGATGCACAAAATGGTAATGCTGCACAAAATTCACAGCAGCAGTCACAAGATATTAGTGGACCTGGAGCGTCCTCTAGCAGTGGTTCACATTCTTCGCCATGGACATGCAGATTGAGATCAGGAGAATCTTCTCAAAGCAATGTAGATAGTGGTATGCAGGTATCATGAAAAGGAAAAGAGAAGGTAGATCAGCCCATGCTTGATGTGAATGCACGTCACTCTTATGTGGATGGTGAATCCTGTGGCTCAGAACAGAGCATTGATGATGAGTTGGGTATTCTTTCTATTGTTACACCTGGAGTAAGGAAGACCAGGGATGTTTTGAGAGCACCTGGGAGTGAACCTACTTTGCGCAGGTCTACGAGAGCTAGGTATCCTGTGGATAGGCTGAAATATGATGGATTTACAGCCATTCACTATGCATATATGGTCAAAGTGATACAGGAACCAGAACCCACTTCTTTTGAGCAAGCCATGGGAAAAGAAAAATGGGAGAAAGCCATGGATGAAGAAATGGATGCCTTGGAAGCAAATGCTACATGGGAATTGGTACCTTTGCCTAAAGGTAAGAATGTAATTGGCTGTAAGTGGGTTTATAAGGTGAAGCACAATGCAGATGGTTCTGTGAACAGATACAAGGCAAGATTAGTAGTCAAGGGGTATGCACAAACATATGGCATTGATTATGAAGAAACATTCAGTCCGGTTGCAAGGATGGCAACCGTAAGAGCAATCATTGCTATGGCTGCATCAAAGGAATGGTCTTTACATCAGATGGATGTAAAGAATGCCTTCTTGCATGGTGATTTGCAAGAAGAGGTATATATGGAGCAGCCACCAGGTTATGTGCATGCTGTTCATCTTGAGTTTATTTGTAGGTTGAAGAAAGCATTGTATGGCTTGAAGCAAGCACCTAGAGCATGGTCTGACAAGATAGGACAGTATCTTGTCACTATTGGCTTTCAGATTTCCAAGGCAGATTTCTCACTTTATGTGAGAAAAACAGAGAAAGGTATTATGCTGCTTGTCATTTATGTTGATGATTTGACTATCACAGGTGATAGTGATGAAGATATCCTTCATGTGAAAATGCTATTGAAGCAGAAGTTTGAGATGAAGGATTTGGGAGAGCTACGTTATTTCTTGGGCATTGAGGTGATTAGATCACCAAGTGGGATATGGCTCTTACAGAGGCAGTATAGATTGGACATGCTGTCCAAATATGGGATGACAGGCTGTAAGCCTATTTCAGTTCCTTTGGAGCAGAATGTGAAGCTGAGCGCAGATGCAGGTGAGCTTCTAGAAGACCCTACTATGTACAGACGCATAGTAGGAAGTTTGATTTATATGACTATTACCAGGCTAGATTTGAGCTATGCTGTTGGATTGGTAAGTCAGTTTATGCAGGCTCCAAGGATACCGCATTTAGATGCGGCTAGATGCATACTCAGGTATATGAAGTCCACATTGTAGTATGGACTACTTTATGAGACTGGGGTTCAGATACAGTTGTATGGATACACTGATGCTGATTGGGCTGGTAGTATTTTTGATAGACGATCTACTAGTGGATATGTGTTCCCTTTTGGGAGTGCTGCAGTCACTTGGAGCAGCAAGAAACAGCCTACAGTTGCCTTGTCAAGCACGGAGGCTGAGTACAGGGGTGCAGCAATGGCTGCATGTGAGGTAGCTTGGTTGCATAAGCTACTTTATGATATGCATCAGCCTACAGATGGGCCTGTTATCATTTATTGTGACAACATGAGCAGTATACACTTGGCAAATAACCCAGTCTATCATGCTAGAACAAAGCACATTGAGGTGCATTATCACTATGTGCGGGAGAGGGTTTTACTAGGTCTTATTGATCTAGTTCATGTCAGCACAGAGGATCAGGTAGCTGACATATTTACGAAGGTATTGGGCGCAGAGAAGCTGCACAAGTTCAGAGACCTGCTTGGTGTGCAGGAATTGGGATTGAGCTCGGGGGGAGTGTTGAGATATCGAGCTCCACTCGTGATATGCCAGGGTGGCCGTTGTGCATTTATGTCACCGACTTGTCAGTTGTTGCAGATGTGGTTGGTACACCGCCCATGAATAATAGCTAGATGACAGCTATCCTTATCTACTCTAGTTCGTGGCTCAGTTAGTATGCCACCTTAGTTAGTTGAGTTTGGTTTGAGACCCATATATAGGGTTCTTCTATTTCTTTTGTACTTGAGTTCTTTTTGGCTTACACAACTAAGAAGAGGAAAACTGTTTTCAGTCTCCACCCGTGTGTGTATTCCCCCATTGTGCAAGCAAGAAAGCTACAAGTGAGACTCCTTCCTTCTCTCCCACAATCTTGACATCCTCTATCTCTTCCAGCATTTGAGTAGAAGACAGCTTCTTTTGAAGTTCCTCCTGAAGAATATGCACCACCATTTCTCTGCTCCTCAGAAATTAGAAGAGCAATCAACTCCTTAAAATCAGGAAATCTTTCACGGACGGAAATGGATGTTCGGAACTGTGCATAATCCTTTCCTAGACCATTCAAGGTCACAGAAACTAAATCATCATCTTCCATTGGCGACCCAATGGAAGCAAGTGCATCTGTAATCTTCTTCACCTTCATGTGGTAGTCATTGATGCTCATACTTTCTCTTTGCACATTGTGCAACTCTTGCTTGAGCTGCATTTTCCTGGCTTGCATATTTGTGCTATACATTTTTGACAAAGTATCCCATGCCTCCTTTGGCGTACTTGCATCTTGAATATGCACAATCATAGAGTCTGAAATGCTGATAGACAACCAGTACATAAATTTCATGGCTCTCTCATGCCATGCTTTAAATGCCTGCATTTGCTATTGATTGGGAACATTAGGAAGAACTGGTTCTTCTTCATTTCCTGCAACAAATTCCCAATATCCTTTTCCCATAAGGGAATTCGTCATTCTGAACTTCCATGCTTGGAAGTTCTTGTCAAGCTTTTTACTGACAATCTGTGAAAGAGAATCAGATGCCATTACAGAACACTGCAAAAAATTCTGTCACTACAAAGAACGCAGCTTCAACCTCACAAGGGCAAATCTGCAAAACTGACGAAAGTGGTATTTGACCACACAGTCACTTCCTAGTGACGATTTTGCATCAACAGGCAACAAGGATGATTCTGTAACTCCCAATGTCTCTGCACACAGGCATATGATGCAATTTCTACAGTAACTTTTCACCGACCTATAGAACAGTGGTTGCATAGCATAAAATAGGGCCTTTTCCTGAGTGCGTGCAAAAAACTTCCGACTCCAAAACAGGCCCCGAAATGGCCTCAAATAAAAAAAACAAAGCAACCAAGGGCTAAAGCCCTGCCCGTAGCATATACTGCCCTCTTGCTACACCGCGAAGGGCATTTCAATCTGAGACAATGCACTCTTGCGCTTTCCGGCTGTGCTACCTGTAGAGACTTGCTCCCAAAACAGAAAAATGAAAGCAACACTAGTCCTCTTACCAGAACACCGCGAACTTGGTTTGCTTTCTTGAGCTCCTTACCACGAACAAGGCTCTGATACCATGTCAAGATTGTGGGAGAGAAGGAAGGAGTCTCACTTGTAGCTTTTTTGCTTGCACAATGGGGGAATACACACAAAGGTGGAGGCTGAAAACAGTTTTCCTCTTCTTAGTTATGTAAGCCAAAAAGAACTCGAGTACATAGAAATAGAAGAACCCTATATATGGCTCTCAAACCAAACTCAACTAACTAAGGTGGCATACTAACTGAGCCACGAACTAGAGTAGATAAGGATAGCTGTCATCTAGCTATTATTCATGGGCGGTGTACCAACCGCATCTGCAAGTGACAAGTCGGTGACATAAATGCACAACGGTCACCCTGGCATATCACGAGTGGAGCTCGATATCTCAAGAAGATGGGCATAGGCTAAAGATATAGGTCAAGTAGAAGGGAATGGAAAAGAGAACCTTGCCACAATGGCCGGTCATGTAAAAAAGGGGATGGGTGCCCATGGGATTCTAGGGCATGTATATAAAGTGCAAAAGTGAATGAGAGGTCATTCTTTGGTGTGTGGCAACAAGAGACTCTTCTTCTTCTCTTCTTCTCTTCTCTTTGCTTGCTTGTGTGTGCTTGAGAGAGGGATTGTGAGAGTGTGAGGGATCAAGGAGGTGAAGCTCTCCACTATCTCCTCTCTTCTTCTTCTTCTCTTCTCTTCTCTTGTCTTGCATGCAGCTATGGAGGATGGAGCTTGGAGGTTGAGGCTTGAGGATGCTTGAGCTTGCATCATGAGTCATGGGGCTACTTGTGTGCTTGAGGGAGGAGGCAACTCATTCATGTCAAAAGACGCGGGATCTAGAGCATGGCAGAAGCTATGGTGGATGGAAGATGAAGATTAAGCTCACGATGACATAGACAGAGACTTGACCTGTTACACAAGTGAATTAGGTTCCAAGATTGAGACTTGGACTCATAAACACAATCTTGTGTATAATACTGACAATGACCAAGACACTAACTGAAAGAGGAAAGCATCATGATATTGCATTTATCATATACGAAAAATGATAGTCAAGTACAATGCTTTATAGTTTCTGGATAGGTAACAGTCTCCCTCTCTATGCATGTGGGATTTAGTCTGTCTACATGTCCTAAGCTCAGAACTGCCTCATACAAAGATGTTGAGTTAGGTGTGATTACAAACATCTCAACGCCCCTCCTCAATTACAACCAGAAGTACAAATGGAGGAAGAATGAAGCAAAGAAAGAAGCCTTTTTTTATTGCTACTGCTTGAGGTCTTCAAGACTTCAAAAAAATCTTCCAAATATCCCAAATCTTTGTTGAAACCTTCAAATTTAGTGCAATTAGGGTAACATTTGAGTGGCAAGGGAGAGAAAAGGAAGAAATACTTGAGCTTTAGCTCAATAGGCTATGGAGTCTCTACAATTAGGGTTTTGACCCGACTGGTTTTTGATCAATGCAGCTCGTATACACAGCTATAGTGCAAATGGTTTGGTGGGGAGTAAGCTTACAAGGTAGGCTTCAATTTCCCTAAGACCGTAGGGTAGATCTCGGCATCTGCTGGCCGCTCCAACTATATGACCATGACAGGGCACAAATCTGACAACGATGTTGAATTTTCGAAATGCTGGACATATGGATCAGTAATGTCGTACTGTAATGTGGTATACATGGAGGTGCCCTAATTAGGAGAATAGATCCCTAGAAGAAGGTAATTTAAGATATGGCTTCTGGAGAGATATCCAAGTACTCCAAGTGAGCAGGGTCTTGTCTGACTATGGCAGCCATTGAAGCTTCACTGAAGGTAGAGTGAGAATAGAGCTAGAAGTGAAGCCATGAGCTGACCAGAAGTGAAGATGAGCTGAGTTCAGCTAGGCCATGCCTGACACGGTTCTGATACCATGTCAAAAGGCATGGGATCTAGAGCATGGCAAAAGATATGGTGGATAAAAGATGAAGATTAAGTTCATGATGACATAGACAAAGACTTGACCTGTTACACAAGTGAATTAGGTTCCAAGATTGGGACTTGGAATCATAAACACAATCTTGTGTATAAGACTGACAATGACCAAGACACTAATTGAAAGAGGAAAGCATCATGATATTCCATTCATCATATATGAAAAAATGATAGTCAAGTACAATGATTTATAGTTGCTGGATAGGTAGCAGTCTCCCTCTCTGTGCGCCTATGGGATTTAGTCTACCTGCACGTCCTAAGCCAAAACTGCCTCATACAAAGAGGCTGAGTTAGGTGTGATTGCAAACATCTCAGTAGGATTGAAGACACGACAGCTAACTGAGAGACAGCCATAGGTGCTCGCTTGAAACACTTGAACAATAAGCCATCCATGGGTCTTGGCGATTGAGCATGAGCTCACCTCTACATTTTGGTTCTATTTTCGGAACCAACGGATTCAAGCTTGAGCATTGTGCACCTCAAATCGAGCATCAAAGTAAGGGTTTCATCCCTAAACCGAAGCTTGAGATAGGTAGGATGTTTTGGGTTTTTAATCTTCACAAAAAAGTAAGTATTTTGGTTATTTTGGTGGTTTGATGATTAGAATAGTAGGAGAAATCAATTCAGTACTTTGTTTTTTATTCTTGTTACATTTAGAGTAGGTTAGGATTAAGAAATCGGATTGGAAAAGCATGGGGTTTGCTGTTGTAAAATAGGCCCAAATAGGGCACAAATAAAGAAAAACGAGGAAAAAAGAGTGCTCAAGGGGATTAAGGTCAACAAGTGTGATTATGAATGGCAAGACCTTTGTTGGGAAGGGGTTTAATAGCCAATACGCCAAGGGAGAGCTCATTTGACACCCTAATTGAGAGAGAGAGAGAGAGAGAGAGAGAGAGAGAGAGAGAGAGAGAGAGAGAGAGAGAGAGAGAGAGAGAGAGAGAGAGAGAGAGAGAGAGAGAGAGAGAGAGAGAGAGAGAGAGAGAGAGAGAGAGAGAGAGAGAGAGAGAGAGAGAGAGAGAGAGAGAGAGAGATCCATTGCATGGATTCGCTTTGATCTTGCCACCAACGAGTTTGTTGCCTGCTACAGGTATATCCAAACCTTCTCTTAAATCCATGGACGTGATCTGGAAGTGCTCGATGATTATAAAGCCTTGAGTCACTCGATTTGTTTTGCCATTTCGGTAAAAATGCTTTGTGTTTGGCCCATTCGAGAGCTGCTCAATTTTGGGCCAAGCCTCAGAATCGGCCCTTGGCCACTTGTCTTTGGTCTACTCATCTCGGCCTATTCGGCCTTGCTCACTCAGACGCACAACCACTCAGCCCACTTGGGCAGAATCTCACATTCAAACACATTAGGTACTGGGCCTGGTTCCCAATTTGGCTTGCTTGATTCAGCCGGCCACTCGGCCCTCGGACACAACATCCACTCAGTCCTTAGACACAACACCCACCCTCGGACATTTGGCTTGTCCGAGTTATATACTCGCCCCCTTGTAAATCAGACTTGTTGGGCTGAATTTGATTTTTTCCAAAATTTTTAAATTCTAGACCAAACCCACCTAGACCCTAGTCGTACGAACCTCCAAAGGGCCATACAGACACTTGAAATACCTTTCTGGTGCGAGGAATAGAAGAATTAGCAAGATGCAGATGTAGAGGCGACGCTAGTCTTGACAAAGCGAAAGGCATAGTGAAAACCCTATAAACTGGCGAGGACGACATACAAGCCTATCAGGTCAAACCCAGGAACAAGAGTGAAATAGCCGCTTAGACACTTTGTCTTCTCACTCACTCTAATTTCCAACACTTGAAACACACTTAAGAAAAGCTAAAAGCTTGATTGCACACAATGCACGGAAAAGAGTACACATACACCCACACACAGAGTGAAGGTAAGTTGAGGATTGTTTGTAATTAACAAGAAACTCACTCAGATATAAAAACTTGAAAGAACCCACCAGTAAGAGAAGATCCCAAGACATAGATGGGTGATCGAATGCCCAAGCATAGGACCAACCTCAAGGATATGGATTAAACCAATCTCATCAACTTGATCAACGACTTGGCATAATGGGAAATATTGGACATGGAAGAGGGTAGCTCCGATCGTAAATGCAATGAAGAACTTGATCCAGGAGACTTTCATGAGGCAATCCAACAATTAATGAGCAAGTATGATGCTCAAACCCGGTTAGAACATCGTGGCAAACCTACAGTAGAGGACATCATAGAGGACCCTGAGAAGGAGAGGAAACTAGCATGCCAAGCTCTGCAAGGCATAGTTTCTTACAACCACGATCAGCAGACTAGGAGCTTACGCCAGAGCATGGAAATGCAAGATATCCAAAGAGTGATAGCCCTAACAAGCAGAAATCGAATAGAGAAGGAGAGAGCGCTAGAAGGAGACCTCACGCTGAGCGAGCTACTGCAAAGCGATTGATAGATAACATGGCAATGGAGCAAAGTGTTGCAGCATTAGCAATATCACTACTGGCAGGGTGAGTTAGCCGAGGCTCTAAGATCCAATCAAAAATTCCCATAGTAGCAAAGTAGCTCGACAAATACCAGCCAAACAACTATCCGCATAGCTTTGTAGAGTAGTTCAAGTAGGTCTGTGAGGCCAACGGCCTCACTGATCTCACTCAACGCTCGCAAGCCTTTTGTCCTTATGCTTAGATGATAAGGGTAGGAGACCTGGCACATGAGTTTAGATGCTGCTGAGTGAGCCAATTTCAATGGCTTGAAAAATCTCTTCATTAAGAGATTCTCCAAACCAGGATACTCCGATAACTTGCTAGTGCGACTCATGAATGTCAAGTAGAGAGAGAAAGAGGACATCCGAGATTACGTGACCCATGTAAGGAGCCTCTTGAAGAGAATCCCTATGGGTGAGAGACCAACCAAAAGATCAGTATCCATAGTATTCATTAACGGAATACAAAGAAAAGAGCTCTACAAAGCCTTGGCAGGCAACTCGAGCCTGCAGCGAGATGCACTGGCAAGGGTCTTTGAGGAAGCTATTAGAGTGGATGACTAGCTCAAGGAGAGAAGCTCCAAAAGCTCGAATCAATAAGACTTTAGTGCTAGAAATTTCGAGAGAGCTTCAACGCCAACAACCGAGAGATCAAGCCCAAGTGCTCAGAATAAAGGGAAGAGCTCTGATTCATGACAAGAGCTAGCGAAGATGAAGATGGACATAGCCAAATTGCAAGAGATGATGAGACGACCAACGCACCCACACATCCAATGCATTCATTGTGGTGGAAACCACCTACTAGCTGAGTGTCATGACCTTGTGCTAATTGTGGTAGGTTCGGCCATGACACCATGCATTGTTGATTACTTCAAAGACTCGCATATGCGCAGCCTTATGGTCAACCCTACCTTGCGAATAGGCCGCCAAACTTCTTTGGAAGGGGAGCCCCATCTCCCCTCCCAACACCTAATGACACTAAGCTGGCCATCCCTAGGATGGAGATAAACCCTATGGGTATCCCTAGGCCCCCACTCGGACCCTATATAACCCATCCAAAGAGTGACACTCCAGTCCACTATGTGGAGGACTCGAACAGCAAAGAGCCTTATGTACACCCTTACGTATCATACAACGAAGAAGGCAATGCAATCCTTATGGACTACCGACCAATACCGATGATGGCATTAGGTAGAGGGAGAGGCGGAGGCCTAGGAGGGAAAATCCGAGAGTCGATTGTATGTTAGACTTGTGGTCACCAAGGACACGTTTCTTCGCACTGCCTCAAGAGGGAGCAAGCAAATAGAGACAAGACTGACCTAAGATGCACTAAGTGTGGAATCACTCATCTCTTTGTCAATTTCCCTAGTAGACAGAAGCCATCCTCTAGTTTGATAACCAAGCCATCGATCTTATTGGGGTTTTTCGATGTCGAGACTCAATGGGGGGAGGCCACACCTATCCCATAGCATGTCATGACCCACTCGTAGACAAAGATGGCTAGCATATCATTGCCAAGGCCTAGCAATCTCGACGCAACTTCAATCGGTAAGAAGAGTCAGAGACGGATGAAAAAGAGACCAGACGCTAAGAACACGCTCAAAACCAAAAGTGCCACAACACTGCATGTTGGAAAGAAAGTCACTGACACAGAGGCAGAAATGTCGGCTCCAAAGATGGCTTAAAAGGGAAGTGCTAAGGTCGATGGGGAGTATCCCAACTTGAAGCCATCGAGAAAGTGAATGAGTGGGTGAAAGAAGCCCAAGAGCACCTAAAGGATGTTGAGCCCATACTAGAAGATGAGGTAAATGATCTGTCAAGCACAAGCACGTCAATCTCACCTCCACAAGAAAAATCGAGGGTTGCGACTGTGCCACAAGTAGTGCCACTTAGACAAAGTCTAAATGCTACTACGGGCTAGCAAATTAGTCAAGGCCATTGGCCAAGAACTACATTAGGAGAGGAAGAATCAAATGAGCAAGTTATCGCAGACTTGAACAAGCACAACGTAGAAACACAAACACCGAGCATGATGCTGCACTCCGTTGCATAATTCTTTGCATGCCAATGCTTTCTGGGAAGGTACAGAGATGCATGCGGTCCTGTTGGTATTAGCTCTTGGAGATGTCAAAAGAAAGGGAATCGTAGATATAGGAGCGGGAGTTAGTGTGCCAAGCCATGTGGTACTCCAAACTTGGGGTAACTTGCCGGTCGTTGAGACTGCTAGGTTCAACATCACACAAGCTAACGAAATGAAGGTGAAACTATTCGATGTGTTAAATAATTGGCCAGTGAAGATTGCATGAGTCCAATTCTCTGTTGACTTTATAGTCATGAAGGGAGTGGACTACAACATCCTGCTAGGCTGACCCTAGATGCGCAATGTGAGAGTCATGAAAGATTGGGGAAACGGTCCCATCTTCCTAGGCAATCTAACGAAGGTTCTAAGGGTAGAGATGGACACCTGGAAGACTATGCTAGTTGACCTAGATGCCATCTCCACCATGCTGAAGGGTGACGGCCAAATTAGGAAATCCTATGGTCCCTCAACCAAGTATATCCCGTGTCCTGAGAACAAGTGAGACTGGATGCATATTCTTGATACCATCAACCTACCATTCTTGGACAATGAGGAGTACGAACAAGCCATCAAGAAAATTAGCAAGCCCAAGGACACACCCTCAGTTTTAGTCTGCATGATGGCTAGAAGCCTACATGGAAGACCCAACCCTATCACATTCCAAGTCCCGATGAACAATAGACAAGAGCTCCTTGAGATCCTAGGATATCTGACTGACAAGTTGATTGGGAATCCGGCAACGAATCTCAAGCCACTCCAAGATCTCTTGGATGAGCCTAAGTGGCGATGGTCCAAGGTGCACGATTTAAACTTGATGTATAATTGGGCCTTAGTCCCGGACCAACAAGAAGAGACATATCATGAATTTTGGGAGATGATGAGCAGTCAAACAATGACAGCTCTGATGACAAATATGAAGACTATTGTTCCTTCAGTGATGAGACTGAAAGGGAAATAGACACTATAGAATATGACATTGGGGGATGTGTAATCAAACAAATACGAGCTAACTCCAGACCACGCAAGAAAATTTCATGTAGGTTAGAGAGAGGAGTCACATGCATGGATTGCGATCAAACCTGGTTGGAGCACATAGGCACAATTGACTACGAGCAAGAAATCCTAACCCAATCAAGTGCCACACCACTGCTGAGAATGGACTCACCTTCCGAGCTACGACCACCAGGAGAGACTCTCTCTTCTAGTGAAGATGGAGAGTTTGATTTTGAGTCAAAAGTCAGCTCAGATAGTGATCATCATGAGGTGCCTCAACCTTCCAAGTCTAGACGCACCAAGGGGGACCTACCCATCCACCTAAGACACTGACAGTTAAGAGAGGAATGATGGAAGTTGCCTAAGGATACGTAGGCAGAAGAGCAACAAAAACTACAAGGCCTACCAAAGCGATTCATGAAATTAAAAAAAAAAAGACAGGGTAGTGATCTTGTTCAGAGCCAAATGACAAGGGCAAGCAAGCGAACCAATCGAAGGACCTACCAAGGTCAAGGAGGTCAATTTAGCCAGGGAAGGGGAGACACCCCGATCTATCTTTATAGCCAATGACTTGACTGAGGAAAAGGAAGCAAGTCTCATTGCTCTCTTATGAGAGTATATAGACGTCCTTGCTTGGTCCTTAGAAGAGCTCAAAGGGGTAGACCCGAGTGTAGTGACTTGCAACATACCCATGACACCTGACGCAACGCCATGCAGCGACTATATCCCATGAATCCAATGCACGCCAATGCCATCAGGGAAGAAATTGACAAGCTAATGAGAGCAAGATTCATCTACGAAATCAAGCACACAGACTGGGTTTCACCCATAGTCATCGTATTGAAGAAGAATGGAAAGATTAGAGTGTACGTCAATTACAAGAAGGTAAATGTTGCTACGAAAAGAGACAACTATCCATTGTCATACACCGAGCACATGCTCGAGAGAGTGGCTGGCAAAGAGGCCTATAGTTTTCTGGACTGCTTCTCTAGATACAATCATGTGCAAGTGCATCCTAATGATAGGCATAAGACTGCATTTGCCCCACTGAGTGGGGGTGTCTTTGCCTATATATTCATGCTCTTTGGGTTGACTAATGCGCCAGCTACCTTTCAATGACTTATGTGCATTATATTCAAGGATATGCTTAGAAAGGATTTAGAGGTCTTCCTGGATGACGTGTGTGTTCACTCTACTTAGAGGGAACACTTAAACAAACTCCAAGCGGTCTTTGAATGGTGTCAACTATATCATCTCTCATTGAACACCTTGAAGTGCTAGTTTTGGGTAAAGCATAGATGCATCCTAGGGTACGTAGTGTCGAAGAACGAAATTTCCATGGTCTTCTCAAAGGTCAAGGTCATTGTCAATATTCCACCACCAAACTGATTACAAGGGCTTTCAATGCTTCTTAGGCCATATAGGGTATTATCGGTGGTTTTTTTGAACTATGCATTGATTGCTAGACCTCTATACAAGTTGTTGATCATATTCAAATGGACAAGGAATACCAACACGCATATGAGGAACTGAAAAAGGCTCTAACCACTGCACCAATTTTGCAAGCCCCAGATTAGACACTCACATTCCATGTGCACATTGACGCTTCGAAATTCACTGTAGAAGCTGTGTTGTGCCAACCTCGTGAGCACAACCTAGATTATCCAATGAGCTTTGCTAACAGAAAACTCATTAAGACTGAAATGAATTACTCAACAATAGAAAAAGAGGGTTTTGGTCATGGTGTTTGCTGTAAAGAAATTTTGGCATTATCTTTTGGATATGCCTTTTACCTTCTTTGTTGACCATTAAGCCTTATTATATCTTGTTAATAAACCTTGTGCTACAGGATGCATCGCTCAATGGCTCCTTTTGCTTCTAGAATTTGACTTCTTGGTGGTCTTATGTAAAGGAAGCAACACTACATGGCTGACCATATGTCTCGCATCCCCATAGGAGAAGCTGTTGAACAAGGCATTATAGAAAAATTGCCAAACACGCATCTATTCAGCTTATCCAGTGAAAGAGATTTGTTCAAAGCCAACATGATGCCATATTGGAAAGATGACATAGTCCAAGTGCTTGAGAGTGGACTCATCCCAAAGATCCAACCCTATCAATTGATAGCAAGCCAACTCTATAGGATGGGGCAAGATGGGTTACTACGTAGATGCGTGTGTGAGCATGAAATGCATATCGTACTCATAGAGACATATGGCAAAATCACGGGAGGACACTTCGATGGAGACACGATAGCCCGCAAGGTGCTACAGTCCCAGCTGTGGTGGCCTACTCTTTTTCGATGCAGCACAATTCGTAAAGCATTGTGATGAGTGCCAACGAACTAAAGTCCCTATTTGTAAGAATCACATGGGGCTAACCCCAATCATTGTATGACAACCCTTTGAGAAATGGGGGATTGACTTGATCGGACCCCATTAGTCTCGTGGCACAATATTAGCTAAGTACATCATTGTTGCCAAACCAAATGGACAGAAGCATGAGATACGATAAAAAATGACACTAGGACCACTGCTAAGTTCTTATGAGAGCAAGTGATCTCATGATTCGACTGCCCCATCAAACTTATTAGTGACCAAGGCACACACTTTATCAACAAAGTGATAGCTCATCTCCTATCCACCTTCCTAATCATCCATCGGAAATCTTCACCTTATTATCCTCAGGCAAAGGGCCAAGCTGAATCCACAAATAAAATCTTGCTGAACATCTTGACCAAGGTAGTCTCTGCTTTGCGTAGTAACTGGGATAACAAGTTGATGGTGGCCTTGTGGGCCTACCGCATGGCTTATAAAATGGATGTGGATCAGAATCTCTTTGGGTTGACCTATGGAACTGAAGTAATTCTTCCCTTAGAGTTTTTTGTTCCTAGCCTTAGGATAGCCCTTCAAGAAGAGAGATGGGATGGGAAGGAGGCATGGACGGAACACCTTGTTGAGCTCAAATGCTTATCGAAAACTCGGCTTCTAGCCACCCATGTGCTAATATGTGAGAAGGCAAGATGCAAAAGCTGGTTTGACAAGCATGTCAAGTAGCAAGACTTTGAACAAGGCGTCTTAGTAATACTATACTCAGTCAAGGGACATAAACAAAAAATGAAGTTTAGGGGGTTAGGACCTTTCAGAGTTTGGGCCATTAGTCGAACTGGCAACGTAGAACTCACAACCTTGGAAGGTGAGGACATAGGCTTCTTCAATGGTAGCTGCATTAAAAAGTACTACCCTCCCATGCACCCATTGCATGAGCCTCCAATGCTAGAGTCCCCTGTCAATCTATGAGTAGCCACTATCATTGAGATGGACAATGAGGATGAGGAAGCTGTACAACCAGCTTACCTAAGCATAATGGTCACTGCCAAGCACACATGCACCTTCAATGCATTAATCGATGAGGGAGCTGAATTTAATGTCTTAATTCATGATCATTGGACCCAAATTGGCAAACCACAGTTACAGCCCACTAATGCTAAACTCAGCCCGTATGGGGGCCGGTCATATGCACTCTTGGGAAAGTGCAAGGCTGCAGTTTCTATCGAGTCTCAAAGCATGGCGATGATCTTCTATGTGTTGCCCAACATTGAAGATGTAAGCACGGAGTCGCTATTAAGGGACAAACCTTTAAGAAGCAAGCTCGTTGTAATATCGACTACGAGTCGCAGTGTATCCACCTAGCCATGGGCAACATCCGTATAGTTACAGCTTTTAGCAAGGGCTGTATGACTCATTCCAAGTCTGCAAAGCCACTAGTAGAGAAACCTACAGCCAAGTCGAAGGACGGCGGTAGTGCTTCATCACACCCACCAAGCCTTAAGACTAGAAAATCACTGAAGTCAAAGCTAAGGCCCATGAGCCAAAGCTTCAATGGATGCCTAAACTGCAAGGACACCACCTAGGAGTAGACACCCACAGCTCCGCAAGACTAAGAATCTCACCTTGTGCCCTAGAAGGCCAAGACGCAACTAGACATCAACGTACAGTCAAGGCTATTGCAAGTGCAATGCTATTATGAGGGTAATGCCTGGCCAAGGGGTGCCACCCCTTTGGGGGGGCTTGGCATCCCCAAAATTTGATAGCGTGGGGGGGCGTTTCTTTTTCGATCGAAAAAAAAAGGAAGGGGGTGAGGAGGGGGCTCATAAGCCATAGAGGTGGTTACAAACAACCCCCCTATCTGATGTCATGATCGAGAAAAGAATTTTCATGGATCCTATTGCCTGTCTTTGCCCGTGGAATGGCTGCCCGAAGATGAAGAACAAAAACCAGTCTTTCTATCTCCTCTTTCTCTTTCTTGAAAGAGGCAATTCATGTGGGAAGAATCAAGAAGAGAATCGGGTGGTGAACACTTGTCCGGCATGGTACCAGATCACTCCCGAATCGATGGAGGGCTAGAGTTGGCTGTTTGGAGGTGGGCTGAGCCTTTAATGAGGGCTGATCTACAGTCTTGAATCAGATTTTAAAACCCGCAAAGAAGGAAAAAAACGATAACTCTATTTTACAAAGGAAAATTGCTTCTTTTTATGTTTGATTGAGCCAATGTTGTTCTTATGGAGTGAAAATTGGTAGACATGTTGTTTACTATTTGTTTTATGCTCGCATAGTGGAAAATTTAGGAAACATAAAGTCAAAATGCTAGAAATAATTTTTAAAAACCCGTAAAACACGGTTTTTATGAGAAAAATGGGGTTTTTTTGTGTTTTCGGGTGGGATAAACCAATACACATGGGATAAAATGCCAATAAAATCTATTTTTCTATTGTTCTAAGAATCAAGTGCCATAGCTCTAAAAATATATCAATTTTTTTATTGAAAAAATAGAGAAAAATGAGGAAAAATAGGAAAAAATTAGGAATACGCCTCAGAAACATAAGGAAAAATATAATAAGTGTTTGTGAATGTATGGTAGTGGCAGAGCATGAGGTTTGGCCTTAGTTTGCCCTATCTTTTTGTCATAGTGTGTGATTTATCACTTTTTATACATTAAACCATGACAAAACAACCTCTATACACCTATGCAATGAAGTAAAACCTAAATGGTGAGAGGGAGGAGGATTTTGTGCAATAGTTTAAGGGTTGAAATAATACAAATTCTGATTTCTTTTTCTATGCATAGCATTTAGGAAATGGCCTATTTGGAAATAAGGGATCTAGTAGCACAAGGTTTGCCTTGGTGCTAGATTCTTGTGATGAAGCATATACGTATTAGTTGGAATTCATGAAAATATTGTTTTCGTACCAGAATGTAGGCTGATTTCGAAACATAACTATTTGTGCGCGATGAGACATCCACTATTGCATTGATCATACATATGGTATCAACTCTTGGAAATGCATAGCAATTGTTTGAATTATAGTTGACCCATGCTTGAGAGGGTGAGATTCCCCTTGCCCGTAGGTTAGCCGTTTGTTTCTTGGGGGAAATTATTGGTGAGGAGACATGGTATCTCCTAGATCTCGCTGGAATAAAAGAGGAGAGTCTTTTGCAAATGTGTTTATATGTAAAAGCAGCACATCGAGGGGCCAATCCCCAAGATGTAGGAGAATTGTAGTGGAGCCACAGCAATCAGTCGATGGGGTGCCTCCTATGTCTGTGATACATGGCACATATTGCCAATATGTGTGGAATACCATTTGAGGAGTCTTGGGGAAGGTGCCATTGCACTCTTATCCACCTACAAATGCAATATTAGATGTATCTAGTGTGCATTTAGTTATTATAGATGCTCCTGGCCCGTGAGGCCATATGGTGTTGGAGTTGTCTATTGTGTGCATGAGGTCCCGGCTAGTGCCATAGCTAGTGCCGGCCCATTTTTGGTCCTATCAAATTTAGCAAGCATGAAGTCTTTTCTTCTAGCAAGTAACTATTTTGGAAAGCACTAATGATAAACCATGGTTCATTTTAGCAAGACTAAGCCCATTGCCTTCCCTTCATGGAAGAGAAAAGAGCAAAGTATGGCCCTCCTCTTGAAAATTGGGCCTACAACCAGCTCAAATTTAAGAGCATTCACAACATCAAAGAGGTGATGGCCAATGAGGAGGTTGTCACGAGGGTTGTAGAATAGTGCAACCTCGCCAAGTACATCGAAAAGTTTGACCACACTAAGTGTTTGGAATTCTTAAGGACATACGACCCTGACAAGGAGTGTGGGACAGTAGCTGTGGGGAGTAGAGAAGGAGCCAAACAATGTAGGTCCCTCTCAATAAGACCTTGGTAGAGAAGGAGCTAGAATTGGAACTAAAGGTGGAAAAGAGACATAAGAGAGATGTTTATGCCATGTTGAAGATAGAAAAGAAGAATGTCTTGACAAATGATGGCATAAGCATCCAAGACATCCCCAACTCCGAGGTCTTGCAGGATAAGGTGATCCACTCCCTCTTTTCCAGCCAAAGGTACAACTCACTTATGCACAAGATCAGCGTGGCCGTGCTGGAAAGCGTGGCATCCCACTCATTGGATGAGGTGGATTGGAATGGATATGAGCGAAAAACCATTGACCAATCCGCTAAAGCACTAACCTTTGAAAGCAAACCGATGGATGGAGAGTCCCCAGTGTAAAAAGAAGCCGAGACGAAGAAGCCTTCAATCAAAGCCTCATTCATTGGGTATGGATGAATCTTAATCGCTCTTATTGAGGAAGCAATAAAGGAGGCACATGATGGAGAGGAGGGAGTGGATGAAACGCCTAACAAGTCACCTCCTCATCATGATAGAGAACAATCGAGTGAGAGGACAGTTAGTGAAGAGGAGGGAGAGCAAGAAGCTCAGTCCAACAAAAGGGAATCAAAGAAGTCTAAGAAGAAGACAACACAAGACAAGCAAGAGGAAGAAGGGAAGAAAAAGGAGAAAGCAGACTTACAGAAAAAGCAAGAGGCAAAGGAAAGGAAGAAGAAAGAGAGAGAAGAGTTTGAGAGGCTGGAGGCAGAGTCAAAAAGAGCCGAAGAAAAGAGGAAGAGAAAGGCTGCTGAAAAGGAGGAGGAATTGAAGAGGAAGGAAGAGGAGGACATCATGCTAGCCACGCCAACAAGGGAGACTAGACGAGAGCTAGGTGCCTTGAGCCCATGAAGAGATAAATGCCCAAGATTGAGTGCACATGTGCTAGACATGATGCCACCAGAAATGATTCAATGCAAGGGCAAAGCCCTTATCAACTCCATCCCAACCATCTTAATACCCACCACTGCAGTAGCAATGCCCACTCAAGGCACCACGGCCACAATAGATGCCAACAATCTCATGGCCTGGGTGTAGTACTTTGTAAATAAGGAACTCACACAGGGGAGGAGTGTGGAAACCACAACCATTGGGTAGAAGAGACTGGCAGCACAGTAGACGTTGAATCAAGATAGGACCCAAAATGACAAAGATTGGAAACCTCCACGACTCCCATCTCTACAAACGATGATGCCAACTATTGATTATGATGACTATGTCAAAGAGCTGCTCTCACAATTAGAAAAAGCTAAGGAGGAGAAGAGAATAGCAATGGCTGAGTTGGAAGCTGAGAATGAGTCGGTGGCCGCCTTCCAACTGGAAAAGACCAAACAGATGGCCGCCTTCCAACTAGAAAAGACCAAACAGGTGGCCATGGACCAAAAAGAAATATACGAGCTGAGAGACGCACTCAAAACAAAGGAAGGAGACAACGGACGGTGGGAGGCAAGTTTGGCCGAAGAAAAGCAAAGCTTCATGAGGATGCAACAAAATGATGTGGATCTGGGAGATCTATGTAAAGAACTACAGGCTGAAATGGAAAATCTCGGCTATGTTACTACAACATTGGAAGCATGTAGACAAGATCAGACCCTCAAATTGCACCAAATTTTTTTTTGAGATAAGAGGTAGCCTTGGAATAGGAGGAACAACAGAGACTCAAAAGAGAAATTGAAGATCAAGAACAAAGGCTCATGGTATTGGCTCGGAGGCAAGGGGAAGACCGAGAAGAATTGAAGAAGAGAGCGGAAGAGTGGGCAACCCGCAATGAAAGGAGGGTGAAAACCTTGGTGTGATGTTTGGCTCAAGTGGAGAAAGACAAAGTCTGCTCGTCGCTGCTAAAAATAGAGTAGAGGCCGCCGAAGTGGGCTTTCAAACTCAACAACGTGCCTTCTTGAATACTTACTGGATGTCACACAAGCAAAGGAAGGAGAATCCATAAAAGCCATGAAGAAGAAGCTAGGAATGGCATGCAGGGCCCTGAGAGTAGGCCTGAAGATTTCGCCACAACCCATGGGAGTTGGCCTTAGCCTTGAAGAGCAATGCCACTATCTCCTACTAGCAAGCCTAACCCCACAAGAGATTGATGCACTTGGCTTCACAAAAGGGGCACAACAAGGGCCAAGCTAGAAGGAGGAGACTGAAATGAACTTTGAAATGGGACCGCAGGAGGAAGAGCTTGTCTAATCGCCTCCTTCCCCCCATGACTAGATGAGCAGCAACAAGTAGATACCTCCACAAAAAGAAAGGTGGCACTGAGAGAAAGGAGAAAAAAAATGGTGGTGGAAACAAGAAGAAGATGGAATGCCAAAGGAGTAATAGCACCATCTGTACCTATCCCATCATGTAAGGACAAGTTCCCCAACAAGCTTGCATGCCAACCTTGTGATCTGGGAATGGCAAGAAACGCCTAGGAACCCCTTTGATTTTAATTTTCAATTCCCCACCACCCTGCGTAGAGTTTTTCCCATCAAGGTGGTGGAGGAGGTGATTAATATCCGAGGCAAGATCGGGGAGAAGTGTTTGAAGGAGAGAGAACATAACCCCACTCTATGGGGCACTAAAGATGCTGAATTTTGGTAAAACAAAGTTTTTGAAGTGTCGAGGTCTATGCCTAGTTACAATGCCAACCTGCATGGAGAAGGTGAATCTACGACGCCAACGTGGACACTTGGATGGCCTTTTGCAATACTTAACCCTTCGGGCGGAACAACCCAGTGCTCATGCCATACCCTTGAAGGGTAGGAGTGGATTTTGACCCCAATATCTATGGCTGGTAAGATTTCTCGATAATCTACAATCAGCATTGTACTACATATGAAGATGCCCTTATTTTCACATTAAAAAATTTGTATGATACCATGGTCCACTTCATCAATGAATTCTCTTTGTGCCTTGACCATACCTTTATTACCACCTATAATTACCTTAGATTGCTTAGGATACTCCTTAGGCAAGACCCCACTCCGTAGGAGCGCGGCCTCCCAGCCCTCCATTTTGATCCTAATGTTATAGATAATTGCACAATGGCGCAACTAATGATGCGAGATACACTACTACCTTCATTTTTCTTAACTCTTCTAGAGGATGTGAATGATAGTTGCTTCACCCAACTGCAATCATCCATTCCTCTCCACCACCACCCTTCAAGTCTGCCTAGACCTCAAGGGATATCTCCAAAGCTGCCAATTCCTTAACAAATCTATTAAGCCTCCATCTCCACCTCGCTCCGATGACAAAGACAAACTTCTGTCATGACTATGTAATTCAAAAAAAAAGAGAAGAAAATAAAAAGGGGGAGAAAAAAAAGAGAGAACAAAAGAAAGAAAATGCAAGAATGTACAAAAAAAACAAAGAGAATGGAAATGGAAGGAGAAATCACACGGAGACACAATGAGCTGCACGGAGACCACAGTCAACACTGCACCTAGGGGTTCTCAAGTTAGGCATGCTTGATGGCCTCGGTTGGCCGTAACCCCCTAGTCCTTTTTGATCCCCCATTATACACACTTAGGGCACCTCAAGGGTAGGACATACCTAGGGAGGTAACACTTGCCTATGGTAAAGACTTGTCTCCCTAAGCCACAACCACAACACCTCACTTCCACACACACGGGGTTCTCAAGTGTGGGAAATCACCCAAGCTTGCAGACCTCGCTCCTCGTTCCACCAGCACAAGCACAATGCACTACATGGTGAGGTAGACACTCCCCCTAGGTAGAGCACGTATTCTCTTTTTAGGTACTCCCGAATGCGGCAACCACCAACATTAGAGGCCCCGCCATCCACTCAACATACCCTCGTTCTCCAACAATGCAATCATTGCCAAGCTCCTCAACTACTACTAATCAAAACAAGGCCCCATCATCCACTTAGGCAACCACCCCTAGAAGCACCAGACCCTCAACAACAAAGTTTCACGTGTTATGGGACTGGCACGCATCTAGGAAGGGGGTAATGTTAACCCCAACTAGAGATGGAAGCAAAATAAGCGGAATGTGGATTAAATGGAAGAAGCAAGATGTGCGGCCTCTTAAATCAAGTTAAAGATAAAAGTGCATTTCTAAGTGAAAGGCACCCTGAAACTTTTGTAAAAGAGCGCCATGCTCCCTCTTGTGCGAATTGGAAAAGGATAGATGGGTATAGGCTAAAGAAATAGGCCAAGTAGAAGGGAACGGAAAAGAGGACCTTGCCACAATGGCCGGTCATGTAAAAAAGGGGATGGGTACCCATGGGATTCTAGGGCATATATATAAAGTTCAAAAAGTGAATGAGAGGTCATTCTTTGATGTATGGCAACAAGAGACTCTTCTTCTTCTCTTCTTCTCTTCTCTTTGCTTGCTTGTGTGTTCTTGAAGAGGGAGTATGAAAGTGTGAGGGATCAAGGAGGTGAAGCTCTCCACTGTCGCCTCTGTTCTTCTTCTCTTCTCTTCTCCTGTCTCGCGCGCAGCTATGGAGGATGGATCTTGGAGGTGGAGGCTTGAGGATACTTGAGCTTGCATCACAAATTGTGGGGCAAACGGTGTACTTGAGGGAGGAGGCAACTCATTTGAGCATCGAGGTAAGCTCATTACACCTCGGTAGAATCGAAGGTGCATCAGCTAGGTGACAGATAGCCATAGGTGTTCGCTTGAAATGCTTGAACAATAAATGGTCCGTGGGTCTTGGTGGTTGAATGTGAGCTCCACCTCTACTCTATGTGTGTGTGTGTGTGTGTGTGTGTGTGTGTGTGTGTGTGTGTGTGCAGGGGAATAGCCACTGTCCTGCAAGGTCAAGTCCCTACACAAGGAGACAAATATTGACTTGGAAGCTACATATGTATTAGTAGTCATTTAGGGGTCTCTACAAGGTCAACGTGGGGTTGTCTAAGGTACAAATGCAAGCACACTAAGTGGATGCCTTGGACTACGAGATGGCAGAGACTACTGGTAAAGAAACCAATGGACATGAGATTGAACTTGACACACGACCAATTGGGCTAACCACAGGAGGCACTGCATCAAAAGGGCAGTACAAGACACCCACTAAGGGATGAAAAGTTCTACTATATAAAAAATAGAAGGAGAGCCTGTGAAAATGCCACTCCCACAAATGCCAAGTGATGGACAAAGATGCAAAGGCTGATCATCGCAACAAATGGTTTGGATGACATGAAAGCCCTCATAAGAGCTAAGATTGCAGCAATATGTATGCCAATGATTGATAAGGTATCAAGTGACATCAATGCAATGCTTGAAACATGGGGAAAGGAATTGAATGCTAAAATGGATGCAAACCTAAAAGCATGCATGAGGGTGCGTGGCAACATGCAACAAAAAGTCATGAATGACATGGATACAAAGAAAAAAGATATGTATGAAAAATTGCAGGAGACATTCAAGAAAGAACTAAGTGCTGTTGTAGAAACAAATGGGAAATCATGCTCTAATAGTTGGGATGATGCAAAATATAAAGAAATTAGGTCTCACTTGCAAATGGATATGATAGATAACTTGAACATGGAAAGGGACACTTGGAAAGCAGATATGGATGCATTGAAAGCTGATACAAATGCACACATAGCAGCCAAGGACATGGAGATTGCTAAGCTCAAAAGGTAGTTAAAGTCATGTAAGAATGAATTAGGGACATACAAGTCAATGATGGATGCATAAACAATAATGCCAGATGCACCAAAATTAAAGAAAGAGGTGGAAATTTTTAAAAAAGAGATGTACACATGGGTGAATGTGGTAGAGGGAGCTCAAAAGAAAGTAGAAAATGTTTAGCAGAACAATGAACAAAAATGCACAATGGATTGAGATAGTCAAAAGAAACAAAGGGATGCCTCAAAACAAAGTAGAAATGATGAATGCAACACTAGAGGAGGAAGCAAAGAGGAAACTCTGTGCATTGCATGTATGTGTGGTGGGATGCGCTAAAAAAGGAAACCCCCACAAGGATGCAAAAATGGTTTGTGCTAAGATGGGTGCAAACGAGACACGCATTATGGATGTTTGGCGAATAGGTGATCCAAATGACAAAAGAGGTCAAATCCTCATGCTGAAATTTGAGGACATGGATAGCAAAAGGGCCTTCTTATCAAAGAGAAAGGCTTTGAAGGGCAAAAATATTTATCTCGATGAGGATCTCACACCCACACAATTGGAGCACAGGAGGGCTAGCATGCCAAAAGTGTTGGAGGCACATAAAGAAGGCAAGTATGCTGTGTATAGAGATGGCAAAGTAGTCATAGCAGAACGGAGGTCACAATAACAGTATGAGGCCTATGAGATGCTAAATATGTCCCTTTGGAATTGTAATGGTTCAATGAGACTTGATGCAGGTTATTTTGAGGATACTTTTTGTGGGATAGACATGGCTATGTATATAGAGACACACCAATGTATAAATTCTAGGTTATCAAATGTTGTGGGATACAAATGGGAAAATGTCTATAGACCTCAACCCCGTAGACTAGGAGGAACCAGGGGGTCAAGTGGGGTGGCTATTCTTTATCATGAGAGCCTCCAAGACATGATTCATGTGGTGTCACGAGATGTGCATGCTAGATATATGTGGGTAAGGCAAAGGATAGGGCACCCAAGGGATCTATATGTTGTAGTATGTTACTTCCCACCTATCTCTTCAACATTTTCTCTTAGGGAGGGATCACCATTTGAAGTACTACATGAGGATATTGATAGTAAACATGAAATGTTTAAGGAATTAGTCCAGAACATCTCAAGATAAGGAGGTGACAGCATATGTATCCCATCTGCTAGCTTTATTTAGGAAGTGCTCACGAATCGACTATATTCAATGGCCTATTAAGATGGACGGGGGTGGATGCTTTCACTTGTTGGAACAACAAAAAAGAATCTAGCATTGTGGACTCTATAATGGGCTTTATCTGATAAGTTGATTGGTATAGCAACCCCGACCATGTGATCCTAAAATTTACTCTAACATGTGGTCAGACACAAGAAACATGCACACAGTTACACACATTCCCAAATTATGAATTTCTAGAGCAAATGTTGCCTATCTATAGTGATGCAGTACGAGATGGCTTAAGCCAGCTAGACCAACATGGACCACTGGAAGATGTCACTAGATCTCTAGTAAAGGTTTTACATGTTGTAGCTTCAGAGGCATTCCCATGTAAGATGGGCTCTATAGCAATATGCAGATGTACTACCCCTCAAAATGCTTGGTATGATGATGAGTGCAGACAACCGCATACAGAGGTATATTACACTAGAGACATGCACACACAAAGAGGCAAGGAATATCTTTCATCGTCTTGTGCAAAAAAAGAAGAGAGATTATTTAACCAAATTAGAGTGAGATGTATCAACTCTTTTTTAGCAAAGATAGCTAGAAGGCATGGAGGAAATTTCATGGGAGACAACCCCCAATTCAGTTGACATCACCTATGGTATGGCATGAACATGCTAGGGCACTGTATGATGTTCCATCACAAGAGCACATACCTTCTTGTACATCAAACTCTAGGCCAACACAATGTGGATTCTTTACGGAAAAGATGGTGAGATATGCCATTTGGAGGTTGAAGAATGGGAGAGCACATGATCAAGATGTCCTTGTGGCAGAGCATTTTGCACATGCATCTAGATGCATTGCATGTGTTCTGTGAAGATAAAAATCTCAAGGTTACTCTTGGAAAGACTAAAATTATGGTCTTTGACACCTCAGCAGCTTGGGTGACACGTTCAGAGCATCACTTTATGTATGATGGTCAGCCTATGGAAATGGTTAGACAATATGTATACCTTGGGGTCACTTTCAAAGGGCCATAGTTTCCATGGAAGGAGACTTCAGAGGCTAGGCTTGCATGGGCGTATGCAACTTTGGGTACCCTAGAGCGATAATATGCACACATATAGTTTCAAGAGCCTCATACCAAATTGTGGCTCTTTGACACATTAGTTATGCCCACACTACTCTATGGGGTAGCCATTTTGGGCCCAAGCCTTTATCACACTAGATGGATGCCACTTATGGACTGTGATGGACCGGAAGCACAACATTATGATTTTTGGGAACATATGGAAAGACCGTTGGTCATGATGATAGCACGTATGATAAGGGCAAAAGCCTCAGTACCACAGGAGATCATCCGAGCAGAATTGGGTGCTGCACCCATGGTAGTTGAGGCATTATTCCAAGCAATTACTTTCCTCCAAAGGATATGGTAGCTCGCTAAAGATTGATACCCTAGACTAGCCCTAGAGTCTTCAAGACAGCTTGTAGCAAAGGGAGATAGACAGTGTTGGTATGCACATATGAGCACATGGCTAAACTTACATGGCATGAGTACAAACAAATTTCCACCGTTTGATTACATCCTTGATTGCCCTACTTTGAGTCTTAGTCGTGCAGAGCTAAATAGTGTGATTAGAGCAGATATCACTAAAGTGGAGACAGGAAGGACTTGGTCCAAGCTCCCTTTCCCATTAGGCATGAAAAAGGCACAATACCAATGCCACTTCTTGCAACTCTCTCATGATGGTTTCATAGTGAGGCTGAGATACATGGACGCTCAACTCTCCCATGGACTATGAGGACCAAAGATGTTTGGGTCTTTTCTTATTGGAGCTCCAGTGGCGTAGAGTATTATTGTTATGGGATAGGAGACCCCAGCCTCGTCCACCCCTCCAAAGAGCAATTACAGAATTTTTCAGTGTAGCTGAACCGCTAGCCGCTACCGCCCCAAACACTACATCTCCTACTGATAGGCGTCATCAAGGGACATCATCATGTGGCATCACAATTGACAGAGCTAGATCATTACACAGAGCATGACACCCTAGAGTACCTACTCGGTGACATAGGCAATGACCATATGCATCACATTTGCATCACAATTGCTCATCACAAATGTAGATTGGCGTGTTGACATAGTCGGAGGTAGCTTGTAGAGTCTTGGTGGATTCCATAGACTGAGGAGGAGATACTTTACACTCTTTTAATTTAGTAAACCTAGTTTTTTCAACTTTTTTTAACTTTTTCAGTTATCCATACTTCTCATGCCTTTCATCCTAATCCACCATGTAGACCTACACATTTACCTCTATCTCTTCTTCTCTAATGAGAGATGATGATACCAGTTGTACTGGTTATGGTCTCATAGGCCATTCTAGCCTTTTAGAGACTTTAATAGAACTTATCTTATCTTATCTTCTCTCTTCTCTCTCTCTCTCTCTCTCTCTCTCTCTCTCTCTCTCTCTCTCTCCCCAATTGGTATCAAGTGACGGGTCCTAGGGTGTTCAACCATAGTATGTTGCAATGTTCTTGTGAGAAGACACTTACCTGGAATGTCTCTGATGTGCCAAGCACGCGACATATTTGGGCGATGCTCGTCGGATGCAGGGCATGGCCGGAGAGCAAGAAGATCTCTCTCTCTCTCTCTCTCTCAATGTGTATGTGTGTGTGTGTGTGGGATGGAGGGGGGAGGCAGGGGGAAGAGTGTGTGGGTGGGTATGTGTGTGAGTGTGTGTGTGAGGGGGGGGAGGGGGAAGAGGGCAGGGTGAGGGGTCTCTCTCTCTCTCTCTCTCTCTCTCTCTCTCTCTCTCTCTCTCTCTCTCTCTCTCTCTCTCTCTCTCTCTCTCTCTCTCTCTCTCTCTCTCTCTCTCTCTCTCTCTCTCTCTCTCTCTTTGGGGCTGGGACAACCCACAAAGAAACACCCCCTCTTTCTTCTAGTGTTATATGATGGCAGGAAGCGAAGTGTGGTCGTTGTTGTTGTATGAGCATACTCATAGTCATGGAGGCCAGGTAGTAGGAAGTCCTATTGCTTGATACTATATCTTTCTTGAGTCTTTCTTCCAGTCTTCGTGATTGGCATCTTGAGTGCTCTCTTACAGTAGAGCTTATATTTTATTGTCCTTAGTCATTATGTTTGGTAGTATTATTACCTTGGTCATCGTATCCACATCAATTATCTAGTCCTTGCTCTCTCACAAAATTGTGATGTGACTATTTGGTCCTCGATTGATGTATCGGCTTTGATT
The DNA here is from genome assembly GCF_053477565.2 of Lygodium microphyllum. Lineage (NCBI taxonomy): Eukaryota > Viridiplantae > Streptophyta > Polypodiopsida > Schizaeales > Lygodiaceae > Lygodium > Lygodium microphyllum. The sequence goes on along the minus strand of NC_141154.1, from coordinate 35,172,747 downwards.
CTAGCAATGCACTTTGTATTTAGTTTGAGTATATTTTTGCATTTGATTTTCTATGATGTGTTTATATCTCACTCTTCAATTGAGGATATGAACATCAAAAGTGATGTCAGTGTCTGTCAGTGTTGGTTTAAAGTACACCTGTCATCATTCCTGTGGTGGCTATACTTAGATTACAGATATAACAAAGAGGTAGATAGAGGGAGAGAGAGAGAGGGAGAGAGAAAGAGATAGATAAAAGAAGGTAGAAGGAGAGATAGAGAGAAAGCTCTTAAGTACAAGGAAGCACTACTCAGTGGCATAAATACTAATGGCAAGAGAACTACTCAAAGGGGTTAAAAGCCAACTCTTGAATGACATGCAATAATAGCGCTTCAAATTTGAAACATGAGATCAAAGTAACATCCTTAATTTTGAATCCTACTCTATCTATCACACAAGGTGCCTTAGTATCAGGTTATATAAAATACAATCTTATAGTCATGTAAAATGTTCATTATTTAACATATGGGATTTGATTTCATGGATAAATTATCAAAGACTTATATTAGGAATGAGTACTAGAGGAAAGGAGCGTGCACTTGTAATGATAAGCTAAGCCATTAATTTTTTAGGAAATAAAGGATAAGTTGTTGATTTGCAACTTCTTTTGTGAAGTATCCAAAGCACATCATTTTGGGTTGTTGAATTTGTCTTTTTAATAAAAATTTTATTATTTTGCAAAAGATATGGTCTTCTTAGCTGAGATAAGTTGGTTGACTCTTATGGGATATTCAAATGATCGCTTGATTGATGTTATGGAAAAGAATGCTTTTGTAGTTGTTGATGATAGGTTGATTGCCTTGTTTGTGTATTTGTACAAAAGTTATTGTGCCCTTATGGGTGGATTTTGGGTTATCACTAAACCTTCCCCAAGTTAGCACTGGTGAAAGCCCTTCACCAAGGGGATGGTTTGATTGCACTAGAGGCTAGGACCAGCCCTAGATGCAAGAGGTCTCTCTATAGGGAGGACATTAGGTGAGGAGGTGATAAGGGTGCCAAGGGGTTCTGGCCATAATTTAGGTCTATCAAGGATCGGCCTAACCCTTACAAGCTCAGGATAGAATTTCTAAAAATCCCCAATGGTAGATATGGGTGAATTGTATGCCATGAGATTTGGACATGATTTTTAGATTAAGGAAGGAATGCAAGGTTGGTATTGTACCTTGGAGAATTTGTACATAAATATTATTGTTTTTCAACTGTTTTCAAAAGAAATATTTCATATTGTCTTTGTGTTATGGACTATTTTATGTAAAGGAGGCCAATGCTCTAAAAGGTTAATTAAGGAAGATTCATTTATGTATTATTTAAACTTAATCATGGTAGGTAATTAGATAAATAAAGATGATCCAAGGAGGAAAGTAGGAGGGTGAAATCCCTAACAAGTGTTTCCTAAGGTATGACAACCTTGATTAGCTGAGAGCTTTTTCAAAATGTGATAGATAAAAATTATGCATTGACTTATCTAGGCGATAAGATAGAACCCTAACATATGTTGCTGTAGAGGACCGGAATGAGACTATGTTCTATGGGTAGAAGGATTGATGTGCTACACTCCCCTTCATTTCTCATTCTCTTTGAACCAAGTGTGACAAGAGTTAGCATCGGTTTGGGTAATCTAGTGTGCAAAGCAGTAGAAGATCGAAGGCTGATGCTAGATAAACTAGTAGGTGATCTTAGTCTACTCTAAGAACCTAGATTCACATCAATTCTTAAGGGTTATAGTCAAAAGCTTCCATTGTGAAGTGACTCAAGCAAACCTACAAGACAAATCCCATGTTATTCTAAGAAAATTGGGTGGCATCACTTACGAATATTTCTTGATGGGCCACTAAATTCACATCTTTGAGGGCTAGTATGTTGACCACTATAAGTGTCATGGTTTCTTACTCGGTAAAGAGATCTTAAGTAAAATGGCTACTCCAATTTTGATGCCATATTCAATATCTTCGCCAAGCTGTTTGCAATGACTAATTTAAACCTTGCTAGACAATGAGACGATTCAAGTTGCTTCCAAATGGCATCCCACTTGGGAAGAGAGTGAATGCCTCTTGCATAAAAGCCTCTTGGTTTAAGATGAACATGCTAAGACCATCCCTCAAAAGCAATTATAGTGATGCTGACTTATCCATTATTATGCTTGATCAACTTGAGCAAAATTGCCATCCATCAAGCTAATTTTTACAATAGCAACTTTTTCATCAACTTGAGCTTGCTTGCAATGGTAATCATCTTATGAAAATGGTTGAGTAGTAACATACAATCTGTGCACTTCAATCTGACCCAACTTACTACGAGAGCACTTCATTGTAGTTTACCATCTTGGCTTAGAGTCTTGATATGCCATCACAAGTTACAACTATAATATCAACCATTGATTAATAAGATTTTGACTGAAGAGAAATTACATATAGGTAGTCACTTTGCAAGACCTTTCTTTCTTAGTGATGTGATTACCTACCTTTGTGGAGTGTACCAAACCAACAGATTTAGATGCTTTTGTTGAACTAGAGTATAATTCAAATTTTTATGACATGTGGGTTTCAAAAACAACAAAACAATAATTTTTTTATATAAGTAATCCTAGTTATCTTGTACATTCTTTATTGTTTTTCTCAATGTGCTACATTGACAAGAACGAAAGACCCTTTGACTTTTAGAACAATGCTCCATCTTATGCAAGAATAAGATGAGAGGTACAATATCTAGGTTTTGTTTTAGGTACAATGATACAAAGGAACAAAGTTGCCATTAATTCTTTCTATCTTTAACTTTGAATCCACTACATTATATTCTCAAAGCTTCACTAAGTGAGGTAGAGGAGTTAGCATATTGTTCCCACTTGTTTCTTTATTTCTCACTCTCATTGAACCAACTGTGGTGTTAACCCACTCTCACATTTGATTGGTTGTGAATCGACGCTTCTTAGGTGGAGGCTAGATTGGTTCTTAAGGGTGACTAGTCCCATGCTTCCTCTATGAAGTAGTACAAAAATTCCCATACCCAACTAAGTCCATTGCTTAATGAGGGGACATTTGATAGTAATACACATGGACTTGAGCTTCAGCTAACTACTAAAGGACACCTCTAGATTTATAGAGGAGGCATCTCACACATAGTATTATAGCCATGGTTAAAGGATAGCAGATTGACAACTAAAAGAAATTAATTAAATTACTAATACCTATTTGAAGTGAATATATATTAATTCTAGTACATGTACCATGAGCTACTAGAATCCAGAGATGAGAAAGGTTGGTGAGTGAGAGAGTTCATTCCATTGATGTATTAGATAGCCCTAGGGTAAAAAAAAAAACCATTCATACCATGAAGCATGTTTGAGATTTTGGAGAAGGTTTTTATTCCTTCAGGTGTTTTGTAGCCCTGTCAAGGAAGGTGGTATGTCAGTGATTTTTTGCCACAAAATTTGTCACACATGGGAATTTATACAAGCCATAACTTTCTACTCATGTAGAACTATGGCAAATTTGTTGTGGGAGAACTAATCAAAGCTAGTTGGGATATATTTTGTGTATGCCAAATATGGGGGAATATTGACAAAAACCTAATGTCTAAAACATCGTGGGTCTATTAGTCGTACAAGTCCTTGGAGTCCAACTTGGGAAGGGTTGGTCTTTACTTTTATTTGGATGAGAGCATGTATGAAGATATGGGAACTCATCTTAAACTATTGAGGTGTTTTGATGAGCTTACACTAATTGAACTTTATACGTACAATACTCTTCAAAGAGATAAGACAAAGTATATAGGCATAATGAAGAAGAAGTGGTGGGTGACTTGTATACCAAGGTTATTCCACCTGATAGGATTGCTCTCATTAAACTAGATAAGTCTAATAACTATGAGCTTCCCAAATATCACAATCTTCCCAATTGCTTAATTGATTTCTAGAAACTAATGCTAATCTGTCTACCTTTGTAATGAAAGAACTTGATGAGATATAATGGTGAATTCTTATATTCGTTCATGATAGTGAAGATTTATTCTCTAATGTGTACTATGGCCTTCATGATGTTGGTTATGATTATTATTGATTTATGCTTTCAAAGTAATTTTCCAATTTCGTGTTAATCTTAAGACATTGCATTTTGTGAGAATATGGTGACATTCTTGAGACCCTTTCAAATTGACACAATATCCAAATCCACTGGTGATGGTTGCAAGGAATCTATGGAGAATTTATTGTACCATTTTCATGACCAATGCTAACCAAGGTTGAAATCCACAAGTTGATTTTAGGAGAATCCAATGGATGGAGTATTACCACATGCATAGGAATTGTGCACTGCAATTGGACAAACAAGCAAGTTGTCGATGGAAGTCACCTCCCTTCCATTATTTTGATTGTGCATCCCTCGTACACATGTGTCCATTAGATCTTCAGTTTTACAACAATGTTGAACCTACTACCTAGCTTCATCTTGACCATATGATCATAATTGGATAGTGTCAAGAGGTGAAAGTAGAAAAGGTTCCACTAGTGTTATGACATTGGAGTTGGAGGGCTAGAATGGAACCATGGGAAGAAAGGTAGGGTAGATTATGAAATGGTAATTAAAGGAGTAGAGGGAAAATGTGCTTAGAGAAATTAATTGGAAACATGATGCAGTAACAAAGGGAAAACTTGAAGACGCCATAGTAGGAGGATTAAGAATGAAGTGATTAAGGCTTAGATGGCATGGAAAGAAGAGCTTAAGATGACCATAATCTAGACAAAATCAACTAGATCCACCACCTTCATAGCAAACCAAGAGTAGATGTACTGAGTGTCTTGAGCATCCACATAGCATGCCCGATAATAGTAGGAGGATCTAAAAGGTATTCCAAATATTGGGAAATTGGAGAAGGTAGAGATTTCACTTCTTTCCCTCCTTATCACTACCAGATTTTGAAAACTTGGAATATTCCATAGAGTTGCTAGCCAATGCACTTCTAAACCAGACTAGATTAGATGGCTATTGATGATTTTCCACTTCGGGTTGACTTGACATGATTTGGAGTAGGATGAGGTGGGCCTCCAAGGTTGAAGGGGATTGGTAGGATGGTGAAGTGTTTTTAGAAATCTTGAGCAAGGAATGGTGAAGTATTAGTGAGACTCTTGTGTAGATCAAAGCAAGGAAACCTTCAACTTCCTAGCTACTTGGAAGAGCCAGTAATCCAATCTCTTGACAACATTGACTAGAACTCTGGATCTACCATGCTAATGAATAATTGAAGAATTGACATTGAATGCATGCTAGAGTTATGGGCTAGGTTTCCATAGTGCCTAAACTTACATGTGTGGCCCAAAAGTTGTAGATAAAGTGAAGGTTCGAAGTTTGATGACAATCTAGCAGAAATGGTGGTAGCATGTGCATGTAAGCATTTGAAGTTCAATGAGAAGAAGGTAGATGAATAAAGAAGGATGTGAGTGCAAAGTGGATTTCTTGCATGGCCCAAATTACTAGGGTGGATATTGGATGTCAAAGTTAGTGGTATGAAACTAGTTCCACCATTGGCATCTACTCTACAGTGGGTGCCTACCTTCGCCTCCACCTCCATAATTCGGTTGCCATAAGAAGATGAAAAAACATTAGAGTTGATGGTTATAGAGGACATTAACATCGCCAAGGGTTGATTTAAAGGATAGTGAGCATGATAAGGCATGAGAATGGTCTACAGTCACTAAAGTGTTTACGAGAGGGGGCTTCAACCCCTTAATGGATGCAAAGACAGATGAAAAAAGAGGGAGGACACCAAGAAGATGAAAGAGATAGTTGATTGATTTCATTGCTTCAAAAGTACATCTCATAGATATAGGTATTGAAGGTAATCTTTGAGCTCACCTCATGAATCCTTTCTTTCACATATGTATGACCATGTATCATCCCACCATAAATGATTACAACACAGTAGATTTTAAGGTTTTGCCGAGGACTAAATCCATTGTTTACCGCAGCACAGAGGAATGGAAAATGGAGCAAAAGTGCCGAAAAAATGGAAGCCTGAAAATTTGAATGATTTGAATGACGATGTCGCCTCAATAAAAGAAAAGAGTAAAAGCGCGCCATTAAATATGAAGGTGCTCTCGAATCCTTGTAAAAAGAGCGCCGAGCTCACTCCTGTGCAAATTGTATGCATTAGTGGGAACAGGATAAGTTGGAACAATGGGAAATAGGAAAAGAGGGCCTAGGCTAATGGTCGGCTATGTAAAAAGTGTGGATAACCACCCAAAAGGTAGGGCATGTATATAAAGTTCAAAAGTGAATAAGAAGCTCATTCTTGGGTGTGGCTAAAGCTTCTTCTTCCTCCTCTCTTGCTTCTTACCTTCTTGCTTGTGCTTGAGTGAGGGATTGAGGGAGTGTGAGGGAGTGATTGTGTGAGAGTGAGGGATCGTGGAGAAGAAGCTCCCCATCTTCTCTCTTCATCTTTCCTTCTCTTCTTCTCTTCTCTCGTCTCGCGCGGCTATGGAGGATGGAGCTTGACGGAGAGGGCTTGAGGTTGCTTGAACTTGCCACAAGGATCATGGAGCTACCGGAGTGTGAGAGAGAGGAGGGAACTCGATCGAGCATCAAGGTAAGCTCACTACACCCGCAAGGTAGGCATTGTGTGTCGGCTATGTGAGAGGTAGCCATGGCCGCTCGGCTTGAAACGCTTGATCAATAAGCGGCCCATAGGTCTCGGGGTAGAGCTCCGTAGCTCCCCTACATTTTGGTTCCATTGCCGGGACCGACGGAATCGAGCCTTGAGCGCCACGTGCATCAAATTGAGCGTAGCAATAGGGTTTGCAGCCTGAACTGGTGTTAGGAGATTTAGGAGGTTTTAATCCCTGGAGCAAGTAAGTATTTTGATTTGCTGCTGAATGTTAGAGTAGGCCCATCTGTCTTTATTTTTGTTTCTGATTTCTGTTGCATTAGGTTAAGTGTAGGATAGGAAAAAGAAGGGAATAGAAGGGTTTTGCTGTTGCTGGAGACAGGGAAGTTGGGGCGCAGATTCAGACATCTGGCTGGAAGAGTGTGCAAGATTGATCTCTGAGTCTATAGCAGAATGAGATGAGGTAATAAGGGGCCCAGGGGACCAGGGGATGCCACATTTGACATCCTCCCTTCTGAGAAGACTGTGAGCCTGAGAGCCAGGGAGAGAGTGAGAGAGAGAGAGCTGAGGGAAATCACGAAGTGCTGACCGATTCGAGCACCCCATCGCTTTGAGGTATGCCAGACATTTCCCTATGTTGCTCGCATCTATTTGGAAGGCACTGCACGATTTGATAGAGTAGACGTTCACCTGGAGGCACCGCGCACAACTTGCGGGCCATCGTCTGTGCCGTCAGACCAGTGCGTTTGAGTCCCAGAATAGGACTGTCCGATTTCGAGAGTCAGACAGTCTGACTCCCATAATTGGACTAGCCAAAAAAATGGATTGTTGGTCTGATCCGATTCTTATAATCGGACCAGTCGAAAATCGGACCGTTGGTCCGATTCGATGATGCCAGGAGGCATATTTCACGGTGAATTCCGTGCCACGGTGGATTCCGTGAGGTTTTACGGTGGATTTCGTAAACTTTGATGACCGGGGCTCATACACAAAGTGGATTCTTTGTGCGAGAAGTTGATGGGGATGCCTGTCCTTTTCGGGCATTTCATTAATTTAGTGTGTACATGGGTGATACCATAGCAGGTGATTCCGCAAAATGCATATTAAATTAATAAACGTTTATGAGTTTAGAGTGCGCACTCGTAATAAATTAAGGTTAGGATTTATTTCTAACCAGTTGATTTATTTATGTAGCTGAAGACTGCTAGGTATTCACTTTTGTCGGTTTAATTGTATTATTTTACTAACGATTGTGAATGCTTCAGTTGATGTGTAGAGATAGCAGCAGTGGCAGAGGAAAGCATTGAAGAATAGCGAGTATTCGATCTATGGATTATATTCTGATAGGCGCCATGCCTATATTTTGTCATGTCTATTGAGGCATCGATTATTTATTATTATTTTGTATGCGCCCTTGCGCACGGTTATGTTATTCTATTTGGACATTGTATTGGGCGTGCCAGACTCTTTGGGCACCGTCCATTAGCTTTATTCCTATTTTTGTAAAAGCAAACTCAAAAGCTAAAAGCTTGTGATATTTTTGTAAATTGGGCTATTATTGAGCATGAAGAAGAAATATACATAAAATACATGCTTTGTGAAGCGCTCACACAAGGCATGGGGGGAGATTGCACCCAATTGGTCTCTTGCTCTTGTCGTTCATGCTTTTTACCTTGTAATTTGTGCAAAAAGTAGAGTTCATTGTTCTTGGGGACCTTCCGGCATTCACTACGCGAGCATACAGCGTCCGATCTGTGCACCATTCGATTCTTATAATCAGACTAGCCCATCAAAGTCAGGCCACGTGTCCTAACCTGGGACTTGAACCACTCGACCCATTGCAGTAGTTGGACCACCCCCGTCCGACTAGGAAAGTCGGACCTGAGTAAGATTGGACCCGCCAATCCGATCACCATAATCGGACTAGCCCGTCCGATTCCCAGAGTCGGACCATCCTGTCCGATTCCCAGAATCGGACCAGTTCACTAGAGTTTGAATAGAAGGTATTTTACCTGGCCCACAGCCCTGGGCACCTTGGTCACATCTATGATCCCCCAGGGAACCCAGTTTAACCTTGGAAGCTAGAGACCAGACAAGGTGACCAAAGATTCACCCTGGATAGCTAGACACTGGGCATACCAAATTTGGAATTGGACGTGACTTTCAATGACTAGCCAACCAACTAACCAACCCTAAAGCAGAATAGAGAATGCAGCAGGGTCTTTCTGTGAGACTTTAGATTGTCCAGAACCTGCGCCCCGAGCCACATCAGGCTACAAACGTAAGCAATAGGGTGGAGTCTGCATTGGGCATTTCGTGCATCCTCACCTCACCTTTTGATTTCATCACCTAGGGTGCACTACAAGGAAAGGAAAAGCCCGTTTTCACACTAAGCACTAGAAAAACACAAAGCACAAGTTGTGGATAAGATTGACAATGGTTTCCAATAACAAGGAGCTCATCGAAAAACATAATAACATCAAGGAACCCACTACTAGGAGAAGATCCCAAAGCATAGCTGGCTACTAGAAAACCCCATCCGTAAGGCCCTAAGAGGACACGAAGATCCGGAAGGCAACAACATAGAGAATCGGACACTACCAGAGTTACTCAAGTTCATTGACGACCTTGTGGAGCTGGAAGTGGGAGCAATGTCAGGATCACAAGGCGGATAAGGAGAGGACTGACTGGACTTGGGAGAATTCCCAGTCATGGTGCAGGAGTTAGTCAACGAGTATGACTTGTTGGCTAGGACAGTAGTTCAGGGTAGGCCAGTAGAGGAAGTGGTAGCAACCCTAGAAGAGGAAAGAAAGGCGATCAGAAGGGTGCTAGAGAGCATGATCGCCTATAACCACGAGCAAAATACTAGGAAACTCCAACAAGACATGGATATGTACGAGGCCCGATGCGTGCTAGCCCTGGCGGGAGCAGCCAAAGCAGGACCAAATGTGGAGAGAGAGCAGGCAGCAAAGGCTGACTTATCATTAAGTGAACTTGTAGCCAAGTAGCTCATGGACAACATGTCCGCTGAGCAGGGCGCACCAGCCTTAGCCACAGCATTACTCTCGGGATTAGGGGTCACGCAAGGGGCAAAGGGGCAATCTAGGATCCCTGTAGTGGCAAAACAACTAGACAAGTATGAACCTAGCAACGACCCATATAGCTTTGTGGAGTAGTTTGAACAAGTTTGTGAAGCAAACGGCCTCACAGACCCTGCACAACGCTCCCAAGCTTTTGGGCTGTGCTTAGGTGATAAGGGGAGGGTTTGGTACACTAGTCTAGATGCAGCTGAGCGCATGAACTTCACCCATCTTAAAGATCATTTTATCAAGAGGTTCTTTGAGGTAGGATACTCTGACAACCTCATCGTCCGGTTGATGAATGTCAGTCAGAGGGAAAAGGAGGACGTGAGAGACTATGTCACACATATACATAGCCTCTTCAAGAGGATCCCGGCCAATGAGCGACCTAACAAGAAGGCTGTGTCTATAGTGTTTATAAATGGAATTCGAAAGCGAGGAACTCTACAAGGCCTTGGCTAGTAACTCCACCCTACACAAAGATGTGCTAGCTAGGGTTTTTTACGAAGCAATAAGGGTGGACGATCAGCTTAGGGAGCAAAGCATGAGGAACACTAGTTGGGATGGTACAGGCTAGAGGGCTTCAGAGTGAGCAACGACATTGGGAGAGAGAGATAACTCTAGCACACGGGATAAGGGAAAGGGAGTTGACCAAGGCCAGGACTTGGCTGAGGTGAGAATGGAGCTTGCACGTTTGCAAGAACAAATAAGGAAGCCTACGCGAACTCATGTGCAATGTATACACTGTGGGGGAAACCACCTCCCAGCCGAGTGTCAAAATCCTAGATCTAGGCCATGTTCGAATTGTGGTAGGTTTGGTCATGACGCATTGCACTGCAAATTTCCCAGGAGGTTTCCATATGCGCAGCAATACAACCCTCCTTACCTAGGCAACAGGCCATCTAACTTCCTTGGCAGGGGAGCCCAACTGGCACTTCCAGCACCAAATGACGTGAGACCAGCCATCCCTAGGCTAGAGATGAACCCAACAGGCATATCCAGACCAGCAGGACCCTATGTAACCCAACCACTGAGTGACACTCCGGTTCACTATGTGGAGGAACCTAGTGAAGAAGAAAGCTACGTAAACCCATACATCTCCTACGACGAGGAAGGCAACCAGTCCTGATGGACTATCGACCGGTATCGGTGATGGCGCTGGGTAGAGGAAGAGGTAGAGGCTTTGGAGGACCAATCCAGGACCCAATCTCATGTTGGACTTGTGGTCATCCAAGCCATATCTCATCACATTGCCCGAAAAGGGAACAGGCAAACCAGGACAAGGCTGACCTTTGATGTGCCGAGTGTGGGATCACATACCTATTTCTTGACTGCCCTAGACGGAAACCATCAGCCAATTCTGCCAACGTGCCCTCCGTACCTTTGGGACTATTTGGGGTGGAGACCTTTGGCGGGGAGGACATGCCCATCCCACTGCATGTCACGATGCGAGCGCAAACAAGACGAATAGGCATCTGGCTACCTATGCCAAGTAGCTTGGATATAGCCTCGCTGGGAAAGAAAAGCTAGAGGAGAAGGAGAAAGAGAACAGATGCAAGGATCACCCTTAAGACTAAGGAAGCTACAACCTTAGTGGTAGGAAAGGGGGTCACTGATACCAAGGCAGAGACCTCAGCTCCCAAGACGGCAGAACTAGGTAGTGCCAAGGTAGGGGAATACCCTCATCCTAGATGGCAACTCGAGGCTATAGCCAAAGTTAATGAGTGGGTCAAGGATGCCCAAGAACACCTTAAAGATGTAGAACCCATACTGGAGGATCCGATGGAGGACCTTTCGAGTGCAAGCACACCCGCTTTGCCATCGCGACCTCAATTGGGGAATTTTCCCACACCACGAGAGATGCCACAAAGGCAAGACTAGGGAGAAGCTTATCAACAAGCTAACCAGGACATGTGGCCAAAGAATGGTGACCAAGGAGGAGGCCAACTACCCAACAACCTCCTCACCACCTTAGTAACCACCCCAGTGACCGTGAGCCTAGGAGATTTGCTTTGGTAGCACCCTCCATTATGGCAAGAATTGAGGCACTAGGTGGAGGGAAAGGGGGAGCATTCTACCATTGACTTGCAAGAGCAGGATGCAGTCACACAAATTCAAGCCTAACGCTGCACTCAGCTCCAAGGTCACTGCACTTCAACGCTTTCTGGGAAGGCACAGAGATGCATGCAGTCCTACCTATTTTAGCCTTGGGGGATGCAACACGGAAAGGAATTGTAAACACCGGCGTTGGGGTCAGTTTCTTGAGCCACGCAGTTCTACAGGCCTGGGGAAACGCACCTATGGAAGCGGCTAGGTTTAATGTTACATTGGCCAACGGAATGAAGGTCAGACCATTCGGGGTCTTTAAAAACTAGCCAATGAAGGTCGCAGCAATGCAGTTTTTTGTGAACTTCATTGTCATGAAGGGTGTGGACTACGACATATTGCTAGGCCAGCCCTGGATGAGGAATGCATGAGTGGTTGAAGATTGGGGAAACAACCTCATATTCTTGGATAATAGAACAAAAGCGGTAAGGGTTGAGATGGACACCTGGAAGACTACCCCAGCCGACCTCGATGCTATCTCAACCATGCTAAAAGGTGATGCCCAGGCACGCAAGCCCTATGGGACACTGACCAAGTACATCCCCTGCCCTGAGTACGAGAGGGATTGGATGCATGTCTTGGCAACCGTTGACCAACCATTCTCAGATGAGGAAGAGCTGTATAAGCAAGCTGCTAAATCACCAAGCATGCCAGCAAAGGAGCCCATTTTACCACTCTGCATGATGGCGGGAAGCTCACGGGACCCAGGGAGACCGGTCTCGTTCCACATCCCCACCAACAAGCTCGAGCTTCAGGAAATCGTAGAGTACCTGACCAATAAACTGAAAGGCAACAAGGCGGCTAATCTAAAACCCCTACGTGATCTCTTGGCTCGGCTTGAATGGAAATGGACCAAAATTCAAGGTCTTAACCTATTATACAACTAGGCTTTAATCACCGATGAAGAGGAGATTGGAGAGGAAAACCTGGAGGATGACGAGTAGTTGGAGGGGCAAGATTCTGATGATGAGGGGTAAAAGCATTGTTGCTCTGAGAAGGACGAGAGCGAAGAGGAGTTTAACACGATAGAATATGACACTGAAGGGAGAGAAATTGAACAGATCGAGGCAGACTCTAGGCCTAAAAGGGAAAGGGCAGGCAGGAATGGAAAATGATTCATGTGGATGGAGTGCGATAGGACCTGGCTGGAGCAGATGGGAGCCATGGATTATGAGCAGGCAGCGGTGGCGCAATCACTGGTAGTCCCAATACTGAAGACGAATTCACCTACTGAACTATGACCCCCGGGCAAAACTCCTTCCTCAAGTGAGGTATGTGAGTTTAACTCAGAGTCTGAAGTCAGTACTACAGAGAGTGATCCCGAAATACCCCAACCCTCTAAGGTCAGACGCACCAAAGGGACTTGCCAATCCACTTAAGGTGCAGACGGATAAAGGAGGAGGCGAGGAAGAAAACTAGAGACTCAGAAGCAGAGAGGCAAAAGAAGCCACATGACCTCCCCAAACACTTCACACAGTTTAAGAAGGGTGATAGAGTGGTGGTTTTGCTAGGAGCAAAGAGACAAGGGCAAGCCAGTGAACCAATTGAGGGACCCGCTAGGGTCAAGGAAGTCGACCTGGCAGGGGAAGGCAAGAAACCTTGACCTGTGTTCATTACTGACAACCTGACCAATGAGGAGGAGGCTAGACTGGTTGCTCTCTTGCAAGAGTATGTCGATGTGTTTGCGTGGTCCTTGGAGGAACTGAGAGGAGTCGATCCTAGGGTTGTGACCCATAATATTCCAATCGTCCCAGAAGCGGTGCCAACGAAGCAGCGACCTTACCCTATGAATCCCAAACAAGCCCATGTGGTGAAGGAAGAGATCGATAAGCTCATGAAGGCGGGATTTATATATGAGATCGAGCACACGGATTGGGTATCGCCCATAGTGATCGTTATGAAAAAGAACGGTAAGATTCGGGTGTACATGAATTACAAGAAGGTGAATGCCGCTACAAAGAGGGATAACTACCCCTTGCCATATACCGAGCACATGCTGGAGAGAATGGCAAGCAAAGAAGCTTACAGCTTCCTGGATGGTTTCTCTAGCTATAATCAAGTGCAAGTGCACCCTGACGACAGGCACAAGACTGCCTTCGCCATGGAGTGGGGTGTATTTGCCTACATTGTTATGCCCTTTGGGCTAATGAATGCACCAGCAACCTTCCAACAATTAATGTGCATGATCTTCAAGGATATGCTACAACGCGAGCTAGAGGTGTTTGTAGACGACTTGTGCATACACTCTAGTTGGACCAAACACTTAGAGAGGTTGAGAGTTGTCTTCGAACGATGTCAATTATACAAACTCTCGGTGCCTTGAAGTACCAGTTCTGGGTGAAGCAAGGATGCATCCTAGGGCATGTAGTGTCAAAGAATGGCATTGCCATTGACTTCTCAAAATTCAAGGCCATTGTCGACCTCCCACCGCCCATCAACTACAAGGGCATCAAGTGTTTCTTAGGCCACACAAGATACTACCGATGCTTTGTACTGAACTACGCGCTGATTGCTAGACCATTGTACAAGCTGCTGATTGTATTCGAGTGGACTGAGGAATGCCAACGCGCATATGAACAATTAAAGAAGGCTCTCACCACTGCACCAATCTTACAAGCCCCAGACTGGAGTGTAACATTCCATGTACACATAGATGCCTCCAAGTTTGCTATCGGAGCCGTTCTATGCCAGCCTGGTGAACATAGTCTTGATTACCCTGTGAGCTTTGCCAGTAGGCAGCTCACTGCAACAGAGATGAACTATTCCACTATAGAAAGGGAAGGGCTAGCCATGGTGTTTGCTGTAAAGAAATTTAGGCATTACCTGTTGGCCACACCCTTCGTCTTTTTTGTTGACCATCAAGCCTTGTTGTATCTTGTGAACAAGCCTGCACCACAGGTCGCATAGCAAGATGGTTACTTCTCCTGTTGGAGTTTGATTTCTCGGTGATTATGTGTAAAGGAAAGCAGCACTACATGGCGAATCACATGTCCTGCATACCCACAAGGGAGGCTGCTGGACAAGGCATACCTGACGACTTACCGAACACGCACCTCTTTGGCCTGTCTAGCGAAGGGGACTTGTTTAGGCCTGATTTGATGCCATATTGGGCCAATGATGTTGTCCAAGTGTTAGAAAACGGTTTGCCTAAGAGGCCTATTGAGAAAGCCAGGCTAAGGAGACTTATCTTAAAAATCCAGCCATACCAACTGATCGCTGGCCAACTCTATAGGTTGGGACAGGATGGGTTGTTGCGTAAATGTGTGTGCGAGCACGAGATGCACGATATATTGAGAGAGGTGCATTGCGGGATAGCTGGCAGGCACTTTAGTGGGGATACGACCGCCCGTAAGGTACAACAATCCCAACTCTGGTGGCCCACCCTATTCCGTGACGCCGCTAAGTTCGTCAAACACTGCAATGAGTGCAAGAGGACTAAGGTGCCCATGCGCAAAGATAAGATGGAGTTAACCGCCGTAATAGTGTGACAGCCCTTCGAAAAATGGGGCATTGACTTCATCGGACCTATCAGTCCTCAGCGCAATACTCCCAGGCATGCTATATCATTGTGGCAACGGATTACCTGACAAAGTGGACGGAGGCAAGAGCCACTAGAAAGAACAATGCTAAGACCACTGCGAAGTTCCTGTGGGAATAGGTCTTTTCACGGTTTGGTTGTCCAATCGAACTAGTGAGTGATCAAGGCACACACTTCGTTATTGAAGTAATATCCCACCTGCTCTCAACCTTCCTAATCATTCATAGAAGGTCCTCTCCCTACTACCCTCAAGAAAATGGCCAAGCGGAGTCCACAAATAAAATCCTAGTCAACGTGCTTACTAAAGTAGTATCCACATCACGAAGAGACTGGGATAATAAACTGATGGCGGCCTTGTGGGCTTATCGGACGGCTTATAAGATGATTGCCACGGACAAATGCCCTTTAGGTTGACCAATGGAACGGAGGCCATTCTACCTGTAGAGTTCTTTGTCCCTAGCTTAAGAATAGCAGCGCAGGAGCATTGGGAGGGAAGAGAGGCTTGGACTAACCGCTTAGTGGAGCTAGAGCATCTCACAGAGACTCGACTTTTAGTCACCCACGCTCTGATCTGTGAGAAGGCACGACGAAAGCTGTGGTTTGATAAGCATGTCAACCAACGCAACTTTGATCAAGGGGACCTTGTCCTAATCTATGTCAAGATTGTGGGAGAGAAGGAAGGAGTCTCACTTGAAGCTTTCTTGCTTGCACAATGGGGGAAGACACACAAGGGTGGAGGCTGAAAACAGTTTTCCTCTTCTTAGTTGTGTAAGCCAAAAGAACTCTAGTACAAAGAAATAGAAGAACCCTCTATATGGGTCTCAAACCAAACTCAACTAACTAAGGTGGCATACTAACTGAGCCACGAACTAGAGTAGATAAGGATAGCTGTCGTCTAGCTATTATTCATGGGCGGTGTACCAACCGCATCTACAACTGACAAGTCGGTGACATAAATACACAACGGTCACCCTGGCGTATCACGAGTGGAGCTCGATATCTCAACACTCCCCCTCGAGCTCAATCCCAATTCCTGCACACCAAGCAGGTCTCTGAACTTGCGCAGCTTCTCTGCGCCCAATGCCTTCGTAAATATGTCAGCTACCTGATCCTCTGTGCTGACATAAACTAGATCAATAAGACCTAGTAAAACCCTCTCTCGCACATAGTGATAATGCACCTCAATGTGCTTTGTTCTAGCATGATAGACTGGGTTATTTGCCAAGTGTATACTACTCATGTTGTCACAATAAATGACAACTGGTCCATCTGTAGACTGATGCATATCATAAAGTAGCTTATGCAACCAAGCTACCTCACATGCAGCCATTGCTGCACCCCTGTACTCAGCCTCTGTGCTCGACAAGGCAACTGTAGGCTGTTTCTTGCTGCTCCAAGTGACTGCAGCACTCCCAAAAGAGAACACATATCCACTGGTAGATCGTCTATCAGAAATACTACCAGCCCAATCAGCATCAGTGTATCCATGCAACTGTATCTGAACCCCAGTCTCATAAAATAGTCCATACTGCAATGTGGACTTCACATACCTGAGTATGCGTCTAGCCGCATCCAAATGTGGTTTCCTTGGAGCCTGCATAAACTGACTTACCAATCCAACAGCATAACTCAAATCTGGCCTGGTAATAGTCATATAAATCAAACTTCCTACTATGCGTCTGTACATAGTAGGGTTTTCTAGAAGCTCACCTGCATCTGTGCTCAGCTTCACATTCTGCTCCAAAGGAACTGAAATAGGCTTACAGCCTGTCATCCCATATTTGGACAGCATGTCCAATCCATACTGCCTCTGCAAGAGCTGTATCCCACTTGGTGATCTAATCACCTCAATGCCCAAGAAATAACGCAGCTCTCCCAAATCCTTCATCTCAAACTTCTGCTTCAATAGCATTTTCACATGAAGGATATCTTCATCACTGTCACCTGTCATAATCAAATCATCAACATAAATGACAAGTAGCATAATACCTTTCTCTGTTTTTCTCACATAAAGTGAGAAATCTGCCTTGGAAATCTGAAAGCCAATAGTGACAAGATACTGTCCTATCTTGTCAGACCATGCTCTAGGTGCTTGCTTCAAGCCATACAAGGCTTTCTTCAACCTGCAAACAAACTCAGGATGAACAGCATGTACATAACCTGGTGGCTGCTCCATATAGACCTCTTCTTGCAAATCACCATGCAAGAAGGCATTCTTTACATCCATCTGATGTAAAGACCATCCCTTTGATGCAGCCATAGCAATGACTGCTCTTACAGTTGCCATCCTTGCAACTGGACTGAATGTTTCTTCATAGTCAATGCCATATGTTTGTGCATACCCCTTGACTACTAATCTTGCCTTGTATCTGTTCACAGAACCATCTGCATTGTGCTTCACCTTATAAACCCACTTACAGCCAATTGCATTCTTACCTTTAGGCAAAGGTACTAACTCCCATGTAGCATTTGCTTCCAAGGCATCCATTTCTTCATCCATGGCTTTTTCCCATTTTTCTTTTCCCATGGCTTGCTCAAAAGAAGTGGGTTCTGGTTCCTGTATCACTTTGACCATATATGCATAGTGAATGGCTGTAAATCCATCATATTTCAGCCTATCCACAGGATACCTAACTCTGGTAGACCTGCGCAAAGTGGGTTCACTCCCAGGTGCTCTCAAAACATCCCTGGTCTTCCTTACTCCAGGTGTAACAATAGAAGGAATACCCAACTCATCATCAATGCTCTGTTCTGAGCCACTAGATTCACCATCCACATAAGAGTGACCTGCATTCACATCAACCATGGGCTGATCGACCTTCTCTTTTCCTTTTCGTGATACCTGCATACCACTATCTGCATTGCTTTGAGAAGATTCTCCTGATCTCAATCTGCCTGTCCATGGCGAAGAATGTGAACCACTGCTAGAGGACGCTCCAGGTCCACTAATATTTTGTGACTGCTGCTGTGAACTCTGTGCAGCATTACCATTTTGTGCATCTACATCATCAATCACATTTACTGGTTTATACCAGCTACTCATCTCATCAAAAACAACATCTCTGCTCACTGTAAACTTACGAGTAGAAGGGTTATAGCATCTATACCCTTTTTGCTGCAGAGAGTAACCAATAAAGATGCACTTTTCAGCTTTTGGATCCAACTTGGATCTCAACTCATCTGGCACATGTACATAGGCAACGCAACCAAA
This sequence comes from Lygodium microphyllum, assembly GCF_053477565.2. NCBI lineage: Eukaryota > Viridiplantae > Streptophyta > Polypodiopsida > Schizaeales > Lygodiaceae > Lygodium > Lygodium microphyllum. The sequence continues at coordinate 35,154,179 of NC_141154.1, read as the reverse complement.
AATTTTCAAATGAGAAATATCTGGTTTCCTACCAGTATACCTCTCCTCTGGAGTCATTCCATGTATTGCTGCAGTGGGAGTCCTGTTCATTATGTAGACTGCTGTAGCAACTGCTTCAGCCCAATAAAAATCTGGCAAGTCTTTTTCATTGAGCATGGCACGAGATACCTCTCCAATATGCCTGTTTTTCCTTTCTGCAATTCCATTTTGTTGTGGGGTATAACTGCATGAATATTGCTGCTTTATGCCATGCTCCTGCAAGAACTTTGCAAACTCATTTGAGAGGTACTCTCCCCCTCCATCTGACCTTAGGCATTTTATTTGCAGACCTGTTTCTTTTTCAGCCATAGCTTTAAGGGTTTTGAAATGCCCAAAAACTTCACTTTTCTTTTTCATAAAATACACCCAAACTTTTCTGCTATAGTCATCAATAAAAGTGACAAAATAATGACAGCCTCCAAGAGATGCAGCTTTAGTAGTCCACACATCAGAGTGGATTAATTCCAATGGCTTCTCACTCTCTTGAACATGTCTAGAAAATGGTTTCCTTGCCTGTTTTCCAAACTGACAGGCTTCACATACCTTATGCATTTCTGCAACCTTGAATTTTGGCAATCCTGCAACAATATTTTGGGCCTGCATTGATTTAAGTCGCTGTACATTAACATGACCAATGCGTTTATGCCAGATATCAATATCTGCAACTACACCGGTCCCATGTGCAAACATTGCTGCACTCAATTCAGACATGTCTGCATTCAATGTAAACATTCTGCCCTTCTTCTTTCCTTTTGCTATCAAGCGACCTTTATTTTTCATATCCTCAACAAAGCATCCATGAGGATTAAATCTGACCTGCAAGCCCTGTTCAACCATTTGACCAACAGAAACCAGATTCTTGGTGATATTCGGGACATGAAATACATCAGACAGGTATTTCTTTTTCCCATCCTGCATAGACAAGGGAATTTTTCCAATCTGCACAATAGGATGTGCAGTATCATCACCAGTCTCCACAAATCCTGGTTTTTCCATTTTCCTTGCATCCTCCATCCATTCTGCATGACCTGTCATGTGGTTTGATGCACCTGAGTCAACATACCATACATCATTGCTTTCTTCTGCACTTGTCACAGAATTGTTCATGTGCTGCACCATGAACAAATGCTCATTTCTGTCATCACCCTGTCTGCTAGAAGATGCATAATTCCCTTGTTGCAGTTTTCCATTCATGATGTCATTCTGCTTTTTATAGCAGTCTTTAGCCATATGACCCATTTTACCACAGTAGTAGCATTCAACATTACTGTTTGCATTTTGACCTCTTTGCCATCCACCACGACCTCTTTGGCTCCCCCTGCCTCTAGAGTTACCACGTCCTCCTCCATAGGACTGGTTTTCTTGAGTTTGCTGCATATTCTGATTTCTGCCACGGCCTCCAAATCGGCCTCCTCTACCTCTGCCTCTACCTCTTCCAGCATTTGAGTAGAAGACAGCTTCTTTTGAAGTTCCTCCTGAAGAAGATGCACCACCATTTCTCTGTTCCTCAGAAATTAGAAGAGCAATCAACTCCTCAAAATCAGGAAATCTTTCACGAACTGAAATGGATGTCCGAAACTGTGCATAATCCTTTCCTAGACCATTCAAGGTCACGGAAACTAAATCATCATCTTCCACTGGCGACCCAATGGAAGCAAGTGCATCTGCAATCTTCTTCACCTTCATGTGGTAGTCGTTGATGCTCATACTTTCTCTTTGCACATTATGCAACTCTTGCTTGAGCTGCATTTTCCTGGCTTGCGTATTTGTGCTGTACATTTTTGACAAAGTATCCCATGCCTCCTTTGGCGTACTTGCATCCTGAATATGCACAATCATAGAGTCTGAAATACTGATAGACAGCCAATACATAACTTTCCTGGCTCTCTCATGCCATGTTTTGAATGCCTGCATTTGCTGTTGATTGGGAACATCAGGAAGAACTGGTTCTTCTTCATTTCCTGCAACAAATTCCCAATATCCTTTTCCCATAAGGAAATTCGTCATTCTAAACTTCCATGCTTGGAAGTTGTTCTTGTCAAGCTTTTCAGTGACAATCTGTGAAAGAGAATCAGATGCCATTACAGAAGACTGCAAAAAATTCTGTCACTGCAAAAACCACAGCTTCACCCTCACAAGGGAAAATCTGCAAAACTGGCGAAAGTGGTATTTGACCACACAGTCACTTCCTAGTGACGATTTTGCATCAACAGGCAACAGGGATGATTCTGTAACTCCCAATGTCTCTGCGTACAAGCATACAAAGCAATTTTCACAGTAACTATTCACCGACCTGTAGAACAGTGGCTGCACAGCATAAAACTGGGCCTTTTCCTGAGTGCGTGCAGAAAACTTCCGCCTCCAAAACAGGCCCCGAAATGGCCTCAAATCAAAAAAACAAGGTCGCCGAGGGCTAAAGCCCTCACCCGCAGCATATACTGCCCTCTTGCTTCACCGCGAAGGGCGTCTCAACCTGAGACAATGCACTCCTGCACCTTCCGGCTGTGCTACCTGCAGAGATCTGCTCCCGAAACAGAAAATGAAAGCAACACTGCTCCTCTTACCAGAACACCGCGAGCTTGGCTTGCTTTCTTGAGCTCCTTACCACGAACAAGGCTCTGATACCATGTCAAGATTGTGGGAGAGAAGGAAGGAGTCTCACTTGAAGCTTTCTTGCTTGCACAATGGGGGAAGACACACAAGGGTGGAGGCTGAAAACAGTTTTCCTCTTCTTAGTTGTGTAAGCCAAAAGAACTCTAGTACAAAGAAATAGAAGAACCCTCTATATGGGTCTCAAACCAAACTCAACTAACTAAGGTGGCATACTAACTGAGCCACGAACTAGAGTAGATAAGGATAGCTGTCGTCTAGCTATTATTCATGGGCGGTGTACCAACCGCATCTACAACTGACAAGTCGGTGACATAAATACACAACGGTCACCCTGGCGTATCACGAGTGGAGCTCGATATCTCAACAATCTACTCGGTGAAAGGACGCAAATAGAAAATGAAATTTTGAGGACTAGGACCTTTTCGGGTGCATGCAATTAGTAGAATGGGCAATGTCGAGTTGAAGACGCTCGAAGGGGAGGAATAAGCTTCTTCAATGGCAGTTGCATGAAAAGGTACTATCCTCCTTCCCATCCGTTGCACGAACCACCAATGCACGAAGCCCCTGTCAACATCTACGTGGCCACAATTACCGAACTAACAGATCAAGATGAAGGAGCAGTAACACCCACCTACCTCCGAATCATGGTCATGCAGAACGGGCATATTCTTTTGATGCCCTGATTGACGAAGGTGCCGACCGTAATGTCTTGACACATGACCATTGGACATGCATTGGTCAGCCTAAATTACAGCCTACAAACGCAAAACTTAGCCCATTTGGGGACAACACTTACCCTCTCTTAGGAAAATGCCAAGTGGCTATCTCCGTTGAGTCTGAAAGTGTCCCAGTCATCTTTTATGTGTTACCAAACACTAAAGGGACTGGTGATAAGTCACTACTAGGGTGCAATTTCAAAAAGCAGACAAACTGCAATGTGGACTACAACCTAGATCACATCCATCTGACAGTGGGCAATGTGCGCATAGTAACTACTTTCAGCAAGGGCCATCTTGCACCTTCTACAACTGCAGAGCCACCAATAGAGACCCCCACGACGAAGCCTAAGGAGAAGGGCATGGATATCTTACCCAGTGCTCCAACTGCCAAAAGCAAACCCACCCAAGCCATTCACATGGCCAAGGAGCCCACATGCATATGGGTGCCAAAACGGCTAGCACCACCTCCTGGTAGACCGCAAAAGCACGCTCCTAAACTCAAAAACTATCAATCGCAACCTAAGAGGCAGCTCAGATGCCATCAACATAGGCACACCGCCACACCATGATGGATATCGAAAGATCTCCTACGAGCATAAGGATACTATGAGGGCAACCCCTGGATATGGGTGCCTAAGGGTAGACACCCAAGAAGATCAACCCTGGGCAACCCCACTCCAGCTGGGCAGGCTGGCACAGGCAAAGCACAAGTCGCAAAGAACGTCGAACTAGCTATGGTGATGATTAAGGACACCCAACACATTCATTTTCCCAAACTGAATGTCCCAGCACCATCCAAGTCAGAGGAGATAGACACCCCCATGCCCACTCGAATAGAATGCAGCACGCCTCCTATGGCACGGGAGCCCGCTGTAGCGTTTCCAAATGCTCCAGAGTCTAAAGTCCCATTGACAACGCATGCAAGGGAGTCACCCCTGTCCAGCCCAACTGCGCCATCACCACCTGCAGGTCTTAAGCCTTTGTACGAAAGACAATCCTTCCTTTCAGCGGCCAAGGATCTCGCTCAGACCTCGAGGAATGATGTAGTGACATGCATCAAGGAGTTGGACGACACCTTCACTACATTTGCTAGAAGCTATGAGAGGCTTGACCTAGGACTTCTTAATGAACCCCTTGCTTCTGATGTTCACTCGTTGCCATGCACTTGGGAAGACTACGAGTTTATGACCATCAAATTTCCCAAAGTTGCGGCCAAGCTAATCGCTAATGGAGAAATATCGAAGGAACAAGCTGTTCTCAGATGACTAGTCACCTTGTACCGCAAACCTGCTCGCTCTACTCCTGAACGAGAACTGGAAGAGCTCATGCAACTCGCCAGCTCTGCTTCTCCATTCTTGCAACTGTGGTATGCCTTATGACTCCAATGGGAGAAAAAAGGCCGCCGGATTGTGACCAATGATGAGCAAAGGAGGGCAATCAAAACAATTGAACGCGACCCTACGTACGTGGCACCTCTTTCATTCAGAGTGTTGGCCATGACACGCAACTTACACTTAGATGATCAGGTGCTGGCCCATCCGTACATTGACCAGTTCCTCACAGAAGAGGAGTTGCACATTGCTAGTCGCCTCAACTCAAGGGACATCTTTCATGACGTCTTGACCTACATCACTCAAGCTTCCCTACAGCCATGCGAACTTGATCGTCATACCCAGTTTGAGTATAACCCTAACCTTTATACCTGGCTATTGGCAAAGTAGCTCGCCCCACACAGCCCATGCAAGCCCTCCCCCTTCCCCCGCAAATCCTGAAAAGGATCCCCGTACCACTTAGGAAAAAGGGGGGAAGAGCAAGTGACAACCAAGGGACTAACCAAGTGATGCAGCAAGAAGTGTAAAGGCTGAAAGTGCTCGACTAAATTCAAATAGGAAAGAAAGCAAGAAGGAAGTAGATGTTGGTTGTGAATTATTTCTAAAGTTTCATCCCTTTGAATCTGCCCCGCAAACTGTCACATACATTTTTTCTTAGGGTTTGCTAGGAATGAATCAAGTTGTAACTCTAACATTGACTTGGGTAATGACAGGCACCTACCATGGCAGGACAGGGTAGACTTCCATTTACGAAAGCAGAGCTGATGAAATATGGAATCACCATCGAGACACGAGGATTCAGCCAATTCACATTCAAGCATACCATGAACTTGGATGAAGCCATCTCAGAGGAGCCGGCCGTGAGGGAGTTGGTGAACAAATGTAGCCTCCAAAAGTACGTAGAGAAGGTCAGGCAGGCAGTAGACTATAGCATGTGCCTAGATTTCTTAAGGAATTTCAATGAAGGACGAAGCTGTGGCATAGTCATGGTGAGGGCAGGTGATCAAGAAAGAAGGGTACAAGTGCCCCTTAATGCAATCATTGTCGAGAGAGCCCTGGGACTCGTGCCCAAAAAAGAAAGATGCCCAAAAAGAGATGTGTACGCCATGCTGGGAGTCAGAAAAGAGGATGTGCACACGGTTGATGGAATTAGTTTAGCTGACATTCCAGACCCTACGACGAGGATGCAAGCTAAGATGATCCACTCTCTCTTCTCCAGCCAGAGATACAATGCACTCATAAATAGAATCAGTCTGTCACTACTGGAAAGCATTGCGGCAGGAATCCCGAAGGAGGTGGACTTTGTCCAGAAGACTATAAAGAGTTCAGCTGCCCTTCTAGCTCTAGCCACAGCACCAGCCGGTTGGGGATCTCCGGCCTCCACCACACGATCCACAAGGAAGAAACCTACCATCAAAGCCTCTACAATCAGGTACGGAGGTATGCTCACAGCAATCATTGATGAGGCTATCAAGGATGCCGGCGTGGAGGGAGAGCAAGTTAAGCACCAAGGCTCACCACATCGTGTTGAGGAAGGCTTGAGCGAAAGAATGGCTAGCAATGAAGGAGAGCCTGAAGTACCACCCACTCAAATGGCTGAGCCTCAGAAGCAAATGAAGAATGGCAAGAGCCAAAAGAAGGGAAAGAGACTGAGCAAAGAGGAGCGGACCGAGGTGAAGAGGGCTCGAAAAGAGTCAGGTAGGTTGGAAGAACAACTGCAGAAGGAGGAGGAGGAAGAACTCAAAAGAGTTAAAGAGGAGTCAAAAAAGGCAGAAGAGGACAGGCAAAGAAGGGCGGAGGAGGAAGCCCACGAGCTGAGGATGAAGGAACTGGCTGAATTAACAGAGGCCACTCACAGGTTTGTTGAAGAAACTCATGGAAAAGGAGAAATTAGGTATGAATTATTCCTACTAAAAGAGCAAATTTTGGCAAGTAGTGGTCCAAAAATCACAGATAAAGCCACTAAGGATGTATGGTGAGCAATCTGAAACTATGACTGATGATGAATGGGATGAGCTTGGTGAGTTATGCAAGTCTATACTCATCTTGTCTCTCACTGAACAAGTGCATTGGAATGTGATTGAGGAAGCATAGAGTGCTTGGCAGCTTTGGGATAAAATTAAGAACCTCTATGATAAGAAAAGTCTAGCAAGTTAGATGTATTGGTTGAATCAATTTATGGACCTGCGCATGAAGGAGAATATGACAATGTCTGCTCATTTGAGCCAGTTCCATGCTATTCTCAAGAACTTGACTTCGTAAGGCATTACCTTCAATGACGAGGTTACTCCATTGTTTTTGCTTGGGACTCTGAGTGAGTCATGGGATGTATTCTGCACTGCCTTATGTGCTCCTACTACTATTTTGAACTTGCCTGATGTAGAGAGTGCTCTTCTGCAAGAAGAGATCAACCGTAAGAACTTGGATGCCTCTCGTGTGTCGCATGCTTTGACTATTAGAGGCAAATATGGTAATGAAAAGAATGACCATGGATCTAGACGTGGCAAAGACTCACAGAAGTCTAGGTCTAAGTCGCGTGGTAAGTCGCGCAGCAAGTCTCATGGGAGAAATGCTAATGTGACATGTCATCATTGCAGCAAGAAGGGTCATATACACCCACAGTGTCATGATTTGTGCAATGAGAAGCGCAAAGAGAAGGGAAAAGACAAAGTACATGAAAAGTCCTCTGATCATAGCATTATGCCTGCAAAATCCAGTGTGAAAATTGAGGAGATAAATGTCATGCAGAGACTGATGACTCCGATAAGGAGTACATACTTGCAGCTAGTTCTTGTGATGCTATGTCATTGACCGAGGTTCACTCTATGTATGCTCAGTGCTAGCTTTTGGATTCTAGTGCTTCATTTCATGTTACACCATGCCGTGAGTGGTTCCATTCCTACCACACTGTCTCTAGTGGTTCAGTTCACTTGGGTGATGACAGGTCACTTGGTATTGTTAACATTGGGGATGTACAGCTGCAGTTCTCTACTGGTAGTACTTTTCTATTATAGGATGTACGTCATGTACTTGTGCTTACACGCAGTCTTATGTCTACAAAGGGTAGCTTGATGATGTTGTATTTCATGTTTTATTTAGGGATTCTGCCTGGAAGATCACCCATGGCAAACTTGTGCTTGCTAGAGGTGCCAAGGCTGGTAGCCTCTATCCTTTTATAGTTGATGGGTCCTCTATTGACCATGTTTTGTCAGTCAATTCCATCCCACATGTATCTCTTTGCCATGCCTGTTTGGGCCATATGTCCTTGAAGGTAATGAAAATGCTTTCTAGTTTGCAGTACTTATTGCCCCTTGACTATGCATGTTTTGATTCATGTGAGCATTGTCTTTATGGTAGACAGAGACTAGGAACACACATAAGAAGTTTGGTAGGACACACATGAGTGAACCCCTGGCATCGGTACATTTGGATGTTTGTGGGCCTATGCCCTATCAGTCTATAGGTGGTGCAAAGTATTTTATGATGTTCATTGACAATTTTTCACGTAAAGTCTAGGCTTACCCCATTAAGCTTAAGTCTGATGTCTTAGTTGTGTTTCAGAGATGGCTTGCATTGGTTGAGAACCAGACTAGAAATAGGCTGAAATGCCTTAGGACTAACAATGGGGGAGAATATGTGTCATGTGCCTTTGAGCAGCTATGTGACAAGAGGGGTATTAATAAGCGTCAGCTGACCGCCCCCTATACCCCACCCCAGAATGGTTTGGTTGAGCGGATGAATAGAACCATCTAGGAGTGTGTACGCAATATGCTTAGCCATGTAGGCCTACCACAGAGCTTTTGGGCTAAGGTAGTCAATAAAATTGTGCATGTCATCAATAGATCACCTTCCAATGGTTTGGATTTTGAGGTTGCAAAGGAGGTATAGATTGTGAAACCTCCATCTTATGCACATCTACGTGTCTTTGGATGTGAGGCATTTTGCCATGTGCTCAAGGATAAGCAGACTAAGCTAGATCCTAAGAGTGTAAAATGCATTTTCCTTGGCTATAAAGATGCAAGCGAGATGGGTTACCACCTATGGGATCCACAGGTGCACGGAAAGTCATCCGCAGCCATGATGTAGTCTTCCATGAAGACAAGATGCATAGGCAGCCTGAGAAGGTGGTAGAGATACGCATGGTTATATTCCAGGAGGAGCCACATGCTCCTGCACAGTCAATTGGATAGTCTACAATAGCAGTTGGTGCACATGGCCAAGGTGTTGGACAAGATGCTAGACATGTAGTAGAGCCTACAGTGAGACGATCTACTAGAGCTAGACGTCTACCTTATTGATTTGAGCCCTCGATACATTATGTCTTGGTTACAGATGTAGGAGAGCCTCTCACCTATGATGAGGCTATGCGCAGGGGTGACAATCACTCCTAGGAGAGGGCTATGCAGTCTGAGATCCACTCCCCGCATAAGAATATGACTTGGGATTTGGTTGCATTGCCTAACGGTAAGAATTCTTTACCATGCAAATGGGTATACAAGCTAGAAAATACCCTTGGGCATCCCAAGATGGCTTACAAGGCCAGAATTGTTGCTGAGGGTTTTAAATAGGAACATGGAGTTGACTTTGATGAAGTCTTTTCTCCTATATCAAGATGACCACCCTATGCTTGGTTTTGGCCTTAGTCGCACAGCTTGACTTGGACATGTATGAAATGGATGTCAATACTACATTCTTGCATGGGGATTTGCATGATGAGATTTACATGGAGTAGCCTAAGGGCTTTGCAAAACCTGGTAGGGAGCACCTAGTGTGAAAGTTGAAGAAAATCCTTTATGGCTTGAAGCAGGCACCTAGGGAGTGGTATCATAAGTTTGATGCCTTTATGCAATCACAAGGCTACAGTAAGAGTGCTATGGATCCATGTCTTTACACAAAGAAAGCCTGTGATGGCTCATTGCTTATTTTGGTACTTTATGTGGATGATATGCTGATAGCAGGGAAAGCTCATGATGAGTTGGATGCTCTTAAATCTTAGCTGAAGAAGAGCTTTGAGATGAAGGATTTGGGACAAGCCTCTCACATTCTTGGTATGCGCATTAAGCGTGACAAGCATCAAGGACTACTCTACCTCTCACAGAGGGAGTACATTCATAAAGTCCTTGAGCGTTTCCACTTGCAGGACGTCAAGCCTATTGGTTGTCCATTACCTTCTTACGTGAAGGCTTCACAGGCCAATTTTCCGTAAACAGATGAGCAGAGGGCCGAGATGGCCAAGATCCCTTATGCATCAGCTGTGGAAAGTTTGATGTATGCCACGATAGCCACTTGTCCAAATATTGCCTTTGCAGTTGGTGTTGTGGCACGCTATATGGCTACACCTGGCAAGAGACATTGGGATGTTGTGAAGGGTATCATGAGATACCTGAAGGACACAACAAATATGTGTATTTGCTGTGGCAGCCAGGATATAGGAGTTGTGGGGCACACAGACTTTGATTATGCAGGACATGCAAATAGTAGGAAGTCCAGTTATGGCTATGTATTCACCTATGTTGGAGGTGCTATCTCTTGGATGTCCAGGGTTCAGAAGTGTACGGCTCTCTCTACCACTAAGGTCGAGTATGTTGCAGCCATTGAGGCTTGCAAGGAGACCATAAGGTTGGGCCGTTTGGTTCATGACCTTGAGATTAATTCTATACCTACACTGCATTCGGATTTTATGAGTGCTATTCAGCTAGACAAGAATTCGATCTTCCACGCGAAGATGAAACACATTGAGATGAGGTATCACTTCATACGTGGGGTCGTGGAGGACAAGTCTATTGACCTTGTCAAGATCTCCACTGACAAAATTCATGTAGATCTGCTCACGAAAAGCCTCACTACTGAGGGCTTTGCCTTCCTCAGGAGATTGATGGGCATTGGATGAGATGATGTTTTTCCTCATTCTGTTGTACATGTGTACATTGTACTATCTTTTCTTTTTCTTTTCTTTCCTCATGGGGAAGATTCGCCTTTAAGGGGGAACGTTGTTGGGGGTAAAGGAGCCTTTGCCTAGCCGCCCGTGTATTACTACACTGACAATACCTGCCATTGCACACTACAGGTGGCGGATGCCCATCACCGTCAGTTTATTCTTTATTCTTTTAGTGACAATTTGAGTAAAGGAAGGCCCAATCACACATTGTGACTGTTGGAGTTCCCATTTGGTCTCTCTTTCTTGCTCTTGCTCTCCCGCCATAGCTCTTCCAAGCAAGCTTTGATCCTTCTCACCTTTCACTTTAAGAGGGGTTTGAGCTGAGCATGCTCTTGTTTTGCAATGTTTACACTGTTGGTAATTAGGACCATTGTCTCTGTCAGTGAATCTGAAGCATACATACATGTCTATTATGCAATCAATGAGACTTGCATGCACTGTTATTATTCCCAAAGATTATGCATATGTTAGGGAATGTATGGCATGTTCTTGAGCTGAAATTTACTAGTTACTACTGAGTTTTACTCTCATCAAAATAGTGGACTGAAACTATCCTACTGTAATAGTGAACTATCTATGCAACTTGGATTAAGGTTTTGGAACTCCTTTGTCTGCAATATGCTTAGATGAGTTGAACTGAACTGATGCAAGGTACAAATTGATGTATTTGTGTTGTTTGGATGCTATACAAACATCTTGATCAGTGGAAGATTTATTTTGTTTGTAGGGAGTCAAGCACCAACAATTTAAGATTGCAGTGAATACATAGAGTTGTCATTATGGTGAATGCTAAAAGGTCAGAAAATATCACTCAAATAGTGGGTGAGAAGCTAGATAATAACATATATGCTATCAAGAAATTCCATATGGTGAACTTTCTCATCGAGAAAGGCTATTGGGATTTAGTGGCAGGTACTGAGCCCAAGCTTCTTGAAAAGAAACATCCAACTCTACTGAATAGTTGAGGGCACATTGTGCTTGGATGGAAAGAGCCCGTAGAGTTTTACATTGGTTATCACTATGTATTTCAAAAGCCATGGTAATGCAGATTATGAACTATAAAACACCAAAAGATGCTTGGAATATCTTGATGAGATATTATGGTACTACTACAAGTCCAAGGAAGATACAACTGAAATAGAAGTTCAACACCATGGACAAGAAAGGACACTCTATTCAGGAGTATGTAATAGAAATCAAAACCATTGTAGATCAGTTAGCAACTATCAAAATCGAAGTAGAGGATGAGGATTTTTTTGTAGTGACCTTGAATGGTTTAGGACCTACAAGTCATTTGACACATCTATCTCTCTGAGATTTGAAATGCTAGACTTTAATGAGTTAGTCTCATTGCTTATTCATGAGAAGGTGAAATGGGTTTAGCTACTAGCTCAAGTAGCTCAAAAGGTAGAGATGCAATGTTTTATTCAAATCAAAGAGGACTTGGCATAATGCATCTCAAAATATGCAAAATCAGCAAGGTCACAATGCTAGAGGTGGTGGGTACTCCCAAGCAAGGGGGAGATCCAACTCTAGAGGTAGAGGATCTTGGTAGTCATAGAGTATGCATGATAATGCAAATAAGGATAAGACTATCATTACTGTGGGAAATATGGCCACATTGCTAAAGAATGTTGGAAAAAGCAAGCCAATCAAAGATGTAGACAACAGGATCACTATGCTTGAGTGGTGAGAGGTTATTCACCATGACTCATATATGGAACAAGGCTAATCAGCAAGAGAAATCAGATGACGTATGGTATATTGATTTAGGAGCATCAAATCACATGACACCACATGGAGAGTGATTTGATGAAATGAAAGTAGATACAAATAGCTATGTATGCACATGAGATGGCACTCAACATGGCATAGCTCATACAGGTGTTATTCCATTAGTTGTGCCTAACAGTAAGAAGAAAAATAGTATGATGTTTTGCATATTCCATCAATCATGAAGAATTTGTTATTTGCTAGCCAAATTGCTAAGCAAAACTACAAGTACACTTTAACAAAGATGGATGTTTTGTAAAGGAATATGGTAGAGGTTACAAGTTGATTGCAAAGGGAAAAAATATATGGCAGAATGTTTACATTGGATGCAAGTATTCCTGAGTTATAAGTTGCAATGTTTGCTCATGATGATGTATGTGTTAGAGACATAGATATCTAGCATAAATACATTGGACACATCAATGTTCAAAGGCTGAAAATATGTAACATAAGGAGATTGTTCCGGGTCTGCCAAAATTCAAATATGCTGACTTGGGATAGGTATGCTCAACATGTCAATTTGGAAAACAAGCTCAATTTCCTTTTGTCAGGCATACATGGAACAACAATAGACCCTTGCAAGCAGTTGATTCACTTGGATGTATGGGGATCCACACATAATGTATCTCTTGGAGGGTCTTAGAATTATGTGACCTTTGTGGATGATTTCAATAGTAGGTATACTTGGGTATTCATTCTAAAGCATAAAGATGAAGTTCTAGATAGCTTTATGGATTTCAAATGTCATGTAGAGAAAGAGTTCAACTGTTATGTATCATGCTTACAGTCTAATGGTGGTGGTCAATATGTGTCAAAGGAGCTTGACATGTACTTGACTAAGCATGGGATCAGGGAGACAATTGACATGCATTTATATTCCATAGCAAAACGGAGTGGTTGAGTGGAAAAACAAGGTCACTATGAAAGCAGCTAGGGCAATGTTGAATGAGAAATATATGCCTCTTTCTTATCGGGTTGAAGCAATTCTAATTGCTATTTATGTCATGAATTGGACACCTACACTTGGCATAGATGAGAAGATATCATATGAGCAACTTTATGGTTATAACTTATAAGCTTGACATTAGACACTTGAAAGTTTTTGGCAACATTGCATATGTGCATGTACATGATGAAAAATAGAAGAAACTTGATCCAAAAGTAGTGAAGGCTATCTTTATTGGTTACTCATAGGAACGAAAGTCTTATAAGTTCTATGCTCCATCTACTCATGAGACTTTGATCAGTCATGATGTGGTATTGGATGAGCTAGCATCCTGGTATGGTGCTAATCAAGTAATAGTTCATGATGACTCTTCACAAACCACATATGTTGAAAATGGAATGCAGGATACTACTACTGCTAGTCGACCTAGGCATGATGTATTTACTAGTGTGAGTCCTTTGATAGGAAGATTATGCAGTCAATGATCTCATTCCATTGACCCAAATGTGTCAGTGATGAGGGGAAGATTGGACATGGACAAAGGCAAATAGAAGGCACTTGATGATGTAGCATGTCCATTGACATCAAGAGATGATTCCACTGACAGCTTGGATAGTGAGCTTGGCATACCTACAATTGTTACACTTAGTGTTAAGCAAAGATATGTACTACCTCATGAGAGAGAAAAATCGCATAATCCACCACAGCTATGAAGATCACAGAGAGAAAGGAAACTTGTTGATATATTTACTTACATTGGATACTTAGGTAAATATTATGCATACATGACAAAAATAATGAAGTACAAAGAACCCAAGTCATTGGTAGAAGTAGTTAAGGATGAGAACTCATGTAAAGTAATGGATAAAGAGTATGATGCTTTGCTAGAAAATAGAACTTGGGATTTGGTCAAGCTGTCAAAAGGAAAGATGTCTATTGGATGCAAGTGGGTTTACAAAGTCAGATGATGTAAATCTGATGGCTCACTTGAGAGATACAAAGCAAGGTTAGTTGTGAAGTGGTATGCTCAACAATGTGGGCATGACTATGAAGATAATTTTAGCATATTGCGAAGATGGCAACTTTACGAATTGTTATTGCATTAGCTACATCCAAAGGTTGAAATTACATCAAATGGATGTAAATAATGCTTTTTTGAATGGTGACTTGATGGAAGAAGCCTATATGGATCAACCGAGAGGATATGTGTGTGTTGAATATCCATCTTATTTTTGTAGATTAAAGAAAACATTGTATGGTTCGAAATAGTGTGGGAGCTTTCGCTCAACCGCCAAGACCCACGGACCGCTTATTGTTCAAGCGTTCCAAGCGAGCTCTCATGGCTATCTCTCACCTAGCCGTCACGCCGTCGATCCTATGAATGCAGTGAACTTACCTTGATGCTCGATCGAGTGCCCTCCTCTCTCTCACACTTAGGTAGCTCCACGATTCTTGATGCTAGCTCAAGCATCCTCAACCCTCCTCCTTCTCCAAGCCTCATCCTCCATAGCCGCGCGCGCAAGAGAAGAGAAGGAAGGAGAAGAGGAGAAGGGGGGAGGAGATACCGGAGAGCTTCACCCTCTTGATTCCTCACTCTCTCATGTGCTCACTCCCTCAATCTCTCACACTCCCTCTCTCAAGAGCGCACACAAGCAAGAAGAAGAAGAGGAGAAGAGAGGAAGGAGAAGACTAGTTTGCCACACCAAAGAATGAGCTCTTCATTCACTTTTCAACTTTTTATACAAAACCCTACTTCCCTTTTGGGCGGTCATTCCCTTTTTCCTTTTTTTCATGGCCGGTCATAGCCCAAGCCCTGTTTCCCATTGTTCTTTTCTCTTCCTTGCTTTCTTTTCACTACCCTTTTATCTTTACAAATAGCACGGGTGAGAGCCCGGCACTCTTTTACAAGATTTTAGAGTGCGCTTTTTATGCGCCTTTCCCTTTTTATGGTTGCCTTGGTCTTTGACGGTTGTCCTTGCGCTTTTTGGGCTTTTCTCCTTCTTTTCCTTCCGTCGGCTACCTTCTTTTCGCCTTTGCCCTGCGTCTTCTCTGCCTTCTTTCGCTCTTGTCGTGTTTGAGGTTAACATTTCCCCCCTCCTAGACGAGTGCCAGTCCCATGGCACTTACTGGCGGAGGGAGCAAGTGGTGGTAGGTGCTGAGGACTTCGGGGTGACTGGGGCTTGGGGTTTGCAGTGGCGACTGGGTATGCGGGGGTTGGTTGGGGATGTCGCGTTGGTTGAGTTTGTCAGCTCGCTGGATGCCGGGTGGGCAATTAGCATGGGAGGTTGATGAAGAATGCATGCCACTTGGGTCGTGGTTATCGATACCTGCAATTGAAAACCCTGTCAGGTAGTCTCTCCCTAGGGGGGGGTGCTAGTCTTTGTATTGTGCACAAGACTTAGTTTGGGAGACAGGTCGAACTCTGAGCTGAGAGTGTTGTCCTGCACTTGAGGACCCAAACTGTGAATTAATTCTGTGTAGGTATTATATGAGTGTCGTGCATGTGCATACTTAATTATTACGTAGTTAGGAGACTGGGCGACGGGGGCTGCGTGGAGCAGGAGGGTGGTAATGGGGAGATAAAGTACACCTCAGTTCTCTTTTTTTTTTGTTTTTTTTTTGCCATGGTTACATGGGAGCAGCAATACAAGGGATAATGGGAGTTCTACCCCTCATCATCCGAATTATGGGGAAGTGTGGGTGGAGGCCGGGGGGCCTTGTTGAGGAACTTCCGGCTTAGCAAGTAGCTTTTAGTATGGAGGCGGGTTTTAAGGGTGGTGGTGGAGAGAAAGGGGTGATTGCACTGTGTGAACTTGCTGTCGTTCATGTCCTCCAGCAGTGCAACACAAAAAGATGGCAAAAGGGCAGCACGCATCATGAAACGAGTCATGGTGGTGCTATCTATGGCGTTGGGATCAAAATAAAGGGGCGGAAGATGGCGCTCTTGGGGTGCAGGTTCCTGGTGTACTAGTATTCTAATTAATCTGAGGTAGTTACAGGTGGTGATGAAGGCTGGGTCAAGACAAGAAGAGAATTCAGTAAGGAATTTATTTATGGAGCTGTACAAATCGGGTAGGGTGAAGAGAAGGGCGCTCCTATGGGAAGTGGAGTTGACATTGTAAATAATGGGAAAGTCAAACCTGCCGTGGATGGACAGGTTAAAATCCACTCCTACCCTTCGAGGAAACGGCATATAAGTGGGGTCGTTCCTTTCCGAAGGGAGGGTGTTGCAAAACGCCATCCATGCCTCCAGGTTGACGTCAAAAATGCGCTGCCTCCAGGTAGGTTGGGAACTATATCCTTCCACGGTGCGGGGTACCTGGAGGACTTTGTCCTGCCAAAATTCGCGGTCCTCGGTCCCCCAAGCAGTTGGGTGGGCCTCACGCTCTTCTAACCATTTAGCTTTGAGCCGGGCCCCCATGGCGATGACATCCTCCACCAACTAAATGGGCAGCACCCTATTCAGAGCGGTGGGCAACTCGAAGCATAGGTCGAAGGGGGCCCGGCTATACTCCTGCTGCTCCCAGATGATCATCTCAGCATGGTACTCAGCAGGTGAGTCTTGGGTGTGCAGCGGGAACGGGACGGGCTGTTTCAGGGCGGGTCTGGCCTTGAGTTTTCTTCTTGCCTTCTCCACTAGTTCCTTCCTTCGAGTGGTGTGGGCAGCTCTTCGTTCGGCGGGTGCGTCAGGGGGTGGCACTTCGGTTTGTTGGGGTTGGGGGGGTGGCGGGGCATACTCCTCGTCCTGAGGCCCTAATTCAAGCTCGTGCTCACCCCCTTCCGCTTGCTCCTCCTCCTGTGTTTTTTCTTCAGTGAACCCCAGATCATCCATTTCATGTGTTGTGAGTCCTGCTTGTGCCAGACATTTCCTTTGTTCCTCTAGGCTCTGCGGAGGGCCTCCCAGTTGCAGTGGTACGTGCAGGCCTGCTGTAAGGGCCTTGCGCGCAGTGGTTAGCTTTTTCTGCAACTGATCATTGGTCTCTCCTGTTTCTGAAAGGGTGGTGTGGAGTAGCGTGTTGATGAAGGTGTGCTGCTGAGCCATCATAGCAAGTTGAGCTGCCTCTGCTTGGTTTTCCGCCATCACTTTGTCACCCTCAGCCTTGGCCAGCCAGTGCGCTAGGTCTCGCACTCTCTGCTTGTTGTGAATTGCCCACTCCTTTGCCCGCTTCTCCATGTCCTCCAGGCTCTCTCCCTGTCGAAGGGTCATTGCCCTGAGCTGCTGGTGTTGGGCTTCGAGCTCCTGGTGCAAACGGGACTGCTCTCGTTGTTGTTCTGCAATCTGCTCGTTGAGTTGGTCCCGCGTCGCCTGTAACCGGCGCACCTGTTCTGCTCGCAATTGATCCAACTCTGCAACGTCTTCTTTGATTTTTTCGAGTTGGCTCTGTGCTTCCAAGTTAGTTGCAGATAGCTGGTCATTTCTGCGCTGAAGGTGGGCATTTGTCTCTTTTTCCCTGGTGAGACACTCCATCAGAATTTTCCTTCGTCCTTCCCACATAGCATCGCGCTCCTTCAGGGCTTTCAGCTCCTCCACCTCCTTGGTGTTGGCTTCCTCCTTAAGCGCAGCAATTTCTTTTTGATATTCTGTTATTTGTCTTACTCTGTCTAGTTGGAGGACCGCTTGCGATTCACGCTCCGCTGCCAGCTCTTCCACTGCGCGAGCAGCTCCTTTACATAGTCATCATAGTGGCCTGCTGGGGGTGGAGAGTGGGGCCTGATCGTAGTAGTAGCGGTCTCCTCCACCTTTTGTCTTTTCTCGTCTGGCTCCTGCTCTAGCTCGGTCATCGCTGCCCTTTTGGCCCCTGAGACTGGGGTGGCCTTGACTGCGTCCCTTGCCAATTCTCGTTCCACTAAGAATTGTAGCCAGGTAACTATATTGCTTTCATCTACCTTTACGGTGTGCACCAGGGCGGCCATGTCAGGGGGCGTCACCTTAAGGGGAGTGGCTTGTGCGGCTGGTGCGGGGGAAGGGGAGGCGGGTCTGATCGGTTCTTTTTCCTTCCCTTCTGCAGGAGGCGGCGGCACGGGTTCTGGTGCACTAGTACTGGGGCCGGGCGCTTCAGATTCGGATTGGTATGCCCGACCTGCTCCCTCTATTTCTTCCCTACGTTGTTCCTCGATGGAGCGACGCGTTGCCAGCTCCAAGTCTTCTTCTTCTCTCCTCCTCAGCTCTTCCTCAGCTCTTTTTCTTCTTTCCTCTTCTTCTCTCACCGACTCTCTTCGGGCCCATTTGAGCTCCTCTTGCTCTTTCCTCCTTCACTCCTCCTCTCTCTTTCCATGCAGGGCTTTGGTTCGTTGCTCCGCTTCCCTTTCTGGTGCTGCCTGGCGCTCTTCCTCCTTGTCGGTGTCCGTCTCTGTTTCATCCGACTGTTCGTCCGGCCGGGGCTGGGACTGCGACGGCGATTCGCCTCCTTTTCCGCCGCCTCCCTATTTGTCCTCTTCAGCACGTCCCTGCCCTATTGCCTCGTGGAGGATTGCAGTGAGGACACCTCCAAACCCTACGGTGGAAGCCTTGGAGGACGAGGCCTTGCGGGTCGATCGAGGCGAGAGGGATTCTCCTGCCCCGGCCCTTCCTGTCGTTGCCAGGGCCTTTGCTGAGGCCTCGATTGTCCTTCTCACGAAGCCATTGAGGTTTACCTCATCCAGTGCCTGAGCCGCGATGCTTTCGAGTAAAGGTACATTTATCCTGGACATGATGCTATTGTACCGTTGACTCGAAAATAGGGCATGCATCATTTTTGCCTGCAGCTGGATCTCTGGATCAGGGATGTCTGCCAAGTTGACTCCATCGTTGGTGTGGACTTTCACCTTGTCCATTCCCAACCTGGCGTAGACGTCCCTTTTCGGCTTCTTCTCCACCTTGTTCGGAAGTTCCAGAGCTCGTTCTACCAGTTCCGAGGTTAGCTCAACCTGCACCTGTTTGGTGGCTCCTGCGTCCCGTACTATGATGGTGCCTCTGTTTTTGTTGAAGGTGCGTAGGAACTCTGCGCACAGGGCATAGTCTATTCTCCGGCCTACTGCTTCCAGGTACCGTTGCAAGTGGCATTGCTCCATGATTCGTCGCACTGCTGGCTCCTCAATAACTACATCCTCCAAATTGAATATATGGCGGAACTTCAGCTGATTGAATGCTCTGGTTTCCACCGTGAGGCCGTACCGCGCCTGTTCCTCCTCCGAAAAAGGGAGTTTGCCCACCTTGTCTTGGCCTGCCATGGTCACTACCTGTACATCCAGTCAACTCGCTCCTTAGTATTTTGGCAACCAATTTGTGGGACAACCATAACAGATTTCATCATTTATAATCAAAAATTATTATTATTATTTCAACTTCTATCACCTGTTCCTGCATGGCATTTTAATTTGGAGCTTTTTTATGCGTGGTTCACTTTTCACTTTCATGCTTGGTTTGGTTTTGCCCCACTATTTAGATTTACTGATTTACTGCCCCACTATTCCCTGCCCTTTCCCTGGAGGAAAAGAAAAATCCGTCCCAGGATTGGGGTGTGGGCTGCAGGTGGTCAGGTTGTTTTAAGGACGAGCCAATCGTAGAAGTTGGGGTTATATTCGAGGTGTGCAGTGTGGTCCAGGTCATAGGGTCGGATGCCTACGTGGGTGATGTATGTGAGGACATCGGTAAGGAAATCTCCGGAGTTGGTCCGACTTGCGATGTGGAGCTCTTCCTCGGTCAGGATACGATCAAGATAGGGGTGTCCTAAGATATGATCGTCCATGGTTCGACCTCGAAGAGTGGTTAACACTCGATACGAGGTGGGCACGACGTATGTGGGATCATACTCGATCGTCTTGATGGCTCGGCGTTGGTCATTGTGCGGCATCCTTCCGTTGCCCACTTTAATCGAAGAGTGTACCATTGCTTCAAGAAGGGAGATTCGGTGTCCGCGAGGTGGGACAACCTTGCTGTTTCTTGGTTGGTGAGGCTGGACACCGTGCGCGGGTCAAACGATGGGATGAGGCGTTGCCTAATGGCTTGCTCTTCGGAGACCTCGCGAGCGAGTAGCTCAGCGGCAGAGCGTGAAGCTTGTGCGAAGGCGAATTCGAAAGTCTCCCAAGAGCAAGGCATAGTGCGTACGTCCGTTGCAAGGGGTTCTGCTAACAGTCCCAAGTTTAGGCAGTCATAACTAAGGGCCAGTGCCACAAAAGTGGCATCGAGTTGTTTGATGCAGTCCACAACGTCAATCTCTGTATCCTCGGCGAGGTCCGCGGCCAGCGTTAGGAATGACTTCCGTTCATAGGAAGGCTTAAGGTCGTCAGGTGGTTGAGGTTTGCTGGGGATAGAGGTTCGGTCGGCACAGAGCTGTCGGTGGGGGCCTGTTTGAGTCAGCGGCTCGGCCAACGGTTGAAGAGACGGGTCGAGGTTGGTCTGAGGGACCGTGCTTGGGCAGTCGGCAGGGCTGCTGGGTTGCGGGCCAGGGTGGTTGGGTGAGACCGCCCGCAGTAGTGGCCGGTGCTTGGGCCGTTGGGCGTGCATGACGCCTGTGGAATGACTATCAAGGGAGTCGGATAACTGGGATGGATTGCGCGGTTTGTGGTCTTGAAGTGTCCTAGGACCGGACTTTGCGATTGACGTAGGAGCAGGTCCTGTGTCAGTGGGGACCTTGGGGATCCACAGCAAGGCATTCCCTTCATAGTAGCCTTGTGCATGCAGCAGGGTTTTAGGGACCCATATTTTCTTGACCAGGCGGCGCTTGTGATGATGGCATTTTGGTCTTCTAGGTTTAGGTTTGTATGTGTTTCGCGGATCCGCACGTCTAGTTGTAGACTGATCCAGCGGCTTTTTCGGCACCCAGTGCAAGCGAGTCTGTTGGGGTTTTGCCTTAGGTCTGGCGGGTTGTGGTGCATGGGGATCTGGGGGTAGTAGATATGTACGGCCTTCTTTCTTGGTCCTTTGTGCAACTATTTCTAATGGTGGTTCGTTGAGCATGGTTGGGGTTACGAGGCGCTGGTTGGAGGTGGTGGTAATTGTCACATTTCCAATTGTTAGGTGGATGCGTTGTAACGCATAATCAACATTGCAGCGGGTCTGCTTTTTAAAAGTTCGCCCGAGCAGTGACTCTGCGCCTGCCTCCCTGGCATCAGGTAGGACATAGAACAACATGGGGATAGTTTCAGTCTCGATAGAGACTGCAACCCTGCACGTGCCAAGGAGAGAGTAGGATTGGGCCCCATATGGGTTCAATCTGGTTGCTGTGGGGTGAAGTGTTGGAGCGCCCAGTTGGGTCCAATGCTCATGTGCTAAGATGTTAAAATCCGCCCCCTCGTCGATCAGGGCGTTGATGGAGCACGTTTGCTTGGCCGTGATCGTGATGCGGAGGTAGGCGGGTTCGACTAGCTCATCCTCATCTTCTTCGACTTCTGTAAGTGTGGCTACTCATATTTTAACAAGCGGTTCCACCATTGGTTGTTCATGCAGTGGGTGCGTGGGCGGATAATACTTTTTGATTCGACTGCCGTTAAAGAAGCCGATGCCCTCTCCATCCAGGGTTTCCAGCTCGACATTACCAGTACGACTGATTGCGCGGACTTTAAAAGGCCCAAGACCTCTGAATTTCATCTTCTGTTTGTGTCCTTTAACTGAATAGAGGAGTACTAGGTCGCCCTGCTCAAACTCTCGTTGCTTGACATGCCTGTCAAACCAGGTTTTGCGTCTAGCTTTCTCACAAATAAGTGCATGGGTGGCTAGCAGACGTACCTCCGACAGGCGTTCTAGCTCGACTAAGCGTTGCGTCCATGCCTCCCTCCCCTCCCATCGTTCTTGTAGTGCTATCCGCAAGCTGGGGACAAAGAATTCTAGGGGGAGAATAGCTTCGGTCCCATAGGTTAGCCTGAAAGGCGTTTGCCCGACGGCCCTTTTATAAGCTGTTCGGTAGGCCCACAGGGCCGCCATCAGCTTGTTATCCCAGTCACTTCGTGAGGTTGAGACAACCTTGGTCAGGACGGTGATGAGAATTTTGTTGGTTGACTCAGCCTGGCCGTTAGCCTGAGGGTAGTATGGTGAGGATTTGCGATGGATGATGAGGAATGTGGACAGGAGATGGGCTATCACTTCGTTGATGAAGTGTGTTCCCTGGTCGCTGACCAATTCGATAGGGCACCCAAAACGCGAGATCACTTGCTCCCATAAAAACTTGGCAGTTGTCCTAGCGTCGTTTTTCCACGTGGCTCTCGCCTCCACCCATTTGGTGAGGTAGTCGGTGGCTACCACTATATATCTAGCCTGTGAATATTGTGCCGCAGGGTTGATGGGTCCTATGAAGTCAATACCCCACTTTTCGAAAGGTTGGCGAGCGATGACCGGGGTTAACTCCATCTGATCTTTACGGATTGGGACCCTCGTTCGTTGGCACGCATCGCAGTGTTTGACAAATTGTGAGGCATCCCGAAAGAGCGTGGGCCACCATAGCTGGGACTGCAACACCTTCCGAGCTATCGTATCCCCGCTAAAGTGTCCTCCTACAATGCCGCTGTGCGCCTCTGAGAGCACATCATGCATCTCATGCTCACATACGCATCTACGTAGCAGACCGTCTTGCCTCAGCCTATAGAGCTGGCCTGCAATCAACTGATAAGGCTGGATTTTCAGGATTAATCGCCTCAGTCGTGCCCGTTCCATTGGTCATTCGGGCAGCCCATGCTCGAGCACTTGGACTATGTCGTCCTCCCAATATGGTGTCAGGTCGGCCCTGAATAGGTCTTTTTTGCTGGACATGCAGAATAAGTGGTTGTCTGGTAAATCGTCCACTATGCCCTGTCCAGCAGCTTCTCCTGTGGGTATTCGGGACAGATGGTCAGCCATGTAGTGTTGTTTTCCCTTCCGTACTACCACTGAGAAGTCGAACTCTAGGAGCAGGAGAAGCCATCGTGCTATATGCCCGGTAGCGCAAGGTTTGTTGACTAGGTAGAGAAGGGCTTGATGGTCGACAAAGAAGGTGAAGGGGGTGGCAAGCAGGTAATGCTGGAACTTCTTCACGGCAAACACCATAGCTAATCCTTCCCTTTCCGTTGTTGAATAGTTCATCTCTATTTCAGTGAGCTGCCTACTTGCAAAACTTACTGGGTAATCTGAGTTATGCTCACCTGGTTGGCACAGCACCGCCCCCACGGCGAACTTAGAAGCGTCAATGTGTACGTGGAATGGCATGGTCCAATCTGGGGGTCGTAGGATAGATGCTGTCGTTAGGGCATTTTTCAGTTCCTCGTAGGCTTGCTGGCAGGCCTCGGTCCACTCAAAGGCAACTAGCAGTTTGTACAATGGCCTAGCGATGAGCGCGTAGTTTAGCACAAACCGCCTGTAGTATCCTGTGTGACCTAAGAAGCATTGAACCCCCCTATAATTGCTTGGGGGTGGGAGGTCCACGATAACCTTGACCTTTGAGAAGTCCGTGGCAATGCCGTTCTTGGACACTACGTGTCCCAGGATGCAACCGTGCTTTACCCAAAATTGACATTTCAGGGGGTTGAGGGAGAGACGGTATAAACGGCACCGTTCAAAGACCGCGCGGAGTTTTTCGAGATGCTGGTTCCAAGCTGAATGGACACACAGGTCATCGACGAAGACCTCCAACTCCTTGCGAAGCATATCCTTGAATATGGTGCACATGAGGCGCTGAAAGGTGGCGGGGGCATTGGTTAGCCCGAATGGCATGACTACATAGGCGAAGATGCCCCACTCAGTGGCGAAGGCGGTCTTGTGCCTATCTGCAGGGTGCACTTGCACCTGATTGTATCCCGAGAAGCCATCCAGGAAACTGTAGGCTTCCTCACCTGCCACCCTCTCCAGCATGTGCTCACTGTATGGTAAGGGGTAGTTGTCTCTCTTTGTCGCTGCGTTTACTTTCTTATAATTGACGCACACTCGAATCTTGCCGTTTTTCTTCATCACAATGACTATGGGTGATACCCAGTCCGTGTGCTCAATTTCGTAAATGAACCCAGCTCGCATTAACTTGTCAATTTCCTCCTTGACAGCATGGGCGTGCTTGGGATTCATGGGGTATGGTCGCTGCTTGACCGGCATTGCATCCGTCGTCATGGGTATGTTGTGAGTCACAACACTCGGGTCCACCCCTCGTAGCTCATCTAGGGACCAAGCAAACACATCCCGGTACTCTCGCAACAGAGTGATGAGGTTGGATTCCTCCTCCGTGGTAAGGTCCTCGGCAATGAACACCGGTCGGGGTGTTTCCCGTTCCAGGGCAAGGTTTATCTCCTTGACCTTGGCTGGCCCTTCGATGGGTTCGCGGATTTGCCCTTGGCACTTGGCGCTTAGCAGAACCACCACCCTATCCCCTTTTTTGAATTTCGAAAAGCGCTTAGGGAGGTCCCGCGGCTTTCGTTGTTCTTCCGATCGCACGCCGTTGGAGCGCTCTGTTTTATTCTGTCGGAGTCGTCGGCGCCTCAGGTGGATGGGCAGATCTCCCTTGGTGCGTCTGGCCGTGGGTGGCCTGGGGATTTTCGGGTCTTCCTCCGAAGTGACTTCAGATTCAGAGTCGAATTCCTCATTTTCACTAGGGGAGGTGGTCTCTCCTGGCGGCCTCAGTTCGAAGGGCGACTCGGTTCTAAGCAGGGCTGCCGCTCTTGGTTGGGTCAGGCCGGCCTGCTTAAAATCCACAGCCCCCATTTGTTCCAACCACGCACGATCGCATTTCGCACACATGACCCCTTGGTCCATCCAAATGGCCGGCCTCGGCTGTGGTTTTGCATCCGTTCGGATTTGTTCAATCTCTCGGCCTTCGGTATCATATTCTACCGTGTCCATCTCACCCTCACTTTCTTCATCGAAGGGTTGGCAATCTTCGTATTCGTCGCTGGAATCCGCTTCACTGGACTGCGCATCGATCTCCAGGGCCTGTTTTGCCTCATTTTGTTGGTCGGAGACCAGTGCCCAGTTGTATCTGAGATTTAGTTCGTGCACTCTGGTCCACTTCCATTCGGGTTGTTCCAAGAGGTCTTGGAGCGGCTTGAGATTAGCGGCTGCGTTGAGCTCCAGTCGGTTCGTTAGGTGTCCCAGTATCCCTTGAAGTTGTCTCCTATTGGTTGGCACTTGGAAGGCGACAGGTTTAGGTCCGTTATGGAGGCTTGCTGCCATCATGTAGACAGGCGCGGGCTGTGTTTCTCTTGGCTTGCCAACTGTTTGGACAGCCTGCTTGTACGCTTCCTGATCCGAGAATGGCAAATCGAGCGTAGCGAGAATGTGCATCCAATCCCGCTCGTCCTTCGGGCAAGGGATATACCTCGTCAAGGCCCCGTGGGATTCCTTGTTCTGGTCGGTGCCTTTGAGTAGAGTGGAGATGGTATCTAGGTCGACTGGTGAGGTCTTCCAAGTGTCCATCTCTATTCTCACAGCGTCAGCTCGGTTGCCCAAGAAGATCAGGTTGTTACCCCAGTCTTCGATAACTCTGGCATTGCGCATCCAGGGTCGACCCAATAAGATGTCATAGTCTACTCCCTTCATGACGATGAAGTCGACAGAGAACTGAATTCCTGCAATCTTCACTGGCCAATTCTTCAAGACCCTGAATGGTCTCACTCGCATGCCATTTGCTAATGTGACGTTAAACCGGGCAGTTTCGACGGGTGGGTTTCCCCACTTCTGTAGCACTGCATGGTTGAGCACACTGACCCCTGTGCCTGTGTCCACGATCCCCCTTCTCGTTGTGTCCCCTAGGGCTAGGATTGGCAGGACTGCGTGCATTTCTGAGCCCTCCCAGAAGGCGTTGATGTGCAAGGACTTAGGGCTTGAGTGTAGCGTCAAGCTTGGTAAATGCATTTCTGCATCCTGGTCTTGAGCATTTCCTGGCGCTTGCTCGTGCGGTCTGTCAATCCACCGCTTGAGATCCTGCCACAGGGTCGAGTGCTGCCTGAGCAGCTCTCCCAGCGCAACCGTTACAGGGGTGGTTACTAATGTGGTTAGGAGATTGCTAACCCCCTGTCCTAGTCTATGTTCAGACTATCCGGCCCAACGGCCAGGGCTGTCCTGTGGTTCTGTTACATCTAGGCCTGGCCTTGCCCTTGTCGGTACTGCTTGCGGCGTATCCGCCTTGGCAGACTTAGGGTGGGGTAGCGATGATGGTGCACTCATGCTGGAGAGGTCCTCAATCTCATCCTCTGTGATAGGCTCGACGTCCTTGAGGTGCTGTTGAGCCTCCCTCACCCATTCCTTTACCTTTTCTATGGCTTCCAATTGCCGCCTGGGGTGTGGGTATTCCCCCACCTTAGCGCTCTCCGGTTGCGCAGTTCTAGGGGCTGAAGTTTCTACCTCTGCGTCTGAGACCTTCTTGCCGGGGGACAAAGTCGTGATGCTGTCGGTTTTTAGTGCGACCTTGGCCTCTGACTTCTTCTTTTTCCGCCTACGGCTTTTCTTTCCTACCGAGATAGTGTCGAGATTGCTAGGTCTTGGTAGAGAGACGCCGGCCTGCCTCGTTTGTGCTCGGGTCATCACTTGTAGAGGGATAGGTGTGGCCTCCCCATCGGGGTTTTCAACCCCAAACAGTCCCAGAGGGACGGATGGCAAATTGGCTGTCCCAGAAGGCGGCTTCCGCTTTGGGCAATCTACAAAAAGATGAGTGATTCCACACTCCGCACACCTTTGGTCGGCTTTGTCCCTATTTTGCTGCTCTCTTTCTGGGCACCTTGACGAGACGTGGCCGGGATGCCCACATGTCTAACAAGTGACTGGATCCGGTGGCTGCCCTCCCAGGCCTCTACCCCGTCCTCGTCCTAGTGCCATCACCGGTACTGGTCGATAATCCATGAGGATTGCATTGCCCTCGTCGTCGTGCGAGACGTACGGGTACATGTACGTTTCTTCGTCACTGGGCTCCTCTACGTAATGCACAGGAGCATCACTCGCCGGGTGGGTCACATAGGGACTAGGCGGCCTAGGGATACCGGTAGGGTTGATGTCCACCCTAGGGACAGCTGGCTTCGCATCGTTAGGTGCTGGTAGGGCAAGAGGAGCTCCCCTTTCGTAGAATGGCTGTGGCCTGTTAGCCGGATAGAGCTGGCCGTAGGGCTGCGTGTACGGTAGTCGTCGTGGTAATCTGCAGTGTGCGGCATCATGGCCGAACCTTCCGCAGTTGGTGCAGGGTCTCGACCTAGGGTCCTGACATTCTGCTGGCAGGTGGTTTCCTCCGCAGTACACGCACTGGGTATGCTGACGCGCAGGTCACCTTAACATGTCCTGTATTTTGGCCAGTTTTGTCTTCACCTCGGCCAAGCCATGGTCTGCCTCGGCGGACTTCCCTTTATCATGGGATGACGTGTTGGGTCGTTCGCTAGAGGTTGGAGTTCGTTCTAAACTCCATGGGTTGAGTTCTTCCGGGTTCGAGCTCCTGGAGCTCCGCTCCCTCAGCTGGTCATCGACCCTAATGGCCTCCTCGAAAACTCTAGCCACCACGTCTCTTTGCAAGCTCGAGTTGCCCGCTAGTGCTTTGTACAATTCTTCATCCCGAATCCCGCTGATGAACACGGTTGACACCGCCCTGTCGGTCGGTCTTTCGCCCAAGGGGATTCTCTTAATGAGGCTTCTAACGTGGGTGACGTAGTCGTGGATGCCCTCCTTCTCCTTCTGCTTGACGTTCATCAGACGCACTAGCAGGTTGTCAGAGTATCCGGGTTCGGCAAATCTCTTAACGAAGAGATCCTTGAGGTTATTGAAATTGGCCCATTCTACATTATCTAGAAATGTATACCACGTCCTACCCTTATCGCTTAAGCAAAGTCCGAATGCTTGCGAACGCTGGGTTTGGTCATTGAGGCCATTGGCTTCGCAGACCTGCTCGAACTGCTCGACAAAGCTGTACGGGTCGTCCGGTGGTTGGTACTTGTCGAGTTGCTTAGCGACAATAGGTATTTTGGCCTGGCTCTTTGAGCCCTGGGTTGCCCCTAGTCCTGCAAGTAGCGAGGTTGCTAGCGCAGCGGCATTTTGCTCCGTCGCGGTGTTATCGAACAGCCGTTTCATGAGGAGCTCGCCTAGCGTCAGGTCTCCCTCGAGTGCTCTCTCCTGGTCTGTTCAGTTTCGGCCAGCCAAGTTCAGTACTCGCTGCACCTCATGCAGCTCCATGCTTTGCCTTAGGCTCCTGGCTTGTTGGTGCCTATTATAGTCTGCTATGCCCTGCAATGCCTTGCGGGCTAGCCTCCTCTCCTCCTCTAGGTTTGCGATAATTGCCTCCGCTGTCCTGCCATGGTGTTCGTACCGGGCGTGTGCATCGTAACTGCTCACCATTTGTTGTATGGCTTCCGGAAACGTGCTAACATCGAGCTCCCCCGCAAACCGATGATCTGGAACTCCCTCTATCATGGTGAAATCCTTACGCCTGGTTGTCCGTCAAATCCTTGTCGTTGTTGCTCCTTGCTTGATCCTACCCTACGCTCTGTGCGTCTGTCACGCTTGGGTTTTCTCCTAGTGGTAGGTTTTTTCGGCAATTTATCTGAGTGAGTTCTTTTTAATTTTTTTGAATGCAGCGCTCAACTTAGGGCCACTCGTAATTGTGTTATCCTTGTGCACTCGTGCTCAAACAGGCTTTCGACTTTCCTAAGTGTTCTTCAAGTGCGGAAATTCGATCAAAGTGCTGCGAGTGCTCTCCTGTGTCTTGCTCACTCTTGTTCGTTTTGGGCCTAACAGGCTTTACTACTCTATTCCTGGCTGCCTCATGGGTCGTAGGGCCTCATGCTGCTTCCTGTTGCGCACGTGGGGGGGTGGACCACCGGGGGAGTGCCTGTTGAGTGTTGAAATGACTTGTTTTTTGGCTGATTTTTGTTGTCTTTGAGAGCTGAATGGTTGATTTTATGGGATGATTGATTGGTTTAGAAGTGGTTTGAGAATGTTTTGGATGATATTGATTGTGTTTTGGAAGTTCATGATGTTTGTTGATGGTTCTGTGATGTTCTGATAGGTTCTGAATGGTTCTGTATACCTTCTGTTTTGTTCTGTTTTGGTCTGTTTTGTTCTGATTGTCTTCTGTGAAGAGGGATGGAGTATTGATTGATGAAGATTGAGAGCTTGTGAAAGTTTATTGAATGGTTTGTGAGAGTTTGGAATGGTTTGAGAGTGAGTTATGTGGTTTTGATGATCTTCTGTAATCTTCTGTAGGTCTTCTGTAGAGCTTCTGTTTCTGTTCTGTTTCTGTTCTGTTCTGTACTGTCTCTGTTCTGGTACTGTTCTGTAGACTGTTCTGTATGCTTCTGTAAGTGTTCTGTGGAATGTATGTGTGACTTTGGGGAAAGTTTTCTAGCCTTGGAAAGAGGTGAATACAAGTGCAAAAGAGTTGAAAGAATTGGAAGAAGTAGCTGCCAAAGACTCAAGTGAAGACTAGAGTGAAGTGACAGTAGTGAGCTGTGAAGAGACACTGTAGTGGCTCTGGTGACTCTTCATATCAGACATACCTCTTGGGAGGGGTATCCACGACCTAAGAGTGATTATTGAGAATAATTTTGAGAGATTGTAGTGAGGATATGATGTATTATTGATGGAGTGAGAGAGAGAGAGTCAGAGATAGCCAATTCTACTGAAACAGAGTGATTGTATATGAGAGATTGAGAGAAAAGACTATGAAGATATTGAAGATGAATACTATGTGATGTATTTCCATTCAAAGATGGTGTATTCCTTTGCTTTCTTTGTTCTATTGATGGATTGAAAGCAGAATTCAGGGACGTTGAAAAGAAAGAAGTAGAAGAAATGTTGGCAAGAGAGTCCTCGAGAGACTGAAGTCTTCTGTTAACCCTCTGTGGAGCACTAACAACATAGTGGAGCCAACCCCCTGATGAATGACGCAATAAAAAGGCAAGCGTTAGAACGAGTCCAGAGGTACGTGAGAAGAGAGAAAGCAAGAATCAGAGCCGAGAGCGAGCTCGCAGCAGAAGCCGCCTTTGACGCCCTTGCGGAACTCTTTACAGAAGTCCCAATGGCACATCAAGCCCTTCCTCCTCCTGCTGGAGGTCCACTTCCAAGCCAGATCCATCCTGGAAATATTGATGACAGACCAGCGAATGTAGTCCCATTGCCAGTTTTTAAGGGAGAGTACAATGAAGACCCCGATCTTCATGTAGCAGAGTTTATGGTAGCATGTGTGGCTAACAATGCCAGAACCCCTGAGCATTGGTTAGCAATATTCCCCGCCACTTTCAAGGGCGCGGCGTTTCAGTGGTATGAGAGACAAGCAGCAGGAACTTTTGGCACATGGAACGACCTGAAGTTGGCCTTCCTCACTAAATTCAGGCGTGAAGGTTTTGAAGAGAGGATGCGAGAGGAATTTATGAACCTAAGTCAGTCCTCTGGAGAAAGAGTGGAAGCTTATGTCTCACGAATGGAATCCATCCTGAAGAGATGGACTAACCATAATTTAGATGATGGGATTCAGAAGGGGGTGTTTCTCAGAGGATTACAACCAGAAGTCCGTAAGTTTGTGGAGCTGCAAAGACCAGCCACACTGCAAGCTGCAATAGAAGGAGCAAGACTGTACGATGAAGTGGAAGCTAGATTAGCAATGAATACAGGAAGAGGAGTCTTACCTCCTCTGATGCCAGGAATGATGTACCCACCAAATGCAGTTCCAGGGACTGTTCCCTATCCCTACCAACAGATGCCCTCAGTATCACAGTACAGTGCACCAAATCCATAGTGGCCACAATCCATGCCTCAAATGGTGGTTCCACCACAACAACCATGGTCTCAATCAATTTCCTCAATGCCAAATCAACAGCAACAGTGGAACCCTACCAACTGGAGTCAACAGCCAACAGTTCAAACAGGAGCACTGAATCAGAACCAGAACAGAGACCCCTCTGTACCAGCCCAACCAGTTTATGCAGTGATTACAGAAACTCCTCAAAACCCTCCTGCCAGTGCCTCAGGAGGAGAAAGCTTGAAGGATTATTTATCCAACTCAGTTGCAAACATCAAAAAGGAGTTGATGGATGTGATTACAGAACAACTACAGACGTTGAAAGTGAATACCGCAAGCATATCCAATGTTGCGGGAGCAGGAAGAGATGTGATGCGGTCAAATACTTGGTGTGGTAAGTGTCATCAAGCAGGCCATTTAGCCACTGAATGTACACGAAAACCAACCATTCCTGGGGCCTTCTGTTCCTACTGTTTGCGGAAGAACCATACAGAGGACATTTGCTCTCTGAAGGAGATGCATGATAGGAGAAGGAAGGAAGAAGACGCAAGATTCAACCTGCTGGAATCCAAAATGACAACACAGGATATTGGACCCAAGCCTAGAGAGTTTGGTCCTCATTTCGGACCCAGAAGATTTCCTTCTCAAAGTTACAGAGGAAGACAGTCTGGCGGTGGTCAGAGATCAGAAGTGGAGTGTTACAGATGCGGAGAAAAGGGACACATCTCACCAAATTGTCCAAATCCTCGAAGGTCAGTGGATTACAAGCCCTTATGCAATCGATGCAAAGGAGAAGGCCACACTGCAAAAGACTGTCCAAGCCCAGCCCCAGTGAAAAACAGTGCTACTGATAGTCCGTCCAAGGCCCAAGAGCCTACCTCCAATTTGGTAGAATTGGAAGTTGCTGCCATCACGCGTGCAAAGCAGAAGGAACCACCTATCCAGAAAGAAAATAACCCTCCTGCCAGAACAGTGAAGTTCAATCTTCCACTAGAAGAACAGAACAGAACAGAGCCTAACAGTGCCGTACAGAGCCCTACAGTGCCACAGAGAATTACAGAGACAGTTACAGAGGCAGGACCAGAGGTCCAGGATACAGAAGAGGAGGAAGTGCCGCAAGTGGCAGAAGAAGCTCCTGTAATTCCTCTGATGGAAGAAAGAGGGAAAATGAAAATGGGTGTTGCCCCATTCCCTAACCGATTAGAGAAGCCAGTGGATCCTATTAAGGAATACGATCTGGTCAGAGATCTAGATACCTTTAAACCAAACCTCACATTCCGACAATTATTGATGTTGTCTCCCAGTTGCCGGAAAAGGTTCAAAAGTATACTGACAAGAAGACGTGGTTTAAGGATTTCTCCCTCAATAGCAACAAAGTCCAACAAGGCTCCAGAGCATGTCAAAGAAGTGGACGTGGCTAACGCTTTTCTAGATCCGGGTACTCCAGAGACTGGCGTATGGATAGACGGTTGCTTTATTGCAAACGCACTGATTGATGGTGGTTCCTCAGTAAACATTATGACGGATGTGACAATGAAGGATCTAGGCCTACAAGGTGTGCAACCCACCCAATGGCTCATCAGACTGGCGGATCAGAGTAGAATCAAGTCTTTGGGCATTCTTCCATATGTGAAGACTACAGTGGCTGGAAAAGATTATTGGCTAACCTATCTGGTGGTGAAGCCAAACTCTTATGGTACATCCTATCCTCTGTTACTGGGTAGACCATGGCTTTTTGAAGCCAGAGCAAGGACGGATTGGTTCAAAGGAACTTTGACCTTGGGTAGAGGACCCAACAAAGTGGTGCTGAAACTGTATGGTTCTCAAAAAGGACATGGATCCACCTCCTTGGAATTACCTTCTGACTCCCCTAATGAGGTTACGGATGGAACATCAGCAGACGAAGATGCTGTCAAACAGTTCCTTCCCAAGAAAACAGTGACACATTCCTTAACAGTGGATACTGTAAGCCGACTTCCAAAAGAGGCAAAGCCATTATCAATGGGTGAATACTTCCTGCCTGAACCGGGAATGACTTCTGAAATCACTTCTGATAGTGAGATAGAAGCATGGATGTACTGCTCTCCCTGTTACATGGTCACAGCAGGAACAGAAGCAGAAGCAGAGACAGAGGCAGGAGAGGAAACAGAGAATCTGTTCTTCTGTTACAGAGCTCCTACAGAAGCAGAAGCAGAAGCAGAAGCAGAAGCAGAAGCAGAGACAGAAGAGGATGGATATGATATGGACGAAGAAGGATATGAAAGTAAAATGGAAGGGTCTATCCCACCTGAAGAGGATACATTTGAGGAAGAAGTTCCAGAAGCATCAGAAGCCGACGAGCTCATGCTATGGGACAGAATGGCAATGGTACCATTTGGTCTGGTAAATGGATCTTCTCATATGCAAAACCTTTATAAGAAATGGATTAAGAAGAGCAAGCCGTCTTTTAAGTGTGCCTCCTGCCGTCCTAACCCATCCTTGCCAAAGAAAGATGATGATGATGCACCGTGCCAACAAGCACCAGTCCCACAAATCCAACAGGCATCAGAGGGTCCCTGTTATGTGGCGTTCCTGGATGTGTCATCATCAGAAGATGAGTCCTCAAGCCAAGAGGTAATTAATTTTGACACCAAACCCGAAACGGCTCTTATCCCATTTCAACATCTCAAGGAGCAACCTAAGTCTCTACCAAAAGAAGAAGTGGGTTCTAGTGGGACATCAGAAGTGGACACCACTCCCTTGAAGGAGTCGGATCTGTACCCAGAAGCAGTCCGCGGGACCTTCATTCGTGAAGTAGAAGATGAAAGGCAGTTAACCTTTGTGGATGCAGAAGGCACTGAACGCCACTTGAAGGTGGGTAGCAGTCTCCCAGAAGAGGAGTTGTCAACCTTGTACAACTTGTTGAAAGAGAATTTGGACGTGTTTGCATGGTCCTACAAAGACCTAAAGGGGATTGATCCCACAATATGTCAACATCATATTGACTTGGAGCCTGATGCCAAGCCAGTACGGCAACGACAGAGGCTAATGAACCCGAATTATTCCACATTGGTGAAAGCGGAGCTGCTGAAGCTTCTGGAAGCCGAGTTCATTTATCCAGTGGCAAATAGTGAATGGGTTTCACCCATCGTGGTTGTACCCAAGAAGAATGGCAAATTGCGAATATGTGTGGATTTTCGAAAGCTTAATTCCAAGACGAAGAAGGATCATTTTCCTATCCCTTTCACAGACCAACTGTTGGACACAGTGGCAGGACATGAGCTTTATTCTCTTCTGGATGGATTCAGCGGATATAATCAAGTCCAAATCGCAGAAGAAGACCAATCCAAAACAACCTTCACCACAGAATGGGGGACCTACGCTTACCGAGTGATCCCATTTGGGCTCTGCAATGCCCCTGCTACTTTCCAACGAGTCATGATGGCTGCATTTCAAAATCATCTACACGACTTTATTGAAGTATATTTGGATGACTTCTGTGTCTATAGTTTGATCCGTGAACACTGGGAACACCTGGAACAATGCTTTGACCGATGCCGGGAGTATGGGATTTCCCTCAACCCCGACAAATGCATCTTTGGGGTCTCTTCTGGAGTTCTGTTGGGCCACATTGTCTCTGCACAAGGGATATCAACAGACCCTGCAAAGATTGAAAAGATCGCAGCTCTGGTAGCCCCCACCAACCTCAAACAGTTGAGGGGATTCCTAGGCCATGTGGGTTACTACAGAAGGTTCATAGCTCATTTTGCAACAAAGGCAACTTCCTTGCACAAGCTTCTGAGGAAAGATGCAGAGTTTACTTGGACGAAAGAATGTGACAAAGCCTTCCACACTCTGAAGCAGTGTCTGATAGAGGCACCCATTCTGCAACCTCCTGATTGGACGAAAGAGTTTCATGTACACACTGATGCATCAATTGAAGGCTTAGGTGCTGTCCTCTGCCAGAAGGGCTCCTCGAAGTTGGATCAACCGATCTATTATGCAAGCCGAAAAGTCACTGATAGGGAACGGAACTATACAGTGACAGAGCTGGAGTGCTTGGCAATGGTGTTTGCCCTAGAGAAGTTTCGTCATTACCTCCTATCCACCCACTTTAAATTTTATGTGGATCATGAGGCCCTATCCTTCCAGATGAACAAAGCAGATGTGAAAGGACGAATGATGAGATGGCTCCTTTTATTCCAGGAGTTCGACTTTGAGGTGATTACTAAGCCTGGTCGTTCCCATGTTCTGGCTGATCATCTGTCGCGTATCCCACAAATTGCAGATGAGGAGCAGGATGATCCAGACCTCCCTGATGCTTCCCTATTCCTGGTAGAAACTATAACCCCCTAGTATGCAGACATTGCCAACCTGCTGGCAACCCAACAGTATCCTCCTGGTATTTCTAGTCGGGAAAGGAAGAAGCTCATGCTAGAATCAGCCCCCTACACCCTGCTCGGCGGTGCACTGTACAAGAAGGGCAAAGATGAAGTGCTCAGAAGATGTGTTGCAGGAGATGAGATTGGGATTGTTCTGAAGGCTTGCCACGACGAGCCATGTGGAGGTCA
Source organism: Lygodium microphyllum (assembly GCF_053477565.2). NCBI lineage: Eukaryota > Viridiplantae > Streptophyta > Polypodiopsida > Schizaeales > Lygodiaceae > Lygodium > Lygodium microphyllum. Next base: position 35,118,628 of record NC_141154.1, on the reverse strand, counting down.
CTTTGCATGAGAAGCTACAGCCAGGAAGGCTCTGCTAGCAGGTTATTGGTGGCCTACCATTCACAAAGATTCCTATGATTACTGTAAAAGATGTGATGCTTGTCAGCGAATGGGGAAACCCACCAAAACAAGTGCTATGCCACTGCAACCTATCCTTCCTTTGAAGCCGTTTGAGAAGTGGGGCATCGACTTCGTAGGTCCGATCGACCCTCCCACCAGAAGGAAACAGAACCGATACATCCTCGTATGTACGGATTATGTCACAAAGTGGTGTGAAGCTAAAGCCCTAAAGCGAGACGATGGTAACAGCATGGCCCTGTTCATGTATGAGAATATCATCACCCGTTTTGGTAGTCCCTTAGAGCTGGTAAGTGACAGAGGCACTCATTTTCTCAACAAAGTCATGGAAGAGTTGACAGAGTTGTATAAGATCCGCCATCGCAAGTCCACTCCTTATTACCCCAGAGCCAACGGCCAAGTCGAAGTCACCAATCGCATCCTCTGCTCGATTCTGACAAGAACAATTGCTGCACATCGTCGTGATTGGGACGATCGACTTACAGAGGCCCTCTGGGCATACAGAACCTCCCATAAAGCAGCAACCGGACAGACACCCTTCCAGTTGGTGTATGGTACAGAAGCTGTTTTTCCTGTTGAACTGGAACTACCCTCTTTGAGAGTGGCTATCAAAGAGCGTTTGGGGGATGATGATTCACTGCAACGCCGTCTCCTGCACTTGGAATGTTTGGATGAAATTCGTAGGATGGCTCTACAGTGCATGGAAGCCACGCAAGCTCGACGCAAGGCTTACCATGACAGCTTCATCAAGCACAAGGAGTTCAAAGAAGGTGATTTGGTCCTAGCCTATGATTCACGCTTTGGCAAGTTTCCTGGCAAGCTCCAACAGCGGTGGATGGGCCCCTATAAGGTACTTGGCGTCAACCCTAATGGCTATGTCCAAGTGCAGGCCGTTGATGCCTCTGATGATCCCTTTCTGATCAATGGATATCGCCTGAAGAAGTACTTCCCTCCTTTGGGATCCTGACAATCATGGTCATCTGATCCTTTCCCTCGTTGGCTCGGCACTGTACTTCTTATGATGCTACTTCTGATAGCCGTTCTTTAGCCACCCTTGATGAGGTGGACACAACCCTCTGTCCTCTCAACCTTACCTTCCAGCCGTGATCTCTTATACTCTATTTTCCACCAGCGACAGTGGCGAGGTTGGTTCTGACAAATGGTTTTTCTACCATTCCCTTGTTCAATTTGAAGAAGAAAGAAAAAGAAAAAAAAGAAAAAAAAGCATATCGGTTATGGGAGAAAAGGACTTAGGTCCCTGTCATGCCGACCTATTCTTCGAGAAAAGGTGGAAACACCCTCGGGAATAGGGAAAAAAAGAAAAGAAGAAAAAAAAAACAAACAAATCTGTTCTGAGAGAAAAGGAAGCAATTCCCCGTCATAGCAGGCCTTGTTCCAGGAAAAGGTGGTAAACACCCTTGGGCGAGAAGCTGGTTGTGGAAAAGGTGGTAACACCCAGCAGTCCAGAAAGTGGATTCACTAATTGATATCCCTAGGATTCAATTCCGAAGCTGCCTCCCTTGGTACGCTGCGTCCTGGGTCTCTCTACAAAGTGACTACCTGTCCTCTAGCAGACAACATGTTCCTATCCAATACAATAATCGATTTGATGGCTACCTCCCTAGGTACGCCTCTTCAACAACTGATGACGCGATCTTCATCGACAAACAATAGAGTGACGTGAGCTTTCATCCTAACCGGATGGGGAAGTGAGTACGACTGCCCTCTGTATCTATCAACAGAGAGTGAGACAGAGGGTGGGGCGAGAGACCAGTCTTTTCCCTTCAAATCAAATGAGAGGAGAGAAGTGTGAATGAAGTGTTGCACGCACAAGATGGGCCTCTCAATGCAGAAAGCACAATTTGTTTCTGTGCACTGCACCATAAGGCTCCCTTGCCTTCCTTCTCGCACTGTATGCCGGCACAGGGCGGGATGCACAGTTGCACCATCAAATGCGCACAAGGCATACAACCTTTGCACAAGTGACTGTGAGGATTACATCAATGGGTTTCAGGAAAAGGCTGCCCTCCTGTATCTACCAACAGAGAGTGAGACAGAGGGTGGGTTGAGTGTGACTGGAGTTTCTTCAATCAATTACCGAGAGGTGAGATTGAGGGACGTTACGACACTTGGAGTCAGGTATGTTCCCGTTTCCCTATGCACCCACGGGATGGGTCTTTGCCATCATCACAAGACACATCATCCTGTTCTGCCCACTGCACTGTAAGGCTCCCTTGCCTTCCTTCTTGCACTTATGCCAGACGGGTTGGACGCACTAATGCACCATCAACTGTGCACCCTGGCATACTCTTTCTGCACCATTTCCCCCTTGTTGATTCCTCAACCGGGTATGAGATATGGGTTTCAATCCTTTTTCCTCGAGTGATATTAGTCATGGGGCGAGTGACTGTTCTTTCATTCCAATTGAGTGACTGCGAGTTGAGTGCCATATTCCTCATTATCGACGCATTTCCTGCGATTCCTTCCATCAGCTACCTCCCTGGGTGCTGCCGCGTGGTCCTTGCCATGAAGGACGTGTGCTGTAAAGATGCCTTGGTACCTCCAGAAGCTGACAACAACACTGGACGTGCCATCGACCCTCAACCTTGCTTCTTGACAAAATGGGCCAAGTTTTTCTAACCCTCCCCCTTTGGTTTTTTCGTGACAGTCGTGTTTTAAGTGTGGGGAAGTTAGTGGATGGTCTGTGGCGTGGTCCTAGGTCCCTGTTGCTTGGTTAACCCTATCCGTTAAGGTCTTAAGTGTGGGGACGCATCCCTGCGCGTCTATATTGCATACCCTTCTGCATATGCCTTAACCTGCTCATGCATGTATGCCATGACTTGCTTTTACCCTAATGGGATCCCTTCCCACCCACCTGGTTATGTTTCACCCACCCTTGGGGCTATTTCCTTGCAATTTTCTGTCATTCCCTGATTTTGCGGTCCTGTCCTGTGAATGCATCCTACGTTCACCAAAGTCCCCATCCAACCTTATAGCTCTGTTCCTTCCATTGAATTGACCATTTTTCCTTTTTACCTACCTTTGTTCCGGTGCACGGTTTTTGAGTTATTAATTTTTGAAGCATTTTACGTAATTTAGACGGTTTTCCATGTGAACGCGCTTTTCTTGCTACGGAACCATGATCTGACATCATAGCCTTGACAACCACTTTTCCCTTGCCATTTTTCCTTTTTACTCCGAGTCCTTTCGATACATGGTTTGTCCGTTATTAATTTTCCGGGTTTTCACGACTTTTTCGTGTGTATTTTTGACATTTTTCCATGTGAACCTGCCCTATTTGCATCGGAATTCCAATTTGATTTGACAACCGTGTCCCCTGTGCCTTCCCCTACCTTTTTCCTTTTTCCTCCACCCTTTTTCGACTTCTGGATTTTTACTTATTAAATTTTAAATGAGTTTTCGGGAGTATTTTTGGAGTTTTTCACATGTGAACCCCTCCTATTTCCGCCGGAACTGCGGTTTAACGTGATAACCCTGTGCCACCCCTTCCTGCGGACATTTTTCCTTCTTACTGCGTGTCATTCCGGTGAATGGTTTGTCCGATATTAATTTCCGATCCCATTTTTGAGTTTATTTTTTGGGTTTTTCCCATGTGAACGCGTCTTATCTCAGTCGGAATTATGTTTTGACGTGAGAGGATTGTCGGGCACATCTTTCTGCATAGTTTTCCTTTTTTTTGCACTTCATTCCGATGCACGGATCTTTCGGTATTAATTTTTAAATTGCGTTTAGAAAAGCCAGTGGATCCTATTAAGGAATACGATCTGGTCAGAGATCTAGATACCTTTAAACCAAACCTCACATTTCGACAATTATTGATGTTGTCCCCCAGTTGCCGGAAAAGGTTCAAAAGTATACTGACGAAAAGACGTGGTTTAAGGATTGCTCCCTCAACAGTGACAAAGTCCAACAAGGCTCCAGAGCCTGTCAAAGAAGTGGATGTGGCTAACGCTTTCCTAGATCCAGGTACTCCAGAGACTGGCGTATGGATAGAAGGCTGCTTCATTGCAAACGCACTGATTGATGGAGGCTCATCAGTGAACATTATGACGGATGTGACGATGAAGGATCTAGGCCTACAAGGTGTGCAACCAACCCAATGGCTCATCAGACTGGCGGATCAGAGTAGAATCAAGCCTTTGGGCATTCTTCCATATGTGAAGACTACAGTGGCTGGAAAAGATTATTGGCTAACCTATTTGGTGGTGAAGCCAAACTCTTATGGTACATCCTATCCTCTGTTACTGGGCAGACCATGGCTTTTTGAAGCCCGAGCAAGGACGGATTGGTTCAAAGGAACCTTGACCTTGGGTAGAGGACCCAACAAAGTGGTGCTGAAACTGTATGGTTCTCAAAAAGGACATGGATCCACCTCCTTGGAATTATCTTCTGATTCCCCTAACGAGGCTACAGATGGAACATCAGCAGACGACGATGCTGTCAAACAGATCCTTCCCAAGAAAACAGTGGCACATTCCTTAACAGTGGATACTGTAAGCCGACTTCCAAAAGATGCAAAGCCATTATCAATGGGTGAATACTTCCTGCCTGAATCAGGAATGCCTTCTGAAATCACTTCTGACAGTGAGATAGAAGCATGGATGTACTGCTCTCCCTGTTACATGGTCACAGCAGAAGCAGAAGCAGAAGCAGAAGCAGAGACAGAGGCAGGAGAGGAACCAGCGAATCTATTCTTCTGTTACAGAGCTCCTACAGAAGCAGAGGCAGAAGCAGAAGCAGACGCAGAAACAGAGACAGAGACAGAAGAGGATGGATATGATATGGACGAAGAAGGTTATGAAAGAGAAACAGAAGAGTCTATCCCACCTGAAGAGGATACATTTGAGGAAGAAGTTCCTGAAGCATCAGAAGCCGATGAGCTCATGCTATGGGACAAAATGGTGATGGTACCATTTGGTCTGGTAAATGGATCTTCTCATATGCAAAACCTTTATAAGAAATGGATTAAGAAGAGCAAGCCGTCTTTTAAGTGTGGCTCCTGCCGTCCTATCCCATCCTTGCCAAAGAAAGATGATGATGATGCACCGTGCCAACAAGCACCAGTCCCACCAACCCAACAAGCATCAGAGGGTCCCTATTATGTGACGTTCCTGGATGTGCCATCATCAGAAGAGGAGTCTTCAAGCCAAGAGGTAATTAATTTTGAAACCAAACCCGAAACAGTGCTAATCCCATTCCAATATCTTAAAGAGCAACCTAAGTCTCCACCAAAAGAAGAAGTGGGTTCTAGTGGGACATCAGAAGAGGACACCACTCCCTTGAAGGAGTCGGATTTGTATCCAGAAGCAGTCCGTGGGACCTTCATCCGTGAAGTAGAAGGTGAAAGGCAGTTAACCTTTGTGGATTCAGAAGGCACTGAACGCCACTTGAAGGTGGGTACCAGTCTCCCAGAAGAGGAGTTGTCAACCTTGTACAACTTGTTGAAAGAAAATTTGGACGTGTTTGCGTGGTCCTACAAAGACCTAAAGGGGATTGATCCCACAATATGTCAACATCATATTGACTTGGAGCCTGATGCCAAGCCAGTACGGCAACGGCAGAGGCGAATGAACCCGAATTATTCCACATTGGTGAAAGCGGAGCTGCTGAAGCTTCTGGAAGCCGAGTTCATTTATCCAGTGGCAAATAGTGAATGGGTTTCACCCATCGTGGTTGTACCCAAGAAGAATGGCAAATTGCGAATATGTGTGGATTTTCGAAAGCTTAATTCCAAGACAAAGAAGGATCACTTTCCAATCCCTTTCACAGACCAACTGTTGGACACAGTGGCAGGACATGAGCTTTATTCTCTTCTGGATGGATTCAGCGGATATAATCAAGTGCAAATCGCAGAAGAAGACCAATCCAAAACAACCTTCACCACAGAATGGGGGACCTATGCTTACCGGGTGATGCCGTTTGGGCTCTGCAATGCCCCTGCTACTTTCCAACGAGTCATGATGGCTGCATTTCAAAATCATCTGCATGACTTTATCGAGGTATATTTGGATGACTTTTGTGTCTATAGTTTGATCAGTGAACACTGGGACCACCTAGAGCAATGCTTTGATCGATGCCGGGAGTACGGGATTTCCCTCAACCCCGACAAATGCATCTTTGGGGTTTCTTCTGGAGTTCTGTTGGGCCACATTGTCTCTGCACAAGGGATATCAACAGACCCTGCAAAGATTGAAAAGATCGCAGCTCTGGTAGCCCCCACCAACCTCAAACAGTTGAGGGGATTCCTAGGCCATGTGGGTTACTACAGAAGGTTCATAGCTCATTTTGTGACAAAGGCAACCTCCTTGCACAAGCTTCTGAGGAAAGATGCAGAGTTTACTTGGACAGAAGAATGTGACAAAGCCTTCCACACTCTGAAGCAGTGTCTGATAGAGGCACCCATTCTGCAACCTCCTGATTGGACGAAAGAGTTTCATGTACACACTGATGCATCAATTGAAGGTTTAGGTGCTGTCCTTTGCCAGAAGGGCTCCTCGAAGTTGGATCAACCGATCTATTATGCAAGCCGAAAAGTCACTGATAGGGAACGGAACTATACAGTGACAGAGCTGGAGTGCTTGGCAATGGTGTTTGCCCTAGAGAAGTTTCGCCATTACCTCCTATCTACCCACTTTAAATTTTATGTGGATCATGAGGCCCTGTCCTTCTTGATGAACAAAGCAGATGTGAAAGGACGAATGATGAGATGGCTCCTTTTATTCCAGGAGTTCGACTTTGAGGTGATTACTAAGCCTGGTCGTTCCCATGTTCTGGCTGATCATCTGTCGCGTATCCCACAAATTGCAGACGAGGAGCAGGATGATCCAGACCTCCCTGATGCTTCCCTATTCTTGGTAGAAACTGTAACTCCCTGGTATGCAGACATTGCCAACCTGCTGGCAACCCAACAGTACCCTCCTGGTATTTCTAGTCGGGAAAGGAAGAAGCTCATGCTAGAATCAGCCCCCTACACCCTGCTCGGCGGTGCACTGTACAAGAAGGGCAAAGATGAAGTGCTCAGAAGATGTGTTGCAGGGGATGAGATTGGGATTGTTCTGAAGGCTTGCCACGACGAGCCATGTGGAGGTCACTTTGCAGGAGAAGCCACAGCCAGGAAGGCTCTGCTCGCAGGATACTGGTGGCCGACCATTCATAAGGATGCCCATGATTACTACAAGCGATGTGATGCTTGTCAGCGAATGGGGAAACCCACCAAAACAAGTGCTATGCCACTGCAACCTATCCTTCCTTTGAAGCCGTTTGAGAAGTGGGGCATTGACTTCGTAGGTCCGATCGACCCTCCCACCAGAAGGAAACAGAACCGATACATCCTCGTATGTACGGATTATGTCACAAAGTGGTGTGAAGCTAAAGCCCTAAAGCGAGACGATGGTAACAGCGTGGCCCTGTTCATGTACGAGAATATCATCACCCGTTTTGGCAGTCCCTTAGAGCTGGTAAGTGACAGAGGCACTCATTTCCTCAACAAAGTCATGGAAGAGTTGACAGAGTTGTATAAGATCCGCCATCGCAAGTCCACTCCTTATTACCCCAGAGCCAACGGCCAAGTCGAAGTCACCAATCGCATCCTCTGCTCGATTCTGACAAGAACAATTGCTGCACATCGTCGTGATTGGGACGATCGACTTATAGAGGCCCTCTGGGCGTACAGAACCTCTCATAAAGCAGCAACGGGACAGACACCTTTCCAGTTGGTGTATGGTACAGAAGCTGTTTTTCCTGTTGAATTGGAATTACCCTCTTTGAGAGTGGCTATCAAAGAGCGTTTGGGGGATGATGATTCACTGCAACGCCGTCTCCTGCACCTGGAATGTTTGGACGAAATTCGTAGGATGGCTCTACAGTGGATGGAAGCCACGCAAGCTCAACGTAAGGCTTACCATGACAGCTTCATCAAGCACAAGGAGTTCAAAGAAGGTGATTTGGTCCTAGCCTATGATTCACGATTTGGCAAGTTTCCTGGCAAGCTCCAACAGCGGTGGATGGGCCCCTATAAGGTACTTGCAATCAACCCTAATGGTTCTGTTCAAGTGCAGGCCGTTGATGCCTCTGATGATCCCTTTCTGATCAATGGATATCGCCTGAATGAACATCCATGGAAGATTTGGCATTCATTGAGAAGTTTCCAGACAACATCAAGTGGGAGATTGTGAAGAAGCTTCAGGAGTCTTGGTCTGTAGAGGTTCACAGGGACAAGAAGGAAAAGAGTTGGAATTTGTTCGTGGATGCTCAACAGCAAGATACATGGGATGCTTGGTGTACTGATAATCTTCTGTTTGTTCAATTAGCAACCCACTGGAAGTTGGTAGACAGAGTGTTTTTCACAACATACACTGTTGAAACCATCAGAAGCTAGCATTACTATGATGATGGCACTACCACAATGCTCAGACGTATGCATTTTGACACCTTCAGAACCGAATACCTTCCTCTGTGCAGTGGCATGAAAGCAGAATTCAGGGACGTTGAAAAGAAAGAAGTAGAAGAAATGTTGGCAAGAGAGTCCTCGAGAGACTGAAGTCTTCTGTTAACCCTCTGTGGAGCACTAACAACATAGTGGAGTCAACCCCCTGATGAATGACGCAATAAAAAGGCAAGCGTTAGAACGAGTCCAGAGGTACGTGAGAAGAGAGAAAGCAAAAATCAGAGCCGAGAGCGAGCTCGCAGCAGAAGCCGCCTTTGACGCCCTTGCGGAACTCTTTACAGAAGTCCCAATGGCACATCAAGCCCTTCCTCCTCCTGCTGGAGGTCCACTTCCAAGCCAGATCCGTCCTGGAAATATTGATGACAGACCAGCGAATGTAGTCCCATTGCCAGTTTTTAAGGGAGAGTACAATGAAGACCCCGATCTTCATGTAGCAGAGTTTATGGTAGCGTGTGTGGCTAACAATGCCAGAACCCCTGAGCATTGGTTGGCAATATTCCCCGCCACTTTCAAGGGCGCGGCGTTTCAGTGGTATGAGAGACAAGCAGCAGGAAATCTATCTTGTAACATCAACAAGCTTGTTTACCATGTTTCATATGATCACAATGAAGAAAAGAACACCAGGCACAACAAATCTTCATGCAGCATTATGTAAATCTCCCACGGATTTGAATAGAATCAACCATATTCTTCAACATCTTCACAAAATCCATCAATAGAACAAAGAAAGCAAAGGAATACACCATCTTGGAATGGAAATACATCACATAGTATTCATCTTCAATATCTTCATAGTCTTCTCTCTCAATCTCTCATATACAATCACTCTGTTTTTGTAGAATTGGCTATCTCTGACTCTCTCTCTCTCTCTCCATCAATAATACATCATATCCTCACTACAATCTCTCAAAAATTACTCTCAATCATCACTCTTAGGTCGTGGATACCCCTCCCAAGAGGTATGTCTGATATGAAGGGTCACCAGAGCCACTACAGTGTCTCTTCACAGCTCACTACTGTCACTTCACTCTAGTCTTCACTTGAGTCTTTGGCAGCTACTTCTTCCAATTCTTTCAACTCTTTTGCACTTGTATTCACATCTTTCCAAGGCTAGAAAACTTTCCCCAAAGTCACACATACATTCCACAGAACACTTACAGAAGCATACAGAACAGTCTACAGAACAGTACCAGAACAGAGACAGTACAGAACAGAACAGAAACAGAACAGAAACAGAAGCTCTACAGAAGACCTACAGAAGATTACAGAAGGTCATCAAAACCACATAACTCACTCTCAAACCATTCCAAACTCTCACAAACCATTCAATAAGCTTTCACAATATCTCATTCTTCATCAATCAATACTCCTTCCCTCCTTACAGAAGACAATCAGAACAAAACAGACCAAAACAGAACAAAACAGAAGGTATACAGAACCATTCAGAACCTATCAGAACATCACAGAACCATCAACAAACATCATGAACTTCCAAAACACAATCAATATCATCCAAAACATTCTCAAACCACTTCTAAACCAATCAATCATCCCATAAAATCAACCATTCAGCTCTCAAAAACAACAAAAATCAGCCAAAAAACAAGTCATTTCAACACTCAACATATCCCCACACTTAATAAGGAAGCGTCCTCGCGACCCAGGAAAAAGGGAATACAAGTTCATAGAAAAGTTCAACTTTGTTCTTCAATATCTTTTCAAAAAGAATCCATCCAACACGACCCCAACTTATAACCTGTTTCTGATATAAAAATACAAAGAAAGGAAAACCCTTTATACATTAACACCTCTTATCAAACTAAAAATCACAATAAATTTCTTCTTCATCAGCATCAGCTTCAACTCTCCAACCACGACCCCATCTCTACAAATCTCCAAAACATAGCTCGTACACAAAATCCAATAGGAAACCACCACGTTCGTTTGACATACATGAACTCACAACACAAACACTAATACACAACACAACCATCTGAATGACTCCTTCAAAAAGAGAGTTGTTCATTAAAAGCTTTCACCATACATTGGAAAGGTATCAATGAAGATGATCCCTCTTAAAAGATTGATGTTGTCGGAATCGATCCATAGATAAGGATTCATCTACAAAGTTTTTAGGAGGATTTTGGAAAAATTGGAGACAGCACATCCTTTCCAACAGGACCAGGTATCTGCTAGGCAAACAGAGGGCATGAAAATACAGTATCTCCAGCTGTTGGGAATCAATGCTAACATTGACATTCATGCACAACTTTGGAATAGGCTTTGAATCAGTATGAGAGTGCCTATGCATATACGCCAGGTACCAAGCAAAGTGAGCAGTTAATCTCACTGAGGGATCTGCAGACTGTGAATATTGTTGGGCAAAATGAACATAGTTTTGATAAGCTTGACTAGAAGCTGTCCATTCTCCTGGAATTACTGGCCAATTAATCTGTGGTCCTGTAAGGCAATCATCCGAACTCCATCCCCTTCTTCTGGAAATCTGAGTATCAAAACCGTCACAGTCACTAACCAACTGAGGTGGTTGAGATATGGAAGTGTTAGGAGAGGGTAATGGAATAAGGGAAAGTGGATGTAGGGAAGGATAGGAAAAATCATAAAAGGAAGAAAAGGTTAAAGAAGGAGTGGCAGAAATTTGGAAGGAATCACTAAGGAACGGTGTTAACTGATAAATGGAAAATGTGGAGGGTACATTAATGAGGGGTGAAGGACAGGGTGGAGAAGGGGAAAATACCCTATCCTCAATAAAGGAACAGTAAGTGAAAATAGGAATTTGAGGGAAAGATGAAGGTTGGAAAAGAAGGGGTAAAATAGTGGTGGAATTAGATTGACAAAGGGAAAGATATATAGCATAGCGGTGAGCCATTTGTTGGTAATAGAGGAGGGTAGGAATAGAAGGTCCCAGAAGAGATCGTCTATGATAGGCATCAAAGAAGGTAGCATCAAATGGATGATGTTTTGAAAGATAAGTTAAAAGATCCATCCTCAGTTGGTTAGTACTCTGGACAAAGGTAGGAGCTGTGTTTTGTCTTTGATTTAGGACCACCGAATCAATCATGGGATGCCACGAACTATCCTGACAATCAGCTACTTTGGAGGAATAACTTTGAAACATATCAGTTATGCGCAACTCCAAATGATTGACATATAAAACAGCCTGTAAGACCACATCCCCCACATACCATGCCATATCTACCTCATCTGGAATTAACAAATCTCCTCGTAGATACATGTATGACATCAACATGGTGTCTGGCGTGACAGAATCTTCAAAGACCATTCTGACTACCTCTGTCAACAACTTAGCAGACCAAGCCCCACTCCAGCCATCCTCTGGAAAAGGTAAATCCATCGTGGAAAGCTTCATATAGAAGACCAACTTCTGTAAGTGGTAGTGGACAAAGAAAGAATGGTCTGGTAAGACATATTCCTGAAACTGCTCAAAGGTAGACCATAACAAGTCCATTCTGGACTGCAATCTCTCCACTTTATCTTGGAATAGAGGGCACAAAGTAGCCTGTCTCTGAAGAGCAGCCAAGTCCTGCTGTGAAAGAGAAGGAATTAATGGAACAGGAGGGCTTGGAGGAACAGAGCGGGACTTTGCAAGCTGATCTTGCAACTGCTGGATTTGGGAGGCTTGATTGGCCACTGTGTCATTAGCCATCTGTAAAGCTGAAAGCTTATCATCTAAAAGAGCTTGGAAGTCTTTCGCTTCGCTGGACATCCTCTCCTTCTCTGCTGAAAGGCTAGTAACCTGTGACTGAGCCTCGAGTAACTGGGTCTTCAATGAAGAAATCTCATCACTTTGGGTGGCAACCAGTTGGGTTTGTTGTTCCATTTGCTTAAATAGATCTGCTAGGGTATCCTTAGCAGAAGCTAACTCAGATGTTGCCTTATGCAACTGGTCTTTGGACTGCATGAGCTCTTCATAGAAAGATGCATACAGCTGCTGAACACAGGCTGTCACTGACAACTCAATGGAACTTTGAATATCCTTGCAGAGGAAAGGAATGGCATCTCCTGAGACGAGACTGTTCAGGGAAGGAACTGAGATCTCCAAGGATCCTTCTCTATGTGCTCGGAACAAGTTATTGCAAGTGAGATACCCAGGGAGTTCACTGCCAGAGGTAGCAGGGATGGGCACTGAGGGAAGTACAGCAGGGGCTTTATCCGCTACCCTCTTCAAGCGTTTGCGCTGTATGACCAGGGGAGGCGGAGAATCATCATCCTCAATGTCAATAGGGGCTGACTCTTCTGAAGGTGGAGGAGGAGGTACTGGATCTGATGGAGGAGGTGGAGGTACAGTCTTCTGTAAACCTGAATAGGTCAAGAAGGCAGACAAATATGATCCGTAGGTAACATTGGTAACATTACCCCTCGTGACTTTAACAAAATGCTGATCCATTTTAGTAAGGAGGTATGTGCTCCAATCAATAGCAACTCCTTTCAGCACCATCCTGGAAGCTGTGAAAAGCTCTTTGGACAAATAGTGGGATGGCGTTTTGGCAGGCATAAACCTGTCTTGAAGGAACTGACACATCGTCTTCCATACGGGATCAGTGATCATAGAAAAGGAAACTCCTGAAGAGTTTATCACCTTCTTAACATCGAGGATTTCCCTTGTCTGCTTTTGCAACAGCTTTAGAATCTCTTCATTAGAGAAGAGCTGACGAGTGGTCACAAAAGGTTCTCCTTTGAAGGGTAAAGACAGAGCCTTCCCTAAGCCTCGAGACGTCAAAGTCATAGACATGCCTTGGACTACTCCTGTCTTCTTGCTGTAAGAGGCCAGGAACTCATCACATAACGACGGATCCTTTGGAAGCAATGGAAAAGGAGTGGCCACAAAAGCAGCAAGTCCCGCCTTCGTGAGGGGCTCAAAAGTAAGTAGGGACGAGTAATCCCTACTAACTAATGGGACGTACTGGATAGGGGGAGGAGCATGAGAAGGCGCCATTCAGATGGTTATACACACACCACAAACACAGACAATCAAGGAGAATGCCTGCAAAGCAACAGACAAAAAACCAAGGATAAGAGAATTACCAATCAAACGTGACACGACCTACTAACCCCCAAGCAAACCACATCCTAGAAAAAAATTTGACATGACCTCGAGACAAATGCGACCGAAAGCTTCATGCGATGCATCAGACAAACACCCTGAACCCCTATCAGGCAACAAAAGAAAAAAAACTGCATACCGTACCCGTAACCGTAACTAAGACAGGAAACCAAAACCATACCATATCCGACACATATCAAAACTACATCTGTGATAGAACCAAGACTGGACCATGGAAAATAACGCTAAGAACTGCCCAAACCCATCCCACGAAACGCTTCAGTAAAAAGGGAATTAAGTGCAGTGAGGGGGGAATTAATTTAATGAAGGGTTCATTTTAATAAATTATTAAGAATGGGTGAATTTTTATTAGGTGATAAACCTTAACAAGAAAACGGCGGTTCCTTATTATAAATTTAATTACCAATTATTAGGTTAAGCGGTGCAGTTATTCGATTCCCGGACTTCGATTCCCGACTGGGTCTCTAAATGCAATTCATTGATTATAATTTAAGGTGATGTGGAGCGCTTTTTTGCCAGCGCGTGCTCATGTGACGGCTGGTTCTTTTTAATTAAAAATTTAAAGTGCCTCTGTAGCGCACGTAGCGCGTGCTAAGTGAACGGCTGGTTGATTTTAATTTAAAAAGTATGTGTGTTTAGCGCGAATGCGCGTGGAAACTGTGGGTGAATTAAAGGGTTCATTTTAACAATTAATTTGTGATTAAGGGGGAAAAATAAAAATAAATAAAGCACATAAAATAAATACCTGGAAGGGGTGTGTATGTAATGCAGGAATGCGCACGGAAGAATGCCAGTAAAGGAAAAGCAAAGAGCACTGATGAAACAACAATGACAGCACCTTAGCAAATGTGTTGATTTGGTTTGCGTTGGTTGTTTATTTTTATTTATGTTATTATATTTTTTTTAATTTTTAATTGTTATTATTTATGGTTGAATAAATGGAAAATGAGCAAAGGAGGTGAGGGAAATTTTTTAGAATGTTTTTAGGATTTTTTAGAATTTTTTACAATTTTTTAAATGAATTTTCTATATTTATTGGCAATTTAGGGGTAAATTTAGGAAATGTGGAATTTTCAGAAATTATAGGGTAGGCAATTCCCAGCAGACAAATTTCCAAAAATTGACAACTGGCAAAAGGAATTTTTAGAAATTTTTCTGAAATTTTTTTATGGAAAAATTAATGTAGTGATTAATTAAGTCACCTAAATCACAGTAATCATATAAGTCAGTTAAGCATAAGTCAATGAAGTCTGGTTAGTGGGGGTAAGTCAGGTTAGTCTACCTAAGTTTAGTCAGGTAAGTCTAAGTTGCTTAGGTTAGTTAACTAGGCTAGTTGAATCAACTAAGTTCGATTAGTTAACTAAGTTAAATTAACTAAGTTGGGGTTAGTTAATTAAGTTAGGTTATGATTAGGTTAGTCTAGGTTAACTATAGTTAGGGTAACACTAACCTAACTATGGGTAAGTTAGGGTTAGGGGGTGGGATTAGGGTAGTTAACCTAACTAAGGTTAGGTTAGGGTTAGTGTTAGTGGTCCTAATCCTAGGTAGGTTAGGTTAACTCGAAGGGGGTTAGGGTAACTAAAGGGGGTTAGTTAGGTTAGTTGTTAACTTGAGTTAAGTTAGAGGGTAACTAAAGTTAAGTTAATTGTGATTAACTAAGGTTAGTAATTAACTAAGCTTAGGTTAGTAACTAACCAAGGTTAGTGGCCAACCTGAGTATGGTTAGTGGAGGAGGAGGTGGTTGGAGGTGGAGGTGGTGGAGATAGGTGGTGGGGGAGGAGGAGAGGGCGAAGGAGAAAGGGGCGGCTTGGGCAGGAGGCGGCGGTCCACGCGGCGGCGGCCTCCACAGCAGGCTCCAAAGGGCGGCGGCCAATTCGAGGCGGCGACGAAGGGAGAGAGGGCGAGGGTGCTGACAGGCGGGCGGGGCAACGCCTGGAAGAGGCGGGCGGCAGGGCGGACGTCGAAGGCACAGGGCACAGGGGCGTGGGGCGGGTGGGCGGGTGACGGCTAGCGAGCACTGGGCGGCCGTCGACTGGCGAGCCGGGCGGCGACGATGAGGAGGCGGACGGCGCTGCGACGGGCCACAATGTGAGGAGGCGGCGGCGCAGTCCAGAGGCGGCGAAGGAGGGCAGGTCGGCGGCGGGCGACTTCTGCAGTAAACGGGGGAGGGAGGGAGGAAATGGAGAGGAGGCGGAGAGGAGGGAGGTGGAGGGGAAAAGCAGGGCGGGGGGGCTGGGGAAGGAAGCGGCGGCGGAATGGCGAGGGGGAGCAAGGAAGGAGGGGAGGCTGGCGCTGCTGCGGGGGGGCAGAAGGGTGGGAGGGCGGAGGGCGGTGGCGGGAGGGCGCTGGGTGGAGGAGGAGGGGAGAAGGAGAGGGCAGGGCACGCAGGAGGGAGGAGGTGGAGAAGAGAAGAAAGGAGGGAGGAGAAGGAGTGGGGACGGGAGGAGAAGCAGGTGGGGGCGGGAGGAGAAGGAGAGAAAGAAAGGGAGAGAGAACGAGGGGGGGAAGGCGGTTGGGGGGAAGGGATGGGCAGTTGGTGGTGAAGGGTGGGGGGGAAAGGGTGGGTGCCCATGGGGTAGGCAGGTGGGGGGGAAGGGTAGGGAAGGGTAGGGACAGGGGGTGGGCAGGGTAGGTACCCCCGTCCCGCGCACATGCGCGGGACGGGGTAAAAAAATTTGCCGTGACGGGATTGAAATGGTGCGAGGAAGACGGTACGGGTTACGCGGACACGACCGGGGCGCGTGGAGACGCGTAAAATCGAAAAAGGGCGCGTTCACGCGCAAAACGAGCGCGAGAAAAAACGTAAAAAGAAAGAAAAATTAATAACTCCCAATCCGGACGTCAAAACGAAATATCGTAAAAACGAAAAGTGGGCAGGACGACAGGGGGAAACAAGGAAAATACGGGACAGGGGTTCCGGGAGGGATAAAGGGCGGTCACGT
The DNA here is from genome assembly GCF_053477565.2 of Lygodium microphyllum. NCBI lineage: Eukaryota > Viridiplantae > Streptophyta > Polypodiopsida > Schizaeales > Lygodiaceae > Lygodium > Lygodium microphyllum. The sequence continues at coordinate 35,102,037 of NC_141154.1, read as the reverse complement.
GCAAAAACACAAAAAACGAATCAAAAACGCAATTTAAAAATTAATATCGAAAGATCCGTGCATCGGAATGAAGTGCAGAAAAAAGGAAAACTGTGCAGAAAAATGTGCCCGACAATCCTATCACCTCAAAACAGAATTCCGACTGAGATAAGACGCGTTCACATAGGAAAAACCCAAAAAACAAACCCGAAAATGGGATCGGAAATTAATATCAGACAAACCGTTCACCGGAATGTCATGCGGTAAGAAGGAAAAATGTCCGCAGGAAGGGGTGGCACAGGGTTATCACGTTAAACCGCAGTTCCGGCGGAAATAGGAGGGGTTCACATGTGAAAAACTCCAAAAATACTCCCGAAAACTCATTTAAAATTTAATAAGTAAAAATCCAGAAGTCGAAAAAGGGTGGAGGAAAAAGGAAAAAGGTAGGGGAAGGCACAGGGGACACGGTTGTCAAATCAAATTGGAATTCCGATGCAAATAGGGCAGGTTCACATGGAAAAATGTCAAAAATACACACGAAAAAGTCGTGAAAACCCGGAAAATTAATAACGGACAAACCATGTATCGAAAGGACTCGGAGTAAAAAGGAAAAATGGCAGGGGAAAAGTGGTTGTCAAGGCTATGATGTCAGATCATGGTTCCGTAGCAAGAAAAGCGCATTCACATGGAAAACCGTCTAAATTGCGTAAAATGCTTCAAAAATTAATAACTCAAAAACCGTGCACCGGAACAAAGGTAGGTAAAAAGGAAAAATGGTCAATTCAATGGAAGGAACAGGGCTATAAGGTTGGATGGGGACTTTGGTGAACGTAGGATGCATTCACATGGCATGACCTCAAAATCAGGGAATGAAGGAAAACTGCAAGGAAATAGCCCCAAGGGTGGGTGAAACATAACCGGGTGGGTGGGAAGGGATCCCATTAGGGTAAAAGCAAGTCATGGTATACATGCATGAGCAGGGTAAGACATATGCAGAAGGGTATGCAATGTAGACGCGCAGGGACGCGTCCCCACACTTAAGACCTTAACGGATAGGGTTAACCGAACAACAGGGACCTAGGACCACGCCACAGACCATCCACTAACGTCCCCACACTTAAAACATGACCGTCACGAAGAAACAGAAGGTGTAGGGTTAGAAAAACTTGGCCCGTTTCGTCCAGAATCAAGGTTGAGTGTCGATGGCACGTCCAGTGTTGTTGTCGGCGCTGGAGGGACCAAGGCATCCTCTCGGCACACGTCCGTCATGGCAGGGACCACGCGGCAGCACCCAGGGAGGTAGCTGGTTGAAGGAATCGCAGGAAATTCGTCGATGATGATGAGGGATACTACACTCAACTCACAGTCACTCAATTGGAATGAAAGAACAGTCACTCGCCCCATGACTAATATCACTCGAGGAAGAATGATTAAAACCCATATCTCATACTCGGTTGAGGAATCGACAAGGGGGAAATGGTGCAGAAGGAGTATGCCAGGGTGCACAGTTGATGGTGCATTAGTGCGTCCAACCCATCTGGCATAGGTGCAAAGAGGAAGGCAAGGGAGCCTTACAGTGCAGTGTACAGAACAGGGTGACGTGTCTTGTGATGATGGCAAAGACCCATCCCGTGGGTGCATAGGGAAACGGGAACATACCTAACTCCAAGTGTCGTAATGTCCCTCAATCTCACCTCTCGGTAATTGATTGAAGAAACTCCAGTCACACTCATCCCACCCTCTGTCTCACGCTCTGTTGAGAGATACAAGAGGGCAGCCTTTTCCTGAAACCCATTGATGTAATCCTCACAGCCACTTGTGCAAAGATTGTATGCCTTGTGCGCATTTGATGGTGCAACAGTGCATCCCGCCTTGTGCCGGCATACGGTGCAAGAAGGAAGGCCAGGGAGCCTTATAGTGCAGTGCACAGAACAAATCGTGCTTTGTGCTTTGAGAGGCCCATCCCGAGCGTGCAACACTTCATTCACACTACTCACCTCTCATTTGATTTGAAGGGAAAAGACTGGTCTCTCGCCCCACCCTCTGTCTCACTCTCTGTTGATAGATACAGAGGGCAGCCGTACTCACTTCCCCATCCGGTTAGGATGAAAGCTCACATCACTCAAGGGGTTGTCGATGAAGATCACGTCATCAATTGTTGAGGAGGCGTACCCAGGGAGGTAGCCATCAAATCGAACGTTGTATTGGACAGGAACATGTCATCTGCTAGAGGACAGGTAGTCACTTTGCAGAAAGACCCAGGACACAGCGTACCAAGGGAGGTAGCTTCGGAATTGAATCCTAGGGATATCAATGAATGAATCCACTTTCTGGACTGCTGGGTGTTACCACCTTTTCCACAGCCAGCTTCTCGCCCAAGGGTGTTTACCACCTTTTCTTGGAACGAGGCCCGCTATGACAGGGAATTGCTTCCTTTTCTCTCATAACAGATTTGTTTATTTGTTTTTTTTTCTTTCTTCTTTTCTTTTTTTCCCTATTCCCGAGGGTGTTTCCACCTTTTCTCGAAGAATAGGTCGGCATGACAGGGACCTAAGTCCTTTTCTCCCATGACCGATATGTTTTGTTTTTTTTTCTTCTTCTTCTTTTTTTTTCAATATTGAGCAAGGGCATGGTAGAAAAACCATCTGTCAGAACCAACCTCGCCACTGTCGCTGGTGGAAAATAGAGTATAAGAGATCACGGCTGGAAGGTAAGGTTGAGGGGACAGAGGGTTGTGTCCACCTCATCAAGGGTGGCTGAAGAACGGCTATCAGAAGTAGCATCATAAGAAGTACAGTGCCGCGCCAACGAGGGAAAGGATCAAGTGTCCATAATTGTCAAGATCCCCAAGGAGGGAAGTACTTCTTCAGGCGATATCCATTGATCATAAAGGGATCATCAGAGGCATCAACGGCCTGCACTTGGACAGAGCCATTAGGGTTGACGGCAAGTACCTTATAGGGGCCCATCCACCGCTGTTGGAGCTTGCCAGGAAACTTGCCAAAGCGTGAATCATAGGCTAGGACCAAATCACCTTCTTTGAACTCCTTGTGCTTGATGAAGCTATCATGCTAAGCCTTACGTCGAGCTTGTGTGGCTTCCATCCACTGTAGAGCCATCCTACGAATTTCGTCCAAACATTCCAAATGCAGGAGACGGCGTTGCAGTGAATCATCGTCCCCCAAACGCTCTTTGATAGCCACTCTCAAAGAGGGTAATTCCAGTTCAACCGGAAAAACAGCTTCTGTACCATACACCAGCTGGAAGGGTGTCTGTCATGTTGCTGCTTTATGGAAGGTTCTGTACGCCCAGAGGGCCTCTGTAAGTCGATCGTCCCAATCACGACGATGTGCGGCAATTGTTCTTGTCAGAATCGAGCAGAGGATGCGATTCGTGACTTCGACTTGGCCGTTGGCTCTGGGGTAATAAGGAGTGGACTTGCGATGGCGGATCTTATACAACTCTGTCAACTCTTCCATGACTTTGTTAAGGAAATGAGTGCCTCTGTCACTTACCAGCTCTAAGGGACTGCCAAAACGGGTGATGATATTCTCGTACATGAACAGGGCCACGCTGTTACCATCGTCCCGCTTTAGGGCTTTAGCTTCACACCACTTTGTGACATAATCCGTACATATGAGGATGTATCGGTTCTGTTTCCTTCTGGTGGGAGGGTCGATCGGACCTACGAAGTCAATGCCCCACTTCTCAAACGGCTTCAACGGAAGGATAGGTTGCAATGGCATGGCACTTGTCTTCATGGGTTTCCCCATTCTTTGACAAGCATCACATCGCTTGTAGTAATCATGGGCATCCTTATGAATGGTCGGCCACCAGTATCCTGCGAGCAGAGCCTTCCTGGCTGTGGCTTCTCCTGCAAAGTGGCCTCCACATGGCGCGTCGTGGCAAGCCTTCAGAACAATCCCAATCTCATCTCCTGCAACACATCTTCTGAGCACTTCATCTTTGCCTTTCTTGTACAGTGCACCGCCTAGCAGGGTGTAGGGGGCTGATTCTAGCATGAGCTTCTTCCTTTCCCGACTAGAGATACCAGGAGGGTACTGTTGGGTTGCCAGCAGATTGGCAATGTCTGCATACCAGGGGGTTATAGTTTCTACCAGGAATAGGGAAGCATCAGGGAGGTCTGGATCATCCTGCTCCTCATCTGCAATTTGTGGGATACGCGACAGATGATTAGCCAGAACATGGGAACGACCAGGCTTAGTAATCACCTCAAAATCAAACTCCTGGAATAAAAGGAGCCATCTCATCATTCGTCCTTTCACATCTGCTTTGTTCATCAAGAAGGACAGGGCCTCATGATCCACATAAAATTTAAAGTGGGTAGATAGGAGGTAATGGCGAAACTTCTCCAGGGCAAACACCATTGCCAAGCACTCCAGCTCTGTCACTATATAGTTCCGTTCCCTATCAGTGACCTTTCGGCTTGCATAATAGATCGGTTGATCCAATTTGGAGGAGCCCTTTTGGCAGAGGACAGCACCTAAACCTTCAATTGATGCATCAGTGTGTACATGGAACTCTTTCGTCCAATCAGGAGGTTGCAGAATGGGTGCCTCTATCAGACACTGCTTCAGAGTGTGGAAGGCTTTGTCACATTCTTCTGTCCAAGTAAACTCTGCATCTTTCCTCAGGAGCTTATGCAAGGAGGTTGCATTTGTTGCAAAATGGGCTATGAACCTTCTGTAGTAACCCACATGGCCTAGGAATCCCCTCAACTGTTTGAGGTTGGTGGGGGCTACCAGAGCTGCGATCTTTTCAATCTTTGCAGGGTCTGTTGATATCCCTTGTGCAGAGACAATGTGGCCCAACAGAACTCCAGAAGAGACCCCAAAGATGCATTTGTCGGGGTTGAGGGAAATCTCGTACTCCCGGCATCGATCAAAGCATTGCTCTAGGTGGTCCCAGTGTTCACTGATCAAACTATAGACACAGAAGTCATCCAAATATACTTCAATAAAGTCGTGCAGATGATTTTGAAATGCGGCCATCATGACTCGTTGGAAAGTAGCAGGGGCATTGCAGAGCCCAAATGGCATCACTCGGTAAGCGTAGGTCCCCCATTCTGTGGTGAAGGTTGTTTTGGATTGGTCTTCTTCTGCGATTTGCACTTGATTGTATCCGCTGAATCCATCCAGAAGGGAATAAAGCTCATGTCCTGCCACTGTGTCCAACAGTTGGTCTGTGAAAGGGATTGGAAAGTGATCCTTCTTTGTCTTGGAATTAAGCTTTCGGAAATCCACACATATTCGCAATTTGCCATTCTTCTTGGGTACAACCACGATGGGTGAAACCCATTCACTATTTGCCACTGGATAGATGAACTCGGCTTCCAGAAGCTTCAGCAGCTCCGCTTTCACCAATGTGGAATAATTCGGATTCATTCGCCTCTGTCGTTGCCGTACTGGCTTGGCATCAGGCTCCAAGTCAATATGATGTTGACATATTGTGGGATCAATCCCCTTTAGGTCTTTGTAGGACCATGCAAACACGTCCAAATTTTCTTTCAACAAGTTGTACAAGGTTGACAACTCCTCTTCTGGGAGACTGCTACCCACCTTCAAGTGGCGTTCAGTGCCTTCAGCATCCACAAAGGTTAACTGCCTTTCACCTTCTACTTCACGGATGAAGGTCCCGCGGACTGCTTCTGGGTACAGATCCGACTCCTTCAAGGGAGTGGTGTCCACTTCTGATGTCCCACTAGAACCCACTTCTTCTTTTGGTAGAGACTTAGGTTGCTCCTTGAGATGTTGAAATGGGATAAGAGCCGTTTCGGGTTTGGTGTCAAAATTAATTACCTCTTGGCTTGAGGACTCATCTTCTGATGGTGACACATCCAGGAACGCCACATAACAGGGACCCTCTGATGCCTGTTGGATTTGTGGGACTGGTGCTTGTTGGCACGGTGCATCATCATCATCTTTCTTTGGCAAGGATGGGGTAGGACGGCAGGAGCCACACTTAAAAGACGTCTTGCTCTTCTTAATCCATTTCTTATAAAGGTTTTGAATATGAGAAGATCCATTTACCAGACCAAATGGTACCATCACCATTTTGTCCCATAGCATGAGCTCATCGGCTTCTGATGCTTCTGGAACTTCTTCCTCAAATGTATCCTCTTCAGGTGGGATAGACTCTTCCATTTCACTTTCATAATCTTCTTCGTCCATATCATATCCATCCTCTTCTGTCTCTGTTTCTGCTTCTGCTTCTGCTTCTGCTTCTGCTTCTGCTTCTGCTTCTGTAGGAGCTCTGTAACAGAAGAACAGATTCTCTGGTTCCTCTCCTGCCTCTGTCTCTGCTTCTGCTTCTGCTTCTGCTTCTGCTTCTGTGTCTGTTCCTGCTTCTGCTTCTGTCTCTGTAGGAGCTCTGTAACAGAAGAATAGATTCTCTGTTTCCTCTTCTGCCTCTGTCTCTGCTTCTGCTTCTGTTCCTGCTGTGACCATGTAACAGGGAGAGCAGTACATCCATGCTTCTATCTCACTGTCAGAAGTGATTTCCGAAGTCATTTCTGGTTCAGGCAGGAAGTATTCACCCATTGATAATGGCTTTGCATCTTTTGGAAGTCGACTTACAGTATCCACTGTTAAGGAATGTGCCACTGTTTTCTTGGGAAGGAACTGTTTGACAACATCTTCGTCTGCTGATGTTCCATCTGTAGCCTCGTTAGGGGAATCAGAAGATAATTCCAAGGAGGTGGATCCATGTCCTTTTTGAGAACCATACAGTTTCAGCACCACTTTGTTGGGTCCTCTACCCAAGGTCAAGGTTCCTTTGAACCAATCCGTCCTTGCTCGGGCTTCAAAAAGCCATGGTCTGCCCAGTAACAGAGGATAGGATGTACCATAAGAGTTTGGCTTCACCACCAAATAGGTTAGCCAATAATCTTTTCCAGCCACTGTAGTCTTCACATATGGAAGAATGCCCAAAGGCTTGATTCTACTCTGATCCGCCAGTCTGATGAGCCATTGGGTTGGTTGCACACCTTGTAGGCCTAGATCCTTCATCGTCACATCCGTCATAATGTTCACTGATGAGCCTCCATCAATCAGTGCATTTGCAATGAAGCAGCCTTCTATCCACACGCCAGTCTCTGGAGTACCCGGATCTAGGAAAGCGTTAGCCACGTCCACTTCTTTGACAGGCTCTGGAGCCTTGTTGGACTTTGTTGCTATTGAGGGAGCAATCCTTAAACCACGTCTTCTTGTCAGTATACTTTTGAACCTTTTCCGGCAACTGGGGGACAACATCAATAATTGTCGGAATGTGAGGTTTGGTTTAAAGGTATCTAGATCTCTAACTAGATCGTATTCCTTAATAGGATCCACTGGCTTCTCTAACCGGTTAGGGAATGGGGCAACACCCATTTTCATTTTCCCTCTTTCTTCCAACAGAGGAATTACAGGAACTTCTTCTGCCACTTGTGGCACTTCCTCCTCTTCTGTCTCCTGGACCTCTGGTCCTGTCTCTGTAACTGTCTCTGTAACTCTCTGTGGCACTGTAGTGCTCTGTACGGCACTGTTAGGCTCTGTGCTGTTCTGTTCTTCTAGTGGAAGATTGAACTTCACTGTTCTGGCAGGAGGGTTATTTTCTTTCTGGATAGGTGGTTCCTTCTGCTTTGCACGCGTGATGGCAGCAACTTCCAATTCTACCAAATTGGAGGTAGGCTCTTGGGCCTTGGACGGACTATCAGTAGCACTGTTTTTCACTGGGACTGGGCTTGGACAGTCTTTTGCAGTGTGGCCTTCTCCTTTGCATCGACTGCATAAGGGCTTGTAATCCACTGACCTTCGAGGATTTGGACAATTTGGTGAGATGTGTCCCTTTTCTCCGCATCTGTAACACTCCACTTCTGATCTCTGACCACCGCCAGACTGTCTTCCTCTGTAACTTTGAGAAGGAAATCTTCTGGGTCCGAAATTAGGACCAAACTCTCTAGGCTTGGGTCCAATATCTTGTGTTGTCATTTTGGATTCCAGCAGGTTGAATCTTGCGTCTTCTTCCTTCCTTCTCCTATCATGCATCTCCTTCAGAGAGCAAATGTCCTCTGTATGGTTCTTCCGCAAACAGTAGGAACAGAAGGCCCCAGGAATGGTTGGTTTTCGTGTACATTCAGTGGCTAAATGGCCTGCTTGATGACACTTACCACACCAAGTATTTGACCGCATCACATCTCTTCCTGCTCCCGCAACATTGGATATGCTAGCGGTATTCACTTTCAACGTCTGTAGTTGTTCTGTAATCACATCCATCAACTCCTTTTTAATGTTTGCAACTGAGTTGGATAAATAATCCTTCAAGATTTCTCCTCCGGACGTACTGGCAGGAGGGTTTTGAGGAGTCTCTGTAATCACTGCATAAACGGGTTGAGCTGGTACAGAGGGGTCTCTGTTCTGGTTCTGATTCAGTGCTCCTGTTTGAACTGTTGGCTGTTGACTCCAGTTGGTAGGGTTCCACTGTTGCTGTTGATTTGGCATTGAGGAAATTGATTGAGACCATGGTTGTTGTGGTGGAACCACCATTTGAGGCATGGATTGTGGCCATTGTGGATTTGGTGCACTGTATTGTGATACCGGGGGCATCTGTTGGTAGGGATAGGGAACAGTCCCTGGAACTGCATTTGGTGGGTACATCATTCCTGGCATCAGAGGAGGTAGGACTCCTCTTCCTGAATTCATCGCTAATCGAGCTTCCACTTCATCGTACAGTCTTGCTCCTTCTGTTGCAGCTTGCAGTGTGGCTGGTCTTTGCAGCTCCACAAACTTACGGACTTATGCTTGTAATCCTCTGAGAAACACTCCCTTCTGAATGCCGTCATCTAGATTATGGTTAGTCCATCTCTTCAGGATGGATTCCATTCGTGAGACATAAGCTTCCACTCTTTCTCCAGAGGACTGACTTAGGTTCATAAATTCCTCTCGCATCCTCTCTTCAAAACCTTCACGCCTGAATTTAGTGAGGAAGGCCAACTTCAGGTCGTCCCATGTGCCAAAAGTTCCTGCTGCTTGTCTCTCATACCACTGAAACGCCGCGCCCTTGAAAGTGGCGGGGAATATTGCTAACCAATGCTCAGGGGTTCTGGCATTGTTAGCCACACACGCTACCATAAACTCTGCTACATGAAGATCGGGGTCTTCATTGTACTCTCCCTTAAAAACTGGCAATGGGACTACATTCGCTGGTCTGTCATCAATATTTCCAGGACAGATCTGGCTTGGAAGTGGACCTCCAGCAGGAGGAGGAAGGGCTTGATGTGCCATTGGGACTTCTGTAAAGAGTTCCGCAAGGGCGTCAAAAGCGGCTTCTGCTGCGAGCTCGCTCTCGGCTCTGATTTTTGCTTTCTCTCTTCTCACGTACCTCTGGACTCGTTCTAACGCTTGCCTTTTTATTGCGTCATTCATCAGGGGGTTGACTCCACTATGTTGTTAGTGCTCCACAGAGGGTTAACAGAAGACTTCAGTCTCTCGAGGACTCTCTTGCCAACATTTCTTCTACTTCTTTCTTTTCAACGTCCCTGAATTCTACTTTCATGCCACTACACAGGGGAAGGTATTCAGTTCTGAAGGTGTCAAAATGCATACGTCTGAGCATTGTGGTAGTGCCATCATCATAGTAATGCCAGCTTCTGATGGTTTCAACAGTGTATGTTGTGAAAAACACTCTGTCTACCAACTTCCAGTGGGTTGCTAATTGAACAAACAGAAGATTATCAGTACACCAAGCATCCCATGTATCTTGCTGTTGAGCATCCACGAACAAATTCCAACTCTTTTCCTTCTTGTCCCTGTGAACCTCTACAGACCAAGACTCCTGAAGCTTCTTCACAATCTCCCACTTGATGTTGTCTAGAAACTTCTCAATGAATGCCAAATCTTCCATGGATGTTCATTCTCTCTGTTTCTGCTCTTCAGTTTGTTCCCAAACAGTTTGCCACCAAGATGCAAGTTTCTGCTGCTTCAACAAGGAAGAGGAAACTGTCCACCACATAGAGCATGCATCATGATGGTGATGTGTGACTTTGGGGAAAGTTTTCTAGCCTTGGAAAGAGGTGAATACAAGTGCAAAAGAGTTGAAAGAATTGGAAGAAGTAGCTGCCAAAGACTCAAGTGAAGACTAGAGTGAAGTGACAGTAGTGAGCTGTGAAGAGACACTGTAGTGGCTCTAGTGACTCTTCATATCAGACATACCTCTTGGGAGGGGTATCCACGACCTAAGAGTGATTATTGAGAGTAATTTTGAGAGATTGTAGTGAGGATATGATGTATTATTGATGGAGTGAGAGAGAGAGAGTCAGAGATAGCCAATTCTACTGAAACAGAGTGATTGTATATGAGAGATTGAGAGAAAAGACTATGAAGATATTGAAGATGAATACTATGTGATGTATTTCCATTCAAAGATGGTGTATTCCTTTGCTTTCTTTGTTCTATTGATGGATTTTGTGAAGATGTTGAAGAATATGGTTGATTCTATTCAAATCCGTGGGAGATTTACATGATGCTGCATGAAGATTTGTTATGCCTGGTGTTCTTTTCTTCATTGTGATCATATGAAACATGACAAACAAGCTTGTTGATGTTACAAGATAGATTTTCTTGCAAGAGAATTCCCTTTTTCCTTGGTGTTCCTCTCGGGGCTCCAGTGCCCCAGTGTGCTCCTAAATGGGTCAGGTTTAGTTCTGGGTTGACTCTAGGAATCGGACGTCCAATTTACCAATGGTTCGATTTACCAGTGGTCCGATTGTGGGGATCGGACCAGGTATGTCAGGGTGAAGTGGGGGTCTTAGGGTCCGCGTGTCCAATTCTCAAGAATCGGATGGGCGGGTGTGCGAGGAATCGGTCCGATTCTAGGGGGTCCGATTCTAGGGGGTCCGAGTGATGACGTGTATTACTCCGTCCAATCGGACCGGTGGGTCCGAGTCGGGGCATCCGAGTGGTCCGAGCGGTTGGATCGGACGAGTTGGTCCGAGCGTCCGATTTTAACAAAAGGGACTGGTCGGTCCGAGTGCCACGTGGCACGTCCGATCGGAGCAGTTAGTCCGAGCTAGTGATTGAGTGGGAGGTCCGATCGGACGATTGTCCGAGTGTCCGATTCTAGGAATCGGACACTGGGCCGGCGGTCCGATTCCGTCGGTCTGATGGGTCGCGCACGCCGACTCGCTTGATTTTCACTAGGTGTATTATCCTATTGGTCGTGCGAATACCCCTCGACAGAGTTGGAGTGGGGTGGACAAGATCGATTACCTGAAGTCGCCGAATGCAATGTCCTCCTAGCTCCAGACGATCGGACAGCCGCCCAGCTCGCTCACTCTCTCCCTCTCTGTCTCTTTCGCTCTCTGTTGGTTGAAAATGGGGTCCTCCTACCCCCCCTCAAAGTTTTATATTCTGCTAGTTCTGCCCTACACCCTCCAGGTTCTGTCCCTGGTGTTCCTTATGCCATTACCTTGCATCTACTCCATTTTTTCCCTTTGTTTCTGTGATCTCTCCCTTGTTTCACAACAGCAGCCCTCTGCCTCTTCGTGTGTGATTTCCTACTGCTAATCTATCCTAAACACATCCTGAATCGAAAACAAAAAATTGAACCAATTTCTCCATGTTGTCCAGTCATTATTAACCAGATTGTTCAAAAACACTTACCTGTTCTGAAGATCAAAACACCAGACTTCCTACCTATCTCAAGCTCCGTTTCAGGGTGAATGCCCTACTTCGGTGCTCGATATGGGGCGCGCGAGTGCTCGAGCTTGAATCCATGGTCCCGGCAACGGAACCAAAATGTGGGAGCTTTCGCTCAACCGCCAAGACCCACGGACCGATTATTGTTCAAGCGTTCCAAGCGAGCTCTCATGGCTATCTCTCACCTAGCTGTCACGCCGTCGATCCTATGAATGCAGTGAACTTACCTTGATGCTCGATCGAGTGCCCTCCTCTCTCTCACACTTAGGTAGCTCCACGATTCTTGATGCTAGCTCAAGCATCCTCAAGCCTCCTCCTTCTCCAAGCCTCATCCTCCATAGCCGCGCGCGCAAGAGAAGAGAAGGAAGGAGAAGAGGAGAAGGGGGGAGGAGATACCGGAGAGCTTCACCCTCTTGATTCCTCACTATCTCACGCTCACTCCCTCAATCTCTCACACTCCCTCTCTCAAGAGCGCACACAAGCAAGAAGAAGAAGAGGAGAAGAGAGGAAGGAGAAGACTAGTTTGCCACACCAAAGAATGAGCTCTTCATTCACTTTTCAACTTTTTATACAAAACCCTACTTCCCTTTTGGGCGGTCATTCCCTTTTCCTTTTTTTCATGGCCGGTCATAGCCCAGGCCCTGTTTCCCATTGTTCTTTTCTCTTCCTTGCTTTCTTTTCACTACCCTTTTATCTTTACAAATAGCACGGGTGAGAGCCCGGCACTCTTTTACAAGATTTTAGAGTGCGCTTTTTATGCGCCTTTCCCTTTTTATGGTTGCCTTGGTCTTTGACGGTTGTCCTTGCGCTTTTTGGGCTTTTCTCCTTCTTTTCCTTCCGTCGGCTACCTTCTTTTCGCCTTTGCCCTGCGTCTTCTCTGCCTTCTTTCGCTCTTGTCGTGTTTGAGGTTAACAAATAGGCACCTCGGGCATGGAATGCAAAAATCAACTCATAATTATAGAGACTTGGATTTCAAATGGGTAAAGCAAATCATAGCTTGTCCATCAAGAAGGAAGAGAAAGGCTATATGATTTTGGGGTTTATGTAGATGATTTGGTTATCACAGGTGGTGATATATAGGGGATTGATGATATCAAATATATGCTGCATAAAGAGTTTTTGATAGTAGATTTGGGAGAGATGAAATTTTTCATTGGTATTGAGGTCATATATAGACCCCAAGGAATCTAGATATTACAAAACCAATATGCACATAACATGCTGGAAAAGTATGGTATGCTTGTGTATAAGCCCATGGATACTTCATTGGAGCATAATGTCAAGTTGACATTCATCTTATACAAAAAATGAGATTGAGAATGTGACTATGTATAGGCAGATGGTATGAGTAGTGTACATTTGGCAAGTAATCCTATTTATCTTACAAGATCAAAGCACATAGAGCTGCATCACCATTTCATCTCAAGGAAATGGTACTTGGAGGCAAGATAGATCTTATCCACGTGAAGACAGTAGACCAAGTGGCAAATATCTTTACAAAATCACTTGGTAGAGATAATTTTACTCATTTCAAATCGTTGCTTGGGATATAGGAGGTGACTTGAGCTTGAGGGAGAGTGTGAAGAATCAAGCTCATATGTCATACCTAACATGACAGATGTAGACCTTAGATGTTACCTACATGTGTATGTGTGTTAAATAAGTTGAGTAGACTAGACTTAACTCTAGTTAGTATGATGGTCAGTTAGACCTAGTGTGACTTATCCTTTGTTATGTCACTACTATAAGACGTGTAAGTTAGACGGATGAATAATGATGAAGAAGTATGAGAGCACTCTGTGTTGAGATATCGAGCTCCACTCGTGATATGCCAGGGTGACCGTTGTGCATTTATGTCACCGACTTGTCAGTTGCAGATGCGGTTGGTACACCGTCCATGAATAATAGCTACATGACAGCTATCCTTATCTACTCTAGTTCATGGCTCAGTTAGTATGCCACCTTAGTTAGTTGAGTTTGGTTTGAGACCCATATATAGGGTTCTTCTATTTCTTTGTACTAGAGTTCTTTTGGCTTACACAACTAAGAAGAGGAAAACTGTTTTCAGCCTCCACCCTTGTGTGTATTCCCCCATTGTGCAAGCAAGAAAGCTACAAGTGAGACTCCTTCCTTCTCTCCCACAATCTTGACATGGTATCAGAGCCTTGTTCATGGTAAGGAGCTCAAGAAAGCAAGCCAAGTTCGCGGTGTTCTGGTAAGAGGACCAGTGTTGCTTTCATTTTTCTGTTCTGGGAGCAAGTCTCTGCACAGGTAGCATAGCCGAAAAGTGCAAGAGTGCATTTTCTCAAATTGAGACACCCTTCGCGGTGTAGCAGGAGGGCAGTATATGCTGCGGGTAAGGGCTTTAGCCCTTGGTTGCTCTGTTTTTTTTATTTGAGGCCATTTCGGGGCCCGTTTTGGAGGCGGAAGTTTTCTGCACACACTCAAGAAAATGCCCAGGTTTATGCTATGCGACCACTGTTCTATAGGTCGATGAAAAGTTACTGTAGAAATTGCATCGTATGCCTGTGCGCAGAGACATTGGGAGTTACAGAATCATCCTTGTTGCCTGTTGATGCAAAATCGTCACTAGAAAGTGACTGTGTGGTCAAATACCACTTTCGTCAGTTTTGCAGATTTGCCCTTGTGAGGCTGAAGCTGTGTTCTTTGCAGTGACAGAATTTTTTGCAGTGTTCTATAATGGCGTCTGGTTCTCTTTCACAGATTGTCACTGAAAAGCTTGACAAGAACAACTTCCAAGCATGGAAGTTCAGAATGATGAATTTCCTTATGGGAAAAAGATATTGGGAATTCGTTGCAGGAAATGAAGAAGAACCAGTTCTTCCTGATGTTCCCAATCAACAGCAAATGCAGGCATTTAAATCATGGCATGAGAGAGCCAGAAAAGTTATGTACTGGCTGTCTATTAGGATTTCAAACTCTATGATTGTGCATATTCAGGATGCAAGTATGCCAAAGGAGGCATGGGATACTCTGTCAAAAATGTATAGCACAAATACTCAAGCCAGGAAAATGCAGCTCAAGCAAGAGTTGCACAATGTGCAAAGAGAAAGTATGAGCATCAATGACTACCACATGAAGATGAAGAAGATTGCAGATGCACTTGCTTCCATTGGGTTGCCAGTGGAAGATGATGATTTAGTTTCTGTGACCTTGAATGGTCTAGGAAAGGATTATGCACAGTTCCGAACATCAATTTCCGTCCGTGAAAGATTTCCTGATTTTGAGGAGTTGATTGCTCTTCTAATTTCTGAGGAGCAAAGAAATGGTGGTGCATCTTCTTCAGGAGGAACTTCTAAAGAAGCTGTCTTCTACTCAAATGCTGGAAGAGGTAGAGGCAGAGGTAGAGGAGGCCGATCTAGAGGCCGTGGTAGAAATCAGAATATGCAGCAAACTCAAGAAAACCAGTCCTATGGAGGAGGACGTGGTAACTCTAGAGGCAGGGGGAGCCAAAGAGGTCGTGGTGGATGGCAAAGAGGCCAAAATGCAAACAGCAATGTTGAATACTACTACTGTGGTAAAATGGGTCATATGGCTAAAGACTACTATAAAAAGCAAAATGACATCATGAATGGAAAATTGCAACAAGGGAATTATGCATCTTCTAGTAGACAGGGTGATGACAGAAATGAGCATTTGTTTATGGTACAGCACATGAACAATTCTGTGACAAGTGCAGAAGAAAGCAATGATGTATGGTATGTTGACTCAGGTGCATCGAACCACATGACAGGTCATACAGAATGGATGGAGGATGTAAGGAAAATGGAAAAACCAGGATTTTTGGAGACTGGTGATGATACTGCACATCCTATTGTGCAGATTGGAAAAATTCATTTGTCTATGCAGGATGGGAAAAAGAAATACCTGTCCAATGTATTTCATGTCCCGAATATCACCAAGAATCTGGTTTCTGTTGGTCAAATGGTTGAGCAGGGCTTGCATGTCAGATTTAATCCTCATGGATGCTTTGTTGAGGATATGAAAAATAAAGGTCGCTTGATAGCAAAAGGAAAGAAGAAGGGCAGAATGTTTACGTTGGATGCAGACATGTTTGAATTGAGTGCAGCAATGTTTGCACATGGGACCGGTGTAGTTGCAGATATTGATATCTGGCATAAACGCATTGGTCATGTTAATGTACAGCGACTTAAATCAATGCAGGCCCAAAATATTGTTGCAGGATTGCCTAAATTCAAGGTTGCAGAAATGCATAAGGTATGTGAAGCCTGTCAATTTGGAAAACAGGCAAGGAAACCTTTTCCTAGACATGTTCAAGAGAGTGAGAAGCCATTGGAATTAATCCACTCTGATGTGTGGACTACTAAAGCTGCATCTCTTGGAGGCTGTCATTATTTTGTCACTTTTATTGATGACTATAGCAGAAAAGTTTGGGTGTATTTTATGAAAAAGAAAAGTGAAGTTTTTGGGCATTTCAAAACTCTTGAAGCTATGGTTGAAAAAGAAACAGGCCTGCAAATAAAATGCCTAAGGTCAGATGGAGGGGGAGAGTACCTCTCAAATGAGTTTGCAAGGTTCTTGCAGGAGCATGGCATAAAGCAGCAATATTCATGTAGTCATACCCCACAACAAAATGGAATTGCAGAAAGGAAAAACAAGCATATTGGAGAGGTATCTCGTGCCATGCTCAACGAAAAAGACTTGCCATATTTTTACTGGGCTGAAGCAGTTGCTACAGCAGTCTACATAATGAACAGGACTCCCACTGCAGCAATACATGGGATGACTCCAGAGGAGAGGTATACTGGTAGAAAACCAAATATTTCTCATTTGAAGATTTTTGGTTGCATTGCCTATGTTCATGTGCCAGATGAGTTGAGATCCAAGTTGGATCCAAAAGCTGAGAAGTGCATCTTTATTGGTATAAACCAGTAAATGTTTATAGTGAGCAGAGATTTTGTTTTTTATGAGATGAGTAGCTGGTATAAACCAGTAAATGTGATTGATTATGTAGATGCACAAAATGGTAATGCTGCACAGAATTCACAGCAGCATTCACAAAATATTAGTGGACCTGGAGTGTCCTCTAGCAGTGGTTCATATTCTTCGCCATGGACAGGCAGATTGAGATCAGGAGAATCTCCTCAAAATAATGCAGATTGAGTTTTGAGAGCACCTGGGAGTGAACCTACTTTGCGCAGGTCTACCAAGCTAGGTATCTTGTGGATAGGCTGAAATATGATGGATTTACAGCCATTCACTATGCATATATGGTCAAAGTGATACAAGAACCAGAACCCACTTCTTTTGAGCAAGCCATGGGAAAAGAAAAATGGGAGAAAGCCATGGATGAAGAAATGGATGCCTTGGAAGCAAATGCTCCATGGGAATTGGTACCTTTGCCTAAAGGTAAGAATGCAATTGGCTGTAAGTGGGTTTATGAGGTGAAGCACAATGCAGATGGTTCTGTGAACAGATACAAGGCAAGATTATAGTCAAGGGGTATGCACAAACATATGGCATTGACAATGAAGAAACATTCAGTCCGGTTGCAAGGATGGCAACCGTAAGAGCAGTCATTGCTATGGCTGCATCAAAGGAATGGTCTTTACATCAGATGGATGTAAAGAATGCCTTCTTCATGGTGATTTGCAAGAAGAGGTCTATATGGAGCAGCCACCAGGTTATGTGCATGCTGTTCATCCTGAGTTTGTTTGCAAGTTGAAGAAAGCCTTGTATGGCTTGAAGCAATCACCTAGAGCATGGTCTGACAAGATAGGATAGTATCTTGTCACTATTGGCTTTCAGATTTCCAAGGCAGATTTCTCACTTTATGTGAGAAAAACAGAGAAAGGTATTATGCTACTTGTCATTTATGTTGATGATTTGATTATGACAGGTGACAGTGATGAAGATATCCTTCATGTGAAAATGCTATTGAAGCAGAAGTTTGAGATGAAGGATTTGGGAGAGCTGCGTTATTTCTTGGGCATTGAGGTGATTAGATCACCAAGTGGGATACAGCTCTTGCAGAGGCAGTATGGATTGGACATGTTGTCCAAATATGGGATGACAGGCCGTAAGCCTATTTCAGTTCCATTGGAGCAGAATGTGAAGCTGAGCGCAGATGCAGGTGAGCTTCTGGAAGATCCTACTATGTACAAACGCATAGTAGGAAGCTTGATTTATATGACTATTACCAAGCCAGATTTGAGCTATGCTGTTGGATTGGTAAGTCAGTTTATGCAGGCTCCAAGGAAACCCCATTTGGATGCGGCTAGACGCATACTCAGGTATGTGAAGTCCACATTGCAGTATGGACTATTTTATGTGACTGGGGTTTAGATACAATTGCATGGATACACTGATGCTGATTGGGCTAGTAGCATTTCTGATAGACGATCTACCAGTGGATATGTGTTCTCTTTTGGGAGTGCTGTAGTCACTTAGAGCAGCAAGAAACAGCCTACAGTTGCCTTGTCCAGCACAGAGGCTGAGTACAGGGGCGCAGCAATGGCTGCATGTGAGGTAGCTTGGTTGCATAAGCTACTTTATGATATGCATCAGCCTACAGATGGGCCAGTTGTCATTTATTGTGAAAACATGAGTAGTATACACTTGGCAAATAACCCAGTCTATCATGCTAGAACAAAGCACATTGAGGTGCATTATCACTATGTGCGAGAGAGGGTTTTACTAGGTCTTATTGATCTAGTTTATGTCAGCACAGAGGATCAGGTAGTTGACATATTCACGAAGGCATTGGGCGCAGAGAAGCTGCGCAAGTTCAGAGACCTGCTTGGTGTGCAGGAAGTGGGATTGAGCTCGAGGGGGAGTGTTGAGATATCGAGCTCCACTCGTGATATGCCAGGGTGACCGTTGTGCATTTATGTCACCGACTTGTTAGTTGCAGATGCAGTTGGTGCACCGCCCATGAATAATAGCTACATGACAGCTATCCTTATCTACTCTAGTTCGTGGCTCAGTTAGTATGCCACCTTAGTTAGTTGAGTTTGGTTTGAGACCCATATATAGGGTTCTTCTATTTCTTTGTACTAGAGTTCTTTTGGCTTACACAACTAAGAAGAGGAAAACTGTTTTCAGCCTCCACCCTTGTGTGTATTTCCCCATTGTGCAAGCAAGAAAGCTACAAGTGAGACTCCTTCCTTCTCTCCCACAATCTTGACACTCTGCTCTTTGAGCTTGCTCTATGCCTGTGTCTCTTTCTCCCTCTCTAAATCTTGAACATCTTTGATCACCAAAAAGTGTAGATTGGAGAGGTTGAACTCTAAAAGAGTTATTAAAGGACTTGAAAAGGACTATAAAACCAAATGAAGAAGTCGAGGTATCTGACATTGTAGGTATCACTAGTAGAGGTTATCATGCTCTCTCTAAATTGTGGTTCAAAAACCCTAGATATCATAGGGTAAGTGCGTTTGGTTTGTCTTGACCTTGTGTAATTTTAATTGCAAGGATAGGCATAAATAGTAGGATTTGCCCATTAGGCAGCTCCACCAAGTTCCAAGTACCATTCTTATCAATTGATTCCATTTCCGACAACATGACCTGAAACCACTTCTTATATTCAATCTAGTCATTGCTTCCTTGAAGAATGATGGCTCACCACAGTCAGTAACCATGACATAATTTGTAGCATACTGTGCACTATGAAGAAACCTATCAAGTGGCCTTGATGGTTGATTCAACCTAGGTTTGTGAGTCATTAGGATCTTCTACTTCTTCAAATTTCTCCCATAATTCCTTGCGCATGAGATGATACATGGTTTTCATCTTCCATGTATAAAAACCATTACCATCAAATTTTTCCACTGCTTCTATTTTTGACTTTTTTTTGAAGCAAAGAGGTCTTATTGGTGACTCACATAGTAGTGCCTAACTCCTTCCAAGGAAAGATGCAGTTTCTCAATTTTAGAAATCTCATAAAAGAATTTACTTTTATGTTTGAATTCAACAATAGAAGAGTGTGAATGACCTTTTATACATAGACTAGTTTAGTACATTTGAAATGTGAGTACAATTTTTAGATTTTCTAATTCAATCCAATCAACCAATGTGAACTAGGACTCAAACAAATCAATTTGAAGGAGTATGTGTGAAGAAGGCTCTATGTTAAAATGGTTACTTTGAGAATAAATATGGGGTTTACTTGAGATTAATTAAAACAATATGTTTAAAAGAAGATAAGGAAGGGAAGGATATGAAGGATATTGATGAGCAGGGATGTTGATTTGATGTGGCAGCTAAAAAATGGCACAAGTCTCGTACCTACTATTGTAGCTTTGATCTAAACCAAAGAATCTTTCAATAGAGTAGTCACTAAATTTGGAGCTTCAAGCTCTCTCCCTTCTCTTTTTCTTCACCTTTATCTCTTAGACTCTATTAAGTGAGCCAGGCCACATCAACTACTTGCATAGAGGCAGCATGCTTCGTCTTCCACACTTCTTCCTCTTGTGCAACTTCTCCTTTGATGATGTCGGTGGTCTACTAGTTTTTTGAAAATAGTTATAGCTACTTATGCACAACTAATCTAATGTATCATTGCACTCAAAGTTGATGCAATAGGGCATTGACTATAACTACAATTGCTACAACATATTTTGCTACAGTCTTTTGGTAGTTTCTTTACTATGAGAGCAATAGCCAGTAGAATAGGAGCTAACCTTGACATAAATAGTAGAGGATGATGAAAAAAGTGGGTGAAAAAGATGCAATAAAGGAGGAGAGTTTGAAAGAAAGTAGAAGATGGTGTGGCTCTGATAGCATTTTGAAAAACATGGTTGAGCAAGAAGAGATTAGGGGGGAAAGAAGATGAACAAGAATGAGACCATGATAGCATGAAAGAGACTTAATTCATTTCAAGGTTGCAAGTACATTGTTTTATAGCTTTCTAGTTTGGATACACGCCTCATTCTTTGCTTATGGGATTTAGTTACATGTGCCTCTAGCACCACATACATTTTAACATACTTGTATAGAGACTTTCCCTCTTGGAGAAGAGAGATGAGATGGATTAGATGATGTGGCCTGGTCAAGAAAATCTCCCAATGGATCTTTGATTTTGCTTCATGCTTGTGCATATAATCCAACTAAAGTCAATACTACCCCAAATGAATGGAAGGAAATCTTGTAGAATTTCGAGGAGAAATAGCATTTGTGGGGTAACATGATGCCAGGAGGCATATTCCACGGTGGATTCCATGCCACGGTGGATTCCGTGAGGTTTTGCGGTGGATTTCGTAAAATTTTATTACCGGGGCTCATACACAAAGTGGATTCTTTGTGCGAGAAGTCGATGGGGACGCTGATCCTTTTCGGGCGTTTTGTTAATTTTATGTGTACATGGGTGATTCCATAGCGGGTGATTCCGCAAAATACATATTTAAATTAATAAACGTTTATGAGTTTAGAGTGCGCACTCGTAATAAATTAAGGTTAGGATTGATTTCTAACCAATTTATTTATGTAGCTGAAGACTGTTAGGTATTCACTTTTGTCGGTTTAATTGTATTATTTTTCTAACAATTGTGAATGCTTCAGTTGATGTGTAGAGCAAGCAGTGGTGGCAGTGGGAAGCATTGGAGGATAGCGTGTATTCAAATTATCATCAAGTTTTGATGGGCGCGTATCTTAGGCATGGCGCCTATATTTTGTCGCGCTTATTTATTAAAGCGCTTGATATTTATTTATTATTGTATGCGCATGGGCGCACGATTTAAATACTTGTATTGGACATTGTATTTGGGTACAGTATGACTTCTTGGGCGCCCATTAGCTTTAATTCTTTATTGGCACAAAAGCAAACTCAAAAGCTAAAGCATGCTATTTTGTAATTTGGGCTATTATTTGAGCTTGAAGATGAATAATATATTAAATACATGCTTTGTGGAGTGCTCACACAAGGCATGGGGGAGATTGCACCCAATTGGTGACTTGTTCATGTCGTGTAAGCTTTCTTCATTGGTTTTTGTGTAAAAAGTAGAGTTCTTTTGTTCTTGGGGACCTTCTGACGCTCACTACGCGCGCATACGGTGACCGATTTGTTCACCAGTGGTATGAGAGCGAAGCTGAGATCGAGAGCTTCAAATCGCTTACCATCTTGTGCGAAGGCAGAGCTCCTGGAACAATCGAGCTCTACAGTCAGTTTCATCGCGAACGATCGATACCAGCGTGTTCCTGGCAGTCAAGAACCCCCTTTTGCACTCTCTGATCGCGAGAGACCAGCCTCTGTAGTAGGCAGAGGACCACTGGGATACTTCCTTCAACAAGTAGTCTTCATATAGATAAGAAAAACTTTTCCTCCATAGCTCAAAGCTTTCAACGCTTAAAGACTAAGCTTATTAAGCTTTATAATAAGCTTAATTAGAAGCTTTATTACACGAAATTATGCGCCTGTGGTGGCAGTATGTACTGCCCGCCGTCGACGCTGGCGAGAATATACTGACGTCCACGAAAATCAAATTGAGTCACCTAAGCTTTAAACACTAAGCTTTCTTAATCCTGCAAGTCACCAAAGTCACTTAAGTCATCTCCAACAACTCTCATAGCGGCAATTCATATCCAGAAGCACACAAACCAGTTTATTGCTCTCTGGAAGTCCCTGTTCACACTTGCAGACTTACTGAACTAGTTTCAGCAAGTACAGAAGTTCATACGCAGACTATACGCAGTTTATACGCAGTTTCTATGCAAAACTATTCTCTTCGAAGACGGTTGTGTCAACGAATACCGCAATTGTAAAGGAGAAAGACTACAAAAGCCAAACAAAATATACAAGCCTTGTAAACCCGCCTTTGAGCTACGCTCATCCCGCTAATAAGATTTCAAGAGTGTGAGGTCTTTTGGATTTTGCAGGATGACTGAACAAAACATGGACGACCTTATGGTTGAAGGTGATCTACCCAAACCAACGATGGAGTAAAAGTTGGATTTGATTATGATGCAACTCGAAGAAGAACGAAGAGCCCGACAAGCTTTGCAAGTTCAATCAACACTTGAAGCCCAATCCATTCGCAAAGAAACAAAGATAAGTAAAAGAAACTTCAAATTTCGTACTTTCAATGGATCACGCGATGGAAAGACTATACTTGCTTTTATCAGTCAATTTGATGATTACTTCCATGAAGAAACATATGCTGAGAAAGACAAAATTAAGACCGAGCATCTTTATGGTGGACTGTGGTCCGCAAGAGCGTTGATTGCCCCACTACATGGGAGACTTTCCAAAAGAAACTTTTGCAGAATTTCCTTCCTCCTCAATTCCATGAAAAATCCATCAAGCAATGGGATCTTCTACAACAAAGGGATCGCAAACCTATTTCCCAATACACTGAACATTTCTGGAATGCTCTACTGCAACTACGAATGCTCGAAGATGTACCTGAAGCAACTCATAAACGCAAGTTTATGTTTGGCCTACTTGGACATTTCTATGCAAAAGTCAATATGTTCAAGCCAACAACACTTGAAGATGCAATTTCCTTGGCCCATGACACTAAAGACAAGATTCGCGGACGAGACAAGCGACCACAACAATTTCCAACTAATGGTAACTATGGTTCCAAACAATTCAATTCAAATTTTTGAAGATTCAATCAAAGTCATTTTCTTCCATCTTCATTCCGTAAATCTTGGACACGACCACCTGCTTTGCCATCAAACACCAATCCAAACCCTAAGCTATCCTCACAGTCAAATCCCAACATTCCTAAACTTCCTGTCATTACCAATAATGTATCCAAAGCAAAACCCATAGTTTGTTACAAATGCCATCAACCTGGACATCTAGCAACCAATTGTCAATCGAAAAAGCCACATGTCCATATCAATTATCTGGGAGCCATAGAAGAAGAAGAACGTGAGGAAATGCCAGACTTTAGGGAAGATGATGACGACATTGGTACTACTTCGGATACTTTGCCAGGTATGCCAACTCCACATTCTTTGTTAACAATGAAATGTTTTGTGCATGGTAAAGAAAAGATTATTTTACATGATGATGGGAGTACACATGACTTTATTTCTACAAAGTTAGTCAAAGAATTGAATTTACAAACTGTTTCTACACATTATCGCATCAAGGCTGCATTTCTAGGTACGAGATATAATGGAACACAAGAGGTGCATAATTTAGAAATTAAAATTGGTGATTATACTGAACGAAGAAATTTCTTGGTTGTACCTTTGCAGTCTAGTGACATTATCTTAGGAATGCCTTGGCGTCATCAATATAATCCTGACATAGATTATTCTACGCATTCAATTAAAATTTATTTTCAAGGAAAACAAATCACATTGCATGGTATGCACGCTTTCAATAATTTTCCACTGCTTACTCATACTCAGGCTAAACGTGCATTACGTAAAAGTAGCAAATCTTATTTAATATGGGTAAATGAAATTCAAGCTAAAGAAAAACAAATGCATCCTAGGCATACACAATTTCTTGCCCAATTCCAAGATTGTTTTGCTGCGCTGATTTACCACCTGGATTACCACCTTCACGTCGTGAAGATCATAAGATAGATTTGATTCCTGGAACATAACCACCATGTAAAGCACCATATAGACATAACCAAATTGAACAGAAAGAAATTCAAAATCAAATAGAAGAATTACTTAACAAAGGATTAATTAGACCTAGTAGTTCTCCATTTGGTGCACCTGTCTTATTAGTGAAGAAGAAAAATAATACTTATCGCATGTGCATTGATTATCGTGCCCTAAATAAAATTACTGTTAAGAATAGATATCCAATTCCTAGGGTAAATGATCTTATGGATAAGCTACAAGGATCTACCATATTCAGTAAGATAGATCTTAAATCTGGATACCATCAAGTAAGATTGGACAAATCTGATATATTCAAAACTGCATTTAGAACACAATTTGGAAACTATGAATTTCTAGTCATGCCTTTCCATTTAACTAATACACCAGCCACATTTAGTCGTATGATGAATCACATATTTTTTGAAACATTAGCATTGTGTCATAGTTTTCTTTGATGACATATTAGTATTCAGTAAAAATGAGAATGAGCATTATGAACATTTGTCTTTAGTTTTTAAGTTGTTAAAAGACAATCAATTATATGCTAATTCAAAAAAGAGTGAATTCTTCCTGACAGAAATTGAATATCTAGGACATATTATTTCATCAGAAGGTATTAAAGTCGACCCTAAAAAGATAGAAGCAATTTTAAATTGGCCCATACCCAAAAATGTGCATGAATTACGTTCTTTTCTAGGTCTTACTAGTTTTTACAAAAAGTTTGTGAGGAATTTCTCATTACTTGCATTACCTTTGACAAAACTTTTAAAGAAAGGTATTGTGTATAACTGGTCTGACAATCAACAAAAATCCTTTGATTTATTGAAACATGCTTTAACTCATGCTCCTGTATTACAACTACCTGACTTCAATAGACCATTCTTTTTAGTAGTTACTGATGCTAGTGGATCTGGAATAGGAGCAGTCCTTATGCAAGATAATCATCCCATAGCCTACTCTAGTTGTAAACTCAAACCATCTAAACTTAAATATTCTACCTACGATAAGGAATTGCTAGCTATAGTACAAGCCTTACGTCAATGGAAACATTATTTAATGGGATCTGAATTTATGATCAAAACTGACCAACAAAGCATTAGACATCTTCTTAGTCAACCACAAATATCTGACCAACACATTAAATGGGCCGCTTTTATTCAAAGTTTTCATCCACTTATACAATATCAACCTGGAAAAGAGAATGTTGTAGCTGATGCTTTGAGTAGAAGACCGACAATTCACAATATTTCTGTGATATCATTTGATTCCCTTATCTCTATGAAAGATACTTATCATCAGGATCCTACTTTTCAAGCTGATTGGAATAAACTAGTTGCAAATAATTGGATTCCTATTGATTCATTGCCTTACAATAATGGATCCATATTTTATGAAAAAAGATTATGTGTGACAGTTCCATTTCGATCATTTGTTTTGCATGAAATTCATTGTCCTCCATATCAAGGTCATAGAGGAATTATATCTATCTTGCGTACATTGACTGAAGATTTTTATTGGCCACATATGGACACTGATGTATCTAATTTTATATCTGAATTATCACTCACCATTCCACAAGTTCTTGACACAACATACACTATGATTGGTGTTTTCATGAATGGAGACTGTTTCCACTTTTGGCGCCTAACACACGGGCAATAAAAACTACTCTTGAGTAAATTCAACCAAGAATCACAACTCATGATTAGTATAAGGAATGATACTAAAGTGCCTTACTGAATACAATATGTATATCATGGTGGAAATTTAGTTTTAGCTATACTGCCCTTTTTACAATACAATGATTTCTAATAGCAATGCTAATCAAGACCCCTAACTAGTTAAGGAAAAGCATACACTATGAAAGAATGTGGCTAGCCAGTTAGAATTTGTCACTCATATGCTCAACTATGAAAGTCACAATTGGGCACTAACATGAGTGCTCAACTACAAAGCTGGCAACTGTTATATCTAAAAATAGTATAATGAAGTGTCATCACCCTCAAACCCCATAACCAAGAACGGCATAGGAACAATACACAATGGAACTAAACAACACTTCACCACTCTCACATTGTAATAACTTTAAATGATAATGCTTTCCAAAATTGAAAAGCATATTTATACATTTGTTTTTAATGTAGTCAATAAGGTGAAGAAAGCTCCTGAAGCCAAATATCAAGAAACCATGCTTTTTAAATGTGAGTTTTTCTTCCTAATCTAATCTACAAACTGCTTCCATAGAGTGCAAGGTGAAAGCTCATGAATCCAAATATCAAGAAACCACTCTTTTTCAACACAAGTTTCTCTTCCTAACCTTATTTATATGTAAACTACTTGCATAGAATGCTTAAAAGTGGAGAAATTGAACTTACTGTCTCCATATTGTGAGGAGTTCACTAGTAAAATTCAAGCTCATTTCACTTGGTTTTGGCATTTCCCACTGTACAAATCTTATAGCTAGCTTATCTTCACCATTTTGTATTAACACAATATCTACTGGTGTCTTTGGTATGCAACTCACAAGTTTAGCATCTACCTCATGGTTTTCTTTTCTTAGTAAAACCCACTCCTGACATTGGATTTTGCAATCTTCAAGCTCTTCTTATGTTCTAGAAAGAGCTGTCACCACCTATTTTTGAACCTTCCTTGACAATATGATCTCCATATTTTCCAAACATACTGACAAGTGTATTACCAATCTCAATGTTTAGAACAAATCCCAACCTCACAACTTTTGCATATAGTGCTTTACCTATGATTTCCATCTTGACAAGTTCCTGCTCACTACGTATAGATGCAATTGTCCCAGATAATGGTTGAAAAGCAATCACAAGTGTTTGCTAGTTGAGGCTCACCCCTTCCTTTTGCATCAAATTATCCAACCACAGAGCCTTCTCTTCTTGGCCTTCGTCAACATACACTGTAAGCATTGCATTCCACGACCCATGATAGACCTCAAAAAAACATTCTCAGCTTCTATAATGCTCCCATACATCCAATAATTATTATTAGTTAACCACCAAAAACTTTGAAGTGAAATCCATTCTTTGTGCATCAACATGCAATGCTCGTCAGAGTTCTAAAGGCATCATTCTAATAGATTGCATCTCTGCAAAAGTAGCCTCTTCCTTATCCAAAAATATTTGGAGTGCTTAGAGGGAAGTTACAAATGGGAGATGGTTTTCATTTGCCCCTTCTTGTTGGATTTATCTATATAGGAATAACACCTTATCCTTTTGGCCATGATCAATGTATGTTGACATCAATACATTCCACAATGTAACTCTGAGCCAAGATAAATCACAAAATATTATCTCAGCTATCTCAATGCAATTTCATTTAGAATACATACTAATAAGAGTGATTGCAATGTGAGGATTTGTGTAGAATTCCTTTCATTCGGCATCCCTACGCAATTCAATAGACAACATACATAATCTCTATGTATCAAATTCAGGCTTGTCATACATAAGAATAGCCCATGTCCTAATTGGCTCACATAGACTTGTAAAATCCTATTCTAGAATGCTTTGGAACCATTCTTTCACTCCATATCAATCTCTACATAAGTGATAGCAAAGACCTTCAAAAACATCAAATTAGATCCCTATCCCACTTGTTTCAAGTCCTAAGAAAGTGCTCATATCTAAGAAGAAAATGAATCGTAGTAGTGTTGCCCTTGTTCTCTATGTATTACAATAGTGAATTATAGCATTAAACTCTCACATTTCAAACCCAAAAGACCCTAGAGATTTGTTCTTCGAGCATCCTC
This sequence comes from Lygodium microphyllum, assembly GCF_053477565.2. Lineage (NCBI taxonomy): Eukaryota > Viridiplantae > Streptophyta > Polypodiopsida > Schizaeales > Lygodiaceae > Lygodium > Lygodium microphyllum. The sequence continues at coordinate 35,074,038 of NC_141154.1, read as the reverse complement.
TTGTATAACAGCTCTTTCCTTTCTCTATCTATCACCTACAAGCTTTGTTTTGATCACTTATTGATCACGACTACTAGGAGCGGCAGTAGTGCTACAAAGAACACAGATCTGAGTCAAATCTTACAAGTATAGCAATTCAAAAAACTATATTTCATCATTTTCGTAACTTCCAACGTACCCAAATTCATAAGCAAATGTATGGTATTCAAGAGACAACATACATAATATGTATCAAATTCAGGATTCTTCATACATAAGAACAACCCATGTCCTAATTAGCCAACATAGACCTATACAACCCTATTCTAGAATGCTTTACAACCCTTGTTTCACCTTTGTTCATTAGTCTCTACATCCATAACATCAAAGACCTTCAAAATCATCAAATCATATCACTATTCCACTTGTTTCGGGTCACAAGAAGTGCTCAGATCTGAGAAGAAAGTGAATAGCAACAGTGTTGCCCCTGTTCTTTGTGTATTACAACAGTGAATTACAGCAATAAACTGTCACACTTCAAGCCCAAAAGAACCCAAACATTTGTTCTTCAAGCATCCCTCCTCTATGACAGTTCTTGCCTTCTCTCTTATACACAGACAAAGCTTTGTTTTGATCACTTGATGATCAGATTGAGAGCGCCCAGCAGTGCTGCCCTATTTCAAGCAATATTCAACAAGAAAATATCTATGTTTTCATATTTAAAATAGCCTAGCCCTTCCAAGCTCTATTGCTCTTCAGGCTCTCTATATGATTATGATTTCTTCTCCATCTACCCCATCTCATGCATAAGACTAACCACTAGATGTCACCCTGTTTAGCCTGAAAATCTGAGCTAAATCAACCCTATTTTTCACAACCACAACAGCCCAAAAATCATATTGCCAACTCTTAAAAATAAAGAAGAATCATAGCACCTCTCTCTATCTGTCATCAATGTCTCATAGTAGCATACAAAACCATTATGTCAAAAATGCCTCTGAACATATGTTACCATGGATTCCTTGCCTTTGGCCAAAACCACCAAAGTGTCCCCTCATGTGATCTCAAACTAAGAGCCAATCCCACTCTCTATCAAATGACAACCCATAATGATGCCAATCCCATCTCCAGGATTTGAACCTACTAGTTTAGTCAATGCACCAAGGACGACCCTCTCTGGAGCTTATGCACCTATATATCTATATAGATGAGGCTTTGCCTCACCTCATCCACCCTCTCACACTCCATCTTTGGCATTGGAGAGTTGCAAGGGATGACTACATCACTTGCACTAGAAAGGAGCAGGGGTTGCCAAGCCCTGCCCTCGTTCTAAAGAAGATGATCCTTTCTATATCATCTTTTGGCCATGCCAGAGGTTCCCACTCAAAAACAGAGGAGGCAGATGACTCAGTAAAGGAATCCATATCATACTACTTCCTCTTCTCCTCCTTTTTTCTTGAAGACACAAACCCATTACAATCCTTGCGCAAATGTCCCTCCTCAGCACAATGACAACACTAGGCCTTCAACTTCTTCCTATCACTCCTCTTTGAAGCTACAAAGGCCTCATTAGAGCCACCATACTATGATGGAAGCCTTCCCTATAATTGCAAAGATGTCTCATACTCAAGCAGCATCAAGGACATACATAAAAAAACTTACAGGCATCAATGATAACCATAGTAATCGCGAAATGCAAAATAGAATAGAGAGAAAGAGAAAAGACAAAAGAACACTGCCAAGAAGAGAACTCAAAAGAATGCTCAAAAAATGGAATCCATATACCAAACACAAGACAATCATGTATAATAGTCAGTCACTAGTTGCATGGACACTAGCACTAGCTCCCTCTCTCCAACGGAACCTCCAGGTGATGAATGACTAAGACTGAGGAGGGAGCCCATAATATATAGGCCAAAAGGATGCCATAAATGGCAGTAAGTCGACCAGCATTTAATGCTAGTCAACCAATAATAAAAGCCAAAATAAGCATCATACTAACTGCTAAAAATGCCTAAATACCTCAATAATGCCTCACACATGGGCTAACTATACTAATAACACATGCTGCTTGTCTAGGGGATGAACTTCTAACAAAAAATGAATTTTGAAACATAAAGAGTAAACATGAGATGAGCATATGAACGCATCCAAGGGGCAGAGAATGAACAATGCTCGATATCAAAATACTGTTGCAAATTCCAATCAAAGATGGAGAGACAAAGCACGCAAAATCCAAAATCCAAAATTGTGATGATAACGCCATGTAGAAGACAAGGGTTTATGGTTTGAGCCACCCAAAAGTGTCATACATGAACCAAGAAAGGGCTAGTCAACTGTTTTACTAGTTGAACTGCTTTTTGGCAACACAAACACTTGCAAATATTCCAAGTGTAAAGATACATTGATCACCCTAACTCAAAATTCGGAGGTTCAATATGGCATTGCAATGAGGCTCATTGAGTGGTGTTGCAAATGCAACCAATTTGTGTCCACTTTACATGTGTTTTACTGAGGGATTGGCCTACTATCACTTCCTGTTCCAAGTTCTTGGCATACAATAAATTCCTATTGGTGTTTTCATAAGTGAAGATGCACTCTTTCCACTTCTAGTGCCTAACATAGGCAATTAAAACTTTAGTTAAAGTCAACTAAGAATCTAAACTGATGATTAACACAAGGTATGATACCAAAATGACTTCTTGAATACACTCTGTATATTATGCTGAAGGAATATCTATAACTATAACTCCCTTTCTACAATACAATAATTGCTAATAGCAATGCTAATCAAGATCACTAAGTGGTTAAGAAGGAGTATCCATTGTGAATGAATGTGGTTGACCATTAAGAATTTTTCACTCATATGCTAGTCAACACCATGTCCCAATTATTCACTTGGCCAATATGCATCGTTCCAACTATGGAGAATACCTTCAAATTTTCCACCTGATTGCTAGTTGTCCAACTCATGCTAGTTTACAATAAGTTGCAAATGGGCACTAACATTGCTAGATTACACTAAGAAACAAATGGGCACTAACGTAGGTGCTCAGCTACTATGAAGCTCATAGCTGTTATACTTGAAGCTCAGCTACTATGAAGCTCATAGCTATTATACTTGAAAGTAGTAAAATGAATTGGCATCACCCTCAAACCCCTTAACTAAGAATGACACACAACACTTTACCACTCTCATATGGTAAGAAATTTAAATGATGATGGTTTCCTAAGCTAAAAAATGTATTTTTACAGATGTTTTTACTATAGAGTTAGTAAGGTGAACTTAAGCCAAATATCAAAAATCCACCCCTTTAAAATGCGAGTTTCTCTTCCTAATGAAATATGCAAACTATTTCCATAGAATGCAAGGTGAAGAAAGCTCCTAAAGCCAAATATTAAGAAACTATCATTTTTCAACATCAGTTTCTCTACCTTATCTAATAACCAAACTGTTTGCATAGAATGCTTAAAACTAGCAAAAACCAAACTTACTGTGAAGAGTCCATCAACAAAATTTTGGCTCTTTTCACCTGGCCTTGGCACTGTTGACCAGCTTATAGATGTTGCAACTAGCTTATCTTCACCACTTTGTATGTACAAAATATCAATTAGTGTTTCTGGTATGCAAATCTCAAACTTAGCATCTACCTCAATGATTTTCTTTTCTTGGTAACACATTGGATTCTATAATCTTTAAATTCTCTTTGTGTTCTCTTGGAAAGGAGCTGTTACCACCTATTTTTGACCCTTCCTCAAGAGCGACAATCCATAGATCATCAACCCTGCCCTTGAACAACTTTTTTAGGATACTTCAAGAGCTCATTCCATCTTTTCGACATATATTGAAGATTCTTGTCTCTTCAAGATTGTGATCCTTGAATGACCTTTTTGGAAAAACCATCTGTCCCAAGAATGCTTTTAGCATTGATTAACACAGAAGCTTTTACTGACAATGCAAGCAACACTTTCGTCTTCTTTTTCATGGTGAACTCTGAAAAAACTACGAAAGAAAAAGAGGCATCCTCCTCCTCAACATTGAAGGTCCCTTTTTCCTCTTCTTCAATTTTCTCTTTGTCATTTCCTCTTTCTCAATCGTCATTCTTGTCTGGCGTTTGAACAAACTTTCCTCCTCCTTAATATTGCTTCCAAATCTCTCTTCTCTTTCTAGTTTGTCCTCATACAATTATCCGAAGAAACTCGTGAAGTTGACTAAGTCATCACTCCTTACAGCTTTCTCTTCATCCTATTTCTCTTTCAAAAGTCTCTAGAAAAAGCTGTTAAACTCTACTTCCTTTGCCCCTCTATCATTTCTTCATCATCCTTAGTCTAAATTTTTCTAAGAATGCATCACGCACTTTGAGACCTAGCATCAACTTCTTTCGAACCTTTAATGATGAATTCAGGTCATCTAAGGGGCTTCTAATGACTTATTGTCCAATCAACAATAGTTGGGGATGCAATCAGTGATTTAGCTTTTTGTAAAGGAGGAGAACTAGTTAGATTCAGAAGAAGCTGACGTGAGGACCTAGTTAGTTAGTGTATACCAAAGAGTGTTGAGATAGATCCAATATATCTTGATAAAAACCATCAAGCTGAGATCACATCAAGAAAGAGCCGCAAGGGCTAGACTGAGAGTAGAGATCCTTAGGAGGTATTCTCCTAAGCATAGTAGTCCAATATCCCTAAGAGGGAGAGGTCTTGTTGACCCTACTATCCCATTTTTAATGGGTTAGCAAAAGAGGATATGAAGCTCCATATTAGTGAGTTCCAAAAGTTAATGTTTAATTATCGGATTCGGGATCAAGGACATCTTATAATGTTCTTTAATATGACTTCAAAAGAAAGAGTTGCGGTGTGGTATCATGGCTTGGAAGCTAGAACTATAACTATGATAGATATATTTTATGCAGCCTTCTAAAGAGGGTTTGCCCCCAAGAGAGGTGGTCAGTATTGGCTGCATGTTTTGAATGTAACACGTCAAGAACCTCATGAGAATGCTCGATCTTATGCCAAACAATTAAAGGAGGTGTTCAGTAAATTGCAAGCCTCTATTCACATTCCATATGCTGCCCAACTACAGTACTTCCTACTTGGATTAGATTTTAATATCCAAGTGTAGTTGAGTAGTGTTACTTTCACAGATATAGATACTGCCATTACACAAGTGAAGGAGATAGAGTTGCAATTACAAGCGGCCTATGCATCTAGGGAAAACCTCCATTCAAGAATGGTTCCTAGCACTAATTTGGTATAAACTATAGCTAGTGGAGGTCAAGATGCGATAAGTACATCCATGACTAACACTAATATACGAGCTAGCATGATGCAAAATGTACCTATGTTACTAGCTCCTCCTAATGCTACTATGCCAATGGCTAGTGAAATGACTTCATTAAGTAGCAAAAACCACATGACCAGTCCCAATGTAATGCCAATTAACCAGCAATCGATACCTAACCAAGTGGTTAGTCCATCAAAACACCAAGCAAATGATTATTGTTATGAGTCTAATGCATTAAATGTTCTTGGGGGGAAGTTAAGGACATGATGAAGCATTATCCTAACATGGTAATTGAATAATATAGACAAAGAGCCATACATGTAAACTTCTAGAAGAAGCAACAAAACTTACTAGAAATTCAATGTCTGAAGAAGATGGCCCATCGAGGTTTAGCTAAAAATGGTGTGGTGGTCAACACTTCCCTCGAAACTATCCCTATGTTAAATTTGAGATATGTGGAAAGTCTGGCCACTTAGCCAGCACTTATTGGTGCAAGATTAGTTCCTTCACTTAGGACGTAAATAGCCAATTCCTATTAAATCACTAAGGATAAGGAAATAGTATTCAGCAATATGAGGGACCGAAGTAGATTTTGTAGAGAGGAAAGGCTATTGTGAAAGAACTACCTACTACTGGAAATGGTGTAAGTTTGATTGAAGCGATACTTGTTAATGGCACTAATCCTTCTAATTTATGAATAATTACAAGATGTCAAAAGGCCAAAGACAGAGATATAAAGGTAATGCAAAAGGTGTTGAGGAAACCCCTAAATAGGATAATAAGGGTAAGCAAATCCTTAGCATTGATGTACTAGGTGGTCCTTTGGAGGCAGTTGATAAATAGAGAGCTAACGAAGAAGAAAGTGAATTGCAAGAAAGAGGTGCCTAAGCCTTTGGATGGTTTAGTAGGAGAAGAGAGCTATTGTTAACTTTCAAAAATTTCATCTAACAAGTTCTCTTTGTGAGGTCAACCCCAATGTTAACCTCGTGCAACTAATCAAACTATCCTTGGGAGTACATAAGGAGTTTAAGAAGATCGTTCACATTGGATATATTGTTGAAGCCTTAGGTATAGCTTTTATTGATGATGGCTTGTTTGAGCATACCGAAAAACATTGCCTAAGGGTGCCAGCTTATATTGATGGTATATTGGTGGACCATGTCATTATGTATACACGATCCTCTGTTAACATTATGAGCTTAGAATTGATGGAGAGACAATGATTAGAGATCCAAAAATATACCTCCATAATTCTAAGGATAGCTGATGACAATTTGAGACAATTGGAAGGTTGTATTACTAAAGTCCATGTAACTACTTGAGGAACATTAGATTTGCAAGATAGCCAAGCTACCAAATGCTATTAGGAAGGCCATGGATCTTGCAATCTAATTGTCAAGTCGATATACCAACTGGTCATTTGATCTTTGGCAGGGGTGCCAAAAGACAAGTTATAATTTATGCTTACCCAAAATCACTTCAAAGTGAGAGAGTATCCATATCCTCAACAGAATTAGATGTGCTAGAAGTGCCCTTTGACAGTGAGACTTCATCAACTAATGAATGAAGACACGGGTATACTATGAAAGATGTTTACCAAGTAACTCTAAACGAGCCTATAGAAGGTCAAGGTAGAATTAGAGATGCAAATGTGATAGACATATACCTTGGTTCATTGAATGATTTATGATCGATCAAATTAGGATCTATGCTTAGCATGGAAGAAAGGAAGGACTATGTGTTCTTAATCCATGAATTTCATGATATATTTGCCTAGAGTTATGATCAATTGAGGGGTATTCCCCCCAGTTTAGCCATGCATACTATTCCCCTATCAGAGGGAATTTGACCTATTCGTAAGGTGCATGCCTTTTGAGTTAAGGGATGGGCTATTTTAAGAGTTACAAAAATTACGTAAGGCTAGCCTAATTGTAATATCCCCCCCCTTCACATAGGAACCCCCCCCCAAAAAAAGAATAAATTTAGTTGAATTTTTTTATCCTTCCCCCTATCATCGCCGCAAACAGGTGGCGGGGGGAGGAAGAAGGAGACGACGCCGACGAAGAAGGAAAGAAGAAGTAGATGATGATGGGGGGGAAGAAGAACTAGATGATGGCAAATAAGTGAAGAATAAGATGACGATGATGTTGATGGAGGGGGAGGCCACGTGGCCTACCCACCCCCCCTTTGGGCATAACGACCAGTCCCTACAGCCCAAATGGGCTCCCCGCCGCCATGCAAAATGGGCAGGTGCTGGAGACACCACCAGTCCACTTCCTCCCCACCTCCCTCCCATTATAAAATCCCCCCCACCAATCATAAGGAGAAGGAGAGGAATGGCACATTGCACGATAGAGAGAGAGGGACCTCCCTTGTCCCCCACGAGGGCTTGCCCTATCTAAGCGAAAGCCTATCAAGCCATTCAAGGTAGTCCATTGAAGAACCATGTACTGCCATGGCCTAAAGAATATGTAGCTCTAGTATTATGGGAGTTGCAACAAACTCAAGTGCAGGTGTGACAAGAGCTAAAATGGAACTACGAGCAACACCCCACCTCTGGCCACTCAGGTCCAAGTTCTTCGCTCTCTCTCATAAAGTATTAATCATCGATTAGTCTTTACTTAGGACAATATTGTTTAAGATTCTCAAGGTTACCTTGAGGGTTATGCACATAGATGGTACATGCATGGGAAAGATTATATGAAACATACATCAATGGTACATGAAATGATCTTGCATTAAAAGTCTTGCATTCATCCTATGAAGGCTTCGCATTAAATAACGGTCAAAGAGTTTACCTTGTGCTGCCAAACCATGAATTGATTACAACTTTTACATTGAAAGATAGTCTTGCATCATTGTGGGAGCTCTCGCTCAACCGCCAAGACCCACAGACCGCTTATTGTTTCAAGCGTTCCAAGTCGAGCACTAATGGCTACCTCTCACATAGCCGATGAGCCGTCCATATCTACGGGTGTAGTGAGCTTACCTCCATGCCGATCGAGTTACCTCCTCTCCCATGCACTCTGGTAGCTCCACGATCCAAGTGCAAGCCTCAAGCAAGCTCCATCCTCAAGCTCCACACTCCAAGCTCCATCACCGCGAGCAAGAGAAGAGAAGAGAAGAGAAGAGAAGAGAAGAAGAGAGGAGAAGATGGAGAGCTTCTCCTCCTTGGTCCCTCACCCTCACACACTCACTCCCTCACACTCCCTCTCTCAAGCACAAGCTCAAGCAAGCAAGAACAAGAAGAAGAAGAAGAAGAAGAGGAGAGCCACTTTTTGCCACACACAAGAATGAGCTTCTCATTCACTTTTCCACTTTATATACAAAACCCTAAATCCCTTTTTGGGCAGTCATCCCCTTTTTCCCCTTTTTTACATGGCCGACCGTAGCCTAGGCCCTTTTTCTCATTGTCCTTCTATCTTCCTAGCTTTCTTTCCCCCGCCCGTCTACATTTACAAATTGCACTGGTGAGAGCCCAGTGCTCCTTGAATTAAACCATGATGCGCTTGCGCTTTTTTTACAAGAGTTTTGACTTGCGCTTTTCCTTGTGCGCCTTTGTCTTCTGTTTCTCTTTGCCTTGGCCTTTGTCTTTATCTTCAGTTTTAGCTTTCCGGACCGCCTGGCACTCTTTTACAAGATTTCAGGGTGCGCCTTTGTATTTTAAAATGCACCTTTCCCCTTTTTGCAACTGCCTTGGACTTTTAAGATTTCCCTCGTGCTTTTGGCCTTTTCTCCTCTTCTTTCTTCAGTCGAGCTACCTTTTTCCGCCTTTGCCCTGCATCTTTTTTATTTCCTTTTGCTTTCTTCGTGTTGGGGTTAACATTACCCCCCTCCTAGACGAGTGCCAGTCCTATGGCACTCACCGTCGTAGGTAGCAGGCGTTAGCATGCACCGAAGACGTGAGTGGCAAGGACGGCGGGGGTTGCCATGGCAGAGTGTCGGTAGTGGTAGGGAGGAAGGTCATTGGGGCACATTGGTGGGTTGAGTTGTAGGTGGTAGGGCAATGGGAGTTGGTGGTAGGGCTGTAATTTGGGGGGTTGCCCGGATGGATACAAGTGGTGGTTTGTTGGGAATTCAGTGTATGATGATTCTTGGCAGGGTTACAGGGTGATAAGGATAGGAATTCAGAGTTGAGTGTTGATGAAGAGCAAGCAACACCTTCGTTGGAGTCGCCAATACTTGCAATTGAAAAACCTCCCATGTGGTCTCTCCCTAAGGGTAGTGCTAGTCTTCTTATCGTGCGCAAGACATATTTTGATTAGTTTGGGAGACAGGTCGAACTCTAAGCAAGCCTAGAGTATTGTCCTGCACTTGAGGACCCAAACTGTGTATAGACTTTAGTGCAGATATTATGTGAGTGTCTGTGCATACGTAGATATTATGTAGGTAGAAGACTGCAGCCTGGTGGCTCATAACGTTGTGTGGATGAAGCCGAGTGGTCCATGGTGGAAAGAACTACATGTGAAGGTGGGTGTGCCATTGTGTGCATTGTGATTGTAGACATAGCAGGATAGGGCACAGGAATAGTGTACGAGCCGGAGGTGGGCGACATTGGCCTGTGGGTGAGAACGGGGTACTATTCATGGCCCTTCGTGCGGTGCATGCCCCAATTGGTTGCCATGGTTTTTAAGGCAGAGTGTGAGAGGGAATTGTGGGAATGGTGCAGGGTGACAGGTTTAACCACAGACGAGACAAGCTTCCTGGGGCTGTCCTGCTCTTGATGTGCCCTGAAGTATTGTGGGGGATGTTAGGGGGCTAGGGAACTAGAGACGGAGCCAGCCGACCAAGGTCCCTAGACGCACCTACTTTGAGGACCCCTAGGTGCGGTGATGTTTTTTTTTTTTGGGCCACAGTATAGCCAGTGCAATATGCGGGGGCTGTTGCCCTAGCCTCGTTGTTAAGGGAGCCGTTGTTGTGATATCGGTACGATTGCAGCGCCCCCTGTCGTGAGTGCAGAGCGTGACCCAAAAAACCCCATGACTACACGTGGGTTTGTGCGATGTGTGCACTTGTGAGGGTGATGGTTCGCGTTCAGCAGCGTGACTTTGTTGCGGTTACTGCATGGTCGTGGTTTTGCAGTGACCCAGGCATTGAACATGTTTGCACGAAGACCTGTGTTATCCTGCATCCACTTGTCACGTCATGAGAGCACATGCTTGATTTCATTAAGTAATTCAACAGATGTAGTTATGTTAAAACATGACTTTTCGAAATACTATGATGTTAATTGCACTGCATAGGCGATCGCTTGTCAAAGATGCGGCATACATTAGCTATAGGCAGCAGAAGTTCCACAAGTGGGGAGTTTCCCTTTCACCCATCAAAAAGACAACAAGTTAGGTCCTGATAACTTGTTAAGCCGCTCGTACATCACAAGGCTTAGTCGATTTCTACTAGGTGGGGCGAGTCCGATTGGTTGGGCGACTGGGCTGGTGCTAGTGTGGGATTGTCGTGAGGTCGGATAGGGCACATGCCAGCCGGGACATGGATGGTATAGTCCCGGGCCGCCGCCAGTTCCAAAATGCTTTTAACTAATTTGTCGAACTCTTCCCTGTCTCCCTGGCCGCCTTTTCTGCTCTTGGGCATCTGGTGCTTGAGCGCTTGTGGGGGATTTGTGCAACTGGTGTTGCCACGGCTTGCATGCTTAGCTAAGCTTTGACTTTCCTGGTCTGAGGATTTTTAGGCCTTCGTCCGGGATGGTGCCATTTAGGTCCGCGCTTCTTTGCATATTTCTTGAGAGTGGGTACATTGCGTACCGGTGGAGGGGTGCGTGCCACGTGCTCGGGTCGTCTGCGAAGAGCGTCTCTGCACGCCAGATGCCCGTGGTTCTCCATGTTTTCCTTCTGGAAGCCTGCAAGATGCAATCCAAGGGTTAGGCCTTGATATGGAATAAGATTGTTTGTATAGGAGGATTTCAGTGTGGGTTGTCAAATGCATATGACTAGAAGAGAAGGCACGGAACATGTTGTACTCGTTGTAATGGTGTCCCTCTGGCCTCTAACTACGAGCAAATCTTGACTCACGCCAAGTTACATCGGTTGGTGGTCCTACATTTGGAGGGCTCATCCTCGGAAGGATAGGTCGGGAAGGGAAAAGTGTGTAGAGAGGGACTGTGCCCTGCTTACATCATGAGGGACGTTGGTCAGTTTTTTCCATGGTGGCAATGCGGGTGCATGCCCTTTTCCTGGAGGCGGACATGATCTGGTGAAAGGGGGACCGGCCTAGCGTAGCTTATTGGCCCCGATTCTTCTATCTGCGCTTGGGTTTTTATTGCTTGTGTGTGTTGATAGTGTCTATACAGGGTGACACGAAAACCATTGTTTATATATATATAATTTTTTTCAAATCCTTGTCACTTCACTAGGATAGAAACCAATTGTAGAACTTGGGATTGTACTGAAGCGTGGCACACACATCTAGTACACGTGGCAGTTTACTCAATACTGATAGATATTTCACCACATCGAGTAGCATGGAACCTTGTCCGAGTCTACTGGCGACATGTAACTCCTCCTCAGTGAGAACCTTATCAAGCAGAGGGTTTTCTTGGCTTGGTTCAGCCAAGTTCTTGCCCCGAATGGTAGTTAGCACTCGAAGGAAAGTTGGTGCCACATAGGTTGGGTCTCTTTGGGACCGCCATTTGGCCAATCACTCCTCAGAGACTGTCATGATCTGATCCCCTAGTTCAGCCATTGCAACGCGGCTTTCACACCAATGCTGCTCAAATCGACTTCGGCCTGCTGACAATTGCTTTAGTTGCTCTATGTCTACGAGATTCGGTTGGCAGAGCGCCTCATTGAATGTGACAGTTAAGCGCAGTTCGTCTGCTTCCTCGCCCGAGATGAGTCATAAGCGTTCGTGCTGGAGCCTGCTATAGTGCTCATCAAGGTGTTCCTGCTCTTCCCAAGATAAAGGGAAGGGCAAGTAGTCTCCAAGATGCTCTTTAGGGAATGCGCGCATGTCTGCCAGGACATAGACACGTGCAAACACCTTGAGCTTGGCATCCAACTCAGCTTGGCATTCTGAGACACCTCTATGTTTGACGAGGGCTTGCTCGGTTACCATCTCATGCAAGGCTCTAGGAGTTTGCCTGGGCTTTAGCGTAGTTGGGGGCTCAAGCCTAGAAGAGCAAGATCGATCAATGCTAGGAGTGCTCATGCGCTTGGGATCTCCATGGTTCTCTTGAGGCTTCGTCATTGCGTCATGGTTCTCTTTGGACATGACTGGTATGAATTTGTCGCCCTGTCATTATCTCTACTCTTGATTGGTCAATGAGAGTTCTATTGTCGATGGATTGAGCATTGGAAGCAACTGTTGATGGCAACGGCTGCCTCAACTTTTCAGAGCACACTGATGTGTCTAAGGGTTCACCGCTAGTAGGAGGGACATCAATGGGTTCAATGGTGGATGGACATGATGCTTTATTCCCCAGCTCTCCAGCGCTCTTGGTTTTAACGCTCTTGGAGTCCACGACCACCTGTTGCTGCTATTTTCCTCTTTCTCCTGGTGAGTGAAGGCATATCTCTCAATGGGTCAGGACTTTGGACTAGGTCAACCGTTTTTGTGCCTAGTTGGGCCTTAGCATTTCCTTTCTCTAGCGTGCCCTCATGGAACATAGTCGCGGCCCACTGAATAGCCTTGCTAGGTTGAGTGGTTTGATGCGTCATTTCCTTAGCCACACCTTTGAGGGGTTTCTCCTCGAGCCTAGGCTTCAGGTGCTTAGGACGGATGGGAGTTGTCAAGGCTACTAGTTGCGGCACCTCCTCCTCAAATGAAGTGTTAGGGACACGTTCCGCAAGGGGTGTGGTTACAGCCGAGGGCTGTGACTGTTGCGATCCCTGGTCGGGAGCAATGGCATTTAGTCCAGTGGGCTGGTCACTCTTGGTGAATCGCAGTGTGGAGTCCCTGGGGCGATCGGACGTGGTCGTGTCTTTTGTTGTCCTCTGAACACTTACCTATGTGGATCGATCCTGAGTTGATCCAATCACCTTGGGTTGCACGGGAGTATCCTTGGGCCAAGAGCTAAGGCCAGTGTCATGTTTCCCCTCTTGGGTAATTGGAAGCTTTAATGGAGATAGAGGTTGGAAGTGAGCCCCTGCCATTGACAGCTATCGTTGTGCCTCCGAGGTCCGTTTGAGAAGAGAGGACATGGGGGACTTAGGACTCTTAGGCAGACCTAGCAACGGCTGAATGGATTGCTTGTGATTGTTGGAGGATTCCGTCGTTAGCTTTGCTGAGCAATCAGCCCTATCATGAGTGACATCGTGCATGTGGTGCTCCTTGTCCCCTTAGGAAGTCAAAGGCTCCTTGGTCACTAGTGGACCTCTTGCACATTTGACGGATCCCTCTGATATCTGCTTGTTAGGCATGCTAGGCTGAGGATCCAGTATTTGATGGGTCATGTTCAGTTTCTTGATTTCACTCGTGAGGGGCACAATCACTCCAATATTTTTGGTCTGAGGCTCGGGTTCTCGTTTAGAGATCCTCCCATGCCTTGTTTCTTTTGACCTAATTTGGACTCTTGACCGAGGTGGTTTAGCAGAGGGTTTCGGCACCCAAATCCATCGATTGCCTGCATAATACCCTTGAGCACCAAGCAACGCCTTGGGTATCCATCGTGGCGTCGTGTGTGCTCTCTATGGATGCCTTCATCTATAAGGCTTGGGCTTACTTCGTGGTCTTCTATGATATTTGTAAGTCCAAACCCTATCCTTGGCCTTGTCTCCTAATCTTTTTGTTTCTAGCATGGCCTCACTCACTGATTCTCTCCGTTCAACCTGCGCTTGTATCAACTCCTTCAACAACTCCTTGCTCTCATTACTAGGCTTGCTTGGCATGTCAGAATGCTCCTTGCCCTTCTCTCGAGGTTTGGTGAGGTCACCCCTGCTAAAAGTCGCGATTATCCTCACACCTGGTAGTGCTAGGTGTACCCTCTGTGCTATATAGTCGGTCCAGTAGCAAGTCAAACCACCATTTAGGATGACCTCTTATGCTCTTTTAGCCAGTTTGTGTTGGAGCAGTTAGTTAGCTACTAGTTCCTCGTCTCTTTGTTAGACTATGCTTAGCCTATCCCTCGTGGAATTCATGTCTTCACCTTTGTCAGGGGATAGGGTGAGAGATATGTTATGTGTTCTATTGTATATTTTTATTTGAAGCAACTTAATGCTTGTTGAGATATCGAGCTCCACTGGTGATACGCCAGGGTGACCGTTGTGTATTTATGTCACCGACTTGTCAGTTGCAGACGCGGTTGGTACACCGCCCCTAAATAATAGCTACATGATAGCTATCCTTATCTACTCTAGTTCGTGGCTCAGTTAGTATGCCACCTTAGTTAGTTGAGTTTGGTTTGAGACCCATATCTAGGGTTCTTCTATTTTCTTTGTACTTGAGTTCTTTTGGCTTCCACAACTAAGAAGAGAAAAACTGTTTTCAGCCTCCACCCTTGTGTGTATTCCCCCATTGTGCAAGCAAGAAAGCTACAAGTTAGACTCCTTCCTTCTCTCCCACAATCTTGACATGGTATCAGAGCCTTGTTCGTGGTAAGGAGCTCAAGAAAGAAAGCCAAGCTCGCGGTGTTCTGGTAAGAGGAGCAGTGTTGCTTTCATTTTCTGTTTTGGGAGCAGATCTCTGCAGGTAGCACAGCCGGAAAGTGCAGGAGTGCATTGTCTTAGGTTGAGACGCCCTTCGCGGTGAAGCAAGAGGGCAGTATATGCTGCGGGGAAAGGGCTTTAGCCCTTGGCGACCTTATTTTTTTTATTTGAGGCCATTTCGGGACCTGTTTTGGAGGCGGAAGCTTTCTGCACGCACTCAGGGAAAGGTCCAGTGTTATGCTGTGCAGCCACTGTTCTACAGGTCGGTGAATAGTTACTGTAAAAATTGCATTGTATGCTTGTGCGCAGAGACATTGGGAGTTACAGAATCATCCCTGTTGCTTGTTGATGCAAAATCGTCACTAGGAAGTGACTGTGTGGTCAAATACCACTTTCGCCAGTTTTGCAGATTTTCCCTTGTGAGGGTGAAGCTGTGGTTTTTGCAGTGACAGAATTTTTTGCAGTCTTCTGTAATGGCATCTGATTCTCTTTCACAGATTGTCACTGAAAAGCTTGACAAGAACAACTTCCAAGCATGGAAGTTTAGAATGACGAATTTTCTTATGGGAAAAGGATATTGGGAATTTGTTGCAGGAAATGAAGAAGAACCAGTTCTTCCTGATGTTCCCAATCAACAGCAAATGCAGGCATTCAAAGCATGGCATGAGAGAGCCAGGAAAGTTATGTACTGGCTGTCTATCAGCATTTCAGACTCTATGATTGTGCATATTCAGGATGCAAGTACGCCAAAGGAGGCATGGGATACTCTGTCAAAGATGTATAGCACAAATACGCAAGCCAGGAAAATGCAGCTCAAGCAAGAGTTGCACAATGTGCAAAGAGAAAATATGAGCATCAATGACTACCACATGAAGGTGAAGAAGATTGCAGATGCACTTGCTTCCATTGGGTCGCCAGTGGAAGATGATGATTTAGTTTCTGTGACCTTGAATGGTCTAGGAAAGGATTATGCACAGTTTCGGACATCCATTTCAGTTCGTGAAAGATTTTCTGATTTTGAGGAGTTGATTGCTCTTCTAATTTCTGAGGAGCAGAGAAATGGTGGTGCATCTTCTTCAGGAGGAACTTCAAAAGAAGCTGTCTTCTACTCAAATGCTGGAAGAGGTAGAGGCAGAGGTAGAGGAGGCCGATTTGGAGGCCGTGGTAGAAATCAGAATATGCAGCAAACTCAAGAAAACCAGTCCTATGGAGGAGGACGTGGTAACTCTAGAGGCAGGGGGAGCCAAAGAGGTCGTGGTGGATGGCAAAGAGGTCAAAATGCAAACAGTAATGTTGAATGCTACTATTGTGGTAAAATGGGTCATATGGCTAAAGACTGCTATAAAAAGCAGAATGACATCATGAATGGAAAACTGCAACAAGGGAATTATGCATCTTCTAGCAGACAGGGTGATGACAGAAATGAGCATTTGTTCATGGTGCAGCACATGAACAATTCTGTGACAAGTGCAGAAGAAAGCAATGATGTATGGTATGTTGACTCAGGTGCATCAAACCACATGACAGGTCATGCAGAATGGATGGAGGATGCAAGGAAAATGGAAAAACTAGGATTTGTGGAGACTGGTGATGATACTGCACATCCTATTGTGCAGATTGGAAAAATTCCCTTGTCTATGCAGGATGGGAAAAAGAAATACCTGTCCGATGTATTTCATGTCCCGAATATCACCAAGAACCTGGTTTCTGTCGGTCAAATGGTTGAGCAGGGCTTGCAGGTCATATTTAATCCTCATGGATGCTTTGTTGAGGATATGAAAAATAAAGGTCGCTTGATAGCAAAAGGAAAGAAGAAGGGCAGAATGTTTACGTTGGATGCAGACATGTCTGAATTGAGTGCAGCAATGTTTGCACATGGGACCGGTGTAGTTGCAGATATTGATATCTGGCATAAACGCATTGGTCATGTTAATGTACAGCGACTTAAATCAATGCAGGCCCAAAATATTGTTGCAGGATTGCCAAAATTCAAGGTTGCAGAAATGCATAAGGTATGTGAAGCCTGTCAGTTTGGAAAACAGGCAAGGAAACCATTTCCTAGACATGTTCAAGAGAGTAAGAAGCCATTGGAATTAATCCACTCTGATGTGTGGACTACTAAAGCTGCATCTCTTGGAGGCTGTCATTATTTTGTCACTTTTATTGATGACTACAGTAGAAAAGTTTGGGTGTATTTTATGAAAAAGAAAAGTGAAGTTTTTGGGCATTTCAAAACTCTTAAAGCTATGGTTGAAAAAGAAACAGGTCTGCAAATAAAATGCCTAAGGTCAGATGGAGGGGGAGAGTACCTCTCAAATGAGTTTGCAAGGTTCCTGCAGGAGCATGGCATAAAGCAGCAATATTCATGCAGTCATACCCCACAGCAAAATGGAATTGCAGAAAGAAAAAACAGACATATTGGAGAGGTGTCTCGTGCCATGCTCAATGAAAAAGACCTGCCAGATTTTTATTGGGCTGAAGCAGTTGCTACAGCAGTCTACATAATAAACAGGACTCCCACTGCAGCAATACATGGAATGACTCCAGAGGAGAGGTATACTGGTAGGAAACCAGATATTTCTCATTTGAAAATTTTTGGTTGCATTGCCTATGTACATGTGCCAGATGAGTTGAGATCCAAGTTGGATCCAAAAGCTGAGAAGTGCATCTTTATTGGTTACTCTCTGCAGCAAAAAGGGTATAGATGCTATAACCCTTCTACTCGTAAGTTTACAGTGAGCAGAGATGTTGTTTTTGATGAGATGAGTAGCTGGTATAAACCAGTAAATGTGATTGATGATGTAGATGCACAAAATGGTAATGCTGCACAGAATTCACAGCAGCAGTCACAAAATATTAGTGGACCTGGAGCGTCCTCTAGCAGTGGTTCACATTCTTCGCCATGGACAGGCAGATTGAGATCAGGAGAATCTTCTCAAAGTAATGCAGATAGTGGTATGCAGGTATCACGAAAAGGAAAAGAGAAGGTTGATCAGCCCATGTTTGATGTGAATACAGGTCACTCTTATGTGGATGGTGAATCCAGTGGCTCAGAACAGAGCATTGATGATGAGTTGGGTATTCCTTCTATTGTTACACCTGGAGTAAGGAAGACCAGGGATGTTTTGAGAGCACCTGGGAGTGAACCCACTTTGCGCAGGTCTACCAGAGTTAGGTATCCTGTGGATAGGCTGAAATATGATGGATTTACAGCCATTCACTATGCATATATGGTCAAGGTGATACAGGAACCAGAACCCACTTCTTTTGAGCAAGCCATGGGAAAAGAAAAATGGGAGAAAGCCATGGATGAAGAAATGGATGCCTTGGAAGCAAACGCTACATGGGAATTGGTACCTTTGCCTAAAGGTAAGAATGCAATTGGCTGTAAGTGGGTTTATAAGGTGAAGCACAATGCTGATGGTTCTGTGAACAGATACAAGGCAAGATTAGTAGTCAAGGGGTATGCACAAACATATGGCATTGACTATGAAGAAACATTCAGTTCGGTTGCAAGGATGGCAACCGTAAGAGCAGTCATTGCTATGGCTGCATCAAAGGGATGGTCTTTACATCAGATGGATGTAAAGAATGCCTTCTTGCATGGTGATTTGCAAGAAGAGGTCTATATGGAGCAGCCACCAGGTTATGTGCATGCTGTTCATCCTGAGTTTGTTTGCAGGTTGAAGAAAGCTTTGTATGGCTTGAAGCAAGCACCTAGAGCATGGTCTGACAAGATAGGACAGTATCTTGTCACTATTGGCTTTCAGATTTCCAAGGCAGATTTCTCACTTTATGTGAGAACAACAGAGAAAGGTATTATGCTACTTGTCATTTATGTTGATGATTTGATTATGACAGGTGACAGTGATGAAGATATTCTTCATGTGAAAATGCTGTTGAAGCAGAAGTTTGAGATGAAGGATTTGGGAGAGCTACGTTATTTCTTGGGCATTGAGGTGATTAGATCACCAAGTGGGATACAGCTCTTGCAGAGGCAGTATGGATTGGACATGCTGTCCAAATATGGGATGACAGGCTGTAAGCCTATTTCAGTTCCTTTGGAGCAGAATGTGAAGCTGAGCGCAGATGCAGGTGAGCTTCTGGAAGACCCTACTATGTACAGACGCATAGTAGGAAGCTTGATTTATATGACTATTACCAGGCCAGATTTGAGCTATGTTGTTGGATTGGTAAGTCAGTTTATGCAGGCTCCAAGGAAACCACATTTGGATGCGGCTAGACGCATACTCAGGTATGTGAAGTCCACATTGCAGTATGGACTATTTTATGAGACTGGGGTTCAGATACAGTTGCATGGATACACTGATGCTGATTGGGCTGGTAGTATTTCTGATAGACGATCTACCAGTGGATATGTGTTCTCTTTTGGGAGTGCTGCAGTCACTTGGAGCAGCAAGAAACAGCCTACAGTTGCCTTGTCGAGCACAGAGGCTGAGTACAGGGGGGCAGCAATGGTTGCATGTGAGGTAGCTTGGTTGCATAAGCTACTTTATGATATGCATCAGTCTACAGATGGGCCAGTTGTCATTTATTGTGACAACATGAGTAGTATACACTTGGCAAATAACCCAGTCTATCATGCTAGAACAAAGCACATTGAGGTGCATTATCACTATGTGCGAGAGAGGGTTTTACTAGGTCTTATTGATCTAGTTTATGTCAGCACAGAGGATCAGGTAGCTGACATATTCACGAAGGCACTGGGCGCAGAGAAGCTGCGCAAGTTCAGAGACCTGCTTGGTGTGCAGGAATTGGGATTGAGCTCGAGGGGGAGTGTTGAGATATCGAGCTCCACTGGTGATACGCCAGGGTGACCATTGTGTATTTATGTCACCGACTTGTCAGTTGCAGACGCGGTTGGTACACCGCCCCTAAATAATAGCTACATGATAGCTATCCTTATCTACTCTAGTTCGTGGCTCAGTTAGTATGCCACCTTAGTTAGTTGAGTTTGGTTTGAGACCCATATCTAGGGTTCTTCTATTTTCTTTGTACTTGAGTTCTTTTGGCTTCCACAACTAAGAAGAGGAAAACTGTTTTCAGCCTCCACCCTTATGTGTATTCCCCCATTGTGCAAGCAAGAAAGCTACAAGTTAGACTCCTTCCTTCTCTCCCACAATCTTGACAATGCTCTCTATGTTTTCCATGTTTATAGATCCATTGTGGATTCAACGGCTGAGTCGCCCTATCTTGTGGTTGCCAATGAGAGTGGGGTTTTAGGCCGAATTAAACAATAAAAGTATACAAAATTTACTATTTTAAAGCTGCAACATGGCCCCAGTGGAAGTACCAAAGCCAGATTAGTTGTTGAAAAAAGGGTTTTAAAGTCGCATCTGAAGGCGAACCCCATAGCAATTTTGGATCTTTGCCAAATTTTTTCAAGTGGGAAGACTGACAAAGACAAGTGCCAAGTAGTGCAGGAGGCTCATAATGAATTGGCATAAATTTTCAGATTGTGATTTGGATGCCGCGAATGTGGAAGATATGATATGCCCAAGAGAGGAAGGAAAAAAACCAATGAAAGAAAACTTTAAGTGCAAGGGGGGGTGGTAACAATGTGAAGGAGGGAGGGAGAGACTATGGCAAGCCTATGAATACACATAGCAAACTGAAGGCATGATCTTTCTCCTCCAATTTTTAGCTTTCAATCACCACCTTCACCTTCAGATCTGATGGCCTGTTTAACAAGAACCAAATCTAGTATTTCTCTATCCTCCCTCTCTCTCCTCTTGTGGGCTATTCATGTGGGATTGAATCAAGAGAAAATCAAAAAAGGAGATGGTTGTCTAGTTGGACCAAATGTAAAAGAGATGATGCTAATGCTAATGAATGGTGACCATCAATGAGAGTCAGATTATGGACCGATTTGCTAGCCATGTGTGCAACAATTAAAATATGAAATGCGAGAAACCCCCTCAAAACCTCGAGAAGTCTCGATTTTCATGGAAATTTGGTTCCATCAATTATTTGATCATGAAAATCACATGCATATGGGATGAAATTTAATATGAAAGTAGTATGTGATGTGTCTAAGTACTTTCATGCAAAAAATTCAGAATTTGATATTATAATTGTAAAAATTTTATTATCTAAGTTATGAAAAAACCACGTCAAATTGAGAATTATGATGATAATTGATAAAATTGGTGAAAGTGATGGTGCATGTGGCAAAAAATGATGCATGCTAGTTGCCATGACTGTGGTTCTTTGTTTTATGATCAGAAATTACAAAATTAATATCAATTATGCTAGCAATAAGTAAGAAAAATTAGAAAAAAATAGTTTTTGAGACTAGAAAAATAGGAAAAATTAGGGGAACATCGATGAATGTGTAGTGAGTAGTAGGGAATGGGGTTAAGGGCATGTGCAATGAAAAGGATACAAAATATAAAGAATCAATATATATAAGATAAAAACATAAGATGAATGTTGAAATTCTATATATTTGCAATGTAGAACCAAATGTTTGTGCATCATAGTAAAGCATATAGGGTTTTATCAAATTTTTAATGAGTGGAAGCACAGGTTAGCCCGGTTCCATATCTTCAACATTGCACTATATTAGAAAAGAAAATCATGAAAAGAATGGTTTTGTATGTCACATGGTTATTTTATCAGTTAGAATTTTTTAAGCACCATGTGACATGTTAAATTTTTTGGATGCATAACACTTGTTTGCAAAACTGTTGTTGATTCACGTTGAGAGAAAGAGGCTCCTTAGCTATAAGATTGTGTGGGTTCTTTGGGGAAAGATTGTGTGAGGGAAAAAAAAAATCTCCTGGAACGATAAATACTAAGAGAGGACTTTGTTTCGATGTGTTATATATTTAAGAGAGTGTATCCTGGGGCTAATCCCTAGGGTGTAAGAGAGCTGTAGGGCCACAACAATCAACTAGGGGGGTGTTCTTTATGTGTGTGAATCGAGGTGAAGTAGTCACCTATGTGAGGGAAGCTCCCTTTGCTTAGAGTTAGTGATTCATTAGACTACAATTTGAAAATCATATTTACAAATGCAACGTTTTGAAGAGTCATGTATGGTACCCAAAAAAGTCATGGCCGTGAGGTCGTATGGGGTCTTTGGTGTGTTTTAGGAGCCTATGGCTAGAGTTGTTAGAGCTAGTGTCGAGCCCATTCTTTGTTGCAATAGGAATGAGAGTGGATTTTTAGGCCAAATTAAATGGTAGAAGTATACAAAATTTACCATTTTAGAGCTGGAACGTGATCCCAGTGGAAGCAAGAGAGGCAAATTTGATGTTTTAAGCATTCTTGGAAGAAGGGTTTTAAAGTTGTATTTGAAGGCAAACCCCACAGTAGTCCAACGATGTGAAGGAGGCGAGGAGAGGCTATGGCAAGCCTATGAATACCCATAGAAATTGAAGGCATGATCTTTCTCCTCCAAATTTTTGCTTCAAATTGCCCCCTTCACCTTTAGATTTGATGTCATGATCAGCAAGAACCATATCTAGTCTTTGTCTCTCCTTCATCTATCTTCTTCCTCTCTCTCCTCTTGTGGGCTATTCATGCGGAACGAAATCAAGAGAAGATCGCGATGGGAGATGGTTGTTGGATATAAGAGAGATGGTGTTGATGCTGATGGATGATGACCAACAATGATTAGAGTTAGATTTTAGACCAATTTTTTGGTTGTGTGCGCAACAATTAAACTATAAAACACAAGAAATTCCGATAAGTCTTGGTTTTCATGGAAATTCGATTCTATTAATTGTTTGATCGTGAAAATGGGGTGCATATGGGATGAACTTTAATATGAAAGTAGCAGGTGATGTGTCTAAGTGATATCATGCAAAAAATTTAGAGTCTAGCATTATAATAGTGAAATTTTAATTATCTAAGTCATGGAAAAACATGACAAATTGAGAAATATGATGATAATTGATAAATTTGGTGAAAGTGATGGTGCATGTGGAGCAAAAATGATGCATACTAGTTGCCATGGCTATGATTCTTTGTTTTATGATTAGAAATTATAGAATTATTAGTAATTATATAAAAATAATTAAGAAAAATAAAAAATAAAAAGGATAAATTATATTTTGAGTCTACAAAAATAGAAAAATTTAGGAGAGCATCCATGAATGTGTAATGAGCAGTAGGACATGGGGTTTACCCTTAGCTTACACTTGTTTTTGTGTTAAAGTAGTAGAGAAAGGGTAGTTTCTATTAAAAATAATACAAAATATAAAAAATCGATACATACAAGATATAGACATAAGGTGAATGTTGAAATTCTATATCATTGCAATGAAGAACCAAATGTTTGTGCATCATAGTAAAAAAATTAGGGTTTTATCAAATATTTAAAGAAATGGAAGCATGAGTTAGCCCAATTCCATCTTCTCAATGCTACACTACATTAGAAAAAAAAAATCATGGAAAGAATGGTTTTGCACATCATATGGTTATTTTATCGGTTAGAATTGTTTGAGCACCATGTGCATGGCATGTTGCATATTCATAAAAGTATACTATCATATTAATTTTTTTGGATGCATAGCCCTTGTTTGCAAAACCGTTGACCCACATTGAGAGAAAGAGGCTCCTTAGCTATAGGATAGCGTAGGTTCTTTGGGAAAAGATTATGTGATGGAAAAAAATCTCCTAGAATGATAATCACTAAGAGAGGACTTTGTTTCAATGTGTCATACGTCTAAGACGATGCATCCTGGGGCCAATTCCTGGGGTGTAGGAGAGTCTAGGGCCACAACAATCAAGTAGGGGGATGCCCTTTGTGTGTGTGAATCAAGATGAATTTCCCTTTGCTTAGATTCAGGAAGGGTGATTCATTGGACTATAATTTAAAAATCATATCTAAAAATGCAATGTTTAGAAGAGTCGTGTATAGTACCCAGATGCTCATGGCTTGGGGAACTTGGCACTCACAAATGACTTGGGGAAGCTTACGAAATAAGCCGTAAAGGTGGGGAGTTGATTTGAGCAATGGGACTGATGCATACCTCAATGAGTGGCTACTGTGGAATCTGTGACGAATGAAGCTCTTTTCTTAGTCTAAATTGAATGCCAGTGAAACTCCTTGAACGTACACTTTGATACTAGTTGAAAGGTGGAGCAAAAGTAAGAGCAGGAGCAAAAGCAAGAGGGAGCAAGAGCTATGGAGATTCAAGCAAGAGAGAGAAAGATGGCATTTGGGAACTCCAATAGTCACAATGTGTGACTTTCCTTCCCTTATTCTGTTGTCATAGAAAGAAAAAAGAATAAGGGATAGTAATTGCAACCACTACTTGCAATGTACGTGTGTGGGCACTATGTACAAAGTAAATGTAGGTGGCTAGGCATATGCAGCCTTCAACCCCCAACAACTTCTTATCTCTTTGCCCTTATAGGTATACATTAATAGAAAGATACAACTATCTCCTTCATCATGAGCAGTTTGGATCACAATAAGATTATGCCTCTTGAAATATTTTGGCTACTTCCTATTCTCAAGCACAATCCCTTTTCAACATCCTTTTGCACTGTCAACACTCCTCTTGATTTCACATATTGGTATGTACTCCATGTTCCATCACCTACTCTTAGCTCCAAATATATCCCTTAATCTCATCTCATGCATTTGTAGTTACATTTTTCTTGAATCCGTTAAATATTTATCCCCTTGTCAATATTCCTCTAGTTTTGATTATATCATGCTCTTTGAGTCCTTGGACTCATCTCTATGCTTCTTCCCATAGCATGGAAATTATCTCCATCCTATTTTTCTTAATTCTTTTCTCTCATACATTATGAAAGCACTCTCATTAGGAATTCAATTGCATTACTTCTTATACTCATAGTTGATTCTCATCTCTATCACATTATGGAAGTATTCTCATTAGGAACTCATTGACACACAATTCAAAATTTTATGTGTATGGTCTATTAACATAAAAATTTCCATGGAAAACATCCACCAATTTTACCAAATAAAACTTCATATCATCTCATCTTTGTTATCTCATGTTACTCTCCTTGTTGTATCTAAACCCAATCTCTTTCCAACCCCGTCCTATAATTTATGAGTCTTGGCTCCATTCATTACCTCATCTCCCTAGTTTAAATTGCACTTTTGTTAATCATTGGATTAAGGAAAGGGCCAATGAGATATGGTATTATTGTCTCCTCTGTGTTGGAGATAATAGAGTCCATTTTGTGGATTTCTTCTCCTTTGAAATTAAAATCTTTGAAATCTAATGTCTTTTTATAGTTTCAAAGCTCAAAAAGCTAATAACAACTGACAAAAGATGTGATAAAAACGAGATGTAGTTAATATTATTGGTTTTGTAACTTCAAGTTGCATTTGAATATTCTTCTTGACACCCATTATATTTTCATTAGCCTTGGTGCTCATTCGTTTTGAGTCCATTAATCTTTCCTCTCCAAGTTTCTTTCTTTGCACATTAGTTGTGTTTTCTTTTTTACAGAGCTTCCACAAGGAGTCCTTCTCATTCAATAAACTCTTGTATCATCTTTAACAAAAGTATAGATGAAAAATGGACACCCAAAATGTTTAGAATAAATGATTGGGTTACCTTGTTTCCATCTTGCAAGGGCTCTCACAAGGTGAAGAAAATAAAACAAGAGTATATCAAATATCATAGGAAGGGATGTATCATTGGTTTGATTAGGTGCAAATGTTTATATGATGAAGAATATGTACTTGCCTCCAAATGAACATTTTTCTTAGCAAAGCCACTTTAAGTTTGGTTTTGAGTTGAATATTTTATGCGAATATATATTTTTTGTTAAAGCACCAAGTAAATAGTGGATTAATAGCACTAAATATCTTTCCACCGACAAGTTTTGAATGATACCATGCGGAGAGCCTTAATTGCACATTCTATGCAATTCATCAAGAATTTGCAAACATTATTATATTGATCAAACTATAGGTTTTTTTAAGTGAAGATAGGATTTTTATATACTATGCACAATATGTGGTTCCATCAATAGAAGATATATATAGATGTCTTGAGAATTTCCCATTGCCAAGCCTTGCATCCTTGAATTGAGAGACTCCTGATGAAGTAATGGCAAAAAACTTCAAACTTAAAGTAGCTGAAGACATTCAAAAGGCCATGACTCTTAGAAGGATCTCGAGAAGAATATAATTGTCATGGTTTGTACCCTTACATGCCTTTTTAGCTTGTTTTAAAATAGCAAATTATGAAGGATGAAGGTTTCATGGCTAAGTAGAAAGTTTTCATAGGAGGATTTGGACAATATTCTAGGACTATCCTAGAAATTTAGAGAATGCAACCACACGGGTGATTTTATATAATGCAATGCATGTCCTAAGTCTTTGGTTACATCTTACAGTATCTCTTGACAATCTCTTATTATGGGTTTTGATTATAGGAGGACCTACAAACTTAGATATCGTACTTGGGTTTCTGTAGATTTTGATATTGATTGCATTCCATTAAAACTAGAGGTGCAAGTAATTGGACAAATAAAAAGGAGGTTAATGTAACTTCTAATTAGAGTCTAAAGGGTGTAAGAGATGCCTTAGAGTTTTTAGACAATATAACTTCCAAGTTTAAGTTCAATGTCAATGGCACTGCAATTGGAAGAAGAGCTAAATGCTATTTCTCTTGTATGAGGTGTTTGCTTTCTAACATTTTGAGTTTTGAACTATGAAGATATAAATAATTGTTAACTTGTTCTTTTTCACAAACATTGTTGTTTGCCAAAGATATTTTTCAATAGACACTCACAAGCATTACAAAGAATTCATGTGAGCAAAAGTAAAAATTTTCATTATATGTGGGTTACAAAATTGAAGTACAAATGTATAAAGGAAATGTAACTATGGTACAAATGTACAAAGGGATAAATACAAGACTAGTCCTTCACTTTCTAATCTTTGGTTTCCCCTTATTTTGAACTTTTCTCCTTCTTTGCCACAGGTTCATCTTCATCTCTTTGATTTGTTATCACCAGTTTCCTTTATTTACTGCACGCTTTTTTTTTTTTCCTAAACAATTTCACTTTCATGGGCACTCTCTTCTCTTAAGGCTTTAGAGGAGGAGATGTGTCAAACTTCAAAGGAAAAATCTTTGATGTACCTTTCTTTGTAGAGGCAACATAAGTCTTTTTTGGTAGTTGGCTCAATTACCCATACCTTTCTATATAGAGGCAATAGAAGTTTCTTTGGTGGTTGACTTGTTGTTCCCTTACCCTTTCTTGTAGCTTTCACATGTCTCTTGGCTTTGCCCTTAGAAGATTTAGAACAAAGAGGGGAGTTAGGATCCACTAGTGTTGCTGTCATATCTAAAATTATCTCAATACAGCTCCCTCTTATCCACCACACATACGACTTGAAGTAGTCTTTGCACTAAAACAAAGCACACAACACGCACACAACAACTCAATTGACAACACAATTTAACTTTAACTTAAAAGCAAAAGGATAAAAGACCTACGTTCACCCCATCCATGTTTAGTAACTCTGAATCTATAGTCCTACAAACATTTGAGATCTCTCCATCCACAATTGTATGTATCACTTTCTACTGGGACCTCTTGAAGGAGAAACTTGAAAGGTCTTTGAGAGTCGAAAATGTCTTCACAATTGGCATCCAAGTGGATTACATTCACCCCATACATGTTTAGTAACTCTGAATCTATAGTCATGCAAACATTTGAGATCTCTCCATCCACAATTGTATGCATCACTTTCTAGTGGGACCTATTGAAGGAGAAACTTGAAAGGTCTTTGAGAGTCAACAATGTCTTAAAAATTGGCATCCAAGTGGGTAGTAACAAGTCTTACATCATTTCAAATTAAAACTTGTTAGGATGATACTAAAGACCAATGATTTCTTTTGGGCAAGATTTTGCAAATTCAACTATAAAACAGGTCCAAAATGTGAAAAAATGGCTATAATTCATACAAAAAATCATTATTTGTCACCAAATATGGCTACTAGCAAACTTTTTAAAGGTATAGTAAAGCAAAAGCTTCTTAACTTCCATATGTATTTTTCTCACAAAGAATGCATTTCACTTGTTATTTAACATCGAATAAGCAAGTGAGTATGTGAGTATGCATGTGTATGTACCTTGAATATATGTAGATGTATCTTACCTAAGATGATAAATTTAGATGAAGAATGAGCTTTGATCACCAAATAATTTAGCATATTTTTTTGTAGGGGCTCCGAAAAAATACACTGGTAAAGATAATACTTGCAACAAATCTAGAAAGCAAGAGAAAACCATTGACAATACATTTTTACCTTTTCATGAATTCTTGAAAGAGAATTCATAAGGATGACCTCTCAAGAAAGAATATCAAAGTAGATGAAACTCCAATGTCCTTTGTAAAGAAAACATTAGTTAGCAACAAATATGAAAATAAACCACCAAAGGTAACTACGTACAAGGGATTTACCTTTCAATGTATGGAAAAAAGATATGGGAGTGTGTGCCACTACCAAAAACTTAAAAAATCATGCAATATTTGAATCATACTTTGAAGAAATATCCATAGAGAGAAGTGGATCAACAATAAACATATTATTTGTGTTACCATTGTTGAGAGAAGTAATGTCTCTTGTATAGAAACAAAGCCCAAAATAAGAGAATGAAAATACAAGGAACTTTGAAAATGTCAATAAAACTAGAGACATGCCTCACCTCAAATAACAACAAATAACAAAATCTAATAGTAGTTGAATATATTTCTTCTCTAACATACTCTTGTCTAATGGAGATATGCTAAGGTAATCCTCTTTATTTGCATCCCAAGAAACATTGACAACCATTTGGCAAATACTTTGCCACTCCTCTCATAGTTAACTAGACTAAGAGAATCAATCATTCTTTTGTAAATCACATCCTCACTTTCAACCTCCTCTTTAACTTTCTTCTCATGGCAATCTCTCTCTCTGTTGAAGTTCTAGTGAAATATAAGTGAGTAACATCTTCAATGACATGCTCTTTTGCTTTTCTCAATTTTGGGGAAATATTAAGGATCTCAAAGGATTTGTGATTAGTAGAGTGTATGGGCTTCAATACTTTGTCAAACCTAATCTAAGCCTACTCACAATACTGAAGTCCTTGCTCATCAATGTGACCCTATGTGCATGGGCAGCAACAATGTAGGCATCATTCATGAAAACAATAATGAAGTCTTATAGAGCCTCTGTAAACAAAGTATAGCTAAAAGTTTCCACTTCTTATAAAGACCATCAACTATAGCAACCCTATCATATTGACAATTTTGATGAATGTGGCCTTTGGGATATGATGGTTAGTTGCCTTTTGGCTTTCCTAAATTCTCTAAAGCGCCTCTGCATGTAAAACCACCTTAACTTCCATTCACTAAGGCTACTTTAGAAGGCTCCTCAACTAGCATAGTTGAAGGTTCACCATGCTCAGGAGTATTTGAGAGAGGTGAGTGCTCCCCTTGCCCAAGAACAATAAGAGGAGTTGAAGGTTGAGGATTAGAAGAAGCTAGAGTTTGACTATCATTTGATGATGCAGCCTCAGCTAGAGTTTGAATAGGAATCTCTTGAGATAGTGTGGAAATCTCTAGGATAGCTTGGACAACATTTTCCTTTGTAGGAACACTAAAAGCTTGTGGTTATTGTTGTTGGATATAGACCTTTCTTGTAGTCTACTTGGTCCTAGCAATTGAAGATCCATGCTCTCACAAATTGACAAGAAAATATTTGATACATTGCAATTATGGAAATTGGTGGAGACACAAGGTGGTGCACTATTGCATTGTAGGGAAAATGGACAAGAAAGCAGTCGATATGGAGTGATTAGGGGAGTTTGTTGAGCCACAAGAGGGTTCTATCACACGGTAGGGGAACTGGACAAGGAAACAACCAAAATGGAGAAATTAGGGGAGTTCATGGAGCCGTAGGAGGGTGCTATCACAACGTAGGGAAAATGGACAAGGGCCAATACAAAGTGATTAGGGGAGTTCGTGGAGTCGTAAGAGGGTGCTATTGTGCCATATGGAAAGTTGTGAGGAAGGCAAGCTATTCGATCGGTTCAAATGAGATGCTTTATAAAAAAATTGCATTTTATAGTCAGTATCCTAGCGTGTCAAGCCTCTATTCATTGGATGAGCTAGGGTTTCCAATGGCTAATGGCCAAATTTCTTCCATGTGTCAAGCTTCTATTTGTTGGATGAGCTAGGGTTTCTAATGGCTAATGCCAATAGTCTAATTTTTGCCATGTATTCAACATTCAAATCCAATGGCTAGTTCTTTACCACATGTTGGGAGTGCCTATAAAGAGCCATGCTTGAGCTTTTACCTAGCTTTTTCCACTCCTCATTTTCAAACTCCTGAGTTTTTGTTTTGTGATTCTTCCCTTATGATACCTTCTGGCATGCCCCCATAAGTTTCTATTCCATAGCTTTCCATTTGACGTTATCTGGGGCACCAACCATTTCTCACACCACCTCTCCTCGAGCCATTTTTGCACATATCCCTTTCCATCTAGTTCTCGACTCTAAAAAAGGTTTGAGTCATGTCGTCCGTGAAGATTTCAAGTCCCTCCCCATTTCTTTTACCAAGGGAGTGAGTTTTAAGAGAAAAAGGGCTATCACCTCCATAGCATCCAAGGAGTCAACAAAAAGAAAGGAAGGACTTGTCCCATATATTCTTTTTCCAACTCTCTAGGTTCCACATGAAGTGCAAGGATTTCAAGGAGGACCCGACAAAGCAAAGGATAATCCCCTTTGAGGATCCCATGACTCACTCAAATCACAGATATATCACCCTCTCGAAGCCTATTGGATTTTCTTATTCATGAATACCATTGAATTTTCATTTTTTCCAATTGTTGAGGACATGTTCTTGCTAAATGGGATGTGGATCAAGTATTAAATTATTCCAAAGATTTTTGCAAGGATACTATGCATATTTTTTAAGATTTATTAGGTCCAATTGTGCAAGTGGAGTCAAAATATTTTGTTAGCATACCCATTAGCAAGTCACCCCCATAGAGAAGACATCATTCACAAAGAAGTGTGGAAGGTATTCCTTGGAAAATTTTTATGGGCTAGATGTTGTGTGCTCTCTCCACCCTAAGAAATGTATGTTTACGTTGAAGTTTGATGCATCCATTGTGTATGATATTGTGAATTATTCAATTAAATTTGATAAGAAATTGGTTGGAGATAATTAAATCCTCAAGCTATTGTCTACTCAATGAGATGGAGCATGACAAGGATGTGGAGAACCACATTGATGCTCAAATGGAAGCATCTATTGTAGAGAATATAGATGTTGCTCATTGTAGCAAGGCCGAGACTATTATTGAAGAAAGAAGTACTAAGCTCCATGAAGTATTTGAGTCATCTTCAAGCTTTATTGTATCCTCTCTATCCACCTTTCCAATCAAAGACAAGAAGTACTACTTGTTGTTGTTTGATATCCAAAGGCCCTTCAATTTGAGAGAGGACTATTGTTTGGCAGTTATTGTGCAAAAGCTTCTATAGATATTGATAGCATTATTGATGTTGAATATGAGTCTAAAGATGAATTTCTTCTTTTAGATACAAAAAAGTCTGATTACAAGGTAATCGATTTACCTAATGTCTTATCCATGTGTTTTGACCAAAGCAAAAGATGCTAAGAAGGAATTACATGCCACTAATAAGGAGTTTGAAGAGCTTCAAGAAAAACAAAATTTTCAATTTCAAGAGAGAAGAGTCAGAGTATGTAAAGGAACTCAAAGACATCAAGGCAACATCATCAACTTATGGAATCTAAGTAAACTAGAGAATGATGAATATCAAATGGTAATATTTTGTTTCTTTTTCATGAGTATCCAGATATATTTTACATTTCCATTTCACAATTTTTATTATATAGTGTTATAACATCTTGTTTTCATCTTATATTCCTTTTCTCGAGTTGAAGATTGCATATGAGAATAATTTATTGGGAAGAGGCAATGAATCAAGAAGTAGTGGTGACTCTATCAAGGATGTTGCACTTCAACATTACCTTGTCAAAACTGATCCTCATATTCTTTTGATTTTATCTAGCACTTTCTCATAGGACGCCTCATGGCCCATTCTTTGTATGAAAGCTCTTACAAGGCCTCTTGGCTACTCAAGATTACTATGTAATTCCCACAAAGTAATATTTCTTGAAAAGACAGCCACCATTCAAATTTTTGGTTATGCTCTTGGATATTCTACCTCCAGAGCTAGATACTTTCTAGCATTCTCCTCTTATACTGTGGTAGCACAACAAATAGACATTAAATACATAGCTGACTATAAGAGAAGAAAATTTTTACGTTACAAAAGGAAGATGCCTGAGGAGGAACATGATGTAAAGGCTACTAGAAGCTAGCTAGCCCTTTGTATCTTTGGCTAATCAAATTTCATAAAAATTTGGTGTATTCTTCAATCTTTGAAGCTATCTTTGTAAAAACCATTTGAATAACTCCTCAAGAGCAATGCTTTTTGTTACTTCTCCACCATATCATATGCTGCGAAAGTAATATGTACATGCTTGATAGTGGGATTTTTCCATTCCTTGGCTACTGTAAGTTGTTAAGGCTCTTGTTGTTCCAAAAAATAAGGGCCATGAATTAGTGAAAGGTGAGAAGGATCAAAGCTTGCACTCGAGAGCTATGGCGGGAGAGCAAGAGCAAGAAAGAGAGAGACAAGAAATGGGAACTCCAACAATCACAATGTGTGACTGGGCCTTCCTTTATTCAAACTGTCACTAAAAGAATAAAGAATAAAGTGACGGTGACGGGGGCCCGCCACCTGCAATGTGCAGTGGCGGTGATTGTCAGTGTAGTAATACATGGGCGGCTAGGCGGAGGAGGCGTCTTTACCCCCAATAACCTCCCACTTAAAGGCGAATCTACCCTAGTGAGGAGTGAAAAGAAAAAGAAAAAGACAGTACAACATGTACACATGTACAATAGGATGAGGAAAGACATCATCTCATCCCACGCACATCAACCTCCTAAGGAAGGTAAAGCGCTCTGTAGAGAGGCTTTTCGTGAGCAGATCTGCACGATTCTGGTCAGTTGAGATCTTGACAAGATCAACAGACTTGTCCTCAACGACCCCACGTATGAAGTGATACCTCACCTCAATGTGTTTCATATTCGCATGGAAGACCGGATTCTTGGCTAACTAAATAGCACTCATAGAATCTGAATGCAGTGTAGGGATACCATCAATACCAAGGTCAGCAACCAAACGACCCAACCAAATGGCCTCCTTGCAAGCCTCAGTGGGGCTGCAACATACTCAACCTCTGTAGTAGAAAGGGCCATGCATTTCTGCACCCTAGACATCCAAGAAACAGCACCTCCAGCATAGGTGAATACATAGCCGGAAGTGGACTTCCTACTATATGCATGTCTTGCATAATCAGAGTCAGTGTACCCCACGACTCCTATATCCTGGCTGCCATAGCATATGCACATATCTGCAGTGCCCTTCAGGTACTTCATGATACCCTTCACGGCATCCCAATGCTTCTTGCCAGGTGTAGCCATATAGCGTGCCACAACACCAATTTCAAAGGCAATATCTGGACGAGTGGCTATCACGGCATACATAAGACTGCCCACTGCGGATGGATAGGGAATCTTGGCCATCTCGGCCCTCTGGTCATCTATCTGCGGACAATCAACCTGTGATACCTTCACATAAGAAGGCAATGGATAGCCAATAGGCTTTACGTCCTGCATGGGGAAGCACTCAAGGACTTTATGAATGTACTCCCTTTGTGACAAGTAGAGGAGTCCCTGATACCTGTCGCATCTAATGCGCATACCAAGTATGTGAGCGGCCTGTCCCAAATCTTTCATCTCAAAGATCTTCTTGAGCTGAGCCTTAAGAGCATCTAGCTCATCATGAGCTTTCCCTGCTATCAGCATATCATCCACATAGAGGACCAAAATCAATAAAGAACCATCACGGGCTTTCTTCATGTACAGGCACCGATCCATAGCACTCCTGCTGTAGCCCTGTGATTGCATAAAGGCATCAAACTTATGATACCGCTCCTTAGGTGCCTATTTCAAGCCATAAAGACTTTTCTTCAATTTGCACACTAGGTGCTCCCTGCCAGGTTCTGCAAAGCCCTTAGGCTGCTCCATATAAATCTCATCATGCAAGTCCCCATGTAAGAAAGCCGTCTTGACATCCATCTGGTATAAATCCAAGTCAAGCTGAGCAACCAAAGCCAAGACTAAGCGTAGGGTGGTCATCTTAACCACAGGAGAAAAGACCTCATCAAAGTCCACACCATGCTCCTACTTAAAACCCTTTGCTACCAATCTAGCCTTGTATGCCAGCTTGGGTGTCCAGGGGTACTTTTCAGCTTGTACACCCACTTGCATGGCAAAGCCTTCTTGCCCGTAGGCAAGGAAACCAAATCCCAAGTGCCATTCTTATGCAAGGAGTTTATCTCAGACTGCATAGCCTTCTCCCAGGAGTGACTGTCACCCCTACACATAGCCTCATCATAAGTGAAAGGCTCTCCTGCATCTGTAACCAAGACATAATGCATCGAGGGCTGAAATCTATCAGGTGGATGTCTATCTCTACTACATCGTCTCACGGCAGGCTCTGCTGCCTGCCCAGCTGCGTGTCCAACACCCTAACCATGAGCATCTGTTGCCTGCCCAGCTGCCTGTCCAACACACTAACCATGAGCATCTGCTCTGCAGCTATAGGTTGTCCAACTGGCTGTGCCGGAACTCTCGGCTCCTCCTGAAATATGACCCTGCGGATCTCAACAACTCTCTCAGGCTTCCTATGCATCTTGTCCTCATGGAAGACTACATCATGACTGCGGATGACTTTTTGCACGTGTGGATCCCAGAGATGGTAACCCATCTCGCCTGCATCCCCATAACCAAGGAAAATGCATTTGACACTCTTAGGATCCAGCTTACTTCTCTTGTCCCTGGGGACATGGCAAAATGCCTCACATCCAAAGACACGGAGATGCGCATAAGAGGGAGGTTGTCCAGTCCATACCTCATTTGCAATCTGGAAATCCAAACCACTAGAAGGTGATCTGTTTATGGCATGCACAGATGTACTAACTGCCTCAGCCCAAAAGCTCTGTGGTAGGCCTGTGTGGCTAAGCATACTACGTACACGCTCCTAGATGGTTCTATTCATCCGCTCAACCAAACCATTCTGGGGGGTGTAGGGGGCGGTCAACTAATGCTTAATACCCCTCTCATCACATAACTGCTCAAAAGCACGTGAGACATACTCACCCCCATTATCTGTCCTTAGGCATTTTAGCCTATACCCAGACTGGTTCTCAACCAATGGAAGCCATCTCTGAAACACAGCCAAGACATCGGATTTCTGCTTAATGGGATAAGCCCAAAACTTTCTGTGAAAAATCATCTATGAACGTAACAAAATACTTTGCACCACCCATAGACTGACAAGGCATGGGCCCACAGACATCCGAATGTACCAATGCCAATGGCTCACTCATGTGTGGCCTACCAGACTTCTTATGCGTAGACCTAGTCTGCCTGCCATAAAGACAATGCTCACATGAATCAAAACATGCATAATCAAGGGGCGGTAGGTACTGCAAACTAGAAAGCATTTTCATTCCCTTCAAAGACATATGGCCCAAACGGGCATGCCAAAGAGATACATGTGGGATAGAACCCACAGACAAAACATGATCAAGGGAAGAAGCTGATACAATCAAGGGATAGAGGCTGCTAGCCTTGGCACCTCTGGCAATCACAAGTCTGCCACGAGTGATCTTCCATGCAGAGTCTCCAAAACATACATGATATCCTGCGTCATCAAGCTATCCAACTGACAGGAGACTACGTGTCAAAGCAGGTACATGATGTACATCCTGCATAACAAAACTGCTGCCAAAAGGAAACTCCAGCCTAACATCACCAATGCCCATAATATCAAGAGAGTTGTCATCACCCAAGCGCACAGAACTCGAAATAGTACGGTATGAATGAAACCACTCTCAGCAAGGTGTCACATGAAAGGACACACCTGAGTCTAAGAGCCAACACTGTGCATACATAGAGTGTATCTCTGTCATCTGCGAAACACTAGAAGAAGCTGCAAGGATATAATCATCATCAACATCCTCAGGCTGCATAGAGTGTATCTCTGTCATCTGCGAAGCACTAGAAGAAGCTGCAAGGATATAATCATCATCATCAACATCCTCAAGCTGCATAACATTGATCTCCTCAATTTTAACACTGGACTTTGTAGGCACTATGCTGCGATCAAAAGACTTATCCTGCACTTTGTCTTTCCCCTTATCTTTGCGCCTTTCATTGTGCAGTTCATGGCATTGTGGCCTAATATGGCCCTTTTTCCCACAATGGTGACAAGTAACATCAGCATTCCTGCCACGGGATTTTCTACGTGACTTCCCATGAGACTTGGACTGAGATTTCTGAGAATCCCGTCCACGGCCACTACCACTGCCATGCTTTCCATATCCATCATTCCTGCCTCTAACTGTCATAGCATGCGACACACGAGAGGCATCCAAATTCTTACGATTAACCTCTTCTTGCAAAAGAGCAGTCTCAACATCAGATAATTTCAAGGTAGCAATAGAGGCACATAATCCAGTGTGGAATACATCCCATGACTCATTAAGAGTACCAAGCAAGAAAAGAGGAGTGACATCCTCTGCAAAAGTGATGTCCTGCAAAGTCAAGTTCTTGAGTATAGCATGGAACTGGCTCAAGTGAGCAGACATGGTAACATTCTCCTTCATACAGAGATCCATAAGCTGCTTCAGCCAATACATCTGACTTGCTGGACTTTTCTTGTCATAGAGATTCTTGATTTTATCCCACAACTACCATGCACTCTATTCTTCCTCAAATACATTGTAGTGAACCTATTCTGTGAGAGATAATACAATAGTGGACTTGCATAACTCATCAAGTTCAAGCCATTCCTCATCTGGCATAGTTGCAAACGGATGCCCGCTCAACCTCAAAGGTTTGATCTACGATTTCTGCACCAACACCTGCCAAATCTGGCTCTTCCAATAAGAGTAATTCGTACCATCAAGCTTAGTGATGTTGAAAATAGCATGTTCAGTGGACGAACTCGCCATAATGTAGGCTGGAAGACTGTAGACAGTTCAAAACTGCTTGCTCTTTACTGCAGAAAATGACCAAAACATCACCAAAATCGAGAGAAAATGGCGAGAAAAGTGTAACCAAAGTTGTTGCCCACCAAGTACTAGTGAAAATACATCATTTTAGAATATCTAAGTATGAAAAATCCATGTCAGTCCATACATATATGCTTGTTGTAATAAATTACAGATTTCAGTAAATGAGAGCTAACAGTGCCAAAATCGGATCCCAAGTCAATCAAATACTGCCAAGACCAAAGCCGGCATCATGGGGCATAACATAGGTATATGACAGTCGATAAATATGAATCCAACACCCAAACATGTCATGCAAACATTTGCCAGTGAGTAGGCACACCCCCCAGTCAATGGGGCAAAGTGTTCCTACCACTACCAAAACTTGACCCAAGTAGGTGTCAGCCCACAAAGATACGGATCCAAATCTGAGACTTAGCTCATAAGCATACAGTGAACCAAGACATATAATGTATCATCCCAAAGGATAAGAAATCCCAAAGTCTCAAGTGTCTATACTGCTCAATAGCATGTAACTGCTCAATGCATAAAAGCACCACCTGCTCAATGTCTAATAAGAATGCTCCCACTGGCACAAAAGCCGTATGTACAAACTCAAGAGCTCAAACCAAGGCAAGACATAGTGCCAATGACATAAGTCCAAGACAATATATCAATAGTACATCCCGAACATGTAGGCGGTAGAGCATCCGTATGTAGCATCCATAAGCATGTAAGACATCAAGTACATCCCAATCCAAAATCTGACAAGCCAAGTAACATCCAAGACAACTCCAGATAATCCAAAATGCATCCAAGGTAGAGCTTTAATGAGCACTCAAGCTCAACGTATGCATAGGGTAATCAACTGGGACATGAGCATCAAGCCATAGGCAATGGGTATGCATAAACCCAAGGAGCATCACTGTCAAAGCATATACCACTGTCAAGCATGAACCATGTTAATGAGTGCGTAATGTCAAAGCTCTTCCAAAAGCATCCGGAATGAAATCCAAGCTCGAAGTCGTACCCCAAAGATCAATACTTCATGGCATATATCCCCAAGACATAGGCCGGAACCAATAGGCATAACCCAAGGCATGTGTGATAGCTTCAGCCCGCTTTTATTACAGCCAAGAATGACTATCAAAACTGAGAAATTTCAGCATGCAAAATCAGCTCCAAATGGTTGCCAAACAATAGGCATACATTCCCCTAACATGTAGGCATCATACGGGACCAATCGAGCATCAAATGACAATGCCAGGCAAGCATAAACATCAAATGTTACTATAGCACTATTATAAACTACTTGTGGACTGTTATGACAGTCCCAAAACAGTGCTAAATCATACCATAAGCAATGTCAATGCTCAAACCTTCGATACCAAGCATCAAAGCATGTGCAAATGCCTCAAATGAAGCCTATTTAAGTGCCCAATGGCCTGGAGCTTGAGTAATACCCTATGATGCAGATGGAGACCAGCCTAGAATCAAGTGCAAACAACGTGATGTTGTCCTAGGTGGCCTACAACCCACATGGCATAAATGGGGTTGAGGAGGAGCTCAAGTAGGTGCCCAAGGGGGCACGCAACAAGCCTCAAGAGGTCTTGATCAAGGGCAATGTAGATATGAAGCAAGGGAGCTTCAATGGTGACTGCCCCAAACTGTTCACAACTTGTGTGACCTAAAAACGATACAACACCCTGTGGAGAATGAAGCAATACCTTTGATGTAATGCCTTGAGGGTGCCCAAAGGGGCTGGGAAGGTGCTCGGGAAGCTGGGGAGTGATGGGAGCTCGAAGGAGTCGGATATGGCTGTCAGGAAGGAGACCCAATGCGAGTGGGGAGTCAGTGGGAAGCTAAGAATGCCACGCACCAAGCTCAAGAGTTGGGAAGCCGAGCTCTGATACCAAATGAAAGGTGAGAAGGATCGAAGCTTGCACTCGAGAGCTATGGCGGGAGAGAAAGAGCAAGAAAGAGAGAGACAAGAAATGGGAACTCCAACAGTCACAATGTGTGACTAGGCCTTCCTTTATTCAAACTGTCACTAAAAGAATAAAGAATAAAGTGACGGTGACGAGCGCCCACCACCTGCAGTGTGCAATGGCGGTGACTGTCAATGTAGTAATACACGGGTGGCTAGGCGGAGGTGCCTTTCCCCCCAACAATTAGAAGAATGTGATGCATCATATCAAAAGCAATAGTTATATCATTTGATCTTTTATTTCAAAAATGTAGGGATTGAATTTTTTCTCTATCTTACCAAATAGAAAGTAATCATTTTCCCCCCATGCTTCCTTTATTACATGAATAAGATTTGTATTTGAAGTTCTATAATCTTTTAGATACTTGAACGACATCATCTATTGCATGAGCACTTTTAGAAAGATGTCGAGATGTCTCTAAATCTCCATTTGCAAAAATGCAACTCAGGGTGTACTAGTCACATTTGTCGTGATCTTACACAACTCTCTCCAACACTCCTATACCATGTTTTCAGTTGTGATTTCTAAGAAATCTTTTGGCCATAGAGACATCTCTTGTTTTCCCTAAATCTATTGGGTTCTTTCTCAAGTAAACTTGTCTCCCATGAAACCCATTCTTGAGAATAATGCCTCACATTTATCAATATACTCATTTGACAAGGATATTGGCTTAATTGAATATGCATATTCAAGATGCAACCTTAGAAGCTTATAAATTATTTTAATCTCTGCATGTAAAGCACAAATATAAACATTCCTAATAGAAATTGAAAGGATAGAATCCCATATGCCCTCCTTGCTTTTTATTTTTCTTAAATCTACAAATTCTCTAGTTGGGACTCTTTTGTGAATGGTCACAAATTACTCCAATCTCTAGACCCCATACTTCCATGCAATAAATATGAGGATATTTTGCATTGGCCCCATTGCAAATCCCAAGAATACATTTGATGGTCTTTAAGTTAGCACAAATGCACCACTCTACATTAAAACTAACAACCCCATCAATTATTAATGTTTCTCCTTCACATTGAGACTTAATAATATCAATAATACCTTATAAGAGAACAACAATTTCAAGGTTTGATGACTTTCAACCGGTACTCTAGCTGCACCAATCCATCAAATGTCCATCTCACACTAAATCTTAGAATGTTGTTCATGTCCCTTGCCTTATCCACCTTTAACACAATCTTTAAAATACCACCACATTCTTGTATAGTAAATTTATGTTGAGAAATAGACAAATTATGTATGCTCTAGGAAGAGATGTCCCGAATCCCATATGCACAAAGAGGAGAGTGGAACAACCCAACTTCTATAAAGCATTGTACTTGACTATCACTTTCATAATGATGAATACAATATCATGATGCTTTCCTCTTTCAGTTAGTGTCATTGTCAGTCCAATGCACAAGATTTTCGTTATGAGTCCAAGCTTCCATCTTGGAACCTAATTCACTTGTGTAACAGTTATCTACTCATTGTCCATGTCAACATGAATTTAGTCTTCATATTCCAACCTCCATAGCTCCTACCATGCTCTAGATCTGACATTCTAACATGGTATCAGAGCTCAACTGAGCATGGTCAATTCCTTACTCTACTTCTCCAAGTCCCTTTCACTTCTGTCTAGCTTGGTATTAGCTCAAGTCTTCATTTCCTACTCCAGCTTCACCTTTACCTTCACTGGAGCTTTCATGGCTACCATGGACAACAGTACCCTATTTGCTTGCAAAACCTAGATCTCTCTCCATAGTCAATATCTCCACATGATTTCTTCTAGAGATCTTTCCCTCTGCTCAAGATACATCATCCTATCACTTCACATGTCGACATTGCATGCTACAGAAGCCGGCATTGTCGAAATTCTTCCTCCTTGTCCTGAAACTGTGCCCCTAGTGGTCGTACGGTTGCCAACATCTCCACGTTGTGTGATCTATGCTGCCACCATAGGGCTTTGGTAGCCCCCCAAGTGGGCTAACCTCACCCAAGAGGGTTCCCCAAAATACTATCTCTATTGATCACAATCTAAGAAACCCTAATTGTCATCTCTGTGGGAAACCATAGCCATTGACCTTCAAGGTCATAAAACCTTTCATTTTCTTACTCCTCTCAGTCCACCAAAGACTCTATCACTAGGGTCTTATTGAGCACTTAATTTCCAACAAAGCATCACATGAAAGCAGCAAGCAAAAAGGAGATCAAGCATCAACATCTGACATTGAGCTCCAAGATAGTATTTTTTTAATACTTGTTAGGGGCATAAATCCCTAGGCCTTGAATTCCATTTATGACCTTAGTCTCTTACTTTCATATAAGGATATAATGGTTTGAGATCAGCCTATGTGATTGTGCATTTAAATGTCATAGGACAGGATACTTGTATTTCAGGCAACACTGATTCTGATATGCATGTAGTTGTATTTTCTTGAAGGGAGTCGCATGATTTCAATTTGCAAATAGAGTCAATGCGCCAAGTATTCATGGTCCTTGCTGGTTGTTCTCAACATTTTTGTCATATTCTTTAAGTATTTGAGTCTCTATTCATGTATTTTAGAACCATAAATGATTTCTGGTTATGGGGGGCTAAAGTTTATACAAGAGAAGACAAAAAAAAAATCCATAAGACAAGTTAAAAAGTTTTAGAAGCTTGCTGAAAAGTCTCAATCGGAGTAGTTGGATGATAGTAGAGGTTCTAGAATGCAGTCTCTTGAACTACAGGAGCAGTTTCCTGAACTGCAGGAGCAGTGCCCTAAACTGCATGAATAGTGCCCTGAATATCAAGAATATTTTTCTAAAGGCTTAGTTTTTGAAAAGTCACAGCAAGGTGGCTCTGAGGAGTTATTTCATGATTTAGCAAAGTGTTCCTTGGACTTAACCCTAAAGCAAATCTTGGATTTAATTCCCAATTTTAAGGAAAAGCTATTGTTGAAGCTCAAACAAAAACATAAGGAGGTGTTTGATAGTACAATAGTGCAAGATCAAGAATTTCCTGATTGTCAAGCAGTCATTCCGATTCAGTAAGAGGTGGTGGACTATCAAGTTCCTACAATTCAGGTGGAATATTTTGGAGGAATCTTGAAGTTGTATTACTGGATGGTGGTTCGGGAGTGAATATACTACTTGAGCATACATATCTAGCAACAAAGCAAGAGCAATTACTACCAACTCAATTTTAGGTTAGGATGGCAGATTAGAGAAGGCTACAACCTTTGGGTATTCTACGGAATCAATTGATCAAAGTGGCAGGCTTGAAGTTCAAATGAGCTTTGTGGTTGTAAGAATGTCAGAAATAGGAGATTCTTACAAGATGCTTTTGGGTAGACCTTGGTTTAAGTTGGCTAAGTTGAAGTAGGATTGGGAAAATGATTATGTTTGTATTCCTAGGGCATTAAGGAGGTTAGGTTGTATAAAGTGAATAAAGTTATGTTGAAAAGTTTAGCCAGACCTGTAGTGGCTCAGACCATTAATCTAATGGATGAAGTGGAAGATGATGAGGAGGAATTATTTTTGCAAGCAAATCCTTCTGTAGTCGTAGTTTTTGAGATTGATGTTGATGGTATTTTTCAAGGATATCAAGAGTTCCCTCTGGTGAAGGGAAATGCAGGTTGGAGCAACAAACTATTTATTTTGCAGTCTCAAATATATCTGGACAGCAATCCATAACTGTTCCTAAAGAGCAGAATCAACTTGATGTTCAGGACAAGCCAGGAACTGGTCAGGGAAAAGTGATTCAGGACCCAGGAAGTAGTTCTCCTAAAAACA
Source organism: Lygodium microphyllum (assembly GCF_053477565.2). NCBI lineage: Eukaryota > Viridiplantae > Streptophyta > Polypodiopsida > Schizaeales > Lygodiaceae > Lygodium > Lygodium microphyllum. Next base: position 35,031,248 of record NC_141154.1, on the reverse strand, counting down.
AATGCAACATTGGATCTAAAAATCAGCAATTGATAGCATACCAGCAAAAGGATGATCCTGATATATAGGAAGAGGAAGGGCAAAAAGCGCAGAGATATGAGCATACCATGAGGAGATCTGCAAGGGTAGTTGAAGATGAGGTGCATGAAGTTAATTTGAATGAACAAGGGGAAGGAAAACCTATCAAAATGAGCATTTATGTAGATGAGGTATTCAAATTAGACCTTATCAAATTATGTCAGGAATTTTAGGATATTTTTCCTTGGGATTATGCATACATGAAAGGGTTTGACCTAGTAGTGTGTCAGCATAGAATCAACTTGAAGAAGGATGCTAAACCGATTATTCAAAAGCGGTATCGAATGAATCCTAACTATGCTAAGCAGGTCAAGGAGGAAATTGATAAGTTGTTGAGAGTTAGATTCATTAAATCAGTTAATGAGGTGACTTGGTTGTCCCCCATTGTTGTTGTACCTAAGAAGAATTGCAAGATTAGAGTTGTGTGGATTATAGGGAGTTGAATGCATCACAGTTACTGATCCCTTCCCATTACCTTTTATTGATTCCTTGCTTGATGATGTAGTAGGACATGAAATGTATAGTTTTTTGGATGGATTTTCAAGTTATAATCAAATCAAAATGCATCCTGATGATATGGATAAAACTACTTTTATCACTGAATGGGGAGCTTATGTCAATACATTGATGAATTTTGGCTTGAAGAATGGTCCTCCCGAATTTCAAGGAGCTGCTCATAAAACTTTTGAGCCTTATCTCACAACTTTTATGAGGGTCTTTATTGATTATTTCTATGTGTTTGGCCTGAAAAGTGATCATTTGAAGAATCTTCGACAATGTTTTGAAAGATGTAGGAAATTTGTTATGTCTTTGAATCCTTTTAAATCTATTTTGCTGCAAAGCGGGGAGTATTTCTAGGGCATATTCTCTCTGAAGAAGGTATGGCCATAGATCCAAGGAAAATTGATGTGATTCAGAAAGCAAAAGCTCCAATAGGAAGTTATGAGATTTGTGGGCTAAGTGAAATGGCATTGTAGATACTTGAGATATTTGTCTCATATTTGTTTTCCTCTTACTACATTGACCAAGAAGGGTATGCAATTTCTGTGGAGGTCTGATCAGGACAAGGCTTTTGATGTTCTCAAAAAGATGCTTGTAGTGGCTCCAATATTGCAACCTCCAATATGAGATTTGCCTTTTCATATATTTGTGGATGCTTCTAACATTGCTATGGGAGCAATGACTATGAAGGATAAAGTATCATGCTGGTTTAGACCAATGTACTATGCTAGTAGGAGGTTGAGTGCTGTTGAACGGAATTACTCAGTTACGGAAAGAGAAGCACTTGTTATGGTTTTCTCTTTGTAGAAATTTCAGCATTATTTGTTAGGGAACCAAGTAATTTTTCATGTGGATCATCGGGCATTGTTGTTCTTGGTTAACAAACCTCAGTTAATTGGAAGGTTAGCTAGATGGATGCTACTGTTACAAGATTTCGATTTTAAGGTTGTTCATACTCTTGGCAAAGAGCATGAAGTGGCAGATTATTTGAGTAGATTGGATAATGATGATCCTGAAGTTGGGGTTCCTGATCAGCTTCTAGATGTTGAACTGTTTGAAGTACAGGTTCTTAATCCTGATTCATATTATGATCAGTTGTTGCATTTCCTGAAGGAAGGAGTTATGCTTGCACACCTTACTATAGATCAAAGAAGAAGATTAGCATTAAAGAGTCTATCATTTTAGGTTATTATGAATATTTTGTATAAAAGAGGAGTAGATAATGTTATGAGAAGATGTGTCGCTGAATATGAGCAACCAGTAGTTCTACATGAAGCCCATTCTGGACTGTCAATTGGTCATTTTTCAAGGGAAATAACAAGTAGGAAAATATTACATGCAGGTCTGTGATGGCCTACTTTATTGAAGGATGCTCATAAGTATGCTAAAGAATGTTTGCAATGTTTGAAAGAGGTTAGCCTCTTGACAGGGATAGAATGCAAGACCATCTTGTCTTACCACTTGAGCCATTTCAAAAATGGGGAATTGATTTTGTGGGGCCAATTAAGCCAACAGCTAAGAGAACTGGTAACATATATATTTTGGTTTGTATGGATTATTGTACTAAATGGGTGGAAGCTCAAGCATTGAAGGACAATAAAGCAGTTAGTGTGGCCAAATTTTTGTATTCTAACATTATGACCAGGTTCGATTGTCCTATTGAGTTGATAAGTGATCGGGGAAAACATTTTTTGAATCAATTTATCAAGGAACTGACTATCAGGCACATAATTTTGCTTAAGAATTCTACTACTTATCATCCTCAGGCTAATGGTCAAGCTAAAAGTTCAAATAAGATTTTACTCCGCATCTTGAAGAAGATTGTTGTGGCCCCTGTGCAATCCAACTTCAGAGAGGAGTTGTTCTACCTTCTTACATGTAGCATCAGCTTCTGACATAGGCTACATCTTGTATGCAAAGCATATATATTCATATACTAGCTTCTCAATTATTCTAACCAAACAATGCAATGTGCAAAAGTGAACCCTTGTTAGTGGTATTTCCAAAATAGGGTGCCAGTTTGGATCCACTAGAACTAGCATTCCATTTCTCATGACTTTTTGATCACGTGTTGGAGTACCTTGTTGTCTTGCCTTGGCAAGCCATTCTTTCTTTCCATCTTTCCCTTTCTTCCTAGTTTGCATGCAGTATATGCACGAAAATTTTGCATTCACTGCATTTGATAAACCAAACATACACTTCAATGTTTTTAAATCACCTGCAAGATGCCATTTAACTTGATAGTCCCCAAACCCCTCGATGTGTAAAGTTGCTCCATTATTTTGCTAGTGAATAACACTAGGTATAATAGTGAGGTTTAAAAAAACTTTAAGTACTTCATGGTCCTCCTTTGGTACTTCAAATGCTGCAAGCCACCATATTTCATTATCTGATTGTACACTGAAGTATAAAGGATGGTTTTCATCGATGTTGGGATCCAATGCTTGATTCATAAGTGTTATACTCACACATTCAAGTTTTTGCCCCTTAATTATCTCACTCTCATCAAGTTTGAGGACAATTGTCTCTACATTCTTCCATAGACATATTGTAGAACTTGACCATAGCAATCTGAACCCTATATATATCCAATACAAAGTTGTTGGATCCATTCAATACAAATGCAACTTCTTTGGAACCATATTTCAATATGTGTGTATTTTTCAAATGCCTTGGCTCACCAAAACTTTCTCATTTAGTTGTTTTCGAGCCTTCTTCACGTGAAATGGTTTTGGCAGAGGCATTACTCGCTTAGTTTTGAATACTTACTTAAAACATGTATCCAATTGTTGATAGAGCATGCTATATGACTCAGAACTCATTTCCACCTTGTCACATAATCCCTGAGCATATGTAGCAGTAAACAAGTTGCTCACATCCCTAAGATGTTCACTTGCAACACCATTTACAATGTCCCTGAATTTACGATTTTCCAATGCATTTTTTACCATATCCATGCTTAGGACTTTGGCAATAGTATCATTCTCTACATGAGGGAAGATATTTCTCATTGTAGCAAATTATCGTCTATGATATCGTCCACTTCCTTTGGTTAATTGGTGAATTGGTTTAACTGATTGAATGCACCAACATGCTTCTTTGGTTTCTAAAGTGGGCCAAATCTCCAAAGTTTTTGTGAGCTTCCTCTTTATGTTTCGATTACCCTTCTCCAGGTCCATAACTTTAGATTGTAACTCCATATTCTGCATGTGTGTATCATGCATAGCATTTTCAATGACAGGCATTGCTTGCTATAGGCTCCGGTTCTCCCTATCCTTCTCAGCCAATAATCTATCCTTTTCCATCAAAGACTTCATATTCCCTTGTAATCTTATCTACACATTTGTCAAGGCTTGATGAAACCCTGCTAATCCTTGTGTGACAAGTCTGCATGTGTATTAATACATTCCTTCATTGCCTTCACAAACAAACTTTACAAATGATCTAAGCCCTTCGAATTGTGATGGCCTTTGAGTGACTGGATCGGGTGGATAAATGCACCCATCAACCCAAAGGTCCACATTTTTTTCCCTGCATTTCTTTATTGTTGCATCCTGTATCTTATTGCATCATCCCTTTCCACTGTTCTTTTGAACATTGGTGCATATTCATCCTCCAATTGAAAGTGAATATCTCTCTTTCTCGTGGTACATCTTGCACCTACATCTTATAAAGAAAAATATATGCCAATTTTAACTTGGATTAACATTCAAACCACATAATTACACCCCTTTGATTCACTATATTTGTGTTCTTTTTTACCTAGTTGGATCTTGTCTCTTTCTCTTGATTTCAATCATGATAGAACCTAATCTACTTGTAATCTTAGCTTTTAATCTATCTCTAATTAGCATCCAATCTTATCTTCTATTCTATCCAAAATATTCTCTCTCTCTCTCTCTCTCTCTCTCTCTCTCTCTCTCTCTCTCTCTCTCTCTCTCTCTCTCTCTCTCTCTCTCTCTCTCTCTCTCTCTCTCTCTCTCTCTCTCTCTCTCTCAGAATTGATCAAAGATATTTAAACACATTTATACAAAAGCTTGGCTAGTGGAGAACAATAACATCCTCTTATCTTCTACCCTAATTTACTCTCTGTCACTCTATCACTTATTTTCTTAGTTCATCTCACACAGTCCTCTCTCTTTCCCCCCCCTTTCTCCCTCCCTCTCTCCCTCTCTCTCTCTCCCCCCTCTCTCTCTCTATGAATTGACACTTAAGGATTAAACAACAACTATGAAGAATAATAACATCACGAAGATTTAAAAAATAAAGATACCTCCATTATCACTTGATTGCTTGTAGTATAGAGTGTTGAAGAGGAAGATATCTTATAGCATAGTACTGAAGAGGGAGATTGCTTGTAGTAGGGTAGAGATTATTTGATTTCAACAAATGCTATCAAAACCACTCCTAGGATTGCTTGTAGTAGGGTAGAGAGTGTTGTAGATAGTGCTGACTGTTGCTTCAGAAGAATTCGTATACAAGAAACCATATTCTAGAGGGAAGGAGAAGAGTACACAAAATTTCGGACAAAACTAGAGCTTTGAAAGGGAATGAAAAAAAGCCTAGAAATAGGCATATACTTGTCCAAAAAAGATAAAAATTTACAAGAAAAGTCTCGAGTCAAAAAGGTATCTCTGGGTAAAAAAATAATCTTAAAATATGATGTGTACGTCATTTTATATCGCTTTTTAACTTCTGCCCTTTTAGGAAGCAAGAATGAGAATGATTCTAATATATTTTCATGTTGAAAAGTCATGAGGGCATTAAAGAGTCATATATTAATGATTGGCTTCATTTTTAGAGAAAATAGAATTGTATTTTTTTAGTTATAAAGATTTTGAGAAAAAGTAACCTTATCCTACTGTTTGAGAATAAAATAATAGGTGAAATCTATTGAAATATAAATACAAGATTTGCTTGATTGTAGAAGATCTCTTATTATAATATTATTTTGAAATCTCTTTTTAGAGAGAGAGAGGTGAGAGAAACCCCTTAAGGGGCAAAAAAGAGAGTCCATATTTCTCCTAATGTCGTATGCATGTAGTCACCAATGAAGATAACAAAATATTTCATGCCACTTAACGACTTGTAGGGTATGGGACCACTTTTTATGCATATTACATGTTTGCTTGCCATATAAACAATTATCACAAGACTCAAAGTACTTATAGTCAAGGGGTGAAAGATACTGCAAATGGGTAAGCATTTTCATTCCTTTCAAGGACATATGCCCAAGACAATGATGCCATAGAGATACATATGGAGCTTCATACACTGCCAAAGTATGGTCAACTGTCCCAAATACAAGCAAGAGGTAGAGAGTATTGGACTTAACACCATGTGCAATGACAGTTTCCCACGGGTAACCTTCCATGAAGAATCATCAAAAGAAACAACATAGCCTACATCATCCAAAGTGCCACCAAAGATAAGGCTCTTCATGAGAGTCAATACATGACATACATCATGAAGAGTAAACATGCAACATGAACCAAACTGTAGCTAGGCATCACCAATACCAACTACCTCCAATGCCAGGTCATTACCAAACAGACAGATCCAGTCATACTGTGATAGGAGTGAAACCACTCTGTGAGGGATTACGTGGAAGAAAGCCCTTCAATCTATCAACTAACACTGAGTATACCATGACAAAGCATCAATTAGCTATGAATGATCAAGAGAAGAAGTGGCAATGATGAAATCATCATCAAAATATGTTTGCAAAACATTAATCTCTTCAATCTTAAAGCTGCCTGACTTACTAGGGATAATACTACAATTATCATTCTTGTCCTATACTTTACTCTTACCCTTTTCCTTGCACTTGTCTTCACGTATTTTATGGCACAAGAGCTGAATGTATCTTTCTTTCCCATAGTAATGATAAGTCAATGAGGACTAGCAACTACTGCAAGACTTACTGCGAGATTTTCCACATGATTAAGAGCAAGACTGTTGAGAGTCGCTCCCTCGGTGGGCATTACCACTCCTATCATTATTTTCTCTATTGTCAAAGAATAAGAGGTGCAAGAAGCATCGATATTCTTTCTATTAACCTCTTCAATCAAGAGTGCACCCTCTACATCCTGCAACTGTACCCCATCAGTAGGCATGTTGGTATACATAGCAGTACGAAATGTATCCCATGATTTAGGCAGTGTAACTAGGAGGAACAAGGAAAGTAGAGTACCCTTGATTTCAATCCCTTGCAAAGACAAATGACTGATAAAGGAATGAAACTCATTTAAGTGAGCTAACAAAGAAGTACTCTCCTTCATGCAAAATCCCATGAGTAACTTTAGCCAATACATCTGAGAAGCAAACAGTTAGGCTTCGGTGCTCTTTGGAGTTGTGTGTTTATTTGCTTTGTTGTCCCATGATTTGTTTTTTGTGAAGTTAAGAGGGTTATAAAGTCAAACGAACTAAAAGAAGAAAACACGCATAAGTGGTTAAGGGATGAACCATTGTTCAAAAGGTTCTAGTATGGAAACTTGTTGTTCAAAAAAGAAATGTTTAGATGGCTGAGGCTTCTAGTAGTTGATTATTTGATTCTCCTTATTGTGGGAATATGGACAAGTTATATAACCTACTTGTGTTTCTATTCATAGACATTGTGAATATTTTCCCGTAAGTCCCATGCGGACTACCCATCACAAACAACATTATAGAACACCTACTTAGAGAGTGACAATATGATGGTGGACTTATATAGCTCATCTAATTTAGCCCAATCCTCTAGATCAATGAGTTGGGGCTTGACACCCTTATGTCTCAAAGGCCTAACCTGAATTTTATGCACTAAATCTTGCCAGATTTGGGCCTTTCAATAGCTATAGTGGGTGCCATCTATCTTGTGAATATTAAAGATAGTACTATCACTCGAGCCACCAGCCATAATGAAGGCAAACAAGTGCACAAACCATCAAAGCATGCTATTGCAATTACTATAAAGAGCCCTAAAAATACTATTAAATCAAGCTAAAAACAAGGGGTACTAACCAACTAATGAATTGTCTACAAACTCAATCCAAAAAACTGTCCAATGAAGGTGACTGCTCACGTAAACAATGTAGTAAACTACAATTATAGTATGTTGAAAATGAAGTATAACAATAAGAAATCGATGCCAAAGATGGACAATCACTTTAAGGCAAACTCCAATTATGAGGGAATAGCTCCAACTAGCAATGAGTGAATATGTGACTGGCACCAAGAATTGTCAAAGAATCAGTGCATCAGACAGCACACTAAGATACATCCCATAGGCATAACCATCATACGTAGAGTGGGTCTCATAGGTAATAGAGGAGACCAACCAAAGGCACAATGGACTGAGCAATGTAACGGAAGCTCAATACATAACCAACCAAGATGCATATATCATTGACAACATCATGATAGAGATAGGTGCTATCCCAAGAGTAATGTCAGATCATCCCACTAAGCATCAACTACATACATAAAGCATGACAAGAGCATGTACATATCACCAAATCCCACAGTCTCACTAGAAGACCCTCAAGCTCAACTACACAACCAAATGCTCAATGTAATATTCAAGTGTCAAGTAGGGGCTCCCACAGGAATAAAAGTTGAATGCCTGACAAGCAAACAAATCTCAAAACATCATGTGGAAGGCATCCATATATCTAAGATCCAAATAGCATATATTCGGGAGCATCGAAACCAAGTAACTTGCAAAGCTCTTGCTAGAGCATCAAATAGCCATAAATGACAATGAATGACAGCCCATATCAATATTCGAAGCTCCAATCTCAGTTCAAAAGCAATCCACAAGCATGACAAAGCATGTGTAGCATGAACCATAAACATCAGTATATCAACCCAGGTAGTCGGTGAGTACCCGAGAAACAATAGGCATGTATTCCATTAACCAAATGAGCTTCAATCCTTATTATTATAGCAACCAAATCTCTATCAAACTGAGAAAGAAAAGTGCTTAAATTGTCTCCAAAATGATCTCCAAGCAATGGGTAAGCATCCTCGAATGTATGGGAACCAAGAAAGCATGAATGGGCATCATTTATGCATCACCTTTGAGCAAGAAGCATTAATGATAGGGGACTACCCTATTATTATAGACTATATACTGAATACAAGTTTCCCAATCTCAATGCCAAGGGTTGGAGCCAATATCAAGACCAATGTAAATGCAAGGAGTACCCGAGATGATTGGCCCAGATGCCAAAGGCCACATGGGACATGGGAGGGGTTTTAAATCTTGTAGGGAGAAGGGCTATCCAAACAAGTGTAATCATGTGGGCTACTATTGAAGGGGCTGCCTCAAGTGTTGGCCTTAGTAGGCCTTGTGGCAATGCTCAGTGGCCTCTAGCAAGCCCCTAGATTAGGCCTCAAGAAGGGGGAAGAAGCCAAGAAGAAGATGGAGATAAATGCATACCTCAAGGTGAAGAATCCATGGCTGCCATTGAAACTATGAGCTGCTGAAGGTATGCTCCACAAGCTAAAACAATGCCAAGTCAGGGGGGTTGGAGCTTTGAGAAACCTCGCTCTGATACCAGTTGAAGAGGGAGTGAGCGCAAGAAGTGAGAGAAAGAGCTATGGTGGACGGAGAAAGAGCAAGAAAGAGAGACACACACACAATGGCATAGAAAGAATAAAGAATGAACTAATAGTGATGGGTACCCACCACCTGCAGTGTACAAGTGTGCGGGTACTGTTAGTGTAACTAATACATAGGTGGCTAGGCACAGGCGCCTTTACCCCCAACACATACATCATCCTCACATACAAGCAAATGCAAATCATTTCTAACAAATCCCTTTTGTAATGTGTGCTCTGTGGTCTCCACAAAGGCCTGCAAATTTGAAAACTACAAAATCTCTTATCAGTTTAGCATCCATCCCTATAGGGTCTCAAATTGGATGGCTCATGTTACTCAATATAAAATGGTATAATAAACGTGTCTATGGTTTTTATTATCAATTGTTAGAGCTACAATAGTATATGGAAGTGAGGCTCAAACTTGAGTTTGAGACTCATTGGCTAATGTTGCAACATCATATAGAAATGAGGCTAAGCCTCTCTTGCAAGTATTGAACTAGCATATGGAGGTGCGATTCAACACTTTCTTTACATTTAAGATTTGTTGAAGAGAGCCTAACATTTATATTTGCAAAGATTGCTTTATTGCACACATTAAGATACACGCATTCCTAATCTTTAGCAAAGAACCAAAAAAGTAACTTTCAATATTCAAAGTCCCTCTTGGTTTGGTTGATACCAAGTGGAGGTTTAAAAGGAAAACCATTTACATTCCATTGCGATCATGCTTGCATCAATTGATCACAAGAAGGGGCTCCTTTTGCATTGACTTCACAACAGATATGTTTGCATCTTTGGATATTTCCCGTGAGATCTTGGGAGGATAGTTGAGAATTATCTTAGATCCTCTATACTTGAATTGATGATGCAATTGAGGAGTTACCTTTGGAATATTTGCATTCTGCAATTGTCTTGTAGCACTAATGGAGAGTTGACTATATACTATCCAATAGTCAACCTTATGTATATCTTCTCTAGCAAGTTTGTCAAGGGAAAGTTTATCAACACAATAAAAGGGCATCAATATTTACAAAATCTCTTCTTTATTTGTATCTTCAATGAAATCTGGTGTTAGAATCTCAACCCGATCCACATTTAATCATCTCTACATATAGTTTGAAGGAGTATGGAAACATCTCATCATATCAATGCGAAAGACATCATCTACACCAAAAGGATAATAAGCTTGCTTTATTTCTAAGGAATTCATTGCCTTGCTATCTTGATTTGAAGCCTCCACTGCTACTAACCCCTCATCAAAAACCTCTGCATCTTTTGAAATACTTGCACTCTTGGCTCTTTGTCTCTTTGATAATTTTTCTTGGATGACCTGATCTTTTGGAGCACTTGCACTCTTGGCTTTTTGCCTCTTTGATGACTTTTCTTAAATGTGATCTTTTAAACCACTTACACTTTTGGTATCCTTTGCCTTTCTCTTCTTAATCATGAGTGCTTGCACACCTCTTGCTCTAGGGAACCTAGTTTGCCATCACCTTCGATTTCACTTGCATGGGGGACTCCAAGCACCTTGTTTTTTTCACCGTCCTTCTCATTATCCTTTGAAGAGCTTTCACAATTGCTCTGCCTTTCTTCTCCATAGCCTTCTTAGCTTGAGTCTTTGTGAACTTCTTGCTAGGAAGGGCCTTCTTTTGTAAATCCAAGGACCTATTTTCTTGTCTCACCACCTTCACTAGGTCTTCCAAACAATTGACCCCTAAATCTTCTTCATCAGAGAAGTTATTCATTTCCAATCCCAGCTTTACTATAGAATTTTCCTTCTCTTTTTTAGTACTACTCATGTCTATTGGATTGAAAGCGTTTAATGATAAGCAAAACTTTTTTTTTGTGTGGTCTCTCTTGCTAGTAGTACATTGCATGTAAAGCATGAGATTGCTATCCCATACATGTCATCTTTGGCAATAGTAACAATGCCATTATCTCCATATATAATAGCACATTGAGAAAGGTAGATACAAAGGTCACCTTTGAAGTTTCCATCAATGTGGGGGTTTTCACTCAACCGCCAAGACCCACGGACTGCTTATTGCTTCAAGCGTTCCAAGCCGAGCACTAATGGCTACCTCTCACATAGCTGATGCGCCATCCATATCTATGGGTGTAGTGAGCTTACCTCCATGCCGTTCGAGTTACCTCCTCTCCCACGCACTCCGGTAGCTCCACGATCCAAGTGCAAGCTTCAAGCAAGCTCCATCCTCAAGCTCCACGCTCCAAGCTCCATTGCCGCGAGCAAGACAAGAGAAGAGAAGAGAAGAGAAGAAGAGAGGAGAAGATGGAGAGCTTCTCCTCCTCGGTCCCTCACCCTCACACACTCACTCCCTCACGCTCTCACACTCCCTCTCTCAAGCACAAGCTTCAAGCAAGCAAGAACAAGAAGAAGAAGAAGAAGAGGAGAGCTACTTTTGGCCGCACACAAGAATGAGCTTCTCATTCACTTTTCAACTTTATATACAAAACCCTAAATCCCTTTTGGGCAGTCATCCCCTTTTCCCCTTTTGCATGGCCGGCCATAGCCTATAGGCCCTTTTTCCCATTGTCCTTTTATCTTCCTAGCTTCCTGTCCACCGCCCGTCTACATTTACAACTTGCATGGGTGAGAGCCCGGCACTCTTTTACAAGATTTCAGGGTGCTCCTTTTTATTTTAAAATGCGCCTTTCCCCTTTTGCCTTTGCCTTGGACTTTTTAAGGTTGCCCTTGCACTTTTGGCCTTTTCTTCTCTTCTTTCTTCAGACGTGCTACCTTTTTTCTGCCTTTGCCCTGCGTCTTTTCCATTTCCTTTTGCTTTCTTCGTATTGGGGTTAACATTACCCCCCTCCTAGACGAGTGCCAGTCCCATGGCACTCACCGTCGTAGGTAGCAGGCTGTAGCATGCACCGAAGAGGTGGGTGACAAGGACGTCGGTGGTTTCCGTGGAGAAGTGGTGGTGGTGGTGTGGAAGAAGGTCCTGGGGGCCTATTGGTGGCCAAGGTGGCTGGTGGAAGGTTGTTGGAGTTAGTGGTAGGGCTATTCTGTGTTGGGGATTGATTGATGGCCAGCACTAGTGTTGGGTTGTTGGGGATTCTGCTCATGACGATTCTTTGTGGGCTTGTCGGAGGGTAAGGGATAAGCATTCAGAGTTGGGTGTTGATGAGAGCGAACAAAACTTTCGTTAGAGTATTCAACACCTGCAATTGAAAACCTCTCATGTGGTCTCTCCCTAAGGGGTAGTGCTAGTCTTCGTATCGTGCACAAGACATATTTTGATTAGTTTGGGAGACAGGTCGAACTCTAAGCAAGCCTGGAGTGTTGTCCTGCACTTGAGGACCCAAACCGTGTATATACTTCGGTGCAGATATTATGTGAGTGTTCGCGCATATTTAGGTATTACTTAGCTAGAAGACTGTCGTCCTGGTTCCTTGTATAGCAATGGGGCAGTGAAGCAAGGGCTTAGCTGATGGAAAAATTTATTGATGAAGACGGGGAGTACACTTGAAGATTGCTTGAGACATCAATATGGTCTTGTCAAGGCAATGTAGCACAATCAAGCTCTGTGATGTCTTAGCTTTTGGGAGCTAGTGGCTACTCGTAGTACTTGAGAAGTATGGTGTACTTTTTTATTGTCTTTCATGCCATGCTTACCACTGTTGATTGTAATGGCATTGAGATGGAGTGCCAAAGAATTGTGCAAGTGGTCCAGGGTGACAAGTCTAACCATAGGCGAGGCGAGCTCCCTAGGTATGTCCTGCCCTTAATGTGCCCTGAACCATTGTGGGGGATGTACAAAAGGGCTAGGGGGTAGGGAAGGAGCCAGCCGATCAAGGTCACTGGACGTACCTAATTTGAGGACCCCTAGGTGCGGTGCTGTGATTGTGTGTGTGTTTTTTTTTCCTTTTTTTTTCTTTTTTTTTGGTGGTGGAAAAATGAATACAATCAATGCCATACTTTGAGGCTGTTAGCCTTTCATTTGGATTTGAGAAATGTTGGGATCCAAAGGCTATGAAGAATGGATATTACAGATATGATTGTGTCACCAGCCTTGATGCTAGAAGAACTGTTGTTGAGATGAAGATATACACTTGAGATTTTGCAAACCTCCTTGCGTCACACGTGATGTTGGTACAAGTGAGGTAACGACTGCCGTGAGCCAACTATAGAGCTTGACCCAGAAAGGGAGCGTGGCCCATGAATGTGCTTTGGGCCATGCAATGTGGGCGGTTGGCAAGGGTGATTCGTGCTTTCAGCAGCGTGGCTTTGCCGCGGCTCCTTGTGGGGTCGATGGTCTTGAGATGATCAGGCATTGAACACTTTCGCCCAAAGACCTATCTCATCCTGTATCCACTTGTCGCTTCATGAGCCATGTGTTCCGTCAAAAAAGGAAGCCTGCAAGATACAATCCAAGGGTTAGACCTGGATATAGGATACAACTGTTTGCAAGGAAGGGATTTTAGTGTGGTTTATCAAGCGCATATGACAAAAAGGGGAGGGGTGAGGCTTGCAGTGTTTGTTGTAGAGGGATGGCCCCCATGATAATGTTCATTTTGCCTCCAGCCATTAGCAGGTATTGTCTTATTCTAAGTTGTGTGGACTAGTTGTCATGGAGTGGGACAGGGCATACCCTCGAAAGGATAGACCAAAAAGGGAAGAAGGTGTATTGAAAGGGACTACACCCTGTCTACACCATTAGAGTTGTTGGTCAAGGCTTCCTATGGCGGCAATGTGGGTTGCATGCCCTTCACTTGGAGGTGGGGATGGTCACACGGCTTTTAAATGCGCGATGAGAGGGGGACTTGAGGAGCTTAGTTTATCTGACCCAACTCTTGTCCCTGCGCTTGACTATCATTGCTTCTGTGTGTTGACATTGTTTATACACGGTGACACAAAAAGCAGTGTTTATTTATATACATATTTATGAATCCATGTCACTTCACGAGGATAAGAACCAAGTATAGAACTCGAGGTTGTACCGGAGCGTGGCACACGCATCTAGTATTCGCGGCAGCTTACTTAATACCGACAGATATTTTGCCATGTCGAGTAGCATGGAACCTTGACCGAGTCTACTGGCAATATGTAACTCCTCCTCAGTCTAGATAGGTTGGGTCCTTTTGAGACCGCCATTTGGCCAATCGCTCTTCTGAGACCGTCAGCCCCTAGTTTGGCCATTACAACGTGGCTTTCGCACCAACGCTGCTCAAATTGACTCTGGCCTACTGACAGTCGCTTTAGTTGCTCTATGTCTACGAGATTCGATCGGCAGAGCATTTCATTGAACGTGACGGTTAAGCGCAGTTCGTCAGCCTCCTCGTCAGAGATGAGTCGCATGCGTTCATGCAGGAGCCTGTCGTAGTGTTTGTTAAGATGTTCTTGCTCTTCCCATAATAGAGGAAAGGTGAAGTAATCTCCAAGCTGCTCCTTGGGGATTGTGCCCATGTCTGCAAGGACATAGACACGTGCGACCACTTTGAGCTTAGCATCCAACTCAGTTAAGCATTCTGTGACACTTCTATGTTCAACGAGGGCTCGCTCGGTTGCTATCTCATGCAAAGTTCTAAGAGTTTCATTAGGCTTTAGCATGGCTGGGGGCTCAATCCTAGATGAGCAAGATTGGTCAACGCTAGGATTTCTTATGCTCTTTGGGTTCTCACATTTCTCCTGAGGTTTTGCTGCTATTTCGTCATGGTTCTTCTTGGATGTGACTGGTATAGATTTGTCACCCTGTTGTGATGATGTTGTATCCACTCTTGATTGGTCAATGCGAGTTCTATTGTTAGTGGATAGAGTGTTGCAAGCAAGTGTTGATGGCAATGGTTGCTTTGGTTTTTCAGAGCACACGGGTGCGTCTGAGGGTTCACCCCTATTAGGAGAGGCATTAACGGGTTCGTTGGTGGATGGACTCGATGCTTTATTCCCCAGTTCTCCATCGCTCTTGGTCTCAATGCTCTTGGGGTCCACAACCACCTGTGATTGTTGTTGCCTTCGTTGTTTTCTCCTCTTTTTCTTGATCAATGAAGGTGCATCGCTCAACGACTCAGGACCCTGAACTAGATCAACTGTTGATGTGCTTGGTTGGGCCTCAGCATTCTCTTCCTTTAGTGTGTCCTTACGGGACATGGCCGTGGCCTGCTAAATAGCCTTGCTAGGTTGTGAGAGCACAATTACCTCCCTTTTCGGAGAGTCTAGCTCTAACTCCCTTGAGTTTAACTCCTCCAGCCTGGGCTTTAGGAACTTTTGAAGCGCTGGAGTTGTCGAGGCGGTTGGTTGTGACACCTCCTCCATAGGTAAACCACTAAGGACACGTTTCGCAAGGGGTGTTGTCACGGCCAAAGATTGTGATTGCTGTGGTCCCCGATTGGAAGTAGTGGTGGCTAGTTCAGTGGACTGGCTACCATTGGTAGATTGCGGTGTCAAGTCGTGAGGCAGATCAGAAGTGGTCGTGCCTCTTGCTACCCTTAGAGCATTCACTTGTGTAGATCGAGTATCTGTTGATCTAGCCACTGTGGATTGCACCGGCACATCCTTAGGTTGAGAGCTAAGGGTGATGTTGTGTCCTGCCTCTTGGACATTTGGAAGCTTTGATGTAGGTCGAGATTGGGATTGAGTAGCCGCACTTGGCAAGTGTTGTGCTTCCTGTGTCCGTGTAGGGGAAGA
This sequence comes from Lygodium microphyllum, assembly GCF_053477565.2. Classification (NCBI taxonomy): domain Eukaryota; kingdom Viridiplantae; phylum Streptophyta; class Polypodiopsida; order Schizaeales; family Lygodiaceae; genus Lygodium; species Lygodium microphyllum. The sequence goes on along the minus strand of NC_141154.1, from coordinate 35,015,437 downwards.
GGGTGTAGGAGACTTAGGACTCCTAAGTGGCTTTGACACTGGCTTGGAGATTTGCTCGTGGATGTTGGATGATTGTGCTATTTGCTTTGTTGAGCATTTAACCTTACCCTGAGCAATGTTGTGCCTATGATGCCTGCTATCCTCTTGGGGAATCAAAGGCTCCTTGGGCACTAGCGGCTTCTGCGTATCCTCAACGATTACATTTGGCATCTGCTTGTCAAGCCCGCTAGGCCGAGGATCTACCCTCCGATTGGTCCCGTTTGGTTTCTTGATTTCGATCATGAGGGGCTCGATCATTCCACTGTTGTTGACTCAAGACTTGGTTTTTCGCTTAGATCTCCTCCTACGCTTCTTTGCTCTTGATACGATCTGGCCTTCAGTCGACCACGGAGGTTTAGCAAGGGGTTTTGGCACCCAAATCCATCGGTTGCCTGTATAATACCCTTGAGCCCAAAGCCACACCTTGGATATCCATCGTGGCGTTGTGCTAGCTCTCCATCGATGCTTGCGTCTATAAGGCTTGGGCTTCTTTTGGGGTCTTCTACGATATTTGTAGGTCCAAAGCATGTCCTTGGCATTGTCTCTTGACCTTCTTGGTTTAGGCATGGCCTCACTCACTGGCTCTTGTTGTTCGACCTGTGCTTGTATTAACTCTTCCAACAAGTCCTTGCTCTCGTTAACGGGCTTGACTGTTACGTCAGCACCTTCCTTGCCTTTCCCTCGAGGTTTGCTGAGGTCACCCTTGCTAAAGGTCATGACTATCCTCACACCCGGTAGTGTCAAGTGTATCCTCTGAGCTACGTAGTCCGCCTCACACTTGGCAGCCTTTTTGAAGGGCCTTCCTAGGAGGATTTCCTTTCCACCATTCTTGCTATTGGGAGGAACATAGAACAGGAGTGGCAAGCTCTCTGTTTCAATTGTTACAAGGATTCTGCACTTCCCTAGAAGTGCTTGTGGGTGTTCCCCGTAAGGATTAAGAGTTGCATCAGTCGGTGTGAGCTCTGGTTGGCCTAGTAGGGTCCATGATTCATAGGTCAAGATATTAAAATCTGCTCCTTCATCAATTAGAGCATCAGTAGTATGCTCTCTTTTCGCGGTGAGTTTGACCCTAAGATGAGCAGGTGGTACTATGTCTTCATCTTCCGGGTCTTGGCTTGTAAATTTAAGCCTTCTGACAAATGCCCTTGAGTTCTTGATTGCACAACCAGATGTGGATTCTCCACTGCCGTCTTGGATCGTCAGTGTAGTGCTATTCAAGGTACATCTCTCGTCAAGAGTGTCGTGTCTAGTCATCCTTGCATTTGTAGCTTGCTGAAGTTGCATTTTGCTCTGACTAGACACGGTTTGAACACAATGTCTTTGTGTTCTCATGGTGTGGCTTTTTTGCCCTTGATGGCTAGATTGGCCCATTGATGCTTTAGGGTCTCTGTTTCTCTCTGTTCGGGAATGGGCTTTTGGTTGCTCTATTGCAAGTGAGACTCCATGCTCGTGTGGAGCCATTGCTACACTAGGGTCCAATTTGAAGGACTTGTCACCGCAAGGCCATAACGGTAAAAGCCATGCACAGTTTGGAGGACCGTTTATAGCCAAATTTGAACCACTTACTCTCAGTTTCAACCCAGTAATGGATCTGTGATATGGTTTCGACTCTACATAGTTTCTCGGTTAATTTCACTATCTTCAGGTTAAAATTTGAGAAAATCTAAATTCAACCTAACACGTCCGAATTGCAGGGTCCGAGTGGGTCACTCGGACGGGCCGAGGCGTATGGGCCGAGGGCCAAGTTCGGACTATTCGGACGAATTCGGACACAGTCACTCGGGCGGGCCGAGGCATTTGGGCGGAGGGCCGAATGTGGGACGTGGCCGAGGGCCGAATTTGAGTCTCAGACGGGTTTTTTCCTCAGACGGTCTAGGGTTTGGCCGAGTGGACCGGGTGGTCCGAGGGCCGAGTCTAGGCCTCGGACCAAAGTGCGATGTGACTCGGACGCGCCGAACGCCGTGCGTGTTTTTTTGCCGAAGCTCGCAAAATTCGTCGTGCAAGGCGCTGGGGGTCTTCCCCCTTGTCGAGCAACTCCATATTGGTCCTACTACTGTAGGGGGAGGTGTAGAGTTACCTGGGCTAGCCAAAGATCTCCCTGGTGCCAAGATTGAAGCGAATTTCCTCGCCAAGCTTTCCTCTTCTCTCCTGCTCTCCTGAAACCCTGCAATGCACACTATGGCCTTTCTTGCCACTTCTGGCCCTTATACCCTCTTCCGGGTATGGTATTGGCACCCCCAATAACTCACTTACCGACCTTAGGCATCATAAGTAAGTTTTTTACCCCTTTTGCACGATTCTTGCCCTGTTTTGCAACAATAACCCTAATGCTTATTTTCTTTGTTTTTCTTGTTTTCTCCTACTCTAACGCATCCAAATCACAAAGTAAATACCTACACTACTCCATCTCACAACATAAATCTCAAGAAAAACAACAAACCTACTTGCCAAGGAGATCAAATATCATGTTCAACCCCCTTGCTTCCTACCTATCTCAAGCACCGGTTCGGGGGAAACCCTACTCCAATGCTCGATTCGAACCGCGCAAGCGCTCAAGGCTTGAATCCGTTGGTCCCGGCAACGGAACCAAAATGTGGGGGTTTTCACTCAACCGCCAAGACCCACGGACCGCTTATTGCTTCAAGCGTTCCAAGCCGAGCACTAATGGCTACCTCTTACATAGCCGACGTGCCATCCATATCTATGGGTGTAGTGAGCTTACCTCCATGCCGTTCGAGTTACCTCCTCTCCCGCGCACTCCGGTAGCTCCATGATCCAAGTGCAAGCCATCCTCAAGCTCCACGCTCCAAGCTCCATTGCCGCGAGCAAGACAAGAGAAGAGAAGAGAAGAGAAGAGAAGAAGAGAGGAGAAGATGGAGAGCTTCTCCTCCTCGGTCCCTCACCCTCACACACTCACTCCCTCACACTCTCACACTCCCTCTCTCAAGCATAAGCTTCAAGCAAGCAAGAAGAAGAAGAAGAAGAAGAAGAAGAGGAGAGCTACTTTTGGCCACACACAAGAATGAGCTTCTCATTCACTTTTCAACTTTATATACAAAACCCTAAATCCCTTTTGGGCGGTCATCCCCTTTTCCCCTTTTTACATGGCCGGCCGTTGCCTAGGCCCTTTTTCCCATTGTCCTTCTATCTTCCTAGCTTCCTGTCCCACCGCCCGTCTACATTTACAACTTGCATGGATGAGAACCCGGTGCTCTTTTACAAGATTTCAGGGTGTGCCTTTTTATTTTAAAATGCGCCTTTCCCCTTTTGCCTTTGCCTTGGACTTTTTAAGGTTGCCCTTGCGCTTTTGGCCTTTTCTCCTCTTCTTTCTTCAATCGGGCTACCTTTTTTCTGCCTTTGCCCTGCGTCTTTTCCATTTCCTTTTGCTTTCTTCATGTTGGGGTTAACAATCAACATCATAACTATCCACAAATCACTTTACTACTTCTTCTTTAGTCATTTCATAAGTTCTATCCACCTTGATTCTAGGAGCAATGCTTTTGATTTGACTTGTTATTTCAAGAGCATCCAATGTAAAGACTTCTCCACGTGATTGTAAGGTACCGCTAGAATCCATTCTTGTGAAAAGAAAGGAGTATTTCAAGCTTAACAATATTGGCTATGAAAACTCTTCAATTGAATCAAAAAATCTCAAAATAGACAACTTCAATGGAGGGCATCTAGGTATAGCTAGTACTAAGTTTTAGCCTCACTTTTTTATTCTACCCTTGCACCTGAAGATGAGGCTCAATTGAGCCTCACTTACTACTTCTACAGTAGCATGCATCAACAAGGCTCAAACTCATATTTGAGCCTCACTTGTAATCTCTAGTGTAGCACATCATGGAGCGAGCCTCACTTGGTAGAGGGAGGTGGTGCCCAAACTCACATTCATACCTCACTTGCTAGAGCAACACAAACACATAAAGAGAACACTTTATGGAGGCTCACTTTCTGGCTCTACCCTTGATCATGAATGTGAGGCTCAAACTAAAGTTCGTGAGCCTCACTTGCTACTACTACACTAGTATATGGATGTAAGGCTCAAACTTAAGTTTGAGCATCACTTGATAGCTCTATGCTAGAACATGAAGGTGAGTCTCTAGCTTAAGCTCCGAGCCTCACTTGCCAACTCTATATTAGAACAAGGAGGTGAGGCTCAAAATTAAGCTCACTTAAGCTCGAGCTTGAATTACTTTCTCTACACTAGTAGAGGGAGGTGAGGCCCAAAGTCAAGTTCATGCCTTAGTCGTTAAATCTATACTAGTGCATGAAGGGAACACTCTATTGAGGCTTACTTTCTAGCACTGCCCTTGACCATGAACATGAGGCTCAAAATTAAGTTAAAAACTTAAGTTTGAGCCTCACTTGGTACTGCTACACTAGCATATGGAGGTAAATTTCAATCTTAAGTTCGTTCGAGCCTCACTTGTTGATTCTACACTTACACATGAAGTTGAGACTAGACAAGCCTTGCTTGCTAGATTTACACTAACAGTTGAAGGTGAGGCTTTAACTTCATTGGCTCACTTACTAGGGTCCCACAAGCACATGAAGTGATAGCTACAATTTTTTGTTGAGGCTCATACATAGGCTCAAGCCTCACTTTCTAATTTATGTTACCTTAGTAGAAGATCACGCTTGTGAGTTTGAGCTAGTCATATAGTGTGGAAGCTTCACAATATAATCTCAATTTTGTGTTATCATAAAGACTGGAGGAGTTGAGGAGATAAAACATTTAAAGTGAGCAATCATCACCAAGTAAAAATGGCACACACTTTATCTAACTAAGTAAGTTCTTCTAGCTTGTTACTTTTGAACAATTATTTGTTGAGTTACCTAGTTAATAAAACTCCTTTTTATTAATATTGTTGAATGAAAACTTAGATTAGACATTAGTGACTTACTTATCATGTTGCAGCAACTTAGATTAGACATTAGTGACTTACTTATCATGTTGCAGCATACAAATGAGCAACAACAGCAAGTTATTGTGAACTTGGAAAAGAAGGCTGGAGAGCAGTAACAAAGATTAGGGAGAGATGAGAGAGGAGAAAAACTTTAGGAATGATTAGTGATAGATTAGGAAGGATTAGTGGTACATTATGAAGGAGAGAAATGAACAAAGAGAGACTGAGGAAGGAGAGATATGGACACACAGATTAATGACAAGATTTGAGGAGAGAGCTGGATGTAGGTTGGAGGAAGGAGAGAGATAGGCACACATGTTAATGACAAGGTTGGAGGAAGGAGAACAACAGATGCAGGCAAACAAGGTTAGAGGAGCAAAGCTTCAATTCAAATTCGAAGAAAGGGGGGGAGAGAGAAATGGGTGGACACAAACAAGATTGCAGGGTGTGAAGGAGATGTCGAACCAACTTCAAGTGCTACTATCATGCATTGAGAGAATGAAAGGAAAAGAAAATGGCGTTAAAAACTCATGCATAAGTAATAATAGTATTGAATCTTCCATACGCTGAAAAAACTAAAGGGAGAGATGGTAGTGGTAGCTAATGGGTCCTTGACATGTCCTTAATTCCCATGCAGCTCCATGGTCTGACATCATTATCTCACGGTTCCTTGACACGTGGTTAACTACTCCATGATCTAACATCATGATCTCGTTATTTTTCACAATAATTTATTTATTTATTTATTTATTTAAAAATAGAGGTAATATTTTGATGCTACCTAAAACACATTCTAGAACACTATCTCTGTACACAATTCAATTTTTTTAAAATGAAACATCGGTTTGTCATAGCCATTTGATACACATCAAATGTTAACTTTTATTCTTTAGATGAGACTTTTAGGCTCAAAATCAAGTTCAAGCCATGAGCAAAGCCCATAGCTGTCTTGGCTGGAACTAGAGTTTGAGCCTCAAAGAGAGGTCTTTCACTAACCAAGGTTGATGAACTTAAGTTGAAGCTTCAAAGTGAATTGCATGACCCTATATTACTCAAAGTCCACTACCATTCTCTGCAATAGTGTAGCATCCCCATTCTCTAAGCCTCTATCTAAATTTTAAACAATGCCTATCACATACTAGGGTTGTATTTGGTTCTATCCATTTTGTTTGCAAAATACCACGCAACTCTTGCAGCCTATAGGTTGTCAAATCCTTAGATAACACTTGAAGCTCGAACTTGAGTTCAAGCCTCATAGCGAAGCTCATTGATATCCTACCTAAGAATAGATTTTGAGCCTCAAAGAGGTCTTTTAATGAACCAACAAGATTAAGAGCCTCAAAGAGTAGTGTGACCGTACCCTGGCCAAACTTGATAACCATTCTCTAGAAACCGATGTGAATTCAAAACCATTGTCTACGACTCAACCTAAAGTTCAAGTTGTGAATTGTGGCTACCTTGAGGCCATAACCCTCCTATGAAGATCAAACTAAAGTTCAAGACTCAAATTCCATTTTTGGCCAACCATCAATGTAATCTGATCATGAAACCTCATGTTAAGGTGCCATGCTATAATCAATATGCTACAATGGAAATTTTAGCACATGCAAATGCTACAATGAAAAGCAATTCTATTCATGAGCTTCACTTATTTCTCTTTGCTTTTTGCAAAAATTGGAGGGTCTAAAACAAGGTGATTCAATGTTTCTTGTTGATGATTGTTCAAGAAAGGCACATGGGGTTGTTCATTCTCTTGATCCATCTCAGAGATGTGGATTTCAATTGATCAGTACAACATGTGTGGCCATACATGTTCTTGAGAGCTTTGATTATACATTCTTGATTCCATTTATGACAATATGCAAGAAATATGTCTCAAGCTATTGCAAGATTATCAAATGGCCATTGAATGGCATTGTCATTGACAAAGACAAAGTCGGTACAAGAGACAACATATTTTAAGGAACAAATGTTGAGCAAGAGGATGGCTTCATAGGTAGAGAGAGTTGGAAAGAAAAAAGAGCCATCCTACAATATGACAATAGATCCACAAAACTTGGTGAATGTGTACTTTTGTTGGTCCACCCATATGAGGCCATAAATTATAGCAAACTAGGGGAGACTAACTTGGATGTCTTTCTTGAAGTATCCCTAGATCCATCAAAGCCAAGTGAAATGGATGTGTTAGATTCGAATTTAGTTAGATGGGGCCTATTAATCAATCACTTTTGAGAATGGTGAACCCTAGAGAGATAGGAAACCATGATCTACTATTCATAGCATTGAAGATGAAAGGATGGAATAAAATTTTTATCTCTATGAGAACCTAGATGGTCTTAGCAATGAAGATGAAGATGATTCCATTTTTCATAACAATGACAATAGTATTGAAGCTGGGAGTGACAATATAGAAGTAGGTTTTTTGCTTCAAAATGAGGATGCTAGAGAAGAGGATGCCATGATTAGTGACTATGATAGCATAGATGGGATACTAGAGAAACGAAGTTATGTGCATAGAGTAAGGGTTCAAAAAACAAATAGGAACCCTACATTTGGTAAAAGATGTGATATTGCAAACATCCATCAAGTTGCAACAATTGATTGTTGTGTGAATAAAGATGTTGCCAAATTGGAGATAGATCCAAAATCATGCAAGTGAGGTCAGTCTTCTGGGGACACATCTATTATAGTCAATGCACATATATACTAGATTATATGAACATGGCCTTCGAACATCACCAAGACGAGGACTACTTTGAGTTTACATTTGATGGGAAAAAGGTTTGTAATAAAGCATGGTATGTAATGCAAGAAATCAACATTTTATAGGCTCAAAAAAAAAAGCATAGATGGTGCAAGGAATGTGTGTCATGGAAACACTAGAATAATTAGGAAGGGTATGACACATTTGGAGATGGCAAAATCGCTCATACTAGGTTTCATTGACAATAATGTAGATCAAATGCCATACAAGTCAAGAACATTTATGCATGGGAATCGTGAAATGCAGCAAGTGCTACCATCAATGTACAAATAGGTTAATATTTTACATGAAGTGAATGACACTTTGGTCACCCTCAACTACAAAATGCTATCACAACCAACTTCGTTAAGGTTGTGGAACACAATATTCAAGTCAGTCTCCATATCTAAAAATAGTACATTCTCTAAATTTGACATTTGCATGGTAATAAAGGTCAATAAACTAGAGTCAAGTATGAATCAAGAGGAGCATGCCACATACTTGGCACAAAGGAGAGCACACATGTTGCAACAAATGAGTTGTAGAAATCTATACTATGCATGGAGAAGCTTGTTATCAAAAATATACCCGAACAAGTTCTTGTGCATTATACATGATAAAATGGACCAAAATAAGGCTATTGTATCACAAATCAAACTAGTTTCCAAATCACTAATTGTTGTTGAGAGGCTTCCAATATCCTTTACAGGAATGCTCACACATGGACATGGACAAACTGCTTATGATCGCTTTGCTTGGGTTAATGGCCTAGTGATCCCAACTTCACAATTGCATCTCTCTCAAAATGCCCGAGTAATTTGAAAAGAAAAGAGAAACACATGTATGGTGACTTGAGCTCAGAAAACTCAAATGTTTCATCTCAAATAGATCTTTTTTATTGTGTTTTGTCTACTAGCAATGCTTTATTATCACATGAACATCACAAAGGAGGAAAACAAGTACTACAATGTACAGAGTACAACCAATGATGCCATTATGAATGTAAGCACAAATGAGGACATATGAAACAAGTAAAAGAGTTGCTAAAAATGGGTTTTATTTAGCCAAGTCAGTCCCCTTTTCCTTCTCCAATTCTTTTAATCAAGAAGAAGAATGGATGGTTCCACATGTGTATTAGCTATAGAGATCTCAATGAGAGTACAATCAAGGACCGATACCCCATTGCTCACATAGTGCAAATCTATCCCAAATTTTGCAATCTTGGGCAAGGAATAGTCCACTGATTCACATCAATATTTCTTTTTTTTTCTAATTTCCTAAGGCTGTGAAGATCTCTATTTCCCATATTTATAATGGAGTAGATCAATTTAAGCCTTGCCTTCATGATTTTTCCTTTCAAAACTCAAAGTTTGCTTTTCAAGAACTCAAAGAGAGTTTTTTTTTCATGTCTCTAGCTTTCCATGGTGAGTTTTCAATATTTTGAATGCAGCAATATGGCACCTCAAATCAAGTCATCAACATCCTCTTGGGTTGCATGATTCACAATAGTAGCTCACTATGCTAGCCACATTATTTTGATTATTAGAGAGGGTGTATTACCCTTAGAAATTATACTTTTTGCTTGCTTTTGGATTTTTGGTCATGTTCATTAACCTTTGGGCACTTGGCCATATCCGTAGGGAACTTCCCAAGGCATTTAAGCTAATCGTGCAAACTACTTATTCGGTTGTTTGCATGAGGATTTGAGTTAGTTCCGTGATTGGACATGGAGATTTAGCAAGTGGCTTAAATATTCAATGGAATTTTAGTCATGTTACTTGACGAGTTCATATGTATCATGCTTAAGTTTAGATGTCTGCAAGGCACCTTACATAGGAAAAGTTTTACCTAGCCTTAATCTATCATTTTGGGGATTTTAGGAAGGGGCTCTTTGGGCTGAAATTGGGTGTGGATAAGGGCATGGATTTTAGTGCAACTCCAAGGAGAGTAATGGTATCATTTGTTGTAGGGAGTTTGTTGATAAAAAATGTATAAGGAAAAGGAAGATATCTCATGCTTTTTATTCATGAAGAGAAGTAGCTCATAGTAAGAAACACCAAGAGAGATCGAAGCTTGAAGAGAGAGAGCTCTTGGAGGCCTTTTATGGATTGGATTATAGTAGTTCATGGCTTAATACACGGCAATGTGACCATAAGGGTGACTTTATAATGTACAATGCATACCCTCAAACCTTGGCTTTGTCTTATAATATCTCTTGACAATATTGTCAAAACATGTATCTAAGTCTACTCTCCATGTTGAAGTCCTTGTTCATTAAAGCGATCCTACGTGCATGAGCAAAAAAATGTATGCATCATTCATGAAGTCAATAATGAAAGCCTATATTGTCTCTTATAAACATACAATAGTTGACGATTGGCCACACCTCTTATGAACCCCCTAGACGACTTGTGGAAACCTTAGACAACCCAAGGAAGACCTATTAGAAAACTCATTTACAACCCTAATAAATACTTCCCTAAGAATAAGATAATTGGTTCCCCTTTGATATTTCCTAATTTCTCTAAAGCATATCTACATATAATACTAGCTAGACTTCCATTGCCTTTTTATTAGTAGAGATTTTAGAGATTGATCAATTAGAATAGTTGAAGGTTCAACATTATGTGGAGTAGGTGGAGCATCACCATTCTTTTAAGATTTGGCTCACCAACAATTGTTGGAGTTTCACTACCAGTTGAGAAGGATTTCAACAAACCATGATCTATAAGAGCTTCATCAAAATTTGTGGGATCTTCACCTGTGTTGGACTAGCTATCTACTTAATTCTTTCCATAGAAAAGAAATCCTAAAAGAATATTTAAAAGGTGTAAGGAGGAGGGTGTGATGAGCCTTAGAAGTTGTTATTCACGCCATATGGGGGGGGGGGAGGGGGGTTGGGGGTGGTGTGCTATATGGATACAAGAAGGAAGGGTGTCATGTACAATGCGAGCAAGGTTGTGCAAATCATATCGAGTATCTCTCTTCATGTCCTATTAGCAAGCATTTTCATGGAGGAAAATAGGAAAGAAAAGTGTCTAACAAATATATGAAGTGGTACAAGGGGTCAGAGGTGGGGGGTGGCAATGTGTGGTGGGTTTATGACTTGTCTTGATGCTTGCTACTCGCTCCATATAAGACAAAAAAAAGTGACCAAAAAGTGAATACCTCATATATTTAAGCTTCTCTTTGCCACATGGCATTCATCAATTGGATGGAAGAATTCTCTTTGTTTGAGCAAAGCAAAAAAGCAAGAGAAATTTGACCGACTTCAAGAGAGGCTTGCAATTTTCAATTTTAGGAGAGAAGAAACTGAGTATGTAAAATAGCTCAGAGACACCAAGAAAACATCAATCAACTTATAGAACTCACACATCATTGGAGATTATGAAAATCAAAAGGTAATATAATCTTTAGCTTTTGTAAAATATTGTAGGTTCCTTTTTCAAAAATATTCTATTTTTCCAATTGGAGATTACGTATGAGGATAGCTACTTAGGAAGAGCCCAAGGGATCAAGGAGTGATTCAAGGATGTGGTTCTTGGGTATTCTAGGATTGATCCTCATATTTCATTAGTATTCCATAGCACTTACTCAAAGAAGGCAACATAGCATATACTCTGCATAGAATCTCTTAAAAGGCTTCTTACCTACTTAGGGCTATAATATAATGATAATAAAGTAATGTTTCTCAAAAATATAACTACCATTAGGATTCTTAGATATAGTCCTATCTAGTTGGTTCTGAAAGAAAGACATACATTCTTAGTAACCCATACCTTGGCTACGATAAACTACTAAGTGCCCTTGCTCTTCCACAAAATAGGACCCATGAATTCGAAGGATATATTGCATAACAAAAAAAAAGTAACAATGAGTGTATGTCATTAGAATTTGTATTTCAAAAACATAAAGATTCAAATAGATCTTACCAAATAAAAGTGATATCTTTTTCTCCCCATTCAACAATTGCCTAAATAAGATTTGTAATTAAACATCTAGACTCTTTTAAAAATTATGTCTTTTGTTGCATAAGAACTTTTAGAAAGATGTCTAAGAGTGTCCAAGCCTCTACTTGTAGGAATATGACTTATGATGTGTTGGCCGCATTTGTCATTATCTCACACATTACTCTTCAATACTCCGATATCACATTTACCTGTTTTTCTCTATGCTTTTCAAAAAATCATCTGGCTTTTGATCTTACCATAGAAACATCTCTTGTTTTCCTTTAAAATGTTGGATTTTTTATTAAGTGAACCTAACCCCTATAGAAACCTATTTTTAAGAGTAACATCTCACATTTATCAATATACTCGTCTAACAAAGATATTGTGTAATTGAGTGGAGATGATCAAGATGAAACCTCTAAATCTTGAAAATTATTCTAATATCTATATGCAAAGTACAAATATGAACAGCCCTGTAAGAAATTTAAAGAATGGGATCTTATATGTCTTCTATATTTTTAAATTTACTAAAATCTACATAGTCTCTTGTTGGGACTCTTCTTAGTGATTGCAAACTCCTCCAATCTTTGGACCCCATACTTTCCATGCAGTAAATCTAATGATATTTTGCATTGGCCTCATTACATATTCTAAGCATTTATTTTGCAGTCTTTAAATCACAAATTGTATGCCATTCTACATTGGAACTACCAACCCCATCAACTACCAAGATTTCTCCAATATTTTGAGTTTGAATGATATTAGAAATGTTGAGATATCGAGCTCCACTCGTGATATGCCAAGGTGATCGTTGTGCATTTATGTCACCGACTTGTCAGTTGTAGATGCGGTTGGTACACCGCCCATGAATAATAGCTAGATGATAGCTATCCTTATCTACTCTAGTTCGTGGCTCAGTTAGTATGCCACCTTAGTTAGTTGTCTTTGGTTTGAGACCCATATATAGGGTTCTTCTATTTCTTTGTATGAGACTTCTTTTTGGCTTACACAACTAAGAAGAGGAAAACTGTTTTCAGCCTCCACCTTTGTGTGTATTCCCCCATTGTGCAAGCAAGAAAGCTACAAGTGAGACTCCTTCCTTCTCTCCCACAATCTTGACATGGTATCAGAGCCTTGTTCGTGGTAAGGAGCTCAAGAAAGCAAGCCAAGCTCGCGGTGTTCTGGTAAGAGGAGCAGTGTTGCTTTCATTTTCTGTTTTGGGAGCAGATCTCTGTAGGTAGCACAGCCGGAAATTGCAAGAGTGCATTGTCTCAGGTTGAGACGCCCTTCGCGGTGAAGCAAGAGGGCAGTATATACTGCGGGAAAGGCCTTTAGCCCTTGGCAACCCTGATTTTTTGATTTGAGGCCATTTCGGGGTCTGTTTTGGAGGCGAAAGTTTTCTGCACGCACTCAGGAAAAGGCCCAGTTTTATGCTGTGCAGCCACTGTTCTACAGGTCGGTGAAAAGTTACTGTAGAAATTGCATCGTATGCCTGTGCGCAGAGACATTGGGAGTTACAGAATCATTCTTGTTGCCTATTGATGCAAAATCGTCACTAGGAAGTGACTGTGTGGTCAAATACCACTTTCATCAGTTTTGCAGATTTGCCCTTGTGAGGCTGAAGCTGTGTTCTTTGCAGTGACAGAATTTTTTGCAGTGTTCTGAAATGGCGTCTAATTCTCTTTCACAGATTGTCACTGAAAAGCTTGACAAGAACAACTTCCAAGCATGGAAGTTCAGAATGACGAATTTCCTTATGGGAAAAGGATATTGGGAATTTGTTGCAGAAAATGAAGAAGAACCAGTTCTTCCTGATGTTTCCAATCAACAGCAAATGCAGGTATTTAAAACATGGCATGAGAGAGCCAGGAAAGTTATGTACTGGCTGTCTATCAGTATTTCAGACTCTATGATTGTGCATATTCAGGATGCAAGTACGCCGAAGGAGGCATGGGATACTTTGTCAAAAATGTATAGCACAAATACGCAAGCCAGGAAAATGCAGCTCAAGCAAGAGTTGCATAATGTGCAAAGAGAAAGTATGAGCATCAATGACTACCACATGAAGGTGAAGAAGATTGCAGATGCACTTGCTTCCATTGGGTCGCCAGTGGAAGATGATGATTTAGTTTCTGTGACCTTGAATGGTCTAGGAAAGGATTATGCGCAGTTTCGGACATCCATTTCAGTTCGTGAAAGATTTCCTGATTTTGAGGAGTTGATTGCTCTTCTAATTTATGAGGAGCAAAGAAATGGTGGTGCATCTTCTTCAGGAGGAACTTCAAAAGAAGTTGTCTTCTACTTAAATGCTGGAAGAGGTAGAGGCAGAGGCAGACGAGGCCGATCTGGAGGCCGTGGTAGAAATCAGAATATGCAGCAAACTCAAGAAAACCAGTCCTATGGAGGAGGATGTGGTAACTCTAGAGGCAGGGGGAGCCAAAGAGGTCGTGGTGGATGGCAGAGAGGCCAAAATGCAAACAGTAATGTTGAATGCTACTACTGTGGTAAAATGGGTCATATGGCTAATGACTGCTATAAAAAGCAGAATGACATCATGAATGGAAAACTGCAACAAGGGAATTATGCATCTTCTAGTAGACAAGGTGATGACAGAAATGAGCATTTGTTTATGGTGCAGCATATGAACAATTCTGTGACAAGTGCAGAAGAAAGCAACGTTGTATGGTATGTTGACTCAGGTGCATCAAACCACATGACAGGTCATGCAGAATGGATGGAGGATGCAAGGAAAATGGAAAAACCAGGATTTGTGGAGACTGGTGATGATACTGCACATCCTATTGTGCAGATTGGAAAAATTCCTTTGTCTATGCAGGATGGGAAAAAGAAATACCTGTCCGATGTATTTCATGTCCCGAATATCACCAAGAATCTGGTTTCTGTTGGTCAAATGGTTGAGCAGGGCTTGTAGGTCAGATTTAATCCTCATGGATGCTTTGTTGAGGATATGAAAAATAAAGGTCGCTTGATAGCAAAAGGAAAGAAGAAGGACAGAATGTTTACATTGGATGCAGACATGCCTGAATTGAGTGCAGCAATGTTTGCACATGGGACCGGTGTAGTTGCAGATATTGATATCTGGCATAAACGCATTGGTCATGTTAATGTACAGCGACTTAAATCAATGCAGCCCCAAAACATTGTTGCAGGATTGCCTAAATTCAAGGTTGCAGAAATGCATAAGGTATGTGAAGCCTGTCAGTTTGGAAAACAGGCAAGGAAACCATTTCCTAGACATGTTCAAGAGAGTAAGAAGCCATTGGAATTAATCCACTCTGATGTGTGGACTACTAAAGCTGCATCTCTTGGAGACTGTCATTATTTTGTCACTTTTATTGATGACTATAGCAGAAAAGTTTGGGTGTATTTTATGAAAAAGAAAAGTGAAGTTTTTGGGCATTTCAAAACTCTTAAAGCTATGGTTGAAAAAGAAACAGGCCTGCAAATAAAATGCCTAAGGTCAGATGGAGGGGGAGAGTACCTCTCAAATGAGTTTGCAAGGTTACTGCAGGAGCATGGCATAAAGCAGCAATATTGATGCAGTCATACCCCACAACAAAATGGAATTGCAGAAAGGAAAAATAGGCATATTGGAGAGGTATCTCGTGCCATGCTCAATGAAAAAGACTTGCCAGATTTTACTGGGCTAAAGCAGTTGCTACAGCAATCTACATAATGAACAGGACTCCCACTGCAGCAATACATGGGATGACTCCAGAGGAGAGGTATACTGGTAGGAAACCGAATATTTCTCATTTCAAGATTTTTGGTTGCATTGCCTATGTTCATGTGCCAGATGAGTTGAGATCCAAGTTGGATCCAAAAGCTGAGAAGTGCATCTTTATTGGTTACTCTCTGCAGCAGCAGAAAGGGTATAGATGCTATAACCCTTCTACTCGTAAGTTTACAGTGAGCAGAGATGTTGTTTTTGATGAGATGAGTAGCTGGTATAAACCAGTAAATGTGATTGATGATGTAGATGCACAAAATGGTAATGCTGCACAGAATTCACAGCAACAGTCACAAAATATTAGTGGACCTGGAGCATCCTCTAGCAGTGGTTCACATTCTTCGCCATGCACAGGCAGATTGAGATCAAGAGATTCTTCTCAAAGCAATGTAGATAGTGGTATGCAGGTATCACGAAAAGGAAAAGAGAAGGTAGATCAGCCCATGTTTGATATGAATGCAGGTCACTCTTATATGGATGGTGAATCCAGTAGCTCAGAACAGAGCATTGATGATGAGTTGGGTATTCCTTCTATTGTTACACCTGGAGTAAGGAAGACCAGGGATGTTTTGAGAGCACCTGGGAGTGAACCTACTTTGCGCAGGTCTACCAGAGCTAGGTATCCTATGGATAGGCTGAAATATGATGGATTTACAGCCATTCACTATGCCTATATGGTCAAAGTGATACAGGAACCAGAACCCACTTCTTTTGAGCAAGCCATGGGACAAGAAAAATGGGAGAAAGCCATGGATGAAGAAATGGATGCCTTGGAAGCAAATGCTACATGGGAATTGGTACCTTTGCCTAAAGATAAGAATGCAATTGGCTGTAAGTGGGTTTATAAGGTGAAGCACAATGCAGATGGTTCTGTGAACAGGTACAAGGCAAGATTAGTAGTCAAGGGGTATGCATAAACATATGGCATTGATTATGAAGAAACATTCAGTCCGGTTGCAAGGATAGCAACCGTAAGAGCAGTCATTGCTATGGCTGCATCAAAGGGATGGTCTTTACATCAGATAGATGTAAAGAATGCCTTCTTGCATGGTGATTTGCAAGAAGAGGTCTATATGGAGCAGCCACCAGGTTATGTGCATGTTGTTCATCCTGAGTTTGTTTGCAGGTTGAAGAAAGCATTGTATGGCTTGAAGCAAGCACCTAGAGCATGGTCTGACAAGATAGGACAGTATCTTGTCACTATTGGCTTTCAGATTTCCAAGGCAGATTTCTCACTTTATGTAAGAAAAACAGAGAAAGGTATTATGCTACTTGTCATTTATGTTGATGATTTGATTATGATAGGTAATAGTGATAAAGATATCCTTCATGTGAAAATGCTATTGAAGCAGAAGTTTGAGATGAAGGATTTGGAAGAGCTGCGTTATTTCTTGGGCATTGAGGTGATTAGATCACCAAGTGGGATACAGCTCTTGCAGAGGCAGTATGGATTGGACATGCTATCCAAATATGGGATGACAGGCTGTAAGCCTATTTCAGTTCCTTTGGAGCAGAATGTGAAGCTGAGCGCAGATGCAGGTGAGCTTCTGGAAGACCCTACTATGTACAGATGCATAGTAGGAAGCTTGATTTATATGACTATTACCAGGCCAGATTTGAGCTATGCTGTTGGACTGGTAAGTCAGTTTATGCAGGCTCCAAGGAAACCGCATTTGGATGCGGCTAGACGCATACTCAGGTATGTGAAGTCCACATTGCAGTATGGACTATTTTATGAGACTGGGGTTCAGATACAGCTGCATGGATACACTGATGATGATTGGGCTGGCAGTATTTCTGATAGACGATCTACCAGTGGATATGTGTTCTCTTTTGGGAGTGCTGCAGTCACTTGGAGCAGCAAGAAACAGCCAACAGTTGCCTTGTCGAGCACAGAGGCCGAGTACAGGGGTGCAGCAATGGCTGCATGTGAGGTAGCTTGGTTGCATAAGCTACTTTATGATATGCATCAGCCTATAGATGGGCCAGTTGTCATTTATTGTGACAACATGAGCAGTATACACTTGGCAAATAACCCAGTCTATCATGCTAGCACAAAGCACATTGAGGTGCATTATCGCTATGTGCGGGAGAGGATTTTACTAGGTAGCTGACATATTTACGAAGGCATTGGGCGCAGAGAAGCTGCGCAAGTTCAGAGACCTGCTTGGTGTGCAGGAATTGGGATTGAGCTCGAGGGGGAGTGTTGAGATATCGAGCTCCAGTCGTGATATGCCAAGGTGATCGTTGTGCATTTATGTCACCGACTTGTCAGTTGTAGATGCGGTTGGTACACCGCCCATGAATAATAGCTAGATGACAGCTATCCTTATCTACTCTAGTTCGTGGCTCAGTTAGTATGCCACCTTAGTTAGTTGTCTTTGGTTTGAGACCCATATATAGGGTTCTTTTATTTCTTTGTATGAGACTTCTTTTTGGCTTACACAACTAAGAAGAGGAAAACTGTTTTCAGCCTCCACCTTTGTGTGTATTCCCCCATTGTGCAAGTAAGAAAGCTACAAGTGAGACTCCTTCCTTCTCTCCCACAATCTTGACAAGAAATACCTGTATGAAAATAATCATTTCAATGTTTGACGACTTTCATTTGGTACCTGAGGAGTTGTGCAAATCCACTATATCTCCATCTTGGATTGAATCTTATACTCTAGTTCTCTGGTCCCCTACCATTATTGTTCTCCAATTTCCTATTCATGATGCAAATGCTAGCTCTTTTCAAATTTTTTCCTTTTTGAATATACACTTTATCCAACTTCAACACAAAATATAAAATACTACGACATTCTTTCTATAGTAAGCTCATACATATGAACCATTGCAATCTACACTCTCTTGAGATCCACCCAAATATAATTAAATATGTTGTATTCAAAGACATCTTTCTTTTTTTCTTTTCATAGGATCTTGACCCTTCTATATGATTATACTCCCCAAAAACACTTGGAATTCTATGATTCATAACAAAACTAGCAATTAAAAGTGTAAGGGATCTAGGCAAACCAAATGTACTTATTCTATTACATCAAAGGTTTTTTAAACTCTGTGTGTGTGTGTGTGTGTGTGTGTGTGTGTGTGTGTGTGTGTGTGTGTGTGTGTGTGTGTGTGTGTGTGTGTGTGTGTGTGTGTGTGTGTGCGCGCGCGTGTGTGCGTGTGTGTGTGTGTGCATGCGCGCGTGCATGTGCACATGCGCGTGTGTGCATGCATGTGTGCATGCATGCATGCATTCGCGCGCGCACACACAATAACCTTTAACTAATATCCATAGTATCACATGTCTCTACAACTTCATATCATTTTACTATACCAGCAAGTCTTTTACTAACTCTTTGAGAGTTGGGCCTCTTATATCTATATTTTTATGTGATTGAAGAATCCTCCCAAGGTCCTTTTAGCTCATGGTTTCTTTAAAAAGCTTGTTTCTTTCCTCATTTTGCTAGATATTAATATCTAAAATTTGAGAGACATATTTTCTTGCAAGATTTAGTCTCTTTTTTTGTCCCACCACACAACTCGATTATATGTTTTATAGATCCCTTCCTCTCTCTGAATCTTGCATTTTCTAAAATCCCAACCTTGTTCATTGGCTCATAAACAATTTTTCATGACATTACTAATGGTTCTTTCATTTCATTCATTTGTGTTGTGTATGCATAAGATGCAAAATATGACCTCATATACTACTCAAGCATCCTATAAAAACCATCTTCAACATATCTCATCAAGTCATGAACATTTAGAAAAGAAGGAGGGTTACCAATGGAAGGGTCCCTCTACCTATCCACAAATCCATGTGTTTCTTTCCTTGTAATTGTAACTTGTTCTCCGCATCCTTATCCAACAATACTCAATGATGTATAACTTGTGCAAGATGAATAAATCAGATATATCTAAATCATAAGCTTGTACTTGCATGCCTTGTATTAATTAAAGAGATATTGATAGACATTTTAGTTTATAGAATCAATTGGGCAACAATAACATGAAGATTGTCTCCAATTGAAAGGAATTTACATCTAGGTAGATCACCCCGAATTCATTTATCTAGTGAAACAACAAAATATTATAGGCTAGATGGCCAAATGGATTCTTTTGATATAGGAGGGTTGAGCTCCAAGGACATCATCATCCTTGAGTACACATACAATGGCCAATTTTCTCTCCATATTGGATACTAGGAAAGCTCCAAAGGACATTGATGATGACTTTCCAAATGCTTATGTGTTCAAGGCTTCTACATATCAAAAGGGGAATGCTACTATCCTAAATCTATTGTGGTCATAGTATGAGAGGATGATGGTATTCTTGTCTATCAGCCAACCTTCTCTCAATTGATCGATTGAGGCAGTTAGCACTTCATAGTTGTCAATTTAAAGTTATATTAGGCCATTCATATCACCAAAACATGGCTAGAGTGGTACAATGGATAGTATTGCTTATGGAGAAGGGAGCTATTATCTAGCAAGAAGCTCATTAGGGCCTATCCAAAGGCCACTCTTCTATAGAGATCACTATTAGAAGAATTTAAGAAGTTGGATTATGGTGGTCGATGATACATGTAGACATCTTTAAAATGGTACAACAATGTGATGCTAGTCAAAGATTGGGCCAACCAAATGCTTGCCATTGGATGCCACTTCATCCAATTCTACCTCTGAAGTCATTCTATAAGTGGGTCTAGATTTCATCAAGCCCATTGGGCCAATTTCTACTAGAACAAAAAGTAAATATATATTTATATAGTTGGGAGTTACTCTACCAAATGGATGGAAGCATAGATTATGAGGAAAAATTTAAAAAAATACAATTGCAACATGCTTATTCAAAGATATCATCACCAAATTTGAATGTTTTGTTGAAGTGGTCAATAATAAGGGTAGCCACTCCATTAACAAAGTGATCTACCATTTGATTGCCTTCTTCATGATCATCCATAAAAGGTCTTCTCCACACTATCCACAAACCGATGGTTTGAAAGAATCAACCAATAAGACTTCGTGCAAGATCCTAACAAAGTTAATGGAAACACCTAAAAAGAACTAGAATGTAAAACTACCATCCATGTTATACATACAAAACTTGGTATAAAGGGGCTATTGGGCTATCTCTTTTCAAGTCAACTTTGGGGTAGAAGTAGTCACCCCTCTAGAATTCTTGGTTTCCAGAATGTGCTTGGTGGTTTAGAATAAGATCCTTTTAAAATATTCAATTATGAAGAGCATATCTAAAGTTTCTATCTACTATCCAAAGTCCCAATTTTGGTAGAAGAAGCAAATTGAACAACTTTCAAAGAATCACATTTTTAAATGTGGCTAAGTTATTAGTACAAGGAACTAGCTAGAGGGATGATGGTTTTAAATGGTTCTTCTCTAGATGTCGAGGCATGTGCTCAAGGAAAGACAGCCTTAAATAATTCTCCCTTGAACAAAAAGTTGATGAAGGTGTCTGTCCTTTTTGGATGTATCACTGGATCTCATTTACTTGGGTGATTCCATTAGTCAGCAATTCCATAATACACACATTAATCAACACTAGCATTTATGTGTTTAAGAAGCTCTCCCATGTACTCTTTTTCATTGTTGGGGTGCCTGTGGATATCCCTTGACTATTTATTTTTGTGATACCCAATGTTTAATCACTTATACTTTATGTTGATGAAAAATGATTTATTTATTAATTCTCATAATAAATATATTTGTTATTAGGCTTAGTTGGATGTGTAGAGGGTGACGGATATGTTCATGATGCTAGGTTTAGCATTCATTCTATTTTGGACCATAATATTTTTATTCATATTTTCTAATTCCATCAAGATTATTTATTGGAGACATGTTGATGGATTTATCTATTTTTATGGAATCATCAATTATTATTAATAAGGTGCCTTAGCATTAGACTATTATTTTTATTATTGTCTCATCTTGAAACTTACTTACTTATTTGTTATGAAGGTTATTAAACCATAGCTCAATTAAACAAGCAAAATTAGAAGAGGCTTGTCAAGTTACTTTTGTATGTAAGGGTTGTTTTGGGAAATCTCTATTCTAGTACAACTAAATACGTGCATTAAAGAGAGGCATCTCCATCCATGGGGGGGAGGTTGTATCTAATATTGCATCATGCACTCTCGCATCCCTTATCCTCTTAATTTCTTTGTGGATTCATCTCAATTGTTTGATTGACAGTAATGAGAGTGATAACATGAGCAATGCTTGCCTTCAAAACTCGAATGCGGAAGCTTTCCAACAAACCAAAATTCAAGCAAAATAAACCATTTTTGGTATTCCAAAATACCAATTACGATGCTTTCTATTTGATAGACATGTAAGGATTACACTTATTGCACACAACTAATGGGTTTCATCTCCAACTATACCAAACATCCAACTTATAGTATCCCTTTCCAATTTACAAGAATGTTTTGAAGAATAGACTAGAGGTTCCAAAGCAGAGTTTCAATTTCGAAGCTAGGTCTTTAGCTATTTCAATGGATTTCCATGGGTTTGCCTTTGTATCGTCCCAAGGTATAAAATGCTTCTTCCATGCTGGTGGCCTCTTGATGGAAAAATCAATGGCCCATTTAACATTCAAGGTGGTAGCTTTTCTTTTTTACACATGCAACTAATCATCATATTTTACTTATCTTTTTTTCTATTTATTACTTTTTAAAAATATTTTTTCTCTTTTTTTGCTTCGGTAAAACATGATGGCTATTTTTAAACATTGACACTGCTTTTCACAATCAAATGCTAAAAACGAACGACAAACGCATCTTTAATCTCTAGTATCAAACGCTATAGACAAGGATGAGACGAGAGGAGGAAATGATTCTACAAGACAATATCAAATGATGTGAATCAAGACAAGGACATTTGCATCTCTAAGTGAGCTGTAGTGTAAATGCAATAGTGTCAGTGAGTGTAGCAGTGTCACTGTTGTATTGTAAATGTTAGTGTTGCAAGTACAAAACACACAACAACCCTTCCCTCTGTTATCTAGGGAAACATAAGTATGCATCAACAACCCCTCCGGTTGAGGTCCTAGTGGTCAAAGCCTAGGTACTGCCTCATCATGCCCAATGGCCTCGAGTAGGACTACGTGTCCCTTGTCTTTAGCAACTCATGTGCCATAGTCGGGCCATGGACGCAGCCCATGGACGATGATAAAGCTGGTTGCCCCTATTGGCACGTGCATCATCGACCCATACTTCTTGGAAAGCTCATAGAACATCATGTGCTTGTGCTTGAATCCCATTGTAGGCAGCCCACAATTGGCCACTTAAAGGGCCCTGGTGGAGCTGGCCTTTGGCTCTTTTAATCCTTGAGTTGATAATATAACTTGCAAGTATTAGCAAAATCACCGCTATCAAGAAGAGGACTAAGAGATGAGAGAAAGGAGAGTAAAAGAGGAGAGAGAATGAGTGACAAGGAGAGAGAAATACTAGAAAGATAAGAGAGAAGAGAGAGAAGCCATGGGAGCTATAAACAAGAAGGTAAGATGGGAGACAGTAATTATATTATCTTCAAAAGCAATGAAATTTACATGTTTCACACCTTTTATACCTATGCTAGTGTGACAAGATATTATAAATAATCTCTCACTAAAATATAAGTATTTCTAGCTTCTTACAATCCATCCCTTTTCCAAGGGTTTTTCCCACAAAAACAAATTTACAATGGCTAAAAAGGGTGGAGAAAATAGAGTACTACTCTGATTTCAACTATACAAATGATAGAAAATGAATGAAAAAAATGAGATATATTGATTGAAACACAGACATAAAGGGAAACCTCTATCATGTACACAATCTTGATATCTTCAAAAAGAAATTTGAGCCTTTAGATCTTCAAGAAAATGTCATTGTGGTGAATAGATAGCTTGTTAAAAGAACAAACCCTGTTGAACAAAAACTGCTATAGCTTCTTATAGAAGTATCAAAATGGAGTGTGCCACATGTCAAAATGTAGCTATTGAAGAATACTTTGATTTTATGTCTTTGAAAATTAGATAGCATTATTTTTTAAAAAACATACTACTATATAAGTCTTGTTTGCACTAGAATTGGCTCATTTGTAACTATGCTTCAGCCACACTAATGTATCCTATAAGTAGGAACACTCATCTAATATAGAATATGGCCTTCTAGAATGTACTAAATAAGACCTTCTTCATCAATAGGAGGTAGCTCATCAACTATGTCCACCTAAGTACCATAAAAGGGTTTGAGCTTGCTCACATGAAACACATTATGAATCTTAGTGGAAGAGGAAAATTCTAGTCTATATGCCAAGTCTATGCTTTAAGGTCCTATAGGGTCCATAAAATCTATAAGCAAGTTTATTACTAGAACCATCCTTCAATGTAGAGCAATGAGACTTGGGTACTTTCAGCAAAAGTAACTCTCCTTCATAGAAATCTAAAGGTCTTCTTTTCTCATTAACATTACATCTTCATTTGGTCTTGGGCCTTCCTACAATTTAACTTGCATTATTGAAGAAGGGTCTACATTCTTTCCTATTCTTCTTTCCCACCGTGAGGGTTAATCTTCTCACTGAAAATGATTCTGGGTAAGGGCACCTTGTAATTATACATAGCCTCAAAGGGTGAAACCATAATACTAGCATGGGTGGATATATTAACCACCTATGTTAGACAATAAAATGTATCTATGTGGGAAAAAAATGGGCTACCTTGGTGAGTCTATCCACCACCATTTAAATGTTATTCCATCTCTTTTTGGTTGTTGATAAGCCAATAATGAAATCCATGGTAGTATGTGTCAATTTGCCTTTT
The DNA here is from genome assembly GCF_053477565.2 of Lygodium microphyllum. Lineage (NCBI taxonomy): Eukaryota > Viridiplantae > Streptophyta > Polypodiopsida > Schizaeales > Lygodiaceae > Lygodium > Lygodium microphyllum. Next base: position 34,991,236 of record NC_141154.1, on the reverse strand, counting down.
CAAGATAGCTAATGGTTGCAATAAACACCATCTATCTTGAGCCCTTCTAAGAAGTGCACCCTACATTATTGATCCCCAAGTAGTAAGCTATAGATGTTGATGTTGTGTCACAGGCCTAGCGAGTAGGCGTGTAGGTCTAACAGGGGGCTCGAAAATGAGTAATAACTTATTATGGAGCCAAGAATGTTGAGTTGGTGAATGTGGCATATGGATGCATTGGACTAGCCCCACAGGGCGGGTCTAGCCATCGAATGCGAGCATGGGTACTAGATGCGGCCACGGTTGCTGTGGGGATGGGTGTTATGGGTGTGGATGTTATTACATGAGTTATTAGTTTATTTAATAGCTATTAATTATTAGTTTAGTTATTTCTATTATTAGTTAGTAATTATAAGTTTAATAATTTAGTAATGCATTAGTTTAGTAGTAATTAATTAGCAATAATAATATATGATTAATTATCAATTAATTAGTTATTTTTAGTCTGGTAATTTAGTAAAACATTAGTTTCATAGTAAATTAGTTATTATTAGTCTAGTAATTTAGTAAAGTATTAGTTTAGTAGTAAGCAATTAGTAACAATATATGCATATTATGAAGTTGCTAAGTTAGTAGTAGTTATGTGTATATTCATTACAAGATACAGGTCTCATATCGACATTCAAAGCGATGAAAATATTCACAAAAAAAATTGCCCCCGTCGTCGCTAAACATGTCGGTATTAGCGACACCATAGAATCATCACTACTTGCATCACATTTGCGACGCAAATAGCGATGTGTTGCAATGCAAACTGCGACACTAATAGCGACACATGCAATAAATTTGCAACGCTAATAGTGACGGTTATAGAGAAAAAAGAAATTTGAGCACTTAATGAAAGCACTCATGGAATCATGGAAAGATACAAATGATGATAATAACATAATGTATAGAAAATGCCTACATAAATCACATGACCAAAAAAGAAGAGGATGTAGCTTGAACTATAGATCCTTGCCATCCAAAAAGCTCGTCCTATCGCAAAGGAGCATCAAATGGACTTTGCAAAAAAAGAAATAACTACACATCAGTCCACCATACAATAATGCATTTTAATTAAATTTAGTAACTACGGACAAGAAAGATGAGTGACTTATTGAGCTGTCACGTGCATACAATCTATCGATCAATGCAGTGAGACTGTGTCTCTTTGCATATCGAGTCTCTAGGCCAGTGGGATCGTGGTTTGTAATGGAGTGCTGCAAAGAAAACAAAATACAACTATTAGAAAAACGATTGTAAGTGCAAGCGATATTGCAAAAAAATAAGCGAGAAGAACAAAAGAAAAACTTACAAAGTTCTCCAGATAAGTCCTGTTGTTGCCACTCCCAAGATGATGGACCACTTTTACCTCCAGTCGTGCCCTCGTTGCCTCCGCTTGCTATCTCCAACGTCCTGGAGAATTTGTAGCCTCCTCCCTGAGTCAGCGCCAATCATCTACATCTAGCCACTCGGGCTTTGAGGCCCCACTCTTAAGTGCCTTGCGTGCGTCTGATCGTCTGTGTGACATATATGCACACATGCACTCCATAATCCAGCCTGTGGAGAACCTATCTGCTGCAGTGGGTATTGGAAACTCCTCATATAAGGATGTTACTATGTAGTCCTTGCTCCCCTCTGGTATGTTCTTTTAATGATCCAAGACGTTGTGCCGAAAAACTTATTGGCACAACTCTCTCATAGGAGCCATCACCCTCCTCCCCTCATCATTCATGATGGCGACTCCTGTCCTATCATCTACAAGGTATCCATACCTCTCTAGGGTATCTCTAAGATGTGTCCTCTCCCACCTGCGATCGTGCTCTTAGGCATATCCAGGAGACCCTGTATATCTGGTGTACCCACAGGGGTGGTATCTCTCGGAGTAGCACCCATAGAGGTGCCACTTACGAACGGCTGAGCAAAAGTTGGAGTGATTGGAGTAGATATCCCCAAAGGTGTGACAAATCTCATAGGTGATGCAAATCCAGCAGAACAACGAGACAAAGACATTGTGTCGGTACCTCCACAACAACCACCTGAACCACCCTCTCTTGAACCTGCACGAGAGTAAGAAGTAGCACCTATATCTCTAGCCAACCGCGAGCTCACCGCATCCATGTCTCCACAGCATCCCCCAAAACCACTCCCTCCGTCCGGCCCAAATCTGGAGCATTGACCTCGTCTACTGGAAACCGAAGCATCAAAGCATGCCAAAGTAGATCGAACGGAATGACCTAATGGTGTCCGAGACAGCTCTTGGTTTGCCATATCTCTGAATCGAGCCATATGATCTGGAGACATACGTGTGAAGATCTCACATAGCTCCTCGTCGCTCATCCCTTGACTGATTGTACTATCCAAATATCCACAAAGGTCACATGCACAGACAAAAATTAATGTTAGCATAATCAATACAAAAATTCAAGCAAAGCACGGTAATATAACTCTTTTAAAAATGACATTATTTAAAATGCATATTCTAAAGTACCCTTATAAGTGATTCATCAACAAATTGAGTAGGTAGATGCCCCAAGTATGATGTAGCCTATGGTCCCATATCAATCTCTTGACACAACTCTGCATACACTGAAAGGTCGATAGAAAGGTCACCACAAAAGGATGAGTCCACCTCGTTCTCAAAGAATTCTTGGCCTCTTGTCTTTCCATCATTGTTACTCGATTCTGCCTCCTCTACATGCTCCAAGCTTTAGGCGGCCTCCACCCCTTGCAATATCGAGCCCTCTATCTGCATACTGTCCTCATCTATGATGGAAACATTACTTTTATCATATACTCTCGCACTAACGCCTCGGACACCAACTAACCTTCAACCATGCTACCTTTTGGCCGAGCTCATTGTTGCACAAAGCCTTTCAGGGTTTTCATGAAGCACTCCAAGAAGAATATCCATCGCGTATGGACAGGTCTCACAATCTCTACTTCATCTACAAGATGCACTAGGAGGTGGGTTTGTATCGTGAGCATGCTAGTGGGCAAGTACTTCTCAAAGAGACAGACCATCTCCACTGCTCCCTACCTTGCGGATTCAATAGAGGATGTCTTGATCTCCTTCTATGAGATCCATTACACTAAATTTGACAACCTATGAATCGCCCCATGTATTTTTGGAATGAGGCATCCTGCGATCGTGATCAGTAGTACAAACTGCCACAAATGAAGAAGCATTACGAACAACGACTACACTCCAAGTAGCAAAATACACAAGTCACTTACAATCCATTTGTAGTACAAACCTAACATATCTTATGCCAATCATGGGATTTTAGCCATGATAATTTGTCATCTTTAGAAAACACGGATCTGAGAGAACACATCATACCCGTCGGAGTGCGGATAGACTTGATAATTTGCTTCACAAAGCGCTCTTCTTTAACCGTCAATATCAGAGGAGACATGCAGTCTTTCAGACTTTCCTACAAACTTGGAGCCTGAGATGGAGGCAATGATCGATGCATTGATGCCCATGGATATCGAGACATCTAATCCACTTGGAGAGGAAGTATCCATACCATTATATGATGGGTGTCGAGTATCTCGCCTGAAGATGCTACTTGCATTTCTAAGTGTGCAAGCAAAATACGAGTGGAGTGATGTGAATGTGACCAAGTTGTTAAAGTACCTTCTACATACACTTCATTGATTTCTTTTCAGCACCATTATAAAAAACAATTGTGCTTTTTCAAGGTGTTTTATGATTTCTTTTCAGGTTGCTAAAGTATCATATATTATCACTTGGAAATATCATGCCTAAGTCTCATGATGATGCACGACATGTTTTACAAAAGCTTGGCATGGACTACAATAGCATCCATGCATGTGTCAACGATTGCATGCTGATTTGAGGAGATTATGGAGACATGTCCAAAGTGTGGTGCTCACGGGTATCGATAGGACTTGCAAGGGCAAACCATCCCTCAGAAAGTTCTTAGACACTTTTCACTTATCCCCCGTATATTTCATATGTTTTTATGTTGAGCATGGCGAGCTTGACAACGTGGCATGCGCAGAATAGATCCACAGATGGAGTCCAACGAATTTCAGCGGATTCACACGTATGGAGCCAAATTAACTCTACCTTTCCAAGCTGTGCACGAGAGCCAAGGAATCTTTGACTCAATCTTGCTATGGATGGTGTGAACCCATTCGGTCTCCACTCAACATCTTACAGTGTGTGGCATGTAGTCCTTGTTAAGTACAACATTCCACCATGACTTTCTTTTCTACGAAGAAAGAACACCTGATCCTTAGCTTACTCGTTCCTAGCCGCTACAAAGTCAAGAATATGAATGTTTATCTCCGTCCATTAGTTTATGAGCTTAAGATTTTGTGGGAGAAGGGGGCCATCGTGGAAGATATGAGCAAGCGTGATGGTTGACGGTCCGCCAATATACGAGCCATTCTCATGTGGACCATGCATAACTTTTCAGGATTCTTCGAGTGCTCAGGTAAGTAGGCTTTCATTCTCGTTGGTCATATCTATCATAGCTCATTCAAGTTTGTGTTTACTAAATAGAGGTGTTGGGATAGGTCTGGTTACCTCGCATTATCATGCATGTCCATTTGTGGCCCACAGTTAGACTTTCGAAGGTCATGAACCATGAAGAAGATGGTATATTAAGGACATGCTGCTTTCTTGTTGGAGGATTATGAACTGAGGGAAGGTTTTCTTGGACGACCTCTAGCATGAATGAACACCCAAAGCTGGTATGAGCTGAAAATGGTCCATATGAAGTCGCATCCAAACGGAATGTGACGATTCTCAGTTTTCTACGAGTTGCCGTATTGGACCCACTTACAGATCAACCACTTGCTAGATCCCATGCATATTTTCAAGAATGTGGGCAGCTTACTATGGGACCACATCACAGGAAAGAGAGACAATGCACAGGCACGAATGAGTATTCTCGATATCAATGGCTCTATTAGGACTAGGGTATCTACTTGTTGTGGGGCCTTAAGAGCTCATGTCCACTTTGCAAGTGCATGCATGTATGCTAAGATTTCAAGTCCTAAGTTCTCACTAGTTGATTTAGATATCAAAATCTTTGAGATTTTTGTAGTTGTTCTTGTTGTCTATGACCCTATTAGATTTCTGAATGTTTCAACTTATGATTTTCAATTACAAGCAAAGGTATGTTGTTCTTAATTTGGTTTATGTTCAAGTGCATTCAAGTACAATGTGCACAAGCAAGCTTTTTCATTTTTCCAGTAAACACACCTAATCACAATATAGTATTCTACAATAGTATTTAGAGAATCAACCCATAATTTAATAAGACTTTAAGTTATTTCAATGGTTTGATTGGTGGATACTCAATTGGATTCTCTCAATTTTTGTGTTTGGCCTTTTTGGCTTATGTTCAACTCTCAATTTTTTACCCTTTAGTTTCACTATGTGCCCTCTCATTTAATTTATATTTGTGGTTCATGTTCCCTGGTTGTGTGTGCAGGGGTGTGCATGTGCATGATGATATGTCACCTTTATACCCTAGTGTTGTGGGTCATGTGTTTAGCAAGTATACTAGGAAATTGTGCACTAGTGCTTGTGTACACTAGGTATCATTTACGATGCGCATGTTGAAAGGACTCAATATAGATATGCAATGAAAGGGAGATGGCAAAAGATATGGAGGCTAATCTTCTTCTTCTTCTTCTTCTTCTTCTTCTTCTTCTTCTTCTTCTTCTTCTTTCGTTGTCAATAGGATACACACAAACAATCTTACTAATGTGATAGATATCTTTTGACTCTAAAGTCTCTTTACACACGACCTCTCATTCATTTAGTGCATACATAGGATATAGACTTAGCCTATGCTCTATTTCTCAACACTCCCCCCTTAAGCTCAAAATGAGCTTGTAGATACAATATCCCAAGTGCACTTCTAAAGTACTCAATTTATCTTTATCTAATTCTTTGATAAAGATATCCACAACTTGGTCATTGGTTTTGGCACGTACCAAGTCTATCTCTCCATGCATGGCTTTCTCTCTAATGAAATGATAGTGCACTTCAATATGCTTCATCCTTGCATGATAGACTGGGTTCTTTGCAAACATGATGCTACTAATGTTATCATAATACATGATAATTTCACCATCTATCTCAATCCTCATATCATATAGAAGTAGTCTTAACCATGTTTGCTCACATGCTGCCAATGCTATACTTCTATACTCTACTTCTATGCTTGATAAAACAACTATGGGTTACTTCTTGATAATCCAACTCACCGTTGCTAAACAAAATGAAAAAGCATAACCATTGGTGGATCTCCTATCCTTGATACTTCCTACCCAATCTCTACATCTGTGTATTCCAACAATGTAGGCTTGATCCCTTTCTCATAGAACAAGACATTCAATACTCTCCTTACTATATCCAAACATGACTTGCATGGCTTTTGCATGAATTGACTTATTACTCCCACTGAATAGCCCAAGTCTAGTCTTGTTCTGGTCTTCCTCCTCTAATGTACGTTCAAGAAAGCATTCTTGACATCCATTTGATATCAATTCTAAGCCATAAATCAAAGCTAAGGCAATCACCTATCTCACTATAGTTATCTTTTCAATTGGACTAAATGTCCCCTCATAGTCCAATCTATATGTGTGTGCATAACCCTTTGTAACCAACCTTACTTTGTATTTTTCCAATGAGCTATCAGACTTGCACTTGACTTTATAAATCCACTTACATCCAATTGCTTTCTCACCATCAGGCAACTCAACTAGATCCCATATCTTGTTATTGGTCAATGCATCCATTTCCTCATCCATGGCTTCCTTCCCATCTTTTTTTCCAACTCCTTCCTAAAAGCAAGTAGACTTTACATGCTACACATAAGATACCATGTATGCATAATGTATATTTATAAATCCATTATATGTCAACTTGTCAATCGGATGCCTTACTCTATCCAATCTTCTCAATTGAGGTGCAGTAGATGGTGCCTCAACTGTTCTTACATGTGGTAGAATGTACTTTCCTACACTTTTTAATCCTGGAGTCCTAACATGTGGTATCCTCCCAAACTCATCATCCATAGACTCATCCTCTAAACTTTCACCCATAGGCTTCTTTCCTTGTGTAATTTCTACCTTCTTTTGTGTACTTCTCAACCTACCACTCCATGGGCTATAAGTCTCCTTCCTTTCTTCATGGCCTTGAGGTCTAGACATCTCAATTGCAACTTTAAGTTTATACCAATACTCATTTTCATTGAACCTTACATCTTTGCTTATGTAGACCTCCTCTCTAATTACAGGATCATAGCATTTATAACCCTCTTCTCATTTCGGTAGCCAAGAAAAATGCATTTGATAGCCTTTAGTTCCACCTTTCTTATCAAATCATCAGGGACATGAATATAGCATACACAAAAAAACACCCTAAAATATGTACTTGTAGATGCTCTTCCATACATCTTCTCATACCGAGCATGTGATGAGTCAATGTTTTAGGTGTCCTATTCATAATATGAATTGCAATATATACTAGCTTAGCCCAATAAATCAAAGACAAATGCATATGGCTCATCATAGCCCTTGCAACTTCTGCAAAGATCATTTGATCTATATTTGCATGTTGTCACAAATTGCATGGTGAGCGGACTTGCTTGAGCTAATGAACAAAACACACACCATACACACAAGAGGAAGCTCACTCACGAACACAAGAAGAGAGATAGAGGCCAAAACATTTTCTTGCTAGTTTCTTATTCTTCTTTTACACACAATACAATGTACACAAAGTATAGATAAGATACCATGTAAAGGAAAGCAGCCTACTAAGTCAAACAGTGCATAACTAACTATACTAATCGCCTGGCACTATAACTATACTAGCTATAGATAAGGCAACAAACCAAATATAATAAGTGATAAGTCAATAGCCATGTGAGGATCATAATGACCATCGACATGCTAAGTGTAGATGTGTAGACCTATCTAACCAGGTGGTCAATGTCTACACATGTTGAGCTTACAATCTCAACACTCCTCCTTAAGCTCAACTATATCTCTGCAACTCCAAGTAAGCTTCAAACTTTTTAAAGCTTCTCTACATCCCATGCCTTTGTGAAAGTGTGAGCTATCTATTCCTATGTATTGACATGTACCAAGTCAATCTCTCCTCAAAACACCTTCTCTCTCACAAAATGGTAATGCACCTCAATGTGTTTTGTCCTAGCTTGGAACACTGGGTTTTTAGCTAACTGTATGCTACTCATGTTGTCATAATGAATAACAACTCAACCTTCTCATTGCACATTCAAAGCATCCAATAAATTTTGTAGCCATACTGTTTCACATGCTACCATAGCATCACCTCTATACTCAATCTCTATACTCGATAAAGCAACTGTAGGTTGCTTTTTACTACTCCACATAATTGCTACACTACCAAGGGAAAACATGAATATGCTAGTAGATCTTCTATTAGGCATGTTACCAACCCAATCTACATCTATATATCCACATGTATATCCTTACCTATCTCATGAAAAAGTCCATAATGCAAAGTGGACTTTACATACCTCAATATGCATCTAACAGCATCCAAATGAGGCTTTTTAGGCATTTGCATAAACTGACTGACAAGGCCAATAACATAATTCAAGTCTAGCCATGTGATAGTCACATAAATCAAACTTTCTACTATTCTCCTAAACATAGTAGGGCCTTCTATCTCATCTTGAACATCAAGGCTCAACTTCACATTTTGCTCCAATGGCACTAAAAGAGACTTACATGCTATCATACCATACTTGGACAACATATCCAAGCCATACTGCCTTTGGGATAGCCATATACAATCATTACATATGATCACCTCAATACTTAGAAAGTATCTTAGCTCACCCAAATCCTTCATCTCAAACTTCTTCTTCAAAATGTCCTTAACTTCAGCAATCCCATTGCCATTGTCACTACCATTTATAATAATCAAGTCATCTACATAGATGACTATGATGACCAAACTTGTATTCCCCTTTCTCACATAAAGTGAGTGATCAACATCAGAATCATAAAAGCCAATGTTTACAAGATACTCTCTGACCTTGTTAGACCATGCTCTAGGTGCTTACTTTAGCCCAAGAGTGCCTTCTTTAACCTGTACATATATATGGAATGCTCTAAATCCTCATAACTTGCTAGCTGCTCCATATACACCTCTTCTTGCAATTCACTATACAATAAGGCATTCTTTACAACCATTTGCTCCAAACTCCAACCTTTGGCTATTGCTTAAGCAATCACACATCTATCAGTTTCCATCCTAGATACTGGATTGAATGTCCCTTCATAAACTATACCATATATTTGAGCATAGCCCTTTGCAACTAGCCGAGCCTCGCACCTACTAATAGAATTATTTGTCCTATGCTCAATTTTGTAGACCCACTTACACCCAATAGCTTTCTTGTCCTTAGGCAATGGTACTAGATCCCGAATCTTATTGGCCTCTAATGTAGCCATCTCCTCATCCATTGTTGCATCCCAATGACCATGGCCAAGAGTATCCTCAAAATAAATGGGCTCAACATCCTCAATCACCTTTACCATATAAGCATAATGGTGAGTTGTGTAACCTTCAAAAACAAATCTTTTAATAGGATACCTAACCTTGCTAGACCTGCGTACCACTGGATCACTTAGTGAAGCCTTAATCAACCTAGATTGTAGTGCTTTTGAATGGCCAAAAATCACACAAGCCTTCTACATGCAATGAAAAAATCCATAGCAACAAAACACACTCTCATCTTGATTGATTGAGTGGAGAGCTTCAAGCTTTATTATTACTCACTAGAAATCATAAATAATATTCTTTTCCTCTTCTATGTCAATGTTACACAAACCCCTTACTTCTTTAAAGAAGCAGGCCATGTGCTTCTTCCACAGGCGGCCCCTATGCTTTTGCTCTCAAGTAGGCCCCATGGTTAACCAAAGGCTTAAGTTGTCCCCTAGCTTCTAGCATTCAACCATGAATACGAAACCAAAAAACTTATCAATGCCTTGCTATCATACATCGATTTGCAGTCTTCTATGGCTTCCAAAATGCATTCAAAGCAAGCACTAATGCCAAAAATCTGAGCTCCTCTTCAAAATTTTCTACATGTTTCAAGTCAATTAGATGAGGATTTGTACTTGATTTAATAGTGGATAGCAAGCTTTCAATTTGATATAGGACTCAATACAGATGTGTAATGGAAGGAAGATGGCATAAGATATGGAGGATCAATTAATCTTATTCTTTATTCTTCTCTATGTTCCATTGTCAACAGGATACACACAAAGTGTCTCACTAAAGTGATAGATATATTTTGACTCTAAAGTCTCTCTTTATACACAACCTCTCATTTATTGAGTGCATACATAGGATATAGACTTAGCCTATGTTCTATTTTGCAACAAATGTATTGTGCATTGTGCGTGAGCACTATGCATAAGTGCAATGTGCTTGTACAATAGTGCAACACCCTATGGTACAATGGGGTGAGTGTTGTGGAGTGGTTAATTGCACAAGTGGATAATGCAATTATAGGGGATATGCTAGGTGCACTAGTGTGAATGTGCACTAGTGTGCATATTAGTGCACTAGGGATAGGTAATGTGCACAAGGATAGTATGATGTGCCCTATGTGTTGTGATATGTGCACAAGGGTAGTATGATGTGCCCTATGTGTTGTGATATGTGCCCTATGTGCACAAGGGTAGTATGATGTGCCCTATGTGTTGTGATATGTGTGTGGGAGATATGCAAAGGTAAGTGCACTAAGAGGATTTTGGATGTGGTACACAAGTACACGCATGCACTAGATGTAGTGCATGAGTGTAGTACACGTGTACGAGTGCATGTGTGTTAGATCAGTGTACTAGTACACAAAATAAGTGCAATAGTGTTGTGCACATATAGGGTGTCCTAAGGGCTATGTATACAAGATAAGATGCAAGGTGAATATACTAATTGGGTTGGTATGTACACTAAGGTGGACTGAGGAAGTGCACAATGAATGTTTTTGCACTAGTGCATAGTGCATTGGGGTGTAGTACACTAGGCTAATGTAGTAGGGTTAGTGTGCAAGGATACAACTACTGTCCTAGTGTGCTAAAGTGCAAGGTATAGTGCACAAGCAAGTATACGAGGGTAGTACATTAGGATGAATGCTAAGCAAGTGCACTAGTGTGGTGCACATGAACTAGAATGTGGTGTGAAATGCACTAAGATGAGAACATGTGGGTGGTTCTAGTGAGCGGTACTATTGGTGGACTATAGATGGGTGCACTAATGCACGTGTATGCTAGTGCATGTGCACAATAATGCGTGTGCACCATGCATGTATAGTTTGCTAGTATACTAGCGTAGTGCACTTGGTTGAGTGGCTAGGTGCTATGCAATGGTGTTCATGCCCTAGTCTATGTGCAAGGTGGTGTATTGCTCTAGGTGCAATCCATTAGGGTGGAGCTAGTGGACAATACATGTGTACTAGTGCACTAGTATAGTGTAGAATGCATGTGGGCATACTAGATGCAATACACTAGCATAGTGCAAGTGCACAATGCACATTCACTTGCATAGTGTGTACTAGTGCAATGCGCTCTATGTGCAAGGGTTATGTGTGGTGGATCTAGAATGGGCTATGCAGTGGTACACAAGTGCATTGCAAGGTGTCACCTTTAGCCCTCTTTCTTCCCCATGACCCTCCCTTGTGAATAGGGCGGGTGATTGGATAGAGAGAGGAAAACGGGGGATGCTAATGAGTGCACTATCGTGTGTGTTGCTCTAGGTGCAAAGATGGTGTGTGCATGTGTGCATGCACACATGCACACATGCACACACCATCTTTGCATGCACGTGAACTAGAGTTTGTGAGCATAAGATGGGTGCATAGTGAACTAGTGGGTGCTTTGGGTGCATTTGCTAGACACCCCTTCTCTCCTTACTCCCCTTTGGCCCTCCCTTATGAATAGGGTGAGCATGAGGGTTGTAAGAGAGAAAATAAGGGCACTTACAAGTACACAAGTGCATTGGATATGGTGTCATGACCTTAGCTAAGTGCACTAGAGGAATGATAGTAGAGGGTACTTAGAACGAGGGGATAGAATTGGAAAGGGTCCAAGACAAGGCTTTAAGGTATTCATTCAAGCTGTTGTTGAGGATGGAGACACAAGAGCCATGGACCACACTTTCCAAGGCTATAATGCAAAATGCTCCACTCCCATGTGGTAAATGGGAGAAGCTTACTTGGATAGACAAGATTTTGGAGGTCCACACAAAGCAATCAATTAAAAACTATGACACTGTACTAGGGTTGGTCAAGATGTGGAAAGGAGTGGTGGGGCACTTGGATTGGGCAAAGGAGGGCCAAAGGGAGGGGACTCCCTCCTGCTCCAATGAATTTGGACCTTCCCACAAGCAATGAGGGACAAGCCCCCTTCCATCAATGAAAACCCTAGCCTTGCTACTAAGAAGATTGCAACTAAGGGGATACTAAGATGGTCAAATATATGGAACCATAGTGACACTGAATTATACTCTATTGAGGCACTCATTGAGATGTTTGGACTAAAAAAAGATGAGGGAGATTGGCTCGTGAGCCTGTTTAGTGAGAAGGAGTCTTGGCCACCAAATAGGTAGATATGCCCCACGGCTATATGGAGAACACTAGTAAACTATAAGGGTAAGCCAATAATAAAAATGAGAAGTTGGAGAGACTTTCAAGTAGACAAAGAAGATATCCATTTCAAAACCTTAAGCAAGTGGAAGGGCAACTATCCTAACTCAACGCTGAACAAGGGTGGCTTGGGTATGGAGAGCAACCCCAAGCAAACGACTAAACTTATTCTTGTGGAATGTAGTTTCAAGGAAACTACCTACTAAGGATCAATTAGCCAAGTGGGCCAAAGTAGGGGCCAATTGTGTGTTCTATCCGGCTTAATAGGAGATTGTTAAACATCTCTTTTGGACTTGCAAAGAGGCCTCAAATGTTTGGTGGAGGCTAAAAGAATGGTTTAAGGCAATGGGCCTTAATGAGCTTATCAACATGAGGACAAGCTTGTTTGGAGATAAAGGGAGATTGAATGAGGAATCTCTCAATTTGTATAATGTGGTGAGAGCCCTTACAATTAAGCATCTATGGAGCAATAGGAAAAAGTGCTATTTAGGAAGGAGAATAAGGACCCAGTTGTGACAATGCCTTCAAACAAATTAGAAGTGATGCATTGGCTACTTTTAGAACAGTCAGAAACTAGTCTCATGTCTATTGTCCACGTTCTTTCCTCTAACATGATTCCAAATAGCCCTAAAAAGCATACCTAACTCAAGTAAGGTTCTCTTTTTAACTAAGTACTATGTCTATTGGTGGGTTAAGACATGTAAAAGACTTAATATCTTATTGGCATATAGGACACTTGGCCAAGACTCTCTAAAAGGTTATCTAATTGGCTTAATGCTTCACGCGGATAAGGAACACAATAGCCCCATATCACACAAGTAAGACATGTGCTTGAGTATACTAAATCTTATTGTCCCTACATGACAATAGATTAGATGTACGAGTATGTGTATATGAGCCTAATTGTATGATGCAAGGATGTGCAAGTGTGCCTACTCTTTAATGTGTGTGGGTGCCTAGTCTTTAATGTGCACAAGTAATTGGGTGCCTATGCCCATGAAGCCATGTGAATGTTTTAATCTAATGCACGTGTGTAGATTTGAGTGAGTGCACCTAGGTGTAAATTCACCTATCTAGTTGTGTATGTGCATGGATTTACATTATGTGAGTTTGCATTGGTGGGTTTAAAACATCTATACCAATGCAAACAAAAGTTAATGAACATAGTTTAGATAAGAGACGAGGGTATGTACCTTTTGTCTTGAGTCCCTTGAGGTTGGTGGGCAAAGGCTTAGACATGGCTCACTTGATTGTTGCATGAGTAGTTTCCATTGAGATTGGTGCCTCTTTTTGGGGTGGTGACTCTCCTTTAGCACTCCTATGTGTCAATCCAAGGCTATTTCTTAATGTGAAAGTGGTGAGGGATGATGTAATGATGATGATGATAATGGGGTGATGATAATGAGGATCACAACCATAATCAAGGCAACAATGGTGGGGGTACAAGGACTAGGATGGTGGCTATAGTGGTGAAGAGAATGAGATGATACTAAGGATGTTATAGATGGTGGGATGGAGGCCATTTTGCTTTCTTGACAATGTTGAATTTGATTTTGCTTTTGCCAATGATAATGAGATCATGAATGTTTCATTATGCTTGAGGTGGCATGATCATTGTTGCTCATGGCAACTTACCTTATTTGTCAATTGAGGCAATCATTCTATAGAGAAACACTAGAGCTAATCATTGAAATTGTGCTTTAAAGAATCACTCAAGGTAATGGGTTGTTTTATGCCCCAACTAGCGATCTAGGAGTGCTTATGGCAATCATGTGGCAGGTAATGCTTGAGGTAGCACGTGTTGTTAATGCTTGAGATAATGTGGTCAAAAGCACTTAAGATCATGGGTTGAAAAGCACTCTTGGATTATGTGCTAAAAATCAATTAAGTCACATGTCTTTAGAAGGCCACAAACTCTTAGTAACATGATTGTCAATACTTGAGGTGAAGTGCGTATACCTTTGGTTATTCAAGGTGACGTGTGATTTTTCAAGCACACATCACCCCTTTTCATCAATGCTTGAGGTGACTATATTGTTGTGTGCTTGAAAACACTCAAGGCAATGGCTAACATGTTTGGCCAATGGGAAATTAAGATGGCTTCAAGTCAACAAACAGAAGAGGTGGTAACTACTAAGCAAGATCACCCCATGGGTTCCGTGCACATGATAAGGCCTCGAGTGCTACCTTCTTAGGAAAGGCATTGAGTAAGCAACAAAGTTTGAAGCCTTAAGTGGTAGGGTCAAATTGGTTGAGTAGGAGATAATGTTTGAAGCCTTGAGTAGGTAGAAAATCTAAGTGCCTCGAGTAGGAAATAAGATCATTGATGCCTCATGTTTGCAAGGATTAGACTCCTCAAGTAGGCTATGATAGTGTATGCATCAAGTAGGCAAGAAAGTTGAGTGCCCAAGTTGGTAGAAGTAGATGACTGAAGTGTTTTTTGTCAACTCAACTTGCTTTTCATGGTTGAGGTAGATGTCCCATGATGTAGGAGTATGTTGCAAGATTGAGGTAGGTCTAAATTTATGGAATTTGTGGTGGTGCCACAACCCTTTGTGAGGTGAGTGACTTGCTAGCTCTATGAAAGAGTCACTGCAATATAATTAGGGTAGTCTCAATGTGTGGCCCCAAAGAGAGCCAAATGTGTGTAACTTGAGGTATGATACAATTGAAGGTGAGAGTGGGTGAGTGGAACTCAAAGTGGTTGACCTTGGTGTAATCAAGGTACTTACAAGATAGGGCTCAATTGTTTTGTCGCAAGAATGGTGCTGGTTACTAGGTGTGTGGTGGCAAGGTTCTCTCACTTAAACAAAGCAATGCAACCCTTTAGGTCATGGAACTAGACAATTTGAGAGATGTGGTGAGCATCTCAAGGTAAATGCTTGCTGTGTGCCCCTCTCATGTCTTAAGTTATGGCATGTTGAAATAAGGGTGTTAGTGTGGGAAGGTACCACTATGAAGGTTGCCTATAGATAGAGGCCAATGTGAGATCCATAAGGACACACTCGAGGTAGGATTTGAAGGCAACTTGAGGTAGGAGTTGATGTTGAGGATGGTCAAGATGGATGACATGAGGCAAGTGGGTCAAGAGTAGTTGTGGTACGAGATCTCCACTCTCCAAGTAAGTGGTGAGGGTAAACACAAGGTAGTTGAAGTGTGAACAAGGGACCACATGAGTATCCTAAGTCCAAGAGTGTGAGAACTCAAGGTAAGAGGTGCTCATGTGAACTCGATGTGAGATGGTAGCATGCACTCAAGCTAGTGCTACAAAGACCTCTAAGGGACCTCCCAATGCTTATGTTCCTAAAGCCACACCAAGGAGACTCAAGGTAGTATCAATGAATGCTCATACATTTCAATAAAAGGGATGCAAAACTTTGAACCTTAATTCTTACAAGCCTTCAAGTATCGAGAAATCCAAACTATGTGCCCATCAAGCTTCTGCATGTCATGGTATACTAGTAGACGTATTTGAGTTGGTTTATGAGTGTGAAAAGGTCAATTCTAGTCTAAAACGTACAAGTTCAATCCATAAACCTAAATTTTTTTAATCCTATGGCTTTTGTACATCACAGGGATCCCATGAGCATTCAAACTATGTCTTGGCAAGTCCCAATTTAGCTCCTCGATAACCCCATTAGTCACCAAGAGATGTTACCAAACCTTAATGCTAGCAAACCAAAAAACTAGGAAAATTTCAAAGAAAAAGATGTGACATGGCATTTTTACCCCTCCATCAATAAGTTCCGTTTATCCCCAACTATGTGCAACCTAATTAAGAGCTACTCAAGCTTTACTGATAAGTTTCCACCACCTACTGAAAGCATGTGAATGCCTAATGAGAGAAATGCTCAGAAACCTTGTGAAAGTAAGGTTTTGGGCTTATTTTTTCTTAAGGAGCAACTGAATCACAAAATTTCCCACTATGCCTAGCCACTATGCCATCTAGTTAAGTGCAAACCCTACTTAAGACTTATGATTGCTTGAATACCACTTAAAAACAAAAATTACAAAGCATGTACAACAAAAATCAGTAAATTTTCAACGATCATCTAATGTCAATGAAATCAACAAGTCTTCTTTCAATGGATTCCATGTATGTGGCCCACGACTAGCTAGTCCACCAATGCATGACTAGTTTAGTTGAGGACAATCTTTGTCCAACACATCTTTCTTGCAAGAAACAATGACAAATCAATAAATTCACCACAAATACAACAACAAACCTATAGTTTTCATTATTTCTCTAATTTTAAATCAAGCATAAAACTTCATCGCTATTCGGC
Organism: Lygodium microphyllum; assembly: GCF_053477565.2. Taxonomy (NCBI): domain Eukaryota; kingdom Viridiplantae; phylum Streptophyta; class Polypodiopsida; order Schizaeales; family Lygodiaceae; genus Lygodium; species Lygodium microphyllum. The sequence continues at coordinate 34,974,231 of NC_141154.1, read as the reverse complement.
ACAATCAAACAATGTCTTCATGGCTAGCTACTCAAACCATAAGCTCCCCAAAATGTATGCATGCATCTACATGCCATTGCTTTAGCAAAATCAATAGTATTTAACATAAAATTAGAGATTTCTAGTAGCTTTTCAACCCAATTTTAGCAACACATGATCCACTTTGATGGATACAATCATCATAGCTTTTGACTACCTTGTCTAGATAATCACCCCTAATTCTCCATGAATATAGCACATCAAAATCAATAGAAGTAAATATTTAGAAAAAATTTAGAGAACATACTTATTTTAATCCCTTTGCTATTACACATAAGAATTTAAACCCTCTTGCAACCTACTCTAGTCCATAGCATCCTCAAATTGTTTTCCTTCCAATCCACCTTCCTAATGTATGCCTCACAAGGTTTTCACCATGATGTTTTTACTTGTGTAAGTAGCAATGATAATTGGTAGATCAAGATTCCATCTAGACCCAACAAGAAAACTAGAATGTCAACGTTTGATAACAATACACAAAACCCTAATCAAAATCATGCATATTGTTTCATGTACTCCTAACCCTCTAATATCCCACAACCTCTCACATGGCAAGCATCCATGCTGCATCATCTTGTTGGCCTAGCCTATGCACAAAAGCTACTCTATGGACTTGATAACTAAAATAAAGCAAAGAGAAGATAGATGGGGAAAGGGGACTCACCGAGTTATAGTTTGGAAGATTCGTGTGTTCTCCCAAGCTCCACCTGATGATAATTATACATAATAATTAAGTATCAATACATGATATCGTTGTTAATTATAAACATACATATTAATTATAAATCAAGTATAATTTATGTAATGATATTCAATTGGAATAAAAACATAATATATATGAGAGAGAGAGAGAGAGAGAGAGAGAGAGAGAGAGAGAGAGAGAGAGAGAGAGAGAGAGAGAGAGAGAGAGAGAGAGAGAGAGAGAGAGAGAGAGAGAGAGAGAGAGAGAGAGAGAGCCTCCTCCTTACTTATTGAGGAGGGGGAATAAAGTGGAAAAAAACATGTTTAAAAACATGAGAGAAAAATAAAAGTTTTTGGGGGGTGATGAGAGGTTGAGTAAAACACGATCCCCTCAATTTTGGTTTGAGAGGACTATCTTAGCATCATTTTAAGAGACCAAGCTAGCCATGGAAGTCTAAAAGAAGCACCCACTTTAATGGATCCCTACTTTAGCCTTTTCAAATTACATGGGATTCGTAGTAAGGAGACCCATTAAGCCCTCAACTATTTGCTATTGCAACACACCCATTGTTTTGCTACTGGGAAAGATGTCAAAAGGAGCCAAGTTGGAGGGAATTAGATACAATGGAAAGAAAACTGTAGGTCATGGTCTCACGGATGACCTCTTAATGATATTCAAAGCAAGCATGAAGAATCTAGAGCCATGTCCATCCTTGAAATATATAAGAAGGTAGGGATATTGAGAATTAATTTCAAAAAATCCATCCGTTTTACTGTCATGAATGAGTCATTTGAAGAGCTTCAATGGGGAGGAAAGATACTTGGTAGGAGGAATATCTTTACATACCTAGGTTATCTTGTTGGGATAGGAGTGGAAAAATCTGTGAGAATAAGCTGGGTTAGAGACAACTTATGAAGAAAACGGATCATTGGAGATCCATCTCCTAGCCCCTCCATATCAAGCTCGAGATACTTAATCTATCTATTTGCTAACTTTTTAGGTTTTATTTGCCTCTCATAAGGTAGAGTAGTAGGTATGTCAAAGCTTGGGATTCTTGCAATGGAAGTTTTCTATTGGGAATGTATGGAAAGAATAGGTACATGATGCCAATCAACATGGATTCTCTTAAGAAAACTATGGAGGAGGGTGGTCTTCAACCTATGAATGTACAATTTGAAGAGAATGCTCTTAAAGCAATGTTGCCAAATAAATTTCGGTTGAAGAATCTTCCTTGCCCATAAATGCTCATAGAGATTGTATGCCGTAAGAATGGGAAATTTTGCAGTGCTTAGGGGTAAGTAACTTGGATTTGTTTTTAAGTAAGGAGCTCATGGATTTGTTTTAGGTCTCATATCTTCACGAAGAAGTGTACTCTTTAAGGTTAATAGAGAGGAGGAGAGCTTGAAGTGAATATGCAAAACAATGCCTTTTGGCTAACGGGGCATGACCCTCCACTTGTTGCAATTATGGGAAAAAGAGGATCCTCATTACCTTTGAAGAGTTTTAGCAAATTGAAGGACTAGTTTGATGACAATGGTGCCCTGAAAAAGGTACTCAAGGTTTAGGAAGGGACAATCTTTCAAAGGCCCATAGACTCACAAGGGAATTGGTGGCAAGCAACATCATGAATTATGCTAGAGGATTTTCTTTGGGAAACAATAAATAGGTTTTTACTCCCAAATAGTCAAGAATGAATGTTTCAAACATTATGAGCATGGCCACGATTAACAATAGAGTCAATAGGCTTTGGGGAGTCAAACTCACTCCAAACGTGTTGGAGCTTATATTGGAAAACTTGCGGTCTCTCAAAATCCCTTTGAGGGATTGCATCTTTGCCTAAAGAGTGATCACAGGGGGTTGTGATAGCTATAGAATTAATGGAAAAGCGTGGGATAGCGGATGGACTTTACCTTTTGTGGCAAGATGAAGGTAGTTAAACATCTACTTTGGGATGGATGCATTGTTTCTGTAGCATGGAGAAGCATTATGACCAACTTGGGAATTGGGGATGCTCATAATTTTGGTTAGATACTTTGTATTTTTAGGGCATGTCTCAAGGGGAAGTATAAACCTCTAGCCCTCAATACACTCAGGATCTTAACTCTGTAGGAAATCTACGATGCACCAAATAAAACTTGATTTTAAGGAGTTAGCAAGGAGGTAGAATGTGGAGTAGTCAAAGGTAAATCATATAACTACTAGTGTGTACCAAGCATTGTAGGTAAAATTGACAAAAAGGGACTGGCCAGGTTGAGTTTACTTTTAAATTGGCCAATTTCTCGAAAATGTATATTGGGATAAATTTTTGATCATAATCTTATCATCTAATAGCATCTAAAGGTAGGTGCCATACAATGCTCACAAACAATTGAGGTTTAATGTATAATGAATGGTAAAATTGTCATAGTAAACATTCAGGTTTAAAAGCTCGAATTTTATAAGGTTTATAGCTATTAAAAATATTTTAGAAATCCCTCCAAAATTTTGAGGTAAAGGTCTTATCTAAAGTATTCTTAACCTTGGTGCCATGCAATGGCGTCCTTACCCTAAGTAGAGTAGAGTCCAGCAGGCGCGAGACATGAGGATTTTGTATTCGAGGCAACGTAATTGAAGCGTGCAACCACCACGGCAGCTGCCATGGGTCTCAGGAGTACGCCTGATGAGAGGAACAGAAACAAACATGCCCTGAAGCTTTCTCCATTCTCGCCAAGGTCGCTTTCCTTAAGAAAGCACAAACGCAAGAAAAGCCTGCGTGCCGATGACGACGCTGCACAGGATATCCAGCTCCAGCAGACCGATTCTGAAATCCCACAGACCCAGGATACAGAATCTGTACGGGAAGTCGATGGACAAGACGCCATTGATGAAGCGACAACTCCTCCTTCGTCCAAGAGCTCAGCGAAGAAGAAAGCCAAAGGGCAGCACCGGAGCTTAGATAGTGGCCTCCCTACAGACAGTGTCTCCCAGGAGCAAGAGCCCCCTCATGAGCTTGGTGAGGGTCCGGAATGTCAGCTCATGCAAAACGGTGTAGGAGAAGCAGAAGCTGATATAATGGGGCTTGGGAGGGATGCCATGAAATCTCAAATCACCCCCCTTGAGCTAAAAAAGCTGAAGAAGAAACAGAAGAGGCGAAAAAGCTTGGAACTTGCAGTCTCTGATGTTACAGATGCAGAGCATTCTGACAGGAGTGGTGGTGAAGATGCAGAGCTGCAGGGGACAGGACATAATGATGATAGACGTGATGGTGAAGAGGCCATGGATGCTCCAGAAATGGGGCATGCCTCAGGGAAGTCAAAGAAGAATTTAAAGGCAAAGGATGCAAGTGACAACGCTGGGATGGATTTACCAGGTGCATCAAGAAAAAGGAAAAAACATGCAGACAATGCAGTGCCTGATATAATAGATCAACAATCAGATGAAACACAGGTCGATGATGTGAAAAAGCCTAGATTGGATGCTAATGCATATGTTGCACAAGTTTCAGGAATTATGAGTAGCACTGGGTTTGACACACTTCCAGTCTCTGAAGCTACACAAAAGGCTATCAAGGATACTGGATTTACTCACATGACAGAGGTGAGTCCTAAGCTTTTTCTCTCTTACAAATAAATATAATAATCTCCATTTTGCAGTTGTCAGTAGCCAGAAGATTCCACGTGCTTGTTTTCAAGTCCGGAAAAATAAAAGAAAACAGAACTATAGTTGCTTCCAGTTCAGGAAAGCCAACATATTCCAATTGCAAGCATTTACTATGTTTGCAACGAAAAGGCCTCATGCTAAAAGCCAAAATGTTTTAATGCTCTATGTGAGAGTGAGCAATGGAATTGAAGGAACATGGAGAGAAGAGAAGAGAGTACGAGAGAAGATGAAACATAGATTCAAATTGAAGGAAGAGCACTCTGATCATTACACGAGTTAAAAGCCATGTGAAGATTTAAACCCCTAAACAAGCTCCTCATGATCTTGTGAACTCCCCTTTTGAAAGTGATGGGAAGGTGAGGAAGTCCATAACCACATAACCAATATCAATATCCCCTATGAAAGGGAGAGCACCTAAGGAAACTACTAGAGGAACAGTGAGGGATTGGTAGCAACTTGTGGAAGAGAAGGTAGCTTGATGGGTGAGACAAAGAGGAGATGCTCAATAGGACCTTACATACAAGAAGGGAAATGAAGTTACAAAGGTGGCAAAAAAAAAGGGTTCCATGTGGTTTCATTTGCCTTTGTAGGGCTTGGTAGGCCATTGGGCAGTCGACGTGCACCCTTTGTTCAATGCCTTGTCCTCTCTGGAGTGACTACTTGGATTCCCTTGGTAAGATAACCATCGCCTCTGTTTTTTCCTCATCAATCGGCACCCCTGAGTGGATGGGTTAGCTTGTTCTATTCTTAAACATCCCAAAAACACACCTAATCAATGAAAAACCCTAAAAAGGGAGGCAGTTCGAGAGAGTTTCAGTGGTCTCCCAAAAACCCTCATTTTTGGGGCATCCTTTTGTATCTATAAATAGACAGGTTGCCCTTATTCAATCTTATCCCGTCTGTGCAGGTTTCACATTTTCAAGGGCAAATTTCAGCCATTAGTTTGTTAGCAGATTAGTCAGTTCATGGTTGAGTCTGTACTTGTGGTACAACAGGATGGGCATAGAGATATTTTAGGCATTTTATTTGCCATTGTTTATTATGGTTTAGGCATTATTTGCAGCCAGTCGACCGGCATTTAATGTTGGCCGACCAGTCATATTTTGGGCATTTATTTGTCCTATATATTGTCTGGCTCCCTCCTCCACTTATTCATTCATCACTTAATAGTTCTTGGAGAGAGGGAGCAAGTGCCAGTGCCTCCACAACCGGTGATTCACATTGTATCTGTACTGTCTCATGTCTTGGTATATGGATTCCATTTTTCGAGCATACATCTGAGTTCTCATTTGTATTGTGTTCTCTCTTTCTTTTCATTTGTGTTGTGTTCAACAGTTTATTTCAGCACATGTTTATGCTTCCATTGCTGCACCACTTTTGACATGGTATCAGATGTCAGGATTTGTGTTTCTGCTATGTTTTCTTGTTGTTTTTTGGACTGTTTTCACCCTTGCTGATCAGGCGGCTGTTGCTCCATACATGCGACCTGATTGACTTGCGTTTTCTGCAGATTTGTCATTGCCTGCTGTCCAACACCTCTTGCTGCCTGTGTTTTCATCATCAGGCTGTTGGCGACAGTTCTCTACACCTGTGTGCAGCCTGTGTTTTGTTGTTTTCAGCACTATTTTGGGCTGGGCGACTGACAGAATAGTCTGTTTTTGTTATTTCTGGCAGATTTAAACTGATTTTTTGACTTTGTGCAGCAAATTTTGGCTTCTTTTGATCAGATTTTGAGTTATACTGTCTGTGAACTCTTGTTTTTTTGCAGTCTATGCTCGTGGTTTGGCTGTCCTCCCTCTTCAAATCCTTTCTTTTCTCTACTTTTTTTCTAAATTCCTACAGATGGCTCCTTTGTGCACCTCCACTGATGATACGCTATATGGAGATTCCAATGATGCTTTTGCAGCTTTTGAGAGGGGTTTGAAGACAAAGAAGTCGAAGGCCTAGTGTTACCACTATGGCAAGAAAGGTCATTTACAGAAGGACTGCACAGAGTTAGCGGCTTCTAGGAAGAAAAAGGAGCTGAAGACGAAACGGGATGCGGATTCCTCCGATGAGTCCTCATCTGCCTCAGATTTCGATTTCGATCCTCCGGCTAAGGCAAAGTCCAAGGTTTGGAAGGGATCCTCTTTTTCCGTTCGTGGGAAGGGCTTAGTGGCCCCTTTCTCAGTTGCTTTCTAGTGGTGGTGATGAGGTCATCCCTCACGACTCTCTAGTGCTAGAGAGGGAGTGTGAGAGGGTGGTGAGATAGGGCAGTCGTGCCTCATCTATATTTCTATACAGATGCACAGGATCCAAAGAGGGACATCCCTGACGCATCGACCGAAGTCTGGCAGGTACAAATCTTGGAGCTAGGATTGACATCTAGGTTCATGATGGGCTGGTTATTTGACCGAGAGCAGGTGGCTTTCGTTTGGAGCTCACATGAGGAGACACTTTGGCGATCTGGCCAAAGACGGGGAATCCATGGTCATTTATGTACTGCGGCCTTGGTGACAAGATGATCACGTATGCTACATCAGAGGCATTGTTGACAGACATTGAGAACTGCTATGATATTCTCTATCTTCAGGAGCTGGTACGATCGACATTGCCATCAGGTTCTCTCGGAGGCACCTTGATGGTGGCTTGCGCACCCACTACTTGGGTATCCATGGTTCTACTCTAGTGGATATTGTTGTGTGTACTATGATGCGATATTATCATTGTATATTGTATTGTATTAGATCACCCATGATCTGAGAGAGGGTGTTAGCAGATTAGTCAGTTCATGGTTGAGTCTGTACTTGTGGTACAACAGGCTGGGCACAGAGACATTTTAGGCATTTTATTTGCCATTGTTTATTATGGTTTAGGCATTATTTGCAGCCAGTCGGCCAGCACCAACTAGTCATATTTTGGGCATTTATTTGTTCTATATATTGTCTGGCTCCCTCCTTCACTTATTCATTCATCACTTGATAGTTCTTGGAGAGAACGAGCAGATGCTAGTGCCTCCACAGCCGGTGACTCACATTGTATCTGTACTGTCTCATGTCTTGGTATATGGATTCCATTTCTCGAGCATACATCTGAGTTCTCATCTATATTGTGTTATCTCTTTCTTTTCTTTTGTCTTGTGTTTAGCAGTTTATTTCAGCACATGTTTATGCTTCCATTGCTGCACCACTTCTGACACAGTCTACCTCCATGTGGCTGTCCAACCTTCACGACTATTGCCACCTCTCCCTCCAGCATCGTAGTGCCCTGGCGCCTTCCAATTGTCGCCCACTGTCAGGCGCTATCCCGTAGGCTGCGTTTGGCCTCCGGCTGCCATCGCCAACATCTCCAACATTAGGCGACATCCTATAGCTTGCGTTTGCTTCCTTCTGGAGCCACCTAGTGTCATCTTTATCTTGCGCAGCTGTTGCCTCAGTCTCTGGCAGCCATTGGTGTTAGGGTTTTGCAGTTTCCTCTCTCTTCTCACTCCGATTGGTGGTCACAGACTAGGGATCCGTCTCCGGTGGACGTCACACTTCAACATTGCTCTGCCCTTGAGCCCACTGTACACTCTTACATTCATTTACAACATTTATTTACTTCAGAGTTCTGTTCTCTCTCTCCCTTCTTCTGTTTGTGTTTGAGTTCTTGTGTTTGAGTTTTGAGTTTTGCCCTTTGTGTCTGCGTTTGTCTCTTTGTGTTTCTGTCGTGGTCGTACACTCCGTGTGTCCTCAGTGCAAACCCTAGCAGTTTTCTTCACAAGGGGTCCTTAGCTCTGTATGGATTATCGAGGGAACGGAGTACGGTGCTATTTCCCTAGTTGACAGGCTTTGCATATATTTCTAGACAGTTTCAGGTATGGAAGGTCCTCAACCACTTGTAGGCGAGACAACTCATAAAGAGTCATAACTGAGATGCCCCAAGTGATAATGTTGAAGATGCTCACTGTTCGTAGGCTTCTTGTAGTGGCTAGAGTTTGGAAGTGATGAAACTATGAGTCCTCAGTTGTCGGCTTGAAAAGAAATTGGGTCATCATGTAGAGGCCACTAGTTGTGCCTCACAACAAGCAATTACTAAACCGGTCTGAGAGTCGAGAACCTCGATTGCGGCCACTGTAAAGAAGACCGTTCGCCCCAACCGACTAAGTTGTTGAACAAATGACAAGTTCACCCCAAGTTGGGAGACATAGTAGACATCGTTTAGAGTAGTGAGATTCGGACCTTGGTTAGTAGTAAAATCGATGTAATTGTGAGTTGGAATGTGGCTCCACTATCCACAATCCAAGTGCTAGAAGAAGTGCTTGGTTGTGAAGAGTGGACCTTTGCAGTCACCTTGGTGGTAGATAGCTTGTAGATGCAAACAAGGCTCGTATCCTCACATTTCTCTTAAGAGATGAGGTGGGCCTCTGTAGACCAGCCAAACAAGCTTGCCAAGCAACATCATATTCAGGGTGTTCCATGAGTGGAGATGGCTTTCATGGCCATGTAGAAAAGCAACAATTGATTTATTCCATTTTTCACATAGGAAATTTAAATTTTCTCTCTCATCCTTCCTCAGCAATTTTCAGCTGATTCAGCCATTTGAGGTGGAGATTTTGTCGCATCTCTATCGTAAACCCTAGTCTACAGCAGAAATTAGGGTTTGACAGCCTCCTCAAGAAGCTTACTCAGAAATTGAAGGCCTAGAGACTTGTATTTCTAGTAGTGAAATTGGGGCAATTTTAGGAGATTCAAGTGGCTATTCAGCTAGTAAACATTTGGGGCTGAATTTATCACAGGAGCATAATTGAAGGCCAATCCTTGAGCAAACCAAGGGGCAAATTGGTTTGAAGGCTTGCTGGTCATAGGCAATTGGAGAGTGAAGGAGATTCTAAGAATCTCATTGTATTCCATCGAGATTGCAGTTTAAGTTAAAGTAATATTGCAAGGGGTGCTAGTTTTGCGGCCAACAGGTTGTCCATTGTCCAAGATTAAGTGGTAACATTTGCATTTTTAGTTTATGTGAATTTTATACTTGCTGTAATTGTTGATTAATCAGGTCATTACCACCATCTTCAAGAGGGAAGATTGGTTTCAAGGTGTGTTTTCTACTTGGAGGAAGCATTCAAAGCATTTGCACGTCTTAAAGTCATGAAATGCTTGAATTGAAAATTCAAAGAAGAACAGATTAGGTTGGTCAAAGAAAACATTGTTGATAAAAAAAGGCGAGTCCTTTGGGAGTGGTACAAGTAGTGAGGATGAGGCTAATGACATTCAGTTTGGAGATGAGGAGATGGATGTGGATGAGAATTGAGATGTTGATGATGTTCGACTCTGAAGTCTTGTGTAGGACAATGGACCTAAGAGTTAGGGATTTACGTTTAGGATATGATTGTTGTATAAATATTTCTATTAGCAATTCTCATGTGAGATGGATTCATTTTGATGTTTCATTGAAACATGGTATGTCTGAGTTATTCATTATGGCATTATCCTTCTTCTATATCTAAGGTTATGGTTGGTAAGGGATGATGGATGGGGCACACAAATGGTTGGTCTATTTAATGTTTGATTGTATTTTGTATATAGTGATGGATCATGTTTAATGCATGTTTTGCTATTGAGCTGGAAGTATATTTTTATGTCTATAAAATATTAATGATTTTGATCTTGAATGAAACCTACTTCGAAACCATATGAAACCCTTTTCATAACACTAGTTTCTAAAACCCCTGGCAACTATGCCCCATAAATTCCCTTCGTGTTCTATAGGACAGGAAGGCGTAATTTGCCACTTCAGTTACTACATCATATGATATTTTGTCTATCCTTTGGTCAAGAAAGGAGGTCTTTTCTACATGAGCTTGTGCACTCTTATAGAGCTCTCCAAAGCAGCTCACATGGGCATTTGTGGTAGATTTTGTATGTTGCATATTTTGAATTTCAAACCTTTAGAGTCAGGAATCTTGGCCAATGCTTTATTTAAATAGGTGTTGGCAGTGGGATGATTCTTTGACTATGAAGGAGGACCTATTAGTTAATTAAATCACAGCTAGTCTTCTATTTTTTTTTTTGAAAGAAAATTTACAAAAAGTATTAATCTCATCCCCTTTCTTTGGGGATTGTGAAATTGTTTGGAGCAGATTCAGGCACGATCAATCCCATCGCTTCTTACCGGAAAAGATGTTCTTGGAGCTGCTAGAACTGGTTCTGGGAAGACCCTTGCATTTCTTATACCTGCTGTGGAGCTTCTTTACCATGCACATTTCATGCCACGCAATGGGACCGGGGTGATTATTATTTCTCCCACTCGAGAACTGGCTATGCAGGTTTGCAGAAATCCAAAGTTCTACCACTAATTCTGTATTCTGTTCATAAATTTAGATAAATTACCTGGGCCATGCAGGTTTTGATTGATACTATTTGAAGCATCTCTTTGCAACTAGAATTTATTTTGAGCAAAGTCATATATTGTCAAGGTGCCCAAGGCAAGACAGTGGTGCCAAAAGAAACTTTGTGTCAGCCAGAGTAGTCGGTGGTTTTGTGATTAAGACCCTTTATAAAAGACATATGAGTGTTTCTAGCTGCTGGAAACTTTAATGAAATATACATTGAGCTCTGCTGCATTGCCATCAATGTGTTGCATTGAACCAATGGTGCAAACTATTTAGATGGCTGTTTTAGTAATTGTTTCCATGCATTTAGAATCATGAACTCAGGTACTTTGGAAATCCCTGAAAGCTTGGGGACTCTTTAAGTTTTCCTTGCAAAGATTGGGGTTTCCTTTAATTGACAATGAAAAAGTTCCAAGGGAATAATCGAAAAAAGCCAATGTGAGTTCATGTTGAAGTCTGGCCTATTGTATGCTGTAAAATATTGTCTTCACACATACATTCAGAGTTACAATGTGGTAGAGAAATAAGTCGCAGGCAACCAACAATGTCCAGTCTCGACTCTTATCTGTGCATGCTGTAGAACTAGTGGACATGAACAGCAGGATAGCAATTAAAGAGAACTTACCAGGTTCCAAAGGAGTGAAGAGAGGAAGGCACACAAAATGAAAAGTTAGACTTTGAATGTAGATGAATGGTTCTTTTTCTTAGCTTCAGTTACCCATGACCTGAATAGACTAGTTTTTGCAGTTGGAGGTGAAGCCCCTTGTTTCCAATTTGGTCGTGACTCGATTCCCCTTGTCCAAGGGTGGGGTGGTTTCTTTTTGAGGTGCAAGCAATTCTCATAACTTTTCATATGGCATTTTCTTTGCCACAGGAGAGCTCATTTCTGGGTAGTTTCAAATCCACCATAGGTCAATCACAAGTCTAGGAGTCCCTATTGCGAGAGGTCATTCTAATGTAAGTAATGCATATTCAGTTTTGAGCTGTGAAAGGACGAATGCCCTATAATTGAGTTTATTATGATAGGTCTTTACAAAAAAAGTTTGAATCTTGCTAGTCTATGCTTCTTCATCATAATTGCTTGATGGCAAATTCACCAAAGGAGCGAAATTAGAGCTATTCTAAGAGGTGACACCCATCCAAAGTGTTGCGAATTGCTCTAGATTGCAGCATTTTCTCATGGCTTGGTTTCAATGTAGCTCAATTCTAAGGTGCAAACTTTCAATTTAATGAAAGTTTCACATTGTAGCTTGTAAGTTGTGTGTATGTGAAGAGCAAGTCAATTAAGTCACGATGATGGCTTAAGTAACCCTAGTAAATAGTGGGCGACATTGGCAAAAGTTGTACAAAGTTATGTCTAGTAGCTACTTGTGAGTACTTGGTGTCAGTTTGGGGTCTAGGCCATTGATTGGGCCATTAAATGTCTAGTGGTGAAATTGTGGGACTAGGGATTAATTAATAAATTAATGCTAGTCCAAGGCCAATTAATGTTGGTATCATTAAAGGTCCCATGGGGGTTAGCACATTTATTGTTAATGGATACTAGTCAGTTCTTGGCCAGGATCAAATGGACAAATAATTATTTTTACAATTTAAACAATGAAGATTACAATTACAATTATAATGAGAAGGTTGCTAAGTAGCAAAAGAGGTTGCTACTTGTCAAAATTATCAAGTTGAGAGAAGATTCTTGGGGGATTGTTTGAGGGTTAGTCTAGCATTTAGAGATTGAGGAAGGAGTTACCATCGGATAAGCTTTGATAGAGGCGACAAGTGATTGTGCAGAGCAACAAGATAGAGGCAGTAGGTTTCCTTCTTAATCTTAGTGAGAGGTGGCGATATAAGAGGAGGGCTCATAGTTGTATTGGGGGGTTTTCCCCTTTTCAAGTTGTTGGTCCCATCAAAATTGCCATTAGAGCTATTATTCAAAGGATACTCCTTTCAATTGGATTTCTCTCTCATCCTTTGACATTTCCTTAGCAATTCTTAGTAGATTCTAGCTATTGGTAAAGATCAATTTAAGTTGTTGTTGAAACCCTAATTTGTAGTAGCCATTAGGATTTCCATAGCTACCTTCAAATCCATACACAAGTATTGAATACCCAGGTACTCGATGTAGTAGTTGAAGGCATTAATTTGCTGTTGATATGAGGGGTAGCCTAAGCCCATTCCCAAATTTTTGTGGTTCGCATGTGAGAGTTTGATGACCCAAAATGAGCTCAGTTTTTTGTACAATCAAGGGGCAAATTGTATGCAAGGAGTGCTGTTTTTTTATGACAGCCATTTGTATTGAAGATTGAAGGAGATGTATCTCAATGTACTTCAACCTTATAGCAATGCCAAATAAAGAAATACCACAAGGGGCATCTATTGTTGGAGCCAATTGGGTATTAAGTGTAAAGTGCGTATTTTGAGATTTGTGCTGAGTCAAATTAGGTTATCATTGTGGAGAATTGCCCTAACACAGAAACTCAAACACAATTGTACCACAAAGCACAAACTGATAATAGAACACTTACGGTTAGGGTAACTCAAAGACAATAAATACAGTGAATAAGAATTGAATGAATATGAATAATACAATGCTCATGCCGCAAACACACTATGTAGTGAAGGAATATTGACCCTCAAACTTTGGTGTCTCGATGATCAGGGCAAAGAGTGTGAGTTGGAGAGAGTGTCTTAATGCGATGGATTCTGAAACACAGCAAGGTAGCCTTTGTAGGTGTTTGGCAATAGCAAACACAGTAGTAGGCAGCTGGGGTTAAAGTAGGGGAGAGAAAATTTGCAAACGCAGCAGGCTAGCGACAGCCTAGTCAGCAAAACACAGATTTGTGATGACATCGCAGTCAAGCTGGCAGCCAGCACAGCAAACTGCAGCTGTGGGAGGTGTCCCTAGTAGTAGACAGTCATAAGACGTAGCCTCTAGGTGGTTGCAGGCTGTAAATGCAGCCTCCAGGTGAAGGTGGAGAACAGTTGGCATCAGGGAGTTGAGGAAGCGGTGAGAAGAAGGCTTCAAAATAGGTGCTAGATGGTAGTAGATAGTGTGAGACAACTTTCTTGAGTGGGTAGCAGAGCGAAGAGCATAGCTGAGAGAGATGGAGGTTGAGCAAGCGTGAGCGAGAGAGTGTGACGGCTGAAGAGTGAGTGAGCAGAGTGAAAGTACGAAATCGATAAGAGTGTACCAACAATGTGTTGGTACACAAAGCATAAAATGTATTTATACTTAGGGCACGTAAAGGGTGCATTTACATGTACAATGTGCGTGTACTATACGTGGGGGTTACCGGGACTTTATCCCAACAACCTCCCACTTAAAGGTCCGATGTGAACCACTAGCTAACCAACTCCCACAAGTCGAATGCAATGCTTGTGCTGAGCTTTGCTTAGGCTTTTAGTGAGAACATCTGCAGGGTTATCTTGTGTTTTAATCTTGGTCAATGTGATTTGACTATCTTTTAGAATCTGTTTGATGAAGTGATATCGCACATCTATATGCTTTGTGCGTGAATGATACATGGCATTCTTAGCCATATACACAACACTCTGGCTATCACATCCCAAAACTGCAGTACCCATAGACATGCCGAGATCATCTGCAAGTCTGCTCAACCATATAGCTTCCTTAGAAGCTTTAGAAGTTGATATGTATTCAGCTTCAGTGGTACTTAGTGCAACGATGTTCTGCAACCTGGAACACCAAGAAATAGCCCCACCAACAATTGTAAAGACATACCCGTTGGTGGACCTACGAGTATCCAAGTCACCTGCCATGTCTGCATCACAATAACCCTGCAAACTAAGTGCACCCTGCCCATAGCAAATACTTTTTCTTTTTGTACCCTTAAGGTATCGAATAATACACTTGACAGCCTTCCAATGTGCTTTGCCAGGATTTGACATAAACTTGCTAACAACTCCCACTGCATGAGCAATGTCTGGACGAGTATTAACCATAGCATACATAAGAGAGCCACAAGCTGATGCATAAGGAACTCCCTTCATAGCATTTGCTTCCACGTCATCTTCGGGCTGTTGGCTTTTCTAAGCTTGAGATAAGGAGGTAAGGGTACCCCAAAAGGCTTAGCTTCAGCCATGTTAAATTTGTCCAATACCTTTCCAATGTACTTTTCTTGAGATAAAAATAGCAATTTCTGCATTCTATCTCTACGAATCCTCGTGCCCAAAATATGCTCTGTATTCCCCAAATCTTTCATGGAGAAAGCTGATTTCAGCTGATTTTTGAGAGCATCCAAGCTAGTCTTTCTTTTTCTAGCTAGTAATATATCATCCATACATAAAACAAGTATGATGGGATTGCCCTCTGTATCCTTTCTCATGTATAAGCAATGATTTGCATGGCTGCGTGTAAACTCTTGAGATAGCATAAAAGTGTCAAACTTTTTGTACCATTGCTGTGGTGCTTGCTTCAGCCCATACAGGTTGCATTTTAGCTTACACACCATTTGCTCTTTCCAGGAACTACAAAACCCTCGGGCTGTTTCATGTGGATTTCCTCATCAATGTCACCATGCAAGAAAGCTGTTTTACATCCATTTGATACAGCTCTAAATACAAAACAGCAATAAGAGCAAAAAGCAAACGTAAAGTGGTCATCTTCACAACAAGTGAGAAGACCTCTTGGAAGTCAATCCCTTCCTTTTGTGCATACCCTTTGGCAACTAGCCTTGCCTTGTACTTGGGTTTCCCATCAACTGTCTTTACTTTGTACACCCTTTTGTTTGGAAGTGGCTTTCTTCCCTTGGGCAGTGACACAAGATCCCAAGTATCATTTGCATATAGAGATTTAATCTCTTCCCGCATAGCTAGCTCCCACTTATTGTTGAACTCACATGACTTGGCCTCTTTTTATGTAAGAGGCTCACCCTCATCTGTAAGCATCACATAATGCAAGGAGGGGTCAAACCTATATGGTTGCCTTCTTACGTGTGTAGACCTGCGTACCCAATGATCTGTGAGAGTGCGCAACGGAAGAAAAACACGAACACAGAGGAGGAGAGAGAGACAACAGAAAGATGAAGGAAGAAAATCTGCACTGACTGTAATGAATGTTGAATACAAAACTGTGGATCAGTCCCTGCACGCAGCCCGAAGCATCAGTGAGGGCACCAGATCAGGCTGATGATGACGGCAGCACCGAAGATGGAGGAAGATGACGGAGTCGGAGTGTGCACCTGCCAAAGAAGGAGGGAAGATGATAATACAACTGACTACCAAGTGGGAAATTGCTATAAATAGCCAAAAATCCCAAAAATTGGCCGACCTGAAATTTGAGGCCATAAATATGTCCGACCAGCATTTAATGCTGGTAAAAATGCCAGGAATGCTCAGAAAAATCCCGGAAAGGGTGGACAATGTCCGGCAGGTGAGGCAGGCTGAAGAATGCAGAAACTGCCCTGGGAAATGCACATAAAATCCCGACTAGAGGAGAAAAATGCACTGAAATGCAATAAACTGAGTGCTCTAGAATGAGCTACCTCCTCCGTCAAAACAAGTGATAGACAAGTCAGAGCTCCTAAAGTCCTCGTCTGACTCAGACTGAGGCTCACAGGCAGGAGATGACAAGGCATGACAAACATGATTGCTAACACCCCCTCTCAGATCCTGGATGTGGCTGAATGCCAAGGGAGAAACGGATCCTGGGGTGGTAAGAGGAATGCCAAGGTCGATGAAGTCCGTCGATGTAGACTGCTGTTGCTGAAGGAGCTCCTCACGATCCTGGGAATCCCCCTCTAAAACACTAGGGGCCAGGGAATCCACAGCCGCATCACCGAGATCGTTCCCCTCTGAAAGGGATGGGAGATACGAGGGAACCACCGGAGGAGAGGGTGGGGGATGGGAAGGAACCTGTGGAATAGAAGGTGCATAAGCGGGAACGGGTGTAGCAATAGATTGCCTCGGAGGACCCTGCATCAAAGAAGGGGAATGGAGCCTGTAAAGCCCGCTCTCCTGCCAACTTGTAGATAAGACAACTCCTGTAAAAGAATTCTCAATAACAACGGCATGCTCGGTGAAGATCACTCGTGTGCCAAGCCTCGTAAGGCCATAAACTGAGAGGAGGGGACGGCCCAAATCCGGAACATGTAGGGCCTGTGAAAAGGAGCTCGAAGGTCGGTCGGTAAACAAAGCCAATGTGCCAACACCACTAATAGGCACCGATAAAATGTCACCAACAGTGATTGAACCCTCTAATGGACGGAGATCCTGTAACAAATCACCTCGGGGAGTCATATGACTCGAAGCACCACTGTCCACTAACCAAGGCTGCACAGAAGACATTGCAGCCATGGAAGAAGGATCCTCCAAAGCATGGATATGAAGGAACACTGACTCATGGGTAACAACGGGGGTAGAGGTAGAAATAGGCTCCGATGTAGATCCATCCTTCGCTCCCGGACGAAGGTGAGGGTACTTCTGCCAGCATTTCTCTTCGGGATGTGTCCCTTTCCCACAGTGTGGGCACTTCGGTCTCTCTGAATCTGAGTCAGAGCCTGAAGAACTGTCCTTCGTAGCCTTTGACTTCGTCTTCTTCTTCTTCTGTCCTCCCGAACCTGCAACAAAGGCTCTAGTGGAGTCGGATCCACTAGCACTGACCTCTCTGAGTCGCTCGTCACGCTCCAAGACAAGCGGGGATAGCTCCTCCCATAGAAGCTTCTCGCGGGTCCTCGAGGTAAGAAGGCTGGTGTAGAAGACATCAAACCGAGGCGATGGCA
This sequence comes from Lygodium microphyllum, assembly GCF_053477565.2. Lineage (NCBI taxonomy): Eukaryota > Viridiplantae > Streptophyta > Polypodiopsida > Schizaeales > Lygodiaceae > Lygodium > Lygodium microphyllum. The sequence goes on along the minus strand of NC_141154.1, from coordinate 34,956,785 downwards.
GCTGAGTCAAAAGAATCATAGCCATGTCTTTAGAAGATATCGTCCGTGTCAGAAGTGGTGCAGCAATGGAAGCGTAAAGAATATGCTGAAATAAATGCTGAAACACAAGACAGAAGAAAGAATGAACACAGTAGACAGATGAGAACTCAGATGTATGCTCGGGAAATGGAATCCATATCGAACACGAGACAGCAGCATACAACGGTGAGTCACTGGCTGCGTGGGCTCCTCAGCACCGGCTCCTCTCTCCCAGAAGGATCTCCACTGATGGCTGAAGCACCAAAGACTGTGGAGGAGGAGCCCTATAAATAGCCACAAAAGTGGGGAGCATAAAATGCAGGTCGGCCAGCATTTAATGCTGGTCGGCCAGCAACAAATGCTAAAAAATACATCATAAATGGCCACAAAAATGTGCCATAAAATATTGCATAAAATGCTACATAAAATGCCCAGCCTCTGCACACAGACTCACACCATGAGCTGACTAATATCTGCTAACAGTCCGCCGAGGGATGCAAGCTCATCCCTCATATCCTGTAATCTGTTGATGTGGTCCTTCATGGAAGGACTATCATCAATAGCGAGCATCCGCAACTTCTTTTCGAGAGATATGCGGTGGGCAAACGTCTTCTGTTGATAGAGAGACGCGAGCTTTCTCCACACGTCTGCTGCAGTCTTCAACCTGTGAACATGAACAAGGACAGAATCTTGCAAACTCAGAAAGAGGAAAGATCTGGCTCTAGAATTAAGCCGATCCCATAAGGCTGCACGATCCATAGATGTCCCATCTGCGGGATCTACCTTAGGCCGAGGAATAGGAACAGAAACAGGCTCCCAAAGATCGAAGGAGTCCAAGATACACTCCACCTTGCAGGACCATAGAGAAAAGTTGGAGCCATCCAACCGGTCCTCTTTGGGCAGCTGAGGAAGTACGGGTACGTGTACAGGGGGTACCAAAGGCTGCATCTTCGGCCCACTGGAAGCGGCTCACCGAGATACATGAATAGAAGGGGGACGAGAAAGAGGAATAGACTCCGGACGACGGTCCTCGTGATAGAAATCACGTCTCCGTTCAGATGAGTGTCGAGACAAAAGCTCGTCATCTGAGTCATCAAAGTCCGTAAACTGATGAAAAGACATCTTCCAATCTGCAAAACACCAAACACCAAAGAAAACTGTGCCGAAGCCGAAGTATGACCAGTAGTATGGTCACCAACCACCAAAACGTAGGCTGTGATAGCCTACAAACACCTGGAGCTGCAAAATGCAAGGGTATCTAATGAAGATCACCAGAACAGAAACCGCCAGTACAAAACGCAGCCTGGGAGAGGGTCGCCAGCAGGAGATGAGCCGCTAGGAGTGGAAACAACCACCAGTCCAACAATTAACTATTGTTCTAACTCACATATGCATTTGCGCTTGGTAAAAGATTCATGGTTACATGACAATTGGAGGGCAAACAGGTTTACAAAGTCTTGTGACAAGGTGCTCAACTTACAGCTATTTAGTGACACACTTGTTGGATGGTAAGGAATAATGGAAAAGGGTTAATTTATGATTAAGACTGGAAATCTTGATTTTATCAGAATTTAATCAGAAGTTGTAACAACGTGTGTGGCTTCTCTAATGGTGCATTTGAAGATTGAAAGTTCTCAGCCATCACCCTCTCTAACATGCGTGGGATTGGACATTTCATATCATATATAATTTGAATAGCTTGACAAGTTAATCCACACATTCTTTGCAGCTCTATGCTTTATGCATTTTATGTAAGCGCTAGTTGCTAGCTACTACTGACCTGATGATTTAGCCCTCTATAAATATTGTTGAAATCCTGCTTGAGGTTTACTCGGTTGATTTTTTGTTTTATGTTGAAATAGATCTATGGAGTTGCCAGAGATCTTATGAAATACCACAAGCAGACCCATGGCATTGTCATGGGAGGTGCTAATCGTCGTACTGAGGCTGAGCGGCTTTCGAAAGGCGTTAACCTTTTGGTTGCTACACCTGGAAGACTTTTGGATCATCTTCAAAATACTAAAGGGTTTCTCTACAGGAATTTGCAGGTTAAAGTCTTTCTAACACTTGTGTTTTGAAGAGTTTTCTTACCTTCTGGTCTTTTAACAAGCATTTAGAAAAAGATGAGGCTCTTACACTGCTGCATGAATCCCACTCAGAGGAGTTCTTAAGTGACAGGTTTGCATGCTCGGAGTTGTCTACTTGTAACATATACTACATCTTTATAATATATGTGGATACGGAAAAACATGAAAAGACAGAACTTATGCCCAAAGTTTTGCACTACTTGCTACTTAGCCACAGTTGTGGAAAACATTGCAACCTGAAGGGAAGACCATTTTAATTGTTTGAGATGTTCATGATACTAGAACTACATTTCCTTGGACTAAGCAGTTCTTCAAATGAAATCATATGATGTTTAGTAGTATGACTAATATGGTTCAGTTCCGGGCAAGTTTGGTCTATGCCTGTTTTTTTATAAATTTCAGAAAGGATAAAAACAGTTTCTAATGTAATCTCTTGTACATGCTTGCTAGATGCTTCTGTTTGTTGTTCAACTAACAGGTGTTGGAGAGATCTTAAACTGGGTGTCTGATTATTGTCTTTCCAGTGAAATCAAAGATGCGTAACTTTTGGCTATCCATGCCTTCATAGTTGGGTGCATGCCATAGAAATGTCTTGAGGGGTTCGACATCCTAAGATGCACAACTTTTGATGAGCCATGCCTTTGCAGTTGGGTGAGTGCCAAAGGAGGGTCTTGGGGAGTTCAGTCATGGGACCTTAGTATGAGGGTTGTGCTATAGCAGCTTAGTTTATCCTGATTTAGACACATATTGAAACTTAATTCGTTCGGATAGGCTTGGTCAGTCTAGAGCATTGCTAAATATGGCTACCAGTGTGGAATTTTCAAATTTTGAAGTATAAACAATGTGCAGGGCTGTTTGGGTTTGAAGATTAAATGAATAGTTGTGGAAGGCGCAAGAGTATCCAAATTGCTCATGAATGACTACAGTTCACAGGTCTATACATACATTTTCCTGCTAAGATGTGCATTTATTGTCCACATACTGGTCAATAAGTTCCCCCATATATCCTTCCCTTGGTGAGTTTTTGCCAGTTCCACCAGCCATCTAGTCTTCCATCATGGGTGCACATGAATGGAAAACACAACCTTTGATGTCTTACTGTTTAAACATTTTGGTAATAGCTGAAGTTTTTTTGTTGAATAATAAGCATTTATATGTTTATTCAGATTAATGTTGAAGTTTGTGTCGGTTCTTGGGTTATTGAATCTCAGTTGAACTTGCATTTTATGTGGGTTCTTGGGTTATTGAATCTCAGTTGAACTTGCATTGAGGTTTCTTGTGACAGAATGATGTTTGTTTCTGCCAGTGTTTGGTAATTGATGAAGCTGATAGAATTTTGGAGATTGGATTTGAAGAAGAGATGAAACAAATCATCAAAATCTTACCAAAGGCAAGGAGTTCATCATATGTCATGCTTTGTCAAATGCTGATATAAGACACAAAATATGTTAGTTTGTGCTTTTGATTGATCAAGAACCGAGTAACATTCTAAATGCAGGTGCTCTCTTTTGTTGTTTTTTTCCTTTGGTAGGACCGGCAAACAGTTCTATTTTCAGCCACTCAAACCACAAAGGTGAGGCATTTGCATACTGGACATGGTATAGCACTATTCTGTTGATAGTTCAGGTCAAACACCTACTGTTATGAGCCCTTTGCAGGTGGAAGATCTTGCTCGTGTATCTTTCAAGAAGGCCCCTTTGTATATTGGAGTGGATGATGGGCGGTCTAAGGTATGTGATACTTTACTGGAACGGTTCAATCTTCTCAGGCTGTATAGCTACAGGAATCTTTTTTCAAGGGACGTTGAGTTACTCAGCGTATGCTCACTTTTTTAGAGTGTTTTTCTCAGGCAACTGTTGAAGGTTTAGAGCAGGGCTACTGTGTTGTTCCAAGTGCAAAGCGCTTTCTTCTTCTTTTCACATTCTTGAAGAAGAACTTGAAAAAAAAGGTGATTTGTGAATGTTTCAATATGCTGCTTTCAGCATGTCTGTGCTTATGTTGTTTGTAGATATTAACTAGAAATCTTTGTTTATGACTAGATTATGGTGTTCTTTTCGTCCTGCAACTCTGTAAAGTTTCACAGTGAACTTCTCAATTACATAGACATTCCTTGCTCTGATATACATGGTAAACAAAAACAACAAAAACGTTCTACAACATATTTCGAGTTTTGCAATGCTGAAAAAGGCATTCTGCTGTGCACTGATGTTGCTGCTAGAGGTCTTGACATTCCTGCAGTGGTAAGCTCAATGTTTGATAACTGATTATTTTGTAGTCATGCCATATATTAGTGGATGTTGATTTGTCCCTGCTCACGTGCTTGCCAGGATTGGATTATTCAGTATGACCCTCCAGATGACCCAAAGGTAACGTTTGATGTCTGCACTTTGATACCTTGGCTATTCACCAGCTTTATGTTGTGGTGATGTTTGCAGTCCTCATGAACATGTATTTGATATGGATTCAATCTAACTGTAATTCTGCAGAATCTGTCAAAATAGTCAGTCAAAAGATTGGAGTGAATATATTATGATACAGTATTGTGTTTGATTCTTCTTTTGACTCCTGTACAGGAATATATTCACAGAGTGGGTCGAACTGCTAGAGGTGAAGGTGCCAGAGGAAATGCTTTACTATTTCTTATACCAGAAGAGCTGGGTTTTCTGTCATATCTGAAGGTATTGTGTGTTCTATCCTTTATTTTGTGCATATAGTTTCAAAAACTATTTTATGACCACTGCTGCCTGCTTTCTCAGGGTGCGAAGGTGCCCCTCAATGAGTACGAGTTCCCAGCAAATAAGATTGCTAATGTCCAATCACAACTGGTTTGTTGTCAACCCTCTACAGGCTTCTTGTTAGAGTGACACATCAAACAGTTCCTCTTATCCTGCTAAGTTTGTTTGCATGCCATTTCCATCAAATATGTCAATCTGGAGGTTTGAATTGGAGGCTATTTGTTTTGATTCTGGGAAAAATTGTTACTTTCTTTGGCAGGAAAAGCTGATTGAGAAAAACTATTATCTTCATCAGTCAGCCCGTGATGCTTACAGATCATACATCCTTGCTTATAATTCACATGCAATGAAAGATATTTTTAATGTACATCGCCTCGATCTCCAGGTGTGTTTCCTCTTTGCATGTAGTAGTTGGATACACGTTTTACAGATGCCTTTCCAAGAAGCAATGTAGACTTACGTTGTAGATGGCTTTCCAAGAAGCAGTTTGAAGTTTCTAGTTGCAGTTCTGCTTCTTAAAGGCAAAGTGAATGGAAACTACACTCAAAACTTTATCCTCTTTAAAGTTTCTATCATGTTGCAATATCTACATAATACCATATTTGGGTGGTTGCTGTCAATTTGCAAAGCAAAGCCAAGGCCTGCAAGTAGTTGTGTTATGCAAGATGTACATCTGATTAATTGTTCTAACTCATGGGAACTGTGTTTAAGTGGCTACAGTTAATTTGTTAACAATACAAAGCCCTGCAATGAGTTGTGGTCTACATGTATATCAGTTGTTGTAAAGGCCTTTCTCTAGGTTGTGAAGACCTTTCATCCAAGACTTTGAAGATATCAGAATGAAAACATTTGGGAAAATGTGAGTGAGAGGGAGGATGGGATTGATTGGAGATTGCCACAGTTGGAGATTGGAGAGTCATGATAGTAAGCATCTGCTTGTGTACAGTTGTCATGATAGTAAGCATCTGCACGTGGTTAAAGGTTGCAGGATTAATAGTCAAAAAATGAAAAATGAAAAATCCTATCTTAATGTGCAATAAGTGTAGGCATCATCGTCTGGGCAAGCTCTCAAGGTATACAAGTATGTCCATTTGGAGATGTGAAGCTATATGCATGTGAGATACAGTGATGCAGATCTAACACCATCCAGTGGGTACAGGGGGATGTAAAATGCGATGTGTGTGCACACGTGCAATTCTCATAGAAACAATCCCTATTCACTTGAAGCAACAAAAGGAAACTGACAGGTTTTTTGCCTTTGCAGGCCGTGGCATTATCTTTTGGCTTCACGTGTCCTCCGAAGGTAAATCTCCAGATTGACAGCAATGCAGCCAAGTTTAGGAGGAAAGGAATGAGAGGGCCTAATGCAGGGAAAGGCCGCTTGGAGGGGAAGGGCAGTGGTCATACTTTCAGTTCAAAGAATCCTTATGGGAAGCGTGGTGAAGGAGATAAAAGGCAGCTTGTGCGCATATAAAAGTTCTATGGGCAGTCCCTGCGATATCTTGAGAGCAAAAGGAAGAATGCTCTGTGATGTTGGTGCAGCTTTTCTTTCATCGAACATGAATGAGAGCTTCAAAGAAGTGACTAACATGGCCAGCAGTTCAAGCTATCTTTCTTCATTTCAGAGACACTGGTCAGGGCACTCACACATGAATCCAATGGCAATGGCCCCTTTAGGTTCAGGTTGCTGTGTGTGTACCTAGCATCATATTTTATCTGTGGCAATGGCAGAATAATGAAGCAAAAACCGTGGACAAAGTAAGCCTTCCCAGTTGTGTGGGCCAGACTTGCATCTTGAAATAGCTGTCACATGGCAACACTCTTCAAACATGTGGAGCTTGAAGTTTCATGCTTGAGAGCATGTCCGTCAACCAGTTGATCAATCAACTGCTCCATGGCAGCTTCCAGATCATAACTAGCCAGGCGAGACTGTAGCTAGGTAACAGACAGTTCACATCATAATCTGTCATCGGCTAACCAAGACAAATTATACTGCCTCTACTTTCTTTAACACTATTGCACAGGTTTCATGGTGAAGATAATTATCAAGAATTTGAAAATGTGATTGGCTTAGCTGTCTTAAACTTGATGATTTAAGCTAAACAACCATATGGCCAAGGCATTTGTGTGGCCCAAGTTTACATACTATTGAAGCACCTAGGGTTGGTTCTCTTGCAACATGAGTTTCATGTGTGCTGTATTCAGCCGTGACGCTGAACCACACACCAAGATCCTTCAAAGATGTATTTTACCTTCAAGTAGTATGAGAGCAAATTTTTATGATGCTTTGTTCTATGAGTTTAATGGTGGATAGGCTCAAAATGTTGAGATTGAGCCTGTGTGGTGAGTTCAGATGAAAGTTGCAGATGGCTAATCATAGTGGGAGCTAAAAGCTCTTAAGAAAACCATCCAATACCTTCATTATGTCCATATGTCCATGAGCATGCATGTGCAACACCTATATCTTTCCAAAATCTCCATTGTCTCCCAAGTATCCTTTTATGAATTTATGAACTAGCTAAACTCAGGAGAGCTTGTTTGGAAAAGGAAAACAGGAGGGGAAGATTCTTTCAAAGTTTCTTTTTACATGTGCAGGAAAACACACCCCCTTGAATGCGGCTTGTAGGTGCATGAAATTGCTCAACAAAGAAAGTGTAAGTGTGCTTTTGGATTGATGGCTCCTCAGATGGTTAAAACTCTTAACATGTAATAATTTGGAAATTAGGTAAGTTGTTTCTTCAGGCTTGAAGATGCATTCGAGGAAACCAAGTTTTTGCCTCCTTTCCCATACAAATAAAAGCTTAGTATGAGCTCTTTTTGCTTCATGGGTATTCTCCACCTCCCACATACATGTATGTATACGCACTTTGACCACTTATGAACCACCACAAAATGGTTTTAGAATGAAGGTGGGTATGGTAGGTAATTAACTTTGAGTGGAGGTCATTGATAGGGGCACACACACACACACACACACACACACACACACACACACACACACACACACAGTGTGTGTGTGTGTGTGTCCTTTTACGAAAAAGAGAGAGTGTAACATTTCCGAAACAAAGACGCGCATTTCGCATACGAATCTCCTCTTAGGAGGCTAAAAGGTTAGGATTATAGCAAATTTTTTTAGTTATTCCTCTCTCCTCTAGTCGATTGTCGTGCTGGAGGAGAAGAGAATAGAAATGGCCACCTAGCTGCTTGCTGGATGCCATAGGACGAAGGAATACATGCGCGATGCCGCGTAGGGGAGGGAGGAACCTCTCCCTCTCCCCATAAAACTCGTGGCTATGGGAGCCTTGAGGGGGGGGGGGGGGGGGGGGGGGGGTAAAGAGCCGAGACTTTGGGCAAGAGTGAGAGAGGTGGTCGTTGCTGCCATAAGAGCAAGGTAGATTGTCTTGCTGTCGTGAAGCAAGGGGAGAACGCCGTCCGATTGGCCGCCGAGAGGGAGGAGACAAGGTGCTGGGCTGCCGTGTAGCCAGAGGTCGCTGCCTGACTGCCGAGAGGGAGAGGAGGAGTGGAACGATGCAGCCGTGGGCCAGGAAAGGGCGGAACGGCGCCAGGAGATCGCCGCCATCTGCCTCCTGGCCGTCGTCAATTTTCCAATAGTCATCCCCTTGTTTTTAACATCCACGTGGTTCTAAAACCCCAGAAGCTTCCAAGAAGCTTCTTGGAAGCTTCTAAGGGGAGAAGCTAAGCCCCCTTCATGTGCCTCTTCACTACTTTCCACCCCACACACGAGAACTCCTCTTAAGGGCTCTATAAGCCCCCTTTCCCCCCAAATTTGACTTGAAGGGTCTTCATGTGCCTCTTTTAAGCCCCTTTTTTCCCCCACCCAAAAAAACCCTTCTTCAAAGGTCTCATACACCCTTCCTTCCCCTTTGTTCCCCCCTTTTTTCTTTCCACCAAGAGCTATTCCCTCCCCCCCCCGGCGGGATTCAAAGCCCCTTCTCGTGCCCATTCTTAATACCTTTCAAGTGGGTTGAAAGCCCAGTTACTCCGTGATTTAACCCCTCACTAGCGAGTTATACATTCTCATTTCTTCCTTTTCCGATCCACTAAGACCGTTTAAAACCCTCCCGAGGTTTAAGCACCCCCTTTTTCGTGAAATCCTCACTTCTGGGTTTCAAACCCTTTTCCCATCAACCCTACAAAGCAGGTTTTCTTTAAAAATCGGAGTTTAAGCCCTTGGCATTTTCATGTCGCCATTCTTGACGATTGTAAGGTCCTAATCGTGAAATCCCTACTTCAAGGAGGAAACCTTCTAAAAACCGTCTCTGAAAGACGGTGCAAGTTGTCACAAAGGGAGCTATGCGTGCAAAAAGGAGACGGCCAAGGTCATAAATCTGCATCCAAGACCGAAAGGCCGCATTCGCGATGGCTCCTAAGAAAGCCGAAGGCGCGACCGCAGGAGGATCGTCTCCTAACATCCACGTGGACATCTCACCACAAGTCCAGGTTTTTCTTCCTAATTTTTATTTTACGTGCGTGGATGATTTTTGGAGATAGGATGCATTTTTTGTCTTAAATACTTTGGTTAATTTAAAAGAATTAGCTCACGACGGAAGAGTTCGGTCATTAGTACTTTCAATAAAATAAGCAAAATAAAGTGAGTATAAAATTGATATGCATTTCTAGCAAGTAGTTTTTGTGCATTGCGATGAATTGAAAGTAGATTAATGTCCATATTTACAAAACAGAATTATGAAAGCACACTCCGATTAAGCATGAAAGGAATAAACCACATATTGCATTATTGAATATCTTTTTTTTGGAATGATTCTTAAAGAAAGTTATTAGCAATCGTAGGAAATTGCTAGGACTACATGAAGAAGATTTAATTAGGCAAGTGGTCTAAGAACTTAATTTAACCGAAGGGTGTGTAAGTTCTGCATACGACAAATTCATTCGGAAATGAAAGTAGTAAAAGACTGCATGTTTTAGCATGAATCTTATTCGCATGTTATAGAATGATTAATTGGAATTAGGCTATAACCTAACCTATGCTTGATCTTAAACCGAAAAGTTAGGATTTGAAAATCAACTTACGCGTAGACAATAAGTCATGTGGCTATGAAAATGATAGCGTAATTATCTTCAAGAATAGATAGGTTAAATTGGCATAAACCCAAACATGCAAGGTATCCCAAGGAACTGTCTAGGGTTAGCCCGGTGAAGACATTTACATAGTCGCACGCATTGCCAAAAATTGAAACTCCTATACCCTAAATACTTGCCCACATTCACGGAATGTAAGGACAGTAGGACATACTTGCGAGAAGTGATCTAGGGTTTTCCTAAGAATCTCTCACTAAAAAGATGAAACTCGAAACCCTAGGACTAACAAGTCAGCCTAATGCCATCAGGAACAAATTATTTCGTGACTCCATTCGATGGGTAAATAGTCCGATAATTGATGCGACACGTGCATCAAGTTGTAGAGTTGCATGATCTTGTGATTTGATCACAAGGGAATGGCAAATTCCTCGGAGTGAGATTGACAGACTCTTACGCACGCTATCTTGCAAGAGGATGAATAATTATTCTAATATAGTATCTTTTTGGGATAAAGATAATTGCTTGGAAGCAAAGGACAAGCCAATAAATTGGAATAACATATGAGCTTAAGGTATTGATCAAGTCGGGTTAATAGGGTACGCCCTAACCCATGATATAGGGGATCTTGCCAAGTCGGAAGTAATCCCGGATCGAGTGCTGGATGCATTCGGAAAGAAGGATTCACTCCTTAGCAGTTGGCCAACAATAACGACCAATGGAAATGATTGTGCTTGTTACAGATTTGAGAGCACTATTTTGCTTTGTTTGATCAAAGAATTAAAGGATAAATGGATATCTAATGCTTCAGGTTGAAGGCCCGAAGGGAGAGGCAGCTTCAGTTACCCTCGACTGCCTGCCTGACCCTAACCAAGGGGATTGTTAACCACGCCGGGAAAGTGGACTGAACCCACCGCGAGAGGTCTCTCCGTTGAGCGCTACTTGGAGTAGGAGGACACTTGGGTGCCAGGGGGGCTCTGGCCGTAAAGCCCTCGCCTTCCGGGCCCTGCATAAGAGGCTAACGTGACTCGGGATTGGATCTCGAGCTCCGCATACTAGTCTACGGGCGGAATCTTGGATTAGTGATCCCTGTGGATTGCTGGATAGCCTTCGGGTGGGCTGTGGATAAGCCTACGGGCTGGACTTTATGTATTTCAAAGATAAATATATAACCTGTTAAAAAGGAACTTGTTTGACATTGCTTTTCTATGTCAAGTGCTATGATTACGTGAAGGAACCAGTACCTAACGGGCTAATTAAGGATGCTGATTGATATATGTCCAACTAAATGTGTTAGATAATTAAATAACTAAACAACCTGAGGAAAGTGCGGTGGATGTGGCCATAGGTCCCTACTACGGATGGGTGGTCCCGGTTGGCCGGGAACTTTTCTCAATCAAGATGGACAGTAGGAAGATCGTTCAAAGAATACAAAGAGCAAGAGTGCTGACCTAGAGTCCAAGTTATAGATGATCCCGATTTACGCTTTTTTAGGGGAACGGAATGGGACTATGCCTTATGGCAGAGAGGTTGAGCTTCACATCCCTCTCGTTTCCCATTCTCCTTGAACCAAGTGCAGCGTAAATCCGCTTCGAACGTGGCGTTTCTGCGTAAAGTAGTTCGCTCGGATTCGACGCTAGTTGCCGTTAGGAAATGACCAATAGGAAAAACCCTAATTCAGGTCAGTCCTAAGTGGGAATGGCCGGAATACTTTAGCTACGTGGCAGACGCGGAAAGTCCTAGATTGCAAACCCCGTAACATTCCATGGGAGTGCTGGGCGAAGCTTTCTAGACATCCTTTCCTATGGTTTGCCAATTCATGTCCTGAAGATAACAAGTGTACACGTTACAATTGGTATCAGAGCCAACCAATGGAGGATTTGTTTTTATGAAATCTTAATAAGATGAAGTAAAGCAAATGTGGCTGTTTCAAACATTTTCTTACTTTCAATGATGTCTTGCAGAATTACGAAGCATGGAACAAGTTCTTAGTGTTCCGAGTCATGTTTATGACTGCGATGCATTCCCCGGATTATCGACAAAGGGTTGAGATGATGAACATCCTAGAGTGAATCTATAATCCATCGCCTTTGTACATGGAACGAAGATGGACGGGTGCCTCAGGAATCTACTATATAGCTGCCCACCGGTTTGCATACCTACAGACCAACCTAAAGAGGATCAAGTGGTTGAAAGACCTAAAAGTCGTGAAGTTGTTCATTTTTATGGAAGCTCACATATATTCAACTTTACATATTCGAGGTTGGAGGGTTGAACTGTTCTCATATGTATATGAGGAAGTGACTCGTGTAATCCCCGCCGACAGGATTAAAGTATTGGGGTGCCATGAGAAGAATGGGTTCCAAAGGAAAGGATACCCTAAACTTCCAATGACTTACCGATTCGTGAAGATCCATGACCCGAAACTATACTATTATCCAGTTCCTATAGATAAATGTAATACAACATTATTCTCCCCAAACTAAATGTAAACAGTTGGCTTATCATTCCAAGACATGTTGTATTCCGAAAGGGCTATGCCCATATAAATACAATAAGAATTCTTTTTATTAATGTCTGTTTGTGCATAAGGATTGATAAAAGTTAAGTGGTTAGATTGCTTGATTGATAACTGAAATCAAAATGAAATATAAATCGTAACGATTATCGATTAATAACGTTAAGAAACCTTTATCCAGGCACAACCCCAGGTACAGAATCCCAGTTCGCCTCCTACATTAAGTACTGCTGTAATCTAGGAGAAGAAGTTTCTTCTCAAGCAGATTAAGCCGTCCGAATTTGACGGGAGAGGCAGGTCCATCCAAGCAGATGCAGAAATTTGGATTGAATCCATGGAGGATTACCTTGAAGCAACCGGTACTGCACCCGCCAACCAGGCTATGCTCGCCAAGTTAAAGCTCACTGGCGAAGCCAGGCTTTGGTGGAAACAATGGTGCAGAGATCAAGGGATCGCGGAAGGATCCGTTACCTGGGAGAAGCTGAAGAAAGCCATGCAGGGAAGATACTTACCACCTGCGTATCGCACGCAGAAAATGAATGAGTTCTACGAGCTAAAGCAGCTGGGACTCACTCTCAACGCATACTACTCCAAATTTGTCTTACTTCTTAAGTATGCGCCACAGATGGAAATGACACAGCAGGTGTCAAAATTTTGTGCTGGTTTAATCCACCAGTAAATACCCGTCTCGAATCTATGTGTCCATTAGATCTTCAAGATGCACTCATTCGAGCTGCCTCTATAATTCAGGAGGTGCAGGCTAGACCAAGAGGTAACAAAACTTGGTCTTATAATGACCCAAACAGAGGAGCATTTAGGCCTCAGATGAAGAGAGTTCAAGGTCAGAATCAGGGACAAAGAAAGAAAGCAAGGACTAATAACGTTAACAACTTTGTCCCTACTCAAAGCAATGGCCGAAACCTCCGTTGTTTCCACTGCAACGAGCCCGGTCATTTCAAGAGGCAATGTCCCAAGCTTGGAGGAGGACATCGCCAAGCACCTTTCCAAGGAACTGGCCGTGGTCAAGGAGCCGCTACCTGAGGCAGAGGGAGAACCGCCTGCGTTCAGAAAAGGACTACCTCTCTACTTGATTAAGCTCAACAAGTTAGATCAAAAGCAGGAGTCTAGCGAAGGACCTTCTTGGCTAAAGGAATACGCGGATGTATTTCCTGAAGAGCTGACAGAACTCCCGCCTCAAAGAGAAGTGGATTATGAGATCAAGCTAGTACCAGGAGCCGCGCCAATTGCAAAGAGACCTTATAGGATGTCTATACCGGAAGCAATTGAGCTGAAGGAACAAAGCAAGCAACTGCTAGATCAGGGCTACATCCGTCCTAGCAGTTCATCATGGGGAGCTCCAGTACTGTTTCAGAAAAAGAAAGATGGAACACTTCGACTATGTATTGATTACAAAGGGTTGAATCAATCAACTGTCAAGAACAAGTACCCTATTCCTAGAATAGATGAGCTTCTTGATTGTCTTCAGGGTGCAAAGATCTTCTCCAAGATTGATCTCAGGTCTGGTTACTATCAGATAAGGATCAAGGAAGAAGATATCCCAAAGATGGCCTTCAACACAAGATATGGGCACTTTGAGTTCCTAGTTATGTCATTCGGGCTTACGAATGCGCCTGCCACCTTCAACAGGTTAATGCAAGATATCTTTAGGCCATATCTTGATGACTTCGTGCTCGTCTTCTTCGATGACACTTTAGTCTATTCTAAACAGGAAGAAGATCATGAACCCCAACTTCGGATTGCCCTTGAGACAATGAGGTCACATAAGCTGTATGCTAAGATGAAGAAGTGTGCATTCTTCAAACGTCAGATTGAATATCTGGGATTTATCGTATCAGTAGAAGGAATCTCAGTGGACCCAGCCAAGGTCAGAGATGTGCTAGAATGGCCAATACCAACAACTGTTAAAGAAATACACAGCTTTCTTGGATTGACAGGATGATATAGGGTCTTTATCAAAAACTATGCTTTGATTGCAGCACCTCTGACGGACCTACTGAAGAAGCAAACATTCATTGCATGGTCAACTCCCGAACAAACCAGTTTTGATAGACTATAGCAAAGTTTGGTATCAACACCTATCCTAAAACTTCCAGACCTCAATAAAGAGTTCGAGATAGTAACTGATGCTAGCATACTTGCCTTAGGATGTGTGCTCATGCAGGAAAGTCATCCGGTAGCATACTCTTCAAGGAAACTAAAGAGTCATGAGAAGAATTATGCTACCCATGATCTGGAATTGTTAGCTGTCATCCATGCTCTAAAGCTTTGGAGACACTTCGTATTGGGTAACATGTTTACTCTAGTGACTGATCATAAGAGTCTCAAGTGGATCTTTACCCAGAACGAACTCAACATGAGGCAACGTCGATGGATTAAAGTACTGGAGGAGTATGACTTTGAAATCAAGTACCGACCAGGGAAAGAGAATGTAGTTGCCAATGCACTCAGTTGCAAGGCATTCCTTAACTCATTATTGCAAAATCCATCAACAACTAGATCTCTAGCTATAAAGGTATCTATGCCAAATAACCCAATACTTGAGTTAACTAGAGAGGAAGCATGTCATGATCCAGCCTATCACAAGATGCTAAGGGAAATATCCATCAAGGATCAGGACCAAAAGCTGCAGGCTAAGTATCATGAATTCTCTGTCAATAGTGGACTTGTCTACTATAGAACGAGGCTATGTATACCGGCAAGCCAATCACTTAAGCAGAAGATATTGTGGGAAGCTCATGATTCCCCTTTCTTAAGACATCCTGGCTATGCCAAGACTCTCAATGTAGTTAGGAAGAGCTACCATTGGGAGAGGCTTAAAGGTGACGTTCTCAAATATGTCACTGAGTGTTTGTCTTGTCAATGTATCAAAGCCGAACATGTCAAAATACTAGGGAAGTTACAACCACTTAACATTCCCCAAATGAAATGGGAATTCATTAGTATGGACTTTGTTGTTGGCCTACCCCAAATTTAGGGAGGATACAACTCCATCATGGTTGTGGTTGATATGCTTACTAAGGTTGCACACCTTATTCCAGTAAAGATAAACTATAAAGCCTCAGACATGGCAATATTGTTTATCAAGGAGATATTCAAGCTACATGGGCTACCAAGAAGAATTGTTAGTGATCGTGATTCTCTCTTCACATCACACTTCTGGAGAGCCATCTTTGAAGCCATTGGGACTCAACTCTGTTTTAGCATAGCTTACCATCCCCAAACGGATGGCCAAACAGAGCGAGCCAATCAAGTCATCGAGGATATGCTTAGGGCATGCTGCTGTCGTGGGCTGAAAAGGTGGATTCAATACTTACATTTGGTTGAATTCGCCTACAATGCTTCTTACCAACAAAGCATTCAGATGACCCCTTTCCAAGCATTGTATGGTCATGACTGTCAAAGTCCCCTAAACTTCTCAGATCCAACCTTGAGGGTTGAAGCTTCAAGGTAGATGTTGGAAGAGATGGATGACCAAATAAAGTCAATAAGACGGGACATCCAAGCCACCAAGGATAGATAGAAGGCATACGCGGATTTGAAGCATTAAGATAGAATTTTCGAGGAAGGAGATATGGTCTTCATTCACGTACGTCCAAAGAAGAGTTCCCTATCCTTAGGAGATTGCAAAAAGCTAAGTCCAAGGTATTGTGGACCGTACAAGATCCTCAAGTGCCTAGGACCTAATGCTTATAGACTGCAACTCCCTGAGAACTTAAAGGTTCATAATGTATTCCATATCAGCCTATTGAAGAAGTATGTATCTAATCCTAACCATGCACCTGATGACCAACAAGTTGTAATGCCTAGTCAAGGAGTCCTTGAACTACGGCCTGACAGGATCTTAGATGTTAGGGAAAGACAACTGAGATCCAGAACCTTGAGAGCATGCCTTGTCCAGTGGAAAGATTATTCCGAAGAGGATGCCACTTGGATAGATGAAAGCACCCTCAACCATCAATATCCCCAGTTTATCTTGAGATGAGGACATCTCGATTCCTCCAAGGGGGAGAGAATGTAACATTTTCGAAACAAAGACATGCATTCCGCATACAAATCTCCTCTTAGGAGGCTAAAAGGTTAGGATTATAGCAAATTTTTTTAGTTATTCCTCTCTCCTCCAGCCGACTGTCGTGCTGGAGGAGAAGAGAATAGAAATTGCCACCTAGCTGCTTGCTGGATGCCATAGGATGAAGGAATACATGCCCGATGCCGCGTAGGGGAGGGAAGAACCTCTCCCTCTCCCTATAAAACTCGTGGCTATGGGAGCCTTGAGGGGGGGGAGGGGGGTGAAGAGCCGAGACTCCGGGCAAGAGTGAGAGAGGTAGTCGCCGTTGCCATAAGAGCAAGGGAGACTGCCGTGTTGTCGTGAAGCAAGGGGAGAATGCTGTCCGACTGGCCGTCGAGAGGGAGGAGACAAGGCGTTGGGCTGCCGTGCTGCCAGAGGAGGTCGCTGCTAGACTGCTGAGAGGGAGAGAAGGAGTGGGACATTGCCGCCGTGGGCCAGGAAAGGGCGGAACGACGCCAGGAGATCACTGCCATCTGCCTCCTGGCCGATGTCAATTTTCCAATAATCATCCCCTTGTTTTTAACATCCACGTGGTTCTAAAACCCCAGAAGCTTCCAAGAAGCTTCTTGGAAGCTTCTAAGGGGAGAAGCTAAGCCCCCTTCATGTGCCTCTTCCCTAATTTCCACCCCACACACGAGAACTCCTCTTAAGGGCTCTATAAGCCCCCTTCTCCCCCCCCCCCCCCCCCCCCCCCCCAATTTGACTTGAAGGGTCTTCATGTGCCTCTTTTAAGCCCCCTTTTTCCCCCACCCAAAAAAACCCTTCTTCAAAGGTCTCATACACCCTTCCTTCCCCTTTGTTCCCCCCTTTTTCCTTTCCACCAAGAGCTATTTTCCTCCCCCCCCCCCCCTTCGGGATTCAAAGCCCCTTCTCGTGCCCATTCTTAATACCTTTCAAGTGGGTTGAAAGCCCAGTTACTCCGTGATTTAACCCCTCACTAGCGAGTTATACATTCTTCTTCCTTCCTTCTCCGATCCACTAAGACCGTTTAAAACCCTCCCGAGGTTTAAGCACCCCCTTTTTCGTGAAATCCTCACTTCTGGGTTTCAAACCCTTTTCCCAACAACCCTACAAAGCGGGTTTTCTTTAAAAACCGGAGTTTAAGCCCTTGGCATTTCCACAACGTCATTCTTGACGGTTTCAAGGTCCTAATCGTGAAATCCCTACTTCAAGGAGGAAACCTTCTAAAAACCGTTTCCGAAAGACGGTGCAAGTTGTCACAAAGGGAGCTGCACGTGCAAAAAGGAGATGGCCGTCATAAATCTGCATCCAAGACGGAAAGGCCGCATTCGCGATGGCTCCTAAAAAAGCCCAAGGCGCGACCGCAAGAGGATCGTCTCCTAACATCCACGTGGACATCTCACCACAAGTCCAGGTTTTTCTTCCTAATTTTTATTTTACGTGCGTGGATGATTTTTGGAGATAGGATGCATTTTTTGTCTTAAATACTTTGGTTAATTTAAAAGAATTAGCTCACGACGGAAGAGTTCGATCATTAGTACTTTCAATAAAATAAGCAAAATAAAGTGAGCAAAAAATTGATATGCATTTCTAGCAAGTAGTTTTTGTGCATTGCAATGAATTGAAAGTAGATTAATGTCCATATTTACAAAACAGAATTATGAAAGCACACTCTCATTAAGCATGAAAGAAATAAACCACATATTGCATTATTGAATATATTTTCTTTGGAATGATTCTTAAAGAAAGTTATTAGCAATCATAGGAAATTGCTAGGACTACATGAAGAAGATTTAATTAGGC
Organism: Lygodium microphyllum; assembly: GCF_053477565.2. Classification (NCBI taxonomy): domain Eukaryota; kingdom Viridiplantae; phylum Streptophyta; class Polypodiopsida; order Schizaeales; family Lygodiaceae; genus Lygodium; species Lygodium microphyllum. Next base: position 34,938,518 of record NC_141154.1, on the reverse strand, counting down.
AAGTGGTCTAAGAACTTAATTTAACCGAAGGGTGTGTAAGTTCTACATACGACAAATTCATTCGGAAATGAAAGTAATAAAAGACTGCATGTTTTAGCATGAATCTTGTTCGCATGTTATAGAATGATTAATTGGAATTAGGCTATAACCTAACCTATGCTGGATCTTAAACCAAAAAGTTAGGATTTGAAAATCAACTTACGCGTAGACAATAAGTCATGTGGTTATGAAAATGATAGCGTAATTATCTTCAAGAATAGATAGGTTAAATTGGCATAAACCCAAACACCTAAAACTGTGGAGTACTCGTTTAGAAAAGGGTTAATTCAATGCAAGGTATCCCAAGGAACTGTCTAGGGTTAGCCCGGTGAAGACATTTACATAGTCGCACGCATTGCCAAAAATTGAAACTCCTATACCCTAAATACTTGCCCACATTCACGGAATGTAAGGACAGTAGGACATACTTGCGAGAAGTGATCTAGGGTTTTCCTAAGAATCTCTCACTAAAAAGATGAAACTCGAAACCCTAGGACTAACAAGTCAGCCTAATGCCATCATGAACAAATTATTTCGTGACTCCATTCGATGGGTAAATAGTCCAATAATTGATGCGACACGTGCATCAAGTTGTAGAGTTGCATGATCTTGTGATTTGATCACAAGGGAATGGCAAATTCCTCGGAGTGAGATTAACAGACTCTTACGCACGCTATCTTGCAAGAGGATGAATAATTATCCTAATATAGTATCTTTTTGGGATAAAGATAATTGCTTGGAAGCAAAGGACAAGCCAATAAATTGGAATAACATATGAACTTAAGGTATTGATCAAGTCGGGTTAATAGGGTACGCCCTAACCCATGATATAGGGGATCTTGCCAAGTCGGAAGTAGTCCCGGATCGAGTGCTGGATGCATTCGGAAAGAAGGATTCACTCCTTAGCAGTTGGCCAACAATAACGTCCAATGGAAATGATTGTGCTTGTTACAGATTTAAGAGCACTGTTTTGCTTTGTTTGATCAAAGAATTAAAGGATAAATGGATATCTAATGCTTCAGGTTGAAGGCCCGAAGGGAGAGGCAGCTTCAGTTACCCTCGACTGCCTGCCTGAACCTAACCAAGGGGATTGTTAACCACGCCGGGAAAGTGGACCGAACCCACCGCGAGAGGTCTCTCCGTTGAGCGCTACTTGGAGCAGGAGGATGCTTGGGTGCCAGGGGGGCTCTGGCCGTAAAGCCCTCGCCTTCCGGGCCCTGCACAAGAGGCTAACGTGACTCGGGATTGGATCTCGAGCTACGCATACTAGTCTACGGGCGGAATCTTGGATTAGTGATCCCTGTGGATTACTGGTGGATAGCCTTCGGGCGGATTATGGATAAGCCTACGGGCTGGACTTTATGTATTTCGAAGATAAATATATAACATGTTAAAGAAGAACTTGTTTGACATTGCTTTTCTATGTCAAGTGCTATGATTACGTGAAGGAACCAGTATCTAACGGGCTAATTAAGGAAGTTGATTGATATATCTCCAAATAAATGTGTTAGGTAATTAAATAACTAAACAACTTGAGGAAAGTGCGGTGGATGTGGCCATAAGTCCGTTCTACGGATGGGTGGTCCCGGTTGGCCGGGAACTTTTCTCAATCAAGATGGACAGCAGGAAGATCGTTCAAAGAATAGGAACAGCAAGAGCGTTGACCTAGAGTCTAAGTTATAGATGATCCCGATTTACGCTTTTTTAGGGGAACGGAATGGGACTATGCCTTATGGCAGAGAGGTTGAGCTTGGCATCCCTCTCGTTTCCCATTCTCCTTGAGCCAAGTGCAGCATAAATCCGCTTCGAATGTGGCGTTTCTGCGTAAAGTAGTTCGCTCGGATTCGACGCTAGTTGCCGTTAGGAAATGACCAATAAGGAAAACCATAATTCAGGTCAGTCCTAAGTGGGAATGGCCGGAATACTTCTGCTACGTGGGAGATGCGGAAAGTCCTAGATCGCAAACCCCATAACATTCCATGGGAGTGCCGGGCGGAGCTTTCTAGACATCCTTTCCGATGGACTGCCAAGACGTGTCCTGAAGATAACAAGTGGACACGTTACACACACACACACACACACACACAGAGAGAGAGAGAGAGAGAGAGAGAGAGAGAGAGAGAGAGAGAGAGAGAGAGAGAGAGAGAGAGAGAGAGAGAGAGAGAGAGAGAGAGAGAGAGAGAGAGAGAGAGAGAGAGAGAGTGTGTGTGTGTGTGGTATTAATGCTACATGATAGATCTAGATTAAGATTTCAATTACAATTCACTTTGTTTTGGTGTTGGCACGAAAAGAAAAACCAACTATTGAAGCTATAAAAGTAGTTAAACACATAATGAACCTTAAATAACTCAATGCTTAGGCTTTTTGAATTGCTTAATGATGTGCTTGTTGCCTCAATTAATTGTCTATTTGTTATTCTCTCTACTTGCTTTCATCTCGGTGATTTGATCTAGTCATGCTTTGAGTTGTGTTGTGGAAAGTTCATTTCATGTTTGCCTTTCATAGAAACATTTTGATATTGCTTGCAATGAAAGCTTTGTTGGTTATGTTGCTAAAATCCAAGGTGCCTTGAGAACTTTTTTCTCCATGCCACAAGTCCTAGAGGCCTACACGTTGCATGAAATGTGAATCTTCTTTTGCAATATATTTTCATTAATTATTAAAAAGAGATTACTTGTCATACCTTGCTTATTTGTCTCCATCCTTGTTTCAATTTCCTTCTATACCTTCTCTTGCACTTTGATGGTCATCTCTTTGACTTCATCTTCAATCTTCTTATTAGATGTACCTATCTCTATTGTTGTCTTCTCTAGCTCCATGCGTATAAGCACTTAGCGAGTCCTTCAAAACCATGTTTGTTGCTTTCATAGTGAGGACAAGGGAGCAGGAAAGACGCATTGATGAACAGGATCGGGGTCCCATTGTTAGAAAGCATCGCAGCAGGAGTCCCTGAGGAGGTAGAGTGGAATGGGTTCGTGTAGAAAACCATTCAAAGCTCAGCTGCCCTTCTCACTCCAGCGGAAGCACCAGCAGGAGGAGAATCCCCTGCCTCAATAGCACGCTCCACAAGGAAGAAACCTGCCTCAAAGGCGGCCACAATTAGATATGGTGGTGTTTTGACAGCCATCATAGATGAAGCAATAAAGGATGCTGGAGTCATGGAAGAGCAAGCTGCACATCAAAGCCCACCGCATCAAAGTCCACCTCACCACGAAGGAGAAGAATCCAATGAAAGAACGATAAGTGAAAAGGGAGAACAGGAGGTGCCGCCTACACAAGCAAGCAAACCAAAAGGACAAAAGAAAGGGGACAGGAGACAGAAGGAAAGGAAAGAGGAATTAAGTAAAGAAGAACAAGCTGAAATCAAGAGGGCTCAAAGAGAATCTAGGAGGGCTGAGGAAGAAAGAAAAAGGAAAGAGGAGGAAGAGCTTGCAAAGATAAGAGAAGAATCAAAGAAGGCAGAAGAGGACAGGAAAAGAAGGGCGGAAGAAGAAGCTAAAGAGTTGAAACTGAAGGAGTTGGCCGAGTTAGCAGAGGCTACACAAAGATCTGTGGAAGAGACCCACGGGGGTGGAGAGCTCGAACCTGTGAGCTCCCGTCATAAAGCCAAAGCTAGTTCAAGTGTGAAAGTAGCTCCAGTGGCTGTAGGCAAGGGCAAGTCCCTACTACATCCACTTCCTTCCTCTTTTGTGCCTGCAACGACTGAAACCACGACTCCAACCACCACACAACCCACACCTCCTCTTGACACGGCACAGCTAATGAACATGATGCAAATGCTAGTGAGCAAAGTGGCCGAGATCATGCCAGGAACAGGATTGAAAAGGCTCGCTGCTGCAGATGCAGAGTCAGGACAAGACCCTAAAAGACAAAGGCTGGAGGCATGGAGTGGACTATGATAGAGACTTGCATGGGGATTACGACTTCCCAAAAATATATAATGTAAATGCTAGGAGCCCTGAGGAATGCTTAGTATTTAGGTTAGAAGATATACTTCCTTCTATAAATCGTTTCCTTGTAGACTTCTCTTCCTACCCAGATCCAGCGTTTTTGACCACTTGTAATTACCTCCGACTTATCAAATTCCTGCTACTCCAAAAACCCACAGCAGAGGAAGCCAATCTCCCCCCACTCTTCTTTGATATCAACCTAGGAATAGATAGTAGAGCTATGACTAGGTTAATGATGCGGGCTACTCTCCTTCCTTCCTTCTGCCTAGAGCTCTTAGAAAATATGAGTGACACCCGCTTCACAAGGTGTAATCACCCTTTCTTGTCAACCACTCCTCTGAGAGCTAAGGCCGATATTAAAGAATACCTACAAAGTCGCACATTCTTATCTCAATGCCTGCGACCGCCCCATGATTAAATGGGTGTGATATGCCTTGACAATTGTACTCCCTCTCTCATTCTCAAAAAGAGAGAAAAAAAAGAAAAGAAAGCAAAGAGAGAAAAAGCCACAAGGAAACACAGACAAGGTGACTGGAGAGAAAGACAAGAGCAAAAAATAGCAAAGCTTAAAGATGAATCTACTAACTAAGCAAGTTAACAAGAAGAACACTTCACATGTGCTTGCAATCTCCCTTCATTGTTATTGTGCACCACACTCACTGCATCTAGGGTTGTCCATAGCCCCTTCCCCACTTCACACTTAGGGCATATCAAGGGCAGGACTTTTAGACATGTCACCCTAAGACTTGCACCGCACCTCCAACGACGCATGAATTGGGTGTGGGACATTACCAAGGGCTTGCGCAAGGTTAGACCCATCTCCCAGTTCCACTGGCACGGGCACCATGCAGACTACACAGTGAGACAGACACACCCCCTAGGAAGTGCACAACTTTTCTTGCAGGTTATGTTCGTGTTTCAAGAACTGGCTGCTTGGCTGAAGGAGATCCTCCACTACATCCTCCAAAGACAAGGAAATTTTCCATGAGTCGGACATGACTCCATTACTGCAACTTCAGGAGCTTCGCTGCGAAGGTTTAAATGGCTCAACGGATTTCATGTTGCCAATCATCCGCCTACTGATGGCTGCCATGACTGAACCAAATCAAGCAAAAGGAAAACCCAGTGATGGATCTGCCATTGGCATAGATCTTGGAACCTCATCGTCCAATGATCCATGCCCAACGCCTCAAGATTTACGGATCGCTTATTGATTCCACAAGCCTGAAGACCTTCAACTCAAAACTAAAGACCTTCTACTCAAAGACAAGGATCTTCAATCAAGGCAATGGATTTTCAAGGCAAACAGCGTTCGGGGGGTTTCTCCAGAATAAATCCCTCCAATACCATTCTCCTAAGGGATTGCTTATTGCTTCAAGCGTTTCGGATACTCCAAAAACAACCGGCTACATAAGGGGTGCCACAACAGGGTGAAAGATGCCGAGTATCTTCATGGAGCCTAAAGCACGCCGGAATCAAAGTCTCGCTGTTTGACATGCTTGTCAAACCACATCTTTCGTCGAGCTTTCTCACAAATCAGAGAGTGAGTGGCGAGGAGTCGGGTCTCCGTTAGGCGCTCTAACTCCACTAAGCGATTGATCCAAGCCTCTCTTCCCTCCCAACTCTCCTGGACTGCTATCTAAGCTAGGGATGAAGAATTCTAAGGGTAGAATGGCTTTAGTTCCATACGTCAGCCTAAAAGGCATTTGTTCTACAGCCATTTTATAAGCTGTGCGATAGGCCCACAAGGCCGCCATTAGCTTGTTGTCCCAGTCACTTCTTGAAGTAGACACTACCTTTGTAAGCACGTTGACTAAGATTTTATTCGTGGATTCGGCTTGGCCATTAGCCTGAGGGTAATAGGGAGAGGACTTCCGATGAATTATTAGGAAGAGAGCAAGTGGGAAATCACCTCATTAATGAAGTGCGTGCCTTGGTCGCTTACAAGTTCGATTGGACAACTAAACCATGAAATGACCTGCTCCCATAAGAACTTTGCAGTGGTTCTAGCATCATTATTCCTCGAGGCTCGTGCCTCTGCCCACTTCGTTAGATAATCGGTTGCCACTATGATGTAGCGAGCTTGGGAATATTGTGCCGCAGGACTGATAGGTCCAATAAAATCAATGCCCCATTTTTCAAAGGGTTGTCGGGCTATGACAGGGGTCAACTCCATCTTGTCTTTCCGCACAGGCACTTTGGTCCTTTGGCACTCATCGCAGTGCTTTACGAATTTAGCTGCATCGCGGAAAAGGGTGGCCCACCATAGTTGGGATTGTAGCACCTTTCGGGCTGTTGTGTCCCCGCTAAAGTGTCCTCCAGCGATTCCGCCATGTGCTTCTTTCAGTGCATCGTGCATCTCGTGCTCACATATGCATCTACGCAATAAACTGTCTTGTCCCAACCTATAGAGTTGGCCGGCTATCACTTGGTATGGTTGAATTTTCAGGATAAGTCTTCTCAGCCTGGCCTTCTCAATGGGTCTCTCAGGTAGTCCGTTCTCTAGCACGTGCACTATGTCATCGGCCCAATATAGCGTCAGATCAGCTTTAAATAATTCTCTCTCGCTAGACAGGTTAAAAAGATGAGCATCCCGTAAATCGTCAGGTATGCCTTGTCCAACGGCTTCTCCTGTGGGTATGCGGGATAGGTGGTCAGCCATGTAATGCTGCTTTCCTTTGCGTACAACCACAGAGAAGTCAAACTCCAGTAGAAGGAGCAACCATCTAGCTATGCGTCCCGTAGCGCAAGGCTTGTTCACAAGATATAACAAGGCTTGATGGTCAACAAAGAAGACAAAGGGAGTGGCCAACAGGTAATGCCTAATTTTCTTTACCGCAAATACCATGGCCAACCCCTCCCTTTCTGTCGTGGAATAGTTCATCTCGGTTTCTGTGAGCTGCCTGTTGGCAAAACTCACCGGGTAATCTAAGTTATGTTCACCAGGCTGGCATAGCATGGCTCCAATAGTGAATTAGAGGCCTCTATGTGTACATGAAACGTTATGTTCCAGTTTGGGGCTCGTAAGATTGGTGCAGTAGTAAGAGCGTTTTTCAAATCCTCATATGTGCGCTGGCATTCCTCAGTCCACTCGAACACTATCAACAGCTTGTACAATGGTCTAGCAATTAGTGTGTAATTTAGTACAAAGCGTCGATAATATCCAGTGTGTCCTAAGAAGCACTGAACTCCCTTGTAGTTATCGGGTGGCGGTAAGTCAACAATGACTCTGACTTTAGAAAAGTTAGTGGCAATGCCGTTCCTTGACACTACGTGCCCTAAGATGCATCCGTGTTTCACCCAAAACTGGCACTTTAAGGGGTTCAACGAGAGGTGGTACAACCTACACCTTTCAAAGACAACTCTCAATTTCTCTAAGTGTTTGGCCCAACTAGAGTGTAAGCATAAGTCGTCTACAAACACTTCCAGTTCATACCTAAGCATGTCCTTAAAGATAGTGTACATTAGGCGTTTGAAAGTCGCAGGTGCGTTCCATTAGCCCAAAAGGCATGACAATGTAGGTGAATACACCCCATACCATGGCAAAGGCAGTCTTGTGCCTGTTGTCGGGGTGCACTTGCACTTGATTATAGCCCGAGAAACCATCCTGAAAACTGTAGGCTTCTTTACTTGCTACCCTCTCAAGCATGTGCTCGGTGTAAGGTAAAGGATAGTTATCCCTCTTTTTAGCGGGATTCACTTTCTTGTAGTTCACACACACTCAGATTTGTCCATTTTTCTTCATGACAATCACAATAGGTGATACCCAATCCGTGTGCTCGATCTCATATATGAATCCTGCCCTCATGAGTTTATCAATCTCCTCTTTTACTACATGGGTGTGTTTGGGATTCATGGGGTAAGGTCGTTGTTTCGTTGGCACTGCATTAGGGACCATTGGGATATTATGAGTCACAACCCTAGGGCCGACTCCCTTAAGTTCATCCAATGTCCAGGCAAATACATCAATGTACTCTTGCAAGAGTGCAACAAGTTTGGTCTCCTCATCCTCCGTCAAGTCATCTGCAATGAATACAGGTCTTGGTTTTTCATCTTCCCTAGCCAAGTTAACTTCCATGACTTTGGCGGGTCCCTCGATCGGTTTACTAGTTTGGCCTTGTCTTTTCGCACCTAGCAGAATCACCACTCTGTCACCCTTTTTAAATTTTGTAAACCGTTTGGGTAGATCCTGCGGTTTCTTTTGCCTTTCTGCTTCTGAGTCCTTTGCTTGCTTCTTGGCCTCCTCTTCTAGCCTCCTGCGCCTTAGGTGGACTGGCAAGTCTCCCTTGGTGCATTTGACTTTAGAAGGTTGTGGTATCTCGGGATCACTCTCAGTGCTGACTTCCGACTCTGAGTTAGACCCACATCCCTCACTTGAGGAAGGTGTTTCCCCGGGGGGTCATAGTTCAGTAGGTGCATCCGTCTTGAGCACTGGGATTATCCATGGTCATGCCACTCCGGCTTGCTCGTAATCCACGGCTCCTATGTGTTCGAGCCAAGATCTGTCACACTCCATTCGCATGACTCCTTTTTCGTTCTGACTGGTCCTTCCTCTCCTAGGCCTCGAGTCTACCCTGATTTGTTCTATCACTTTTCCTTCTGTGTCGTACTCTATTGTATCTATCTCTTCTTCACTCTCCTCTCCCGTAGAGCAAAAGTCCTCATACTCCTCGTCATTAGAGTCCTGTCCTTCTGACTACTCATCATCACCTAAGATTTCCTCTCCAATCTCCTTGTCATCAGTAACTAAAGCCTAGTTATATAACAAATTCAGGTCATGGATCTTGGTCCATTTCCATTCTGGCTTAGCTAATAGATCACGTAGAGGTTTTAAGTTAGCAGCCAAGTTGCCTTCCAGTTTATTGGTCAGATACTCTACGATTTCCTGAAGCTCTAGTTTGTTGTTGGGGATATGGAACGAGGCTGGTTTGCCTGGGTTGAGTGAGCTTCCTGCCATCATGCAGAGTGGCACAATTGGCTCCTCAATTGGCATGGTTGCGGCTTTAGCAGCCTGCCGATATAGTTCTCCCTCATCCGAGATTGGTAGGTCAATGGTTGCCAAAATGTGCATCCAATCCCTCTCATCCTTAGGGCAAGGAATATATTTAGTGAGTGATCCATAGGGTTTGGTCATTTGAGTATCACCTTTCAACATAGCTGAGATGGCATCTAGGTCAATAGGGGTCGTCTTCCAAGTGTCCATCTCTACCCTTACTGCACTAGTTTTGTTCCCTAGGAAAATCAAACCATTGCCCCAGTCCTCAATGACACGCACATTCCTCATCCAAGGTCGGCCTAATAGTATGTCGTAATCCACTCCCTTCATGACAATGAAGTTTACTGAAAACTACACACCGGCAATCTTTACTGGCCAATTCTTTAAGACCCCGAATGGTCTTACCTTCATTCCATTTGCTAACGTGACGTTAAACCTGGCAGTCTCTACATGAGGGTTTTCCCATGCCTCTAAGACTGCATGGTTTAGTATACTAACACCTGCGCTGCCTGTGTCTACAATTTCTTTTTGCATCATATCTCCTAAGTCTAGGACGGGCAAAATTCATGCATTTCAGTGCCTTCCCAAAAAGCATTGATGTGCAAAGACTTAGGAGTTGAGTGTAGAGTCAGACTTGGGATCTGTGTAACCGCATCATGATCTTGCGGATCAGCACCACCTGCAAGTCCTGTGTGTCCCTCCATCAAGTCTTTTAACTCCTGCCATAAGGAATGATACTGCCTAAGCAGGTCTTCCAAGCTTAGAGTTACTGGAGTAGACAACAAGGTTGTGAGGAAGCTACTGGGCTCTTGTCTTCCCCTGAGGCTAGCATTTCTAGGCCATGCATTCTGTCTGCCCTGGCAAGTTTCCCCTTGGCCTTGCTGCTGAGTTGCCCCTAGTGGTGCAGGTATGCTCGCAACTTGTGGTTTTGAAGGTGAGTTTGGTGTGCTCACGCTGGAAAAATCGTCAATAGAATCTTCTAATATGGGTTCAGCATCCTTGAGGTGCTTTTGGGCGTCCTTGACCCATTGCTTGACCTTAGCTATAGCCTCGAGCTATCGTTTGGGGTGGGGATATTCCCCTACCTTGGCACTCCCTAGCTCGGCTATCTTAGGAGCTGAGGTCTCCGCCTCTACGTCTGTGACCCTCTTTCCTGTTACTAACGTAGTCGCTTCCTCGGTTTTAAGAGTTATCTTTGCATCGGTTCTCTTTTTCCGTCTCCTCCGGCTTTTCTTTCCTATTGAGGTTGCGTCAAGGTTACTTGGCCCTGGCAAAGAGATGCCTGCCTGTTTTGTTTGAGCTCGCGTCATAACATGTAGTGGGATGGGTGTATCCTCACTATCAAAGGTTTCCACTCCAAAAATCCCCAAAGGCACCGATGGCATGTTGGCTGAGCTGGTTGATGGCTTCTGCCTAGGACAATCGGGAAACAAATGTGTGATTCCACACTCTGTGCATCGGAGATCCGCTTTGTCCTTGTTAGCTTGTTCTCGTTCTGGGCAGCGTGATGAAATGTGGCCTGGGTGGCCGCAAGTCTAGCATGTGACTGGATCTTGGCTTGGCCCTCCAAAGCCTCTGCCTCTTCCTCTTCCTAAAGCCATCACCGGCACCGGTCAATAGTCCATCAGGACTGGGTTGCCCTCCTCGTCATAGGATATGTACGGGTTGACATATGTTTCTTCCTCATTAGGCTCCTCCACAAAGTGAACAGGAGCATCGCTAGATGGGTGGGTTACAAAAGGCCCTGGTGGTCTGGGTATACCAGTTGGGTTCATCTCCAACCTAGGCACGGCAGGTCTTAAGTCAGTCGGTGTTGGAAGAGCTAACTGGGCTCTCCTCCCAAAGAAATTGGGTGGCCTATTACCTAAGTATGGAGGGTTGTACTGATGTGCATATGGGAATCTCCTCGGCATTCTGCAATACATTGCATCATGCCCGAATCTACCGCAATTTGAGCATGGCCGAGATCTAGGATCTTGGCACTCAACTAGGAGGTGATTGCCGCCGCAGTATATACATTGTACATGCGATCTCACAGGCTTCCTCACCAGCTCTTGCAACCGTGCAATCTCAATTCTCATTTCTACCATCCCCTGGTCGTGGTCTACACTCTTTCACTTATCCTGCACACTAGCAGTTGCTTTTCCCCCCGAAATAGTTGATCTCTCAGGGTCCCTCTGGCTTGCACTTTCTCGGTTGGTAGTCCTCATGCTGCGTTCCCTGAGTTGATCATCTAAGCGTATTGCCTCCTCGAAAACTCTAGCTAGCACGTCTCGTTGCAAGGTGGAGTTACTAGCCAAAGCCTTGTAGAGCTCCTCACTTCAAATCCCATTCATAAACATTGTAGACACTGCCCTCTCGGTAAGTCGCTCATTGGCAGGGATTCTCTTGTAGAGGCTACGCACCTGAGTGACGTAATCCCTAATGTCCTCCTTCTCCCTTTGACTGATATTCATCAACCTAACGATGAGGTTATCCGAATACCCTGCCTCCGAAAACCTCTTGATGAAGAGGCCCTTAAGGTAAACAAAGTTCGTACGTTCTGCATCATCTAGACTAGAATACCAGGTCCTCCCCTTATCGCCTAAGCACAGGCCAAAAGCTTGAGCTCGCTGCGCAGGGTCAGTAAGACCATGTGCCTCACATACTTGCTCGAACTGCTCCATGAAGCTGTACGGGTCACTTCTAGGTTTGTATCTAGCTAGTTGTTTTGCTACGATGGGGATTCTAGCCTGCCCTTTAGCCCCTTCCGTGACTCCCAATCCCGATAATAGTGCGGTGGCTAGGGCAGTAGCACTCTGTTCAACGGACATATTGTCCAAGAGTCGCTTTGCTACCAGTTCGCTCAATGTCATGTCAGCCTCTGCTACCCGTTCCCTCTCTACATTCGGTCCAAATAAGGCCGCTTCAGCTAGGTCTAGCACTCATCTAGCCTCGTACATATCTACGTCTTGCTGTAGCCTTCTAGCCCTTTGCTCATGGTTGTAGGCAATTATGCCTTCTAGCGCTCTCTTGATTGCTCTTCTCTCTTCTTTCAGGTTTGCTACCACTTCCTCTACAGGTCTGCCCTGGATCACGGTCCTAGTGAGTAGATCGTAGTTGTGGACCAGTTCCTGGACTGAGGTTGGAAATTCTCCTAAGTCTAATTGGTCCTCTCCTCGTTTGCCTCTTGATCCCGACATTGTTTCTGCTTTCAGCTCCACGAGGTTGTCAATAAATCCAAGCAGCTCCGGCAGCGTCCAATCCTCTATATTGTTGCTTTCCGTGTTTTCGTGTCTTCTCCAGGTCCTACTAGTAGGGCACTCAGGCACTTGTCTAAGTCTTGGGGTCTTCTCCTACTAGTGGGTTCCTTAATGTTATTAGATATCTTGATGTGTTCCTTGTTATTTGAAAGCAGCTGCAATCCTTATTCACACGTTATGCTTAGTGCTTTCGTGGTGCTTGGTGCGAAAACAGGCTTTTCTCTTTTCTTGCAGTGCAAACTTAGTGGAACACAAGAGTGAAGTGCTGATGCAGAAAGCGTTTAATGCGAACTCCACTCTGTTTCTCTCCACATTCTTAGCCTGATTTGAGTTCTAAGCTTAGTTCCCAGCTATTCTATGGTCTTTCTGAAGGTCTGTGCTGCGTTTTCTATTCTGCTCTAAGTTCGATTGGTCTCTGAGGTTCTAATGGTCAAACTGGGCCTTGGGGGTGTTCAGGGTTGTGTCCTGGGGCTCAGGTCTGTGGCAGGGTCAACTAGAGATCCCTATTTTTTCCTTCTGGCAGGATGGTCTGATTCTGGGAATCGGACAGGGCTGGTCCGACTCTAGGAGTCGGACGGTCCGATTCTTGCAGTCGGACAGAGTGGTCCGATTCTTGCAGTAGGACAGGTCTGGTCCGACTCTAGTAGTCGGACGGTCCGATTATGATGGATAGACAGAGTGGTCCGATTATGATGGGCGGTCCGAGTGCCACGTGGCACGTCTGATCGGACAGGGCTGGTCTGACTCTAGTAGTCGAACGGTCCGATTCTAGTTTTTTTCTTCCATCTTCAAGGAAAGAATGTTTGTATGGCTTTGACATGGAAGATGGGGAGATTCTTCTTCACATTCAAAACAATGTACTCTTGTAAACATGGAAGGATTGATTTACTTGTACTTTGTTTAATTTCATATATAAGCCTTTGTTCTATTAGGATGTAATTGAGTGTAAACATAATATCAAAATATCTTAGAGTTTGTTGTCTACACCCACGACAAAATGTGCAAAGAATGAACATATCACAAATCCAAATATAATAATGAAAATGGAATTGAAAGACATGAAATAGAATAGAGAATGGAAGGTGAAAGAGAATCATCATTCTCTTCATTATTCATTTTTTCTTTGCTATTCATTAACAAGTCTATCATATGCTCCCTTGGGGGAGGGATGGGGGGATTGAAGAAATGGATGGATTGAACAAAAAAACTTAGGAAAATGTAATATGAGTATTCATTGGAACCCCGCCCCCCCCCCCCCCCCCCCCCCCACCACCACCCAAACAAAAAAAAGAAAAAACACAGAGGAGGTTGCAACGTTACATGGTAAGCTATTGAGTGCAAGTATCAAATTGTATATACGAGAAATTGGTGGCAAAATTCTTCATCCACTTTTCAGTCCTAATTAAGCAATCACTTATAGTCAGTGCTTCAATTACATATACTTACAATGTTAAGATTACACTTCCTTACTTGAAAACCATAAAGTAATGCTTTAAATGTGTGTTGTTGGCTTGCCTTAGAACCATGTTCAAGCCATAGATCCAATGGAGCTTGTGATACAAATGTAGTAGTTTGGAATGCTTGAGATTAGGTTGGGGCTATATTTGTTTGAGTTAAGCAAGATGACATGTCACATGGAATAATTGATGTGAGGACTACAAAGTTGAGTAAACAAAAAATAGAGACTAGTGCATCTAGTATAGTGAAGAATTAAAATTTGGTCATATGATGTTAAAAAATCAAAGGTGTATATGATGTTGCAAAAATTTGTTCAATTCTTTCATCACATTAGAGGGACAAATCTTAATTCATATATCTTTAAAAGCACAGTGGTAAAGTGGTTACAAAAAAGTTGGCCAAACTATCAATGATTGATGGCATTTGCCTAGCTTGATGTTATAAAATGATAGTTCTTAGCCTTGTTTGTTGCATTTGCCTCTTTGACATTGTACAATAGTACATAAGATGCTTTCAGAAGGTGGAGCTGAGATATATGTTCTTCGAAATTCTATTCTTGTCTTAGAGGTGCTGATATAGCAGTTTGGAAAGAGGGATTTGTGGTCCTTGGTCATCATTAATACCATTTCTCTATTGTGTCTATCTAATATTGATTGTGAAACATACTAGGATATGTCTATGGATCGCAGTCCTTTTAAATTTGAAGAAGAATATATATTTTAAGCACATAATCACTTGAGAATCACTAGTGGATGTTTCTCCAAGAAAACATGATAATATTGCTTTTTAAATACACTTTTGCCTTTGCACTTTCCTTTTGGCATAACTTGATGTGTGGAGAGGATGATAGAGTACATAAGAAGATCCAAGCATTGTTTTTCAATTTTCATTTTCTTAGGGGTTAAATCAAGTGTTTTTAAATTGCTTGTGATAAGTTAACACAATCCCCTTCATTGTCTAGTCAACAAGAGATCTATGTGATAAATTTTTGGTTGTGGCTAAGAGAGCTCTTGAACTTGCAGACGATCTCTTTTGTCAAAGCACCAAGTTAACATGGCCAACTCTCTTGTGGACATAGCTTGGAACTCTAGGACTTGCTCCTCCCATGCCATTCAGATTTCTTGAACAACAAACTCTTGCAGACCTCATCTTGCACCCCCACATGTGAAGTCTTGTTGGGCATGCGACAAACTCTGAGAGGGTTGTCCTTTGCAAAATCGAATTGGACATAAATTAATTGGAGCTTGTAGCCAGTTATGTTGGCTCTTCAAAGTATTGTCCACCATAGTGAAGACGTTGAATACTAGCATCAAAGTTTATAAGAGTACAATAGAGATAGCAAGAAAGGTGAGAATATATCAAAAATCACATTTGTATATCACCACTCAAGAGACCAAAACTAGGTTGACACATGCATCCAAGTTTAGGTATTGTGGACATTCCATTATTTTGTTGTATTTTGCATTGTTGGATTATATAGCATATTAAAAGAGAACACAAAGTCAATGCTAGATGTTGTCCGGTTAAATGTGGTGCATTGCTAAGAAAATGGTGCATAATTTCAAGTGATAAGGATTGCCGAGAATCAATTGTCGGTCCAAGACTTTGTTCATGATCAGTATGGCAAGTCCACATTCGACTATTTTGGACACCAAGGTCTAGCTACAATAGGCCAATATGGAGAATCTTTTTTGTATAGTCTAGGAATAGGCAATTATGTGCTTGTTTCGATCTTGATTTCCATGATATAGTCCACATTTTGTTATTATTATGTTGGCCTTGTGTTGTTAGCATGCAAGGATGAGCATAATACTTGATAGAGCCATCAAAACTTGCATTTCTTCCATACATTTGTTAGTCATTTGTGATATAGTGTTTTGATGCTGAATCATGAATACTCCACAAGTTGCTCATATTGTTAGTGTACTAATGATGCTTGCGCATTCAATTCCCCAAGTTGATTCCAATTTGTATATAGCGTACCAACTTGCAGTACATAGTTTTAGTGATGTTTTTCTTGAAGCTATAGTTTTTGTTTTCATAGAAGACCTTAATAAGGCCTTGTGATTGTGGTACCTATATGGAGTGCATGGTTGTTTTGTGTTCTATTAGCATAAAAATGTATGCTTATTGATGAAAATAGTACGATTGGATGAACAAATATAATTTTGCATCTTAATCTCTATGTTTTAAAAAATTACATGCTTTTTTAGAATAGTTTGATTGGATTTAGTTACTCACAAGTTTTTGAAGCTACTCAGCTTTGGTTGGAAAGTTGTCATATAGCTTGATATGTTGTGTTGATGATGAAGAGTAGCTTACAAACAAAAAATCAGAAAGAAAGAAAGTTGCTTGGTCAAACTCTAAGATATTGTGGCTTTCATGACTTGTAAAGCTTTGTAGAAGCATAATAGTGACACAAAAAAACACATAAATATGCTAATACAAGTATCATGTTGAAGAATTGGCACAAAATCTCTTCATTGTTTATAATTATGGGGAAAGGTGCCATTCCCCCATCTTTTGAGAAATTTTGAATTTTTCTTTGTTTTCTTTACTTTCATGCACTATTCACTATTAGAAAAGGGAAACAATATAAATTCTAACCTTGTAAAAGATTGTAGTTGCCGTTGCTAAACTGAAGCTTGCATTGATGAGACATAATCGAATGAGGAAAGTAGATTAATTGTAAGTAGAAAAATTATTAGTTTCATGTTCAACCCCACACACACACACACACACACACACACTCTCTCTCTCTCTCTCTCTCTCTCTCTCTCTCTCTCTCTCTCTCTCTCTCTCTCTCTCTCTCTCTCTCTCTCTCTCTCTCTCTCTCTCCCACCCAGACGACTATTACACAGTTCTTTCAGACAGACAGAGTGAGAGCTACTGTACCAGCCTCCAGCCAGACCTCCGGGCTCACACTACAGCAGGCTGAGGACCAGCGTACCCGATGCCGCACGAGGATCCGTGGGTTTCGTACCCCACAACCACACCGACAGGAGATCCGGAGGATTCTTGATCTACATCAACAGCAGACTGAGATCCGACGACACTCGACACATTGGATCTCAGATCTCCAGTTTGCTCTTTCTCCACCGCCAATGTACCACATCCTGCATCTAGGAGGGATCACCTGCTATTAGCGACTTCGACGACTGCTACTACATCCCAGGATAGTATATCTCCCTGCATCTGTTACATATACACATCGCACCACTTTATCACAGCCGGCAGTTGTTCCCCTATCACAGCCGACATTTGTTCCCCTTTTGTAGCCATTATCTGGAGTACCAGAGCTACATATGCACATACACATACACGACACTTATCACACTCACAGCACCGTATTTTCAGTTTCCAGTTTTTAGCTTTTCATTCAGCACTTTTATTTTGGATAGCTGGACCTCATCAGTTGTATCACAGTTTGTCTCATAGGCCAGTTTTGGTCTTTAGAAGACGTTAATATAACTTTCTTTCTTTCTTTCTTTCTCTCTCTCTCTCTCTATTTGTCTCTTGATTGGAACACTATAATTAAATTATTAATTATCAACTATAATACATACTAGTGTACTATTAACTACAATACACACTAACTATACATACTCTCTCTAACTAATTACTTAAGTAATTACAACATTAGCCATAACTAACTATTTGTTAGGTATGTTATTTAGCAATTGACTAATATTTCATTGTCTCCCATCCCCACCCCCTCCTCTCTCTCTCTCTCTCTATATATATATATATATATATATATATATATATATATATATATATATATATATATATATATATATATATATATATATATATATATATATAACACTATCTAATTGACACAACACCACGGCACTAGGCATGGTAGGAAATGTAGGGACATAGTAGAGCAAACTAATAGTGTATTATATTAAGATTATATTATCTATATTATATTATATTAGAATTAATTTACATCATATATAATGACACTTTACAAATCTAATTAACTAAAAACTAATCAACCAACTTTGTTATATTTCTAGTTGGTTTAGATACCTAATTAACTACTAAGAATTGAAGTAATGTAGCAACACATAACTAAACTACATAGCCCACCTAATAACTACTTAACCTTGCACTAATACATACTGAACTATAGTCTCAAAATGCATAATGATTAATTAACACCTCTTAATGTTAAAGTAATTATTAATTTTACTAATACTTACTGCTAACTAAAACCCCCATGTAAATCCCATAGCTCGCCGCATACTAATACATGATTACTAACTAGCTAAATCCCATAACCTACCTAATAACTTATTAACCACATATTAATACATAATTAACTACAATGTGTGCACACTATTACTAATCCATAAGTTAATTACTACTAATGAAAGTAATGCATACATAACTACTAGTAATAACTAAAGTACTATTAACTAATGATTAGTTAAATGTTGACATAATACTTAGATAATCCAATTATTTAATAATAGCTACTAACTAGCAATAATTTAACAAACTAAAGTAAAACATAATTAAGTAAGAACTACTACTATCTAAAGTAATATAGAATTAAGCCTTTTAAAGTAATGTATAACAAAACCCCACAACCCACCTAATAACTAACCAAGTACATACTAATATATAATCAATTACAATATTCACACACAAAATAATTAATTAGATATTATATTTAATTACTATTGACTAAAGTAATCACTACAAGGGAAGGGGGGAATAGCGACGCTGAGTTTCTACGCAAATTAGCGGCGTTGCTAGCGACAGTACTCAAACAAAAAAAACACGAGCGAAACCCGGCATTTTGCGAAAGAGAGTGTGAAAGAGGGAGGGAGAGGAAGAGAAAGAGAGAAAGAGAAGGAAGGAAAGCTTCTCCCCGCCGCTGCCTCTACCATCGCCGCACTGCCGTTCGCGAAGAAGAGGACGAAGAATACGAAGGGCAAAGAGGAGATGAAGAATCCATCTTTGAGCCTTTGCAGTGAGTGCATTGCTCCCTCTTGCTTTGTTTTTGTTCTTTCTCCTTTTCTTTTGTTTGTTTTTGTTAAGAATGAGGTACGTTGAGGGAGAAAGAGAGGAAATGAGAGAGGGAGAAGAAGAAAGGAAAAGGAAGAAAGAATGAGAGAGAGAGGGAATAAACACGAAACATAATAGAGAGAGAGAGAGAGAGAGAGAGAGAGAGAGAGAGAGAGAGAGAGAGAGAGAGAGAGAGAGAGAGAGAGAGAGAGGAGAATGAATGAGAAAACACGAGGGGATAGAGAAAAACAAAGAGAGACCATAGTCATGCAAGAGGACATTTCATGGTTAAAAGCTTGGTGAAAGAAACTCCCTACACCTTAACACATCACAAGGGCCATTGCACTTGAGAAGGAGTAACCAAGTCTTTACTAATGGAAAGCTCAACTCAACTCACTTGTTTGGACTTTAGGAGTGTTTTCAAAGTGCTAGATAGAGGCAAAAGAGATTATGCTAATACTTCTAATACACTCACTTCCAAAGTAAGTGCTAAAGGCTCACTTCATACCTCGAGAAGTGAACTTGAGTAGTCAACCTAAGAACAACTTGAGTGGAAGTAGCACTAATAGTGATAGTCAAGCAATTGGACCTCATACAACTAGGTCATCAAAAGTGACTACATCTAAGAGATGACAACCCTAAGAAGACTAGGATCTCACATTAATTAGCATACTAAATCACTCACAAGTGGTTGGATCATCAAAAAAGAGAATTCACACATTGTGTAGTGTTGTAAAAATTGTGATTGAATGCTTGTTTGCATATGTCATAATTGAATTGGAAGTTTGAGCACCATCATCATGAAGATACTTGCATTTATATTGAATCACATTGATTGTGGAAAACAAAAGCCTAGTTGTGCATGGTGCACCTACATACACTTGCAAGTTAGTAAAATTGTAAATTTCTAACAAAGGAACACAAGATACATAAGGAAATAAAATTTTAAAAAAATCACAAAATACATAAAGAAATTTGAGAAATAGAGAGACAAAATATTGACTAACTCTAGAAACCCCTACAATCATAGCTTAGACAAAGAAAATACACTGTGAAAAATGGACATTATCATCAAAAATATTCTTAAGCTTACACACCATGCAACAGAGACCACATCACTAAATGAGCCTTACTAGCCAACAATGACAAATTAGGCAACAAGCTTTTTAGCACATAGCATACGACACATCAAACATATGACAAATTTGCAGAGCGAGAGGTATCTCCCTCAGAAGCCACCACTTCCTTGCCTAAACTAATCACTTATTAAGATCGTAGTCATGCGGAGGTAGAGAAAAACAAAGAGAGGGGGAGAGAGGGAGGGAGAGAGGAGAATGAGTGAGAAAATGTAAGGGGGTGGATAGAAACATAAAGAGAGGCAACAAAAAGAGAGAGAGAGAGAGAGAGAGAGAGAGAGAGAGTAAGAAAGATAGGAAATGAGAGAGGCAGAAGAAGAAAGGAAAAGGGAGAGAGAGAGAGAGAGAGAGAGAATAAACTTGAAAGACAACAAAGAAATGGGGAAAGAGAGAGAGAGGGAGAGAGGGAGGGAGGGAGGGAGAGAGGAGAATGAATGAGAAAACATAAGGGAGTGGAGAGTAACAAAGAGAGGGGCAACAAAGAAAGAGAGAAAGAGAAATGGGAGAGAAAATAAAACGAAGAGCGTAAAGAAAGGTGCAAAGAAAGAGGGAGAATCAAAGAGACAGGGAGAAAACCAAGATGACATTTGACGTTACTTTTGTTGAGTTACAAGAGAAGAAATCCATTCTCAAATAAATTCAGAAAGAAAAAGAGAATGAGAACAAAAACAAATTGTTTGTTGTAACGTAGACAAAATGGAAAACGATGAAGGTCGTGATGTTCAAGGTCATGATGTGTATCTTAATCAGTATGTTCTGTGTCCTTGCTCTCAATGCAAGCTGGTAATCAGACGAAAGCGTTGCTTGCCTATAGAACATGTACGACGCTTCGGCGAGTTTCAATCAGAGATCATTGATCAGGTGATCTCAAACTTTGAGCAAATGGTAAGAAAAGTGTGTATCAATCATGCATTATATTTGCAAACTAATTGAATATCATATACAACAACACTGGATGTGACCATAAAATTTATACAGGGAGGTGACGTCTCATCCCAAGGAGGAATGCACCTATTGCGGGCAGTTAGAAGAGTTCGTGGGCGTGCGATAGATGGAGTACCTGAGCCAGTCCACCACTTGGAAGGCACTACCATTTGTGACCTCATAAATTAGATTATTCAACTAGTCGATTTAAAGACCATGGAAATTGTACATAGCATAATGGAAAGAAACAAAAATTTGGGAGGAGGCTCAGAGGCCACCATTGACACTTTCTGGCATATTGCTCACTTTAACATCTCAAACACAACCCTTGAGGCCATGGAAAAAAAACTCATAGAGCTGTAGGGGTAAGAGACATATACCCTCTAGTGGTTGTTGGATATCAACAATGGTACTAGATAGTAGCTTGCAATCATGTAAGAAGAGATGGATAGCATCTGAAGAAAATTGTTGAATACTAGAGCTACATCATCCTCACAAAATTCGTTATTAGAGCTCATGTACTAATGCCTATTTGACAACTTGGACATGTTTTAGGTAGGCTTGCATATTGCATAAACTCTCTTAATTAGAATGGGAAACACACTAAGAAATAAGGATCAAGAAAAAATCATGCCAATGGCTAAGCCATTGAATAAATATTGGGTCATGCACAACCCCTATAGCGTTTTTGAATAGTTCAAGAAAGTTTTTGAAGTAGATAACCTTACAGGTGATGCTAAGTAGGCACAAGTATTCATACCCTATTTAGGAGGAAAGAGACGAACCTAGTTCACCATGCATGATGCTACCATGAAAGCCTCATTTTCATACCACTCAAACATCTCTTTATCAAATTCTTTATAGAGGTTGATTAGAGTGAAAATTGCATTATCTAATTAATGAATATCAAGCAACAAGAAGAGGAGAGCATGCAAGACTATGTCTAAAAGGTGAGGGTCCTCTTAAACATATCCCAATTTTGTAGAAGACCCACTACTAAGGTTACAACTAAAGCTTTCATCGAGGGTATCCATGATGAAAAGACTTATGAGACCATGATAGAAAACTTAGGTCTTAATTGTTCCAACATCAATGATATACTCGATGAGGCAATTGACATTGATCACATAGGAAAAAGCACAAGTAGAAAAGCTGTAGGTAATTGTAACATGTTTGCCACTTAATTGTGGAAGGTAATGCTTGATAGTTGTCTAGTGTCTATCCTAGCTACCTCTATTTGCACTCCATAGGAATGATCAGACTTTGGTTTGGATTGGGTAGCCCTCAATCTACCTCAATGTGAATTCTTGGCCTTGACCCACTAGGATTGACCTAAAGGTTTCTAAAAGATCTAACAATCTCTAACAACATTCTAGCCGTTGGTCTAGGCGATTACATTGTAACCCTTCAAGATTGAGAGCAGGTCAATCATCACACTTGGTTCATAGTGAGTGAGAGATAAGGGGGAGTTGAACTTTACCTCCTTGCACACACATAAAGCTTTTAAAAACTCATTTCCATTCTTCTAAAACGATGCGTGACCAGGATCTAGGATCCAACCTTAAAAAATTCAGCATATAACTCTTATCTTCAATTTCCATATGAGGAAAGCACCCAACTTATAGGGTCCACCCAACCATTGATCATTTTCCATTGGAGAAATATGATCTCTTGCTTTTCATTTAAGCATGGACTTTCTTTAGTTTTCTAAATATAACATGCTAACATATTATTTGACATAAAAAGTAGCTTTCTTGATTATCTCTTAACATTGGGTTCATTTCACATTTTTGTTAGAAACAACACAAAAGCAATGAATATAGTTTTTCCAAAACATCTACTTTATTAATTAATAATCTTTACATTGGATTCCTACATAGAGCCAAATACAAAAAGCCCACTCTTTTTCTTAGAGCGATATACCAACCCCTATAAATTTGCGGGCTCTTGATGCTCATCTGCATCGTACTTGTATGAATTTCTTCTCCATTTTAGGACCAACTATGTAATTATACTTTTCTAACTAGCCCCTTGGTTATGCATTGCCATAGGAGGGAGCCTTTCATATGAGACCTTCCTGCCTAGAGCACTCATAGGTGAAACATCACCGGCTCAAACCAAGCCCCAATAATTGCCCTTAGGGAAGGTGGAAATTACTTAATCCTACTTAATATCTAAACATAAGAATATGTTTCTTGGATGTACATTACACATAACTTTCAACTCAAGCTAATCAATCCTTCTCAAATAGAATTTGACTATTTCAATGGGAAGGGAGATTTATACATTTAATATGATTACACTTTCAAATTTAAGTGATCATATTAATCAAGCAAAAATTCTAGCATTCAGTCTTTTGATAAAATTTCTACATACCATTAGCTAGAATTACATGCTTGCCAAGTGCACATTTTATTAGCACAATTAATCTTAGCTTCTCATCGATTCTCCCTAGTATGTGGTTTGGATAATATTTGTAACACTTTAGGCCTTATGTTTTTTATTTATTGCATAGGTGCAACCATTCTATTTTATTGTTTAGAATAATTTCTAAACATTAATTTAATATATCCAATATTATTTTGAGATTTATTTTTTGACTATGAGATAAATAAATTATAATTTTTTGAATATAATTTTATGTAGGCCATATTAGTCGCTCTACAAGATTTTAAAGAATGATAATAAGTCAATATATGAATTAAAAGATTTAGCTTAATTATTCATACATTATTTCTAATGCCTTGCTCATGCCTCATGCAATTTTGCTAATATCCTGACTTTTGTTTAAACTAGTGAGGTGCATGCATGGGTGGTTTAACGATCTTTATATTTCAAAAAAAGCTATCAATGATGTATCCTATTTATGGATAATTCCTATGATTTTTGACTAAGGTACTTTGCCAATATGATTTTGCAATCCAAATAGAATATCTATTATTTCAATAATAATGAGGTAGCTAAGTTATATTTATGGCTATTTTAAGAATTGGAAAATTTATCTATTAAATGTGTGGATAATCTATTATTCTAAAAAATTTCCCAAGGATAGTAAGGTTTACTTGAAGACCCCTTAAAGATTGATGAATATTTAAACCTAGAAATACATGATTTTGTGCATTGAAATTGATAGCATCGTTGGTCCCATTTTCCCCTACATTGAGTGTCATTTGAAGACAGACTACCATGTTAGAAGGCCCTGCCTTGTTGGACACATTGATCCTTTTGCAAGGAGGCATGATGGATGGAGAAAAAGAAAGCAATAGGACGAGGCAAACGATGATGGATGGTGAAAAAAGAAAGTGGGTAGGATTTACAACTTAGGGGAAAAATACTTCAAGAATCTCGATCTTCACGTTCTCACACTCTCTTGAATGCTCTAGTATTTTACCGCTCCTCTCTTTTTAGCATTGCTATGCTATCACTTGCCTCTCTTACTGATTACTCTCAATCAATCATTTTCTTATAGGTGGAGGGGGTGGGAATCCTGCTTATGTCATGGGATTTTTGAGGTATCAATGTGTGATAAGAGGAGGAGAAAAGATCCAATTGTCTTATCAAGTAACTTGGTGCAAGTTCATCCATTGCTATGTAGGATTGTTCATTAATTCTTCAAAAATAGTCAGATTAGTATTTGATCATATGTAGAAGCAAGGCCTCCGTGAAAGGTGGAGCAAGAGTGGAAGCACAAGTGGAAGAAAGAGTTATGGAGATTCAAGTAAGAGAGAGCAAAGTAGTACACGAGAACTCCAAAGTCACAATGTGTAACGTAGCTTTCAGTATATAGTGTGCAAAGAAGGAAACTTTACATAGGATTTTTGGAGTTGAGAAACTTAGAATAAGTATAGAGAATTATCATGAAATTTTTGCATAGAGATTCAGAAATAAGTAGGAGGTTGATTCATAGTGTTGAGTCTTAAGTATTTCCAAGGTAAATCAAGGAGCTCTTGTATTTTATAATTATTGGCACAAGCTCGACCTACTATGGCTATGCAGTT
The DNA here is from genome assembly GCF_053477565.2 of Lygodium microphyllum. Classification (NCBI taxonomy): domain Eukaryota; kingdom Viridiplantae; phylum Streptophyta; class Polypodiopsida; order Schizaeales; family Lygodiaceae; genus Lygodium; species Lygodium microphyllum. Next base: position 34,913,753 of record NC_141154.1, on the reverse strand, counting down.
GTTGGGTTGCATGACCCTAGTAATGCGGCGATAAGCCCACTAGGTCAAGGTCATTGATTCACCCTCTCTTTGTACCATAGGGTTAGTTTGACTTGAGTAGAATACGAAAAATTGAACTAATTGTAGATGCTTAGTCCATCGTATCCTCGATAAGTCATATTCTGTATTGCTTACTAAATTGACATAAATAAAGTAGCATGCAAGCATCAGGCTGCTGAGATAGTTGGATCAACCCTAGATATTAGTAAGTTGAAAATTTGCAGGGGTAAAAATGCTTTCCATGATCCGAAATATTTTCTCTCTTAGAGTAAAACTGCACTGAGATCATGGCTAATATACTTTGGAAAACAACTCATGAAATAGTTGTAGCTCTTTCTCCACACAATTTTCTTTGTGAGCTTCAACTAATCCCTATGCGGTTCCAATTACAAGGTTGTTACCAATTTTAGTAATTGACGAGAATTTAGCCTTGCATTGTCATTACTTTATTTCATCCCTTGATCCTATCCATGCATAAAGAATCACTCTTGTGATAATACACATTCCATATTCATTCTAGGATCACATCCAGGGATACAAATCTATTAGCTATCCAATTGACCTTTAGCAATGCACTTGGTGTAAAGGCTCTTACTTGTAGAACTAAGTGATGCCAAACATTCTATACAAAAGGATAAAATAGCCAATGTAGTACTAGTAAACATTTGTCAAATCTTGTTCTAATATGAGAAATCAAGTAAAGGGTGTTGAAAACTCTATCTAATATGTCAAAGCTTGCTCTGATACAAGTTGTTGCATTTAGGGTTGTAGGAATGCAAGTGTAGTACAACTTGGAGAAGAAGAGGCTTGTGAGAGCACAATTCAAAGTGTATTAATAGGCATCAATAGAGAATATTCCTAAGACTAGATATATCCTAAAAAAGAATAGGTATATATGCAAGTACATGAAAAAAAAAACCTTTAAAGAGGGAAAAAGTGACTTGGAGATCTATATGGAAAAAAAAACTTTAAAGAGGGAAAAAGTGACTTGGAGATCCTAAGTGTATTCCCATCCATCAATATCAAAAGATGGCAATAGTACGGTTGGTAATAAAGGGCAAAGGCCTTGACCTATGTTCATTATTGACAATCTAATTTGAGGAAGAGGAAACTAATCTTGTGTGTCTCTTGAGGAAGCTATGTGTTGTGTTTGTCTCGATGGTTTCTAGTGCCACACTAGCAAGATAAAGACCATATGATCATATGTAATTAATCGCAAGCACACATACCATTACAAAAGGGATTGATAAATTCATGAGCCATGGATTAATTTATGAGATTAAACACATGAACCAAGACATTGCCAATCATCATCATACTAAAAAATAATGGTAGAATCCACATGTATATCAACCAAAAGAAAGTCAATGTTGTGACAAAGAGAGAAAATTATTATCTACTAGACATAGTGCACATGCTATAAATAGTGATAGATAAGGAGGCTTATAGCTTTCTTAAGTAATTCTTTGGATATAATCAATCGAAAATTCATCCAAATGATAAGCATAAGATGACATTCACCATAGAGTGGAAGTGTTCACTTATCTAGTCATGTTCTTTGACTTGACTAATGCTTTAGCTACATTTTGGAGACTCATATGTACAATCTTCAAGGACATGATGCAAAAGTAGCTTGAAGTGTTCATAGATGACCTTTGTGTCCACATTGATAGGTAAAAGTACCTAAACTTTGGCTAGTTTTCAAACTGTATCAACAATATGGTCTCTCCTTGAAACCTTAAAATGCTAGTTTTGGGTTAAACATGGGCACATTCTAGGGCACATTGTATCAAGTAATAGAATTTCCACAAAATTATCAAAATTCATAGTGATTATTGAGCTTTCACCTTTGACTAAACTACAAGGGTGTTCAATGCTTTTGTGGTCAAATGTCAATGTCATACATATGAAGCTTTAAAAAGGCTCGCCATAGTATCAATCTTATGAAACCCATAGTAGATAATAACTTTTCACATATATGTTGATGCTTCCAAGTTTTCTTCCATTTGAGTAATATTACGCTATTTTGTAGAGTAGAATATGGATTTCCTAGCAAGTTTTGTAAGTAGAAAATTCACAAACATTGAAAAATGAACTACTCCATTATTGAATGGAAAGGATTGAAAATGGTGTTGTTGTTAAGAAATTTTGACGTTATATTTTAGTTATACTTTTCACAATTTTGGTTAATCATTAGGCTTTGGCACATCTTGTTGAGAAGCCTTATGCAATAGGATGCATTGCCAAATGGTTACATAGCTCTACATGGTAGACCACGTAATAAGAATACCAGATGGGAAGTCCTTAGAAAAAGGAATCATGAAGGATCTTCTAGATGTCCATTTATTTTAGATCTCTAGAGAAAAAGAGTTGTTTCAAATGTCCTTTTTTTTTGGATATCTGGAGAAGAAGAGTTGCATAGAGCACACCTTACTTTGTACTAGCAGATGATATAGTTGAAATTCTTGAAAAAGAAATTCCTAATCACTCAACTGAGAAGGCAAGGCTCAAGTCTCTTCTCCTTAAGATACAAATTTACCACCAAGTGATTACATGCCAATTGTATTGACTAGTTCACGATGATCTTATGAGAAGATATGTGTGTGAATATGAGACGATGCCAACTATTGAAATGGAAAGCTCAACACATGCAGACATTGATGATGGACTCCTTGATTAGATGGGACCGCACATACACACTTATAGCATATTGGTGGTCATTATGATCCTCACATGGCCACTAACTCATCACTTGTTGTATTTGGTTAGTTGCACATATCTACGTATACAAGTGGCATAGTTATAATGTTAGTTGATTAGGATAGTCAATCATGTATTACTTGACTTGGTAGGCTACTTTCCTTAATGTTTTATCTTATCTATACTTTATGCACATTGTATATTGTGAGAAAGAAGGAAGAAAAACCAACAAAAAGATACTTTGGTATTTATCTCTTTTATTGGGTTCTTGAGTAACCTTCTTCTTGCATGTATCATGTGTATTTGACGCAACAACTCGAGTAAGTCCCTCCACGACCCAATTTGTGACATGGTATCAGAGGTACACCATTGATAAAGGCTTGTTTTGGAGACTGTGAAGGAGAAGGAGCAAGGATTTGAGAAAGCAAGCAACGAGTAAGAAGCTCTCCCATTTATACTCTTTCCCTTGGATAGGATAGTACTTGTGGAGGCACTGGAAGCAAGGAAAAGCAAAAATCTCATGGGGTTGAGGGTTCGAATCCCTTTTTTCTCAAATAGTTGTGATTCAATGTGCAAGCTAAATATTGTATATTTTGAAGATATATTCTTTGGGAACTTTCCACTATGTTTTTGTCCATTTTAGGCTCTTTTGGGCCTCGATATTACCTCCACAAGATTGTGGATAATAGTTTTAGAGTACATTGTAATTTTGGCTACTATATCAGCCATTCTTAGGTACATAGATTACATATTTCAAATCTAGAAGTTCTAATGTGTTTGTTAGGAAGCAAACAGAAGGTTTTGTGTGATGAATTTCCTTATTAGAAAAGACCTTTATGAGTTTGTTTCAAGTGAAGAGAAGGAATTGGAGTTAAGTGATCCTCCAGCTCTATAAAATAATTAAAGGCATGGGAAGAATGGAATAAAAAAGATAAAAAATGATGTTTTGGTTGTATGGAGTCATATATAATACTATGCTAAGGTATAGCAAAGTTGTAGAGTTTTCACATTAGCTTGGGCTACCTTTGAAATATGTTCTCATTAAATATGTAAAAAAAGGAAAGATGTAATATATGAGTATATTTTAAAGGTGAGAAGCATTGTAGATTCCTTGGTAACCATTGATGCAAGCTAGATGATGATAATTTGTTTTATCTACTTTGAGTGGCTTTGACATCGAGAGAAGGCTTGGAAATTATTTGTTACTTCTGTGTATGTATGGAAGCCATTTCTATAATTTGATGAGTTGATCTCAATCATGATTACTAAAGGGATCAACATACAAGATGAATCATTTGAAAGAAGTGGCAAATATGTCTAAGCATTCTACTCAATTTTAGGAAAGGGATGTGGCAAGTCCTCTTCAAGAGGCTATGGTATGGGACATGCTAGTGGTAACCGAAAAAATAGGTTAATTAAAAGTTTAGTGACATGCAGATTTTAGGAGGTTTGATGATTCTAGAGGTAGAGCTAGCTCTAGAGGAAGAGGTGGATGGCAGAATAGAGGTTCTAACAACTTTAGTAGTATCTACTATTATTGTGGAAGAACATGTTATATTGCAATCCATTGTTATGATAAGAAGGATGATATCGACAATGGTAAATTGTAGCAAGGAAATTATGCCAATTTTTTGAGAGTGCACATCAGAAAGAGGAACGTGAACATGAAAAGAAGATGAAGAGGACAAAGAGAGAACATAGGAGAGAGAAGGAACAATGTGACTATAATGGTTTAAAGTACAAGGCTGCAACCATCAGCCGAACATGTAGTGTTATGCATCAACATGGGCACCAGACGATAGTAGGGGGATGATAGAATGAGAAGAGCTGGTTGATCATAAAGGATCAATGATGGATAATGGATAATGCAAGTGGGAGGGTAGGTCACCTATATATAGGCAAAAAGAGAAAAAACCCTAAATGTAGTCAAACCCCTAATCAATCTTGGATGAAGGTGAGGGCATATCCTCCAGAATATCTCCTTGGGATGGAAGGTTTTCCCACAATGAGGACATGTGGGATATCCTCTACGCTTTCCCACAAAAGCTATGTTAGAGTGGAAAGATGACTCCAACTTCTTCCTCTGTGATGCGCATCCTAATCAAGCACCAATGGAACTAGCTCCTCCCAATTGAAAGTCTCTAGGCTACAAGAAGTGTGAAGTATTGTGTAGAACACATCATAAGTCGGTGACAAAAAATGTGAGAGAAGTGTCACAACTGTCCTTTGAAGAAATGTATGTACCAGGGAATAAAAGCTCATCTCAAATCTCCTTCATCATGTGGATGTGATCCCTCATCATAGGGAAATGTGCGAGATAGAAAGCTATTGGAGCTTCAACTCAAGAGATAATCAATGCCCAAATGGTTGGATTTGAAAGAGAGATGTTAATCTCCTCCAAATCTCTACAATGGTGTGGAGATGTCTAACATGCATGAGCACAGAATCTGTACAATTCAAAAGGAGAGAAGAGTAGTCTTTGGCATTGAACTAATCCCATAAAGTTGTAGAATCCATGGTCACACCATCCTAAGGATCGGGTATACGGACTAAAACAAAATCCCAAAGGTCATAGTCATAAAGGAGACACCATGTGGCACGACCATAGAGGGTAGTTCATCCCATCTAGCTTGTTGGATGTAGAGAGAGAGGGTAGGATTGACACCTTCTCAAGTCATGCCATCAATGCCAATCAAGGACTAGAAGCCTTGAAAGAATACAATGGGAAAGAGTAATAAGATAGTGATTGGTCTGAAAGATCTCAAACACACAATCCCCCATAGTATACACATTGGCCATATTTGTCCTTCAATAAAGCACATTCAAGAAAACAAAGAAGATGTTGCACAGGAATAAAGGTGACAAATAAGAGGTGTCATTGGGATAATCGAGGTTTGTCAACAATGTCGGGTGAAGAAAGGGTAGTAAAAATAGATGAAAATAGGTATCCAGTCTGTAATTGCACCCAATCCAAGGGCTGGTAATGCACAAGGAGTGCCTGAAAATGGTGTATCTCCAATAAATGGAAATCTTCCCTATTATTGGCCTGAAAAAGAGACCACCCAATACTAAAAAAAACTTGCCTTGGTAAAAAAAAGACAACCAATTTGAAATGCAATAGAGAAAAGATGATGTCCACCTGTAAATAGGCCACCCAATAGAGAACAATGCTACCTAGTTGAGAAGAGCTATCGCCCAACCTTAGACTGCTAGGAGATTGCTTTCTAAAAATGTAGGCAATGCAAGCCCTGGTCTATTCTTGTAGCACATGCACCAAGGGTTGTCTATACAAAGGCGTAGGTGATATAGGGCTTCATTCTACAGTATGTGTGCCGATGTTGCGTGCAGAAAACACAGATCTATTTTGGTGTCACCCAGTAAATAGAATGGTCATCCAGCTTGTTTGACACCACACGGGTGCAGTAATGGTATTGCCTAGCCTAGCAGAGGCCGCCTAGGAGCAAAACACAAATCTACCCTAGTAACACAACTTAAAATAGTCTACCTTGCCCTGTTTGACTCTAAGCACAAGGTTTGTAGCACGTGGGGATAATGGTTGGTAAGTTTTGTCACGGAAAGCATGCTCATCTTTGAGATCTCCGACTCCCACACATGGCTATGATACCATGTGAGAGTGCACAACGGAAAGAGAAAAGTGAACAAAAAGAGAAGAAGGAGACAAACATAGAGTGTAGGAGAGAGAAGAAATAATGTGATCGCAATGGCTGAAGGTACAAGGCTGCAACAATCAGCCCCAAAACGTAGCTCTATACATCAATGTGGGTGCTAGACAGTTAGCAGGGGGATAAGAGAATAAGGAGGATTAGCTGATCACAAAGGATTAATGGTCGATAATGGATAACAAAAGTGGGAGGGTAGGCCGCCCATATATAGGCAAAAAAGAGAGAAAACCCTTAATGTGGTCAAACTTCTAAAAAATAGCCAAAAGTGCATTAAAAAAAACACTAATATGCCCTCCATCTAAAGTGTCAAAAATAGATAAAATGATAGACAAATATAATTTTAGAGCTCCTAATGTTCTTGTTTGCTGACTTGAACTGAGGTTCATAGGCAGGAGATGACCACACAAGACACACATGATTGCTAATAAATTTACTGAGAAAATTGTGCATCATGCTTAATATAAAATGATGATAAAAATGAGTGTTTGTTTCTCATGCAACATATGATGAATGTTGTTATAGAAAAGAGGATAAGTGATGATGTATGGTATGTTGATTCATGTACATCTAATCATATGACTAGGCATGTTGGATGGTTTGGAGAGATATCTGATTTATAGAGTCTAGGTTACATAGAGATGGATGATGATTCATACCATTTGATTTCACACATTGGAAAATTTCACTTGTTTTTGTGTGATAGTTAGATAAAATGTTTGTTAGATGTATTATATGTACTATCCATCACAAAGAATTTGGTATCTATTGATCATATGGTAAAGTAAGGGTTGTAGGTTAGAGGGATATTTTCTAAAAGACTTTAATAATAAGTATAGGTTGATTGCAAAAGAAATTGGAGTTGGCCAAATGTTAACATGGATGTAAAAATTCCAACTATAAATACTATTATGTATGCTAAATACAAATCCATATTTGTAGACATTGAAATATGGCACAAACATGTTGGACATGCAAATGTGCAAATATAAAAATTATGCAATTAAAAGGATTAATTATAGGTTTGCTTGCATTTAGAGTTACAAAGTTACACAAGGTTTGTAAAACATGTTAATTTGGAAAGCAAATAAGACAACGTTTTTCACATGACAAAGATATAAGCAAGAATATACTTGATATTCTATACATAGACATTTGGGGACCTGTACAAAATGTATATTTTAGCAAGTATTTTGTTACATTTAGTGATGATCGTTGTAGAAAGTTGTGGGTGTATTTCATGAAGAAAAATAATAAAGTGTACTTTAGAACTTTTAAGGCTACAATTGAAATAAAAATAGACTTGAAACTTAAGTGCTTGAGGTTAGATAGAGGGGAAAATATCTCTATAATCTCTTTAGTGACTTTTTGAAGTCGCATGGTATAAAGTGATATCTACATACATGTATATATCATAGCAAAATGGGATTGTAAAAAGAAAAAATAGACATATTGCAAAAGTTGGATCTACAAGCTTGGAAGGTCATCTATAGCCATGATGTTTCCATGAGGAGAAAATGCATAAGCAACCTAAGTAGCTAGTTGAGGTATATAGCGTGATATTTCAGGAGGAGCCTTGTGCTCTCGTATAGCCTGCACAGCTGATGCTCGAGTGGCCCATGATCGTGATGTTAGACAGGATGTACAAGCCCCACAACCTACTTTGAGACATTCTACTAGAGATAGATGTCCTCCTAAGTGGTTTGAGCTTTCTATGGACTATGTTACGGTAACACATGCTAGTGAACGTCTTACTTATGAATGAGACCATGTACAGAGGTGATAGTCACTCTTAGGAGAGAGCCATTAGTCAAAGTATGACTCATTGTAGAAAACTCATACATGGGATTTGATTCCTTTGCCTAGTAAAAAAAGCAAGCTTTGCCAATGCAAGTGGGTGTACAAATTAAAGAGTACTTAACACCCCAAGACAACATATAAGGCCGAAAGCAAGATTATGGCATTGACTTTGTTTTTTTCTATAGTTAAGATGACTACCCTATGCTTAATATTGGCTTTGGTTGCTCAATTAGATGTGGACCTTTATTAAATGGATATATAAAAATAGCTTTCTTACATGGGGACTCGCATGATGAGATTTATATGTAGCAGCCTAAGGGCTTTGAGGAAAAAGGTAGGGAACACCTAGTATGCAAGTTGAGAAAGAACCTTTATGGCCTTAAGTAGACACCTAAGGAATGGTACCACAAGTTTTATGCTTTTATGCATTCCCAAGGATATACTCAGAGTGATATGGATTTGTGTTTATACAAGACGGTTGTTGATGGTAGCCTTATGATTTTGGTAATCCTTGTTGTGGATGATATGTTGATTTCTAGGAGAGCTCGTGATGAGTTGGATACCTTGAAAGGTCAACTCAAGAAGAGCTTTGAGATGGACATGGGACAAGCCTTATATATTCTTGGGATGTGCATCACATGTGATCACTCTAAGGGGCTCCTTTACTTGTCATAAAAGGAGTACATCTTGAAGGTCCTTGAGCACTTTCATATGCAGGATGTTAATCGTACTTGCTATCCTTTACCTTCTCATGTGAAGGTTAGTCAGGCCAATTATCCATAGTGCTATGAGTAGAAGGCCCAGATGACCAAGATCCCTTATGCATCTGCAATGAGCAATATGATGTATGCCTTAATAGCCACACGTCTGACATATAATTTGTAGTGGGAGTCGTGGTACACTATATGGCTACACCTGACAAGTGGCATTGGGATGCCATGAAGGATATCATGAGATACCTTAAGGGCACTACAAATATGTGCATATGTTACGATGGCTAGGATATATGAGTCGCGGGATGCACTAACTATGATTATACATGACATATAGACAATAGGAAGTCCACCTCTAGCTATGTTTTCACATTTGCTGGAGGTGCTATTTTTTGGATGTTCAAGGTACAGAAATGCACAACCCTATCTACCACTACAGAGGCACAATATGTTACAGCCACACTAAGACTTGTAAGGAGGCTCTCTGGTCAGGCCATTCGGTAGGCCTTGGTAATACTAAGGTGGTTCCTACGCTGCATTCGAATTCTACGAGTGCTATTCAATTGGGGCCGAGAATCCGATCTTTCATGTGAAAACAAAGCACATTGAGGTACATTACCACTTTATCAAAGAGGTTATTGAGCTTGTCAAGTTCTCAATTGACCAAAATCATGTAGATCTACTCACTAAAAGTCTCTCAATGGAGCGTTTTGTCTTCCTTAGAAAGATAATGAGCATTGGATAGCATCTATTCCTCTTCTTCTTGTACTTTATATACTTTAGTAGTTCTCTTTTCTTTTCACCCCTCACTCGAGGCACATTTACCTTTAAGTGAAAGGTTGTTGCAAGTAAAGGCATCTGTGCCTATGTTGCCCATGTATTCACTACACCTATAGTACCCGCACATATATACGCTACAAGTGGCAAGACCCGTATATCTATACACTACAAGGGGTAGGTGCCCATCACAATAACTTCATTATTTATTCTTTTAGTGACTAATTAATAAGGGAAGGCCAATCACATATTGTGACTATTGTAGTTCCCACATCTTGAGTCTCTATCTTACTCTCTTACTCCATCCTCCATAGCTTACTCCTCTCTTGCTTCCACTTGCTCATGCTTCCACTCCGGCTTCTCCCTTCAAATACATCTTCTCATGCTATGTCACAAAGGCTTTAGCAAGCCAAAATTCCATAACATGATGCTTTAGGTCCAAATAAGCATGGCACAGTGTGAAGAATGTTGAAATAGCACTTAAATGGAGAGGTGGATTTAGGTGTATGTCAAGCAACCAACTAATGTGTAGCTTAACAAGTTTACACTTAAAATGGCCTACCTTAAAAATTTAAGAGAGTTTTAAAAGTTTTTTTGATAGACACATGCCAAATGTCTATTGATATAGTCTACATATTATGGAATATAGGAACCAATGTTCCCCTTATTCTTGGTTACATTTTAAGAACGATTTTTTGGTAAGATAATGTGTAAAATGATATAGGATAAATCTCAAGCCACGAAACATCCAAAAAAGAACTTCAAAACCTAATGTGTTTCTTTGATCCCAAATACTTCAACCACCAAACATCTTTGGAGTACCCTTAATTGCATAAATTTCTTGAAGATGCAAACATGAACACTCTAGAGTTCCTTGCATTTGTTTTATGAAACCATTATCTTATACTATAAGAATGCAAACTTCATGAATAGTACATCCATAGATAGAAAAAATATAAGATGGGGGAAGAATACTTCTAGCTAGACATGAATTATTTATTACCTCGTACATTTCAACAAAAATAGGCAATGACCTTTTAAAAGGTTTGACATATCGAACTTTTTGAAAGGTTAAACTTTTTGAAAGGCTAGACCATCGTAATGTGAGCTCCATGCACTTCATATACAACACAAACTAAAACAGAGTATAGGTGATTCTTAAAACTAGGTCCATGATATAGTTTACATAGTGTAGAAATGGTGAAGAGAAACCTAGACAACCAAAATCGCTTTGCAAATTTTCTTGTGAAAATGAAGGCCATATGTATTGAAAATCTACCTGAGGGCTCATTTAAGTGGGAGAACTAAAAATTCACAAGGTTGTTTCCTATTGTAAGGAAAACCCCCATTTGCAAAACACCTATTAGCAAAGTGTTCTTCAACTGAGTGGCAGAGTGCAAGTATTGAACATCCAAGCAAAAAACAATATGACATTAAGCTACTAATAAGTAGGGTGTCCTCGACAAATAAGAAGCAAGATGAAATATCCATCATTACATTACGTACAAGCCTAAACTTTCCGCATCATGTTTACATGGCTCAATTTTATATTTAGCAAAGATGAAGCTACACAGTTTGTGCAAGTAGACATGCTGTTGCAATAGCAAATAAATGATGCTTCATGACAAGGCCAATCATTATGTGCATGCAATGATTGAGAAAAGACATGAAAGATGATGTGTGTCCATGAGGCTAGTTGCAAAAACTCTTTAGGACAAGGTAGATGCTCTCTTAAGTTTACCTATAAAAAAGCATATCAAGTACACTACTTGAACAATCACTTCCTTGACTATTGTTGGAATATCAAGGGCAAAAGAGAGTATATATAAGAAGAGGAGGCAAACCCATGAACACAAACATGCACACACATACACACACCACCCCAAAAGTTGTGCATTTACTTGGCTTAAGTTTCAACACAATGAAATGATTTAAGAGGAGCTTCTCTACATCTCTAAGCTTCCATTCTAAAGCCCAAGTTAGCTTGCTCATTATTAATTTATTATCTACCACTATTCAGTCTTAGTCATGCCATGTTTTCGTGAATCACACAGAGCATAGCTTAGCATTGCTCTTGATCCATGTTTTCACATTATTCATTAGCTATCTACTATCTTTCAATATTAGTTTCACAATATTTGCTACCAAAAAGCACTTGGAGCCATGTGCAAGTTTTATGTGCAATGTCAAATGCTTGACAAATCTTCAGATCTCATGGAACGGAGAGAGATTTGCAAAAACCTGGTGGAGATTGATAGAGAATATCAAAGGTCCTAAGTGTCAAGAGCCTAACAAGCATCTCAAATGGGAGCAATCTAGATGACACGACAATGAAGAAGGTACTCTAGTAAGCTTGGACTCGATAAAGTGCTCAAAGGCCACATTGTTAAGTAAGTTTAACGTTGAGTTTAAAATGCTTGCTGAAGCTGATCCTTACAAGCAGCAATTCCATCGAATGAGCCATCAACAACTTGTGAAAGAAGCAACAAAATAAGATGCTTAGTATTTGAGATGCTAAAAGCACATCTAAGATTACTTGAATGAAAATTGTCAATGGAGATCAAACACGAGAGATCTTAAAGGCTTCGGAGTCGCATCAAACCCACGCATTAAAAGGCGTCTCACACTGCAGGACAGGAAAAACCCCAAATGTGTTTCAAAAAGTAGGGAGCTGTGAACAATGCACAAGGAACTTGAGACACTTTCAACCCTGAATTACAACTTTCCTTGATCTTCCTGCCAAGGGCCCTTGACAATCCCCTGACAAGCTTGAGGTTTTTACCTTATCATCAACCTACAGCTCATAAGGAATGGTGCCCTAATCCACCAGTTGATGTTCAAGTATACAGACATTCACATCTTGAACCCAAAATTTCATGGATCACGTCTGCCAAGTACCGCATGAATTATGAAGTCCACTCTCAATGTCACCCAGAATGTTCATTGTGATGTTTCATACAATACACAGACTTAAATTTTTCTGTCTTAAGAGCAAGCAATTGTAAATTCACCTTTCGAAGTGTATCACTTTTCTTCGTCTGAATCTGAGGGGGCAAAGATTGTTTCAGGCTGGGTTTCAGCATAGGCAGGGGCAATGTATTTGGGATCATTTGCAGCAGCTTCTGCATGCTTGAGGATTGCTTCTCTGGGATCTTCGTCCATCCAAGTTTCTTTCATGAGCCCACCTTCCTATAAACAAAGCCAAATATTAAGGTATACGATTCTTACAAGAGAAAACACTACCATTGAAGATACAGTGACACAGAAAAGGATAGATGTTAAGGAGTCGTGAACAAACCTTCAGAAGATACTGTGTTAGTAAACTGCCTTTTGTGGCACCAACCCTTCCACCAAAACCTGGCCCTGTAACAGGCAAGTCAGGTCTTCTTGACTTGATTGGATCACTGCGAGCCTTTTCTCTTTGCCTCTTTCGACTTGGCTCATCACGGAATAAAGGCAGTGCATGAGGATGGTGAATCACAGGCCGTAGCTTAAAGTCCTCTACAGATTTCTGCCTTGGAGCCCTTGCAACACAGACTAGTGCTCCCCTGTCACTGACCACAGGGTCGTACAGAACATGTGTCCCCCCTTCCTTCTTATCACCAGTAGTAGCGAAAATCTGGAAGTAATTATAAAGGTTGATAATTTCATCTTCATTATCATCTGAGAGTTGTAATTTTGGTGTGTGCACATGTGCCCACAGAGAGAGAGAGAGATGAACAGCAACAACATACCTGGTTCAAGCGTGGATGCCAAGTGCAGCAAACAACACTGTGAACAGCTGAAACTCCAATTTTGCGGACCAACTCCAGCCGTGTTTTGTCAAAGAAGTACAGCAAGCCCCCAGGTCCACCTTTCTCTACTGATGTCCCCGTGCAAATGAGTCGTTCATCAGGACTAAAAGCTATGTTTGTTTGTGGATAAGAGTTTGGTAGCCCTGAAAAAACTTTGGTAGGAGCTTTGGTGAGACGCAAGTCCCAGACCTGAAACAGTGCCAGAATGTGAGCTTATAAAGACAATTATTGGGACTTGAAGATGTGCCGAAGAAAAAAAAAAACAGCAAGCAACTAACCTTGAGAGTGCCATCAAGACTTCTGGAGACTAGCGTAAGACCATCACCAGAAAATCGCAGTCCTGAAACATCCTCTCCATCTTCATGTGCTTTCTCTATGTATATATCTGGCCTACTACCCCAGCCTGCCTTTATATTCCATACCTGTTTACGGTCAAATGAGTGAGGTCATGTTTGCCAATACTAACTAGATTAAAGTCAACTTCATCTCTGGCATCTCCTATTCCATAAGATTGACTAGAATTTACTAGACATCAACTCACAAATTAGGAAAATGGGAAGGCAAAAATCAATATCTCTGCAACTTCTTTTCATGAAGCAAGATAGACTTCTACTGCTGGAAGATGGACACATGTAAAGCAGCCATACCTGAACTGATCCATTCGCTAAACCTCCTGCCACACATTTACCATCTAAGCCCCAGGCACAAGCGGTGACAGGCACACGGCCAGGTCTGGCAAGTTTTGGCTTGATAACCTGCAAGTTCCAAATTTTTAGTCAGTTAACACAAAATAAGTAAACCAATTCCACGAAGGAAGACTATTCTATCCTACTAAAGCACCTGTTTCTGGGATTTAAAATCATTAACATCCCAAATTCTAAGAGAACCATCCTCTGATGACGTCAATGCCGTCTGCTTCTCCTTCGGATGCCATTCCCCTCCTGTCAGTCCAGATATGTGACCCTTGGTGTTTTTTAAATCCCGAATATACATGTCACCTCTCACAAACTCTCCCAAAGTAAGCCCATCTCTGTCATAAACCTGTAACCCAGAGGGGAAGGGAAAAAAAAAAAAAATATTACACACAAAACAGCTATTCTGAATATTAATAAGTTAAGCAATTGCATGGGCTTATAAGTCCTATGCAAAAAAATCCCTAAATGAACCAGCAGGCAAAGATTGTGATATTGGAGAAACGTTGTAGCTTTATACCTTGAATAATCCTTTTTTCTGTGTCCTAGTATGCAAATCAAACGATTTCGTGCATCAACGGGACATTAGGTCTCTAAACAAACCCTAGACACCCTTCTGAGTACTCTTATACAATTGTGAACACCCTTGCCTTCCTGCTTGCACATTCCCTCAGCATTGCATCCTTTTGCCCTCTTTGAAGTTTGCATATATGAAACTTTCCACTGTCCAGAATTTCCAACTCCCCCAATGATAGCATTATGGTCCAGAGAGGTCTTCTCAGGTTATGTGTGTTTCCCCAGAGCCCATACTTGCCATATATTTTGATAAAACCCTGCTTTGTGTTCCTAATCCCCTTGAGGTTCCTCCTATTTAGGAAATGCTCTGTTCTGTCAATGCTTGAATCACTGTTAGCAATTCTTTGTTTTAGTTAAATGCTTTGGATGCAGCAGAGAACCTATCCATGTTGCGGCACTATAAGCCGGATGGAGACCCAGGAAAGAAAAATGGACTTGGGACTCTGCCAGAGGTATGAGTCGATCGTGCAACCATAATAAGTCTCTGTCTTTTGGTCTTCACACCTCTCAACAAATCAAAAAGGAGGCTGAAATAGCAGAGAACCTATCCATGTTGTGGCACTGTAAGCCAGATGGAGATCCAGGAAAGAAAAATGGACTTGGGACTCTGCCAGAGGTATGAGTTGATCATGCAACCACACACCCTCCTCACAGATGGCTAGGCTGCTGCAAAATGAAGAAATATACAGCCATTTAGATGAAGCTTCTTGCAGGAAACTTGCACAAAACAACAACAAAACTGAAACAATGAGAAAGACAGCACACTCTAGACTGAAAAAGCTCAAAGTATGGGCAGATCTATGCATGAATGATGGACAACGATCTGCTCAGACTGTTCAAATGAAAATGCACTACAGGCAGCAAACAGAGGTAAGATGGAACCTGGAAACAGAAAGGGCTGTACATGATCAAAATACAGACTGATCAACATTATGGCTGATCGCAATTCCTCCAAAACTAAATGCCAAACAAAATAGCGCTATGCCAATGCAAAACGTAGCAATTCAGGTCCAAAAGTGGGCAGCACACTGCGGAAATCAACAGCTATGAAACTGGTGTGAGAAAGAGATCCAAAAATGGAAGCAAAGATACAACTGTTGGACCAAGAGGGGGCACAACAGAGAGAGAGAGAGAGAGGTCGAGCTGGAGTGAGTGTGAGACTGTGACAGCTGGAGAGAGTGTAAGAAGAGTGAAAGGTACGAGTCGATTAGAGTGTACCAACAATGTGTTGGTACACAAAGAATAAAATGTATTTATACTTGGGGCACGTAAAGGGTGTGTTCACATGTACAATGTGCATGTACTATACATGGAGCTTACCGGGCCTTTATATCCCAACAAACTCCCACTTAAAGGTCCGATATGAACCTCTAGCTAACCAACTCCCACTAGTCGAATGCAATGCTTGTGCTGAGCTTTGCTTAGGCTTTTAGTGAGAACATCTGCAGGGTTATCTTGTGTTTTAATCTTGGTCAATGTGATTTGACTATCTTCTAGAATCTGTTTGATGAAGTGATATCGCACATCTATATGCTTTGTGCGTGAATGATACATGGCATTCTTAGCCATATACACAACACTCTGGCTATCACATCCCAAAACTGCAGTACCCATAGACATGCTGAGATCATCTGCAAGCCTGCTCAACCATATAGCTTCCTTAGAAGCTTCAGTAGCTGGTATGTATTCAGCTTTAGTGGTACTCAGTGCAACAATGTTCTGCAACCTGGAACACCAAGAAACAACCCCAACAGCAACTGTAAAGACATACCCCTGGTGGACCTATGAGTGTCCAAGTCACCTGCCATGTCTGCATCACAATAAGCTTGCAAACTAAGTGCACCCTACCCATAGCAAATACTTTTTCTTTGTGTACCCTTAAGGTATCAAAGAATACACTTGATAGCCTCCCAATGTGCTTTGCCAGGATTTGACATAAACCTGCTAACAACTCCCACTGCATGAGCAATGTCTGGACAAGTAGCAACCATAGCATACATAAGAGAGCCACAAGCTAATGCATAAGGAACTCCCTTCATAGCATTTGCTTCCACGTCATCTTTCAGGCTGTTGCCTTTGCTAAGCTTGAGATAAGGAGGTAAGGGTACCCCAAAAGGCTTAGGTTTAGCCCTGTTAAATCTGTCCAGTACCTTCCAATCTACTTTTCTTGAGATAAAAACAGCAATTTCTGCATTCTATCTCTACGAATCCTCATGCCCAAAATATAATTTGCATTCCCTAAATCTTTCATGGAGAAAGCTGATTTCAGCTAATTTATTAGAGCATCCAAGCTAGTCTTTCTTTTCCCAGCTAGTAACATATCATCCACATACAAAACAAGTATGATGGGGCTGCCATCTGTATCCCTTTCCATGTACAAGCAATGATCTACATGGCTGCGTGTAAACTCATGAGATAGCATAAAAGTGTCAAACTTTTTGTACCATTGCCACGGTGCTTGCTTCAACCCATACAAGCTGCGTTTAAGCTTACACACCATCTGCTCTTTTCCAGAAACTACAAAGCCCTCGGGCCATTTCATGTAGATTTCCTCATCAATGTCACCATGCAAGAAAGTTGTTTTTACATCCATTTGATACAGCTCTAAATCCAAAACAGAAGTAAGAGCAAAAAGCACACGTAAAGTGGTCATCTTCACAACAGGCAAGAAGACCTCTTGGAAGTCAATCCCTTCCTTTTGTGCATACCCTTTGGCAACTAGCCTTGCCTTGTACTTGGGTTTCCCATCAATTGTCTTTACTTTGTACACCCATTTGTTTGGAAGTGGCTTCCTTCACTTGGGTAGTGACACAAGATCCCAAGTATCATTTGCATATAGAGATTTAATCTCTTCATGCATAGCTAGCTCCCACTTACTACTGAACTCACATAACTTGGCCTCTTTGTATATAAGAAGCTCACCCTCATCTGTAAGCATCACATAATGCAAGGAGGGGTCAAACCTATGTGGTCGCCTTCTTACGCGTGTAGACTTGCATACCCAATGATCAACATTTTCAGGAATTGGGTCTACATCTGGAGGTATATTATTTTCAGCATTTATTGGCTGCTGTAAGTCATTTTCAGCATGCTTTTCATGATGTACAGCACCTTCATTTTCATTTCCAACACCTGCATTTTCATAATTAGCAAGCCTATCTTGCTGTCCATGACCTCCTTATGCTTCTATTTGCTGCCCATCATCATTTGACTCAAAAATAACCGGCTGATCATCAGTTTCAGCCTGTGGTATAGCACGTTGAGGCTCATTTTCTGAGTAATGGGTAGCTGCAAACTCTGAAATTTCACCCTTTGCAGATCTTCATTAGAGGCTAAAGTGACTTTCAGCAATTTTGCCTCATTGAACACAACATTATGGCTGCAAATAATTTTCTTGGACTGAGGTAACCACACTCTGTAGTAACCGAATTCACCCTCATTACCATAGCCCATGAAAATGCCTTTGATGGATTTTGGGTCAAGTTCATTCCTCAGTTCATCCCTAACATGCATAAAAGCATCACAGCCAAATATGCGTAAATGGTCATATGAGGCCGATTTGCCAGACCAAACCTCCTTAGGGATACCATTATTTAAAGACCTGTTTAGAGAGCGGTTGCAAATGTGAACCGTGGTTTTGAGTGCCTCTCCCCAAAATGCACGAGGGAGATTAACAGTGGACAGCATGCACCGCACTCTTTCACATAAAGTCATGTTATATCTTCCAGCCACCCCATTTAAAGAAGGGCTGTAAGGGGTTGTAAGCTCCCTCTTAATACCATGCAAGTCACAAAAGGACTTGAATTCAATTGATGTGAACTCACCCCCATTATCAGTTCTCAAGCATTTCAGCTTTCTACTTGTCTGAGTGGTCACAAATGCATGAAAAGTTTTAAAAACAGCAAACACTTCACTTTTCTTTTTCAGCAAATACACCTAAATCTTCTTGAAAGAGTCATCAATAAAGGAGATAAAATATGCAGCACCACCCAACGATTTCACAGGCATACTACATACATCAGAATGCACTAAGTCCAAGACATTGAACTTACGTGAGACACCATAGTAAAATGAATTTTTTATTTGCTTTCCAAATTGACACTCGTTACAAAAATCAAGTTTAGAGCCTTTTCCATCAACCCTCTTCAGAGAGAAAAGGACATCAAGTCCTTTTCGGCTCATATGGCCTAATCTCTTATGCCATAACTCCAAGTGGCTGCAAATTTCAACAAGTGCAAGAAACTTGCCATTCAAGGCTTTACAGTGCAAACAATACAATGTGCCCTTCTTGGTTCCTTTTGCAATCAGCATGGAACCCTTTTTCACTTTCCACAAACCACCACCAAACAGTGTGGTGTAGCCATGCAAGTCAAGCTGACCAACAAACAGTAAACTCTTTTTAATAACAAGCACATATCTAACATCTTTCGACACAAGCTCTTGACCATTGTCTAAAGACAAGTGTAATGTGTCAATTCCATCAATGCTACAAGCATGGTTATTTCCAAGATACACCTTTCCATAATTGTTTACATTGAACATAGCAAAACACTCCAAGCAAGGAGTTACATGGAAAGAGGCACCAGAGTCTACAATCCAAGTCTCAGTGACACCATCATCAACTGACAAGAGTGCATCAATCACATCAGCCTTGGTAATCTGCATATCCTGCATGTGACATACAAGGACATCATAATCAACTGCACATAATACATGAGCCTCTGTATCTGAAAGCTCTTCTATGACCACGCTAGAGGCCACATTGGCCTTCTCTTTGCCTTTGGTTGTCTCCGATGCATCTGTCTTTTCTTCCTTCTTATTTTTGTCTCCTGCATTCCTCTCTCTCTTGTTCTTTCTTGTAATACCTGCAATCAGGTTTCTTGTGGCCCTTCCGACCACAATGATAGCAAGTAATGTCACTCTTATCCTTTCCTTTGCTCTTGCTTCTGTTTTTGTGTCCTGCATTTGCATTTTTCTTTTCAACCCTGCCTCTTACATTATAAGCTGAGTTGTTGCCTTCTCCACTAGATATATGTCTAATTTCTTCATTCAAGATAGAACCCCTCACCCCATCATATGAGAGATTAGGGCTATTGCTGAGTGAAACAACCAAGGTCTTCCACAAGTCAGACAGTGTCATGATCAAAAAGATCACCCTCAACTTATCATCAAAGTTCAAATTTGCATCTTTGAGCTAATTTAGAATCCTTGTAAATGCACTCAAGAGCTCAGTTGCAAGCTTTGACTCATCCAGTCACATATTCACGAACTTGCGCATTAAATGCACCTGATTAACAGGTGTGGTGATCTCATAAGTAGTTTTCACCTTCTCCCATATTGCATAACCTGTATTTAAACCCTTAATGTTTGTCAAAATGTCATCAGTGACACCCATCTTTATATAAGCCATAGCTTTTTTATTCACTCTGGCCCAATCTGCATCAGACATTAGTGCGGGTTTATCTTCTTGCAAAGCATCCTCACAATCCTTTAGGAACAAAATGCCTTGCATACGGTCTTTCCAAAGGTCAAATCCATGACCATCAAACCGTTTAATCTCCATCAAACTCTTGATGTCTGAACTGGAAGAAGTTGCAGCCATTTTATCACGGACACAGGAGTAAATGCACTAATCTGCAAAAGTACAAGCTGAACCAGCAAAATGCCCTGCTGTTTTTTCTCAACCAAAAATAAATCTCTGCTGTTTGTACATGAACTAGCCACCAAACAGACAAAAATGCAAAAATTTACCAAATTCTACGCAGATCCCCAAAATTTCAAGTCCAAAATTGCATAAATGTCAACCAAATCTGACCCAGCTGAGCAAAACTTTGAAAAGCCCCAAATTTCTGGGATCCAATGTCAAGAAATTTTGCCCAAAAGAGCGAAAATTCGACAAATTTGGCAAAATCCCCAAATTAATTGATGTCACCGCTCGCAATGTCAGCAATTTCTGACACGAATGTCATTATCAAGCCTAGAAGAGATCAAATCTGGGAAAAGCCCCAAATTTTCCGGCCAGATTTGCACAAATTTTGAAAATTGTGCTTCCACACATGAACTCCATTAGAGGAGGAGGATAAAAGGGATTTTTAAAAAAACGAAATTCTAATTTAAAGAAAAATGGCGGAAGGGGGTCCGTTGACCCGTCAATAGGTTGCGTGATGCCGCTTGCCTATTGCATGGCGTCCGGCTGCGGGCGCGGTGACCTATCATGTGGCGCCCATCGCCCAGTCATCCGTCAGTCGCCCACCTGTCACCCAATCGTCCGCCTGGTCACGCCGGTCGCCAACTATAGCAAGTCGACGCCCGGTCTGCAGCGTGGTCACACCACGTACCTACCTGGTCACCGCGAGCAGTATTCTGCTCGTCTATTGCTTGGGCTGCTGGTCTTCTTCATGGGAAGCGTGCACAGAAGTCAGCTCTGATACCAGTTGTTGGACCAAGAGGGGGCACAACACAGAGAGAGAGGCAGAGAGAGAGATCAAGCTGGAGTGAGTGTGAGAGTGTGACGGCTGGAGAGAGTGTAAGCAGAGTGAAAGGTACAAGTAGATTAGAGTCTACCAACAATGTGTTGGTACACAAATAATAAAATCTATTTATACTTAGGGCACGTAAAGGGTGCGTTCACATGTACAATGTGCGCGTACTATACATGGAGGTTACCGGGCCTTTATATCCCAACAATAACTGAACATTGAAAGAGAAATACAAGAAAGCAAGGACACAAGAATTCAATGAATCAAGAAATGGACCATGGAATCCATATACTAGAGCATGAGAAGATGCATACAAACTACATAGGCTGTCATCATCAGCATGCCTCCAATCTCCCTCTCTCCAACAGACACAAATGCACAATGAATGAAGGGGAGTGAAGAGGAGGCATCTATAAGTAGGCAAAGGAGCAAGGCCCAAGAGAACCGATCCAAACATAGCCCATCTCTAAAGAAAACCTTTCGGCAATTACCTCCTATAGAATAGCTATAGAAGTGTGGGAGAAGCTTCAACTTATGTACAAGGCCTCATGCTCTGTTGACCATGTGAGCAGTGACCCTCTATGGTCAACTGCAAACTATCGAGACCAAGGCAACTAATATGGTTTGGTCATTCCTTGTTCAAGTGACACAAATAGAGGATCAACTTCAGCACATGCAATCTGCCCTTCCAAAAGCACATCTTGTGGGGACTGTTCTATACATGCTTCCTTTAGAATTTGATGGTGTGACCAACAATAGGGGAGGATACCATCTCAATATTGTGGCAATTAGGCAGTCTTTTTCAGCTTCAAAGAGGAGTGCAAACACAAGAAGAAGGCCTAGTGTTATCATTACGGCAAGGAATACAAGGACCTAACAGCATTATGGAAGGAGAGGGAGAAGTAAAACAAGGGTAAGGACTCCCCCGATGAGTCATCATTCTCATCATCTTTCGACTCCAACTCCAATTCAAGACCTCTGGCCAAGGCTTCAAAGGGCTCCTCTTCTGTAGTGAAAGCAAAGGCCATTGAGGCCACCTCTTTCGCCTTCTATTCTTAGTGGTGCTATCATTCCTGACAATTCTCCAATGTCAAGAGAAAGTGTGAGAGAGTGGTGGTGGTGGTGGGGCATCCTAGCCTCATCAATATGTAGGTGTGGTGGACCCAAAGTACAGTGTTCCATACACATTGCAATTTGACAAGTTTTGAAATCCTAGAGCTAGGATTGGCATCCACATTCATGATGGACTGTTTTGTTTGACAGAGAGAGAGCTTTGCTCATAGTCTAAGATCACAGGAGGGGACACTTTGGCAATCTAGTTGAAGGTGTTGGGAATAAAGGTCCACCCTGTCTTTTATATGTGCATGGGTGTGAATGCACCCTTAGCACTTGTACTTTTATATATCTATCTCAAAAACCTAGTCCCCCAAGAAGTGTGGTCGTGCAAGCCACCTTCGTATGCACACTTGAGAGTGTTTGGTTGCGAGGCATTTGTACACATACTCAAGGAACAAAGCAACAAATTGGAACCAAAGTCCTATAAATGCATTTTCCTAGGATATGGTGCAAAGCAACAAATTGGAACCAAAGTCCTATAAATGCATTTTCCTAGGATATGGTGATGAGGTATACACTATGGAATCCCGAGAAAATGAAAATTGTACACAGCAATGACACTATCTTCTCTGAAGATCACATACATAAACAAGCCGAAAAGATCGAGGAAATCAAAAGGATTATGTTCTGAGAAGAGATACCTGTAGGACAACAAAGTGTGCCCATTGTACAGTAGCAAATACATGCTGTAAATGACCCTATAAATACAAGGAATGATGCTGAAATTGATCAACAAGAAGTTGCCCATAATATACCACAGTTTCAGCAAGAAAATGTGCTATTAGAATAGCCGCAACAGGCAAGACAGCATACTGAACCATTTGAACAGCAAGCTGTTAATGCAGATTTGCAAGCTGAACAGCCAGCAAACACTAATCATTGGGTCCGTACATCGACCAGAAATACAGAACAACCGGACAAGTTTGTTCCTGGTGTAAATTATGTTGCTAATTATGTCACGTTGACAGACTATGGTAAACCATCATGCTTCAAGAAGCAATATGGACAAAGAGGACAGCAAGAAATGGCATAAAGCTATGCTATCGAAGATGGATTCTCTAAAGAAGAATGGCACTTGGGATTTAGTGAATTTTCCCAAAGGGCAAAAAGTCCTACCATGCAAATAGGTTTACAAGATGAAGGTCATTTTTTGTTCGTCGCCAAAGTACAAAGCACAGCTCGTTGTAAAGGGGTTCAAGCAAGAACATGGGATTGATTTTGATGAGATTTTCTCTCCTATTGTTAAGACGAATACTTTGCAAACCATATTGGGGTTGGTTGCATGTGAAGATATGGAACTTATACAAATGGATGTAAAGACTACTTTATTACATGGTGATTTGCATGAGGACATACATATGCAACAACCAAAAGGTTTTGTGGCAAAGGGGAAGGAAAAGGTGGTATGTAAACTCAACAAAAGCTTGTATGGGCTAAAATAGGCACGTGAATGGTATCATAAGTTTGATACATTCATGCCATCTCAAGGATTCAAAAGGAGTTAAGTGAATCGTTGCTTATATACCAAGAAGGCAACATATGGCAACCTTATTATTGTTGGATTTGACTCATGCCTACGCTCACAGAGGAGTGTCGGTGATCCGTAGAAGGACACTGGAGCACTTTTTACTCTCCGTAAAAGAGGCCTTTTCCCCTAGTCACATTATTCTCTATTTGTATGTTTATGTTACACAGTTCGGTTACTTATCGCACCTTACACACTTTCGGGGTGTGAATACACCTTAAGGCACTTACACAACCCTAAGGTCTAAGGGTTATACTTTGCACTTTCACTTACACACTTTGAATCTAATAGTGTGTCGAGCCGTGTCTACACTCTCACTCTCTCTCTACTATTCACTCTCTAAACTGAGCTTGGAGTTGCCATCCCCATCCTCAACATTTGGTATCAAAGCACCCAGGTTTGCGAAGCTCCTCGTCAGCTTAGTCTCATTAAGCTCACCTCTTGCTGTCCAAACCTGCACCAGTAGGCTCACCACCCTACTGCTACCCCCGACCAGCCAGTAGCTACCGCCTACAATGCCACTCGATTGCTCTGTACTGGTCCCCCCTCCCGCCTTCCTATCCAACTATGCTGCCCCTTGGTCTAGTGCCGCCTATGCGCCCATCCAATTCTACCGCCACCCTGTAATACGCTGCCTACGTTCCACTAGCACCGCCAACTTTTGCCATCTGTTTGCTAGTTGTGCCAGGTCCTCCAACTCATCCAGGGCGCCACCTACCAACTTGGGCAATTCCATTTGCACTCTTGACAATCTCAACTCGTTCTCCACCTGCCTTTGGCTGTCATAGGTATATCTCATTATTTTTATTTGAAAAATCAGAGCTACAGAAAAGGGTTTCTACAAGGAAAGATGCATTTCTACTCTAGAAAGTGCTTTTGGTTACACATTGCAAAAATTTCTTGGAATTCAGGTAAAAAAATTTGGGTACACATTGCAAAAATTTCTTGGAGTTCAGGTCAAAAATTTTGGGGCTTTTGTGTGTTTGGCACACATTGGCACATGTACTGAATATTCAGTCTGAAATTGACTAAGATTTTGCACTCTAGACCACTAAATTCTGGGGCTTTGCATTTTTTTGTGCTGAGCACTATTTGTGCATTGGACAGCATGCTATTTGCTGAAATTTGTGGAAATTTCAGCACATTGAAAGGTAGTGATCAAGTGTGATACCATTTTGTTAATTACAGCTTGGTGTTTGCTGTAATTTCTGAAAATTTACAAATTTCCAGGTAACCAGATTTGGTTATTGCTTTTGTGCCTTTTGGAAGAGTAACATTTATCATGGCCAATCAAGGATAGAGTGATGTATTCACTTATCTATCTAAAGAGGATAGATTGGACAGAAATAACTATTCTCTATGGTCCTTCATGATGAAGAATGTGCTCATTGCTAAAAATCTTTGGGAGTATGTTAGTGGTGAAGAAGTCCATCCTGGAGTTGCGGCTCCTGCAACTCCTCCCCAAGGAGGACACGGTCAACGGCCAGCTCCAACTCAATCACTTCCCCAAAGAACAGCTGCACAGAAGGCTTGGGACACTCGGGATGCCAAAGCATTGTCACTTATTGCATTGGCAATTCAGCGGTCCATAATCCCGCACATATGATCTACTACTTCAAGAGTAGCATGGCTTACACTTGAGCAAATGTTTGCTGGAAAAAATGAGACACGCGTTTCTTTCTTGAAAAAGGAGCTTAAAAATGTCAAGATGGATGAAGATGATACTATGCAGGACTATCTCAACGAAATTCAAGACTTGCGTGAATCTCTACTACTTTGAATTCCTTGCCACCCTCTTATTTGGCCTTTCACATGGCATTGAATCTCACAATGAGAATTTCTCCGCAGTCACTTACCTTTCTTCAATTGGTTAGTTTGCTACTGGAAGAAGAGCAAACAAGGAAGAACAATGGGATGGATGTTGTAGCCTTTGAACAGGCTTTTGTGGCAAGACAGAAGGGCAAGGGCAGTCAGTCTAAGAATGCTTCCCAAAGTTCTAAAAGTTCAAGCACTTCACAAAACAACAAAAAGCAAGGGGACACACAAGCCAAGAAGGGCAAGTGCCATTATTGTAAAAAGCCAAGTCACTACATTACAGAATGCAAGAAACGCATTGCCAAGGAGAAGGAATCTGGGATGTCTATTTCTAATGAACCTTCTACTGCTACTGCTATAGAGTCCGTGACGTTTGTTCTTGACTATGACTATTGTTTTTACACTTGTAGTTATGATTCTTCTTGGGCAGATAGAGCATTTAGCTCTACAAAGGATGCTAACACTTGGTTCTTTGACAGTGGTGCTTCTAAGCACATTATATCCCACACGGATTTGTTTACCTCTATTGTTACATCTCCTGTTGGCAAATCTATGCAATGTGCCAACAATGCATCTTATCCTATTAGAGGTGTTGGAGAGATTGTCTTGAAAGCCATTGACGGCTTTACTCTTTGTTTACAGGATGTGCCAGGGATAAAGAAGAATTTGTTGTTCATTTCTTCTTTAGCAAAGTGTGGAATGCAAGTTACGTTTGATGATGACAAATGCATAGTCAAGGATAAGAAATTCTTAACTTTGGTATTGACTGGCACATTATGTCATGGATTCTATTGAGTTAGATGCTCATTCAATTGATCACTCAATCTATTTGGCATCTACTATTATTCCTACTATGTCACAGGTAGAGTTATGGCGTGCTTGCATGGGCCATGTTAACTATGGCAATTTGATGCTTATACCTGTCTTGGACAGACCTCCTTAGCATATTTGTGAGAGATGAATTTTGGGAAAAATACATCAGTTCTCTTTTCCTCGTGATGTTGCTTTTAAGGCAACGGCCACGATCTGCAGCCTGAAATCGATGGGACACGACTAACTAAGATTGCTAGAGGCCTATAAACAAGCTGAAAATAATGGCCAAAAGAATGCAGGTCGGCTGCATTAATTGCAGCCAACTGCTGCAGTCCAACTGCAAGCCATGTGGCACCTGGCCGACTGCCTGCCATGTGGCACCTACGTGTCTGAGAGATGACTCGCTAACACCCCCTCTCGAATCCTGGACATAGCAGAAGGCTAAGGAATCTGGAGCGTTGTCGAAGTAAAGCCTAGGGAAGTGCCTTGGTAAACAAATTTGCAAGATTGTCCTCTATCTTGCAGTAGACCAAGGAAATGGTCGCATCCAGAAGCTTCTCCCAAATGAAATGGTACTAGATCTCGCTATGCTTCGTCCGAGCATGAAACACGGGATTCCTAGCCAAGGCAATGCAATTCTCATTGTCGCACTGTAAAACAGTAGGACCTATCTATGGGCAACCAAGCTCCTCCAAGAGCCTACGAAGCCACACTGTCTTACATGTAGTAAAAGACGCCACCCGATACTCCACCTTAGTCAAGAGAGGGCAACCGTAGGTTGCTTCTTGTTGCTTCAAGAAACAGCACCAGCACCCAAGGTAAAACAATTAACCTGTGTTGGACCTCCGATGATCCCCATCACCAGCCCAACCAGAATCACTCCAACTTATAAGGACCAAGTCCGTATCACCTATACCAGCAGGATAATAGATCCCAAAATCAGGAGTTCCCCGTAGGAACCACAAAATCCTCTGAGCATCTACCAATGCACCATCTTGGATTCACTCATGAACCCAGCCAGAACACCTATAGCATAAAACATGGGTATTAAGAAGCCAAATCAATGAACCAACCAACTACCTATAACGAGTAGCATCCACTAAGGGAGAATCAAAATAAGCGGTAGCCTTCCAATTCGGGTCCATAGGAGTCGTAACAGACTTGCATTCCTCCACCTCACATGTAGCCAAGAGTTCTTGAACATACCGTTGTTGGGAAATAAAGATCCCCCTCAAAGTTTGATAGATCTCATGACCTAGAAAGAAGTGAACAAGTCCCATGTCCGTCATCTCAAACTTCTCATGAAGTGCTGCCTTTGTCTGCTCGACCATCTATATATGGTCACCTGTCACAATCAAGTCGTTCACATAAAGAACAAACAACACACGACCTCCACCTGAGGTGTGTACATACAACTGGGGTCGGCTTTGGAATGCTGATATCCTAATGTCTCATGAAGAAACGAGTCAATCTTCTCATTCCAAGCATGGGGGGCCTGCTTAATGCCATAGAGAGCCTTCCACAACCATCATAAGAACCGAAGCCTGGAGGCTACTCAACATAGATCTCCTCTTGCAACTCTCCATTCAAGAAGGTAGACTTCACTTCCAGCTGATAAACCGACCATCTCCTGTGGCTAGCCAAGGCAAGAACTACGCAAATAGTGGCCATCCGAGCTGTAGGGCCAAAAGTATCATGGAAATCCATGCCTGGGCACTGTGCAAAACCTTAAGCAACAAGGCGGGAGGACCTTGTGCTCATCCAATGTGCCATCACTGTGGTACTTGGTCTTGAAAACCCATTTGACTCCAATGATCTTCTTATGAGGAGGCTTTGGCACGAGATACCAAGTGCCATCCCTTTCAATCGACTCCAACTCTTGCTCCATCGCTTTCCACCAATGATCATGCTATAAAGCCTCCTTCACGGAAGTGGGCTCCTAATCCTACATGACACGAGTCATCAAACAATAATTAGTGTAAACAAGCTGAGTGTGGTGTGCTTGGTTCCTCTGAGGACACCACACGCCATCCTGCGGCTGCCACTCCTCAGGGACCCCCTCAATCCCTACATCACGAAGAGTGTCACAAGCCCAACGAGAAGGTCAGTCAGATCTCGCCTTCGTCGCTCTCCATATACTGAAGTTTCTAGAAGCTCCACTGACTACGAGGGAGCAATCGATGAATCCGATGGCTGGGAACTAAGCTCCGCATCCGAAGAAGAGTCTACAAGAGGCACAAGCTCTAGAGGAACAGTCATTGGGGCCCACCTATCATCGAGATCTCCAAGAACAGGGTATTCCTCACCCCCCTCAAGGACTGGAACGTCCATAAACCGAACGTCATGGCTCATGTAGACATCCCATTTAACAGGATCATACAATCGGTAGCCTTGAGATTGCGAGCTATAGTCCACAAACACCTGCCTTTTGGAAGCCGCTTCAAATTTGTCACATTGTGTCTTCGAGATGTGAACACAAGCATCACACCCTAAAACCCTGAAATAAGAAACATTTGGCTTGGACCCAAAGTACGTCTCATAAGGAATCATACCAACAACAACAGAAATAGGAAAACGATTAAGGATGTGGACTGCAGTAGCCACAGCCTTAGCCAATAGACACAAAGGGGTCCGACGATGCTCCATCATCGTATAGGCCATCTCAATCACACTGCGGTTCTTCTGCTCCAAGATGCCATTCTCCTAAGAAATGTTTGTATTGGCAAACTCCTGGTGAATACCACGGTCTGCACAAAAACGAGCAAACTCATTAGAAATAAATTCTCCGCCCTTATCCGATCATAAGGTCTTCAGCTTCTAGCCCACGATCAGTTCTCCTTAAAGAGTAACCAATCCTTAACGTTAGCGAAAGCCTCCGACTTCACCTTCAAGAAGTAAGCCCAGGTCATCCTGCTGTAATCTTCCACAATTAGCATGAAATACAAGCTCCCTCTAAGGGAGTCGGTCCTCATCGGTTCACAAAGATTGGTAGAAACAAGCTCCAAGGGTGCTGAAGACCGCCTCGAAGACTTGCTAGGAACAACATCACGAGTCTACTTCCCACGCATGCAGGATACACAAGGCTGTTGACTCACCACAATATCTTTTTTAATCAAATCCTAAATAAATAAATAATGTGTTTTGCAATTAGGCACTGACCATGCAAATGCATGTGTTAAGACCTTTCCAAATACTTACTATGTGGGATACATTGCTTAGATTTTTATCCAAAAAGATTTATACTTTCCCTTTACGATTCTATTAGGAGCTATCTTTCAAGGGGGATTGTAACCACTTATTGCATGACCTCTGAGTTGATCTCAAAATCTATACCCATGTATTTGGCCTCTGGTCATGTGCCCAATGCCTCTCAGCCACACTAGCTTTTGATCAGCCGTAGAGCCATGCACACACACCTCTAAACCATGCCTTACTTTGGGTCCCTGAGCTTTTTACTAGACTATGTCATGATCTCTCTCTTATGTATCTCCTTTCTAGAATCATTGTATGGGATTAGGCACTACTTCTGAGAGGTAAGACCTTCCCTTTTGCTTTTTCCATATGTTCCATGTTACAGGTTCAACTACTCTTGGCTCGAAGGGGGGATTTTTTAGATTTATTTATCCCCATGTGTGAACACACACTATTGTGTGTAAAAGTGTGTGTTTAGGTGTAAGCACCTTTTACACCACCTAGCATTTAATAAGGGTCAAAGGTGTAGGTGGATACCTTAGCCTATATATTCAGGCCCTATCACTTGTACTTACATCACAAACTATCATATCAATCTATTCAGCTTGTTGTGTACTTGCAAGAGTTCTCTCTCTCTCTCTCTCTCTCTCTCTCTCTCTCTCTCTCTCTCTCTCTCTCTCTCTCTCTCTCTCTACCCTGAAGCTTCACCCTTCATAGCTTGCTAGTCCATTTCATGAACTCCGTACCCAACAAACCTATGATCACTCGTCAATGCCAGCTCTAATAGGCGAGTACCATGTGAGTGCACAACAAAAGAGAAACATGCATGAACACAAAGAAGAAAGAAAAGAGAGAGGCAGCACGAAGAGAAGAGAATGAAGGGATAATCTACATTAAATTCAAAATGAATGTTGAATACAATGGCAAATTGGCTAGTCCTTGCATGCAGCCCTAAGCGTTGATGAGAACACCGGATCACTCTGATGGCAATGGCAACACCGGAGAGAATGTAGGCGTCTGATTTGAAGTGTGCACGACCTGCAGAAAACTCAAATGAATGATGTCCTAAAGTGTCTTCTACAAATAGCAACAAATCATCAAATCTAGGAGACCTAAATTTAGAGTAAAAAAGGATGCAATCGGCCCGCAAAATACTCACTAACCAAGCTGTCACTGGACAAAAAACCCTGACACAATCGTGAGAATGAGCCCACCTGATCTGATCCCAAGTATCCAAGTTGCATGTGTTATGAGCATGGCAAGTGCTCTTCGAGAGTGCGGAAATTGCTCTCGCAACTTACAAGAGAAGAACTTCGAAGAGAAATTGAACTAGAACTTGATTGCGAGATAACACCATTACAAGAGAATGCTCACAAGAGCATGGCTTGATTACAAGACAACACTCCATACAAGATAAGACTAGAACAAGACAAGAAGTAGAAGAGGACTTACCTTGCAAGACCCTCACAATTGGTGTTGGCAAGATGGAAGGGCTTGTAACCCAAGACCCCTATTTATATTAAAATTGAGGAGGGTAAGGGGAAGCTTCTAGATGATGATATCATTGATGTAAGACGGAATGTAAGACGGCTCTCAAGAAGACCATGAAGCCAGAGGAAAACAGTCAGAAGAGATGAGCACAAGCGATCCCTTCACCTCCCAGCCTTGCCTAGTTTATTGCTGGCCAGACCCATCCTAATCCGATTGCCAGCCGTCAAACCTTGGTGAGTCCTACTATTCCTAGACTCTCTTTGGTTCTAGGCTCCCCTGAACCCCGTTCGGGCGCCCAAGAGCCCGGACGGTCATCCTCGTGCATGTTTCCCTTGATTTACCTTAATGTCACATTTCCTTCCCCTTAAGAATCGGTTTCATCCTCGAAAACGATACTTGGAAGGTCTAACTGTAAATTGGGAAACCTTTTCTTTAAAGTACTTACTCGCTCCCATGTTGAGCTTTCTTCTGAACAATCTTTCCACTTAACCAAACATTCTTGATAAATAGTATTCCTTGTTCGCCTATTACGAACATTTAATATTCTTTCTAGTTCATGTGGATTAGATTGGTCGTTTAATAGCTCCTCAATATCATCATTTAATATTAGATTGTCCAAATCACCCAGTTTCTTCCTTAATTTACTTACATGAAAAACTAGATGTATTTTACTACCAGCAGGTAGTTGGAGCTTGTAAGCCAATTCTCCCACCTTTTTAAGTATTATGAAAGGACCACAATACCTCGGTGAAAGCTTTGGACATTGTCCCTTTTTCATAGTTTTAGTTTGTTCAGGCACCTTAAGATAGACCAATTCTCCTTCTTTAAAGGAGATGTCTCTTCGGTGAGGATCTGCATATGCTCTAGCTCGATTTTGAGCCTTTTTAATATTTTCTTGAGCAAATTTTAACATACTATTCATATCCTCCAAAAAATCTTTAGCTGTCTGAACCTTTTCCTTATGCAGTCCTACTGCAAAAGGAGCTCTGGGCTGAAACCCATACATTAACATAAATGGACTATATCCAGTGGAAGAGTGCTTGGCACTGTTATATGCAAACTCTGCTATCGGTAGATACTCTTCCCAATTAGTTTGCCTTTTACTTACATATGCCCTAAGCATATCTTCAAGGATTTGGTTAACCCTTTCAGTTTGCCCATTAGTTTGCGGGTGATCCGCCGTACTCATGCTAAGTTTAGTATCCAACTTCATAAATACCGCACGCCAAAATTGGCTATCAAATTTTCTATCCCGATCAGAAACTATATTTGCCGGAAGGCCATACAATCGGTATATGTTCTCTACGAACAATCTAGCCAATTCTGGTGTTTTAACATCAGTTGTGAAGTTGGAATGAACCTAGCCATTTTGGTTAACCTATCCACAATCACCCACACAGAGTTGTGCCCCCTCTGTGTTCTGGGTAAAGCAACAATAAAGTCCATGGAGATACTCTCCCATTTTCCCGAAGGAATCTCTAGTGGATGGAGAAGTCCTCCCATTTTTAATCTTTCACCTTTATTAACCTGGCATTTATTACATTTGACCACATAGTCAAGGACGTCCTTATTCATTCCAGGCCAATAGAACTGCCTTTTAATAAGACTATAAGTCTTATAACTCCTGGATGTCCCGCGCTAGGGATATCATGACACTCAAAGAGTATCTGGCGCCTTATTTCTGTATCTTTCGGGACACATACCCTACCCTTGTAGAGTAAATAACCATTATCAATGGTAAAATTCTTCCACTTGAATCCAGTTTGAGCAACCCCTGATGCTCCATTTCCTTGTTGAACATCGTCAGATATTCCTTCCTCAGTAGAAGCACTTTCATTTGGATCCCCATTTTTTATTGCTTCCCATATGTTGGAATATGCCGGATCGACCTGGCATTTCCCTTTTAAAGATTCAAGCAAGTTGGAAGTGAAATGAGTAAAACTCAATTCATTAATGATGGGCATTCTGCTGAGTGCATCAGCTACTATATTATACTTTCCTTTTCTATATCTTATCTCATAGTCGAACTCTTGAAGGAGTTCGGCCCATCTGGCTTTACGCCCGTGTAAATCCGGTTGATCATTAAGCCACTTAATGCTTTCATGATCCGATAAAATCAAAAGTTTGGCACCGTACAGATAGTGCCTCTATTTCTTCATTGCATGTACTATTGCATACAGCTCCCTCTCATAAACAGAATAATTCTGTTTTGCACGATCTAATTTCTTGCTTTCAAAAGCAACTGGTCGACCTTCTTGTAATAAGACCGCGCCTATCGCCAAATATTTGACCTCTTGTGCAAAGAATTCACATTTAGTTTTCTTCGCATAAAGAGAATGTGTTCTTAACAGTTGGAATACTAATCGTAAGTGTTCCAAATGTTCTTCTCTTGATTTACTAAAGATCAAGATATCATCCAAGAAGACTACTACAAAATGTCCTAGATAGGGCCGTAAAACACTATTCATCAGCTTCATAAAGGTAGTTGGTGCATTAGTGAGGCCAAAAGGCATCACCAAAAAATCATAATGCCCGTATCTAGTATGAAATGCTGTCTTGGGAACATCGTGTGCCTTAATTCTTACTTGGTGATATCCTGATCTTAAATCTATCTTTGTGAAGAATTTTGCCCCTTGTAATTGATCAAAAAGATCTTCCATTCTAGGCATAGGAAATTTATTCTTCACCGTTATTTTATTAAGTGCTCTATAGTCAACACAAAGTCGCATAGAACCATCTTTTTTCTTTACTAATAAAATTGGTGAAGCCCAAGGTGAATTACTGGGTTGTATAAACCTTTTATCAAGGTAATCCTTAATTTGTCTTTCAACTTCTTGATGTTGTGTTTCACTTAACCTATACGGTGGTTTAGAAATAGGGTGTGTATCCTTATTTGTGTCAATTGGGTGATTTATATCACCCCTATCTAGTGGAAGGCCACTTGGTAAATCAGAAGAAAACACATCTTTAAAATCATCTAACAAGCTACTTAATTCATTATTAACATTCAACTCACAAACATAAGAAAATTGTTGCTTTATATTACAAAAAGTAAAAGTGTTTTGTACAAGAAGAGACCATAACATATATACCTCACAAACTTCCTTCTTTATCAGCTTCTGAACTTCAGTAGAAGACAGCAAAGGATTATCAGATACTTCATGTTCACCTTGAATGACAAAAGTCTTACCATCCCTTTCAAATTCCAGTGTATTATGGTGATAACTACGTTTTAAGGATGGTTCCAATCCCCATAGCCACTCCCTCCCTAGAGCAATATCAGCTCTTTCCATGTTCATAATTTGGAAATCAAGTTTATCTTTATATCCTTGAATCTCAATTTCCAAATTGGATACCATTGTATCCCATATTTTATTGTCTTGGCCTTGCATCATACGAACAACATATTAATGCCCACTCTTTTGTTGGGGAAGTTTCAATTTTTTGACAAGTGCATAATTTATAAAATTATGTGTAGCAGAGTCATCAATCATGACTCTAACTCTCTTTCCAGCTATCAATCCATGTACTCTAACTAAATCATGTGGCCCAAAAGTAGGCTGCCACATAGAAGTTGACATACAACACTTGTGTTGTACATCCATGTGCAGGACCTCTAAAGATTTATACCTTTCATGCCCCTTTAATTCTAAGGTCTGCACTACATGGATTTGTTTTTCTTTTCCCTTGCCCTTGTCCTTATCCTTTCCTTTGTCTTCCCCCTTTTTCTTTTGAGGGAAATTCCAAGCAGCATGGTTAGGGGATAGGCAATTGAAACACAACTTTTCTTTTTTGGCCTTATCAAAGTCATCAGGACTTAACTTTGGCCTCACATATTGTTTCTTTTCAAAAGGTTGTTTTTTACCTTTAAAAAATGGCATTTTCCTTTTAAATTTGCCCACAAATTTTGAGGTTTCCAATTCCTTAGACTTGGGCTCCGTATCAGTGAGACTAGTGAGTGTACCTGGACGCATACTATCTTCATTAATTAATGCAAATCTAATTGCCTCTTCCAACGTCTTAGGTGAACTTCTTTTTACTTCCTTTTTACAGGCTTTATCTAGTCCCCTAATGAATCCTCTTGTCTTTTGAAATTCATCTATTCCTTCCAATTTGAGGATTATCTCACGATATTCCTCCAAATATGTCAGCAGGGGTCTTCCCTTTTGTCTGACATAATCCCAATCTTCCCAATTTCTTTCCATTTCATTTTCAGGAAGGAATTCTTTCAAAAAGACGGATTCAAATTGAGCCCAAGTTTCAGGTATTTTATTTGTCTCCTTTAAAGTTCGCCACCATTTATATGCTTTGGGCCCCAAAGTTAAACTAGCCTCCAGTGCTTGGAGATGTGGTAGGGTATTTTTAAGTTCATGTAAATCTTCCCATTTTTGGAGGAAATTAAAGATTGTATCTTTATTTCTATCTTTTTCCTCCCCGTGAAACTGAGGGGGTTTCATATCCTTTAGAACTGGATTATCCCTCAACTTATGGTGGGGTTCCTTAGGATCTCGGATAGTCACATCTAAATCTTTCGATGAAGATGGGGCATCCGAGGTTTCTATCTTATTTTTATCTCTTTCTAACAATAAAGTTAATTGAGATTTTATTTCAGTGAGTATTTGGGTTAAAAATTCCATTTGAACCCCCTGAGCCTGTACACGAGCAGTAAGATCATCAAATTGTTCTCGTGTAGCAAAAAATTCTTCCCACTGTTCTTCTTGCATCTCTGGTTCATGGGGATCTACCATAGGGTGGTCCCCAGAACTAGAACCTTCCATTACTCTCTCTTTCCCTTTTTCTGCCATTAATACACTGGAATTGGAAAGCAAAAATAAGAAATTTGCATACAAAGTAAAGTACTTCCCTGGTTTTAATGGCAGGCAGCTGTTGCTGGTTTATAAATAAACCCGAAGAGTAAGGAACAAATTTTATCTTTCGAACAAAGTCGGTCACGCAGGAAACGGAGCTTCTTTGCAGAAACGACTAGTATTCAGCCCCCTTCTTAATGATCACGCAGGCCATCAATGCACCTTTCCTGAACTTGTTCTCTGCTCAGCTTTGTTAGAGATCAGATCATAGCCTGATCAGGGGCAGCAGGGCAGGTGGCCTGGTGCAGTCGGACAGGCAGTCGAACTGCCACGTGGCAGTCCGACCTGCAGCAGGCAGTCGGCTGCATTTCTGGCGCCCTGTTTTTCTGGCGCCCTGTTTTTTGTCCCGTTTTCGGCTATTTATACCCGACTTCTTCAGCAGTCTGGTACACTTCTCTGCACGCAGATTACAGACCAGTGACACGCGCAGATTCCGTCTCTGTTCGCAGATTTCAGACAGGAGACAGTGCAGACTGCAGCGGACTTCGAGGTGACCAGCAGGTTGCATCGTCGAAGTGGAGACACGCAGTCCAGCGCACTGCGCCCGTGTATATATCTGCATATCTTTGTATTCAGCACTCTTTATACAGCAGATCTTCATCGTCCACTGTCTCTTTCTCTCTCTTCTCTCTCTGCGTTCTCTCTCTCTCAGTCCTACGCTTCCGCACCGCTGCACTCTGACATGGTATCAGAGCAGTGTTTGAGGGCTGACTGAGCGCAGAATCAACCTGAAGAGGAGTTTCCATCGTGACACAAATTTGCGTTTTTTGCGTTTAAGGGCAGACAGGAGGGCTGCGCCTTGGAACAAGGCTGAAACGAGTGTGGACGCACAGGAAAGGAGTACAGGTGGTGGATTTGCTGCTGTTTACTGCTGTTTGACGCGGAGGAAGTTTGAGTTTTCAGCCTACAAGTGCAGGTTTTGCTTTTTCATCGCCTCCGGCGGGTGAAGAAGTTTCAGGACGCGGAAGAGCCGTAGCAGGCTGAGTTTTCCCAGTCAGAGGGGGCTGCTTTTGCGTTTGTGCAGGCATTGCAGGTGAAGATGTCTACAGAGATTGACTTGGAGTTCCAGGCGATTATGGACCGGAAGGTGCCTGTCTTACCGGCTCTTCCTACAGATCAGAAGCTCGACGGCGACAATTACCGCATTTGGCGCATCATGATGTTGGCCATCCTTGAGTCCTATGATTTGGCGGAGTTGGTACAGGAGGAGATTGACCGGCCCTCGGTAAGAGATGAGTCCAAACTCTCTTCCGATGCTCGTGCGGAGCTGGCCAAGGCCCAGTCTCATTGGGACAAATTGAATGCCAGGATTCATTCCTTTCTCTTTCTATCATGTACTACAGCCGTGATCGCTCACATCGAGCACTTGACGGTGGCTCGGGAGATATGGCTGGAGCTTGATCAGATGTACAATCGAATGACCCTTATGAAGCGGGTTTCTTTGGAGGTACAGATGCGGACCTTGTCCGTAAACAAGTCTTCTTCGCTGCGGGAGCACATTAATAAGCTAAGGCAGCTTCAGATGCAGGTTCAGAATGCGGGGAAGCCGATTTCCTCCGAAGACATGGCGATCACACTATTGTCCCAGTTGCCGCCACAATTCGGTACATTTTACTCTGCCCTTATTACTTCGGGGCGAGAGTCTACTCTTCGGTGGGAAGAGTTGGTTCCTATGGTCTTGGACCAAGAGGAACAGTTAAAGGGACAGAATGCTTCCAAGTCGGAGGCGCTGACAGGTCAAGCCTCTCAGAAGAAGGGGAAGGACCAAAAGAAGAAGAAGGGGGATAACAAGTCCAAGAAGGACAAGGAGAAGGACAAGGAGAAGGACAAGGACAAAGACTCCACATGCCATATTTGTGGAAAGACTGGCCATTGGAAGAAGGATTGCCCTGACAAAGGCACGAAGGACACCAAGAAGAAGGACACCAAGGATTCTGGAGCGGTGGCTGCACCCTCATCAGCTGCATTTCTTCATCTAGCTGTCATTGAGGACGCTTCACCGAATGCTTCTGATGCTGCGATGACGGCTCCCCAGGCTCCAGAGTGGGTCGTTGACAGCGGTGCCTCACGGCACATGACTCCTTCCTCATATGGTGTTGCCCAATTGCGACCCTCGCGTGGGCAGATTCTCATTGGAGACAGCTCTTCAGTATCTATTGCAGGTCGGGGTAAGATGCAGCTTATTCCCGATGGACGAGGTGGTACCCATACCTCAGAGGTTTTGCATGTACCAGGCTTAGGGTACCATCTCCTTTCAGTTCATAAGATTTGCTCTCTTGGTCTTCTGGTGGAGTTTGACAGTACTACGGTGCGAGTCCTTGATCGTGGATCGAGGAAGGTTCTCTCATCCGGATATGAGGAGAACGGCATTTACAAACTGAAGTCTTCCACCGCCCTCTCTACTCTTCTTCTTACCTCTCAGTCACAGTCCGAGTTATGGCATGCTCGGTTTGGTCACCTGAACTATGACTATCTTCGGAGGGCGTCACGTGGACAGCTTGTTCGAGGGTTGCCGGATATAGTGGTGAGCCAGCAACCATGTGTCTCCTGCATTCGGGGGAAGCAGCATAGAGATGCCATTCCCCACGCAGCTTCACGGCGGTCTACTTCACCGATGGAGCTAGTATCTACGGATCTATGTGGCCCTATGAGGAATGAGTCCTTGCGTGGGAGCTCGTACTTCATGCTGATCGTGGATGACTACAGCAGGATGACATGGGCCTACTTTTTGGCATTAAAGTCAAAAGCTTTCTCGCACTTCAAGGATTGGCTTCTCTTTGAGGAGAACCGATCGGGCCGGAAGTTGAAGACCTTGCGATCCGACAAGGGAGGTGAATTTGTTTCTAATGAGTTTGCTCGGTTTTGTGCAGATAGAGGAATTCACCAGGAGTTTGCCAATACCAACACTCCTCAAGAAAATGGTATTCTTGAACGGAAGAACCGCAGTGTGATCGAGATGGCGCACACCATGATGGAGCACCGACAGACCCCTCAGGTTCTGTGGGCGGAGGCTGTGGCTACTGCAGTCCACATCCTTAATCGATCCCCTACTTCGGCCGTGGAAGGGATGACCCCATTTGAGGCTTATTTTGGGACAAAGCCAGATGTTTCTTACTTTCGAGTCTTTGGGTGTGATGCCTATGTTCACATTCCCAAGGCTCACCGTGATAAATTTGAAGCAGCTTCTCGAAAACAGGTATTTGTTGGCTACAGCTCCCAGTCCCAAGGCTACCGACTGTATGATCCCGTCAAGCGGGATATGTACACTAGCCGTGATGTGCGGTTTGTGGAGGTTCCGGCTACTTCAACGGGTGAGGAGCATCCCGTTCTTGGAGATCCAGGGGAGAGTTGGGCTCCTTCTACAGTTCCACTGGAGCCCGTGCCTTTTGATTATGATTATATTTCTGACACAGAGTCTACTGTTCCACCGGACACCTCTGAAGAGTTACCACCGGTGGATATTCCAGAGTCTACTGCTGATGGAGAGAGACGAGGGGAGGTTCGGCCTCCTCCTCGCTGGGCCCGTGACACACTCCGTGATTCAGGGATCGAGGGGGTTCCTGAGGAGTGGGGACCGCAGGATGGTCCACGGCGGTCACGGAGGCACCAGGCACATTCTACGGAGCTTGTTTGCTTCAACTATTGTTTGATGACCCGTGTTATGCAGGATCGAGAGCCCACCTCCGTGAAGGAGGCTTTACAGTCCGCACCATGGAAGAAAGCTATGGAAGCCGAGTTGGAGGCTATTGAGAGGAATGGCACTTGGTCACTCGTGCCCCGCCCCCCGAAGAAGAAGGTGATTGGAGTCAAGTGGGTTTTCAAGACCAAATACCTTAGCAATGGTTCTTTGGATAAGCACAAGGCTCGCCTTGTTGCTAAAGGTTTTGCACAGCGCCCAGGTATTGACTGTCATGATACTTTTGCCCCCACAGCTCGTATGGCGACCATTAGAGCTGTTCTTGCTGGCCATAGGAGATGGCCTGTCTACCAGTTGGATGTGAAGTCGGCCTTCCTCAATGGTGATTTGAAGGAGGAGATCTATGTTGAGCAGCCTCCTGGCTTTGGATCTTCAGATGGGAAAGTCTACAGGTTGAAGAAGGCCTTGTATGGCCTCAAGCAGGCTCCGTGTGCATGGAACGAGAAGATTGATTCGTTCCTCCAATCTCAGTTGGGATATCGGCGGTCCAAGGCCGATCCGCAGCTGTATGTTCACACTTCCGAGGATGGTTGTGTGCTTTTTGTCTTATATGTTGATGATTTGATTGTCACAGGTGCTGATGCACAGTAGGTCCAGGAGACGAAGTCAGCTTTACATCGGACGTTCGAGATGACGGACTTGGGTCTACTCCATTTCTTTTTGGGCCATGAGATTTATCAGTCTCAGAGGGGGATCTTTATCTCTCAACAGAGATATGTACAGGAGCTCTTGGTGTCTTTTGAGATGGAGGATTGTCGGATGCGTCCCGCTATCGTCAGTTGATTGGGTCCTTGATTTGGCTTCTCAACACTAGGGTTGATCTATGTTTTGCTGTTGGACTCTTGGCAGGGTTCATGAGTGAACCTAAAACGGTGCATTGGCAGGCTGCTCAGAGGATACTTCGGTATTTGAGGGGGACGTCTGATTTAGGGATTTTTTACCCCGCAGGCACAGATGGTTCAGATCTTGTACTTGCAGGTTGGAGCGACTCTGAT
This sequence comes from Lygodium microphyllum, assembly GCF_053477565.2. NCBI lineage: Eukaryota > Viridiplantae > Streptophyta > Polypodiopsida > Schizaeales > Lygodiaceae > Lygodium > Lygodium microphyllum. The sequence continues at coordinate 34,872,991 of NC_141154.1, read as the reverse complement.
TGGGCCGGTGATGTGGACCACAGGCGGTCTACTACAGGTAACTGTTTTACCTTGGGTGCAGGTGTTATTTCATGGAGTAGCAAGAAGCAGCCCACGGTAGCCCTTTCGTCTACTGAGGCGGAGTATCGGGCCGCGTCTTCCACCACATGTGAGGCTGTGTGGCTTCGGAGATTATTGGAGGAGCTTGGGTGCCCCCAGTCTCGTCCTACTTTGCTACGATGTGACAATGAAAGTTGCATTGCCTTGGCAAGGAACCCTGTTTTTCATGCCCCGACGAAGCACATAGAGATCCAGGCCCACTTCATCCGAGAGAAGCTTCTGGATGAGACCATCACTGTGGAGTACTGCAAGACGGAGGACAATCTTGCGGATTTGTTTACGAAGGCACTTCCTCAGGCTCTACTTCGGAGACATTCCAGATCCCTCAGGCTTCTGCCCTGCCCAGGCTCTGAGAGGGGGTGTTAGAGATCAGATCATAGCCTGATCAGGGGCAGCAGGGCAGATGGCCTGGTGCAGTCGGACAGGCAGTCGGACTGCACAGTTGGACTGCCACGTGGCAGTCCGACCTAAAGCAGGCAGTCGGCTGCATTGGGCATTTCTGGCGCCCTGTTTTTTGTCCCGTTTTCGTCTATTTATACCCGACTTCTTCAGCAGTCTAGTACACTTCTCTGCTCGCAGATTACAGACCAGTGACACGCGCAGATTCCGTCTCTGTTCGCAGATTTCAGACAAGAGACAGTGCAGACTGCAGCGGACTTCGAGGTGAACAGCAGGTTGCATCGTCGAGGTGGAGACACGCAGTCCAGCGCACTGCGCCCGTGTATATATCTGCATATCTTTGTATTCAGCACTCTTTATACAGCAGATCTTCATCGTCCACTGTCTCTTTCTCTCTCTTCTCTCTCTGCGTTCTCTCTCTCTCAGTCCTACGCTTCCGCACCGCTGCACTCTAACAAGCTTGTACTTGTTATGCAAGTGTAGTCGGGGTTGGTGAGAGGCATACCGGACAGATAAAGATGGCGTGCTATCGGCTGGTCACAAAAGGACCAGAAAAATAGCTTCAGTTTCACGTAACTGAAGGGCCAGCCTGCGGAAAGGTAAACAAGGCATGTGGTCCGTTGATGCGCTTAAAGACGGGCTCGAGCCAGGATTCGGCGCGCGATCCAGCATACGACGTTCGATATAAAAGATAGCTCCCCCGCCATAAGATAAGTGACGTAGTGCAATTAATCGTCACGTCAAATTTTATATGACGTGTCACCAGGTGCCGGAAACGAATAGCTTAACGGGACCCGTCGACTTTGCCTTCTCGTCGAAGAGCTTCACAAATCCACAAGACTAGACCCGTCGGCTCTGATACCAATGTAAGACGGAATGTAAGACGGCTCTCAAGAAGACCATGAAGCCTGAGGAAAACAGTCAGAAGAGATGAGCACGAGCGATCCCTTCACCTCCCAGCCTTGCCTAGTTTATTGCTGGCCAGACCCATCCTAATCCGATTGCCAGCCGTCAAACAGTCCTACTATTCCTGGACTCTCTTTGGTTCTAGGCTCCCCTGAACCCCGTTCGGGCGCCCAAGAGCCCGGACGGTCATCCTCGTGCATGTTTCCCTTGATTTACCTTAATGTCACATTAAATGTCACTTTAATGTCACATTAATGTCACATTTACCTTAATGTCACATTAAATGTCACTTTAATGTCACATTAATGTCACAATTGATGACACAAGCATGCATCATTGACACAAGTGATGATATAAGCATTGATGCATACCTCTTCTAGAACTTTCCAAAGAATTATCTAGAATCTTCTTGGAATTGTCTAGTACTTTCTAGAATCTTCCAGAATATTTTAGAATATTATGGAATCTTCTAGAAACTTCATGTGTATCAACTTGCATGTGAACGAAGGGTTGTTCTTGCTTGAGCATCCATTACACTACTCCCTCCCTTCTAGCACCGAGTTCCATAAGGGGCGATAGTGTGCTTTTGAAGAGGCCTTAGCTTGGTTTGAGTGTTGAAGATGAAATTCATAAAACTTATCAGGAGCTCTTTAAATATGTGAAGTTGCTTCCCACATTCGTTCACTTGCATAATAGCCCTTCCAATGGACAAGATATTGTAATCTACATCTTGAAATTCTTGAATCCAGGATTTTGTCCACTTCATATTCTTGGTGATCTTCAACTATGATTGGAGGTGATGACTTCAGTATGCTTCCAGGGATACTGAATGTATGACATGGCTCCAAGACTAAAACATGGAATACAAGATGGATTTTCTATTAGAGATTAGTCATCCCCTAGACTAGCATTTCTCATGTTAACATTGGTGCAGTCAATTCTCTTGGAGGTACTCTCACAAGACATTATTCATTATTCCTATTAGTCAGTGGGCATTTTCAATAGACACAGTATACGGGCCCGGCAGTTCATCAAACAAGCAATGATGCCACGTGGCAACTTGAGGATTATTTGCTGATTATTTTATTCATTTGTGGTGGGCAGTTTTCTGATCAAGTCAGCCAACTTTGCTGGCCGCCTGCACTATTTCCTCCTATTTAGCCCCAAAGACAACCTATCCTCCTCCCTTGCTTTTCAAGTACTGGTGGGAGAGAGATGGCTTGAAGAGATACATCAACAAACCTTGTATATCTACCCTCTTCATTTCAGCATTCATTGACTGCAGATTTCTGCATTCTTCAGTCTCTTTTCTCTCTCCCTTTCTCTCTTGTTCATAATGGTCTTTTAATCTTGTCCATATGCTTCCACATTCGCTACACTCTAACATGGTATCAGAGCAATGTAGAAGGGCTTCTTGAGCTAAAATATGCATTACTTGCTGATTAGCCTCTTAAACAGCCCCAAAACACACTAAAAAATGCTCTTTTAGAGGAAAACCCTAGAACGAGGAGCGGCTCGAGAGAGTTCAATGGAAATCCTAAAACGTGAGCGGTTTGAGAGAGTTCAGTGGAACCCCTGTTAGAGATCAGTCGCCTGGTCGGACTGTAGCCAGGCTGTACAGTCGGACTGCCACGTGACAATCCGACCTGGTATAGTACAGGCAGTTATTTGGCGCCCAGCTCTTGGCTATTTATAGCCGTGATTTCCAGCAATCTTCCACATTCTTCTGCTCGCAGATTACAAGCTGGAGGCTCGCGCAGATTCCGTCTCTGTTCGCAGATTTCAGACAGGAGATCGTGCAGACTGCAGCGGACTTCGAGGTGAACAGCAGGTTGCATCGTCGAGGTGGAGACACGCAGTCCAGCGCACTGCGCCCATGTATATATCTGCATATCTTTGTATACAGCAGATCTTCATCTTCCACTGTCTCTTTCTCTCTCTTCTCCCTGCGTTCTCTCTCTCTAAGTCTTACGCTTCCGCACCGCTGCACTCTAACATGGTATCAGAGCAGTGAAGGGCTGACTGAGTGAAGAACCAACCTGAAGAGGAGTTTCCATCGCAACACAAGGCTGCGTTTTCAGCGTTTGAGGGCAGGCAGGAGGGCTCCGCCTCGAAACAAGGCTGAAGCGAGCGTGGGCGCGCGGGAAAGGAGTCCAGGTGGTGGATTTGTTTCTGCTGTTTGACGAGGAGGAAGTTTGAGTTTTCAGCTTTCAAGTGCAGGTTTTGCTTTTTCATCGCCTCCGGCGGGTGAAGAAGTTTCGAGACGCGGAAGAGCCCTAGCAGGCTGCGTTTTCACAGTCAGAGGGGGCTGCTTTTGCGTTTGTAAAGGCATTACAAGTGAAGATGTCTACAGAGATTGACTTGGAGTTCTAGACGATCATGGACCGGAAGGTGCCTGTCTTACCGGCTCTTCCCGCAGATTAGAAGCTCAATGGCGACAACTACCGCATCTGGCGCGTGATGATGTTAGCCATCCTTGAGTCCTACGATTTGAGGGAGCTTGTACAGGAGGAGATCGACCGGCCCTCGGTGAGAGATGAGTCCAAACTCTCTTCCGATGCTCGTGCGGAGTTGGCCAAGGCACAGTCTCACTGGGACAAACTAAATGCCCGGATTCGTTTCTTTCTTTTTCTGTCTTGTACTACAGCCGTGATAGCTCACATCGAGCACTTGACGGTGGCTCCGGAGATATGGCTGGAGCTTGATCAGATGTATAACCGGATGACCCTTATGAAGCGGGTTTCTTTGGAGGTGCAGATGCGGACCTTGTCCGTGAACAAGTCTTCTTCGTTGCGGGAGCACATCAACAAGCTTAGACAGCTTCAGATACAGGTTCAGAATGCAAGGAAGCCGATTTCCTCCGAAGACATGGAGATCACACTCTTGTCCCAGTTGCCGCCACGATTCCGTGCTTTCTACTCTGCCCTTATTGCTTTGGGGCGAGAGTCCACTCTTCGGTGGGAAGAGTTGGTTCCTATGGTCTTGGACCAAGAGGAACAACTGAAGGGACAGAATGCTTCCAAGTCGGAGCCACTGACAGGTTAAGCCTCTCAGAAGAAGGGGAAGAACCAAAAGAAGAAGAAGGGGGATAACAAGTCAAAGAAGGACAAGGACAAAGAATCCACATGCCATATTTGTGGAAAGACCGGCCATTGGAAGAAGGATTGCCCTGACAAAGACAAGGAGGACACCAACAAGAAGGACACGAAGGATTCTGGAGCGGTGGCTGCACCCTCATCAGCTGCGTTTCTTCATCTAGCTGTCATTGAGGACTCTACACCGAATGCTTCTGATGCTGCGATGACAACTCCCCAGGCTCGAGAGTGGATCGTTGACAGTGGTGCCTCCCGGCACATGACTCCTTCATCAGATGGTGTTGCCCAGTTGCGACCTTCGCATGGGCAGATTCTCATTGGAGATAGCTCTTCGGTGTCTATTGCAGGACGGGGTGAGATGCAGCTTATTCCAGATGGACGTGGTGGTACCCATACCTTAGAGGTCTTGCATGTACCCGGTTTAGGATATCATCTACTGCCAGTTCATAAGATTTGTTCCCTTGGACTTTTGGTGGAGTTTGACAGTGATTCGGTGCGAGTCCTTGATCGTGGGTCAAGGAAGGTTCTCTCATCCGGATATGAGGAGAACGGCATCTACAAATTGAAGTCTTCCACTGCCCTCTCTACTCTTATTCTTAACTCTCAGACACAGTCAGAGCTATGGCATGCTCGGTTTGGTCACCTCAACTATGATTATCTTCGGAGGGCGTCACGTGGACAGCTTGTTCGAGGGTTGCCGGACATAGCGGTGAGCCAACAGCCATGCGTCTCTTGCATTCGTAGGAAACAGCATAGGGATGTGATTCCCAACAAAGCTTCGCGGCGGTCTACTACACCGATGGAGCTTGTATCTACGGATCTTTGTGGCCCTATGAGGAACGAGTCCTTGCGAGGGAGCTCGTACTTCATGTTGATCGTAGATGACTACAGCAGGATGACATGGGCCTATTTCTTGGCATTGAAGTCAGAAGCTTTCTCACACTTCAAGGATTGGCTTCTCTTTGAGGAGAACCGATCGGGCCGGAGATTGAAGACCTTGCGATCCGACAAGGGTGGTGAATTTATTTCTAATGAGTTTGCTCATTTTTGTGCACATAAAGGTATTCACCAGGAGTTTGCTAATACCAACACTCCTCAAGAAAATGGCATTCTTGAACGGAAGAACCGAAGTGTGATCGAGATGGTGCGCACCATGATGGAGCACCGACAGACACCTCAGTTTCTGTGGGTCTAGGCTGTGGCTACTGCAGTCCACATCCTTAACTGATCCCCCACTTCGACCGTTGATGGGATGACACCTTTTGAGGCTTACTTTGGGACTAAGCCCGATGTTTCTTATTTTAGGGTTTTTGGGTGTGATGCCTATGTTCACATTCCCAAGGCTCATCGTGATAAATTTGAAGCAGCTTCCCGAAGACAGGTATTTGTTGGCTACAGCTCCCAGTCCCAAGGCTATCAATTGTATGATCCCGTATCCCGTCAAGCGGGATGCGTACACTAGTCGAGATGTGCGGTTTGTGAAGGTTCTGGCCATAGCAACAAGTAAGGAGCATCCCGTTCTTGGAGATCCAGGGGAGAGTTGGGCTCCCGCGACAGTTCCCTTGGAGCCCGCGCCTTTTGATTCCGATTCTGTTTCTGATACAGAGTCTACTGTTCCACCGGTCACCCCCGAGGAGTTTACACCGATGGATATCCCAGAGTCTTCAGCTGATGGAGAGAGACGAGGAGAGGTCCGCCCTTCCTTGTTGGGCCTGTGACACACTCCGTGATTCAGGGATCGAGGGGGTCCCTGAGGAGTGGGAACCGCAGGATGGTCCGCGGCGTTTACGGCGGCACCAGGCACATTCTTCGGAGCTTGTTTGCTCTAACTATTGTTTGATGACCCGTGTTATGCAGGATCGAGAGCCCACCTCCGTGAAGGAGGCTTTACAGTCCGCACCATGGAAGAAAGCTATGGAAGCCGAGTTGGAGGCTATTGAGAGGAATGGCACTTGGTCACTCGTGCCTCGTCTCCCGCATAAGAAGGTGATTGGCGTCAAGTGGGTCTTCAAGACCAAGTACCTTAGCGATGGTTCTTATGACAAGCACAAGGCTCACCTTGTTGCTAAAGATTTTGCCCAGCGCCCAGGGATTGATTGTCATGACACTTTTTCCCCCACTGCTCGTATGGCGACTATTCGAGCTGTTCTTGCCTTGGCTGGCCACAGGAGATGGCTTGTCAACCAGTTGGATGTGAAGTCGGCCTTCCTCAATGGTGATTTGAAGGAGGAGATCTATGTAGAGCAGCCTCCTGGCTTTGGATCTTCAGATGGGAAGGTCTACAGGTTAAAGAAGGCCTTGTATGGCCTCAAGCAGGCTCCGCGTGCATGGAACGAGAAGATTGATTCGTTCCTTCAGTCGCAGTTGGGATATCGGCATTCCAAGGCCGATCCGCAGCTTTATGTACACACTTTCGAGGCTGGTTGTGTGCTTTTTGTGTTGTATGTTGATGATTTGATTGTCACAGGTGATCATGCACAGAAGGTCAAAGAGACGAAGGCAGCTTTACATCGGACGTTCGAGATGACGGATTTGGGTCTACTCCATTTCTTCTTGGGCCATGAGATTTATTAGTCTTAGAGGGGGATCTTCATCTCTCAGCAGAGATATGTACAGTAGCTCTTGGTTTCTTTTGCGATGGAGGATTGTCGGACCCTTTCTACTCTTATGGATCCAAACTGGAAGGCCACTTCCCATTCAGCTTCTCCCATGGTGGATGCTTCCCGCTATCGTCAGTTGATTGGATCATTGATTTGGCTCCTCAACACTCGTGTTGATCTTTGTTTTGCTGTTGGGCTCTTGGCGGGGTTTATGAGTGAACCTCAGACGGTGCAGGCTGCCCAGAGGATACTTCGGTATTTGAGGGGGACGTCTGATTTAGGGATTCATTATCCAACAGGCACAGGTGGTTCAGATCTTGTTCTTGCAGGTTGGAGCGACTCGGATTGGGCCGGTGATGTGGACCACAGGCGGTCTACTACAGGTTACTGTTTTACCTTGGATGCAGGTGTTATCTCATGGAGTAGCAAGAAGCAGCCCACGGTAGCCCTTTCGTCTACTAAGGCAGAGTATCGGGCCGCGTCTTCCACCACATGTGAGGCTGTGTGGCTTCGGAGATTGTTGGAGGAGCTTGGCTGTGTCAGAGTGCAGCGATGCGGAAGCGTAGGACTGAGAGAGAGAGAACGCAGAGAGAGAAGGGAGAGAAAGAGACAGTGGACGATAAAGATCTGCTGTATAAAGAATGCTGAATACAAAGATATACACGGGCGCAGTGCGCTGGACTGCGTGTCTCCACCTCGACGATGCGACCTGCTGTCCACCTCGAAGTCTGCTGCAGTCTGCACTGTCTGCTGTCTGAAATCTGTGAACAGAGACAGAAACTGCGCGTCACCGGTCTGTAATCTGCGTCAGAGAAGAGTGTACAGACTGCTGAAAGTGTCGACTATAAATAGTCGAAATCTGCCACGAAATGGGGCGCCAGAAATAGGGCACAGCCTGGAAATAAGTCGGCTGCATTAAATGCAGCCGACTGGGCTGCAACCAGTCGGACTGCCACGTGGCAGTCCGCCTGCACAGTCCGACTGTGCAGTTGCCCTCCAAAACAGGCTATGATCTCTAACACCCCCTCTCAGAGCCTGGACAGGGCAGAAGCCTGAGGGATCTGGAATGTCTCCGAAGTAGAGCCTGAGGAAGCGCCTTCGTAAACAAATCCGCGTCTTGCAATACTCCACAGTGATGGTCTCATCCAGAAGCTTTTCTCGGATGAAGTGGTACTGGATCTCAATGTGCTTCGTCCGGGCATGAAAAACAGGGTTCCTTGCCAAGGCAATGCAACTTTCATTGTCACATCGCAGCAATGTAGGACGAGTCTGGGGGCACCCAAGCTCCTCCAACAATCTCTGAAGCCACACAACCTCGCATGTGGTGGAAGACGCGGCCCGATACTCCGCCTCAGTAGACGAAAGGGCTACCGTGGGCTGCTTCTTGCTACTCCATGAAATAACACCTGCACCCAAAGTAAAGCAGTAACCTGTAGTAGACCGCCTGTGGTCCACGTCACCGGCCCAATCCGAGTCGCTCCAACCTGCAAGTACAAGATCTGACCCATCTGTCCCTGCGGGGTAATGAATCCCTAAATCAGACGTCCCCCGCAGATACCGAAGTATCCTCTGAGGAGCCTGCCAATGCACCGTCTTAGGTTCACTCATGAACCCTGCCAAGAGCCCAACAGCAAAACATAGATCAACCCTCGTGTTGAGAAGCCAAATCAAAGACCCAATCAACTGTCGATAGCGGGACGCATCCACCAAAGGAGAAGCGGAATGGGAAGTGGCCTTCCAGTTCGGATCCATAGGAGTAGAGAGGGCCCGACAATCTTCCATCTCAAAAGATACCAAGAGCTCCTGTACATATCTCTGTTGGGAGAGAAAGATCCCCCTCTGAGACTGATAAATCTCATGGCCTAAAAAGAAATATTGTAGACCCAAATCCGTCATCTCGAACGTCCGATGTAAAGCTGACTTTGTCTCCTGGACCTGCTGTGCAGCATCACCTGTGACAATCAAATCATCAACATATAAGACAAACAGCACACAACCATCCTCGGAAGTGTGGACATACAGCTGTGGATCGGCCTTGGACCGCCGATATCCCAACTGAGACTGGAGGAACGAATCAATCTTCTCGTTCCAAGCTCGCGGGGCCTGCTTGAGGCCATACAAGGCCTTCTTCAACCTGTAGACTTTCCCATCTGAAGAACCAAAGCCAGGAGGCTGCTCAACATAGATCTCCTCCTTCAAATCACCATTCAGGAAGGCCAACTTCACATCCAACTGATAAACAGGCCATCTCCTATGGCCAGCCAAAGCAAGAACAGCTCTAATGGTTGCCATGCGAGCTGTGGGGGCAAAAGTGTCATGACAGTCAATCCCCGGGCGCTGGGCAAAACCTTTAGCAACAAGGCGAGCCTTGTGCTTATCCAAAGTACCATCACTGAGATATTTGGTCTTGAAGACCCACTTGACTCCAATCACCTTCTTCTTCGGGGGGCGTGGCACGAGTGACCAAGTGCCATTCCTCTCAATAGCCTCCAACTCAGCTTCCATAGCTTTCTTCCATGCTGCGGACTGTAAAGCCTCCTTCACGGAGGTGGGCTCTCGATCCTGCATAACACGGGACATCAAACAATAGTTGGAGCAAACAAGCTCCGAAGAATGCGCCTGGTGCCTCCGTGACCGCCGCGGACCATCCTGCGGTCCCCACTCCTCAGGAACCCCCTCAATCCCTGAATCACGGAGTGTGTCACGGGCCCAGCGAGGAGGAGGCCGAACCTCCCCTCGTCGTTCTCCATCAGCAGAAGACTCTGGAATATCCACCGGTGGTAACTCCTCAGAGGGGTCCAGTGGAACAGTAGACTCTGTGTCAGAAACAGAATCATAATCAAAAGGCACGGGCTCCAGTGGAACTGTAGAAGGAGCCCAACTCTCCCCTGGATCTCCAAGAACGCGATGCTCCTCACCCGTTGAAGTAGCCGGTACCTCCACAAACCGCACATCACGGCTAGTGTATACATCCCGCTTGACGGGGTCATACAGTCGGTAGCCTTGGGACTGGGAGCTGTAGCCAACAAATACCTGTTTTCGAGAAGCCGCTTCAAATTTATCACGGTGAGCCTTGGAAATGTGAACATAGGCATCACACCCAAAGACCCGAAAGTAAGAAACATCTGGCTTTGTCCCAAAATAAGCCTCAAATGGAGTCATCCCTTCCACGGCCGAAGTAGGGGATCGATTAAGGATGTGGACTGCAGTAGCCACAGCCTCGGCCCACAGAACCTGAGGGGTCTGTCGGTGCTCCATCATGGTACGCGCCATCTCGATCACACTGCGGTTCTTCCGTTCAAGAATACCATTTTCTTGAGGAGTATTGGTATTGGCAAACTCCTGGTGAATTCCTCTATCTGCACAAAACCGAGCAAACTCATTAGACACAAATTCACCTCCTTTGTCGGATCGCAAGGTCTTCAACTTCCGGCTTGATCGGTTCTCCTCAAAGAGAAGCCAATCCTTGAAGTGCGAGAAAGCTTCTGACTTTAGTGCCAAAAAGTAGGCCCATGTTATCCTGCTATAATCATCCACGATCAGCATGAAGTACGAGCTCCCACGCAGGGACTCATTCCTCATAGGGCCACATAGATCCGTAGATACTAGCTCCATCGGTGAAGTAGACCGCCGGGAAGCTGTGAGGGGAATGGCATCCCTATGCTGCTTCCCCCGTATGCAGGAGACACATGGCTGCTGGCTCACCACTATATCCGGCAACCCTCGAACAAGCTGTCCACGTGACGCCTTCCGAAGATAGTCATAGTTCAGGTGACCAAACCTAGCATGCCATAACTCTGACTGTGACTGTGAGGTAAGAAGAAGAGTAGAGAGGGCGGTGGAAGACTTCAGTTTGTAAATGCCGTTCTCCTCATATCCAGATGATAGAACCTTCCTCGATTCACGATCAAGGACTCGCACTGTAGTACTGCCAAACTCCACCAAAAGACCAAGGGAGCAAATCTTATGAACTGAAAGGAGATGGTACCCTAGTCCTGGTACATGCAAAACCTCTGAGGTATGGGTACCACCTCGTCCATCCGGAATAAGCTGCATCTTACCCCGACCTGCAACAGAAACTGAAGAGCTGTCGCCAATGAGAATCTGCCCACGCGAGGGTCGCAACTGGGCAACACCATCTGATGAAGGAGTCATGTGCCGTGAGGCACCACTATCAACAATCCACTCTCGAGCTTGGGGAGCCGTCATCGCAGCATCAGAAGCATTCGGTGAAGCGTCCTCAATGACAGCTAGATGAAGAAATGCAGCTGATGAGGGTGCAGCCACTGCTCCAGAATCCTTGGTTTCCTTCTTCTTGGTGTCCTTCGTGTCTTTGTCAGGGCAATCCTTCTTCCAATGGCCGGTCTTTCCACAAATATGGCATGTGGAGTCTTTGTCCTTGTCCTTCTTGGACTTGTTATCCCCCTTCTTCTTATTTTGGTCCTTCCCCTTCTTCTGAGAGACTTGACCTGTCAGCGCCTCCGTCTTGGAAGCATTCTGTCCCTTTAACTGTTCCTCTTGGTCCAAGACCATAGGAACCAACTCTTCCCACCGAAGAGTAGACTCTCGCCCAGAAGCAATGAGGGTAGAGTAAAATGTACCGAATCGTGGCGGCAACTGGGACAGTAGTGTGATCGCCATGTCTTCGGAGGAAATCGGCTTCCCCGCATTCTGAACCTGCATCTGTAGCTGCCTTAGCTTGTTAATGTGTTCCCGTAGCGAAGAAGACTTATTTACGGACAAAGTCCGCATCTGTACCTCCAAAGAAACCCTCTTCATCAGGGTCATCCGATTGTACATTTGATCAAGCTCCAACCATATCTCACGAGCCACCGTCAAGTGCTCGATGTGAGCGATCACGGCTGTAGTGCATGATAGAAAGAGAAAGGATCGAATCCTGGCATTCAGTTTGTCCCAATGAGACTGGGCCTTGACCAACTCCGCACGAGCTTCGGAAGAGAGTTTGGACTCATCTCTTACCGAGGGCCGGTCAATCTCCTGTACCAACTCCGCCAAATCATAGGACTCAAGAATGGCCAACATCATGACGCGCCAAATGCGGTAGTTGTCGCCGTCGAGCTTCTGATCTGTAGGAAGAGCCGGTAAGACAGGCACCTTCCGGTCCATAATCGCCTGGAACTCCAAGTCAATCTCTGTAGACATCTTCACCTGCAATGCCTTTACAAACGCAAAAGCAGCCCCCTCTGACTGGGAAAACTCAGCCTGCTAAGGCTCTTCCGCGTCTTGAACCTTCTTCACCCGCCGGAGGCGATGAAAAAGCAAAACCTGCACTTGTAGGCTGAAAACTCAAACTTCCTCCGCGTCAAACAGCAGTAAACAGCAGCAAATCCACCACCTGTACTCCTTTCCTGTGCGCCCACACTCGTTTCAGCCTTGTTCCAAGGCGCAGCCCTCCTGTCTGCCCTTAAACGCAAAAAACGCAAATTTGTGTTGCGATGGAAACTCCTCTTCAGGTTGATTCTACGCTCAGTCAGCCCTCAAACACTGCTCTGATACCATGTCAGAGTGCAGCGGTGCGGAAGCGTAGGACTGAGAGAGAGAGAACGCAGAGAGAGAAGGGAGAGAAAGAGACAGTGGACGATGAAGATCTGCTGTATAAAGAATGCTGAATACAAAGATATACACGGGCGCAGTGCGCTGGACTGCGTGTCTCCACCTCGACGATGCGACCTGCTGTCCACCTCGAAGTCTGCTGCAGTCTGCACTGTCTGCTGTCTGAAATCTGTGAACAGAGACAGAAACTGCGCGTCACCGGTCTGTAATCTGCGTCAGAGAAGAGTGTACAGACTGCTGAAAGTGTCGACTATAAATAGTCGAAATCTGCCACGAAATGGGGCGCCAGAAATAGGGCGCAGCCTGGAAATAAGTCGGCTGCATTAAATGCAGCCGACTGGGCTGCAACCAGTCGGACTGCCACGTGGCAGTCCGACTGTGCAGTTGCCCTCCAAAACAGGCTATGATCTCTAACAGGCTGCCCCTAGACTCGTCCCACTTTGCTGCAATGCGACAATGAGAGTTGCATTGCCTTGGCACGGAATCCTGTTTTTCATGCCCGGACGAAGCACATAGAGATCCAGTACCACTTCATCAGAGAGAAGCTTTTGGATGAGACCATCACCATGGAGTATTGCAAGACGGAGGACAATCTTGCAAATTTGTTTACGAAGGCGCTTCCCCAGGCTCTACTTTGGAGACATGCCAGATCCCTCAGGCTTCTGCCCCGCCCAGGCTCTGAGAGGGGGTGTTAGAGATCAGTCGCCTGATCGGACTGTAGCCAGGCTATACAGTCGGACTGCCACGTGGCAGTCCGACCTGGTACAGTACAGTCGGCTGCATTTAATGCAGCCGACAGGCAGTTATTTGGCACCCAGTTCTTGGCTATTTATAGCCGTGATTTCCAGCAATCTTCCACATTCTTCTGCTCGCAGATTACAGGCTGGAGGCTCGCGCAGATTCCGTCTCTGTTCGCAGATTTCAGACAGGAGATCGTGCAGACTGCAGCGGACTTCGAGATAAACAGCAGGTTGCATCGTCGAGGTGGAGACACGCAGTCCAGCGCACTGCGCCCATGTATATATCTGCATATCTTTGTATACAGCACACTTTATACAGCAGATCTTCATCTTCCACTGTCTCTTTCTCTCTCCTCTCTCTGCGTTTTCTCTCTCTCAGTCCTACGCTTCCGCACCGTTGTACTCTGACAACCCCTAATTTTTGGGGCACCCTTCCACATCTATAAATGGACAGACTGCCCCCATTCAACCTTATTCCGTCTGTGCAGGTTTCTCACTCCACGTGTAGATCTCAGCCATCAGCCTCCTCCCATGTGGCTGTCCATCCCTCGAGACTGCTACCACTCCATCCGTGTTTGCTCCTACTGCTGGCGCCTTCATCCATGCTGATGTCAGCTGCTGGCGACATCATCATCTCCTGCGATTTGATCATCCAGTTATCGCCAGCCACATCAGACACTGTTTCAGCCTGCTGTTTACAACAGACTGTGTGCAGTTTCCACCCTCTGATCAGTGGTACACTGCTGCGTTTACTAGTTTCCAGCCTCCAGACTGCTGCATTTTGGTGAAAGCCTACTGCCATTCACTGTTCAGCACTCCTACACTCCGGCTGGTGGTCATAGACTTGGGATCCGGCTCCGGTGGACGTCACACTCCGACATTGCTCTGCCCTTCAGCACACTGTACACTCTTACATTCATTTACAGCATTCATTCACTTCAGAGTTGTGTTCTCTCTCTCCCTTCTTCTATTTGTGTTTGAGTTTTGAGTTTTGCATTTAGGGTTTGAGTTTTGAGTTTTGCGTTTAGGGTTTGAGTTTTGCCCTCTATGTCTATGTCTGTCTCTTTGTGTTTGTGTCATGGTCGTACACTGTGTGTCCTCAGTGCAAACCCTAGCAGTTTTCTTCACGTGGTATCAGAGCCGGTGCTCTTGTAAAGAGTATCCTACGAATATTATGGAGAGCTAGTCTTTGTGCGAGGCACACAATACGACTCGTAACCGAATCACAATGTCCCAGACACCTTCTTCTCCAGTTCCTATGATGCCTTATCAGGCTTCTCCATCATTGGAGGCCCTAATATGGCATTATGGACTTGGTGAGGAGGACGACACTCCACCTTCACCAGATTTCACTAACATGACGAGGACTTTAGGAGTACTATCGCAACAAGTACAGTGATGTTTACACCCCTCCTACCAGTTTTCCTACCACATTCGGACCAGTTGGTGAGGCTGGCCACCTCTCCGATCATGGAGGACATACGGCATTCGGAACGTCTGGCAATCCATCTTCATCATCTCAGCCAGGTCCAATGTCAGGTTTGTACAATTCTTTTGTGTTGCATGGATCATAACCCTCTCTTGTTTCTCTTTTGAGGTACAGGATCCGGATGGCTTTGCGTATGTGAACTTCAATAGAGAGGGCTCACGAAGCAGACGAAATTCCGCCATCTACAACTTCTGTTTCATTTGAGCATGTCACACACACTTCTCACTTCCCTCCCATCCCACCCTCTTCTATATCCCACCTTGATCACCTCTCATCATCTGCATCACACACCCTAGGGGTTGAATCTTCCATCTCCGCTCCTAGCACCTTTTCCTTCTCCACCCCATTCTCTACCTCTTTACACCATGGTACTTCGTTAGGGGGAATGCCACTCTTTAACACAATCTCTCACCTTTCAGCAAATGAGCACACCCATAACTCCTCGGTCGACTGTCACTGGCATCCCCCTCACTATCCCCAGCTTCACATCTCACATGACCACTCAAACGCAGGGGTTTCCATCCTCCACTTATGGTGCATCTTCACACTCTCCTTGGGTTACACATATGCAGGGATTCCCATCTTCTACTTCCCGATTCCCCATTCCACCTCCTTGGGTTCCTCGTGTGGCTACCATGCCCATGCCTAGTCAACCCATCCCTACATATGGATCCACCTTGCACACTACCCGCATACCTGGTGGGCACTCTGGGGCCCCTTCCCAAGTGTACTCCACTCCCCTGTCCTACCCACACTCCACTTTTTCACACTATCCATCTCCGAGCACTACCACTCCTATTGCAATGGCCAAGAATGCCTTCATGGATAAGACACGTTTTAACGGATCAAATTTCACCACTTTGTCTAATTTCATGCAACAAGTGCTTGAGTCTCAGGGTCCACTCCTGTTGCAACGGCCAAGAATGTCTTCATGGATAAGACACGTTTTAACGGATCGAATTTCACCACTTTGTCTAATTTCATGCAACAAGTGCTTGAGTCTCAGGGTCTTTGGAACCTCATCATTGGTCTAGAGCCTATGCCGGACCCTCGACTAGCTCACCCTGATTACATACGTCAATGGAGAGCCCCCGCAATGCCATAGCCAATGTTGAGCTGATGCAGGGATTGCTTCCTGAGTTTCACTCTCAGTAGCAGCACTTCCCGCTCGCATCAGAGCGTTGGAGTCACCTTCTTGACCGCTATGCGACTCGTGATCGTACTCCGCACATCAATCTCAACTTTGAGCTTCAAGAGTTCTCTATTAAGGAAGGGGATGATTTGAAAGTCAAGTTGGCTGACTATAGGCGGTTACTTGCCGAGTTCGCCACTACTAGCTCTCCAAAGTCAGATGACGATCACGTTACATTCTTCTAGCCCTAGCATGCACCAACACCATGCGTGGAGTCAATGGCTGCCCTTGTTTTTTCGTGCAGGTCATTCTGTTGACAATGCTAATCGAAATTGACATGGAGCTTCAAGCTATTATGGACTACAAGGTCTCCGTGTTGCTAGCTCTTTCTTGTCACAACTCTATAGAAACAGAATTTGTATCCTTTTTCATTAATTTATCTATATAATGATTTATTAAATTTGTTTCCTTTGCACTAATTAGATATAAAGAAAAGTGCATTGGAGCTGGCCACTGATGAGTGGTCACAAGTTATGGTGGACCCACGCGGTGGGTTAGAGAAAAGATAGTTCACACTTCCACCTATATGGCCCGATTGGGCGCCTGTGACCAGAACTCACGCATATCAGGGTTAGACTCGCACACAGAAAGGATTGATGCCTTGAAATGTGGGCTAGATCCGTCAGAACAGACAGTTACAACCAACAAGATGGCATGATCATGAAATGCTTGTACAATGTGAATGTGTGGACTGAAAGCTTGAAATGCACATTTCTTTGCATAGGAAAGTCACATGAAGATTCTGATACCGTTTTTGTGATGTACACGGAAAAAGCTTTCATATGACACCCATATTGGGGGGTCCCTAAATTTTAGGAGCCTCGAATTAGCCTAAAAATGCTAGTCCTAAAAAATAGGGATGTCATTCTAAAAATAGTAAATTCTATACTCTGACTGTGCTTACTAAATTTGGTTGTTTCTATTCTTGACAGTATTCAGCCCAAAAAGGAAGGCCATAGAGAAGAGACAAGTGTCAAGATACTTGTCACACAAGTTTCCAAGTGTCCCACCACTTGTCACATCTCATGACATGTGGCTGGACACTTGTCTTGTGCTACTCCACTTTCCCCTTTTGTACTAGCTCTTCCCTCTCCTATAAATAAGAGCTCGTTTTTCTTCATTCAGCATCATTTTTCTTTGCTGTAAACTCATGTACAGCACCCATAGATAGCCAGAAACTGGCCCCATCCATCCCCATCATCATCCCCCACTTCTCCATTATCAAATTCCTCCATATTCCCTCTTCTATCACTGCTGTTTTACAGGACAGCAAGCCTGTAAATTCATTACAGCACCTCCTTCTCGAGCCCTTTCTTCCATTTTAGCAACAAGAAGCAAGCCCTATCCATGTACTGCTGATCAACGATGGAGAAAGGCTGATTTCCCCTCTTTCTTCTCTCATACTGTAAAGAAATCAGTTCTTATCATTGCATAATAGATAATGCATGTGTTTGTACATCTTTGCATGATCTTGTGAGAGTGAGAATTACTTCTCCTCACTCTCAGGTTGATTGTAACTGAGCTCTTCCCTAAGGGACTTGGGTTAAGCAGAAATACATTCCTTCGGGGGAGGGTTGCCCATCTTCAACCCTCAATCTTGTCTCCATTACTTTTACATTTTCATGGCTGTAACTTTGTGAGTAATTTTCATTTTCAGCTTTAAGTATTCATTCTCTTTTATATTAAATCTCGAAAACAAGAGAATATCATAATTGTTAAGCATACTACGTTGTTCGGGGCGTTTACAGTGGTATCAAAGCTTTGGCTCGGTCCTCACCCCAACACTGATAGTGCTTACAATTATAAGTTAGTTTGTTTTCAGCCCTTGCATTGAGTGCTTGAGCATATTTTTCTTAGAGTCTCAATGGATCAGTCGAGTGCTATCCTTCAAGCCATTCAAAGTCTTAGAGAGGAGAATTAGCAAATTCGAAATTGTAAGCTTGTTTGTTTTCAGCCCTTGCATTGAGTGCTTGAGCATATTTTTCTCAGAGTCTCAATGGATCAGTCAAGTGCTATCCTTCAAGCCATTCAAAGTCTTAGAGAGGAGAATCAGCAAATTTGTGAGCAACTTCTCAAACTAGAAAAAGTTGAGAATCCCAAAGAATTCAAGGAAAGAAGCCCATCTGCTTCAAGGAGACAAAGCCATACCAATGAAAGGAGCCGATCAAGAAGTCCAACTACTTCTAAGAGGCAGTCCCATTCTACTTCAAGACAAAGAAAGAGATCACGTCGAAGCTCATCCTCTTCTTCAAAGTCATCTGGCATCTACTCTGATGGACCCTCTTCTAGCGACGAAGAGTCACACCCTTCTCATGGAAGACTTCATCATCGTCAAAGGCGTCGACATTCTTCACCCTCGTCTCCATCTTCATCCCCATCAAGCACTTCATCATCTTCAACCTCAAGATCCGGACATGGACGAAGGCATAAGAAGAAAAAGAAGACTGTCACTATCTCAACTTGAAAAAAAAGATCAAGTTCAGTATGTATGATGGTTCTCGAAATCCTGATCTTCTTCTGAAGTTTATTCGTCAATTTCAAATTTTGTATGGTCGTGACAAGTATTAAGAAAAAGATTAGATTAAGTTTGCAGCTTTACATTTGACCGACTTAGCCCATACTTGGTGGACGGGGTTGGAATATGATCATGCTGCCCCAAAATCATAGCGGTCCTTTGTTCGCATGATACAAAGCCAATTTCTTCCTGTTCATTTCAAAAGAGATGTAAAAATGGAATGGGATCGGCTTTGGCAAAGGAAAAATGAGTCACTTGGTGACTATACCAAGAGATTTTGGGAGCTACTTTTGAAGGTCCAACATTTCAAGAAGATCAGCAGTTCGGAAAAGCTTAGGAAGTTTCAAGGAGGTTTGCATTTTAAACTTCGTACTGCTCTTAATCATTATCATTGTTCTAGTCTCAGGGAACTCATTGACCATGCTGAGACATGGGAAATGGAGCACAATGGCAACAAATCATTCCAAAAGAATGATAAGAAGAGAGTAGCTGATGATGAGGAGTATTCAGCCCCAAATGAAGGACAAAAACAGCGGCAAAAGCAGCCATCAAATCAAAAGAAGATGAAGCCCTATGCACCTCCTAATGCTCCTCAATTTCGCTCCAATTTATACCCACAAGCAAAGCAACTTTCCGAAGAAGAAAAGCAGCGCTTCATGAAAGAAGGGAAGTGCTTTAAATGTGGACAAACAGGCCACATAGCGAAGCAATGTCCAAACAAAGGACAAAGCAAGGTTTCTGACAACAAGCCTAAGTCGCCAGTGAAAATCAATGCTATCAGTGATGTAGTTGCAAACACAACTCACACTCCAGAGATGCGCAAATTATTAAAAGCTTGGGGACAGTTGCAAGGTAAGCAAGCACTATTCTTGATAGATCTTGGGGCGAATGAAAATGTCATTTCCTTGCAATTAGCTAAAGAGCTTGGATTAAAGAATGAAGAGATGGACACTCCAGCAGAAGTTCGCCAAGCTTTAAATGCCGATGAAGGTGACACAGTGAAGACTGTGACACCCTACATTGGCAAGCTCAAGTTTCAAATTCAAGGCTACAGTGGCAAAAATACCTTCTGTACCGGAGACCTTGATGGTTGCGATGTGATTTTTGGCATGCCCTGGAATCATAGAGTAGATTCAACCATCTTCTCTCAGAAAAAGAAGGTAAAACTTACCAACAAAGGCAAGAAGTACGAGATCCAAGCTGGAGCTGCTGGAGACACCATACCTATGGTAAGCCATATGCAAGTCTCTAGAGCAATTAAGGATTGTGTTCAATGTTGTTTGCTTTATGTCACTGATGTAAAAGATAATATGAATGCTGAAAACCAAGAGCGACTTCAGCTCTTGAAAAAGTATAAAGATTGTTTTTCAGAAGATCTTCCTTATCAGCTTCCCCCAGAAAGGCCAGAAGACCATCATATTGATATTATTCCGGGCAGTTCTTCTCCTAATATAGCACCATACCATGTGAGCCATCCTCAACAAGAAGAAATCAGAAAGCAAGTCGAAGACCTACTCAACCGTGGGCTAATTAGGCCAAGTAGCTCACCATTTTGTTCATTGGTTCTTCTTGTTCAAAAGAAAGATGGCACATTCAGAATGTGCATTGATTATCGAGCCCTCAACAAAATCACTGTGAAGAATCGGTTTCCTATTCCCAGAATTGACAACATTTTGGATCGTCTAGGAGACTCAAACGTTTTCAGACGCATTGATCTAAAGAGTGGTTATCATCAAATTAGGGTAATACCACAAGATGTACACAAAACTACTTTCCGCACTTCATACGGTCTTTATGAATTCTTGGTGGTTCCTTTCGGATTAACCAATGCACCAGCCACCTTTAATCGAATGATGGAGCGCATCTTTAGAGAGCATCGACAATATGTCGGTACTTTCTTTGATGATATTCTTGTCTTTAGCAAGAATGAAGAGGAGCATCATCAGCACTTGGAGATTATTCTACAATTACTTCAACAAAATCAACTCTTGGTAAATGGTAAAAAGAGTGAATTTTTCATGCATAAAATAAATTACCTTGGGCATGTCATCTCTTCTGAAGGGATTCAGATGGATCCTGAAAAGATCAAGATAATCCAAGAATGGCCTCATCTTCATGATATAATGAGGTGTGATCGTTTCTTGGCTTATGCTCTTATTACCGTCGCTTCATCAAGCATTTTGCACATATGGCTTCTCCACTTCATGACCTTACAAAGAAGAATACCTCTTTCCAATGGAAGAAAAAAGAGAAGGAAGCCTTCGCAAGGCTGAAAACAGCTCTTACTTCTGGACCTATTCTTATCATTCCAGATTTGGTAAAACCATTTGTGGTGGAAGCAGATGCTTGCGGTGATTGTATTGGTGCAGTGCTAAATCAAAAAGGCCATGCTGTAGCCTTTGAAAGCCGTCGTCTAAATGATGTGGAGAAAAGGTATGACATTTATGAAAAGGAGCTCTTAGCAGTGGTTCATGCTTTGAAGATATGGAAACATTATCTTTTAGGCAATGAATTCCTTATTAAAAGTGATCATCAGAGCTTGAAGTATTTCAAGACTCCAAAGCATTTGCAGGAGAAACATGCAAGATGGGAAAATTTCTTGTCTATGTTTCATTTTCAAATTATGTACACTCCAGGGAAACAAAATGTAGTTGCTGATGCACTCTCTAGAGTGCCTCGCATTGCAACTATTACAGTGGCTCATCATGAAGATTTTCAAACGATGAAGAATACTTATGATGAAGATACTAATTTTGCAGCAATTTGGTCAAATTTACAGCAAGGAGGTTCTCATCCAGATTATTCCATCAAAGACGGTTACCTTCTCATGAACAATCACCTTTATGTCACTCTTCCTGTTCAACAAAAGGTGCTTAAAGAAAGTCATGAACCCCCTTATGCATGGCATAGAGGAAGGGCAGCCACTCTAAGTGCAATTGAGCGCTACTTTTATTGGCCAACATTACGAAGAGATACACATAACTTCATTGAGGCTTGTCTAGTATGCCAAAAATCCAAGTATAATAGGCAGAAGACTCCAGGATTGTTGCAAACTCTTCCAGTGCCCAAAGATCCATGGGAATCTATCACAATGGATTTCATCTCAGGTATTCCAAGAACACCTCAAGGTCATGATATGATTTGGGTCATAATTGATCGATTCAGCAAGCAATCACATTTTATTCCATGTCATAAAACATTGAAATCCGCACAAGCTGCAAGACTTCTCATTCAACATATCTTCAGATTACATGGTATGCCTTCTGAGATCATTTCAAATAGAGACTCCAAATTCACAAGTAACTTTTGGCGTGCTTTATTTGAGATTTTGGGAACCACTTTAAAGTTCTCCTCAGCTTTTCATCCTCAAACTGACGGCCAAACAGAGGTGATGAATCTCACTCTTTTGGATATGTTGAAAGCTTATGTTAGTGAACATAAGTCACAATGGGAGAAATATCTTCCATTATTGGAGTTTGCTTACAACAATACAGTGCACTCATCCACAGGGAAAGCTCCAAATGAAATAGTACAGGGTAAAGTCATTCCTCCTCCAATTATTCGCACTAAAGATAAGATTTTTGTTGTTGATGAGTTTGCTTCATATTTAAAAACAGCAATGAATCAAGTTCGAGCCACTATCAAAGTTGCCCAAGAGCGACAAAAGAAGCAAGCAGATAAACGAAGAAGACCTTTGGCTTTGAAAAAGGTCAATATATCTTGCTAAAGTTTGATAAAAGCAGGCTCAAACAAGGTTCCGGTCAAAATTCATCTTTTCCAAAGCTCTCCAGTAGATACTTTGGACCCTTCAAAGTGATTGAGAAAATAAATGAAGTTACTTATCGACTTGAGCTTCCTGCTCATTGGAAAATACACAATGCTAATCATGTAAGTTTGCTAAAACCTTACATAGGACCAGAACCAAAGAAACCCATTACTGAAGATCCCCCAGAAGTTGAAGAAACAGAGCAACTCTTGGAACCTGAACAGATTTTGTTTCACAAGGATCGAACCACGAGAAGTGGCCTTGTGACACGAAAATTCTTACTAAAATTCAAGAATCTACCCACAACGGATGCACAGTGGGTAAATGAAAAATTCATGAAGGATTACCCAGACATTCTTCAGCCATATCAAGAAGCTTTTCAACTGAGGACAGCTGAATAAAAGCCAGAGGGCTGTCACAACTCTATAGAAACAGAATTTGTATCCTTTTTCATTAATTTGTCTATATAATGATTTATTAAATTTGTTTCCTTTGCACTAATTAGATATAAAGAAAAGTGCATTGGAGTTGGCCACTGATGAGTGGTCACAGGTTATGGTGGACCCACGCAGTGGGTTAGAGAAAAGATAGTTCACACTTCCACCTATATGGCCCGATTGGGCGCCTATGACCAGAACTCACGCATATCAGGGTTAGACTCACACACAGAAAGGATTGATGCCTTGAAATGTGGACTAGATCCGCCAGAACAGACAGTTACAATCAACAAGATGGCATGATCATGGAATGCTTGTACAATGTGCATGTGTGGGCTGAAAGCTTGAAATGCACATTTCTTTGCATAGGAAAGTCGCATGAAGATTCTGATACCGTTTTTGCGATGTACACAGAAAAAGCTTTTATATGACACCCATATTGGGAGGTCCCTAAATTTTAGGAGCCTCGAATTAGCCTAAAAATGCTAGTCCTAAAAAATAGGGATGTCATTCTAAAAATAGTAAATTCTATACTCTGACTGTGCTTACTAAATTTGGTTGTTTCTATTCTTGACAGTATTCAGCCCAAAAAGGAAGGCCATAGAGAAGAGACAAGTGTCAAGACACTTGTCACACAAGTTTCCAAGTGTCCCACCACTTGTCACATCTCATGACATGTGGCTGGACACTTGTCTTGTGCTACTCCACTTTCCCCTTTTGTACTAGCCCTTCCCTCTCCTATAAATAAGAGCTCGTTTTTCTTCATTCAGCATCATTTTTCTTTGCTGTAAACTCATGTACAGCACCCATAGATAGCCAGAAACTGGCCCCATCCATCCCCATCATCATCCCCCACTTCTCCATTATCAAATTCCTCCATATTCCCTCTTCTATCACTACTGTTTTACAGGACAGCAAGCCTGTAAATTCATTACAGCACCTCCTTCTCGAGCTCTTTTTTCCATTTTAGCAACAATAAGCAAGCCCTATCCATGTACTACTGATCAACGATGGAGAAAGGCTAATTTCCCCTCTTTCTTCTCTCAGACTGTAAAGAAATCAGTTCTTATCATTGCATAATAGATAATGCATGTGTGTTTGTACATCTTTGCATGATCTTGTGAGAGTGAGAATTACTTCTCCTCACTCTCAGGTTGATTGTAACTGAGCTCTTCCCTAAGGGACTTGGGTTGAGCAGAAATACACTCCGTGTGGGGGGGGGGGGGGGGCGCGGGGGGGGGGGAGGGACCGGTTGCCCATCTTCAACCCTCAATATTGTCTCCATTACTTTTACACTTTCATGGCTGTAATTTTGTGAGTAATTTTCATTTTCAGCTTTAAGTGCTCATTCTCTTTTATATTAAATCTCGAAAACAAGCGAATATCATAATTGTTAAGTATACTACGTTGTTCGGGGCGTTTACATTCTTCAAATCAAAAGCTTGATAGGGAGAGTTACCACATATGGCGTGTCATGATGCCTGCCATCTTGGAGTCTTA
The DNA here is from genome assembly GCF_053477565.2 of Lygodium microphyllum. Taxonomy (NCBI): domain Eukaryota; kingdom Viridiplantae; phylum Streptophyta; class Polypodiopsida; order Schizaeales; family Lygodiaceae; genus Lygodium; species Lygodium microphyllum. The sequence goes on along the minus strand of NC_141154.1, from coordinate 34,848,679 downwards.
TGATTTGGCGAAGCTTGTGACCGAGCCTATAGACCGTCCTACAACCTACGATGCCTTATGATTTGGCGAAGTTTGTGACCGAGCCTATAGACCGTCCTACAACCTACGATGCCTTTAAGCTTTCTTCAAATGAGAAAGCCGCGTTGATGAAGGTACATGCACATTGGGACAATTTGAATGCCCGCATCCGTTCTTCTCTCTCTCTCTCTCTCTCTCTCTCTCTCTCTCTCTCTCTCTCTCTCCAACAGTCATTGCTCACATCGAGCACTTAATCATGGTTTGGGTCATATGGCTGGAGCTTGATCAAATGTACAATTAAATGACTATGATTTGGAGGTTGACATGAGAACTTTGAGTCCTAACAAGTCTTCTTCTATGTGGGAGCATGTCAATAAGCTTTGGCAATTGCAAATGTAGATCCAGAACGTAGGAAAGGCGATTACCTCAAAGGACATGGCGATAACTCTTCTTTCTTAGTTACCGCTCCAATTCAATGCTTTTTACTCCGCCTTGATTGCTTCAGGGCGGCTAGAGACTCTTTGTTGGGAAGAGTTGATTCATATGATTTTGGACTAGGGGGAGTAATTGACAAGACAGAATGCTTCCAAATCAAAGGCATTGACATGTCAGTTCTCTCAAAAGAAGGAGAAAGATCAAAAGAAGAAGGAGAACAAATCAAAGAGGGACAAAGAAAATGATTCTACTTGTCGCATCTGTGGCAAGGCAAGTCACTGAAAGAATGATTGCCCTGACAAGGAAAATGAGAGAAGTTTTCAAAGGATTCAAAAGCAGTGGTGGTTGCTCCCTCATCAGCTAACTTTCTCCACTTGGAGGTGATTGAGGCATCGATCCCTAGGGCTTATGATGTTGCATTGACAATCCCATAACCTCGTTAGTGGATTGTTGACAGTGGTGCCTCTCGGCACATAACTCCTTCTGCAATAGTTGTTGCCCATTTGCAACCTTCCCATGGATAGATTCTCATTGGTAATAGCTCTTTTGTTCCTATATAAAGAATAGATAACATGCAACTTATTCCAGATGGGCACGGTGGTGCTCATACTTCAAAGGTGCTTTATGTGCCAAGGGGTTACCATCTGCTTTCCGTACATAAGATTTGTCCCCTTGGTCCCTTGGTTGAGTTTGACAAGGATTCCTTTCGGATTCTTGATCGTGGATCAACACAGGTACTTACTTCAAGTTATGAGGAGATTGGCGTCTACAAGCTAAACTCTCTTTCTACCTTGACCTCTCTTCTTCTTCTTACCTCTCAAACATAGTCCGACCTTTGGCATGCTCGGTTTAGCTACTTAAATTATGATTATCTTTGGAAGGCTTCTAGGGCACAACTTATTCAAGGTTAATGGGCATCTTTCTTTAGATTATGTGACCTTCTCAACTCTTTCTAGTTTAAGAATTGCTCACAAATATGTCAATTCTTCTCTTTAAGGCTTTGAATGGCTTGAAGGATAGAAGTTGAATCTTCCATTGGGATTCTAAGAAAAATATGCTCAAGTACTCAATGCAAGGACTAAAAATAAATAAACTTATATTTGTAAGCACTATCAGTATTGGGATATGGATCAAGCAAAAGCTTTAAACCAATGTAGATACTTCGAACGACTTAGTACACTGAACAATTAAAATATTCATTTTTTTTCAAGCTTAATATTTAAAAATGAATAGAACAAATCCTTAAAGCCGAATATGACAACTATTTTATAAAATTTCAGCCATGAAAGCGTAAAATAATGGAGACCAGATTGAGTGTTGAAAATGAATAAACCCCCTTTCCTAAAGCGATTTATTTCTACTCAATCCAAGTATAGAAAGAGGAAAAACCGCCTTTCTCCATTGATGAGCAGTAATACATCAATATCACTTGCTTCTTGTTCTTGGAATGAAAGAAAAGCTCGAGAAGAAGGAGTTGTAATGAATTTGCAAGTTTGTTGTCTTGTAAAGTAGCAACAAAAGAAGAGAAAATATGGAAATATTAGATCATGGAGAAGTGCAAAATGATGATGTAGATGGATGGGGCTATCTTTAAGTTGTCTCCAATTGATGTACAAGAGTTAACAGCCAAGAAAACTGATGCAGAATTAGAAAAAACAAGCTCTCTTTAAAAGGAAAATGGAGAGCTAGTGTCACAAGAACGTGAAATTTTAAGATGCTTAACTCTTGTCAATAACATTTCATTAAGTTATTAATCAAATGTGCAAGGTTGTTTACCATATATGATGCACATGGTTATTATTTCATGGCAATAGGCCAAGGGCCCCAAGGATACACTGGTATTAAAGGCAAAGTTGTGATGAGTTATACCAACTAGGCTTTCGAGGTCAATTGGTGTTAGTTTTGACCCTACAATAGTTGTTTGGCAAATAAGTATCAATGATGACACTAGGGACTAACATTAATTAATGTCAGTCTAAGGATCAACAGAGGTTGGGGACCCCTCCAAGTTGCAAATGGCCTAGCTAATTTAATTATGAATTGGCACGTTTAATTTTGGGCAGGGTCAAAAGGATTGAAATTAAATTTCAAGATTATTTAATTCCAAGATTGCAAATGGCCTAGCTAATTTAATTATGAATTGGCACATTTAATTTTGAGCAAGGTCAAAAGGATTGAAATTAAATTTTAAGATTATTTAATTCTAAGAATTAATTAAATGGTTGGATAATGCTGAAAATTGGTTTTAGAAGGTTACCACTTGGCAAACATGCCCATGCAAACTCAAAAAACGTTTTTGGGAGCTAGGTCTTGGCCATTCAGTTAGTTTACAACCTGGGAGAGAGGGAAGAGAGGGAGCTACTGATCCATTTTCTGATTAGATAACAGCAATTCGATGCAGAAGACAATTATCTCGGGGCCTCAATAGATAGGGGACAGCAAAGGGACACCTTCAAAGGGCTGGTAATAAAATTGTTGATTAGATGACAACAGTTTGGAGTTGTCTGGTAATAGGTGAATGCGTTAAATATAAGCTGGAGCATGCAACAAGCAGATTTTAGGATTTTCTCGTAAAGAAAATCAAATTTCTCTCTCATCTTAGCTCTCTCTCATCTTCTCCAATAATTTCTCAAAAGATCTCAGCACATCTCAGTCATTCCCAACACATCTCGGCCAGATTTGGTGGACAACAAGAGGATTTCAATTGTAAACCCTAAATTTCTGCAAAAATTAGGGTTTGATAATCACCTTGGGACTTGTGCCAACAAGAAAAGGCATCGTACATTGAAATCAGCACTTGAAGTTGGTAGAATTGACAAGGATTTTAGATACCAACCCATGCATTGTAAATTGGGGTAACATTTGACCAGTTGGTGGTTCCATTTGTGAAAGTCCTAGGTAAAAATCAAAGGGCAATTGATCCAAATTGCTTATTGATTGTATGTACAATAACAGGCTTTTGGATTAAGAAATGAGATTGTGAAATCTCAACTTGTACACAAGCCATTAGCAATCAAAGTTGAAGAAATACCGGAAGGGAAACTAATTTTAGGGCCAATTGGGTGTCTATCGTTCAAGATTGTTAAGATAATGTATGCATTTCAGTTTTGCTCAGTTATCAATTGTTGTAATTAAGTGCTTGATCGGATTTTACTACCCTATCCGAAGAGAAAGACTGGTTTCAAATAGGACACTTAGAAGCTTATGTGACAAGTCTCCTGGCACTTATCTCTTATCTATGGCTTTTCTTTTTGGACCAAGTATTATCAAAAATAGAAACAATCAAATTTAGTAAACACTATCAGTATACAAAACTTAATGTTTTCAAAATGTCGTCTCTATTTTTTAAAACTAACATTTTTAGACCAATCCAAGACTCCTGAAATTTAGAATCCCCTGAAATTTAAAGACCCTCCAACATGGGTATCATATGAAAGCTTTTTACGAGCGCCTTACAAAGATAGTGCTGAAATATTCATATAAGTTTTCCATGTAAAGATATGTGCATTTTAAACTTTCAGTATACATATGCACATTGTACAAACATTTCATAATCATGTCATCTTACTGATTGTACCTACTTGTTTTAGCGGATCTAGCCAACAGCATTAATTCTTTATCTGTGCAAGCTTGACCCTGATCTGCTTGAGTTCCAATCAAGTACCCAATCCAATCATATAGGTGGAAGTATGTACTATCTTTTCTTTAACCCACTGCGTAGATCCACCCTAACCTGTGACTATCAGTGGCTAGCTCTAATGCATTTTTCTTTACATCTAGTAAGTGCAAAGGAAACAAATTTAATAAACAATTAAACATGAAAAAAAATAGAAAGAATACAAACTCTCTTTCTGTTGTGTTATGATGTTGGCATACTTTTTTGCCTATGTAGACAAGCTCCCACCTCCTCAATCAATCACTTATAGATGCATCCCAATGGAGAGAGGGAGACTGTGTCCACTAGCAATGACTTGGTAACCAAGCCTTATACTATCCTTGTGCCTTTGTATATGGATTTGATTTTCCGAGCATATTCTTCTCAAGTTCTTGTGTCCTTTGCAACGTTTTTCTTTCTTCTTTATTTCGATACAATCTCTCACAGCAATGACTTCTTGCTTCCATTGCTGCCCCCTATTCTAATAATGTGTACCTATAGCCATCGCATGTGGCCTATCTTCGGTCTCCCCTACTAGGCATCCCAAATAATCGTTGCATGTTTGAGGAACATTGCATGCATGCCTAAACACTGATGTACACTCATATGCAATATCAAATTCTATATCAATCAACCCTGATTTGCATAAATCGACAGAAACCCTGATGAGCCCTGACCAAGGAGAACATAATCAACTCTAATCAGCCAGTTTCCTTGCCAAAAGAGAGAGAAAAGAAGAGATGCAGAAACCCTTTGCTCCAAAGCAATGTTTCAAGAATCATATTTAAATGGGCAAAATACTTTGACAAATTGAATCTACCCTAAATATTACCAAAGTTGAAAAAAGTGATATGTCCAAGTCAATATCAAAATCCACATAAAAAGACAAAACACCATGCTAGATCCATTTCATTGTACAATGCATGAAACATGAAATGTCAAATGAAATATACGGGAAAAAAAAGGCACGCTTACCTTTGCTTGTGCAGAGCCAGTGACACATAAAAATCGATCAGCACTTGGACTCCAACTCAAAGCACGCACTTGGTGACCCTCGAATGGTTCAAATTGCCTAAAAGACTTCAATCTTGAGTCCATGCCTTGGAAATCATACATTCGAACTGAATAATCGTAACTGCCTGTCAGTACTCTTGAACCAGTTGGATCCACAGCTAACGCTGATACAACCTACAATCATTGACAATTGTATGATTAATAAACAAGAAATGCCCAAAACATTGTATGTATGACAAGTGATTTTGAAACATTCTATAGGCTAAAACCAGGAGTCAAAGATGACAAGTATGAAGTGACTGCATTCCTACTTTATCCACCCCTGCCACCAAATCAATGACATCAGATAATACCATTTTTGAAGTTTATGATTACTACAGCAGTTATGTTAATTCTTCAAAGGAGTAGATGGAACCGAAATTTGCAAACGGATATAAATGTTCAACCTTAGCATGTCCTTTCAAGACTATCTCATTGCTAACTGGTACTCGATACGTATCTTCTTCATAATAGTCATTTTCATCACTATTAGTGTCACCGTCCTCATCGTCTGTGCTTTGAAGATCTGCATCGTCCATGACTGGTGGTCTCGGAGGACCAATTTCCACGTCACTATCACTCTGGGGAGGCTGGGATGGTACAGGAGGGCCTATCACTGGCACATCTTCATCGAGCGTGTTCTGCTGGGGACTGGCAGTGTCTTCCACTGTACAGTTGGATGCAATTTCTTGGGCTGGCATTGGAAGCGGACCCCGAATTGGACCTCTGATTTCGCGCAGGCCATCGTTCCTGTGCAGTTCGGCATTCCTCTGTGTGCTCAACCTGTCTGCTTTGGCAGCCAGGAACCTGTCTTTCAAGGAAGACCCGGCTCCCTTTTCAGGAACAACAGGAAGGGGGTCCCTCTTGGTTTTAGAGTGTATGGATTCCAAGGATGCTTGTCTGCGCTCCTGCTTCCCAAAAGACAGGGGGAAGTTGGCTCTGAAGCCTTCGTACACTTCTGCCTCATCGATGACAGCAGGTACGGGAGGTCGAGCAACCTGTATGACAATTTAAAAATTGCATCAATAGAGAGGAACTGACTGGCTGGCTGGCTGACACACAGAGAGAGAGAGAGAGAGAGAGAGAAAACGCACCTGATCGAGCTCGTCATCGTCCTCGTCTGAAGCCATAATTCTTCACACGATTTTGCAAAATGTCCTGCGTTCAGTAGAAGAAGGCGTCTCTGGGTTGTCAGAGGAGTTCTTATAAGATCGTTGGAGAAATCTAGTTTATTTATATATTTATATATTACAATTATGACAAGTCTCGAAATCTTTTAGTGTAATTATCTTTTTTCTTTTTTAAGATTAAAAAAAGAATATATAAGAGTATATTTTATATTTAAATTTGAAGAAAAACTTTAATATTTGAAAGCTTTTAAACTTTTCAATTTTGTAAAATACAAAAGCTTAAAGAAAAGCTTTGAACATTGGGAAGCTTTAAGCGTATATAAGAGGGGGAGAGTTAAGTTATATGGGTCATTCTCTTCATTATGAGATTCATCTCTTATTTGACTAGAGATGAAGGTTATACACAAGTGTGTGGAGACACGTACGTCGGTTCCTTGGTCATCTCGTTTGCAAGCTAAAAGGTTAGATTCAAATCTTCATCATTCGTTCTTTTTAGGATTAGTTTAAACAATTTTGACCTTTGTATTAAGTAATTCAAATCTTCGTCATTCGTTCTTTAGGATTAGTAAATAGTAGTGAAACGAAAATGAAAGAAAATAATATTTTGAACGTATGGCAAAAACAAAAGCGTAACGAACTTTCGAACATACTAAAAAAAACGAAAATGTAAAACTTCAACAAACCGGATATTGTGAATGGACGAGGAATGGCACCTTCTCCTATAATTATTTAATATTGCGAAGAGATTTGTGCTAACTCTTTGGCATGCTATATAGCATATTTTCTCTTTTTTTTAGTTTTTTAAGTATTGTTATTGTTTATTATTTCATTTATTTATTTTGTTAGAATTATTATCAAGAATAAAAAATTATCATCCTTGCACGTTGAAAAAATAAATTATCTTTTTTTTAAATAAATTTACGAAGTATAACATGTTTTTTCATAAATAAGTGTATTGCAGTTTTATGATAAAAACATATTGTTTACATCAACATGGACGCTACAAAGAAACAAAGTCATAAGGCATCCTTCAGAGGACTTCTAGAAAAAGGAAAACTATAGCTTCTAGAAAAACATTACTAAAACCGTTTGCTGCAACTTGGTACGACATAGAAAATTCGAATCATCTTGGGCAACAGAATGTGAAAGCATCATTAGAAGGCTAACAATGTGCACATTCTATGGTATAGTCACAATGCAACATCATGCTATCAACTCTCAAAGAACGATCCATCTATAGAAGAAATACAAGTTACAATGGCTTTGTCAAGCACTATTCTCATCCTCGCATGCCAACAACATGGAGACAACATGATAATAAATGTTGACCATTTCTTGCAAAGAAAGAGAGAAATAAATATGCGGTGTCACTCTTACGAGACTACACAAAACGAATTCTCAATGCAAAGCCATTACAGCTTCAACTATTGAACATCATTGATACATCCATCTCGGCTTGCAAAATGACAAGAGCGATTGCGAATGGAACCTTGGACCATCGATCTATTCTTGATAACCCTCTAGTCTCTTGGAATGATGGATCGCTTTCACAGTCATCTACTAGAATTGACTTGACTACATCCGATATTGCTAAAAGATAGGGCTTTGCATCCTCAACAGGCAATCCATCGAAAGGATTATAGAGCTCCATCGTGAAAGCTCTCCATTCGACCCAATGCTCCAAGCATATCACAATAATGAAAGATGTTACAATTTGCTCGAAAATGTAATCGAGCCAAGCCGATGACAGGCATTCCAAAGAGCCGATCAGCATGAGTTTGCATACATCATATTACGAAATAATAACCGTCTCGTTGAAACAGCGACATTCAGGACAAACGGCTTTGCCTGCAAGAACCTTACCCTGCCTAGATATCACCTTGGAAAACGTTGTGTTTCCATTCTTATTCCCACTTGGCCATGGCACCTATGACCAAAAGAAATGTGAACGTTCAAAATCACGATTAGTGATCGAACTACATATGCATACATATTCTCCTTTCGACACCCTCTATGTATTTAAACAACCCAAAAACTTATATACAAACGTACTTCGCTATGTAACACGATGCATGTCTAAACACCATTAGTAAAATTGCTATATAACAAACATGCAAGAATTGCATAATAGAACTTCAAACTCCTTTACTGAGTTGCACATGTCAACCTAGTTTCATTCCAAATTTTAGAAAAATGGCAAAAAACAAGAGAAAAGATCAATCAAGTCCAAAGATTAGTTGCACATGTACAAAGAGTAAAACGCGAATTTGACAATATAGACATGAGAGAGAGAGAGAGAGAGAGAGAGAGAGAGTGTGTGTGTGTGTGTGTGTGTGTGTGTGTGTGTGTGTGTGTGTGACTTATTACATTTGAAGACAAACATTCACATTCAGAGTTGGAGTTGATGGACAACACAAATCAAGACCTCACACGAGAGAGAGAGAGAGAGAGAGAGAGAGAGAGAGAGAGAGAGAGAGAGAGAGAGAGAGAGAGAGAGAGAGAGAGAGAGAGAGAGAGAGAGAGAGAGAGAGAGAAGGAGATAGACATAATGAGAATCATTGAATCCATGTAGTTTCATCTTATCACCTGCATGTAAAATACCTCAATGCGGAGTATCTTTCGAGTGCCTTAGCACTCTTTCAGTTCTATGATGTCATTAATTCACTAATAATGTCAATATTACTTGATCCATTGAGTGTATGAACAAAACGAATTAGTAGCAATTAGTTGTAATTGTTGATTAGCGATTAGCAATTAGTTAGATAGTTAGTGATTACATGAATTAGTAGCAATTAGCTATAGCAATTCGTTAGTAGTGATTAGTTTTTTTAAAATTCAGCAATTACTTTTTTTCTCAATTAGTCTAGCAAATAGAGATAGTGGTTAGCTTTTTTTCAATTAGTTCTACTAGTTACTAGCGATTAGCAATTAGTTTTTTTTCAATTTGTTAGTTAGCTATTCGTTTTCTTTTAAATTTCTTAGTATAGAGTAGTTTTTTTCTCAATTAGTTAGCTAGAGATTTGTTTTTATTTTAAAGTTGGTTAGAATTTATAGTTTTTTTTAAATTAGTTAGTTAGTATTTAGTTACTCTGATTCATTAGTTTTGGATTATAGTGTTTAGTTATTCCAATTCATTAGTTTTGGATAACAACTTTTAGTTATTTCGATTTGTTAGTTTTGGATTACATTGTTATTTAGTTAATAGTTGTAGTTGCTAGTTGCTTAACTAGTGAAAATAGTTTCATTTAGTTACACACTTGGTTTTATGCACATGCTTAGTTTTACATGCAGACTTGCTTTTAGTTAGTTAGTTTAAACTAAAATTAATAGTTTAGTTATTTATCATCGATTAGTTCATAGTTCTTTGTTATTTTCAAACATGAAACTAATAATTGTTGTATTTAGAATTAATGTGATTTTCTCATTCAATTTTGTCTCATCATTGTAGGCTTCACCCTAGCAAAAGCAACTCTATATGTACAATCTTGTATGAGGTTCAAATCTTCTTCTTTTTTTTCATTTTTCGCATAGTCAATAGTAAAGGAAAGTCAAGAAATACAAAGAAAAATGGTGCCATTAGTAAACTATAGTTTTATTGATGCTATGAATTAATTAATTAGTGTGTGCATTATGTTACAATTACTTAGTGTATTAATATAGCTAATTTAGCATTGTATTTGTACTAGAGTTAATGTACTTTTCTCATCTAGTTCTCTCTCATCATTGCAAGGTTGACTTTAGCAAAGGCAACTACAATCTAGATATGTACAATATTTCACCAAGTTAGAATCTAACTTCTTCCCTTTTTGTCATAATCAATTGTAAAGGAAAGTAAAGAAAAGTGCATATCTTCTTGAAAGACTGGGGAATGACACCTTCCCCTATAATTATAAAACAATGAACAAGCATGTGCCAACTCTTCAACATGCTACTTGTATAGCATGTTTATGTGTTTCTTTGCATTAATATTGTCCTTTCACAAAGTAATAGGCTGATTCTTAACCAAAACATTGAGTCAAATATGAAAGCCACTGCATCTCAGACTTTTAGCCAAGTAACTTTTTGGTTTCTAGTTTTTATGTTTTGTAAGGTACTCTTTATCAACATGACGTCTCATGCCATATGACAAGTTTCCAGACTAATTTGATTGGCTTCAAAAACTTGTGAGTGCTATTTATCTAATCCATACTTTAAAACAAACATCTCATTTTGGTTAGATATGGCTTTAACCATATTCAATTTAGTGAGATTTATGTCACACATGAAAAAAGACACATTGAGTTCTCAAGGAGGGCTTCCCCCTCTTTTGAGCGTGAGGAGGTGCCATCCTTGAGAGAAAATTGTACAACAAATATTGTAGAAGAGGGTTCCCTATGACAAAGTAAAAAACGATCAGCCATTTGGCTTGCTCACTAGTTGAAAGAGAAGAATAGAGGGAGAGATGATTGTGAGAGGAGGAACCTATTTTCACTTCTACCACTTAATTAGCATATCCAATAATTCTCCTTCAAATAGGTCAGCTAAAGATCGTATCCTACTATCTCCTAGAATGAGTGTAGAATAGGAGAACAATCCCTTGTAATCTATTATCATGTTACCACAAAGTGCATTTGCAGGGGAGGTTTCCCAAAGGTTTATGGTTCCACCCAAGCAAGTCTCGTAGCTTCCATAGGTTGCACTATTGCATATCTATTCCCACCCAAGTAATAGGGTATACTTGCCTTTTCCTCATGATGTATACCATCAACTACCTTTGGGTAGATAGATGGAGAAGGGGACCACAAGTCATCACGGATCTCAGTAAGGATTTTAAAAAGAACTAGATAGTGATTTATAATCCCATGAAAAAATATTCGCAATGTAAAGAGTATGATATATAGGAAAAATATGGGGTTAGCATGGGAACAATACCCAGTCACATCAATGAGGTATATAATGTGTTGAGAAACTCAGTTAGGGCATCCATTATTGCATAATGAAATCTCTTCACCTTTCTCTCTAGCCTTCATGGCTTTCTTTCTCTCTTTCTCTCTCTTTCTATCTTTCTCTCTTTCTCTCTCCTCTCTATAGTCTTCTCCCTCTGTAGTCTTCTTCGTTACAATTGGACCAAACAAGGTGGCAAGGCAAGAGTGAGGTGACCCTCCCTTACCACTAATGACCTTGAAGGGGTGCACAACCTGGCTTGAGAAGGAACTTTTCACACCTCTCAAGTCTCGGAGCCCAAACTTGTTTGTAGGTGTAGGTATATCCCTATTCACTCATTTGCATCCTACCTTTAAGCTTTATTTTACATTTACATATAAAAAGAACATCTACCAAACCTCTTCCCTAAGAATTATTATTTTTTAAAATATATCTTATACATTAGAGAAATTCTATCTCCCCCCCAACAAAAAGATAGAGGCAAAAAGATATGAATATATTATCTCAAAAATATTCGGTTTTATAAAAGCTAGGACCTGCTAGTTTAGTATGGTGCTTAGCATAACCATGCCCCCTCCAGTACTATTACCTAGCAAACTAGAAGTATACCAAAGCCAACACACTAGGTTCTTGATTTTATACCAATTGACCTCTAACCTATCCACGAGGACATGAGACTGCCATATTTCTTGGAGAGTTAAAATCCTAATGATGTGTAGCCCAATAAGCCTTATATTGTCCCCTCTGAAGTTATCATCAAAGCGCACATCTCTAATTGACTTGCATCCAAGCAAAACCTATGCAGGTGAGGTAGTATATTAGACTAGGCTATATGCCAACAACACAATAATCATTAAATAAGCGGGACATTGTCTCAGGCCACATTTGCACTTGCCATCCATGAGACCTCGTTTGTAGCTTGGCCAATGTGGGAATGCCCTCATGATCACATGCCAAGCAAAGATTCTATCCCTAAGTGGGACTTTTGTTAGCCATAGCCCATTCAAAATAGTGGCAAGTCTATCTTCTAAGATTCTAACTCCCCAAATATCCCTTATCTTATCAACATTGACACCTTAATTATTGAGCACCTCTCTCACTATTGAGGCACACAATATTTGCATGAGGCTCAAAAAAATTACCTACATCCCAAATCCTCAATCCTTTATCAGGTGTGTAAGAACATCTCGATGAAAATTTAAGCTAGGTATCTAATTCTAAACACTCATTTCTTATCAAGGGAACAACCTCTTCATCTAAGAGTATGTGCAAGTGGTGGCTAAATGACCTAGGACCAATATACGTTATCCTCTTAGACTGACTCTAGACTTCTACTTGCATGGGTGCTTTCAAATAGGACCCTCCTCCATGAGATTAATAGTTGTTATACAATACCCTATGGCCACCACATGCATCATGGTGATGATGTTAGCTTTCTTCAAGTCCCAACTTATGCACCACTTTCTATTTTGATGATAAGTGATTCCAAGAGATCCAAGTATTTGAGAATGACACTTGTACTAATGGTAATCTTCCCTTTCCAGCCTAGCTATAGTAAGTCATACTATGTCATGCTAATCAACAAGATTTCTAGATATTGGATCTAAATCCAACTGCCCTATCATAACAATTTATGACCTCCATGGCCTATAGCATCATTAATAGGTCACCGACAAACCCTTAACCAACTACTTGCTTACCTTTATAGTTCACTCCCACTAGTCTCCCTTCATCAATCAAGGAGAACACAAGATGCATAGCTGTAGCAAACAATAGAGGCCTTACTCCAATAGCCTTGCCTTACCTCATTGCCCACTACAATCAGCTTAGTGAGGGTCCCATTGGTGGATATAAAGGCTTGCCCTTCCTTATATAATTTAAAAGAAAGGTTGGCTATCTTCTATTAGAATCCCATTCTTAGCATCATTTGCCTCAAGAATTCCCATCCAACCCTATCGAAGGCTTTCTTAATATCTACTTGTATCATGACAATTCTTTGTCTAGTGATTGAAGCCCATTGTGATGCCATGAGGACATTTAACACATTTTCTAAGAGAATCCTACCTTTTAAAAATCCATATTGATGAGGGTTGACATTTCTTTATATGACTAGGCCCAATCTATTTGCCAAAGCCTTTGTAAATATTTTATAAACAACTCTCATTAGTGAGATTTGATGCACTAATGGTTTAGCTAAGTACATAGTGTTTCTTTGGGAATTTATTTGTAATGAAGTAAATTTTATCCCATGAGCCTTTGTAAAATATTTGAAAACATCTATTGCTTAAATTTCTAGGGTTTACTATAAAAGCATATAGGGTGCTATTGTAAGGATCTTTTGGCTCATTTACTAAATTTGATCATCTTGATCTAACACTGGCTTGGGGTGTGTACCAAGAACATTTTCTTATACTTTCTTTAGTTTGTTGCCATGGATACCTTGTGCCATTGGATAATGAAAGATTGATCTATGTCATGGCCATGTTTGAGTACTTCTTTTGTGTTTCTTTGTTTCATTAGGAGTAGTTTTGTTACATTTCATGGTTAAAGTAGGACTCTTGTATAGTAGCATAAAAGCATGAACAAAGACCTGATGAGAAGAGACCATCACATTCTTTTGGATAGCATCATTCTTTTGGCAATGGTTGTGTTAGTGGGGATCATAATATATTTGGACAGCAACGAAATTATGTGAACAATCATTGTTTGGGTCAGCCCCAAGTTTAAGAAAATCGTTATGATCATTTTGGATAGCCACCAATACAAATCAATCATATTGGACAACCTCAAGTGCATGGGAATGGGGAATTCCTTCGGATGGCATGTCAATGGTCAAGGATCATGGAATCATGAGGTACATAGGTAACCATCTTTTGGAATGCATGGAAATGGATAGTCAAGTGTGAGTGGGTAGCAACCACATTATGACAATATTAGGAGAAGATGACCATCCCTAATTTTAAGGTGAAGTAGTTCAAAGACAAGGAACAAGAGATGGTAGAGGATGCATAAAAATTTTTGGGGTGTGTACCAAGAACATTTTCTTGTACTTTCTTTAGTTTGTTGCCATGGATACCTTGTGCCATTGGATAATGAAAGATTGATCTATGTCATGGCCATGTTTGAGTACTTCTTTTGTGTTTCTTTGTTTCATTAGGAGTAGTTTTGTTACATTTCATGGTTAAAGTAGGACTCTTGTATAGTAGCATAAAAGCATGAACAAAGACCTGATGAGAAGAGACCATCACATTCTTTTGGATAGCATCATTCTTTTGGCAATGGTTGTGTTAGTGGGGATCATAATATATTTGGACAGCAACGAAATTATGTGAACAATCATTGTTTGGGTCAGCCCCAAGTTTAAGAAAATCGTTATGATCATTTTGGATAGCCACCAATACAAATCAATCATATTGGACAGCCTCAAGTGCATGGTAATGGGGAATTCCTTCGGATGGCATGTCAATGGTCAAGGATCATGGAATCATGAGGTACATAGGTAACCATCTTTTGGAATGCATGGAAATGGATAGTCAAGTGTGAGTGGGTAGCAACCACATTATGACAATATTAGGAGAAGATGACCATCCCTAATTTTAAGGTGAAGTAGTTCAAAGACAAGGAACAAGAGATGGTAGAGGATGCATAAAAATTTTTGAGCTTTGTGAATAGGGTCTGATAGTTCTTATGTTTGGGTTGCTAATTAGGATGGTCAATTTCTAAACCTTCCAATGTATGTGGATGGTATCTCTGATGGGCAAAATCTCAATAAGTACATGTTTGGTCACGATTCTGCCCTCTCTTTTAAAGTTGGTGCAATGCATCCCACTTTAGTCCATGCTACCATTCAATTTGCTAAGAGATATAATAAAAAATCTAAGAGTTTTCAGCCTAAAACAAGGTTTTATCTAGCCTAACCAATCTATGAGGGAAATATCATATTTCAGCTTGTCAAGGAAAGGATTTAAGCAAGATGGAAGACCTTAAAATACGTACAAAAAGATACCCACATTTCCTATAGCTTATGGACCAAAACAAGGCAGAAATTTTAGATCCAATGTTGAAGTGAAAATGGAGTATAAGAGAAGAGATTTTGGTAGCAAACCTTCACTAAATAATACACAAGGCAAGCATATTCCCAATGACAAGCTAAAGCAAATGTATATTAAGGGTTTATGCTTTGCATGTGGAGAGAAGTGGACTCCCAATCACAAAACAAAATGTAAGGCAAAACATGCTAAATTGAGCATGATAATTAAGGATGGTTCAGATGAGGAAACACACGAGGAAAATGTATTGTGAGCTGAGACATTTCCTGCTTGTGAAGAACCAAATGAGCATGAAGTGGATAGCCATGTTTTATGATCCCATGAAGATATTTTCTTTTAACCTTGGTGGATTCTATATGGATGAATTTTGAGATGATATTTATTCTCCAAAGTTGTGCTCAAATTCACATTATGTTTGGACAATGTGCGAATGGGACAACATATTTCAGCTCAAGGGAACATTAAATGGAAGAGTTGCTCACATTCTCATTGATATGGGGAGTACTCATAGCTTTGTAAATGCTAATTCTCTTAATGGAATAAGGTTGTTTCCAAAAGAAATTAAGTCTTTATTGTGTGTACAAGTGGCAAATGGGGCCCATGAAATAAGCAAGCAAATATGTCCATTAACTCCTATTACTTTAACATCATCATGTACCACTGTAGTCAACCTTATTGCTTTGGAGATGCGATCTATTGATGTTGTGCTTGATTATGATTGACTTAAATACATTGGAAAGTTTTACATGGATTTAGAGAAGATGAAAATGGATTTCAATGGGAAGGACATCAACAAGTACTTCTTCATAGGATTGAGAGGAAAAAGGTGAAGTTGATTCGTCTGAAGAAGCTTAAAACGGAAATTAATGCTATGCCATGCATTTTCACTCTTTTCTTGTCTAAAGTGGATGAGAATCAACCCTCTACTTCTTCCAAAGAGATAGATCCATGTTGATGCAATTTATTGGAAGAGTATACACTAAAGCAAGAAGTGGATCACCTAATGGACTTGCCACCAAACACTAAACCCATCAACAAACCACCCTATATATTGTCAAAGTGTGAACAAGGAGATGGAGAAACAATTAAGGAGCTTTTGGAAATGGGATTTATTCAGCTAAGTCAATCTCCTTTTTCCTCTATGATACTTCTTGTCAAGAAGAAGGATGGATCCTTTCATATGTGTATCAACTATAGAGACTTCAACAAAAGTACAATCAAGAATCAATACCCTATTCCTCACATAGATGACCTTTTGGATGAACTTAAAATTGGGCTATCATCAAGGCTATCATCAAATAAGGATGAAGTAAGGGGATAAGTACAAAACAACCTTTAGAATGGAAAGGGATTTCTATAATTTTTTAGTGATGTCATTCGGGCTATTGAATGCACTCACTACTTTCCAAGCTGCTTCAATGAACAAAATATTATGTCAATTTCTCTAAAATAATCTTAGTATTCTTTGATGACATTTTGATCTATAACAAGAGTAAGAAATATCATTTGCAACATGTAAATGAAGTTGTTGAGCTCTTGAGGTAGCACAAGTTGTTTGCAGAGGAGTCTAAGTATGCATTCATAGCAAAAGAAGTGGAGTATTTGGGTCACATAGTAAGTAAGAAGGAAATAATAGTGGATCATAAAAAGGTACAATGCATTAAGGATTGTCCTACTCCAACAAATATAACTTCCTTTAGAGGATTTCTTGGGCTTTCATCCTTCTAATATTGGTTTATCAAGAAATATGCACATGTGGTGATACCTCTCACTGAGTGGTTGAAGAAAGAGGTATTCTCTTGGGATGCAATTGTGAAGAAGAGCTTTAACGAACTGAAACACTTTTTATTTTAGCACCTATATTGGTTTTCCTAAATTTCTCCTAAGAATTCACAATTTTTGCAAATGCAAGCAATCATGGAATAGGGGCTTTTTGTTGCAAGATCATGGGACAATTTTGCATAAAAGTAGGAAACTTAATGACAAAGAAAGAATACTCCATGTTTAAGAGCAACATATATTTGTAATTTTTTGTGCTACACAAGCTCAACATAATGGGACTTTGGACACATTCTTATTCCTTCAAGAGCTTCGATGCACTAGAATCAAACAACTACCTCTCACATAGTCTCTTGCACATGAATGCAAGCATTCATTTGTAGTGAGTGGCATGGTCTTCCTTCAATCCCATGAAGGACACGCTTTGCACACTCCATGATCTAAGTGAGTGCTTGTGGGAGCTTTCGCTCAACCGCTAAGACCCACGAACCGCTTATTGTTTCAAGCGTTCCAAGCCGAGCACTAATGGCTACCTCTCACATAGCTGACGCGCCATCCATATCTACGGCTGTAGTGAGCTTACCTCCATGCTGATCGAGTTACCTCCTCTCCCGCGCACTCCAGTAGCTTCACGATCCAAGTGCAAGCTTCAAGCAAGCTCCATCCTCAAGCTCCACGCTCCAAGCTCCATTGCCGTGAGCAAGAGAAGAGAAGAGAAGAGAAGAGAAGATGGAGAGCTTCTCCTCCTCAGTCCCTCACCCTCACACTCACTCCCTCACACTCTCACACTCCCTCTCTCAAGCACAAGCTCAAGCAAGCAAGAAGAAGAAGAAGGAGAAGAAGAGGAGATCCACTTTTGGCCACACACAAGAATGAGCTTCTCATTCACTTTTCAACTTTATATACAAAACCCTAAATCCCTTTTGGGCGGCCATCCCCTTATCCCCTTTTTTACATGGCCGACCGTGGCCTAGGCCCTTTTCCCCATTGTCCTTCTATCCTCCTAGCTTCCTTCCCACCGCCCGTCTACATTTACAAATTGCACGGGTGAGAGCCCGACACTCCTTAAATTAAATCATGATGCGCTTGCGCTCTTCTACAAAAGTATTGACTTGCACTTTTCCTTGTGCACTTTTGTCTTTCGTTTCACTTTGCCTTGGCCTTTGTCTTCTGCTTTAGCTTTTCCGGATTTTCCACCTTGTTCGCCTGATGGTCACGTTCCGCAAGGGGCATTGTCACGGCCAGGGGTTGTGACTGCTGTGATCCTTGATTGGAAGTAGTAGCAGCTATTTCAGTGATGGGAGAGCTTCTTACCCGTTGCTTGCTTTCTCGAACCTTGCTTCTTCTCCTTCACTTCAGCCTTCAAAAATCAGCCTCCCTCAATGGCACGGCTTTGATACCATGTCAAGAATCGCGTGGTGGGGGACTTGCTTGAGCTGCGGCGCCAAACACACAGTGCGACTACTCAATCCCAATCTCTACCTACATCTGAGCTTCCAAATATCCAAGAGGCAGGACATGACACCACCCTTAGCTCTCAACCTAAGGATATGCCTGTGCAATCCACCGTGGCTAGCTCAATTGATGCTTGATCTACACAAGTGAATGTTCTAAGGGCAACAAAAGACACGACCACTTCCAATCGACCTAGGGACTTGACACTGCGATCTACTAACAATAGCTACTTGTCAAGCACGCTAGGCTGAGGATCTACCCTTTGTTGAGTGGTCCCGTTTGGTTTCTTGATTTCGATCGGGCTCGGTCACTCCACAGTTTTTGACTCGAGACTTGGTTTTTCGTTTAGATCTCCTCCTACACTTCTTTGCTCTTGATACGATCTGGCCTTCAATCGACAGAGGAGGTTTAGCAGGGGGTTTTGGCACCCAAATCCATCGATTACCTGCGTAATACCCTTGAGCAAGTAGCAACGCTTTGGATATCCATCGCGGTGTTGTGCTGACCCTCCATCGATGCCTTCGTTTATAAGGCTTGGGCTTCTTTTGGGGTCTTCTACGATATTTGTAAGTCCAAAGGCCGTCCTTGGCATTGTCTCCTGACCTTCTTGTTTTAGGCATGGCCTCACTCACTGGTTCTCGTTGTTCGACTTGTGCTTGTATCAACTCTTCCAACAAGTCCTTGCTCTCGTTAGTAGGCTTGACTGTTATGTCAGCACCTTCCTTACCTTTTCCTTGAGGTTCAATGAGGTCACCCTTGCTAGAGGTTGTGACTATCCTCACTCCCGGTAGTGTGAGGTGTATCCTCTGTGCTGCATAGTCGGCCTCACACTTGGTCGCCCTTTTAAAGGGTCTTCCTAGGAGGGTTTCCTTCCTGGAATTAGCATTATTTGGAGGAACATGAAATAGGATAGGCAAGCTTTCAGTTTCAATTGTCGCAAGGATTTTGCACTTCCCTATGAGTGCTTGTGGGTGTCCCTCGTAAGGGCTAAGAGTTACATTAGTCGGTGTGAGCTCTGGTAGGCCTAGTAGGGTCCATGCCTCATAGGTCAAGATATTAAAATCTGCCCCTTCATCAATCAGAGCATCGATAGTGTGCTCTCTTTTCGTAGTGAGTTTGACCCTAAGATAAACAGGTGGTACTATGTCTTCGTCTTCTGGGTCTTGGCTTGTAAATTTAAGCCTTCTGACAATGCCCTTGAGTCCCCAACTACACGACCAGATGTGGATTCTCCACTGATGTCTTGCATCGCTTGTGCAGTGCTTATTAAGGTGAATCTATCGTTAGGACTGTCATATCTATCATCCTCACTATTGCAGCTTGATGTTGTTGCTTTCTGCTTTGACTAGATGCAGTCCGAACGCAACACGTATGTGTTTTTGCAGTGTGGTCTTTTTGCCCTTGTTGGCTAGATTGGCCCATTGAGGTTCTAGGGTCTCTGTTTGTCTCCGTTCGGGTAGGGGCTTTTGGTTGCTCTTTTGCAAGTGAGAATCCATGCTCGTGTAGAGCCATTACTACTCTAGGGTCTGTTTTGGAGGACCTGTCATGGCGCGCGTTTTCTCTCTAACCTACTTGGGGGATGTGCGGAGGGGCAAAGCCCCCTCTGCGAGAGGGTCCCGGGGGGGGGGGGGGGGGGGGCAGTCCCCCTCAGCCCGCAAGGCCGTTACGGTAAATGCCATACGTGATTTGAAAGACTGTTTATAGCCAAATTTTGAACTACTTGCTCTAAGTTTCAGTCCAATGATCGATCTATGATATGGTTTCGGCTCTATATGGTCTCTCGGTCAGTTTCAATGTCTTTAGGTTAAAATTTGAAAAACTGTAAATTCGGCCTAACAAGTCCGAATTGCAGGGGCCGACTGCCCGATTCGGCCCGTTCGAGGGCCGAGTAGAAAGGGCCGAATGTGACTGGTCCGAATGTCAAATTCGGCCAGTCCAAGTCTGGTCGTCCGAGGGTCGAGTGGGCCGAGGGCCGAGCCAGGTGGGCCGAGGCCGAATTTCAAAATTGGTCCCCGACTGATCAATTTGGACGGGCCGAGCGGTGGGTCCTGGGCTGAGGGCCGAACTGGTGAATGGGCCGAGCGGCCTTCGGGCTGAGTCAAGTGGTTCGAGTGGTAGTGGGCCAAGGGCCGAATTTTCGAGCGGTCCGAGGGTCGATTCTGGGACTCGGCCCAGGATCGTCGTCACTCGGACACGCCGAGCGCGGCGCGATTTTTCGTCAGACTTCACGAAATTTACCGTGCCGAGCATTGGAGGCCTTTCCCCTGGTTGAGCAGCTTCAGATCCAACCTACTCATGTAGGGGAAGGTGTAGAATTACATGGGCTAGGCAAATATCTCCCGGATGGCAAGATCGAAGTGGATCCACTCAACAAAGCTTTCTTCCTCTCTCCTGCTCTCCTGAAACCCTGCAATGCATAATGTGGCCTTTCTTGCCACTCCTGACCCCTGATCACCCTGCCCAAGCATGTACTTACCTTAGTCTTGCCTCCCTTACTAACATTTAACCCAAAATTTCATTTTAGCCATTCTTTTCCCTGTTTCAGCCTGTTATACAGCAATAGAAAACCCTACCATTTGCTCCAATGTTTTGCTCCTATCCTTCCTAAATGCAAGAAAAATTCATAAGGAAAATACCTACACTACTCCATCATACTTTCCCAATTCCAAAATAACAAAAACCTACTTGCTAAGGAGATTGAATACCTCTTCAAACTCCCTCGCTTCCTACCTATCTACCTCAAGCACCAGTTCAGGAAAAACCCTACTCCAATGCTCGATTCGAAGTGCGCAAGCGCTCAAGGCTTGAATCCATTGGTCCCGGCAATGGAACAAAATGTGGGAGCTTTCACTCAACCGCCAAGACCCACGGACCGCTTATTGTTTCAAGCGTTCCAAGCCAAGCACTAATGGCTACCTCTCACATAGTGGACGCGCCATCCATACTACGACTGTAGTGAGCTTACCTCCGTGCCGATCGAGTTACCTCCTCTCCCGCGCACTTCGGTAGCTCCACGATCCAAGTGCAAGCTTCAAGCAAGCTCCATCCTCAAGCTCCACGCTCCAAGCTCCATCGCCGCGAGTAAAACAAGAGAAGAGAAGAGAAGAGAAGAAGAGAAGAGAAGATGGAGAGCTTCTCCTCCTCGGTCCCTCACCCTCACACACTCACTCTCTCACACTCCCTCTCTCAAGCACAAGCTCAAGCAAGAAAGAAGAAGAAGAAGACGAGACCCACTTTTGGCCACACACAAGAATAAGCTTCTTATTCACTTTTCAACTTTATATACAAAACCCTAAATCCCTTTTGGGCGGTCATCCCCTTATCCCCTTTTTTATATGGCCGGCCGTGGCCTAGGCCCTTTTTTCCAATTGTCCTTCTATCCTCCTAGCTTTCTTCCCACCGCCCGTCTACATTTACAAATTGCACGGGTGAGAGCCCGGTGCTCCTTAAATTAAATCATGATGCGCTTGCACTCTTATACAAAAGTATTGACTTACGCTTTTCCTTGTGCGCCTTTGTCTTCCATTTCACTTTGTCTTGGCCTTTGTCTTCTGCTTTAGCTTTTCCAGATTTTCCACCTTATTTTTCTGACGGTTAACAGTGCTCCTTTGGTCCTCAACCCTCTACAACCTCCACATGCAAAAGAGAAGCATGGGCATGGTAAGAGTGAGTGCTTGCACACTCACCCTCATTCTCTCTCTCTTGCAATGAAAGTAGGAAGGCAAGTGCTCAAAGGTTGCATACACATGAATAGCTTATTTTATTCATTCTTATCCTTTTTATACATGATTTCTAGGGTTATGGTTTTCCCATCCATCTTGGGCATCCAACCCATTTTAGGGCATCAAGGCCAATCATCTCTCTTATTGCATGCTTTTCCTATGGTGAGAATAAACTAGAACCTTTGCCGTTTTTCCACAGGAGCCTATGCTATCATTACAATTTGCATGGGATAATGCTAGGCTTATGGGTTTACATGATTAATCAATACAAATGTGGCAACCATTTAGTAATTCAAATGTGTATATGCTTCATGTACATTATATTGTGGTTAATAATCCAAAGACTATTTTCAAAACTTTTGGCTCCTTCTCATGCTTGCTTGCACCTTGCATGTAGCATACTTCTTGTGATTAACATTATCCCCCTTTGAGATGAGTGCTAGTCCCATGGCACTATGTGTTGTAGGTGACATGCTTTGGGTTGCTTCAAAGACATGGATCCTAGGAAATATCATATGTTGTCCTTGGAGGAATGCTTTAGACTGTTGATGGTGCTTTGCATTGTAGGTGGCATGCTTTAGCTTGCTTCAAAAATGTGGATGCTAGGGACTATCATGTGTTGTCCTTGGAGGAATGCTTTAGACCACAGATGGCATAGAAGCTTCTGGTTGTAAGGTAAGTTGTCATTGGAGTGGTGGTAGGTGTCTAGGTGTCCTGGTTGCTGAGATTGGTGGGATTCTCTTGGCGTTCTCTCAGTGGGTTCCAATGCTGATTATTCTTATGGGAAGTTCTCATAGCAAGTCATAGGTCAAAAGTATTGGTTAAGGATGGAAGATCTTGACGAACAAGTGATTGTGTGTTGATCCTTGGAATCTTAAGTACCTACCATTGAAAACCTTTCGTGCAGTGTCTTCCTAAGGGCAATGCTAGTCTTCTTATCGTGCACATGGCATATTTTGTTGGTTTGGGAGACGGGTTAGTCATGAAGTGTTATCCTAAACTTGAGGACCCAAACTGTGCTGCATAGGTTATGGTGTAGATATTATGTGAGTGCATGTGAATAGTTAAATATTACTTAGCTAGAAGATAGCCATTTTGGTTCCTTGTAGCTATGTTTTTGATGACGTGATGAAATTGTTCTTGAAGGAGATTCTAAAGACATCATGATTATGCTAGATAAGATGTGTCATGGCTAGATGACTTGAGAATAAGGGTCTTCAGTAGTTGAAGATACTTCTAGTGAGGTTGAAGAGAATGGACTCTTCTTCCAATGCTTTTTCACCTTGCTTTGTTGGGGGCATTGATGTGGTATAAGAAAAGAAATGTGCAAGTGAATTAGGGTCACAAGTCTAATCGTAGGTAAGATATGCTTCCTAGGTATGTCCTTCCCTTAATGTGCCCTGAGTGTGTGTGGGGGAATGAACAAAAGGACTAGGGGATTAGAGATGGAGTTGATTGATCAAGGTCACTAGGTGTACCTAATTTGAGGACCCCTAGGTGCAGTGTAGTGATGGTGCGTGCATTTGTTTGTTTTTCTTTTCTCTCTTTTTATATTTCTTTTTTTTTTTGGAATAATACAATCAATGTTATACAGTGAGGCTTTTACTCTTACAAAAGGAATAGAAGATCTTTTAGGGCTCGAAAAGCTTAAAATGATTACTCTTTGAGAAGTAGATTTTTTTGATCTTTAAGCCTTGATTCAAAGCTATGAAGAACCTACTGTTGATGAAGAGTGGGAAGTTTGAGAGATGGTTGAAATTCTTGGGTAATTGTTGCTCTTCACACTGGAATGATAGAGAGCTTGAGATAGTGGATGAGATTTGCTTGATGAAATTAGCTCTTAATATCACCTTTTCTTCTTGCATTCCCTTGGAGTTTCAAGAATTCTACGCATCCACGGCTTCGGTCTTGCTTGTGTCATTTAGGTCTTCCATAGCTCATTGACTTGCTGCTGCCGCTTCTTTGTTGCTGCTTTAAGCATATCATTTGCCACTTGTTTGTCTGCATCCACTTGATAAAGCTTGAGAGCATATGCAGTCAAGTTCAACAATGATTTGGAGAAAATTATTAAAATTAATGTTAATATCACTCACATGTTCATGTTGTTAACTATTGGTTGCTTCTACTTGCTCTCTCCCTGCACGAAAAATGTTGCAATGCTTTTGAGCATTGCAGGGGTACTAATAGTGTGGTGTGTATGGATTGTTTTATGTTTTTTATTTTTAAATATTTTTTATTTAAATACAAATTATTGTGTATAGAATTGTAATGTACAAGTTTCCATTGCACAAGGTTACTTTTTCAAGATGTGAGTCATTGATAAAAATGAGGATTATACTAGAGTGTAGCATATTTGTCAAGAAGTTGCGGTAATTTTACCATTAGGGTTAAATATGTAGCAACGTCAAGTACAACACATACTTTTTTTAGTCTACTCCCAATATGTAGCTCTTCATCTGTGAGGATTTTGTCATATAAGGGAAGGTCTAAGAGAGGTCTAGTTTAGCATGACTCCTTGTAGAGTGGCAAGTGCTCGAAGGGAAGTTAGAGCTTCATATGTTGGGTCAAATTGGGATTTTCGGATAGCTTGTTGTTGCTTGGAAATGGTCATGAGTTGACTTTTGAATTCAACCACTGAGGTTCTCATGGTGTACCAAACTTGCTCGAATGAGCTACCAGTCTCTACCTTCTCATCAAGGGCTACTAATTCCTTGATGTTTTGGGGCCATAATGGATTGCATAATGTTGGAATCAAATGACATTTCTTGGCTCACTCTTTTGGAATGTGTCATAGAAGGTTATCTAGTTGATAGTGGCAATGCTAAGTAATCCATGAATTCCATAGGGAGAATTCCAACATTAGACTAGGCAAAAACACAAGAAAGGAATGTGGTTTTATCACACAATTCTTAAAGGTAGATAGTCATTGGTTGATTCTCATTTGGAAAATATATGCTGCAAGATCATTTAACCTTCTCACATGCAAGTTAGGTTTCTGTTGAGATGGAGGTTTTGGGTGGAATGAGCTTGACTTGAGAGGTGGTGATTCTCTAGGGCTCATTGGATTGGTGCTATAGCACTCTTTCTCGAGGTAGTAGGCATATATTTCTCGATGGAGTTGGTGGGTCTAGTCACAACTAGGAAGTGCGACTATTGTAGGTCCACTTCTTGATGGAAAGTAGTAAGGACTAAGTTGGTGGGTTTGGAGATTGTAGTAGTTGGGGGCAATTGTAGTCTTAGATCCTGGTTCGGGTCTGGTTCTAGTCAGAAGGATTCTAAGGTTAAGAGACTCTTGTGTGTTTAGGGTTCTCTATGGATGTGTCTTTAAGGGAAATGATTTGTCTACTTTAAAGCCTTTGTTAAGGGTTTTGTTAGGAGGAATGGATCCTTGGCCTAGATCTGCAGTGTGATTGGCCATTTTTGTTCTGGCCATATGAGGTGAGAACATAGGCAAGTCATTTGCTTTTCATTTTTCAAAAAAGGATTGGATGGTATTAGGGCAAAATCAAGAGCTAGACTAGGTTTCATGTCATACAACCATGGACTCTAAACCACTTGAAGAAGTTAGGATTGTATTGAAGCAAAGCATATTTGTCTAGGATATTGGGTCTTGAGTGATCACGCAATATGCACATGCATTAGCATTAAGCACCATGCTTCCTACTCCAAGCTTGCTAGCCATGTGTACATCTTCTTCTATGAGAACCTTATTGAGCAAGGGATGATTCTAGGCGGTGGATGAAAGTCGACATCATGGATGATTGATAATACTCATAGGGATATAGGAGCGACATACATGGGTCATGCAGGGGTGTCCAAAGATCTTTCCTTTGCTCAGCTAATTGTGGTTTTGTACAAGGTGACATCTGGCAAGTAACATTGGAACACCATGAAGGGTATGATGAAATATCTTAAGGACACTATAGATATGTGCATTTTTTATGGTGGCCATGATACTAGAGCTGTGGGCTACATATAGTTTGATTATGTAGGATATGCAAATAGTAGAAATTCCACCTCTGGTTATGTCTTCACTTTTGATGGATGTGTTGTTTCTTGGATGTCTAAGGTGCAAAAATGCATGGTCTTGTTTATATATTGAGGTTGAGTATATTGTAGCTATTGAGGCTTGCAAGAAGACCTAATGGTTAGGCCATCTATTGTAGACCTCGATATGACTATGACACCTACATTACATTTGGACTTTATTTGAGTGCCATTCAATTGGCACGTAATTTGGTCTTTCTGCAAAAGACATGTAAAGACCAAGCACATTGAGGTCCCTTATCGCTTCATTAGAGACATGATTGAGGACAAGTAGATAGAGCTTATTGATTGACGAGAATCCTGTAGATCTACTTATTAAAGTCTCTCATTGGAACATTATGTCTTCCTTAGGAAGATGAAGGGGGTAGGATGAGATGACATCTATTTCTCATCCTATTGTACCTATATATACACATTATACTTTGTTACTTTTTTCTTGTTTTCTCCACACTCATGCACATTTGCCTTTAAGTAGGAGGTTGTTGGAGGTTAAAGGAGGCCTATGCCTAGCTTCTTACATTTAGTTGTATGTATTGCTTGCACACAACTCATTATCCTCATCAATGTGACAGTTCTATTTTGACACCATTTCAGGTTTTGTCAATCCATTTAAGCTTAGATGTCTCCCTTTCACATAACTAAGAGCCTTGTAAACATATGAATTATTGCACTATGTCTAGAAAAATCCCCCACATATGTCAACGTCCATCTTCAAATCAATAACTAGTGGGAGCCATTCACCTCCACAAGTAGAATACTAATGGGCTAATTTGGCCTAGCAACAGGGCTAACTAAGAGAATTGTATGTTGGAGATGCTTCATTAGCCTACAAAAAGGCATTGATGTTAATTAGGCCTAGCTTAGGAGATCAAACCTTTCCCATGTCTCTAGCTTTGCCCTACTAGCTTGAGTTGATTGTGATGATGAGGCATCTCCTTCAACAAGAAACATATTAAAGTCCTTGGCCACACATCTAAATTGGAGGACTCTTGCCATAGATTCCTCCTCATATATGCTCATAATGTTTAGAGATTCAACATTCCAAGAGATACTTACCAGCAAAACTCTACCATTCTATGAAAAGTATTTTAAAAGAGGTGCTCTCATAGTTTTCATTCTAGTTGTGTATCCAAAGTCTCCTCCAAACACTCTTCCAAAAAACTAGTATAATTGCCATGGGGAAAAACATCATCACTCCTAGTTGCAACTTATACTCTTGGATTAGCGCAGCATCAAGGACTTCTTGCAACACCCATTTCCAAAAAATCCTCCTCTTGGCTACTCCAACCACATGTATTCTAGTATCAAAGCTAGGATACTCCTTGATCAAGGTGGCCCTACTAATGTTCATGAAGGCATTGGCTGTACCATTTCTTCCTTTGGGTATCATTGCTTTA
This sequence comes from Lygodium microphyllum, assembly GCF_053477565.2. NCBI lineage: Eukaryota > Viridiplantae > Streptophyta > Polypodiopsida > Schizaeales > Lygodiaceae > Lygodium > Lygodium microphyllum. Next base: position 34,821,016 of record NC_141154.1, on the reverse strand, counting down.
CTCCAAAATTCCTAATTGGGGGTGACTTGACTTAAGTATTGTCTAAGACCTCCATCTTTTGCTTACTTGCATTGGCCTTGGCCTTACAATTATGCACCAATTATCAATCACCATCATTCTCTACACTGTTCTCCTCACTAATAGAGTCTGTATGGGCTCCCTTTGACACTATAGCCCATGATGCTCCTTTCTCTTATTATTGCATTTGGTTCAACATCTCCTTTCTATATTGCTAGGCATTATTTATAGTAATGGAACATTGACCACATTGGTAACAAGACCCATTGGACTGAGCTTGAGGTGCAACTCACCCACATAAGGAATACTGATGTTGATGAACTTGGGCTTTTGGTAAGATGTATCCTACAAAAGACAAATCCTATTTTGAAAAGGGTTGGCCAATGGTGCTATATATAGGGTTTTTCCCATGCCTTTGGCAATAGCCATGAAGACGTTCCATAAATATGCCTTTAGGTCACCTATCTTGACCCATACTAGACAATCCTTTCTAACTTTTTGAGGTGATCATGTCCCATCCTTGATGGGCTGCCATGGCATGATGTAGACTAGATCCAACCCCCAAAAATGTACTCCTTATGTGTGGGTTTTTTGCATTGTGTCCTTCTTGTCAAAGACCACTTAAAGAATCCCCTACCACCATAATAGATTTGATAAACCATGCCATCAGCTTTGAGAATCATGCTAAACCATGCCACCATTTCCATAGGCTCCAAAGGCTTTCTTGTAAGAAAAACACCAAAATTCTCTTAGCATTGAACTTGAGGACATTGGCACAAACTTTATTTGCATCAAGGATAATCTTCATTGTCACTAGTCCTCCTCCTCTTTGTCCTCCATAGTCTTACAAAGGAACTTAGCCGAATCTCCAAAATTGTTTGAGGGTTACCTGGTTAGAAGTGGATGTAGCAATGGAAGCAAAGAAGAATGATGAAATAAATTGCTGAACACAAGATAGAATAGAGAGAAAAGAGAAAATGCAAGAACATTGCAAAGGAGAACTCAGAGATGTGCTTAGGAAATGAAATCCATATACCAAACACAAGACAATTGCATATAATAGTGAGTCACTGGCCAGGTGGGCACTAGCACTAGCTCTTTCTTTCCAATAGGACCTTGCAATAGAATTTGCAGGTGGTGAAGTGGCTAAATTGTGGACGAGGAGCCTAAATATATAGCATAAAATAATGCGATAAATATGACCAAGTTAGCCATCATTAAATGCTGGTCGACTAGCAATAAATGTAAGAAATACCATAATAATAGCAAATAAAAAATGCTAGATGCCTAGCCCACATGCTTAGCTTAGTACACTCACAGATGAGCTGGCTAAATTGCTAACATTAGCCTCCAAGTGGCATAATGTCTTTTTGAGTGTCAATACACTGTTATTTAGGTGAAGATGAGCTTTGCTATGCTTTGATTGATAAAGGGTACTACGTGGTTGCAAGCTCTCAACATCCTCAATAATAAGGATATTGACATTATTTTCTTCCATCTTGCATTTGAGTAAATTAAAGAGCATGTTTTCTTGTGGTACTACCCTTAACACTAGTAGACTCACTTGCATATTATCCCCCAACCAAAAATGTTGGGGAGGCCATACCATTTCATTGTTATGGGATTTAAGAATTTTCTCTAAGTAATTTTGAAAAATAGAAGCATTTTCATTGGCTAGATAGGGACGCTTGCCTGTCTTTGTTGGGGGTAAAGATGCTTGTGTATATGCCATCCTATATTTACTTCACACATCATGACTACACATCTGTATACTACAGGTGGCGAGTGTCCATCACTGCTACCTATTCTTTCAGTGACTATTGAATAAGGGAAGGCTGATCACACATTATGATTATTGGAGTTCCCATATATACTCTCTCTCTCTCTCTCTCTCTCTCTCTCTCTCTCTCTCTCTCTCTCTCTATCATAGCTTTTGCTTTTCTCTTATTTCTGTTTTTGTGCTTCCACTTGAGCTCTACCTTTCAACTAGTATTTTTAGTCAGTTATGCACTTTTTGACTTAGGAGGCCACTTTTCTTTATGTTATATATTATCTATGCTTTGTGTACATTGTATTGCATGAAAAGAAGAAGAAGAAGAAACCAGAAAGAAAAAATTTGGCCTCCATCTCTCCTCTTGTGTTTTGGAGTGAGCTTTGTCTTATGTATATGGAGTGTGTTTGGTATAGCAGCTCAAGCAAGTCTCCCCACCATGCAATTTGTGACATGTTATTAGAGCGGTGCCACTGAGAGAGGTTGGTTTTGAAGACTGAAGTGAAGGAGAAGAAGCAAGGATTTGAGCAAGCAAGCAATGGGTAAGAAGATTCTTCTACTCTTCTCTTAGATAGTGCTTGAGGAGGCATAGGAAGAAAGGCAAAGCAAAAACCTCGAATTACATGTATTGTTGAGAAGTTATTGGAAAAGGTTGCTTTGTGTATTGCTCTATACTTATTGTGAAAGGTTGCAGAAGACTTGCTTACTGTTTTGTATCAACTTAGTGATAATGGTAGAGAACAATGGAAACCCCATCATTGAAAAGCTGGACAAGAACAATTATGCATCATGGAAGTTTCATGTGACAAAAGTCATAGGATTACTTAACTCTGGCTCCTTTTCTTCACCTAAAACAAACTCATAGAGGCATTTTCCAATTCTGAATAGTCAGATGTTATCTTTTGTTCCCTGAGCATTTTTAAAAATATGTTAAGGTGTCTCCAAACCTCCATTCGTAGGAATGCAATTCGTGGTGTGCTAGCCACATTTGTTGTGATTGCACACAACTCTCTCCAGCATTCCCACAATGCATTCATTTGTTTATCAGTATGATTTCTTAGAAATTGTCTAGCTTTTGCATCCCCCATAGAGACATTTGCTAAGACCTCTCTTGTTTTCTCTGAGGCTATTGGATCCTTTCTCAGGTGAACTTGACCTCCATGAAAACCCACTTTTGATAGTAAAGCCTCCCATTTATCAATGAAATCATGTGACAAAGATACTAGTTTCACCATATTGATTTTTGAGTTCTTAGTTTTACACTTCAGCTTATGATCTTGCGACCACTTCTCCCCACATTTGAAGCATAATCCTTTTGCATGCATTTTTCTAAGCTTATCGTCGTGAGGAAGGGACACTTTAGAAGCATTTTCAGCTCTTAAAAAAGTGGCTATTGTCTTAGCCACATTTTTGAAAGTTTACCCCTATTTCTATGCATGATTTTACCCTATTTAGAGTTATACATAGTGGGAAAAGTTCGCACTTTGCTATTATAATTGTTTTGACTATTATAACCCCTGTTTTCTTGCTTAAAAGAGTCTCTTGATTGGCTAAAAACTTGCCCATATTTTGTAGGTTGATTAGAAATATTATTGCCCATACTCCTTTGCTGAAAATTTCATGCATCTCTCTTGTACTTCAAGGAGTATCTTTCAGCCGATTGTATGGCCTCACGTAATGTTTTTCGTTGTCGAGCTCCTATCTCCGATGAGATAGGGTAGGGTCAAGACCAAAAATGTATTTATTTAGCTTAGAAAATCTGAAATGCCTTTAACATACATGGAAAGATTCAAGTAGGTGTTGGAATAGTCTTTAACAAACATTCCTCTTTGAGTACATGCATACCATCTTCTTTGGAGACTTTCTTTTTCCAAAGGAGAAACAAAGACATCAATCATTGCTTGCTTGAACTCCTCCCAAGTGACAAAGTTTTGCCCAATCTTGTGCATGTAACGCCGCCAAGTATGGGCATAACCTTCAAGATGAAGAGCCATGAAATAAATCTTGGCTTTTTCACTTCTAGTATAAAGGGTGAAGTACATAATTGAATCTTCAGGTTTGAACAGGGGTTTCCTGCACCTTGTGTCCACCACCTGTAAGTACCCTGTTTGACCTTGTACCTTATAAACCATTGTACCAACTAGAATAGGGTTATGGGGCACTTATAGGGATCAATGATAACTTGAAGATTGGTATGCACATATTGTATGACGTGTAAAAAAACTTTATCCAACACCTGTAGGTATCTTGAAAATAGGAGATGCCATGCTACATCTCTTCCAATCTTTTCCAATGGAACCTTTAACCACTTGTGGTATCCTGAATAGGGTTGATCATTGCTGTACTACTGCCAAACTTTGATAATGGGGAATGTACCTACACCTAAATTTGAAAATTGTATGGGCTTCGAGACAAGAGGGGTGTGCAAAGTTCCACCTCAAGTCGGGTTGTGCACCCCTTCAAGATCTTAATCAGGAAGGGCGGGTCACCTCTATTTTGTCTTCTGACTCGCCTGGCATCCACTTTTCCTCATCGGAACCAACATGGCAAGTACATTCTAATGGCTAATCAAACAAGGACGGTATGCATTGATTGAAAAATCCTTTAAATTCTTGAATGAAATGCAAGTGGGTATTGGAAAATGATTGAATTGAAAGGGCTATGGATAGGGCATTACCCTTTTGCAGTGATTCACTACTTTTACAGTATTTCCACTTACCATTTTCATCATTATTTCAATCCTATAGCATCAATGTTCAATCATCCAACAAAAATCCAAGTGAAGTAGGTAGTGAGTAGCATTTATGTAATCAATTCAGCATTAACATTTGAATGTGTAGAAAAGAAATTCATCAAGCAATCATAATCAGTCCTAGGCTGAATTCTACATGCCCTTCAATGGGAATGAATTAAGAGGTTCTATTACACTCAATCTCTCTTATGAACAATAGGATTAGTTCAACAATTGGATGAAAAGAGAGATTAACCTGAAAGGAATAGAATTACCTCTTTAATGTTGATGAAGAGTAGTAGATGAATCCAACTAATCAACATTCATCATAAACCACCATCAATGGACCAAGATTGAAGATTATAAGACAAACTTCAAGAAAGAATTGTCCAATATGATTGGTCCCATGTAATTTTCAGCTCTTGATCAATAAGATTGCTGCAATGCAATCAAGATAGAAGTCTACAATAGCTTGTTGTAGAAGATCCTTTGAGCTTTGAAGAGTGTAAATTCCTGTTAGAATCAAGGATTCAATGAATTTTCAGACATTGCCATGTTCAAGAGGTTGGAAATGCCTTCAATCTTAAAGAAATTCTTCAATGTAAGCACAATCTTTATGAAATACCTTTAATTAAACCTTCCCAAGGTTGTAGACAACAAAAGCCCCATGAATTGAAGCCTTAATGAAGCAAAAATTTGATGATGATTGATGGTTGCCTTGTTTTTCTCCAATTTGAGAAGAGAAAAATGCTTTAATCTTGCTTGGAAGCTCCAATGTTTGCCCAATGTTGGTTATAAATGCTTGCTTTCCACTTCTCTTCATGTTGTCCATTTCCAGTCATAGCTAGGGTTGTGAAGGAAGCTTCAAGGATGAAGCAAAGTGAAATATCAAGTAAGAGATGACTAGTACTTCAGGATAGGGCTGCATTTGATTATGAAAGAGAGGGCATAAATTCAGTATGATGTTGTGAACTAAATCAAGAGGTCAGCAACATGCTGAAAACTAGCATAAACTATCAAGAAGCTTCTCTTGCATCACGTGGTGATAATCTTGATGAAGAACCATCAAATAGGTAGTCCATATGTTGCCCAGGGTATTAGGAATCATCTCTAGTAGGTGGCTTGAAGAGAAATGATCATGGTAGAGAGAAATGAGAAGAGATCTCCATGGCAGTTTTTAGCAAGAAGCTTGAAAAGAGAAAAGAGAAGCTTGCTCCAAAAAGTAACCACGGTTTAACATGGCAAATTCACGGTCATTTTGGTGGATCGTGGTCAACTTGGGACCATTTTGTCATGGACATGTTTGCTCATAACACTAGAGAAGCTAGAGATGTGGAAATTTGGCATAAGTGCATTGGATATGTAAACATATAGCTGTTGAAAGACATGTAGGAGAAAAAGATTGTACTTGGTTTGAGTATATGAAGTTAGGACATGTATGCTTCTCTTGCTAGTTTTGGAAGCAAGAAAGACTTCCATTTATCAAATATGTCAGAAATAGTACATGTAAGCTACCTTTTAAAAGCTTATAGTGGGTTTTTATCTATATAGTTTGCTTAGATGACTAAAGTGATGGGTCACAAAGAGCCTATAATGTTTAATGGAGCAATTGGTGATTAGAATTGGTGTGTAGCCATGGATGAGGAATATGCAGCATTGGCTGGAAATGACACCTGAGATTTGGTCAGGTTGCCTGAAGGAAAAAAGCGCATTGGCTATAAATGGATTTACAGAGTGAAATGTAAAGCAAATGGATCTCTGGAGAGATACAAAGCAACATTGATTGCTAAAGTTTATGCATATCAGTATGGTCTAGATTATGAGGAGACTTTCAGCCCAATAGTGAAAATGGCAATCGTGAGAATTATCATTGCTTTGGCGCCATCTAAGCGATGGAAGTTTTGATAGATGGATGTTAAAAATGCATTTCTAAATGGAGATTCGATTGAAGAAATGTATATGGAAGCGCCTGAGGGTTATGTATACCATGATTACATGAATCATGTGTGTAGGCTAAAAAAGCCACTTTATGGATTAAAATAGGCACCAAGAGCATGGAATGCTTGGAACAACTTGTTCTTATAGCAACTTGGGTTTCAAATGGGAAATGAAGATCATAGTCAATTTACTAAGCATACAGAGACAATATATGTAGTTTTGCTTATTTTTGTAGATGTCTTGATCATTATTGGAGATGATGACCATGGTATTGTTGAAATTAAATCCATCTTACAGGCATAGTTCAAAGTGAAAGACTTGGGAGAGCTGAAATATTTTCTTGGCATTGAGGTAGTAACTACATCTCAAGGAATTTGGTTGCTACAGAAAGAGGATGCATAGGATATGATGATCAAGTATGGAATGATGAATTGTAAGCCCATGGAGACGCCACTAGATCAGAATGTCAAAACTTGTAGAGTTGATGTTGGGAGTGCGATAGAGAATGTTACCATGTATAGGAAGATAGTAGGAAGCCTGATCTATTTCACTATTATTCATCCTAACCTCAGTTACTTAGTGGGGATGATTAGCCTGTTTATGTAGAAGCTACATAAACCTCATCTAGATGCTGTCAAGAGGATTATGAGGTATGTGAAGGGTATTGTTGATTATGGGCTACTTTATGAGTTTAGAAAGCCACTTGAGTTGATAGGTTATATAGATGTTGATTGGGTAGGTTGTGTATATGACAAACGATCAACTAGTGGTTATGCTTTCAGTTTTGGAAGTAGTATAGTTAGCTGGAGTAGTAAAAAAGTAGCAAGTTGCTCTCTCTAGCATAGAGGTAGAGTATAGAGGTGTGGCCTTAGCTGCATGTGAAGTAGTTTGACTCTTTAAATTGTTACATGACTTGGGTATACAGATGGACATGAATTTCACATTGCATTGTGACAACATGAGTAGTGTGCTGTTGGCTAGCAATCCAATTTACCGTACTCGTTCAAAGCACATAAACGTTCATTATCATTTCATAAGGAAATGGTACCTGCATGAAAGATAGATCTACTTCATGTGAAGAGACTGAAGACCAGGTAGCTGCCATCTTTACCAAATCACTTGGTAGAGATAAGCATGTTTACTTTAGAGAGGTACTTGGATTATAGCAGTTGACTTGAGCTTAAGGGGGAGTGTTGAGATTCAGGCTCAGTATCTACACTAACTTAGTTGCATAGCTGTAGCTAGCTGTGATTGTCTTATGCACCATAATAATGAGTTGGTCAAGTTAGATGTGTTTGGTTAGTTAGTGATCTATTTTCATACACTGTATGTGTGACTTAGACTTAGTACCTTTGTGTATTACACAATGAATCAGTAATGGAAGAAGACAGAGTACACTGCTCTATGTTCATGGCTCACATTCTTGTTTGTCTCTTCCCCTCTCTTTGAACACTTTAAGCTCTTCTATCATAGCATTATAAACTTCTCTTTTATTCAATTACCTCCTTTGTAGTGGGTCCTATTGTGAAGTCATCAAAGGGTGGTAGATTAGGGAAGTCTATAGGTGGTATCATGATAGTAGGTTGTTCTGAGGCAATAGAGGACAAGGGAGGAGAAGGATTGTTTTCCCAAAGTCCCATTACCTCTATCTCATGATCTGGGTACCCTTGCTACTGAAGGTGTCATATGATGTATTGCTTGATGGGTTCAAAAGTCAACAATCAAACGTTCCTAAACTTTTCCATGCCTTGAAGCATGTTATGGACAATGCTAAGGTATGTGCTAAGCTCCTGAGGATCTTCTATTAGTGGGGTACATGCTTTGAAGGCATCTTCTCTATAGATTTCATATTGTTTGTTGAGGATTTGCCTATAAGTGTCCAACTTAATTTTGTACTAGGATTCCCTATACAATGTGACATCAAGGTCATTGGACAATTTCGTGAGCATCTCCCCATGTAGCCTTTGTGTGTCTCCTTCTATAGAGCTTATAGCTTGGATTAACACAGTAGTTACTTGCTTTGTAGTGTTTCAAATGTATTCTCCCATTATTCCTTATCTAGCTAAGTATTGGTTGAGTTCTCCCTCCTTTTGCTGCACCTTGGCCTTCTCTTTAGAGAGCTCAATGTAGCCTTCTGCCAATTGGCACTTCAATTCCACCTTGCTTGCTCTATTTGCGTTATCCATTCTATACTCCTTTAGTTCTATGTCTACTCTTTGAAGCTTTGAAATTGTCTCTTGTAAGACAACCTTATTGTAATCTAGCTATTTTTGAAGATATTTCTTTAGTGCTACTTCCTTCCTATTAGTTTCCTAGGTTTCCTCCTATAGGGATTGCTCTTTTTCCTCCAACTCCCTTTGAAACCCTTATCTTAAGGAGTTTTCCTTTTCTTGCCATGTCTTCTAGAATTTTGCAGGCAATGAGTCCTTGTCCTGAAGTGCTTTCTAGAAAATTTCCTTCCATATGGCTTCCCTTTTGTTGAGTTCTTTAGTTTTTCCTTAGAGCTCTATTTCCTTTTCTTCCAAATTTGTTTCGAATTTTGAAGGTTGTTTTTTTGCCTATATAATGTAGTTTTGTAATCCTCTTGTGTCTTTTCTAATTTTTATTGCATCTCTTTCTTCTCTCCAAGTGCATTTGCCTTTGCTCTTTCTAGCTCCTCACACATTCTTCCCAAAGCCTCTATGCCACCCATTTCATCTTGTGGCTTCAAGTGAACTATGTGCTCATAGTGGATTCCACATGCTATTGTTTTTTCTATTTGCATGTCTGTAGTGGTCTCTTGTGAGGATTGTTTCTTGGGAAGCTCTGAGATTTGTGCATGTATAGCTGCTTCATTTGCTTCATCTATGTCTACATTTGCTCCATTTTCTTCTGCAAGTTGAGTAGAAGTGCTAGATTTGTAGGCCCTTAATCCATTTATTCTTTGCCCTTTATAGAGCTTGAATCTCCTCTCCTAGCCAAAATTGCACCTATCTCTACTGATGCATCAAGGTTTCAAGATGCTTCATGGTGGCCTTCGTAGGACCTTCTTGTTTTTGTGCTAGCATTTTTTCTTTTTCATCCTTTGTAGAGGTGTGCGCTAGCTCAACCGCCAAGACCCACGGACTACTTATTGTTCAAGCATTTCAAGCGAGCACTAATGGATACCTCTCACATAGCCGATGCACCATCCCTCTCTACGAGTGTAGTGAGCTTACCTTGATGCCCGCCGATCGAGTTGTTTCCTCTCTCAAGCACTCCGATAGCTCATGATTCTTGATGCAAGCTCAAGGATCCTCAAACCTCCACCTCCAAGCTCCATCCTCCATAGCCACGTGTGAGATGAGAGAAGAGAAGAGAAGAAGAAGAGAGGAGATGGAGCAGTGCTTTGCCTCCAAGGTCCCTCACTCTCACACACTCCCTCCCTCACTGACTCACATTTTGTCACTCACTCACTCACAAGCAAGCAAGAGAAGAGAAGAAGAAGATAAGAGAGAGTCCACTTTGCCACACACCCAAGAATGAGCTCTCATTCATCTTTTGAACTTTATATAGATGCCCTAAATCCCATTTGGGTAGTCATCCCCTTTTTACATGGCGGCCATAGCCTAGGCTCTTTTTCCCTTGTTCTCCTATCTTCCTAGCTTCCTTCCTACCGCCTATCTACATTTATAATTTGGGTGCTCTTAAAATAAATCATGGTGCGCCTTGCGTTCTTTTACAAAAGTATTGACTTGCGCTTTTTCTTGAGCGCCTCTCCTTGATTCAGGACTTTTTCACACTTCTTGTGTTTCCTAATTTTTCTTGGTGTGCCCTTGTTCTCCATACCACTTTTACCTTGGCCCTGTCTTCTGCTTCCCTATCTTCTCCTTTAGATTTTCTGGATTTTTCACCTTGTTTATTTGAGGGTTAACATTACCCCCCTCCTAGTTGAGTGCTAGTCCCATGGCACTTGTTGGGTGGTGAGTCAGATTTTGCTACTGGAGTAGCCAAGTGGCTTTTTGAGTTTGTGTACAAGCCATGTTGGGAAGTGTGTTGGAGGGATTTATGGACCGGTTGGAGGGATTTATGGAACTGAAAGACTCTTGAGTGTGGAATGAGCCCTGGACTTGGAGGGATTTATGGACCTATTGGAGGGATTTTTGGAACTTAAAGGCCCTTGCGTTGGATATGATCCCTGATGTTGGAGGGATTTATGGACATGCTAGAAGGATTTATGGAATTGGAAGGCCCTTGTATGAGCCTTGGCGAGAAATGCGCGAGGGAAATTCATGCCTTTGAAAGCGAGCATATAAGTGGATGAATCCTTGTGTGGAGAGATGCTGATTGGTGGGTCTATCTTTGAAATTGAAAATGGTGCTAGATGGGTCCTCGCTTGGAGGAGGGCGTGGGGATAGATCCTTCTTTGAAATTTAAGATGGTATTAGACGGATCTGTCATGTGACCTTCCATGGTTGGCTGAGTTCACCTGCACTATTCCAAATGAGATTTTTCATTCACTTTTTATTTGCAACTGTTGCGTTTGCCCCTTACTTGGTTGAGCTTTGGCTGATAGCCGATGGCATAGGATGGGGAGTGCATTACATGGATGATGGTGTCTTTGAAGTTGGTGGTGGGGCCTTTATTTGTACTTGGAAAAAAAGAAAGGTGCATTGCCTGTGGGTGTGTTCCATTGACGTGTGGTGCATTGTACACATGCTAGTGGGATGGAGGCTAGGATGACAGGTCTAACCACAAGTGAGTGTTACCTCCTTGGACTTGTCCTGCCCTTGATGTGCCCTAGGCATGAAGTGGGGAATCAAAAATGATGCTTGGGGGTTAGGGACGAAGCCGACCGACCAAAGCCATTGGATGCACCTAAGTTGAGGACCCCTAGGTGTAGTGACTGTGATCGATGTGCAACGTGCAGCTTTTTTTTTCATAGTTGTGATAGAAGTTAGTCTTCATCATCAGAGTGAGGTGGAGAAGGGGGCTTAATAGATTTACTAAGGAATTAGAGGCTTTGGAGATACCCCTTGAGGCTGAGGTAGACTTGAAGGGTGGTGGTGGAGAGGAATGAATGATTGTAGTGGTGGGTGAAGTGGTTATCATTCATGTCCTCTAGAAAACCTAAGAAAAATGAAGGCAATAGGGTATCTTGCATCATTAGTTGAGCCATTGCATAGCTATTTATAGTGTTAGGATCAAAATGGAGTATTGAAAGTCCATGCTCCTGTGGGGTGGGATCTTGCCTAAGGAGTATTTTAGGCAATCTAAGGTAATTACAAGTAGCAATAAAGGTGGGATCAAGGCATGAGGAGAACTCGTTAGTGAATTGGATTAGGGTATTGTATAGGTTTTTTGATGTGAAACGAGGGCGTCCTCACATGTAGTACAATGGGGGTTATAGATTACAAGGAAGTTGTAGTGGTCATGGACACTGGGGTCAAAATCCACTCCAACCCTTCAAGGATAGGGAATAAAGGTTGGGTCATTCCTCTCGAATGGTTGAGTGTTGCAAAAATCCAATCCAAGTTTCTAGGTTGGTGTCACAAACCCTTCTTCTCCATGTTGGTTGGCATTCGTAGCCCGGCATAGATCTGGGTACCTCAAAAACTTTATTTTGCCAAAATTTGCCATCTTATGTGGCCCATAATGTGGGGTTCTACTCTCTCTCCTCCAGCTATCTTTGTTCGAGCTTGCTTTCGATGTTAAACGCCTCCTCCACTACCTTGATGGGTAACACTCTACGCAATGTGGTGGGGAATTGGAAGTTGAGGTTGAAGGGGCTCCTAGCCATTTCTTGTCTCTCCCAGATTATAAGATGGATGTGGAAACTTGGTGGGTTATCATCCTCGCATGGTGGGATGGGTGCCTGGGTGCCCTCACTCCCTTGGCATTCCATTTTCTCCTTGTCTCCTCCACCATTTGTTTTCTTCTTGCCCTCAGTACCGCCTTTCTTTCTGCGGAGGCGTATGCATGTTGTTGCTTTTTAGGCTATAGGGAAGGAGGGGGTGGGGCAAGCTCTTTTTCATGTGGTCCCATTTCAAAGGTCATGTCCACCCCCTGTCTAGGTTTGGCCCCTGTTGCTCTTCTTTGACGAATCCGAGAGTGTCCACTTCTTGTGGGGTTATTAGGCCTACCAATAGGAGATAGTGGCGTTGCTCTTGTAGGCATGGGCCAACTCCGCAAGGTTGTTGTGGCATCTACAGTCCTGCTTTCAGTACTCTGCGCGCCATGCCTGGCTTCTTCCTTATGGTCACCATGGACTCTCCCTCCTCTGATAGGGTGACATCTAGTAGGGTATTCAAGAAGGCACGTTGTTGTGTTTGGAAGCTCAACTGGGTGGCCTATGCTTTGCTTTTCGTGAGTGTTTTGTCTTTCTTTGCTTGAGCTAGGCAACGTGCCAGGGTTCTTACCCATTCTTCAGCATGGATTGTCCACTCTTTAGCTCTCTTCGTCATCTCTGTGGAGCTCTCCCCCTGCTTGCGTGCTAGGGATGTTATGATTGACTCCTGTTCATTCCCCATATGAGTGAGCTCCTCCTTCTCTTTTTCCAAGTGTTCAATCTCTCTCTTCAACCTCTCCTACTCATCTATTTCCAGGGATACTCTGATTATGAGGTCTTTGACCTCTTGGTGATGCTCCTCCTATTCCTATTTCCTCTCTGCTTCTCTTTCAGCCAATTCTTCCATGCCTGATTAAACTCTTTGCAATTGGGCTTCCAAGTCCTGGTGTTGCAATATCAAGATTTTATATTCACGCTGCTGCAGCACCGTTAGCTCTTGGTTTTCCTCTTCAAGTTGGCTACCTCCCGGTTTTCTCCTTTTCCTCCTTGGTGTTGAGGTTGGCCGTCATCTCACTTATCTCTTTTTGGTACGTGCTGACCTGTCGAGCTTTTTCCAGTTGGAAGGCCCCCATTGAATCCTTTTTGGCTTCCAACTCAGCCACTGCTATTCTTTTTTCCTACTTGGCCTTCTCCAGTTGGGAGAGGAGCTCCACAACGTAGTCATCGTAGTTAGTAGATGGTATCACATTTGTGGGGATGGGACTCTTGGAGGCCCCCAACTTTTGCCACTTAGGATCTTGCCTTGACTCGGCATCTGCTGCTACTGCCAGTCTCTTCTACCCTACAGTTGGGGCTTTCATGCTCTTTGAGACTGAGCTCGCTCTTTGTTGACAAAATATTGCACCCAAGCCATAAGGTTAGCAGTGTCTACCATGGCTCGGGTGCCCTATGTGGGCGTTGTCATTATGGGGGTAGGCAGTGTGAGGGGCGGAATGGGATCAATGGGGACTTTGCCCTTGCCCTTCTGCATAGTGGTTGGCATGCCAGCCTTTCAGACACCCAAATGTTGGGGCCTGGGGCGGTGTCCATCTCGCCCTGTTCATTTTGCTATTCCATTGATCTTTGATTGGCTAGCTCAATGTCTTTCTCTTCCTTCTTCTTGAACTCCTCCTCTTGTGTTGCGGCTTTTCTCTTTCTCTTTTCCTCTCTTCCTCCACTCTCCTTGACTCATGCCTAGCTTTTTGCAGGTCAGCTTCCTCCTTTCTCTTCCCCTCTTCTTCCTACTTTTTCTGTGCCGTGTTCTTTTTAGGCATCCTTGCCTTCCTCTTACTGGATTGAGCTTTTCGCTTGCCTCTTCTTCACTAACTCTCCTCTCACTTGATTGTTCTTTGCCTTGGCAAGGAGGTGACCTATCATGCGTTTCATCCGATCCCTCTTCTCCATCTTGAGCCTCTTCCATCGCCTCTTGGATAAGGGCGGTCAAGACTCCTCCATACCCTATGAACAAGGCCCTGGTTGAGGGTTTTTTCCTGTCGATTCCCTTTGATGATGGGGATTCTCCACTTGTCGGTCTACTTCCAATGGTCTGCTTCCAAGGGCTAGTGACCTGGTTGATTGATCTATGGTTTTCCTGATGTAGCCGTTCCAATCCACCTCATGTAGTGAATGAGCCACCATGCTCTCTAGCATGGGCACATTGATTCTATACATGAGAGAATTGTATCTTAGGCTGGAGAAGAGGGTGTGGATCACCTTTGCTTGCAATCTAGCCTTCGCATCGGGAATGTCTTGGATACTAATGCCATCATTTGTTAAGACACTTTCCTTTTTCATCCCTAGCATGGCATAGATGTCTCTTTTGTGCCTCTTCTCCACCTTTGGTTCCAACCCCAATGCCTTTTCCACTAAGGTCTTGCTGAGCGGGACCTGCACCTACTTGGATTCCTTCCCTACTTGCCAAGGACACTGTTCCACTCTCCTTATCAGGGTCATATGTCCTCACGAATTCCACACACCTAGTGTGGTCCAAACTTTTCGATATACTTGGCGAGGTTGCACTGATCCTCAATCCTCATGATGGCTTCCTCGCTGGTCACCACCCCTTTGATGTTGTGGACACTGCTAAACCTGAGCTATTGTATGCCCGATTTTCAAGGGATAGGCTGTACTTTGCTCTTTTCTCTTCCATGAAGGGTAGGCGATGGGCTCGGTCTTGCTGCGACATCTTCAGCTTCTGCCATAAGCCATGGTTTGCCATTAGTGCTTTTCTACCTAGCTATTTACTGAAAGAAAAGACTTCATGCTTGGCAGATAAACTTAGTTTTATTGCGTAAGTAGACTTTTTCCTCCAAATAGTATGAGTCCATTCCTTTCAAGTTTTATTGTCAATTTCTCAGTCACAAGTTGCTTTGTCCTACCATTGAGTCCCTCATGTGTGATTTTCCTTTATGATTTGTTATGTGTTTGGTTTGTTTCTTGTTTCACCTTACCTCCCCCTCTTTGAATTGAGAAGAATTATTCCTAAGATTAAAGGGTTAGAGGATGACAATCGTGTAGCACAGAATCTGAGTGCTTTACCTTCACATGAGCTAGGCATAGAAATTTGGATTATACTCGAGATTAGCATAGCTATCCATGTCGAAGGGGTGGATGCCTACGTGCATAATATAAGTGAGGACATCAAGCAAGAAGTCACTAGAGTCCATTCTACTAGTGACATGCAACTCCTCCTCAGTAAGGATGCAATCTAAATATGGATGTCCCTCAATGTGTTCTTCTAGGGGTCAGTTACAAATGGAAGTCAACACCCTATAGGAAGTTGAAGCGACATAGGTGGGGTCATATTTAGATGCCTTGATTGCACATTGTTGTTCAACGTTGGTCATTATTTGGTATCTCGCTTGCTCCCATTACAGGCGTAAAGCATACCATTTTTGTAACAAGGAGAGTCGTGGTCGCTAAGCTTTTTCACTTTCTCGATTTCTTGATTTATGGCCAGGATTGTATTTTTGTTATATGACGTAATGAGACAGTGCTTGATGGCTTGCTCCTTAGATATCTCAGTTGCAATTAATTCATGAGCTGCTTCGGAAGCCTTGACGAATAAAAATTTCGACTCCTCCCAAGAGTAAGGGAGTGTTCATACTTCCATTGCTATAAGTTATTCCAAGAGGCCTAAGTCTAGTTGGTCGTAGCTTTTAGCCAAGGTCATGAAAGTAGTGTCCAAGCATTAGAGGCAAGCAACCAAGTCATCCCCAATATTTTTAAATCTGCAACCAAGTTTAGAATTGATCATCGCTCATAAGAGGGTCGAAGGCCAGGGGGTGGTTGTGGCTTGATAGGACTAGATAATTCAACTGCCTGATTTGCTTGTGGTTTGAGTGTCTCTGGCATGATGCTATGGTTGGTCAAAGCTTGAGGGTGGTGCTTGCATAGGGCCTTTGGTCGCTCTAGCTTTATAGGCATCCAAATCCAGGTCTTACCTGCATAGTAGCCTTGCGCTCGTAATAGGGCCTTGGGGCCCCATGGTGGCTTGACCGTATGTTTATGTGGATACTTTTGACTTGGGGTCCTAGGTTTCGAGTGCGGATTAGGAGCCTTGCGAGGCCATGGGTTTTGATTCCTAGGTTGCGCTCTTTGTTAGGTACCCATTTGAACAGGGGTCCACATGTTTCAACGTAGCTTCTCATAGATTGCTAGCATCGAGGCTTGGTGGGTGGTGACGAGTCACGACCTACCTCCTTAGATGTGACTGTGGGTTTTTCTATTGGTGTCTCTATGGACTTAGATAGAGTCGCACTGCCCTTGTTGAGAGTTGTAACAATGCGAACATTGCCCACGGCTAGGTGGATATGCTGCGACTCATAGTCGACAGTGCAACGAGTTTGCTTCATGAACGTTTGTCCTAATAGCGATTTCGTATCTACATTCTTAGTGTTGGGCAACACATAGAAAAGTATCGGCACACTTTTAGACTCGATAGAAATTGCAACCTTGCACTTTCCTAACACTGTGTAGGGTTGGCCTCCATAAGGGGTGAGCTTAGGATTAGAAGGCTACAACTGCGGTTTGCCAATGTGGGTCCAATGGTCATGAGTTAAGATTTTAAAATCAGCTCCCTCATTGATCAATGCATTGATGGTGCATGTGTGTTTAACAGTGACCATCATGCATAGGTAAGCTGATGGTACTGCTTCCTCATCCTCACTGTCCATTTTAGTGATAGTGGTTTCTCGTACGTGGACAGGGGGTGCTGGCATTGGGGGCTCATGCCATGGGTGCATGGGAGGGAAATAATTTTTTATGCGGCTGCCATTGAAGAAGCCTATACCCTCTCCCTCTATGGTTTCGAGTTCTGCATTGCCAGTTCAGCTGATGGTTCGCGGTCCTAGCCCTTGAAACTTCAGTTTTTGCTTATGTCCTCTAACTGAGTACAGTAGTACTAAGTCACCCTATTTGAAGTTGCGCTACGTAACATGCTTATCAAACTAGCTTTTGCATCTTGCCTTCTCGCATATGAGCGAGTGGGTGGCTAGAAGCCGATTTCCATTAAGCATTTGAGTTTGAACAGGCATTCCGTCCCCATGCCCCCTTTCCATCCTATCTTTCTTGAAGGGCTATCGTAAGGCTAGGTACAAAGAATTACAAGGGAAGGATTGCCTCAGTACCATATGTCAATTTGAAGGGGGTCTGTGTCCTACAGCTGTCTTGTAAGCCGTGCAATAGGCCCATAAGGCCGCAATCAGCTTGTTATCCCAATCATTGCATGAAGTAGGTCAGGACTTTTACCAGGATTTTATTTATTGATTTGGCTTGACCATTTACTTGAGGGTAATAAGGCAAGGATTTTCGATGGATGATTAGGAAGGAGGAGAGGAGGTGAGCTATCACTTTGTTGATCAAGTGTGTGCCTTGGTCGCTAACTAGTTCGATGGGGTAGTTGAATTGTGAGATCACTTGCTCCCATAGGAACTTAGCAGTAGTCCTAGCGTCATTCTTTCTCATGGCTCCTGCTTTTGCCCATTTTGTGAGATAGTTGGTGGCTATGATGATATATTTGGCTTGTGAATACTGTGCCGCAGGACACTAATGGGTCTGATGAAGTCAATTCCCCCATTTCTCGAAGGGTTGTCGTACGATAATTGGGTTTAACTCCATGTGATCATTACAAATGGGAACTTTAGTCCCTTGACTCTCATCACAATGTTTCACAAATCATGTCGCATCTTGAAAGATGGTAGGCCACCACAATTGGGACTGCATCACCTTGTGGGCTGTTGCATCCCCATTGAAATGTCCTCTTGCGATTCCATCGTGTGCCTCTGTTAATACGTCATGCATCTCATGCTCACACATGCATTTGCACAACAACCCGTCTTGCCCTAGCCTATAAAGTTGTCTTGCTATCAATTGATATGGTTGGATCTTCAAGATGAGTCGTCTAAGTCAGTCTTTTTCTATCAGTCACTCCGACAGTCCGTGTTGAAGCATTTGAACTATGTCATCTGCCCAATACGTCGTCAAGTCAGCTTTAAACAAATCTTTTTCGCTCGATAAGCGAAATAGATGTGCATTTGGTAGCTCATCCATAATGCCTTGTCTAACCGCTTCTCTCGTGTGGGGACGTGAGAGACATATGGTTAGCCATGTAATGTTGCTTTCCCTTATGCACCACCACCGAGAAGTCAAACTCCAAAAGCAGAAGAAGCCATCTAGCAATGCATCCTGTAGTGCACGGTTTGTTAACAAGATACAACAAGGCTTGATGGTCAACAAAGAAAGTAAAAGGCATAGCCAAAAGATAATGTTGGAATTTCTTTACAGCAAACACCATGGCCAAGCCCTCTTTCTCTGTTGTTGAGTAATTCATTTTGGTCTCAGTGAGTTGTTTGCTAGCAAAGCTCACCAGATAGACTAGATTGTGTTCACAAGGTTGACACAACATAGCTTTGACTGCGAATTTCAAAGTGTCGATGTGCACATGGATTGTGAGTGTCCTGTTTGGGGTTCGTAGTATCGGTGCGGTGGTTAGAGCCCTTTTCAATTTCTCATATGCGCATTGGCATTCCGCGGTCAATTTGAATACAATCAATATCTTGTAGAGAGGTCTAGCAATCAAGGCATAGTTTAACACAAACCATCAATAGTACCTAGTATGTCCTAAGAAGCACTGAACACACTTGTAATCAACTAGGGGTGGAAGATTGACAATGACCTTGATATTTGAGGAATCTGTGGCAATGTCATTCTTTGATACCACGTGTCCTAGGATACATCCATGCTTCACCTAGAATTGGCATTTCAAGGGGTTGAATGAGAGGTGGTATAGCTGACATTGTTCAAAGACTGCTTGAAGCCTAAGTGTTCTCGCCAAGTAGAGTGAACCCACAAGTCGTCCACGAAGACTTCTAACTTGTTCCTTAGCATGTCTTTGAATATTGTACACATCAGTTTGTTGGAAAGTGGTTGGTGCGTTAGTCAATCCAAAAGGCATGACTATGTAGGCAAAGACTCCCCATTCAGTGGCAAACAATGTCTTATGCCTATTGTTAGGATGCATTTGCACCTAATTGTATCTAGAGAACCCATCCAAAAAACTGTAGGCTTCTTTGCTCTCTCTAGCGTATGCTTGGTATACGACAATGGGTAATTATCTCTCTTCGTAGTTGTGTTTACCTTCTTATAATTGACACACACTCGAATCTTCCCATTTTTCTCTAATACAATGACTATGGGAGAAACCCAGTCCGTGTGTTCAATTTCATATATGAATCCTACCCTCATTAGCTTATCAATTTATTCCTTGATGGCGTGGGCGTGCTTTAAATTCATGGGATACGGTCACTACTTGACCGGTGTTGAGTCAGTGTCATGGGTATGTTTTGAGTCACCACACTCGAATCTACCCCCTTGAGCTCTTCTAGGGACCAAGTAAAGACATCTACATACTCTCGCAAGAGAGTAACAAGACTTGCTTTGTCTAGCCCATCCAAGTCATTGGCTATAAAGATAAGTCATGGGGCCTCCCCTTCCTTGGCCAAATCAACCTCCTTGACCTTGGCGGGTCCCTTGATTGGTTCACTTGCTTGCCCCTGTCAGTTGGTTGGCTCCCAACAAGACCACCACCCTATCTCCCTTTTTGAACTTTGTGAATCGTTTTGGCAGGTCTTGTGGTTTTCATTGTTCTTCTTTCTGCATCTCTTTAGGTAGCTTTCATCATTCCTCCCTCAACCATTGGCGTCTTAGGTGGACGGGTAGGTCCCCCTTGGTGCCTCTAGTCTTGGGGGGTTGACGTATTTTAAGATCACTATCTGAGTTGACTTTTGATTCGAAATCCAACTCTCCGTCTTCACTAGAAGAGGGGCTCTCCCCTGGTGGTCGTAGATCAGAAGATGAACTCGATTTGTAGTAGTGGTGCATCACTTGGCAAAGCTAGGCCTGCCTGCTCGTAGTCGATTGCACCTGTGTGCTCCAACCAAGTTCTATCGTAGTCCTTGTGTCTTATTGCCTTCTCCACTCTAAGTGTGCTTCGCTTGTGCGGTCTGGGGTCCACTTGTATTTGTTCAATTATATGCCCCCCAATGTCGTATTCTAGGATATTAATTTCCTTTTTGCTCTCATCATTGAAGGAACAATAGTCCTCATATTCGTAGTCAGAGCTGTCTTTGTCCAGTTGCTCTTGATTCTCATGGTTCTGTCAATTCCCTTCTTGTTGGTCGAGGAGCAAGGCCCAATTGTACTTCAAGTTCAAATCGTGTACCTTGGACCATCGCCATTCAGGCTCATCCAAGAGGTCTTGGAGTGGCTTAAGGTTCATCACTGGATTGCTAGCCAACTTGTTGGTTAAGTACCCTAGGATCTCCTGGAGCTCACATCTATTGTTTGGGACTTAGAATGCAACATGATTGGGTCCTTCACATAGACTCTCGGTTATCATGCAGACTGGCACTGAAGGTGTGTCCTTGAACTTATCAGTTGCCTTGATGGCTTGTTTGTACTCCTCAACATTTGAGAATGGTAGGTCGATGGTAGCCAGAATGTGCATCCAGTCTTACTCGTCCTTAGAACACAGGATATACTTGGTAAGAGCTACATAGGATCCCCTAGTTTACCCGTCACCCTTCAGCATGGTGGAGATGGCGTTAAGGTCGACTGACATAGTCTTCCACGTGTCCATCTCTACTCTCACAGCTCTGTTTGATTGCCTAAGAAGATAAGACCATTGGCCCAGTCTTCTAAGACTCTCGTGTTGCTTATCCAAGGTTGGCCTAGCCGGATGTTGTAGTCCACTCCCTTCATGAAGTTAATAGAGAATTGGATCCCTGCAATCTTTACTTGCCAATTTTTGAACACTCCGAATGGCTTCACCTTCATTCCATTTTCTAGTGTGATGTTAAACCTAGCAGTCTTGTGACTGGTGGATTACCCCAAGTTTGGATTGCATGGCTTAGTATACTCACTCATGCCCTTGTGTCCACGATCCCCTTTCTGGTGACGTCTCCCAGTGCTAGGATTGCATACATTTTCGTGCATTCCCAAAAGGCATTGATGTGTAGGGATCTAGGCATGGAATGCAACATTAGACTCGTTATTTGGATTTTTGCATCATGCTCAGGCAAGTTTGTGGCAATTGGCTCATTTGGTTCTTCAACCCACTGCTTTAGCTCCAGCCATAGCATTGGGTGTTGCCTAAGCAAGCTGCCTAGGCTCAGAGTTATCGAGGTGGTCACCAGTGTATATAGGAGGTTGCTAGTCACTTGTCTCTCTCCTATGTTTGCAGTTCTTGGCCACTGGCCTTGATTGCCTTGTTGGCCCGGAGCATCTAGGATTTGTCTAGGCGACCCAGCTTGTGGTGCTGTCACCTCCCTTGAACCTGGTCATGGAAGAGAGATTGGCATGCTTATGCTGGAGAGGTCATCGATCTCATCCTCTAGTATGGGTTCGGCATCCTTTAGCTGTTCCTAGGCCTCCTTCACCCACTCCTTCACCAACTTGATGGCTTTGAGTTTGCACTTCGGATCGGGGTACTCCCCTTAGCACATCCCTTCTCAGCCGTTCGTGGAGCTGACGTTTCTTCCTCAGCATCAACGGCTTTCCTTCCAATCGGTAGTGTTGTGGCACTTTCGGTTTTGAGGGTGACCTTAGCATATGGTCTTTCCTTCCTTCGTCTCCAGCTCTTCTTTCCAACTGAGGTTGCATCAAGGTTGCTAGGCCTTGGCAATGATATGCCAGCCTACTTCGTTTGCATGTGGGTCATGACCTGTAATGGGATAGGTGTTGCCTCCCCATCGAGTGTCTCGACACCAAACAACCCCAATGGAACTGATGGCTCATTTGCCAAAGTAGAGGATGGCCTTTGTCTAGGGCAATCGACAAAGAGATGAGTGATTCCACACTCAATGCATCTCAAGTCAACCTTATCTCTTTTCTCTTTTCGCTTGCTCCCTCTTGGGGCAGTGCGAAGAAATGTCTTGGGTGACCACAAGTCCAACACATGATTGGCTCTTGGGCTTGCCCTCCTAAGCCTTTGCCTCTCTCCCTACCCAACGCCATCACCGGTACTGGTCAATATTCAATGAAGATAGCATTGCCTTCCTCATCGTATGACACGTATGGGTTTAGATAAGGCTCATCGTTGCTAGACTCGTCCACATAGTGGATTGGAGTATCACTCAACGGATGGGTCACGTAGGGTCCATGCGGTCTAGGGATACCTGTAGGATTGATTTCCATCCTAGGGATGGTTTGGTTTAGCATCGTTTGGTGCCGAAAGAGCCAACATGGATCCCCTTCCAAAGAAATTCGATGGCCTGTTTGGAAGGTGGCATTGACCGTAAGGCTGGGTGCAGGTATAGGAGCCTCCGAGGTAATCGACAATGCATGGTGTCATGGCCGAACCTACCACAATTAGCACAAGGTCCTGACCTAGGGTCGTGATACTCAGTTGGCAAGTGGTTCCTACCGCAATACACACATCGGACATGTGGGTACATCGGTTGTCTCATCATCTCTTATAGTTTGGCTATGTCCATCCTAATCTCTGTTAGCTCTTGTCCAGACTCAGTGCCCTTCCCTTTGTCTTGAGTGCTTGGGTTTGCTCTCTCACTCGACGTTGAGGCTCTCTCGAAAATCTTGGCACTGGAATCTTCCTGATTTGAGCCTTTGGAGCCTTTTTCCTTGAGTTGGCTATCCACTCTAATAGCTTCTTTAAAGACCCTTGCCAGTGCGTCTTGCTGCAAGCTTGAGTTGCTGGCCAAGGCTTTGTAGAGCTCTTCGCCTCGTATTTCATTGATGAATACCGTGGATACCACCCTTTCGGTTGGTCTCTCACCCATGGGAATTCTCTTGAAGAGGCTCCTCATGTGGGTCACATAATCTTGAATGCCCTCTCTCTCTTTCTACTTGACATTCATAAGTCACACTAACAGGTTATCTGAGTATCCCGGTTCGAAAAATCTCTTAATGAAGAGATTTTTCAAGCCATTGAAATCGGCATGCTCCACAGCATCTAGACTTATGTATCAGGTCGAACCCTTGTTGCCTAAGCACAATCTGAAGGCTTGGGAGCATTGAGTAGGATCATTTAGAAATCAAGCTCGTGTATCTTTCGTATCTCTTTCGTATCTCTTATGTCAGTGTGTGAGACCAACTCCAGCTAGATACAACTGTTCATGTGTGTGTCATTGAATAAGTCAGTGTAGAGTTAATCTAACTATAGTCAAATGATTGGTTAGTTAGATCTAGAGTAACACTTACTCTTATCTTTCAGTCTTGTAGACCTAGTAGTGTGGTATAATGAAGAAAATGAATGAGAGTCGAGGTTCATTGGTTCTGCTCTATTCCTTGTCTCTCTCTCCTTATCTTTTACATGGTATTAGAGCCATGCTAGGATGGGCTCTTTGGAGCAGGAGGAAGTCAATAAGACTTGCAAGAGTTGAAGAATAAGTTTTCCTTGAAGACAAGCAAGCTGTCATTACGTCTCAAAGATATGCATTGTTCATCAGGCTCTCCATTGTACATGTCAATGTTTGAGGCTTGTTTGGAGCCTTTGGGGAGCATCATTGAGCATAAATAAGTGCTCATCATCATCATTATCATCAACTTCGAGCTACTGCACCCTAGATTTGATCAGCGTGAACTACGTCTGTGTCTGGACTGATCTCATTTGCTCGAAATAATCAAGGAGATCACTTGGTGAGACTGATATAGAGCTTGGGTGAACCCTCTGGAAGGCATATGAAGGCCTAGAAGCATCATTGTTTGGTTAGAAGCTCACATGGGAGATGAAAGGAATGGTTGCAGATCTGACATGAATAGTGGCCTGTTGTATACTGGCATTTCACAATATGTATCCATCTCTGATATGAGTCTGGAGCTCTCAAACTTGCTCAGGAGTACCATTGGAGCATATGTATGTGCTGGGAAGTCATATGTACTTGATGTCATGCATTGGAGCTGAAGTTTTATACTGAAAACATTTAGATCTAGAATTTTTTAATGGTCGAAAACTATCATTGTCTGTGGGTTGCGGGCATTGTATCTTGTTGAAGCATTACATAACATCTGGTTGGCATCTGTCATATGTATGACATGAGATATGTCTTCTTGTTGAAGGCTCTAGGGATTGAGATGAACATTGAATGCTCATGAAAGCTGAAGGCTAAGTTTGGAATTAGTGCAGTGACATTGTCTTGGCTGGTTGCTAACTGTAAATGCAATTTATGACTTGGATTCATGAAGACAGGATGTCTATGGTTACCCGAATGCTCATGTATTGAACCTATCACTTCAAAGTGAATGTATGACATGATTTGAGGCTATTTTGGAGCTGGGTAGACTTGGTTTTACTAAGCATTTGCTGACTACAATCTATAAATAGGAGGTTTGATACTTATACTTGGTGTCTACACATTGATTTATGCCCGTATAGTCATGTTTGGATTGCTACATGTATTAACAAATGTCTATGCTGGTTTGGGACATGTATGACATGTATATGACTCAATTTTGGCTTTGAATAAGCTCACTGACAGTTTACAGTGTTCAGACTTCATGTATGTACCCTAGCAGTAAGGCTGCATGTTATAAACCTGAAGCAACTACATAGCATATGTATTAACAAATGTACCTACAAGTGAGACCATATGTTTGTGGATGTTTTTGAGCAGTTAAAGGGATGAAATACCCTGGTTTTGACAGTAAATTTGTTGCAAAAACTGTCATAAATAGTCAAGAACTGCAGTGAGTCAGGGACACTTGTTGGCTTGTAGGAAGTAGACATAGTCTAATGCACCATGGCTAATGCACAGGGTATAGACAATATTACCTAGATCGTTGGAGAGAAGTTGGATAATAAGAATTTAGCCTTGTGGAAATTCAGGATGAAGAAATTTTTAGTTGGCAGAGGTTATTGGGACCTATGTAGAGGTGATGAGACTGAACCTAAATTGCTTGAGAAGAACCCAACCAATGATAAAAAAAAAGGGCTCATAAGCTACGAACTGAGAGAGCATGCAAGGTGCTACACTAGTTTTCATTATGTATAACCGATGCTATGGTAATACAGATCACTAGATGTGAGTCTCCGAAAGATGAATGGGACATACTCATGAAGAACTATGGAAATGTGACACATGCACGTAAGATTCGGCTGAAACAATAGTTCAATAACATGCTTAGGAATGGCAGGAACATCCAGGCGTATATGATAGAGGTTAAGACCATAGCTGACCAGCTTGCCACCATTGGATCACATGTATCTGAGGATGATATGATTGCTGTCACTTTAAATGGACTTGGAAAGGAATACAAAGCATTCGATACATCTATATCTGTTAGAGCTGAACCCCCTAACTAGGATGAGTTGGTTGCTTTTCTATTACATCTGGAGGTAAAGCTTGGATTGAATACAGGTGCTAGTGCATCTCAGAATAGAGACACTATTTTGTACTCTAGCCAGTGTGGCAGAGGCAGGGCAGAGGCTATGGCTCATTTCAAGGTTATGGTGATACTCAAAACACTTATGGACAATAGAAACAGAGTAATTGGCATGGCACAAATACACAAGGCCAGTGTGGATCTGGCGGGTTTAGACGTAGGGGGAGATCAACCCGAGGCAGAGGTGGTGGATTTGGATCATGGTAGTCGAATGATCAGTCGAACAGAGACAAGGATTTTCATTACTGTGGTAGGTATGGGCACATTGCAAAGGATTGTTACAAGAAGCAGGGAGATTTGAAGGCAAAGGGCAAACAACATGGGCACTATGCATCTTCTAGCAGTGCTCATGATGAGCAGATTGACAGATTGTTTGCCATGCAGCATGTGTCCAAGAATGCACCTAGACAGAACAGAGATGAGAGATGGTACATTGAATCTAGAGCTTCAAACCACATGACATCTCATGGAGAGTGGTTTGATGAAATGGTTGCACGCTTACATGGTTATGTCTGTACTGGGGGACGAAACCCAGCATGACATTAAACACATAAGAGTTGTTCCGTTGATGATGCTTGATGGCAAGAAGAAAAGCCTGCATGATGTATTGCATGTACCGTCGTGGCAGCTTTCACTCAACCGCCAAGACCCACGGACCGCTTATTGTTTCAAGCGTTCCAAGCGAGCTCTCATGGCCATCTCTCCCCTAGCCGACGTGCCGTCAATCCTATGAATGTAGTGAACTTACCTTGATGCTTGATCGAGTACCCTCCTCTCTGTCACACTTCGGTAGCTCCACGATTCTTGATGCTAGCTCAAGCATCCTCAAGCCTCCTCCATCTCCAAGCCTCATCCTCCATAGCCGCGCGCGCAAGAGAAGATAAGAAGAGAGAAGAGGAGAAGGGAAGAGGAGATGGTGGAGAGCTTCACCCTCTTGATTCCTCACGCTCTCACACACTCACTCCCTCACACTCTCACACTCCCTCTCTCAAGAGCATACACAAGCAAGAAGGAGAGAAGAAGAGAGGAAGAAGAAGACTAGTTTTGCCACACCAAAGAATGAGCTCTTCATTCACTTTTCAACTTTATATACAAAACCCTACTTCCCTTTTGGGCGGTCATTTCCCTTTTCCCTTTTTTACATGGCCGGTCATAGCCCAGGCCCTGTTTTCCATTGTCCTTTTCTCTTACTTGCTTCCTTTTCACTACCCTTCTATATTTACAAATAGCACGGGTGAGAGCCCGGCACTCTTTTACAAGATTTTAGGGTGCGCTTTTTATGCGCCTTTCCCTTTTCGTGGTTGCCTTGGTCTTTAACGGTTGTCCTTGAGCTTTTGGCCTTTTCTCCTTCTTTTCCTTTCGTCGGGTTACCTTCTTTCCGCCTTTGCCCTGCGTCTTTTCCACTTTGTCCTTTCCACTTTCTTTTGCTCTCGTCGTGTTGGGGTTAACATTACCCCCCTCCTAGACGAGTGCCAGTCCCATGGCACTTACTGGCATAGGGAGCAAGTGGTGGTAGGCACTGAAGACTTCGGGGGGACAGGGGCTTGGGGTTTGCACTGGTGACCGGTTACGTGGGGGTTGGTTGGGGATGCCGCGTAGGATGATTTTGCCGGCTCGCTGGATGCTGGGTGGGCAATTAGCATGGGAGGTTGATGAAGAACGAATGCCACTTGGGTTGTGGTTGTCGACACCTGCAATTGAAAACTTGTCAGGTGGTCTCTCCCTAGGGGTGGTGCTAGTCTCTGTATTGTGCACAAGACTTAGTTTGGGAGACAGGTCGAACTCTAAGCAAGCTGAGAGTGTTGTCTTGCACTTGAGGACCCAAACTGTGAATTAGTTCTGTGTAGGTATTATATGAGTGCCGTGCGTGTGCATATTTAAATATTACGTAGTTAGAAGATTGGGCGGCGGGGGGGCGCGTGGAGCAGAAGGGTGGTAATGGGGAGATGAAGTACACCTTTGACTCTTGTTTGGAGGCGTCGTTAAGGGTGTCCCATTGTGTTCAGGACTTGCTTGCTTTTCTTTTTTTTTTTAAAAAAAATTTAAAAACCACGGTTACATGGGGGCAGCAGTACAAGGGATAACGGGAGTTCTACCCCTCATCATCCGAATGGTGGGGAAGGGTGGGCGGAGGCCGGGGGGCCTTGTTGAGGAATTTTCGGCTTAGCAAGTAGCCTTTAGTGTGGAGACGGGTTTTAAGGGTGGTGGTGGAGAGAAAGGGGTGGTTGCACTGTGTGAACTTGCTGTCATTCATGTCTTCCAGCAGTGCACCACAGAAGGATGGCAAAAGGGTAGCACGCATCATGAGACGAGTCATGGTGGTGCTGTCTATGGCATTGGGGTCAAAATAGAGGGGTGGAAGGTGGCGCTCTTGGGGTGCAGGTTCCTGGTGTACTAGGATTCTAATTAATCTAAGGTAGTTACAGGTGGTGATGAAGGCTGGGTCAGGGCAAGAAGTGAATTCAGTAAGGAATTTATTTATGGAGCTGTACAAGTCGGGCAGGGTGAAGAGAAGAGCATTCCTATGGGAAGTGATGTTGGCATTATAAATAACGGGAAAGTCAAACCTGCCGTGGATGGACAGGTTAAAATCCACTCCTACCCTTCGAGGAAACGACATAAAGGTGGGGTCGTTCCTTTCCGAAGGGAGGGTGTTGCAAAACGCCATCCACGCCTCCAGGTTGACATCAAAAATGCGCTGCCTCTAGGTGGGTTGGGAGCTATAGCCTTCCACTGTGCGAGGTACGTGGAGGACTTTGTCTTGCCAAAATTCGCGGTCCTCGGTCCCCCAAGCAGTTGGGTGGGCCTCACGTTCTTCTAACCATCTAGCCTTGAGCCGGGCCCCCATGGCGATGACATCCTCCACCAACTGAATGGGCAGCACCCTATTTAAGGCGGTGGGAAACTTGAAGCGTAGGTCGAAGGGGTCTCGCCTATACTCCTGTTGCTCCCAGATAATCATCTCAGCGCGGTACTCAGCGGGGGAATCTTGGGTGCGCAGCGGGAAAGGGGCAGGCTGTTTCAGGGCGGGTCTGGCCTTGAGTTTTCTTCTTGCCTTCTCCACTAGTTCCTTCCTTCGGGTGGTGTGGGCCGCTCTTCGTTCGGCGGGTGCGTCATGGGGTGGCACTTCGGTTTGTTGGGGTTGAGGGGGTGGCGGGGCATATTCCTCATCTTGAGGCCCTAGTTCAAGCTCGGGCTCACCCCCTTCCGCTTGCTCCTCCTCCTGTATTTTCTCCTCAGTGAACCCCAGGTCATCCAACTCCTGTGTTGTCAGTCCTGCTTGTGCCAAATATTTCCTTTGTTTCTCCAGGCTCTGCGGAGGGCCTCCTAGCTGCAGTGGTACGTGTAGGCCTGAAGTAAGGGCCCTGCGTGCAATGGTTAGCTTTCTCTGCAACTGATCATTGGCCTCTTCTGTTTCTGAGTGGGTGGTGTGGAGTAGCGTGTTGATGAAAGTGCGCTGCTGAGCCATCATAGCAAGTTGGGCTGCCTCTGCCTAGTTTTCAGCCATCACTTTGTTGCCCTCCGCCTTGGCCAGCCTGCGTGCTAGGTCCCGCACTCTCTGCTCGTTATGATTTGACCATTCCTTTGCCCGCTTCTCCATGTCTTCCAGGCTTTCCCCCTGTCGGAGGGTCATTGCCATAAGCTGTTGTTGTTGGGCTTCGAGCTCCTGGTGCAAGCGGGACTGCTCTCGGTGCTGCTCTCCAATCTGCTTGTTGAGTTGGTCCCGCGTCGCCTGCAACCTACGCACCTGTTCTGCCCTCAATTGATCCAGCTTTGCAATGTCTTGTCTAATTTTTTCGAGCTGGCTCTGCGCCTCCAAGTTGGTTACAAATAGCTGGTCATTTCTGGGCTGAAGGTGGGCATTTGTCTCCCTCTCCCTGGTGAGACGCTCCATTAGGATTTTCCTTCGTCCTTCCCAGGTAGCGTCGCGCTCCTTCAGGGTTTTCAGCTCCTCCACCTCCTTGCTGCTGGCCTCCTCCCTGAGCACAGCAATTTCTTTTTAATATTCTGTTATTTGCCTTACTCTGTCCAGTTGGAGGGCAGCTTGCGATTCACGCTCCACTGCCAGCTCTTCCACCGCCACCCTCCTTTCCTGCCTGGCTGTTTGCAACTGCACGAGCAGCTCCTTTACATAGTCATCATAGTGGCCTGTTCGGGGTGGGGAGTGGGGCATGATCGTAGTGGTGGCAATCTCCTTCACTTTTTGTCTTTTCTCCTCTGGCCCTGGCTCCAGCTCGGTCGTCGCTGCCCTTTTGGCCCCTGAGACTGGGGTGGCCCCGGCTGCTTCCCTTGCCAACTCTCTTTCCACCAAGAATTGTAGCCAGGTGACTACATTGCTTTCATCGACCTTTGGGGTGTGCATCAGGGTGGCTGTGTCAGGGGGCGTCACCTTGAGGGGAGTGGCTTGCATGGTTGGTGCGAGGAGAGGGGAGACGGGTCTGACCGGGTCTTTTCCCTTCCCTTCTGTAGGAGGCTGCGGCACGGGTTCCGGCACCAGTGCTGGGGCCGGGTGCTTCAGATTCGAATTGGTATGCCCTGCCCGCTCCCTCTATGTCTTTCCTCCGCTGTTCCTCGATGGAGCGACGCGTTTCCTCAGCTCTTTTTCTTCTTTCCTCTTCTTCTCTTACCGACTCTCTTCGGGCCCATTCGAGCTCCTCCTTCTCTTTTCTTCTTCGCTCCTTCTCTCTCTTTCCGTGCAGGGCTTTGGTCCGTTGCTCCGCTTTCCTTTCTGGTGCAGCCTGGCATTCTTCCTCCTTGTCGGTGTCCGTCTCTGTTTCATCTGACTGTTCCTCTACCTGGGGCTGGGACTGCGACGGCGATTCGCCTCCTTTTCCGCCACCTCCCTGTTTGTCCTCTTCCGCACGTCCCTGCCCTTTTGCCTCGTGGAGGATCGCAGTGAGGACACCTCCAAAACCTACGGTGGAGGCCTTGGAGGATGAGGCCTTGCGGGTTGATCGAGGTGAGGGGGACTCTCCTGCTACGGCCCTTCCTCCTGTTGCCAGGGCCTTTGCTGAGGCCTCAATCGTCCTTCTCACGAAGCCGTTGAGGTTCACCTCATCCAGTGCCTGAGCCGCGATGCTTTCGAGTAAAGGCACATTTATCCTGGACATGATGCTATTGTACCGTTGACTCAAAAATAGGGTATGCATCATTTTTGCTTGCAGCTGGATCTCTGGATCAGGGATGTCTGCCAAGTTGACTCCGTCGTTGGTGTGGACTTTCACTTTGTCCATTCCCAACATGGCGTAGAAGTCCCTTTTCGGCTTCTTCTCCACCTTGTTCGGAAGCTCCAATGCTCTTTCTACCAGTTCAGGGGTCAGTTTAACTTGCACCTGTTTGGTGGCTCCCGCGTCCCGTACTGTGATGGTGCCCCTGTTTTTGTTGAAGGTGCGTAGGAACTCGGCGCACAGGGTATAGTCTATCCTCCGGCCCACTGCTTCCAGATACCGTTGTAAGTGGCATTGCTCCATGATCTGTCGCACCGCTGGTTCCTCAATAACCACATCTTCCAAGTTGAATATGTGGCGGAACTTCAGCTGATTGAATGCTCTGGTTTCCACCGTGAGGCCGTACCGCACCTGTTCCTCCTCCGAGAAAGGGAGTTTGCCAGCTTTGTCTTGACCTGCCACGGTCGCTACCTGTACATTCAGTCAATTCACTCCTTAGTATTTTTGGCAACCAATTCGTAGGACAACCATAGCAGATTTTATCATTGATAATCATGATTTTTTCCTTTCAAACTTCTATCACCTGTTTCTGCATGGCATTTTAATTTGGAGCTTTTTCATGCGTGGTTCACTTTTTAGTTTTAACTTTCATGCTTGGTTTGCTTTTTAGATTTACTGCCCCATCCCCCTTGTGGAAAAGAAAAATCCGTCCCAGGATTGGGGTGTGGGTCCAAGGCGTTCAGGTTGTTTTGTGGAGGAGCCAATCGTAGAAGTTGGGGTTATATTCGAGATGTGCAGAGTGGTCCAGGTCACAGGGTCGGATGCCTACGTGGGTGATGTATGTGAGGACATCGGTGAGGAAATCTCCGGAGTTGATCCGACTTGCGATGTGGAGCTCTTCTTCTGTCAAGATGCGATCGAGATAGGGGTGTCCTAAGATATGATCGTCCATGGTTCGACCTCGAAGAGTGGTTAACACTCGATACGAGGTGGGCGCGACGTATGTGGGATCATACTCGGTTGTCTTGATGGCTTGGCGTTGTTCGGCGTTGGTCATTATGCGGCATCCTTCCATTGCCCATTTTAATCGAAGAGTGTACCATTGCTTCAAGAAGGGAGATTCGGTGTCCGCGAGGTGGGACAACCTTGCTGTTTCTTGGCTAGTGAGGCCGGACATCGTGTGCGGGTCAAACGATGGGATGAGGCGTTGCTTAATGGCTTGCTCTTTGGAGACCTCGCGAGCGAGTAGCTCAGCGACAGAGCGTGAAGCTTGTGCGAAGGCGAATTCAAAAGTCTCCCAAGAGCAAGGCATGGTGCGCACGTCCGTTGCAAGGGGTTCCGCTAACAGTCCCAAGTCTAGGCGGTCATAGCTAAGGGCCAGTGCCACAAAGGTGGCGTCGAGTTGTTTGATGCAGTCCACAACGTCATCCCCCGTGTCCTCGGCGAGGTCAGCGGCCAGCATTAGGAATGACTTCCGTTCATAGGAAGGCTTAAGGCCGGCGGCCCGGGTGGTTGAGGTTTGTTGGGGCTAGAGGTTCTGTCGGCACAGAGCTGCTGCTGGGGGCCTGTTTGAGTCAGCAGCTCGGCCAATGGTCGGATGGATGGGTCGGGGTTGATCTTAGGGACCATGCTAGGGCGGTTGGCAGGGCTGCTGGGTTGCGGGTCAGGGTGGTTGGGTGATACCGCCGGTGGTGGTGGCCGGTGCTTGGGCCGTTGGGCGTGTATGACGCCTGTGGGATGACTCGCAAAGGAGTCGGATGACTGGGGTGGATTCTGCGGTTCGTGGTCTTGAAGTGTCAGAGGACAAGGCCTTGCGATTGACGTAGGAGCAGGGTCCGTGTCAGTTGGGACTTTGGGGACCCACAGCAAGGCATTTCCTTCATAGTAGCCTTGTGCACGCAGCAGGATTTTAGGGACCCATATTTGCTTAACCATGCGGCGCTTGTGATGATGGCGTTTTGGTCTTCTAGGTCTAGGTTTGTAGGTGTTTCGCGGAGCTGCGCGTCTAGTTCTAGGCTGATCCCGAGGCTTCTTCGGCACCCAATGCAAGTGAGTCTGTTGGGGTTTTGCCTTAGGTTTGGCGGGTTGCGGTGCATGGGGATCCGGGTGTAGTAAATATGCACGGCCCTCCTTCTTAGTCATGGGTGCGGCTATTTCTAATGGTGGTCTGTTGAGCAATGCTGGGGTTACGAGGTGCTGGTTGAAAGTCGTGACAATAGCCACATTCCTGATTGTTAGGTGGATGCGTTGTGACTCATAACATTGCAACGGGTCTGCTTTTTAAAAGTTCGCCCGAGCAATGACTCTGTGCCTGCCTCCCTAGCATCGGGTAGGACATAGAACAGCATGGGAATAGTTTCAGTCTCGATAGAAACGGCAACCCTGCATGTGCTGAGGAGTGGGTAGGATTGGGCCCCATATGGGTTCAATCTGGCTATTGTGGGATGAAGTGTTGGTGCGCCAAGTTGGGTCCAATGCTCATGCGTCAAGATGTTAAAATCTGCCCCCTCGTCGATCAGGGCGTTGAAGGAGCACGTTTGCTTGGCCGTGACCGTGATGTGGAGGTAGGCGGGTTCTACAAGCTCATCCTCATTCTCGCCGATTTCCGTAAGTGTGGCTACTCGTATTTTAATGTGCGTTTCCACCATTGGTTGTTCATGCAGTGGGTGCATGGGCGGATAGTACTTTTTGATTCGACTGCCGTTAAAGAAGCCGATTCCCTCTCCATCCAGTGTTTCCAGCTCGACATTACCAGTTCGACTGATTGTGCGGACCTTAAAGGGCCCAAGACCTCTAAATTTCATCTTCTATTTGTGTCCTTTAACTTAATAGAGGAGCACTAGGTCGCCCGGCTCAAACTCTCGTTGCTTGACGTGCTTGTCAAACCAGGTTTTGCGTCTAGCTTTCTCACAAATAAGCGCATGGGTGGCTAGTAGACGTACCTTTGATAGGCGTTCTAGCTCGACTAAGCGTTGCGTCCATGCCTCCCTCCCCTCCCATCGTTCTTGGAGTGCTATCCGCAGGCTAGGGACGAAGAATTCTAATGGAAGAATAGCTTCAGTCCCATAGGTTAGCCTAAAAGGCGTTTGTTCGACGGCCGCCTTATAAGCTGTTCGGTAGGCCCACAGGGCTGCCATCAACTTGTTATCCCAGTCACTTCGTGAGGCTGAGACGACTTTGGTCAGGACAGTGATGAGAATTTTGTTGGTTGACTCAGCCTGGCCGTTAGCTTGAGGGTAGTATGGTGAGGATTTGCGATGGATGATGAGGAAAGTGGATAGGAGATGGGCTATCACTTCGTTGATGAAATGCGTTCCCTGGTCGCTGACCAATTCGATGGGGCACCCAAAACGCGAGATTACTTGTTCCCATAAAAACTTGGCAGTTGTCCTAGCGTCATTTTTTCGTGTGGCCCTCGCCTCCGCCCACTTGGTGAGGTAGTCCGTGGCTACCACTATGTATCTAGCCTGTGAATATTGTGCCGCAGGGCTGATGGGTCCTATGAAGTCAATACCCCACTTTTCGAAAGGTTGGCGAGCAATGACCGGGGATAACTCCATCTGATCTTTACGGACCGGGACCCTTGTCCGTTGGCACTCATCGCAGTGTTTGACAAATTGTGAGGCATCCCGGAAGAGCGTGGGCCACCATAGCTGGGACTGCAACACCTTCCGTGCTGTCGTATCCCCGCTAAAGTGTCCTCCTGCAATGTCGCTGTGCGCCTCTGAGAGCACATCGTGCATCTCATGCTCACATACGCATCTACGTAGCAGACCGTCTTGCCCCAGCCTATAGAGCTGGCCTGCAATCAACTGATAGGGCTGGATTTTTAGGATTAATCGCCTAAGCCATGCCCGTTCCATTGGTCATTCAGGCAGCCCATGCTCGAGTACTTGGACTATGTCGTCTGCCCAATATGGTGTCAGGTCGGCCCTGAATAGGTCTTTTTCGCCGGATATGCGGAATAAGTGGCTGTCTGGTAATTCGTCCACTATGCCTTGTCCAGCAGCTTCTCCTGTGGGTGCTCGGGATAGATGGTCAGCCATGTAGTGTTGTTTTCCCTTCCGTACTACCACTGAGAAGTCGAATTCCAGGAGCAGGAGAAGCCATCGGGCTATACGTCCTGTAGCGCAAGGTTTGTTGACTAGATAGAGCAGGGCTTGATGGTCGACAAAGAAGGTGAAGGGGGTGGCAAGCAGGTAATGCCGGAACTTCTTCACGGCGAACACCATGGCTAATCCCTCCCTTTCTGTTGTCGAATAATTCATCTCTGTTTCGGTGAGCTGCCTGCTTGCAAAACTCACTGGGTAATCTAAGTTATGCTCACCAAGTTGGCACAACACTGCCCCCACGGCGAACTTAGAGGCGTCGATGTGTACGTGG
Source organism: Lygodium microphyllum (assembly GCF_053477565.2). Taxonomy (NCBI): domain Eukaryota; kingdom Viridiplantae; phylum Streptophyta; class Polypodiopsida; order Schizaeales; family Lygodiaceae; genus Lygodium; species Lygodium microphyllum. Next base: position 34,785,824 of record NC_141154.1, on the reverse strand, counting down.
AATGACATAGTCCAATCTGGGGGTCGTAGGATAGGTGCCATTGTTAGGGCTTTTTTCAATTCCTCGTAGGCTCGTTGGCAGGCTTCGGTCCACTCGAAGGCAATTAGTAGCTTGTACAATGGCCTAGCGATCAGCGCGTAGTTTAGTACAAACCGCCGGTAGTATCCTGTGTGACCTAAGAAGCATTGAACTCCCCTATAATTACTTGGGGGTGGGAGGTCCACGATAACCTTGACCTTTGAGAAGTCCGTGGCAATGCCGTTCTTGGATACCACGTGTCCCAGGATGCAACCGTGCTTTACCCAAAACTGACATTTCAGGGGGTTGAGAGAGAGACGATATAAACGACACCGTTCAAAGACCGCGCGGAGTTTTTCGAGATGTTGGTTCCAGGCCGAATGGACACATAGGTCATCGACGAAGACCTCCAACTCCTTGCGAAGCATGTCCTTGAATATGGTGCACATGAGGCGTTGAAAGGTGGCGGGGGCATTGGTTAGCCCGAATGGCATGACTACATAGGCAAAGACGCCCCACTCAGTGGCGAAGGCGGTCTTGTGCCTATCTGCAGGGTGCACTTGCACCTGATTGTATCCCGAGAAGCCATCTAGGAAATTGTAGGCTTCCTTACCTGCCACCCTCTCAAGCATGTGCTCGGTGTACGATAAGGGATAGTTGTCTCTCTTTGTCGCTGCGTTTACTTTCTTGTAATTGACGCACACTCGAATCTTGCCGTTTTTCTTCATCACAATGACTATGGGTGATACCCAGTCCGTGTGCTCAATTTCGTAAATGAATCCGGCTCGCATCAACTTGTCAATTTCCTCCTTGATAGCATGGGCGTGCTTTGGATTCATGGGGTATGGTCGCTGCTTGACTGGCATTGCATCCGTTGTCACGGGTATGTTGTGAGTCACAACACTCGGATCTACCCCTCGTAGCTCGTCTAGAGACCAAGCAAACACATCCCGGTACTCCCGCAAAAGAGTGATGAGGCTGGATTCTTCCTCCGTGGTCAGGTCCTCGGTAATGAACACTGGTCGGGGTGTTTCTCGTTTCAGGGCTAGGTTTATCTCCTTGACCTTGGCTGGCCCTTTGATGGGTTCGCGGGTTTGCCCTTGGCGTTTGGCACTTAGCAGAACCACCACCCTGTCCCCTCTTTTGAATTTCAAAAAGCGCTTAGGGAGGTCTCGCGGCTTTCTTTGCTCTTCCGATCGCACATCGTTGGGGCGCTCTGCTTCATTCTGCCATAGCCGTCGGTGCCTCAGGTGGATGGGTAGATCTCCCCTGGTGCGTCTGGTCGTGGGTGGCCTAGGGATTTCTGGGTCATCCTCCGAAGTAACTTCAGATTCAGAGTCGAATTCCTCATTTTCACTAGGGGAGTTGGTCTCCCCTGGCGGCCGCAGTTCGGATGGCGACTCGGTTCTAAGCATGGCTGCCGTTTTTGGTTGGGTCAGGCCGGCCTGCTTAAAATCCATAGCTCCCATCTGTTCCAACCAAGCACGATCGCATTTCGCACACATGACCCCTTGGTCCATCCTAAGGGCCGGCCTCGGCTGTGGTTTTGCATCTGCTCGGATTTGCTCAATCTCTCGCCCTTCGGTATCATATTCTACTGTGTCCATCTCACCCTCACTTTCTTCATCGAAGGGTTGGCAATCTTCGTATTTGTCGCCGGAATCCGCCTCGCTGGACTGCTCATCGTTCCCCAAGGCCTGTTCTGCCTCATTTTGTTGGTCGGGGACCAATGCCCAGTTGTATCTGAGATTTAGTTCGTGCACTCTGGTCCACTTCCATTCGGGTTGTTCCAAGAGGTCTTGGAGCGGCTTGAGGTTGGCGGCTGCGTTGGGCTCCAGTCGGTCCGTTAGATGCCCCAGTATTCCCTGGAGTTCTCTCCTGTTGGTTGGCACTTGGAAGCGACAAGCTTAGATCCGTCATGGAGGCTTGCTGCCATCATGTAGACATGTGTAGGCTGTGTTTCTCTTGGCTTGCCAACTGTTTTGACAGCCTGCTCGTACGCTTCATGATCTGAGAACGGCAAATCAAGTGTAGCGAGAACGTGCATCCAATCCCGCTCGTCCTCTGGGCAAGGGATATACTTTGTCAAGGACCCGCAGGGTTCCTTGTTCTGGGTGGTTCCTTTGAGTAGAATGGAGATGGCATCCAGGTCGACTGGTGAGGTCTTCCAAGTGTCCATCTCTATTCTCACAGCGTCAGTTCGGTTGCCCAAGAAGATCAGGTTGTTACCCCAGTCTTCGATAACTCTGGCATTGCGCATCCAGGGTCGACCCAATAAGATATCATAGTCCACTCCCTTCATGGCGATGAAGTCGATAGAGAACTGGATTCCTGCAATCTTCACTGGCCAATTCTTCAAGACCCCGAATGGTCTCACTCGCATGCCATTTGCTAGCGTGACGTTAAACCGAGCAGTTTCGACGGGCGGGTTTCCCCACTTCTGTAGCACTGCATAGTTAAGCACACTGACTCCCGCTCCTGTGTCCACGATCCCCCTTCTCGTTGTATCCCCCAAGGCTAGGACTGGCAGGACTGCGTGCATTTTTGAGCCCTCCCAGAAGGCGTTGATGTGCAAGGACTTAGGGTTTGAGTGTAACGTCAAACTTGGCAAGTGCGTTTCCGCATCCTGGTCTTGAGCATTTCCCGGGGCTTGCTCATGTGGTCTTTCGATCCACCATTTGAGGTCCTGCCACAGGGTAGAGTGCTGCCTGAGCAGCTCTCCCAGTGCAACCGTTACAGGGGTGGTCACTAGTGTGGTTAGGAGATTGCTAAACACCTGTCCTGCCCTATGTTCAGACTGTCCGGACCAATGGCCACGGCTGTCCTGTGGTTCTGTTACGTCTAGGTCTGGCCTTGTCCTTGTCGGTACTTCTTGTGGCGTAGCCGCCTCGGTAGACTTAGGGTGGGGTAGCGATGACGGCGCACTCATGCTGGAGAGGTCCTCAATCTCATCCTCCGTGATGGGCTCGACATCCTTGAGGTGCTGTTGAGCCTCCCTCACCCATTCCTTTACCTTTTCTATGGCTTCCAATTGCCGCCTGGGGTGTGGGTATTCCCCTACCTTAGCGCTCTCCGGTTGGGCAGTTCTAGGGGCTGAAGTTTCTGCCTCTGCATCTGAGACTTTCTTGCCGTAGGGCAAGGTCGTAATGCTGTCGGTTTTTAGTGCGACCTTAGCCTCTGACCTCTTCTTTTTCCGCCTACGGCTTTTCTTTCCTACAGAGGTAGCGTCGAGATTGCTAGGTCCTGGCAGAGAGACGCCGGCCTGCTTCGTTTGTGCTCGGGTCATCACTCGTAGGGGGATAGATGTGGCCTCCCCATCGGGGTTTTCGACACCAAACAGTCCGCAAATTAGCTATACCAGGAGGCGGCTTCCGTTTTGGGCAATCTATGAAAAGATGAGTGATTCCGCACTCTGCACACCTTTGGTCAGCTTTGTCCCTATTTTGCTGCTCTCTTTCTGGGCACCGTGATGAGACGTGACCGGGATGTCCACATGTCCAACAAGTGACTGGATCCAGTGGCTGCCCTCCCAGGCCTCTACCCCGTCCTCGTCCTAGTGCCATCACCGGTACTGGTCGGTAATCCATGAGGATTGCATTGCCCTCGTCGTCATGCGAGACGTACGGGTATATGTAGGTTTCTTCGTCACTGGGCTCCTCTACGTAATGCACAGGAGCATCGCTCGGTGGGTGGGTCGCATAGGGACTAGGCGGCCTAGGAATACTGGTAGGATTTATGTCCAGCCTAGGGACCGGTGGCTTCGTGTCGTTAGGTGCTGGTAGGGCAAGAGGAGCTCCCCTTCCGTAGAATGGCTGTGGCCTGTTAGCCGGATAGAGCTGGCTGTAGGGCTGCGTGTATGGTAGTCTTCGTGGTAGTCTGCAGTGTGCGGCATCATGGCCGAACCTTCCGCAGTTAGTGCAGGGTCTTGACTTAGGGTCCTGACATTCTGCTGGCAGGTGGTTTCCTCCGCAGTACACGCATTGGGCGTGCAGACGCGTAGGTCGCCTTAACATGTCCTGTATTTTGGCCAGTTTTGTCTTGACCTCGGCCAAGCCATGGTCCGTCTCGGCGGCCTTCCCCTTATCGTGGGATGACGCGTTGGATCGCTCGCTAGAGGTTGGCGTTCGTTCTAAACTCCGTGGGTTGATTTCTTCAGGGTTCGAGCTCCTGGAGCTCCGCTCCCTTAGCTGGTCATCGACCCTAATGGCCTCCTCAAAAACCCTAGCCACCACGTCCCTTTGCAAGCTCGAATTGCCCGCTAGTGCTTTGTACAATTCTTCATCCCGAATCCCGCTGATGAACACGGTTGACACTGCCCTGTCAGTCGGTCTTTCGCCCAAGGGGATTCTCTTAAGGAGACTTCTAACGTGGGTCACGTAGTCGCGGATGCCCTCCTTCTCCTTCTGCTTGACGTTCATCAGACGCACTAGCAGTTATCAGAGTATCCGGGTTCGGCAAACCTCTTGACGAAGAGGTCCTTGAGGTTATTGAAGTTGGCTCGTTCTATATCATCTAGACTTGTATACCACGTCCTACCCTTATCGCTTAAGCAAAGTCCGAATGCTTGCGAACGTTGGGTTTGGTCGTTGAGGCCATTGGCTTGGCAGACCTGCTCGAACTGATCGACAAAGCTGTACGGGTCGTCTGGTGGTTGGTACTTGTCGAGTTGCTTAGCGACAATAGGTATTTTGGCTTGGCTCTTTGAACCCTGGGTTGCCCCTAGTCCTGCAAGTAGCGAGGTTGCTAGCGCAGTGGCATTTTGTTCCGCTGCGGTGTTATCGAGCAGCCGTTTCATGAGGAGCTCGCCCAGCGTCAGGTCTCCCTCGAGTGCTCTTTCCTGGTCTGTTTGGTTTCGGCCAGCCAAGTTCAACACTCGCTGCACCTCATGCAGCTCCATGCTTTGCCTTAGGCTCCTGGCTTGTTGGTACCTATTATAGTCTGCTATGCCCTGCAATGCCTTGCGGGCTAGCCTCCTCTCCTCCTCTAGGTCTGCAATGATTGCCTCTGCCGTCCTGCCATGGTGTTCGTACCTGGCGTGCGCATCCTAACTGCTCACCATTTGCTGTATGGCTTCCGAAAATGCACTAACATCTAGCTCCCCTACAAACCAATGATCTGAACCTCCCTCTGTCATGGTAAAATTCTCGCGCCTGGTTGTCAGTCAGATCCTTGTCGTTGTTGCTCCTTGCTTGATCCTGCCCTGCGCTCTGTGCGTCTGTCACGCTTGGGTTTTCTCCTAGTGGTGGGTTTTTTGGCAATTTATATGAGTGAGTTCTTTTTTAATTTTTGAATGCAGTGCTCAACTTAGGGTCACTCGTAAGTGTGTTGTCCCTCGTGCACTCGTGCTCAAACAGGCTTTCGACTTTCCTAAGTGTTCTTCAAGTGCGGAAATTCAATCAGAGTGCTGTGAGTGCTTTCCCTGCATCTTACTTACTCTTGCTCGTTTTGGGCCTGACAGGCTTGCTACTCTAGTCCTAGTCACCTTATGGGTCATAGGGCCCTATGCTGCTTCTTGTTGCTCACGTGGGGGTGGGTCACTGGGGGAGTGCCCCAGTGTGTCCCTGGATGGGTCAGGTTTTGTTTTGGTTTGACTCTGGGAGTCGGATGTCCGATTTACCAGTGGTCCGATTGTGGGGATCGGACTAGGTATGTTAGGGCGAAGTGGGGGTCTTAGGGTCCGCGTGTCCGATTCTCAAGAATCGGATGGGCGAGTGTGCGAGGAATCAGTCCGATTCTAGGAGGTCCGATCGGACCGGTCGATCCGATTCCTTCTGGTCCGATTATGGATGGGTCCGATTCTAGGGATCGGACCGGACATGGTCCGACTAGTGACGTGTATTACTCCGTCTGATCGGACCGGGTGGGTCCAAGTCAGAGCGTCCGAGTGGTCCGAGTAGTTGAGTCGGACAAGTTAGTCTGAGCGTCCGATTTTAACAAAAGGGGACGGTCGGTCCGAGTGCCACGTGGCACGTTCGATCGGACCAGTTAGTCCGAGTCTAGTGATTGAACGGGTTGTTCCGATTGGACGGTTGTCCGAGTGTCCGATTCTGGGAATCGGACACTGGGTCAGCCGTTCGATTCCGCCGGTCCGATGGGTCACGCATACCGATTTGCTCGATTTTCACTAGGTGTATTATCCTATTGGTCGTGCGATTACCCCGCGACAGAGCTGAAGTGGGGCAGACGAGATCGATTACCTGAAGTCGCCGAATGCGATGTCCTCCTAGCTCCAGTCGATCGGACAGTTGCCCAGCTCGGTCACTCTCTCACTCTCTGTCTCTTTCGCTCTCCGTTGGTTGGAAATGGGGTCCTCTTGCCCTCCCAGAGTTTTATACTCTGCTAGTTTTGCCCTACACACTACAGGTTCCTTCCCTGGTGTTTCCTATGCCGTTACCTTGCATCTACTCCATTTTTTTCCTTTGTTCTTGTGATTTTTCCCCTGTTTCACAGCAGCAACCCTTTGCCTTTTTGTGTGTGATTTCCTACTGCTAATCTATCCTAAACACATCCTGAATCGAAAACAAAACACTGAACTAATTTCTCCATGTTTTCCAGTCATTAATAACCAGATTGTTCCAAAACACTTACCTGTTTTGAAGATAAAAAACACCAGCCTTCCTACCTATCTCAAGCTCCGTTTCAGGGTGAATGCCCTACTTCGATGCTCGATATGGGGCGCGCGAGTGCTCGAGCTTGAATCCGTTGGTCCCGGCAATGGAACCAAAATGTGGGAGCTTTCACTCAACCGCCAAGACCCACGGACCGCTCAAGCGTTCCAAGCGAGCTCTCATGGCCATCTCTCACCTAGCCGACGCGCCGTCAATCCTACGAATGCAGTGAACTTACCTTGATGCTTGATCGAGTACCCTCCTCTCTCTCACACTTTGGTAGCTCCACGATTCTTGATGCTAGCTCAAGCATCCTCAAGCCTCCTCCATCTCCAAGCCTCATCCTCCATAGCCGCGCGCGCAAGAGAAGATAAGAAGAGAGAAGAGGAGAAGGGAAGAGGAGATGGTGGAGAGCTTCACCCTCTTGATTCCTCACTCTCTCACACACTCACTCCCTCACACTCTCACACTCCCTCTCTCAAGAGCATACACAAGCAAGAAGGAGAGAAGAAGAGAGGAAGAAGAAGACTAGTTTTGCCACACCAAAGAATGAGCTCTTCATTCACTTTTCAACTTTATATACAAAACCCTACTTCCCTTTTGGGCGGTCATTCCCTTTTTCCCTTTTTTACATGGCCGGTCATAGCCCAAGCCCTATTTTCCATTGTCCTTTTCTCTTCCTTGCTTCCTTTTCACTACCCTTCTATATTTACAAATAGCACGGGTGAGAGCCCGGCACTCTTTTACAAGATTTTAGGGTGCGCTTTTTATGCGCCTTTCCCTTTTCGTGGTTGCCTTGGTCTTTAACGGTTGTCCTTGCGCTTTTGGCCTTTTCTCCTTCTTTTCCTTTCATCGGGTTACCTTCTTTCCGCCTTTGCCCTGCGTCTTTTCCACTTTGTCCTTTCCACTTTCTTTCGCTCTCGTCGTGTTGGGGTTAACAACCGTCAATAACCAAGAATCTTTTGTTTGTGGGTCAAATGGTAAAACAAAATCTGTAGGTGAGGTTGGATGCTTCATTGAAGAATACGAAAATGGCTACAAATTAATTACCAAAGGCAAAAGGGATGGTAGGATGTTTACATTGGATGTGACCATTCCAAAACTTAAAGCAGCCATGTTTGCACATGATGAGAGTGCCATTTGAGATGTTGAGATTTGGCACAAGAGGATTGGCCATGTCAATATATAAAAACTGAAATCTATGCAGTAGAAGGAAGTGGTATTTGGATTGCCCAAATTCAAGCACAATGATTTTGGTCGTATATGCCCTGCATGTCAATTTGGAAAGCATACACGATTTCCATTCATGAGGCATGTAAAGAATAGCTTGCGACCCTTATAGTTGGTGCACTCTGATGTTTGGGATTCGTCGCATAATGCTTTGTTTGGAGATGCACGCTATTATGTATCTTTCATTGATGATTTCAGCAGGTACACTTGGCTTTACATTCTGAAGCATAAAGATGATGTGTTTGATGCATTCAAAGACTTCAAAAAGCACGCTGAAAATGTGTTGGCCTGTCAAATTTCATGTCTACGATCAGATGGAGGTGTAGAATATGTCTCTAATTACTTTGACAGGTATCTTGCTAAATATGGGATTAGACGACAATTAACTTGCAGCTATACGCCGCATCAAAATGGTGTTGCAGAGAGTAAAAATAGGGTCCTGATGGAATCAACTAGAGTTATGCTGAATAAGAAGAGTCTGACAAATGGTTATTGGGTTGAAGTGGTGATTTTGTGCCTTTGTATTTATTGAAAACATGCTCTCAAAAATTGTCCAAGCTACATGTGAAGTTTCTGCATTCTTGGTATGTCCCAACATCGTATTATCAACGACTGCAGATAGCCAGTACATCACCTTTTTGTCTTTCACATTCCACTCTTTCCATGCTTTTAACTCATCTGCAGTTAGAGGGATACCTAGCTCTGGCTCCTTTTTTTCACCTGAGACAAATTCATAAAGGCCCTTTCCAATGAGGAAATTCGTCACACAAAACTTCCATGAAGGGTAGTTGTTCTTGTCGAGCTTCTCAATAATGGGATTTCCACTATTCTCTGCCATTAAAACAAACAAGGATACAATACAACAAGCTAGTCTTCTGCAATCTTTCACAACACGTACATAGCAATACACCAAGCAACCTTTTTTACTGATTGCTCAATAGTACATGTAATCTGCAACCTGTTTGCAGATAAACCTTGTGTTTTCCCTCAAAAATTACAGATTCGCAATTTGTAACCTATGCACCTACTTTCGATCAATACATCCAAAATCACAGTGTACCCTAAAACTGTTGTCCGCAACCTTGTGGCTCTAAAACGAGGCCTGAAACGGCCTCAGACGCCCAAAATAACTGCGGGCAAGCCCTAAAGGGTATTGCTAGAAAATAGTATCTAAACTTCTTTATGATGAACACCATGGCTAACCCTTCCCTTTCTATTGTGGAGTAGTTCATTTTAGTATCAGTGAGTTTTGTGCTAGCAAAACTCACTAGATACTCGAGGTTATACTCACAAGGTTGGCACAACATGGCCCCCATGGCAAACTTTGAGACATCAATGTGCACATGGAAGGTAATTAACCAATATGGGGATCTTAAGATAGGGATTGAAGTTAGAGCCTGTTTAAGCCTTTCATAGGCTTGTTGGCATTCCTCACTCCACTTGAATACTATCAATAGCTTGTACAAAGGTCTTGTGATCAATGCATAGTTAAATACAAGCCATCGATAGCACCTTGTGTGGCCTAAGAAGCATTGAACTCCCTTGAAGTTGGTTGAAGGGGGAAGATCTACAATCACCCTAACTTTTGAGGAGTCTGTATAGCTATCCCATTCCTCGACCCCTAAAATACACATGTGCTTCATCCAAAACTTGCACTTTAAGGGGTTCAATGAGAGACTATATTTCCAACATTGTTCAAAGACTATTCATAGATTTTCTAAGTGTTCTTTCTAGTTTTTGTGGATGCATAAGTCATCGATGAATATTTCCAACCATTTTTTGAGCATGTGTTGAGAGTGGAGAAAGATTGAAATTTTGACTGATTTTTATTGTTTTTAAGGTCTGAATGATTGATTTTTGATGGATTTAGAGTGATGTATGGTTGTTAATGGAAGTGTTTGAGAGTGTTTTGGATGATATTGATTATGTTTTTGAAGTTCATGATGATTTTTAGTGGAGATATGAAGCTCTGTGATGTTCTGATAGGTTCTATTGAGGTTCTAATTGGTTCTAATACCTTCTGTATAGCTTCTGTTTTGTTCTGATTTTCTTCTGTATATGAAGCATGGATTGATGATTGATGAAGATTGAAATATTTTGAAAGCTTATTGAATAGTTTTTGATAGTTTGGAATGGTTTTAGTATGAGTTATGAGGATTTACTGTTCTTTGATGATTTTCTGTAACCCTCTGTAAACCTTCTATAGAGCCTCTGTCTCTGCTCTGTATCTGTTCTGTATCTGCTCTATTCCTATTCTGTAGATCTTCTGTAAGTGTTCTCTAGAATGTATGTATGACTTTGGGAAAGTTTTCTAACTTTTGGAAAGGATGAATCTAAGTTCAAAAGAGCTAAAACAAATGGAAGAAGCAGCTATTGAAGACTGAAGAGAAGACTGGAGTGACAGTGGCAGTAATGAGCTATGAAGAGACACTGTAGTGGCTCTGGTGCCTCTTCACATCAAACATACCTCTTGGGAGATACATCCATGACCTAAGAAGGATTATTGAGAGTTATTATTAGATTATTTTAATGAGGAGATGATGTACTATTGATAGATAGAGAGAGAGAGAGAGAGTTAGAGATAGCAAAATTTATAAAAACAGTGTATTTGTATATGAGAGATTGAGAGAGAGAACTATGAAGACATTGAAGATGAATACTATGTCATTGATTTCCATTCAAAAATGGTGTATTATTTTATGTTCATCATTCAATTTATGGATTTTATGAATATGTTGAAGATTATGGTTAATTCTATCAAATCTGTGGGAGATATCTACTACGATGCTATGTGAAGAATTGTTGTTTTCCTTGTTTTGGTTATCAGAAGAATGAAATAAAAGCTTGTTGATGTTACAAGTTATATTTTCTTGCAATAGAATGCCCTTTTCCTTGGTGTTCATCTTGGGGGTCCATGTTTTTGGTGCGCCGCCGAGGAAACTTGCCATCAACAAGCATCAGAAGAGGCTGAAAAAATGAAGGAAATGGCATTGCCAAGAAGAGGAGAATTCAATGCATGTTTATAAAGTTCCTTCTTCCACTAAAGAGTTAGAGATTCTTATGATCAAAGCCACTTTCCACAAGAATTTCATCCCACATTACCGGAAACATATTACCATCATGATGCAAGCTCTATGCGCTGGACCGTTTCCTCTTCCTGTTGAAGTAGCAGAAACTTGCATCTTGGTGGAAAATTGTTTGGAAACAAATTGAAGAGCAAAAATAGAGAGAATGACCATCCATGGAAGATTTGGTATTCATTGAGAAGTTTCCAGACATCATCAAGTGGGAGATTTTGAAGAAGCTTTAGGAGTCATGGTCTGTGGAGGTTAACGAAAACAAGAAGGAAAAGAGTTGGAATTTGTTCGTGGATGCTCAACAGCAAGATACGTGGGATGCTTGGTGCACTGACAATCTCATGTTTGTCCAATTAGCAACCCACTGGAAGTTGGTAGATAGAGTGTTTTCCACAACATACACAATTGAAACCCTCAGAAGCTAGCATTATTATAATAACACAACAATGATCCTAAGAAGAATGAGTTTTGATACTTTCAGAATGGAATATCTCCCTCTCTGTAGTGGTTTGAAAGCCGAATTCAGAGATGTTGAAAAGAAGGAAGTAGAGGAGATGTTGGCGAAAGAATCCCCTAGAGACTAAAGCCCCTCTCTGATTCCAACTGGTTGGAGCCAAGCCCCTAATGAATGATGCAATCAAGAGGCAAGCGTTAGAACGATTCTAGAGGTACATAAGAAGAGAGAAGGCAAAAATCAAAGCTAAGAAAAAGCTCGCAGCAGAAGCCTCCTTTAACGCCCTAAAAGCACTCTTTACAAAAGTCCCCATGGCGACTCAAGGTCCCCTTCCTAGTCAAATTTGTCTTGGAAATATTGATGACAGGCCAACAAATATAGTCCCATTGCCAGTTTTTAGGGAGAGTACAATGAAGACCCTGATCTTTATGTAGCAGAGTTCATGGTAGCATGTGTGGCTAACAATGCCAGAACCCCTGAGCATTGGTTAGCAATATTCCCCGCCACTTTCAAGGACGTGGTGTTTCAGTGATATGAGAAACAAGTAGTAGGAACTTTTGGCTTTTGGGACGATGATCTGAAGTTGGCCTTCCTCACTAAATTCAGCCGTGAAGGTTTTGAAGAGCGGATGTGAGAGGAGTTCATAAACCTAAGTCAGTCCTTTGGAGAAAGAGTAGAAGCTCATGTCTCGCAAATGGAATCCATCCTGAAGAGATGGATTAACCATCATTTGGACGAAGAAATCCAGAAAGGAGTGTTACTTAGAGGCCTACAACCAGAAGTTTGCAAGTTTGTGAAATTGAGAAGACCAATCAATCTACAAGCTGCAGTGGAAGGTGTAAGATTGTATGACAAAGTTGAAGCAAGGCTGTCAATGACTCCAGGAAGAGGAGTCTTACCTCCTCCCATGCCAGGAATGGTATATCCACCAAATGTAGTTCCAGAGACAGTTCCCTACCCCTATCCCTAGATGTAAACAATGCCGCAGTATAATGCACCTAATCCAATGTGGTCACCACAGATGACAGTGCCTCAAATGATGGTTCAACCACAACAATAGTGGCCTCAAACAGTTCCTCCAATGCGACTCAACAACAGTGGAACCCTACCAACTAGAATCAACAATCCCAAGTCTCAGCAAGAGCTATGAATCAGAACCAGAACACAGGACCTTCTGGATCAACCCAACCAATGTATGCTGTAATTATAGAAGCTTTCCAAAACCCTATGACAAGCACTTTAGGAGGTGAAAATCTGAAGGACTACTTATCCAACTCAGTTGCAAGTATCAAGAAAGAGCTTATGGATGTGATTATAGAGCAACTACAGACGCTGAAAGTGAATACTGCTAATATATCCACCCCTATGGATGATGGGAGAGATGTGATGCGCTCTAATACATGGTGCAGAAAGTGTCATCAAGCGGGACATTTAGCCACTGAATGTACCCGAAAACCAACCATTCCTGGAGCCTTCTATTCCTACTATTTGCAGAAGAACCATAAAGAGGATATTTGCTCTCTGAAAGAGATGCACGAACAAAGAAAGAAGGATGAAAATGCAAGATTCAACTTGCTAGAATCCAAAATGACAACATAGGATATTAGACCAAATCCTAGGGAGTTTGGTCCTAATTTCGGTCCAAGGAGGTTTCCTCTCAAAGTTACAGAGGACGACAGTCAGAGATCAGAGGTGAAATGTTACAGGTGTGGAGAAAAGGATCATATCTCCCCGAATTGTCCAAACCCTAGACGATGTGTGGACTACAAGCCCTTATGCAGCCGATGCAAAGGTGATGGCCACACTGCAAAGGACTGTCCAAGTCCAGCCCCTATAAAGGCCAATGGCACTGATAGCCAACAGAAGGTACAAGAGCCTGCCTCCAATTTGGTAGATTTGGAAGTTTTCGCTATCACGCGCGCCAAGAAGAAGGAACCATTGTTCAAAACAAAAATAATTCTCCTGCCAAGACTGTGAAGTTCAACCTGCCAACAGAGGAACAGAGCAGTACAGGACAGAATAGTGTAGTACACAGAGCATTGCAGTGCCACAGAGAGTCATAGAGACAGTCCCAGAAATAAGTCCAGAGGTCCCGGAGATAGATGATATAGAAGCACCTCCAGAAACAGAAGAAGTGCCGATGCTACCATTATTAGAAGAAAAAGGAAAGATGAAAATGGGTGTAGCCCCATTCCCTAGCAAGTTAGAGAAGCCTGTGGATCCTATCAAAGATTATGACTTGGTAAAAGACCTAGACACTTTTAAACCAAACTTAACATTCTTATAGTTATTGATGTTGTCTCCCAGCTGCCGAAAGAAATTCAAAAGCATCTTGACAAGAAGACGTGGACTAAGGATCACTCCTTCAACGACGACCAAGACCAATAAAGCCCTAGAGCTTGTAAAGGAAGTAGATGTGGCTAATGCCTTCCTAGATCCTGGAACCCTAGAGATTAGTGTATGGATAGAAGAATGCTTTATTACAGATGCATTGATTGATGGAGGCTCATCAGTAAACATAATGACAGATGTGACAATGAAGGACTTAGGGTTGCAAGGAATTCAACCTACACAGTGGCTTATCAAATTGGCAGACCAAAGCAGAATTAAACCGTTGGGCATCCTCCCATACATAAAAACAACCCTTGTAGGAAGAGACTATTGGCTGTCATATCTGGTGGTCAAACCAAATTCTTATGGGACCTCATACCCTATGCTGTTGGGAAGACCTTGGCTTTTTGAAGCGAGAGCCAGGACGAACTGGTTTAAAGGAACCCTGACCCTAGGCAGAGGACCCAAGAAAGTGGTGTTGAAGTTGTATGATCACAAAAAGGCAATGGATCCACATCCATTGAAGTCACAACTGACTCCTCCAATGAGGTAACAGATGGTACATCAGGAGATGAAGAGGCTGTTAAACAGATCTTTCCCAAGAAAATAGAGGCACAATCCCTAACAGTGGGCACTGTAAGCCAACTGCCAAGGGAAGCAAAGTCCTTGTCCATGGCTGAATACCTCTTGCCTCAACTTGAATTGACTTCTAAAATCACCTCTGACAGTGAAATAGAAGCATGGATGTACTATTCTCCCTATTACATGACAGTTGCAGAGACAGAACAGAGACAGAACAGATACAGAGCAGAGATAGAGCTAGAGATAGTTACAGAAGCAATAACAGAGACAGTCACAGAGACAGAGACAGAGTAGATGTAGAACAGAGACAGAGTAGAAACAAAGACAGAAGCAGAAGCAGAAGCAGACAGAAGCGGAGACAGAGCCTCCAGAGAAAGAGGATGAAAATGATGAGGAAGAAAATGAAGCAGGCTATGAAAGTGCAGACGAAGAATTTCCTCTGATAGCGGATGATCTTGTTGATGTCTTTACAAAGACCTCAGAGGTCGAAGATCTCAGGGTGTTGGATAGAATGACCATGGTTCCATTTGGGTTGACCAATGGACCACAAAGTATGCAGAATCTATATAAGCAATGGATTAAAGGCATAAAAATTAAGTTCACCAGTGGCTCCTGTTGCCCTGATGACTGTTCAGTCCAGAGAAAAGATGATGATGATGCCCCCTGCCAACAAACGCCAGAGCTATCAAAGCCTCAGCTTCTAGAAGATCAGTGCTATGTGACATTCCTAGACGCATCCTCTGAAGATGAATACCTAAGTCCAGAAGAAATTACCACTCACACAGAAGCAAACAAAGCTCCGATACCCTTCCAACAACCTCAACAGACAAATGAGTCATTTGTTCAGAAGGAGTACACTGGTTCTAGTGGAACATCAGATGAGGACACTACTCTTTTGAAAGAGTCAAAACCTTTATCTAGAAGCCATCAGTGGGACATTTATCCGCGAAGTGGAAGGTGAAAAACAAGTGACGTTCCTGGAGACTGACGGTACTGAATGTCACCTAAAAGTGGGTCTCAATCTTCCAGTAGAAGAATTAGTGGTCTTGCAAGATTTACTAAAGGAGAACTTAGACGTGTTTGCTTGGTCGTATAAATATCTAAAGGGGATTGATCCCACAGTATGCCAATATCACATTGTCCTAGAGCCTGATGCCAAACCAGTAAGGCAAAGACAAAGGCGTATGAATCCTGATTATTCTACACTGGTGAAGGCTGAATTATTGAAACTCCTTGAAGCTGAGTTCATTTATCCCGTGGCTAATAGTGAATGGGTTTCCTCCATTGTGATAGTACCCAAGAAGAACGGGAAACTTTGAATATGTGTGGACTTTTGGAAGCTCAATTCGAAGACGAAGAAGGATCATTTCCCTGTCCCTTTTACCAACCAACTGTTGGACACAGTGGCAGGCCATGAGCTGTATTCCCTCTTGGATGGATTCAGCGGATATAACCAAGTCCAAATTGCAGAAGAGGACCAATCCAAAGCAACCTTCACCACAAAATGGGGGACCTATGCCTATAGAGTGATGCCATTTGGGCTCTGCAATGCTCATGCCACCTTCCAACGAGTAATGATGGCTACCTTCCAAAATCATTTGCATGATTTCATTGAGGTGTATCTTGATGACTTTTGTGTCTATAGCTTGATCCGTGAGCACCGGGGACACCTAGAGCAATGTTTTGACAGATGTCGAGAGTATGGGATTTCTCTCAACCCCGACAAATGTGTATTTGGCATCTCATCAGGAGTTCTTTTGGGCCATATTGTCTCTACACAAGGGATTGCAACAGATCCGGCGAAGATTGAGAAGATTACCACCTTGACAGCACCAACAAACCTCAAGCAATTGAGAGGATTTCTTGGCCATGTGGACTACTATAGAATATTATTTTGCAACCAAGGCAGCCCCTCTGCATAAGTTCCTAAGGAAAGATGTTGATTTCCTTTGGACTGATGACTGTGAAGAAGCCTTTAACACCCTAAAACAATGCCTTATCCAAGCACCTATCTTACAACCTCCTGACTGGATGAAGGAGTTCCATGTGCACACAGATGCATCAGTTGAAGGGCTAGGTGTTGTCCTATGTCAAAAGGGCCCCTCTAAATTAGATCAGCCAATATATTATGCAAGCTGGAAGGTCACTTATAGCGAACGAAACTACACAGTGATAGAGCCTGAGTGTGAGTGCTTGGCAATGGTGTTTGCACTAGAGAAGTTTAGACACTATCTACTGTCAACACATTTCAAGTTCTACGTGGATCATGAAGCATTGTCCTTCCTAATGAACAAAGCATATGTTAGTGGACGGTTGATGAGAGTGTTGCTCCTATTCCAGGAGTTCAATTTTAAAGTGGTCACTAAGCCTGGCCGTTCCCATGTCCTAGCCGATCATCTATCATGGATCCCTCAAACTGCAGAAGAGGAATAGGATGATCCAGACATTCCTGATGCTTCCTTGTTTCTAGTTGAAACAGTTACTTCGTGGTATGCAGACATAGCCAACCTCTTGGCAACTCAACAATATCCTCCTGGCAACTCAAGCCGTGAGAAGAAAGCTTTTGTTAGAATCAGTCCCCTACACTTTGCTAGGCGGTGCACTATATAAGAGAGGCAAAGATGAAGTATTATGAAGATGCGTTGCAGGGGATGAAATCGGCATAGTATTGAAAGCATGCCATGACGAACCATGTGGTGGACACTTCGCAGGAGAAGCGACAGCCAGGAAGGCTCTATTAGCAGGATACTAGTGGCCGACCCTCCACAAGGATGCATATGACTACTGCAAGAGATGTGATGCTTGTCAGTGAATGGGAAAACCCACCAAAACAAGTGCCATGCCACTACAACCTATTCTTCCCCTAAA
Source organism: Lygodium microphyllum (assembly GCF_053477565.2). NCBI lineage: Eukaryota > Viridiplantae > Streptophyta > Polypodiopsida > Schizaeales > Lygodiaceae > Lygodium > Lygodium microphyllum. The sequence continues at coordinate 34,768,656 of NC_141154.1, read as the reverse complement.
GCCATTCGAGAAGTGGGGGATTGATTTTGTGGGTCCCATTGATCCACCTACCAAACGGAAGCAGAACATATACATCTTAATATGTATGGATTATGTCACAATGTGGTATGAAGCTAAAGCTCTAAAGCGGGACGATGGTAACAGCGTAGCCCTGTTCATGTACGAGAATATTATCACCCATTTTGGCAGTCCCCTCGAGTTGGTAAGTGACAGAGGTACTCATTTCCTTAACAAAATCATGGACGAGCTGACAGAATTGTATAAGATCCGCCATCGCAAGTCCACTCCCTATTACCCCAGAGCCAATGGCAAAGTTGAAGTCACCAATCACATCCTTTGCTCGATTCTGACAAGAACGATTTCCCTCTTTGCAAGTGGCAGTTAAAGAATGCTTGGGAGATGATGAGTCACAGCAATGCCGCCTCCTACACTTAGAATGCTTGGATGAGATACGGCAGATGGCCCTACAGTGTATGGAAACCACTTTCCTTTTTACTGTCCTCTATTCCAATGCACGGTTCTTCCTGTATTAATTTTCGAGTCCATTTTCAGGTCTGTTTGTGGGGTTTTTTCCATGTGAACGTCTCCTATCTTCATCGGAACCGTGTGTTGCCATGATAGGGTTGTTGGAATTGTTCTGCATATTTTTCCTTCTTTCTGCACTTCGTTCCAACGCGCGGATTTTTCGATATTAATACACGTATGTGTTTTCGAGCTTGTTTCTTGTGTTTTTTCCATGTGAACACCCTGATTTTGCCCCGGCACCAGTGTCCCATTTTTCTATCATCTTCCCCTCGTCTCCTGGCACATTTTTTCTTTTTACGGTTTTTCGATCCGACGTGCGGTTTGGGTTTTATTAAATTTTCTTCCTTTTTGCCGTGTAGCCGCGTTTCTCGTGTCATGTGTGAACACGCCTGTTTTTGGTTTTAAGCACCTTGGGACGCCCCCGTGGTGTCTGTGGCTTGCATGTTGCCGTCCCCGCCCCGTCTCATCCTGCCGATGCAAAATTTTTTTACTCCCGCCCCAAGCATGCGCGCGGGATGGGGGGTGCTCATTTTTACCAACCATAACAAATTTATTTATTTTTAAACACCACACCACACCAACAAAAGTAAAAATTTAAAAAATTTAAAAAAACAAAAACAACAAAAAACAACCTAAAACAAAAACAAACAACAAACACAAACACAAACACAAACATAATCCTAATAATTAAAAACACAATTCTTAAAAAATTAACATAAAACAAAAAAACAAAACAAAAAACCAAGCCAAAGCAAACTACACACAATAGAAAAAGAAAACAAAGAAACCACAAAAAAAAAGAAAAAAGAAAAAAAACAAAAACATTTAAAACAAACACATTTAAAAAAATAAAAATAAATATATATTTTAAAAAACACCACACCACACCCAAACATAACAATCAAATAAACCAAGAGAAAAACAAAGGCGCAGAAAAGAATTTTAAAAAAACGACGAAGAAAAAAACAAGAACCAACCGCCTTACTTGTGGAGTCCCGTTCCCTCCTTCCCCGCCCTGCCGCGTCGCCCTCCTTCCACCTTCTTCCCCACCTCTCCCTCCTTCCATCTCCTTCCCCACCTCTCCCTCCTTCCATCTCCTTCACCACCTCACCCTCCTTCCACCTTCTTCCACACCTCTCCCTCCTTCCCCGCCCTGCTGCACCATCTCCACCTTCCATCGCCTCCCCTTCCCTCCCTCCGCCCGCGGCCGCCCTCGCCCTCGTCCTCTTCTCCACCATCTGCCGCCTCGGCCCTCTCTTCGCCTCCCTCCTGACTTCCCCCTGTCGCTTCGTCCTCCGCGACCGCCACCTCGACCTCCTACGACCACCACCCTCTTTGCCCCCGCCGCCTTATTCCTCCTCCCCGCCTCGCCTCTGCCGCCACGACCTCCTCCTCGCCTCCTTCCTGGCTCCCACCCCCGCCGCCTTATTCTTCCTCCCCGCCTCGCCTCTACCGCCTTACTCCTCCTCCTCGCCACCCTTCCCTCGGGCACCCCACCCTCCTGCCCGCCCACCCCTTTGTTTTGCCCCCCCCCCCCCACTATTTTACTCCCCCTCCAGATTTACCCCCCACCCCCACCACCACCCTCCTAATTTGGCCCCTCCCCCTCCAGATTTGGCCCTCTACCAAATTTGGCCCCTCCCATCCCCGGTTACCTAACCCATCCTCAGTTACCCTAACTAACCCTCGGTCACTCTAACCCTACCACCACTAACCCCAGTTACCCCTCCCCTAGCCCCCCTTCCCACCCACACCCCTCTCCACTCGCAAAAAAACTCCCTTCTCCCTCCCCTATTCCCACGCTATGTGGCCGCTCTCGGTGTGCGTGTGTGTACGAGTGTGGCTCGCAGGCATTCACACGTGCGGCCGTGCTTTCGACTTGTCCGTGCAGTGGTGTGTTGCAATCAGCCGTTCACACGCAGTCATCCTCCACTGTTCACACGTAGCTCAGGTGTACCGACTTTTAATTTCACAACCTGAAAAACATATAAAAACACATAAAAACAAACATAAAACACCAAAAAACTTCAAACATTCATTAAAATTCATTTAAAATCCAAATAAATTGCAAAAAAATTCCTAAAAATTTCCAACATTACTGAAATCATTTGCACTATTTTCTAAAGTGGGAATTCAAGAAAATAAATTGCAAAAAATTTAAAATTTCAAAATTCTTCTAAAAATACATGTAAAATGAGTAAAATTTATTTAAAAATAGTAAAAATTCAAAAAAAAAAACACAAATCCCCTTGCTCCTTTTGCTAATAATTGCTTAATTGAAAATGCTTCCATAAATGGCTAAAGTATTATTTGAAGCCAAAACCCTAAATTTAATACCTCACCTCATGAAAATTCATTTTAAATTCCAAAAATCAGCTTAAAAATCATGGATAAATTAAAACACATTGTTGACACTTGTTGGATTGCTAAATTTCCATCTTTACACTTCACAATATATTCATGTGTCCTATATCCCATTTTAATCATTTATTAAAAAAACGAAGAAGAAAACACACATAACGTAGAAAATACAAACACACCTAAATTCCAATTAGCCAAAAAAAAATTAAAAAAAGAAAAAAACAATAATAAAAAATAAAAATAAAACAAAAACACTAAGGTGATTTATTTTTTCCAGTAAGGGGTTTTTGCTTTTTTTACTGGATTCCTTGCATTTGGGACTACTCAGTGTGCCTTCAGACTTTTGCATACACACCCCTACCACGTATTTATTTTTTGAGCTTTATTTATTTTGATCATCCCTTAACCACAGTAAATTGTTAAAATGAAATTTATTCACCCACTTTTTTACGCGTGCTCACGCTAAACACACATTTTTCTAATAACTTAAAATCAACCAACCGTTCACTTTGCACGTGCTACGTGCCCTTCAGAGGCACTTTAATTTTTAATAACAATGAACCAACCGTCACAAAAGAGCTCGCACTGGCAAAAAAGCACTCCACATCACTATTAATTTTTAATTAATGAATTTGCATTTAGAGACCCCAATCTGGGTATATAACCTAATAAAAGTTCATCCATTGTTGATAATTTCTTAAAATGAACCCTTCATTAAACCCATTTCCCCTCACCGCACTTTTTTTCCCCTTTTTAATAAACGCGCTTCGTGGGATGGACATGTATAGTCCTCTTAGCTGAAATTATTGGTCAAAGTTATAGTTAGGTCATGATTAGGTTTTTATGGTATAATGGTTTGTTTGTGTGATACGATTACAGGTGCGGTCTGCAGTTTTTCTTCTTTTTTGCCTGATACGGGGTCTTGGGTGCCTGTTTGTTGCATCGCATGAAGTTTTCAATTGCATATGTGTAGCGGTCATGCCAAATTTTTTTAAGAATGTGGGTTGTTTGGGGTGGTCAATTGGTTAGTTACGTATGCGTGTGTACTTCTGTTGATCAATTTCTTTTTTATAGCTATTTTGTTGTGTTGCAAGCATTCTCTGTGATTGTCTGTATTTGTGGTGTGTGTGTGTGTTTTCCATCTGAATGGCGCCTCACGCTCCTCCTCCTATCTAGTATGTCCCGTTGATCAGTGAGGATTATTCTTCCCTACTGGCTTTTGAGCCTATAGCGAAAGCAGGACCTGGAACTTTTGTGGCTGCTTCACTCCCACTGATTCCAGACGATCGGGCTCTGTGTGATGAATTTCGTGCATCATACAATAAGAAATCGGGTTTGGTTTATGGTGTTTCCATGGTATTGACACCCCGAGGGTCAGGGAAGGCTTTGTCTCTTCCCTACAAAGGAGAACCCTTTGTTACAGCCAGACAATTATTCTCCAATGATGAGATTCTCAAGCTGTTATAGAAGACCAAAGAGGTTCTGGATGTCAAGAAAGTGATTAACACTTCAGGAGTGTCTTTTTCCATGATCACTGATCCTCTCTGGAAGTTAGTCTGCCAATTCCTCCAAGACAGGTTTATGCCTGCCAAAACACCATCTCATTATTTGTCCAAGGAACTCTTCACAGCTTCCAGGTTTGTATTAAAAGGGGTTGCCATTGATTGGAGTACTTACCTGCTTACGAAGATGGACCAACATTTTGTCAAAGTGACTAGAGGGAATGTCACAAATGTCACTTATGGTTCCTATTTATATTCTTTCTTGACATACTCAGGTCTTAAGAAGGGTGTGGTACCTCCTCCTCCATTTGATCCAGTTCCTCCCCCTCCACCTTCAGAGGATTCAAAACCTATTGACATAGAGGATCTTGATTCCCCTCCTCCATTGGTCATTCAGCAGAAGCGCTTGAAGCGTGTGGCAGATAAAACTCCCTCAATCCTTCCTTCAATCACAGTTCCTACTACTTTTGGCAGTGACCTCCTTGCCTACCTCACATGCAATAATTTATTTAGGGCACATCGAGAGGGTTCTTTGGAAATATCAGTTCCTTCAATGAACAGTTTAGTATCAGGAGATGCCATTCCATTCCTTTGTAATGACATCCAGAGTTCGATTGAACTCTCAGTGACAGCTTTTGTTCAACAGTTATATGCTTCTTTCTATGAAGAATTGATGCAGTCCAAAGACCAGTTGCATAAGGCAACCACAGAGTTAGCCTCTGCTAAAGACACTCTTGCTGATCTGTTTAAGCAGATGGAGCAGCAGGCCCAAATGATTGAGACCCAAAGAGAAGAAATATATTCTTTGAAGATTCAGTTAGGACAGAAGCTCAGTCAGAGGTCACTAGAGTCTCGGAAGAGAAAGAGAAAATGTCCAAAGAAGCTCAAGAGTTTAAGACTCTTTTAGATACAAAACTATCAGCTTTGCAGACTGCTCATAATGCATTGGAATCCCAAGCTTCCCAGATTAAGCAATTGCAGGACCAACTGGCACAGTCACGATCCATTCCTCCAAGCCCCAATGTTCCTATGATTCCTTCTATCTCTCAGCAGCACTTGGCAGTTCTCCAGAGACAAACCACATTATGTCCATTGTTTCAAGAAAAAGTGGAAAGATTTCAGTCCAGGATGGATTTGTTATGGTCTACATTTGAGCACTTTCAGGAGTATGTTCCTCCAGACCATTCCTTCTTTCTCCACTATCAGTTGGTGCAAAAGTTGGCCTTCTATATGAAGCTTTCAACGATGGATCTCCCTCTTCCAGAGGATGGTTGGAGTGGGGCTTGGTCTTCTGCTTTGCTGATAGAAGTTATCTGTATGGTTTTTGAAGATTCTGTGACGACAGATACCATGTTGCTATCTTACATGTATCTACGAGGTGATCTGTTGATCTCAGATGATGTAGATCTGGCTTGGTATGTGGGGGATGTGGTTTTACAAGCTACCTTATATGTCAACTATTTGGAGTTGAGGATAGATGACATGTTCCAGTGTTATTCTTCTAAAGTGGCTACTTGCCCTAACACTTCATGGCATTCAATGATTGATTCTGTGGTCCTGAATCAACATCATAATACACCTTCTACTTATGTGTAGAGCACTAACCAACTGAGGGTGGATCTGTTAAAATATCAAGCTCATACTATTCTCCTGTTAGTATGTATGACCGACATTAGTCTTATCCAGCTGTATCAGCAAGTGTGGGACATTAAATAAGTCGGTGGTCTTAGACCCTATGTGAATGGTCCTACGGACCTTAGTACTATTGTATACACTTACTCTATGTGTGTGGTTAAGAATGGATGAATAAAGAAGATGCGAGTATGCTTGCTCCTCACTCCGTCTCTACCTCTCTCAATCTCAACATGGTATCAGAGCCATGCTAGGCGAGCTCTCTAAAGCAGGAGGAAGTCAAGAAGACTTGCAAGAGTTGAAGATCAGGACTTCTCAAGACCAAACAGGCTGCCATTGTTTCTCCAAGGTATGCATTTGTTCATGTGAGTCTCTATGCTTCATGGCAGTGGTGAAGACTTGTCTGCGAGTCTTTGGGAGCATCCTTGAGCACATTTGAGTGTCCATCATCATTATTATCATCAACATTAGCTGATGGTCTAGGATTTGAAAACAACATGATTGCGCATGTTTGTGTTGATGCCTTCATGGTCTGCAAATCATCATCTCCATCATCCATAGACTGACACACAGCTTGTCTATGCTCTTTGGAAGGTCATTGAAGTTCTGGATATGTCAGTACTTGATCATGGACTCATTAATGAGCTTGAAGTACTATTCACAGATCTGGAATAAATAATGGACTATTGTATACAAGTAACATACAGTAGGTATGCACCTCTAACATGAGAGAGGAGCATTCAAACATGCTCAGAAGCATCATTGAAGCACAGGAATATGCCAGGAAGACATATAGACTTGATGTCATGCATTGGAGCTGGAATTATTTGAGATCTGTGAGTTTATGACAAGCTGAAAACTGTCATCAATATATACTCATCGGCCTTGAAGAAGTACATGCCTTTTGTTACCTACAGGGAGTTGTATGGTACGTGATATGACTGTTGAATGCTATAAGCATTGATATGAGCATTGAAAGATTTTAAAAACTAAAGTCTGAATCTAGAAACAAATGTATTCACAGGGTATTGGCTGGTCATAAATAATGAATGCATTATATGACATTGCCTCTTATAGATAGAGTGTCTGCGGATGCTTGTTTGGTCATGTATTGACCTGTACACACAGTGGCATATGTATGAAGTGGCTTGAGGATCTCTTGGGCTGAAATACATCTTGGTTTGACAGTTTATTGGCTGTATACAATCTGTGAGTGGATTTATGTCACTTGTACTTTTTGCTGGATATGCACTGTTTTGTACCCATATGCTTATGGCTGGACTGCCACATGTACCAGCAGATATTCTAGAGGGTTTGGAACATGTATGACATGTATACACATTGATTTTGGCCTTGAAATTGCTGTTGGTTACTCACAGTTTATAGTTTTCAGACTATATGTATTTACCCTAGCAGTGAGGTTGCAGGAGTTTAAGCTGAAGAAACTCCATAGCATATGTATTGACTGTTATACTTATGAGTTAGACCACTGGTTTGTGGACTATTTTGAGTTGTCATTGGGCTGAAATACTGTGGTTTTTTTACTGTAATTAATTGCAAAAAACTATCATAAATAGTTGAGGATTGAACTTGGTCAGTCATATTTGTTGGTTAGTAGGAAGTCAGGCAGTGACTAAATAGTGTCTGGTACAACATGGCTAATGCAGAGAGGACTGACAACATAACCTAGATAGTGGGGGAAAAGCTTGATAGTAACAATTATGCCATATGGAAGTTCCGCATGGAGAACTTCTTAATAGGGAAAGGCTATTGGGAGTTGGTGATTGGAGCGGAAGCTGAACCTGAGCTCTCAGATCGACCTACGGCTGATTAGAGTGACGATTACACCGAGCTTGGACAGAAAGAGCTTGTAGAGTCTTGCACTGGCTCTCTTTATGTATCTTAGATGCCATGGTAATGCAGATAATGAACTGCAGCTCCCCTAAGGATGCATGGGACATTTTGGTCAAGTATTATGGCACAACCATAAGTGCCAGGAAGATACAATTGAAGTAGAAGTTCAACAACATGGAGAGGAAGAGCAGATCTATACAGGATTATGTCACGGAGGTTAAGACCGTTGCGGATTAGTTGGCATCTATTGGTTCACAGGTTGAAGATAAAGACATGGTTGCTGTGACTTTGAATGGCTTGGGGCCTGAGTATAAGTCTTTTGACACCTCTGCGTATGTGCAGGCTGAAATGTCTGATTTCAATGAGTTGGTTGCATTGCTTATCCATGAAGAGGTTAAGCTTGGCTTGGCAACAGGATCTAGTAGTTCTAAAAACAAGGATGCAATTTTCTATTCCAATCAACGCGGCCGTGGAAACCGTGGTAGAGGCTATGGATCTAGCAGGGGAGGCCATCAAAATGCATCCTATGGCAATAACAACCAGCAGGTATCGAATGCAAGAGGTGGTGGAAACTTTAGAGGCAGGGGGAGATCTAGCCCTAGAGGTAGAGGCCCCTGGCAACAACAACGTCCATCCGACAATCCAAATAGGGATAAGGATTGTCATTACTATGGGAAGTATGGGCATATTGCCAAGGACTGCTAGAAGAATCAGGGCAATCAGAAAGGCAAACAACATGGACATTTTGCTACATCTAGTCAGGCAGATGATACTTTAGGAGAGATAGATTGTTTGCCATGTAGTATGTAAAAGACAGAGTTGCTGAAAAATCCACTAATGATGCAATTTGGTATATTGATTCAGGGGCATAAAACCATATGACTCCTCATGGTGATTGGTTCACTGATATGGTGGCTGAAAAAAATGGCTATGTCTGTACAGGTGATGACACGCAGCATAGCATTGAGCATAAAGGCAAAGTGCCTCTTGTGGTTCATGATGGCAAAAAGAAAAATTTGCATGATGTATTGCATGTTCCTTCTTCGATTACGAAGAACCTACTGTCTGTAGCAGAACTTGCAGGTTAGATTCAATAAGCATGGTTGCTTTATTGAAGAGTTTGGTAATGGATGCAAGTTAATAGCTCATGGTCATAGAAATGGCAGAATGTTTACTCTTGATGCTACCTTGCCAGAGCTAAATTCAGCCATGTTTGCCCATGGTTCTGGCACTATCAGAGACTTGGAAATTTGGCACAAGAGAGTGGGGCATGTAAATTTACAAAGGCTGCAAATTATGCAAAAAAAAACAGCTGGTTACAGGTTTACCCAAGTTCCAATATTCTGATATTGGTCATGTATGTGATGCTTGCCAGTTTGGTAAGCAGTCAAGGTTGCCATTTGTCAGGCATGTAAGGCAGAGTACACATCTGCTGCAGTTAGTGCACTCTTATGTTTGGGGGCTAGCCCATAATGCATCCATGGGAGACTCGAAGTATTATGTGACATTCATTGATGATTACAGTCGCTATACTTGGGTTTACATTCTGAAGACAAAGGATGAGGTGTTTGCTGTTTTTCAGCAGTTTAAAAATCAGGTTGAAAAGGAATTTGACTGTTATATCTCTTGCTTGAGATCAGATAGCAGTGGGGAGTATGTATCAAATGAGTTTGACAACTTTTTGGCTCAAAATGGCATATGCAGACAGCTTACTCTGCAGCTACACTCCTCAGCAGAATGGGGTAGCTGAAAGAAAGAACAGGGTCTTGATGGAAGCTGCTCGTGCCATGATGAATGAGAAGAAGATGCCACTCTATTATTGGGCTGAGGCTGTTATGACAGCCATGTATATCTTGAATCGGACTCCCACTACAGGTATTCATGAGATGACACCGTTTGAGAAGCTGTATGGCTATAAGTCGGATGTAAGTCACATGAAAGTCTTTGGCTGTCTTGCTTATGTGCATATTCCAGATGAAAAAAGGAAGAAGCTGGATCTAAAAGCGCATAAGTGTGTTTTCATTGGGTATTCGCAGGAAAACAAGGCATACAAATGCTATGATCTCTCTACCAGAGAGACCTTGGTGAGCAGGGATGTTGGGTTCTTGGTATGTATCACCGGCTACAGTGCCATTAGATATGCCTTCTACTCATGCATCCACAGTTGATATGCAACAGAGCACTGCTATGACAGGACCTAGTAGTCAGATAGCATCCCCATGGACAGGGAGATTGAGGAGCTCACCGTCCATTGAAACCAGTATGTCAGTGAGGGGGAGATATGATGTCGCGAACAAAGGAAACGAGAAAGTTACTGAGGATGTATCTGGGATGATGACACTTGGTAGAATGACTTCTGGATATGAGTCTACTGACACTTTAGACAGTGAACTTGGTATTTCGACTGTCTATACGCCTGGCGCAAGGCAGAGCAGGTACTTTCGCCTCATGAGAGAGGGGAATGGAGCAATGCACCACAGCTTAGACGCTCACAGAGGGTCAGATACCTTGTTTACAGGTTGACATATAGTGGCTACACTGCAAAGCATTATGCTTACATGACAAAAGTGATGGAGATCAAAGAACTAGGTACATATGCTGAAGCAGTGGAAAATGAGAACTGGTGTGTAGTCATGGATGAAGAAATGAATGCCTTGGCTGAAAATAAGACATGGGATCTTGTGCCATTGCCTGAAGGAAAAAAGACCATTGGCTGCAAATGGATCTATAAAATCAAATGCAAGTCAGATGGCAGTGTGGAAAGGTACAAAGCCAGGCTGGTTGCTAAGGGGTATGCCCAACAGTATGGACTTGATTATGAGGAAACATTCAGCCCTGTTGCCAAGATGGCAACCATACGCACTGTGATTGCCTTGGCTACTGCTAGAGGATGGAAATTACAGCAGATGGACTTTAAGAATGCATTTCTTAATGTGACTTAGCAAAGGATGTCTATATGGTTCAGCCAAAAGGGTATGTTCACCCTGATTTTCAACATTATGTATGCAAGCTGAAAAAGGCACTGTATGGGTTGAAGTAACCTTTGAGAGCTTGGCATGCTAGGATCAGTAACTACTTGCAAAGGTTGTGATTTACTGTTGGTAGCGCTAATCACAGCCTATTTACAAAGAAGACTGACAGTGGCTTGGTAGTGCTGGTCATATATATTGATGATTTGATAATCACTGCTAATGATGACTTGGGCATACAGCATGTAATGAAGATGCTGAAATCTGAATTTGACATGAAAGATCTCGGTGAATTGAAGTACTTTTTGGATATTGAGGTAATCAAGGCTAAAAATGGTTCATGGCTGATGCAGAAACATTATGCCATGGAAATGCTGAAGAAATATGGCATGGCTGAATGCAAACCATTGGATACACCCCTTGATCAGAATGTCAAGTTGGACATTAGCACTGGAGCTGAAATTCAGGATGTGACTATGTACAGGCAAATGGTTGGAAGTCTGATCTACTTGATCATCACCAGGCCAAATTTGAGTTATGTAGTTGGGCTCATAAGTCAGTTTATGCAGAAGCCCAGGAAGCCACATTTGGATGCTGTTAGGCGGATTATGAGATATGTTAAGTCCACTATAGATTATGGGTTCCTCTATATGAGAGATAAGCCCTTGAAACTAGTTGGATACATAGATGCAGATTGGGCAGGATGCTCATATGATCGCAGATCTACGAGTGGTTATGCTTTTGGCCTTGGAAGTGGCATGATCAGCTCAAGCAGCAAGAAGCAACCAACGGTTGCATTGTCTAGTACTACTGAGGCAGAGTACAGGGGTGCTACATTGGCAGCATGTGAGATTTCATGGCTGCTCAAGCTTATAGCTGATTTGGATATTCAGGTGGATGCTCCAATGACCTTATTATGTGACAATCTCAGTAGTGTACTCCTGGCAACGAATCCAGTATACCATGCCATGACAAAACACATAGAGGTACACTACCATTTTATTAGAGAGATGGTTCTTGTAGGGAGAGTAGATCTTATGCATGTGAAGACTGATGAACAGGTTGCAGATATCTTTACCAAGTCTTTGGGTAAAGATAAGTTTAGTAGTTTTAGACAGCTACTTGGAGTTCATCGGATGATTTGAGCTTGAGGGGGAGTGTTAGAATATCAAGCTCATACTATTCTCTTATTAGTATGTATGACCGACATTAGTCTTGTCCAGCTGTATCAGCAAGTGTGGGACATTAAATAAGTCGGTGAAATAAAAGCTTGTTGATGTTACAAGATAGATTTTCTTGCAGTAGAATCCCCTTTTCCTTAGTGTTCCTCTTGGGGCTCTAGCATGTCCCTAAAGATAGCACACATGAGGTACTGGAAGGTAGCAAGGGTGTTAGTCAGCCCAAATGGCATGACTATGTAGGCAAATACCCCCCATTCAATGGCAAATGCCATCTTGTGCCTATCGTTTGGATGGACTTACACTTGGTTATAGCTTGAGAAGCCATCCAAAAAAGTGTTAGCTTCCTTTCCTACCACTCTCTCTAGTATGTGCTTAGTATATGGTAATGGGTAGTTGTCTCCCTTTGTGGCTACGTTGACCTTGTTATGCACACTCAAATCCTTCCATTCATTTCATGAATATGACTATGCATGATACCCCAACCGTGTGCTCTATCTCGTAAGTAAATCTTGCCTTCAATAGCCTATCAATCTATTCCTTCATTGCATGTGCATGCTTAGGATTCATTGCATATATCATTGCTTAAGTGGTACTGCATCAAGGGTTATAGAAATGTTACGAATCACAATATTTAGATCTATTCCTTTTAGCTTGTCTAAGGACCATGTAAACACATTATAGAATTCCCTTAGGAGATTTATGATATCATTCTCCTCCTCCTTAGTTAGGTTTTCTGCTATGTACATAGGTCGAGGCTTGTCCCCTTCCCTTGCCAAGTTGACTTCCTTCATTTGGCTAGTCCTTTGATGGGTTCACTTGCTTGTTGTTTCCACTTGGCTCCTACTAACATCACTATTTGATCACCCTTCTTAAACTTCGTGAAGTGCTTGGGCACATCTTGGGGTTTCTTATGTCATTTAGTTTTTAAAGACTTTGACTATTTTCTTCTCTCCTCCTTTAGCCTCTTGTGCCTTAGGTGGATTGGGAGGTCCCCCTTGGTGCATTTGGTCCCAGGTGGTTGAGGCATTTTCGAGTCACTATCAGATCTCACTTCTAACTCAGAGTTGTACTCATCATCCTTCACTAGAAGAGGCTATCTCCCCTAGTGGTCATAGCTCTGAGGTTAACTCCACTCCAAATAATAAGGTGGTGCAAGGCTGGACTGATAAAGCTTGCTCATAATCTACCATCTCTAGGCATTCTAGCCAAGCTCAATTGCAATCTACCTTGGTAACTCCTTTGTTCACTCTAAATGTCTTGACCTCTCAGGGTTTAGTGTCTAGTCTGATTTGCTCAATCACTCTTCCATCCATGCCATATGCTATGGTCTTTACATCCTCTTTACTTTCCTCCACCATTGATGGAGCTGCAGTCTTTGTACTCATCCTCAAGATCCTTATACTTGGATTGTGCATCATTTTCAAGGTTCCTATTCTCAAGTTTTTTCTCTCTTGTCATGAGAGTCCAATTATATGACAAGTTTAAGTTGTTCATCTTAGTCCATTACCACTCTTTGCTTTCCATAAGATCCTTGATGGGCTTTGAATTTATAGCTAGATTGCCAACTAGCTCACTCGACAAGCACTCGAGGATTTTATGGAGTTCCAATTTGTTAGTTGGGATGATGCAATAGGTGCTTGGGGTTGGTTGACTGATGGAACTCTTGGCCATCATGCATAGGGCCACTGTGGATAAGTTAGAAGTTATGGATTTATTATGCTTACTATAGCTGAATCTACAACGTGTCTATATTCATCCTCATCCTCCAAAAATGGGAGATCAATGGTTGCCAACACATGCATCCAGTCTCACTTATCCTCAAGACAAGGTATGTACTTTGATGTAGGTCCATACTCACCTCTAGCCTTTGAGTTACCCTTTAGCATGGTAGAGATGGCATTTAGGTCCACTAGTGAGGTTTTCCAAGTGTCCATCTCTATTTGGCCGCTTCTAATCTATTGCATAAAAACATCAAGCCATTACCCCAATCCTCTATCACTCAAACATTCCTCATCCAAGGTCTTCCTATAGTAGGATATCATAATCCACTCCCTTCAAGACTATGAAGTTAACAGAGAATTGAATTCTTGCTATCTTTAAAGGCCAATCCTTCAGGACTCCAAAGGGTCTAACCTTCATCCCATTTTCTAGAGTGACATTGAACCGTGCAGTTTCTACCAGTGGGTTTCCCCAAGCTTGCAGGACTACGTGGCTAAGTACACTAAGCCTTGCTTTTTTTTGTCTACTATCCCCTTTTGTGTTGTATCTCCTAGGGAAACAACAAGTAAGATTGTGTGCATCTCAGTGCCTTCTCAAAAAGCATTCACTTGTGGGGACTTAGACATTGGATTTAACATTAGGCTCAATATGTGTATCATGGTGTCATGGATCAGGCAAGTCTTGCGGCTCACATTTATCAAATTTTTCTACCCATTTCTCCAACCCTTGCCATAGTGTGGGGTTTTGCCTAAGAAATTCTCCCACTGATAATGTCACCAAAGTTGATATTAGTGTGGTTAACAAATATCCAACCATATTTCCCTCCTCCACTTCATGGGCTCCTTGCCAATGCTCTTGGGGGCAGCCCACCTATTCACTACATCCATGCTCTATCCATGTGGTTGTGCATGTGGTTGTGTTGCCTCTCTTGCTCTTGAGTACATGGGAGAGATTGATGGGCTGATGGTTGAGATTTCATTGATCTTATCCTCAATGATAGATTCAATATCTCACAAGTGAGCTTGTGCTTCTTTTATCCATTCCTTGACCTTATCCACAACCTTTAGCTAATGGTTGGTGTCAAGGTACTCTCCAACCTTAGTGCTTCCCTTCTCTCTCATCCTAGGAGAAGATATTTATTCTTCTACATCAATGACCTATTTTCCTTTTGTTAACATGGTCTCAGTCTCTCTCTTGAGTATTATTTTTTCCTCAATCCTCTTTTTCCTCCTTCGCAAGCTCTTCTTCCCTCTGGAGGATGAATCTAGGTTCCTACATCCAGGTAATGAGATACTAGCCTGCTTTGTTTGGGCTCATGTCATGGCATTTATGGGGATAGGTGTGGCATTGTTGATAGCTGACTCAACAAAAAGAGTTTGAGTGGCACAGATGGTACAATTGCCAAAGCAGTGGAGGGTTTCCACCTAGGAAAATTGAATAGATGTGTGACTCCACATTTGGGACATCTCAAGTCGACCTTCTTTTTATTTTATTGCTCCTTTTCAAGGCAACAAGATGAGATATTTCCTAGATGGCCATACATCCAACATACTATGGGCCCATGGTTCTGAGCTCCTCCTAGGCCTCTACCTCTTCCTCTGCCTAAGGCCATGACCGGCAACCTATAGTCCATCAATATGGGATTATCCTCTTCATCCTCATAGGAGATATGAGGATTCACATATGATTCTTCCTCCAGTGGTTCCTCCAAAAAGTGCACTGGAGCATCGCTTGGTGGATGGGTCACGATAGGTCCTGACGGTCTAGGGATTCCCACTCTATCCTCGAAGTGGATGGCTTTGAATCATTAGGTGCATGTAGAGCTGAAGGGGCTCCCCTTCCAAAGTATGGCTACCTAATTCCTACATAGTATGGCTAAGTGTAAGGTTGCTAGTAAGGCAATCGTCTTGGCAAATGCCAATGCATGGTGCCATGCTCAAATCTTCTACAATTGGCACAAGGTCACGATCTGGGATTAGGACATTCAGATGGCAAGTAGTTTCCTCCACAAAAGTGCACACACTACACGTGAGGTCGTATTGGTCTTCATATCAACTCTTATAGCTTGGTCTGCTCCTCCGACTTTAGATTAGCTATATCGCTTGGGTCTAGTTGACACTCTTTCCTTATCTTGTTCTTTGAGGGTTGCTCATCCACTAAATGCGACAACTCTCAGCATTTCTAAATGTGTTTCTCCCTTGCTTCATATCCTTAGAGCTTCTCTTCGTAAGCATGTCATCCACCCATATGGAATCCTCAAAGACTCTTGCAAGTACATCCCTTTACAAGTTTGAGTTTCTCACTAGGGCCTTATAGAGTTCTTCATTGCGGGTCATGTTAATGAATATGAAGAGACTGCTCTCTCATTGGGTCACTCACCTATAGGTATCCTCTTGTAGAGACTCCTCACATATGTGACGTAGTCTCATATGTCCTCTTTGTCTTTTTGGCTAACATTCATCAGATTAACAATGAGGTTATCAAAGTATCTTTCCTCCAAGAATCTCTTGATGAAGAGATCCTTTAGATGGGTGAAGTTATTATGTTTGATATTATTAAGACTGGTAAACCAAGTTCATCTCTTGTCTCCCAAGCAAAGACAAATGCGTTGCTCATTGAGTGGGGTCCATGAGGTTGTTAGCCTCACATACTTACTCAAATTGCTTGAATGAAGCTGTAGGGCTCATTGCATGCTTCGTATTTATCAAGTTTCTTTGGAACTATGGGTATTTTTGTTTGGCTCTTGGTATTTTGGGGTGACTCCCACCCTCTGCTAGCAATGATGGCACCAAGGCTGCCTAACTTTTCTTAGCATTGGTATTGTCTAGTAATTGTTTCATGTGAGTAGCTCGCTCATTGTAAGGTCAACTTTTAAGGCTCTCTCCCTATCAACATTGCCTTCCGTTTTGTTTCTACCTAAGATGGTGAACCTCATTGAGCTCTCTCTCTTGGTGCAATCTCTAAGCCCTTTGCTCCTAGCTATAACTAGCAATGTGCTGCAATTCTATCCTTCCCAGTCTCCTCTCCTCCTCAAGGTCAGGTATGATATCGATTGTTGGTCTTCCATGATGCATTATCCTTGTTTGCTAGTCATACTATGTGACAAGTCACCACATGTTGTCTAGGTACCCTGCCACGTTAAGATCAAGGTCAAAGTCGAGGTCATTCTCATTTGAGCTAGTGCGTGCCATGGTGGTTGTCTCTTGACCCACTAGTGCTTCTATGAGGTCAACAAGGTCAACTAAAGATGTGTCTCTAATCTTGGCTAGTCCTTCCTCCCCTCAATGGTTTGATGGTTCTCTCTACCCTAGATGTTTATTCCTAGTGTCTTGGGCCACTTGTCTGATTCCTAAGGTTGCACTCCTATTGGTGGGTTTTTTTAAGCTTAATATCCCTTAGTTCTTATTAATCCAAACACTTATATGCTAGATCGGTGTGAATCAATGTGTGTTCTATGAAATCAGGCTTTCTAGCTTTTATATGTGCTTAAGTGTCTACAATGTAAAATGTAACCTTTGATGAAGTCAATCACATTGAATCGATTTTGTGCCATTGCAATTTTTTTCCCCATGGATCATGATTATTCCTAATAGTTGACTTTGATTCATTCACAAGTTGTGATAGGTGGTTCGATGGGGTGTTCAGTCCAGACGGTCAACTTAGGTCTCTACCAAGGGTAAGCGACTAGTGGTTAGTTATTTTAGTCACTCCTAGATTGTTAGGCCAAGGTTTTTGAGTACAAACAGCTCTATGACCTCATCTGTTGGTCCGAATTCCAATTGGGTTGTTGGACAACTAGCTATAGCCCTAGCAAGTCTTAGAGTGGCCAAAAAATAGTCAAAATCAAAGTTTTGGACAACTCATCTGAGTCCTAGATTTGGCCATCTGAGTGGGCTCCTAAAGGGAAGTAGCCATCTGAGTGGACACAGACGAGGGGTGCCCATTCGAGCATTCAAGTTGACCATCAAGACTAGAGGTTTGCCTAAATTCAAATCTGAGTCCAAGAGTGGACTCTTGTCCAAGTTAGATGTCCAAGTGAACTTAAGTGGCTCAGACATCCGAGCTCAATAAGAATTTGGACGTCTAAGGCCTATGGTTGTCATCTTAGTGGCGCAGGAAAGCATGGCAATTGCCACAAAATGGACAAAATCAATCAAATGCCCTGCCTATTAATACATCTAAGGTGCTAACCTCATTCAATGAATATCAAGGGAGACTTAAAACATACTTGGAGTGCTCGAATGTGACAATGCCAAGGATTGCTGCTACTATTGCCTCTGGACTTGTAACTCCTTGTCTCTCTCTCAATAGCTCTCTCTCAATCTCACAGTGTGCAAATGAGCTCTCTCTTTCCCCTTTTCACCTTTTGTGGTCTCTCTTTCTTCCCTTACACTCTATTTTCCTTCTCAAGTATCAAAAATATTTTCCTTTCTTTCTCTATTTCCATGTTCCTAGTTATACATAGACTTTCCCTTTCCTTCTTTTTCCTTATTTCCCAAACCTTAGTGTCTCAAATCTGATCAAAATACACTTCTCCTACTCTAACCAATGCACAAAAAGCTTTCTAAACCTAAACTAATCCACAAGAGAGATCAAATAGCCTCCAACTCCCTTATTTCCTACCTAAATCCAAGTGTTATTTTAGAGATGAACTCCTACTTTGTCACTCAATTTTGAGCACACAAGCACTCAAGCTTGAATCTGTTGGTCCCAGCAACAATAGAACCAAAATGCCACCACTCTTGTGAGCAAACCACCAAGATCCACGGATTGCTTATTTCTTTGTGCATTTCAATCCAAGAGCTATGGCTACCACTCACATAACCATGTGCACTCTTGCACACACAAATGTAGTGATCTTACCTTTGAATCTGATTGAGTGACTCCTCCCATGAATCTGCTTTGATGGTAGCTCCATGATTCAAGACGCGCTCTCAAACAAGCTCCATCTCCAAACTTTGAGCTTTGATCTCCATAGCCATATGCACAAGGAAAGAGAAAATAAGATGATGATGATTATGAGAGGAGAAGAAGAGCCTCTCTCTCTCTCTCTCTCTCTCTCTCTCTCTCTCTCTCTCTCTCTCTCTCTCTCTCTCTCTCTCTCTCTCTCTCTCTCTCTCTCTCTCTCTCTCATGCACAAGAAGGAGATAAGAGCAAGAAGCAAGAAGAGAGTAAGTTTGGCCACACATAAGAATCCACTTCTTCATTCATTTCTTGAATTTTATACATGCCATATTCCCTCCTTGGAGGGCCATCCCCTTTTTGGTCTAGCCTCCATTCCTCTACTCTCTTTCCTCCTCCTTCCTATTAGCATAGGCCTCAACCTGCACCTCTCATTCTTTACAATTTGCACAGGAGAAAGCCCGATACTCTTTTACAAAATGAATTACAATGCACCTAGTGCTTTTCTTGCTAGCATATTAAGGTGCACTTATTATTGTGTGCTTCCTTTTACATTTGAGAATTTTTCCTACACTTTGTGTCTTTAGATTTTTCTAAGTGTGTCTTTGTCCTCCATCTTTCTCTTGCTCGGGACTGTCTTCCAATTCTGATTTTTCAAAATTTTTCAATCTTGGTCTTCTGAGGGCTAACATGGGGCATCCACCAAGGGTACTCTTCAAGTTGTACACCCACTTGCATAGCAAAGCACACTTTTCACTAGGCAAAGGAGCCAAATCCCACATATGGTTTTTCAACATTGAGTCATGCTCGAACTACATGGCCATCTCTCGAGTATCATATCTGCACATGGCCTCATCATCATAGTTAAGAGACTCACTAGCATCTATCACCATGACATAATCCATGGAAGGCGCAAATCAATCAAGTTAACATTTATCTCTAGTAGATTGCCTCAAAATAGGATATGGGGCCCATGCATCCTATCTAACATAATGATCAGGCGATAACCCATCTCATTTGCATCCCCATAATCAAGAAAGATGCATTTCATAGACTCAAGATCCATCTTATTGCACTTATCCCTTGGAACATGATAGAAAGACTCACAACCAAAGATAGCAAATGAGTATATGATGGAGGTTTTCCAAAACATTCCTCCTCTACAAGTTGATAGTCAAGAGCAATTCATGAGATCAATTAATCAAATGCTTGGTAATAGTAAGTGCCTTAGCCCCAAAAGTTGATAGAAGTCATAGAGAGAGGTTGGAGCTAACACACAGTGAGAAGCATCTTTCTCTCTCACGTATTTCATTGTATACTTTTTCCATAACTCAAATGACTGTTTACAACCTAAGGTCACAAGGACCATTCATACCAAACAACTAAGTCCTAAGCACTGACTTATTTAATGTCCACATCATGTAGTACAGCTAGACACTCAAGTGTCGGGTACAGTCATACCAAAGACAAAAGGATGAGCTTGAAGTCTAACACTCTCCCTCAAGCTCAAGACAGCATGTGTACACCAAGCAGCTGTCTAAAAACACTGAAATTATATTTACCCATAGACTTGGTAAAGATATTTGCAACCTGTTCATCAGTCTTCACATGCATGAGATCAACTCTTCCTGCAAGAACCATCTCTTGGATGAAGTGGTAGTGTACCTCAATGTGTTTTGTCCTGGCATGGTATACTGGATTCATGGCCAGGAGTACACTACTAAGATTGTTACATAGCAAAGTCACTGGAGCATCTACATGCATATCCAAATCAGCCATAAGCTTGAGCAGCCATGCAATCTCACATGCTACCAATGCACCACCCCTGTACTCTGCCTCAGTACTCGATAAAGCAACCGTAGGCTGCTTCTTGCTGCTCTAAATGATCATTCTACTTCCAAACCGGAAAGCATAGCCACTTGTAGATCTACGGTCATATGAGCATCCTGCCCAATCTGCATCCGTGTATCCAACCAATTTCAAGGGTTTATCTCTCACATACAACATCCCATAATCTACAGTGGACTTAATATATCTCATAATGCATCTAACTGCATCCAAGTGTGGCTTTCTCGGCTTTTGCATAAGCTGGTTTATGAGCCCTACAGCATAGCTCAAATCAAGCCTAGTGATGGTCAAGTAAATCAAACTACCAACCATCTGCCTGTACATAGTCACATCCTCAACTTTAGCCCCAATGCTCATGTCTAGCTTTACATTCTGATCAAGAGATGTATCCAGTGGTTTCCATTCAGCCATGCCATACTTCTTCAGCATTTCCATGGCATAGTGCTTCTGCATCAACCATAAACCATTTTCAGCTGTAACCACCTCAATGCCCAAGAAATACTTCAAATCACCTGAGTCTTTCATGTCGAATTCAGTTTTCAGCATCTTCATTACCTGCTGTATGCCCAAGTCATCATTACCAGTGATTATCAAATCATCAACATATATGACCAGCCCTACCAGTCTTTTTCGTAAATAGGCTGTGATCAGCCCTACCAATAGCAAATCCCAAGCTCTGCAAGTAGTTACTGATCCTTGGATGCCAGGCTCTTGGAGCTTGCTTCAGCCCGTACAATGCTTTTTTCAGCCGGCATGCATAGTGCTGAAAATCAGGGTGTACATGCCCCTCCAACCGATCCATATAGACATCCTCTACCAAGTCACCATTGAGGAATGCATTCTTCACGTCCATTTGCTGCAATTTCCAGCCTCTAGTAGCAGCCAAAGCAATCATAGTGCATATGTTGCCATCTTGGCAACAGGGCTGAGTGTTTCCTCATAATCAAGTCCATACTGTTGGACATACCCCTTAGCAACCAGCTTGGCTTTGTACCTTTCCACACTACCATCCAACTTGCATTTGATTTTATAGACCCATTTGCAGTCAATGGTCTTTTTCCCTTCAGGCAGTGGCACAAGATCCCATGTTTTATTTTTGACCAAGGCATTCATTTCTTCATCCACACCAGTTCTCATCTTTTATTGCTTCAGCATATGTACCTGGTTCTTTGATCTCCATTACTTTTGTCATGTAAGCACAGTGCTTTGCAGAGTAGCCACTATACGTCAACCTATCAATAGGATATCTGATTCTCTGCAATTGTCTCATTTATGGTGCATTGCTCGATTCCCCTCTCTCATGAGGTGGAATGTACCTGTTCTGCCTAGTACCAGGCATATACACAATCGAAATACCAAGGTCACTGTCTAGACTGTCGGTTGAGTCATAGCCTAAAGTCATCCTGCCAGGTGTCATCAAACCAGATATATCATCAATGACTTTTCCTTTTCCTTTGGTGTCCACTATGTTCACTACATCATATCTCCCCCTTAATGACAGTGGTGTCAGTGGATGGTGAGCTAGAGCTCCGCAATCTTCCTGCCCATGGAGATACCGTCTGACCACTAGGACCTGTTATAGTAATACTCTGTTGCAAATCAGTTATAGATACATGAGTAGAAGGTGTATCCAATGGCATTGCAGCCGGTGATACATACCAAGAGGCCATCTCATCAAAGATAACATCCTTGCTCACCAAAGTCTCCCTGGTAGAGGGATCATAACATTAACACACTTATGCACTTTTGGATCCAGCTTCTTCCATTTCTCATCTGGGATGTGTGCATAAGCAAGACAACCAAAGACTTTCATGTGACTTACATCCGGCTTATAGCCATACAGCTTCTCAAATGGTGTCATCTCATGAATACTTGCAGTGGGAGTCCGATTCAAGGTATACATGGCTGTCATAACAGCCTCAACCCAATAATAGAGTAGCATCTTCTTCTCATTTATCATGGCACAAGCAGCTTCCATCAATACCCTATTTTTATGCTCAGCCACTCCATTATGCTGTGGAGTATAGCTGTAGGTAAGCTGCCTACGTATGCCATTTTCAGCCAAAAAGTTGACAAACTCATTTGACACATACTCCCCACCACTGTCTAATCTCAAGCAAGAGATATAACATTCAAATTCATTTTTAACCTACTTTTTAAACTGTTGAAAAGCAGCAAACACATCATCCTTTGTCTATAGAATATACACCCAAGTACAACGACTGTAATCATCAATAAATGTCGCATAGTACTTCGAGCCTCCCATAGATGCATTATGGGATGGTCCCCAGACATCAAAGTGCACTAATTGCAACGTACGTATACTCTGCCTTACATGCCTAACAAATGGCAACCTCGACTGCTTACCAAAATGGCAAGCATCACATACATGACCAATGTCTATGTATTGGAACTTGGGTAAACTAGTAACAAGTTGTTTTTTTCACATAATTTGCAGCCTCTACAAATTCACATGTCCCACTCTCTTATGCCAAATTTCCAAATCTCTGGCACTGCCAGAACCATGGGAAAACATAGCTGAATTCAACTCTGACAAAGTGGCATCAAGAGTAAACATTTTGCCATTCCTGTGATGATGACCGGGAGCAATCAACTTGCAACCATTTCCAAACTCTTCAATAAAGCATCCATGCTTATTGAACCTAACCTACAATTTCTACTCTGTCATCTGTCCTACAGACAGTAAGTTCTTCGTTATCGATGGGACATGCAGTACATCATGCAAATTTTTCTGTTTGCCATCATGAACCACAAGAGGCACTTTTCCTTTATGTTCAATGCTATGTTGCATGTCATCACCTATTAATACATAGCGATGTCTTTCAATGACCATGTCAGTGAACCAATCACCGTAAGGGATCATGTTGTTTGATGCCCCTGAATCAATGTACCATACTGCATCATCAGTGGATTTTTCAGCAGCCCTATCTTTCACATACTGCATGGCAAACAATCTATCTCCTGAAGCATCATCTGCCTAACTGGATGTAGCAAAATGTCCATGTTGTTTGCCCTTCTGATTGCCTTGCTTCTTCCAGCAGTCCTTGGCAATATGACCATACTTCCTGCAGTAATCAAAATCCTTATCCTTATTCGGATTGCCAGATAGACATTGCTGCTGCTAGGAGCCTCTGCCTCTAGGGCTAGATCTCCCCTTGCCTCTAAAGTTTCCACCACCTCTTGCATTCGGTACCTATTGGTTGTTATTGACATAGGATGCATTTTGATGGCCTTCTCTGCCAGAACCATAGCCTCTACCACGACTGCCACCACGATCGTGTCGATTGGAATAAAAGACTGCATCCTTGCTTTTAGAATTGCTTGACCCTATAACCAAGCCAATTTTAACCTCCTCATGGATAAGCAATGCAACCAGTTCATTGAAATCAGGCATTTCAGCCTGCACAAACACAGAAGTATCAAAAGACTTGTACTTTGGACCCAAGCCATTCAGAGTCACAACAACCATATCTTCATCTTCAACCTGAGTACCAACCTAACTGATCCGCAATGATCTTGATCTCTGTCACATAGTCATGTATAGACCTGCTCTTTCTCTCCATATTGTTAAATTTCTGTTTTAATTGTATCTTCCTGGCACTTGTAGTGGTGCCATAGTACCTGATCAAAATGTCCCATGCATCCTTAGGAGAGTTGCAGTTCATTATCTGCATTACCATGGCATCTGATATACATAGAGACAGCTAGTGCAACACCCTGCGAGCTCTTTCTATCCAAGCTCGGTGTAGTCATCTTTGATCACCTGTAGGCCCCTCTGTGAGCTCAGGTTCGGCTTCTACTCCAGTCACCAACTCCAAATATCCTTTCCCGATTAAGAAGTTCTCCATGAGAAACTTCTATATGGTATAATTATGGCTGTCCAATTTCCCCCCCACAATCTGGGTAATATTGTCTGTCATGTCACCATTTGCCATGTCATATGTTTTGCCTGACTATCTGCAAGCCAAAAATCTTCCTAACAATTTAATTTCAGCCCTTGTAACTATCTATGACAGTTTTCAGCACTCTATGTGCTTAGACAATCAGTATTTCAGCATGAAAAACAATGATATATACACCTCCTGACACTTGGCAATCACCTAGGTATTGCAGCCTGCATATACAGACTGCATTCAATGCAAAACCAACATGTATTTGGGCAACTTGTTCATGTATAGACAAGCAATTTGTAGGCTAAAAAATAACAGTAAACAACAGCTCCTCTTTGAGCTCAACACAGAGGGTATGTGCCCCAAGAACACTTACAGCAGTTCAGAGATCTATTTTTGCATACGGGGTTCCAGACATGTCAATCTGACACTAAGTACATCATGTACTGCAAGTACAAGTGCAGAATATTCTACTTGCAAATTCTAGTCAACTAAGAATAATCAATCACAATGTATTTCAGTCCACAAAACTCCTCACAGTGTCACACGCATGTGTCACCATACATGGGAGTCAATACATAAACCTGACAGTATCCAAGATTGTCCTGTGTTCCAAAATGCACTGACATATAAAGCATTTATTGTTCATTCACTGTTCATTGACATTCAAGACCATGTCAAACCATTTTCTTCATCTCCAAACATTTGCATCAACTCCCTTCTCATTGCTCAATGCATTTGACAGACAAAACTCAAGTCATCAAGTACTTGGAACTAACCAAAGTCATCTAATTCTCTTCAAGAATCAAGAGATACATGCAGCCCACAAATTTGACAGTTTTCAGCCAAGTAAAATGCTTCAGATCTGAGTGCATTTGATAAGTAATCTTTAGCTCCAAGACATTCAAACTAATACATATGACTTCCAATGTATGGCCAAGCTTCAGTTGTAGCCAAAGTACATGTCAAAGACATCAATGCATCAACCAAGGTCAAGTATATGCTGCCCTGTCACTGTTAACAACAGGTCTTCACTATATTCAAATCTGTGTATCATTGTTACAGTTCACACATGAGCTCCCATCAGTGCATTTTCCTCTTACAATCTTTGAGCACCTCCCCAAGAGCATAACCAATCATTCTATCACTTAGAATACAATCAATGTGTTGGTTTATGAGCAAGGAAGCTTCAGCAGCTTGCATTAAGCATAATCACGCAGATCTACAATCCTATTCCAATAGCACGTGATGAAGATACTGATGATGCCCATGCACTCTAATAAGCTCAATGAAGTCTTACAAGACTCCCCAACAAGCCATTGCCAGTATTTCATCCAATGAAGACCACAACCTTACAATGCATACCTTCAAGAAATAATGGCAGCTGCTTCTTCAAGGAACATACTTTTTCTTCAAGCTTCAGGGTCTGCTCCACCAATGCCATCCTCCAAAGAGCCCATTCATGGCTCTGATACCATGATAGAAGTCAGAGAGAGAGGCTGGAGCTAACACACAGTGAGAAGCATCTTTCTCTCTCACGTATTTCATTGTATATTTTTTCCTCAACTCAAATGATTGTTCACAACCTAAGGTCACAAGGACCATTCACACCAAAAAACTAAGTCCTCGGCACCGACTTATTTAATGCCTGCATCATGTAGTACAGTTGGACACTCAAGTGTCGGGTACAGTCATACCAAAGACAAAAGGATGAGCTTGAAGTCTAACAAAAGTGCTACGGTAAACAATGCCTAGCTAAGCATACTATAGAATCTCTCCTGAATTGTCTTGTTCATGTGCTTGGTCATATCATCTTGGGGTGGGGTGTACGGGGTTGTCAAGGGACACTTGATTCCCCTCTCATCATCACAAAACTACTCAAAGGCTTTAGACATATACTCTTTCCCATTGCCAAATCATAGGCATTTCACCTAACTAGTTCTAAACAAAAGTAAGTCAACACTAAAACATAGCTAATACTTCCAAATTCTGATTTATGGGATATGCTCAAATCTTATATGAGTAATCATTAATGAAAGTAGTAAAATACTTCATGCCACTTAATGAACATCTTATGAAAACTATGTTTCTGTATACCATAAGGAAAATGATCATAAGAATCAAAACATTTATATTCAAGGGATGGAAGATACTGCAAACAGGTGAGCATTTTCATTCCCTTTAATCACATATGTCCAAGTCGATAATGCCATAATGATGCATGTGGTACTACAACCACTACTAAAACATGGTCGATAGACCCAAATACAAGTAAGAGATAAAGACTGTCAAACTTGGAACCTCATGCCAAGACAAGATTCCCACGAGTAATCTTCCATGAGGAATCGCCAAAAGATACAAAGTAACTTACATCATCCAATTATCTAGCAAAGATTAGGCTTTGGTCAAAGCTATAACATGACGTAAATCATGCAAAATAAAGGTACTACCTAAAGAAAACTACAATTAGACATATCCAATACCAACATTATCCAACATACATCATGCAAAGTAAAGGTACTTCTTAAAGCAAAATACAGCTAGATACCTCCAATAATAATAGTCATTACCCTATCTACTAGATCTTGTCATGCTACAATGAGTGGAATCACTCTCAAACAATGAGGGCTAACATGAAATGAAGCCCCTAAATCAATCAGTCAACATTGAGCATAGGTGGACAAGGCATGAGTCAACTATGAAACATCAAGAGGAGATGTTGTAAGTATGCAATCATCATTAGAATCATTATGCACGACATTAATCTCTTCAATCTTGATGTTGGACGACTTACTAGGGACGATGCTATGATCATCATTCTTTTTTTGCACTTTGCCCTTTCTCTTTTCCTTATTCTTGTTATTATGCATTTTATGGCAGTTGGCCAAATATGACCCTATATCTCACAATAATGACAAGTCAATGTGGACTTTTGGCCACATGACAACTTACTGAAGACTATCCACATGACTAAGAATGAGACTTCTAAGAGTCTCTCCCACCATGGTGATCATCACTGTTCTTCCCATTATTACCCCTGATTGTCAAAGCATAAGGGAAGCATCAACCTTATTTCTATTAGCCTCTTCATTCAATAATGCACCCTCTACATCTTGCAATTTCAGCCTATCAACAAGCATGTATGCACACATAACAATACAAAATGTGTACCATGATTTATGCAATGTGACCATTAAGAACAATGGTGGAAGGTTGTCCTTAAAGTTAATCCCCTAGACATGTGGCTAAAAATGGAATGACACTCATTGAAGTGGGTGGACATGGAAGTCCCCTCCTTCATATAAAGGTCCATGAGTTGCTTCAACTAATACATTTGAGAGGCAAGGCTCTACTTATCATACATATCACAAATCTTCTTCCATAATGGCTACATAGTCTATCCTTCAAAGACAACATTATAAAAGACCTACTTAGAAAGTGATAAAATGATTGTAGTTTTACATAACTCATCCAATTCAATTGAATCCTCTACATCAAATCCTCTCAATGCTTAATCTTCAATTTTTGTACCAAAACTTGCCATATCTATGCCTTTCAATATCTATTATTTAGTGCCATCCAATTTGTCAACGTTAAAGATGGCACTATCAATTAATCCACTATCCATCATGCCAAGAAATAAAAGCATAGTACAAGAAGACAAGTTGTTGTAAATTACTACAAATCGGTCCCAAAATGGCATCCAACACAATGGCTAAGCAAGAGAAACTGCCAAAATAGTGAGTTGTCCCCACTGATGACAACCAATGAACTGTCAAGACAAAATGTTTACTATCATAAACAATGCTAAAAATTGCAATTGCAACATGCTAAAATAAATACATTAGTAAATCCAAAAACCAAGTATAGGCAAGCAATCCAAAAAATCCAAGCTCTAACTGCAAGGTATATCTTACAACAAACAAATATCATGCATGTAGTAGGTCTTAGGAAGAATAAAAGTGTAATATTCCCCCCCTTTGCATAGGAACCCCCCCTAAAAACAAGTAAAGTTGATTTAATTTTTTTTTCACCTTCCCCCCTGTCATCACCAAACAGGTGGCGGGGGTAGGAAGAAGGAGATGACGACAATGAAGAAGGGAAGAAGAAGATAAGATGGTGATGATTACAAAGAGGGGGAGGCCACGTGGCCTACCACCCCCCCTCCAATCTGTGGCCAGCTGGGAGGCCCAGAATTCCCTGCCACCATGTACCACCACCACAACTCCACTTCCTCCCCACCTCTCCCTTATAACCTTCCCCCCAAGGATGCAATTCATTACTTTCTTTTTTTCCCCATCACAAGGAAAGGGGCCTTGGCACGGCAAAGAGAGAGAGAGAAAGAGAGGGAGAGAGGGAGAGAGAGAACCTTCTAGAAGATTCCTCATTTTTCCCTCCTTAGAGGGTAACCACATGCATTTACCCTTTTCCTCTTCTTCGTGAGCTTATGCCCCCCCCCCCCCCCCCCCCCCCCCCCCCCCCCAACCCCCCATCACAATAGAAGAGAGTTGCCACGACATGCTATCTCTCTGACAAGAGAGAGAGAGAGAGAGAGAGAGAGAGAGAGAGAGAGAGAGAGAGAGAGAGAGAGAGAGAGAGAGAGAGAGAGAGAGAGAGAGAGAGAGAGATTCGTAAGCTGGAAGTATGGCTCCAAAATGAAGGGTGACACACACCAACGGTAATCCCGCATCCAACAGTAGAGCCAGCGGCTGGAGCCCCAAGAGGAACACCAAGGAAAAGGGGATTCTACTGCAAGAAAATCTATCTTGTAACATCAACAAGCTTTCATTTCATTCTTTTGATGACCAAAACAAAGAAAACAGTAAATCTTCAAGCAGCATCATAGTAGATATCTCCCACGGATTTGATAGAATCAACCATAATCTTCAACTTCTTCATAGAATCCTTCAATAGAACAATGAACAAAAAAGAATACACCATTTTTGAATGGAAATTAATCACATAGTATTCATCTTCAATGTTTTCATAGTTCTCTCTCTCAATCTCTCATATACAGTTACACTGTTTTGATAGAATTTTCTATCTTTGGCTCTCTCTTTCTCTCTCTATCAATAGTAGATCATCTCCTCACTAGAATGCTCTCATAATGACTCTCAAATAATCCTTCTTAGGTCGTGGATGCACCTTCCAAGAGGTATGTCTGATGTGAAGAGGTACCAGAGCCACTACAATGTCTCTTCATAGCTCACTACTGTCACTATCACTTCAGTCTTCTCTTCAGTCTTCAGCAGCTGCTTCTTCCATTTATTTTAGCTCTTTTGAACTTAGATTCATCCTTTCCAAAAGTTAGAAAATTTTCCCAAAGTCACACATACATTCTACAAAACACTTACAGAAGATCTACAGAACAAGACAGTACAGTACCAGAGCAGAGATAGAACAGTTACAGAGTAGAGACAGAGGCTCTACAGAAGGTTTACAGAGAGTTACAAAAGGTCATTAGAACCTCATAAATCATACTAAAACCATTCCAAACTATTAAAAACTATTCAATAAACTTCCAAAAGATCTCAATCTTCATCAATCATCAATCCATACTTCATACAGAAGAAAATCAGAACAAAACAGAAGCTATACAGAAGGTATACATAACGAATCAGAACCTTAACAGACCTATTAGAACATCATAGAGCTTCATATGTCCACTAAAAATCATCATGATCTTCCAAAACATAATCAATATCATCCAAAACACTCTCAAACACTTCCATTAACAACCACACATCACTCTAAATCCATCAAAAATCAATCATTCAGATCTTAAAAACAACAAAAATCAGACAAAAATTCAGTCTTTTTTCACTCTCAACATATCCCCACACTTAGAAAGGAAGCATCCTTGCGACCTAAGGAAAAGAAGAATATAAGTTCACTAAAGAGCTCAATTTTATCTTCCGTAAGATCTTCAATAATCTCTCTTAACCACGACCCCAACTTATCACCTGTATCTCTAGAAAAAACTACTAAAGGAAAACTTCATTATTCGTTAACTCATCTGATAAACATTTGGAAGTCATAAAAATTTTGTAAAGGATATAAGAGGTTCTTCTTCAGCTTTCCACCATAGGCGTTCCATCCACCATCAATAGTTTGAAAAGAGCTCTCGAACAAATTATTCAACCAGCACGAACTCATCACATACAAATATTACAATACACACACAAACACTAACACAACCATCTAAATGACACCTCCAAAAAGAGATATATATATCATTAAGAATCATCCAGAATACATTGCAAAGGCATCAATGAAGGTGATCCCTTTTGAAGGCTTGGTGGTTTCGAAAATGATCCATGGAGAATGACTCATCCACAAATGTCTTTGGAGGATTTTGAAAGAACTGCAGTCAGCACATCCTTTCTAGCAAAACAAGGTATCTGCTAGGTCGACATAGGGCATGAAAATAGAGGACATCCAACTGTTGGGAATCAATGTTCACATTGACATTCATACAAAGCTTTGGAATGGCCTTTTGATCGTTATGGGAATGCCTATGCATGTATGCTAGATACCAAGCAAAATGAGCTGTCAATCTCACTGAAGGATCTAGAGATTGTGAATATTGGTGAGCAAAATGGAGATAATTCTGGTATGTTTGACTAGCAGTTGTCCCATCCCCTAGAATTAATGGCCAGTTAATCTATGGTCCCGTGAGAGAATCAGTCGAGCTCCATCCTCTTCTTCTTGGAATCTGCTGATCAAATCCATCGTACTCACTAACCAACTAAGGGGGTTGAGGAATGGCAAGAGATGGAAGTGGAATAAGTAAAAGAGGATGAAGAGATGGGTAGGCAAAATCATAAAAGGAGGAATAAGCTAAAGAAGAAGTGGCTGAAAATTTAAGTGAATTAGCTAGGAAATGTGTCAATTGATAAACATGAAAAGTAGAAGGTATATGGATAGATGGTGAAGGGCATGGTGGAGAAGGGGAAAAAATGCGATCTTCAATGAAAGAACAATAGGTAAATATAGGAATTTGAGGAAAACCCTAAGGTTGGAAAAGGAGAGGTAAGATAGCTACTGAGTTAGCTTGATAAAGGGAAACATACGTATCATAGCGATGAGCCATTTGTTGATAGTACAATAGGCTAGGAATAGAGGGACCTAAAACAGATCTTCTCTGATAGGCATAAAAAAAGGATGAATCAAAGGGATGGTTCTTGGAAAGATGAGCTAGGAGATCCATCCTCAGTTGGTTAGTGCTCTGCACATAAGTAGAAGCTGTATTCTAACGTTGATTCAGGACCACAGAATCAATCATTGAAAGCCATGAATTGTCAGGACAAGTAGCCACTTTTGAAAAATAACACTGGAACATGTCATCTATCCTCAACTCCAAATAGTTGACATACAAAACACTTGCAAAACCACATCCCCCCACATACCAGGCCAAATCTACATTATTTGAAATCAACATATCACCTCGTAGATACATGTAAGACAACAACATGGTATCCGTCGTCACAGAATCTTCAAAAACCATACGGAAAACTTCTGTCAGCAAATCAAAAGACCAAGCCCCACTCCAACCATCCTCTAGAAGAGGAAGATCCATCGTTGAAAGCTTCATATAGAAGGCCAACTTCTACAACTGATAGTGGACAAAGAAAGAATGGTCCGGAGGAACGTACTCCTGAAAATGCTCAAATGTAGGCCATAGCAAATCCA
Organism: Lygodium microphyllum; assembly: GCF_053477565.2. Taxonomy (NCBI): domain Eukaryota; kingdom Viridiplantae; phylum Streptophyta; class Polypodiopsida; order Schizaeales; family Lygodiaceae; genus Lygodium; species Lygodium microphyllum. Next base: position 34,736,560 of record NC_141154.1, on the reverse strand, counting down.
TCCTGGACTGCAATCTTTCCACTTTATCTTGAAACAATGGACACAATGTGGCATGTCTCTGGAGAACTGCCAAGTCCTGCTGAGAGATAGAAGGAATCATAGGAACATTTGGACTTGGAGGAACTAACCGTGACTGTGCCAGTTGGTCTTACAATTGCTTAATCTAGGAAGCTTGTGATTCCACTATATTATGAGCAGCCTGTAAGGCTGATAGTTTTACATCTAAAAGAGTCTGAAACTCTTGAGCTTCTTTGGACATTCTCTCTTTCTCCTCCGAGACTCTAGTGACCTCTGATTGAGCTTCTGCTAAACTGAATCTTCAAAGAAAATATTTCTTCTCTCTGGGTCTCAATCATGTGGGTCTGCTGCTCCATCTGCTTAAATAGATCAGCAAGAGTGTCTTTAGCAGAGGCTAACTCTAAGGTTGCCTTATGCAACTGGCCTTTGGATTGCATCAGTTCTTCATAGAAAGAAACATACAGCTGTTGAACACAAGCTATCACTGAAAGTTCAATAGAACTCTGGATGTCATTACAAAGGAATGGAATAGCATCTCCTGACACTAAACTGTTAAGTGAAGGGACTGATATTTCCAAAGAACCCTCCCTATGTGCCTTGAATAAATTGTTACATGTGAGGTAAGCAGGGAGGTCACTGCCAGATGTAGCAGGAATCGTAACTGAAGGAATGACTGAGGGAGTTTTATCTGACACACGCTTCAAGCACTTCCGCTGAATGACCAATGGAGGAGGGGAATCAAGATCCTCTATGTCAATAGGTTCTGACTCTTCTGAAGGTGGAGGGGGAGGTACTGGATCAGATGGAGGAGGTGGTAGCACACTCTTCTTAAGGCCTAAGTATGTCAAGAAAGCATATAAGTAGAAACCATAAGTGACATTTGTGACATTCCCTCTGGTCGCTTTGACAAAATGTTGGTCCATCTTTGTAAGCAGGTAAGTGCTCCAATCAATGGCCACCCCTTTTAACACCATCCTAGAAGCTGTGAAGAGTTCTTTGGATAAATAATGGGATGGTGTCTTGGCAGGCATAAACCTGTCTTGGAGAAACTCGCAAACTAACTTCCAAAGAGGATCAGTGATCATGGAAAAAGATACTCCTGAAGTGTTTATCACTTTCTTGACATCCATAATCTCTTTGGTCTGCTTCTATAATAGCTTGAAAATCTCATCATTGGAGAATAACAGTCTGGCTGTAACAAAGGATTCTCCTTTGTAGGGAAGAGACAAAGCCTTCCCTAACCCTCGGGGTGTCAAGAACATGGAAGCACCACGAACCAGGCCCGACTTCTTACTGTATGATGTAAGAAACTCATCACACAAGGATGGATCATTTGGAATCAATGGGAATGAAGCAGCTACGAAAGTTGCAAGTCCTGCTTTCGCTATAGGCTCAAAAGCCAGTAGGGAAGAATAATCCCTATTGATTAACGTAACATACTGGATAGGAGGAGGAGTGTGAGGCACCATTCAGATGGAAAACACACATACCACAAACATAGACAATCACAAAGAATGCCTGCAAAACAACAAAAATAGCTATAAAAAAGAAATCAGTCAAAAGAAGGACACACACAGACGTAACTAACCCATTTACCACCCCAAACAGCCCACATCCTAGAAAAAATTTGGCATGACCTCTACACATATGCGACCGAAAACTTTATGCGATGCAACAAGCAGGCACCCAAAACCCCGTATCAGGCAAGAAAGAGAAAAAACTACAAACCGCACCCGTAATTGTAGCACATAAGCAAACCATAATACCATAAAAATCTAATCAGAACAACCTGACCATAACTTTGACCAACAATTTCAGCTAAGAGGACTTTAGGTGCCCATCCCACGAAGCATGTTTATTAAAAAGGGAAAAAAAGTGTAGTGAGGGAAAATGGTTTTAATGAAGAGTTCATTTTAAAAAATTATTAACAATGGGTGACATTTTATTAGGTTATAAACCTTAATAAGAAAACGGCGGTTCCTTCTTAAAATTTTAATTACAATTTATTAGGGTGAAGCGGTGCTTTAACGAAACCCGAACTGCGATTCCCAGACAATGGTCTCTAAATGCAAATTCATCAATTAAAAATTAATGGTGATATGGAGTGCTTTTTTGTCAGCGCGTGCTTTTTTGACAGCTGGTTTATTTTTATTAAAAATTAAGGTGTCTCTAAAGTGCACGTAGCGCGTGCAAGTGAACAGCTGGTTGATTTTTAATTATTAGAAATATGGTGTGTTAAGCACTAGTGTGCGTGAAAAAGTGGGTGAATATAGTTAATTTTAGCAATAAGTTAAGGGATGATGAAAATGAATAAAACTCAAAAAATAAATACATAGTAGGGGTGTGTATGCAATAGACTGAAGGTACACTGAGTAGCCCCAAATGCAAGGAATCCAATTAAAAAAAACAAACACCATTCATTGGAAAAAATAAAGCACCTTAGTGTTTTTGTGTTATTTTTTTTAATTTTTAATTTTTTATTTTTGTTTTTGTTTTTTTTAAAAAGTTGTATTTTAGGTGTGTTTGTGTTTTGTGTATAGTGTTTGGTTTTGTTTTTTTTCGTTCATTTTTTTATTTTTTTAAAATAATTAAAACAGAATATATGACACATGAATATATAGTGAAGTGTAAGGGTGGAATTTCAACAATCCAACAAGAGTCAACAATGTGATTTAATTTATCCATGGTTTTCCAGCTGATTTTTGAAATTTAAAATGAATTTTCATAAGGTGGAGTATTAAATTTAGGTTTTTGGCTTCTTAATAAATTAATTGTATGTTTGATTTGTTTTGTTTTTTGTTTTTTTTTAAAGTTGATTGTATAATTATTTATTTAATTTGTGTGTTTTAGTGTTAGTTTATGTGTGTGGTGTTATTGGTTATTGTTGTGGGTGTTTGTTTTTTGTTTTTTTTGTTTTTTAATTTTATTTTTTATTTTTTATTAATATTTTTTTTTTTTTGTGTTGGTGGGTGTTGTTGTTATTTTTCGGTTGTTTGCTTAGTGTTATTGGTATTATTGTTGGTTGATTTATTATTTTATTTTTTTAAGTATTATGGATATTTTTTTGGTTGATTTATTATTTTATTACGTTTGTGATTTTGGTTGGTTTGTAATGTTAGTTTTTTTTTTTTTTTTTTTTTTTGTAAATCAAAATGTGTGTGTTGTATTTTATTTTGTTTTAGTTGTTAGGTTTTGTTTGTGTGTAATGTTAGTTTTTTTTTTTTTTTTTTTGGTTAGGTTTTTGTTTTTGTTTTTTTCTTTTTTGTGGTTAATTTAAGTCGTGTGTTGTGTGTGGTTTTGCATGAAAAAGTGAGCATACCCCCGGCCCGTGCACATGCGCGGGGTAGGAGTAAAAAAATTTGCATTGGCAGAGCAAATGGGGCGGGGATGGCGATGCACGAGCCATAGACGCCACGGGGGCGTCCCGAGGCACGTAAAACCAAAAACAGGCGCGTTCACACGCGACACGAGAAATACGACCACACAGCAAAAATGAAGAAAAATTAATAAAATCCAAACCGCACGTTGGATCGAAAAACCGTAAGAAGGAAAAATGGGCTGAGAGACAAGGGGAAGATAATAGAAAAATGCGACACAAGTTCTGGGGCAAAATCAGGGTGTTCTCATGGGAAAAACAAAAAAAACAAGCCTGAAAACATAGTCGTGTATTAATATCGAAAAATCCACGCATCAGAATGAAGGGCGAAAAGAAGAAAAATGTGCAGAATAATGTGACCAACAACCCTACCATGGCAAAACACAGTTCCGATCGAGATAGGACACGTTCACATGGGAAAAACCCCAAAAACGAACCCGAAAATGGACTCAGAAATTAATATGAAAAAAACGGTGCACCAGATTAGAGGACAATAAAAATGAAAAATGTCCAAAAGAAAGGGATTCACAGGGCTGATGCATCAAAACTTAGTTTAGGGGGAAATTGGGAAGGGTTCACATGAGAAAAACACAAAAAACGCACCCAAAAACACTCGAAAAAATTAATAACTAAAAATTCAGCAGTTGAAAGAGGGGGGAGAAAAAAAGAAAAAGTGAGGGAAAGGCTGGAAAGACATAGTTGTCAAATTAAACTGGAATTCGGGTGAAAATAGGGCAAGTTCACATGGAAAAATGTAAAAAATAGGCACGAAAAGGGTCCGAAAACCCGTAAAAATTAATAATGGACCAACCGTGCATCGGAATGACACGGAGTAAAAAGTAAAAATGTCATGAGGAATGGGTAGGACAGGGATAGCACATCAGATCAAGGTTTCGAAGCAATAAAGATGCATTCACATGGAAAACCATCCAATTTACAGAAATTGCTTCAAAAATTAATAACTTTAGAACCGTTTATTGGAACAGGGGTTGGTAAAAAGAAAAAATGGGTAGCTCAAAGGGACAAACACGGTTGTAAGGTTGGATGTGAGTTTCAATGAACGTAGGGTGCGTTTGCATGGGAAAATCGAAAAACAAAGGATAAAGGCAAACAATCAAGGAACAGCTCCGGGACAGAGTGAAATAGAACGAAAGAGTAGGGAAGGGACCCCGTCAGGATAAAATGAAGTCATGGCATAAATGCATGATCATAGCAGGGTATATATATGGAGGTATGGAACATAGACGCGTAGGGATGCATCCCCATACTTAAAACCTTAATAGGAAGGGTAAACCGAACATCAAGGACCGAGTACCACATATCAAACCAACCACGAATGTCCCCACACTTAAGACATGACCGTTACTGAAAAACAGAAGGTGTAGGGTTAGAAAAACTTGGCCCATATTGCCGAGGAGGAATGTCGACTATCGAGGTTGCGTCTTGTATTGTTGTCAGCTTGTAGGAGGTAATAAGGTATTGTCACAGCATACATCCTTCGACCTTCATGGCAGGGACCATGCGGCAGCACCCAGGGAGGTAGCTGATTGAAGGAATCGCCAAAATTTCGTGGATGACGAGGGATATTGCACTCAACTCACGATCACTCAAATGAAATGAAAGAACAGTCACTCGCCCCATTACTAACATCACTCAAGTGAATAATGATGGAACCCAAATCTCACACCCAGTTTAGGAATCGACAAGGGAGTGGTGTTGAGAGAGTATTCCAGGGTGCACAATTGATGGTCCATCAATGCGTCCAACCTGTATGGCATAGGTGCAAGGAGGAAGGCCAGGAAGCCTTGCAGTACAATGTACAGAACAGAGTGACGTGTCCTGTGCTGATGGCAGAGACCCATCCCAGGGGTGCAGAGGGAAATAGAAACATACCTAACTCCAATGGTCGTAACATCCCTCAACTCTTACCTCTCGATAATTAATTGAAGAAACACCAGTCACACTCAGCCCACCCTCTGTCTCACGCTCTGTTGAAAGATACAGAGGGCAGAAGAGAGCGGAGTTTTGAGCCCGGGATGTGCCTAAGATTTGCCAAAAAAATCCGGAATTTAGGGGGAAAAATATGCAACATCGAAGGCGGCAGCTTCAGCTAGGACGATTTTAAGCACCAAGTGAAAGACGGCTTTTAAAAGGCACCCAAGTGACACTTGTTTGTCGATTTTTGATAATTTTTCCGACTACCGTACGGGATGTCAGGAGTTGCCAATCAGTGCAGGATGTCAAGCCGGACGCCCAGGATTTTTCAGAGCTCGAATCGGAGCCAGGACGGGGAAATGGCCACAAAAGGGTCAAGATGTGAAAAGGTGGACAAGTTTAAGACCAAAATTGGATGTGCCCTTTGGAGCCTTGGACCCCCCTCCCCCTAAAATTTTTCATGCAAATCGTGGAGAGAGAAGATGAAGCAAATCGTGAGGATATGGTGCCATCAGGAACGGCCGAAATTTGCGCTTCCTCCTCTCTCATCATGATCATGAGGTTGAATACAACCCATCCAACTGACAATGGAGCTGATCTTCTCCTTCTTGACTGGTCTTATCGCCGCCCTTCGCTCGTGGAATGATGGACTGAATGAAGAGAACAGATTCTAGTCTTTCTCTCTCCTCCCTCTCTCTCTTCTCTATGGACTGTTCATGTGTACCATCTTGAAAGAGGAACCGGGGATGGAGAATGAAGGAAATGGTGATGAAGATTGATGGAGATACTGAAGATTGAAGTACACCATTGGATTGAGAGCAGTGGAGGCTCCGTCTGCTGATTATACAGTTATTCAAGGTGTCTCGGGTTACGTAAAAACACGGTATGACAATTTTTATGAAGAAAATGAATGATTTTTTATAGTTTATGATGATAATTATGTTCTTATTGGATGAAAATTTGTTTGTGGACTTTTTTCATTATGAGTAATGGCTGTGTATCAGAAAATTTTGGTTTTGCAATGATTTACATGCTTTATTTAATTCCCGTAAACCCGAAAAGCGGTTTTTAAGTGGCAAAATGTTAGTTTTTCCGTTTCGGGTGGGAGAAAAGTGTTCCCATGGGGGGAATATGGAAGATAAATTGAATGTTAGTATGCTGAAGTGATTGGAATAAGAAAAACCAAAAAATAGTATATTTAATTGCCAAATAAATCAAGAAAATTGAAAAAATAAGGGGAAAAATAGAAATACATGTTGGAAAAATAAGGAAAAATATAATAATTGTTTATGGATGTGTGGTAGTAGCAGAGCATGAGGTTTAGCCTCAATTTTCCCTATCTCTTTGTCAAAGTTTGTGATTTATTGCTTTTTATACATCAAAACATGATAAAATGAACCTCTACACCTGTGCAACGAAAGCAATACCTAAACGTAGTGGGTTGGGATGTTTAAATGGTGTGATTTGTGTGCTGATTGTTGCTGATTTTCTGATGCATACCATGACATAGAGTCCGTGTATTTTGATTAAGAGGATAGTAGCACGAGTGGTATCTCAGTGCTATCCTTTCATCGCTGCAATGCGTTAGTGAATAAGCATAGAAAGCCTGATTCTGCACTAAGCACGACGCTCATTTCAAAATGATGTTTGAGCACTTTAGGATCATTCACCTTTGCATGTGCATGAAGATCATGGTATTAGAATAAAGAAAAACCTGGATGCATAGCACCTGTTTTCAATGACAATGACCACGTTGAGTGTGGAAAGGCATCCTAAGCCGTAGGATAGACGTTCGTTTCTTGGGGAACTATTTAGTAAATAAACATGGTACATCTCCTGGAGACATTTGAAATGAAGAGGGAGTTTGTTCATTTATTTTATATGTTGAGCAGTGCATCAAGGGGCTAATCCCTGCGATGTAGGAGAGCTGCAGTGGGGCCGCGGTGTTTCTACCGAGAGGTTGTCTCCCATGTATGTGATTATCGTGGTATTTATTGCCAATGTGTATGGATTCTCCCTCTGAGGAGTTTATAGAAAGGGGAACGTTGGACTACAAAGCTATAAAACTATAAACGCATAGGTTAGGCTTTAGGGTAGCTTGTCCTTTAGCAGTAGATAAACACTCCTGGTCCGCGAGGCCGTGAGGGTGTGCTTGTCTATTATGAGTATGAGGTCTGGCTAGTGCCATAGCCAGTGCTGGCCCATTTCAGGTCCCATCAGTGGTGCATCTGCCGAGAGCTGCCAACAAGTGGTGGTTCTCAAATCTATGGTTTTTAGGGACCAAAAAGTTGGTTTATGTCCTCTGGCAAGGACCATCAAGCCGAAATACAAAAAGCAGAATGTGCTGAGAGGGCTAGACGGCGGTTGGAGATTGTAAGTCGCTATTCTCCTCAAAGGAGTAGCCCGATACGCATAAAAGGCAGTGGTCTTAGTAACCCAACTGCTGCACATAGTCCTTTGGGTGCAGGAGGAAGCGCAAGTTCTTCCTCTCTTCCACCAAGTCAACCCACTTCAAGTGGGGGTGTGATTCCATTAGTTCAAACTCCTATTGTCAATCCGATTGTTGTCATGGCACAACCCATTGCAATTCCTGCAGGGACGTCGGATTTGCCAGCTTTAGGAGTTCCTTTGCCCATATTTAATGGGTTAGCTGAAGAAGATGTGGAGTTTCACATTTGTGAATTCCAAAGATTAATGTTTAATTACCGTATCCAAGATGAGGGACATCTTATGATGTTCTTTAACATGACATTAAAAGGAAGGGCTACAGTATGGTATCATAGCATAGAGACTGGAACCATAACCACAATCGACCAATTTTACGCAGCTTTCCGAGGAGAATATGCCCCTGAAAGAGGTGGCCAATACTGGTTGCGTGTGTTGAATGTAACACGCCAAGACCCCCATGAGAATGTGAAAGCCTATGCCAAGAAGCTTAAGGAAGGAGCAGTGTGGCTTTGGCTGATATAGACACTGCCATTACGCGGGCAGAAGGAGTAGAAGCACAATTACAAATGGCCTACTCCTCTCGAATAAATCTTAATGCGGGTCTAGTACCTGGAGGCAATTTGCAATTGTCCAATGGAAGTCAAGGGATGCCTATGAATAAACCTAATGGGAGAGGAAGCATGGTTCAAAATGTACCTTTGCTGCCAGCTCCTCCCAGTGTGACTATGCCTATGGCTAGTCAGTTGGCTCCACCAAATATTGGAGGCCAAGTTTCGAACCCTAATGTTGTTCTTGTGAGTCAACAACCAATGCCCAATCAAATTTTTAGGCCAATCGAACGACGGATAGACAATCAAGGCTATGAGTCGAGTGCCTCGAATGTCCTTGGCGAAGTTAAGGATATGATAAAGCACTATACTGACATGATTTCTGAACAATATCGGCAAATAGCTGTTGACGTCAATTTCTTGAAGAAGCAGCAGAATTTGATAGGGAGTCGACGCCTTGAAGAGGGTGGGCCCTTAAGATTCAGCTGTAAGTGGTGTGGCGGACAATATTTTCCTAGAAATTGCCCAAATGTTAAATGTGATATTTGTGGAAAGTCGGGCCACTTAGCTACTACCTATTGGAGTAAGATTAGTTTCCTCCAACAAGGGAGTAGACAGCTAGGTCCAGTTAATCATAGAGCGCAAGGTAATAACCTCCAGCAAAATGATGGACCAAGACAAATATTGCAAAGGGGAAAGACCACTATAGAAGAGTTGCCACAAGGCAATGGAGTCAGCCTTATCGAGGCTGTACGCGTTAATGACGCTGAAACCTCTAACCTACGAGCCGTGACAAGAGGCCAAAAGGCTAAAGAGGTTGACAAAGATAATGTAAAACCGGTCGAGGGAAACCCTAAGCAAGGGTATAAGGGGATGCAAGTCCTAAATCCTGGCGTGGAGGAAGGTGGACATCTAAGGCCTGTTGACAAAAAAGTCGATCCTAAGAAGGATGAGGAAGTGCCAAGAAAGAAGGCAAGAGCTAAAAAAGAAGTACCAAAGCCGGTCCCGAGACCAAAAGAAAGAATGGTGTGGCGAGAAAAGAGAGCTTTGGCCACCTATCATGATTTTGATTTAGCAAGTTCTCTTTGCAAAGTCAAACCATATGTAAATCTCTTACAGTTGATTAAATTATCTCTAGGAGTACGTAAGGAATTTAAGAAGATCCTGCGTATTGGATATATTGTAGAACCTTTGGGCATAGCACGAGTAGGAGAAGATTGGTTTGATCATGCTAAAAAGAATTGCCCTGGGACAGGAAGTTGTATGTGGCAGTATGGGCGTTCAATACAACGTTCAAGCGAGCTACCGGCCATACTCCATTTAAATTAGTGTATGGGGAAGAGTGTGTGTTACCTCTCGAAATCGAGTTGCCAACCATACGGTTTGCAATTTACCACTCTTTGGGAGATGAGGATTCACTCTTTGAACATTTTGCGACCATAGCCCACCTGGACGAGTTGAAATTGCAGAGCTTATTACACCAGGAGGTAGCTAAACGTTGGATGAAGCAGTTGCACAACCTTAAAGCAAAGAAGTATACCTTTAAAAAAGGGCAATTAGTTATGTATTATGATGTGCGTAGGGAGCTATTTCCAGGGAAGCTGGAACCTAGATGGGATGGCCCCTACAAGATTGTCAAGATAGGGAAAAATAGGTCTACGGCTCTACTAGCTGATCTGCAAGGAGTAGCATTTAAAAATAAGGTTAATCTTAATAATATTAAACCTTATTATTTCGAAGTATGCTAACACGGGAAAATGCATTACAGGTCCATGCTGGGGTTGATTTGAGACCTGCAAAAGAGCTTAAAGCTGGTTGATGGGGCGGTTATCCTTATTTGGAGCACCCATATCTGGAGCAGCGATACCATCAGGAAAAATTATCTGGTGGAGCAAAGGATACAAAGTGATTGAGCAAGAGGACGGAACCTTTGTGTGGGTGATCAAAGTCTTTTGCCATCACTGCTTACGAGTGTTGACAAGTGTCCTTGTTGAGTTTAATGAAGAAGGTGGGATGGAGCCGTCAGTTCATCCTCTAAACATGCTGAATTTTGACTATCATAATTACGAATAGAGGAGTTAGTGATGACAGGCTGTGTAAACCCATTGTGGACGTACACATTATAGTTTGATGGAGCATCTAGGGGCCCTAATAAAAAATGGAGTGTTGGAGTAGTAATCCGAGATCCCCGACGTAGAGTTACGATGAAGTTAGCTGCTTATCTCAGGGTAGGATTCACTAACAATATGGTGGAGTATAAAGCCTTGATTATGGGACTGCATATTGCCAAGCAAGGTGGTATTCAGCGGTTGTTAGTAAAAGGGGATTCCCAGTTAATCTTGAATCAGCTAGATGGGACATACATAGTGCGGAATCCCATTCTTTGTATGTATCATCGAACTGTAATAGCTGAGACCAATCTACCATTGTTATCTTGGATCCATAGATTGATTAGAAAACATGGTATGCGTACACCTCTTGCTATATATGCAGGAGGGATGGATCATAATCTTATGCATTTAGTTTAGGGCTATGAGTCCTATTTTTCCTCCTTGGAAAGGAGCATATTATTGTATATCTATACTATTTCGGGGAGGGATGTGTAGGTGCTATTTTGTTTGATCTCGTTATGCCAAGAGGGCCGATCAATTTTTTGTAGTGACGTGCTTTATTTCATTAGGCCAAGAGGGCCAGTCGTCTGTTTAGTACAGGTGCGGTTAATGGTTTCCTGTTTTAGTCCTGTGCTAGACAGGTTCAAAGAAGAGCTTGGAAGGAGCCTTTGTTGTGTGGAAGCTTCTCATGGCCCTATCCAGGTGATATCTCTCCTTTATGAGTAGTGCGTTTTTCTGCTATGTGTCTATGTACTTGTGGGGGATTTTCTTTTCTTGTTGGGGACCGAGGTCCAAGGCATGAAGTCCCAGGTTTAGGTTAGATATGTTTGAGGGAGGTTTGAGTAGTCGTTGCCTCCTGTAAAGACATTGCCAGGCATCGAAACACCTGTTTTAGAAGGCAGTTCTAGTGACCCTGTTCTGCTAGCCTGCTAGGTAGCCGTTCTAGGATTTCTTACTTAGTTGTGAGGCAGTTAGAGAAGCCTACCAGAGAAAAATGAAAATGATGATTGATAGAGAGGAAAAAACTCATGAATATCTTAAAGACAATAAATATATACAAAGGTATGTAAAAAGGGGTTCTAACCCCTATAAAAATAGAAAAGAAAATGAAGGAAAATTTATAAGCAGTTGATCATCGCCTTGTGCGCTTTTGGTGCAATTGTGCATCTCACCCTGTGCTGGCATACAGTGCAAGAAGGAAGGCCAGGGAGCCTTATGGTGCAGTGCACAAGAACAGATCGTGCATTGTGCATTGAGAGGCCCATCTCGTGCATGCAACACTCTGTTCACACATCTCACCTCTCATTTGATTGGAAGGGAAAGACTGGTCACTCACCCCACCCTCTGTCTCACTCTCTAATAGATACAGAGGGCAGCCCATACTCACATCCCCATCCTGTTAGGATGAAAGCTCTCATCACTCAAGGGGTTAGTGATGAAGATCATGTCAGTTGTTGTTGTCATTAGGATCTTGAAGACGAGGCGTACCCAGGGAGGTAGCCAACAAGTCTCTTACTTCAATGATTTGTAAGAAAAGTCATCTGTTAAGAAGGGCAGAAGGACTGATATTGCAGAGACAATGCACCAAGGGAGGTGGCTTCAAATTACTTGCTGGAAAGGTTTGCTACTGATGAGTCAGCTATCCTGAACTGCAGGGCGTTACCACCTTTTCCACAGTCAGCTTCCCATCCAAGGATGTTTCCACCTTTTCTTGGAACGAGGCCTATTATGACATGGAATTTCTTCCTTTTCTCCCATAACAGTTTTGTTTGTTTTTTTCTCTCTGTTTTCTTTTTTTTTCCTTTGTTGTTTTTTTTTCCCATTAAGAAAGAGAATGGTAGAAATACCATGTGTCAAGACCGACCTCGCCACCGTTGTTGGATCAGACAAGAAGAGAACAAGGTCGGGTTGAGAGGTATCTGTGAGGGGCTAGCAGAACGAGACCCCGCCTCATGAGGAGAATCATAAGGGCTATCAGAAGCATGATGAGAAGGATAGTGCAACACCCAAAAGGGGAAGGGTAGGTCGACTGTGATTGTCAAGATCCCCAAGGAGGGAAGTCCTTTTTCAGACAATAGCCATTGATCAGGAAGGGATCATCAGAGGCATCAACGGTCTGCACCACCTAAACAGACTCGTTAGGATTGATAGCAAGTACCTTGTATGGGCCCATCCACCATTGTTGAAGATTGCTAGGAAACTTGCCAAATCTCAAAGGCTAGGATAAGATCACCTTCTTGGAACTCCTTGTGCTTGATGAAACTGTCATGATAGGCCTTGCGTCACGCCTGAGTGGCTTCCATGCACTGTAGGGCCATTCGCCGTATCTCATCCAAACATTCCTAGTGTAGGAGGCGGCGTTGAAGTGACTCATCATCTCCCAAGCATTCTTTAACTACCACTCACAAAGAGGGCAATTCCAGTTCAACAGGGAAGACGGCTTCTGTACCATACACTAGCTAGAAAGGGGTCTGTCCTATAGCTACCTTATGGAAAGTTATGTATGCCTAGAGGGCCTCTGTAAATTGATCGTCCCAGTCGCGATGATGTGCGGCAATCGTTCTTGTCAAAATCGAGCAGAGGATGTGATTGGTGACTTCAACTTAGCCATTGGCTCTGGGGTAATAGGGAGTGGACTTGCGATGCCGGATCTTATACAGCTCTGTCAGTTCCTCCATGATTTTGTTAAGGAAGTGAGTACCTCTGTCACTTACCAGCTCGAGGGGACTGGCAAAACGGGTGATAATATTCTCGTACATGAACAGGGCTACACTGTTACCATCATCCTGCTTCAGGGCTTTAGCTTCAAACCACTTTGTGACTAAGATGTATCTGTTCTGCTTCTGTCCGGTGGGTGGATCAATGGGTCCCACAAAATCAATCCCCCATTTCTCGAATGGCTTTAGGGGAAGAATAGGTTGCAGTGGCATGGCACTTGTTTTGGTGGGTTTCCCCATTTGCTGACAAGCATCACATCTCTTACAATAGTCGTATGCATCCTTGTGGAGGGTCGGTCAACGGTATCCTGCTAACAGAGCCTTCCTGGCTATCGCTTCTCCTGCAAAATGTCCACCACATGGTTTTTTATGGCATGATTTCAATACTATGCCGATTTCATCCCCTACAACACATCTCTGCAATACTTCATCTTTGCCTCTCTTATACAGTGTACCGCCTAGCAAAGTGTAGGGGGTTGATTCTAGCAGAAGCTTCTTCTTCTCATGGCTTGAGATGCCAGGAGGATACTAGTGAGTTGCCAGGAGATTGGCTATGTCTGCATACCAGGGAGTAATTGTTTCAACTAGAAACAAAGAAGCATCAGGAAGGTCTGGATCATCCTATTTCTCTGCTTGTGTTTGAGGGATCCGTGATAGATGATCAGCTAGGATATGGGAACGGCCAGGCTTAGTGACTACTTCAAAATCGAACTCTTGGAAGAGGAGTAACCATCTCATCAATCGTCCTTTAACATCTGTTTTGTTCATCAAGAAGGACAGGGCTTCATGATCCACGTAGAACTTGAAATGTGTTGACAGTAGATAGTGTCTAAACTTCTCTAATGCAAACACCATTGCCAAGCATTCAAGCTCTATCACTATGTAGTTATTTTCCCTATCAGTGATCTTTTGGCTTGCATAATAAATGGGTTGATCTAATTTAGAAGGGCCCTTTTGACACAGGACATCACCTAGCCCTTCAACTGATGCATCTGTGTGCACATGGAACTCCATCCAATCAGGAGGTTGTAAAATAGGTGCTTGGATAAGGCACTATTTTAGGGAATTAAAGGCTTCTTCACAGTCATTAGTCCAAAGGAAATATGCATCTTTCCTTAGGAGCTTGTGCAGAGGGGCTACCTTGGTTGCAAAATGTGCAATAAATCTTCTGTAGTAGCCCACATGGCCAAGAAATCCTCTCAATTGCTTTAGGTTTATTAGTGCTGTTAAAGCGGCAATCTTCTCAATCTTCGCCGGGTCTATTGCAATCCCTTGTGCATAGACAATATGGCCCAAAAGAACTCCTGATGAGACACCAAAGACACATTTGTTAGGGTTGAGAGAAATCCCATACTCTTGCCATCTGTCAAAACATTACTCTAGGTGTCCCTAGTGCTCACGGATCAAACGATAGACACAAAAGTCATCAAGATAAAGCTCAATGAAATCATGTAGATGATTCTAGAAAGCAGCCATCATTACTCGTTGGAAGGTGGTAGAAGCATTACAGAGCCCAAATGGCATCACTCTGTAGGCATAGGTCCCCCATTCTGTGGTGAAGGTTGTTTTGGATTGGTCCTCTTCTGTGATTTGGACTTGGTTATATCCGTTGAATCCATCCAAGAGGGAATAGAGCTCATGGCCTGCCACTGTGTCCAACAGTTGGTCTGTAAAAGGGATAGGAAAATGATCCTTCTTTGTCTTCGAATTGAGCTTTCAAAAGTCGACACATATTCGAAGTTTCCCATTCTTCTTGGGTACTACCACAATGGGCGAAACCCATTCATTGTTAGCCATGGGATAAATGAACTCAGCTTCAAAAAGTTTCAATAATTCAGCCTTCACCAAAGCAGAATAATTAGGATTCATTCGCCTTTGTCTTTGCCTTACAGGTTTGGCATCCGGCTCTAGGTCAATGTGATGCTGGCATACTATGGGATCAATCCCCCTTAGATCTTTATACGACGAAGCAAACACATCTAAGTTCTCTTTGAGTAGGTCTCGCAAGACCACTAATTCTTCTTCTGGAAGATTGAGACCCACTTTCAGGTGACATTCAGTACCATCAGTATCCAAGAATGTTACTTGCCTTTCACCTTCCACTTCGCAGATAAATGTCCCATGGATTGCTTCTGGATAGAGGTTTGACTCTTTCAAGAGAGTAGTATCCTCGTTTGATGTTCCGCTAGAACCAGTGTCCTCCTTCTGAACAGATGAATCATTTGTCTGTTGAGGTTGCTGGAAGGGTATCAGAGCTTTGTTTGCTTTTGTGTGAGTGGTAATTTCTTCTGGACTTAGGGATTCATCTTCAGAGGATGCGTCCAGGAATGTCACATAGCACGGACCTTCTAGATGCCGTGGCTCTGAGGGCTTTGGCTTCTGTTGACAAGGGGCATCATCGTCATCTTTTCTCTAAACTAAACAGTTAGGGCGATAGGAGCCACTAGTGAACTTAATTTTTATGCTTTTAATCCATTGCTTATACAGATTCTGCATACTTTGTGGTCCATTAATCAACCTAAATGGAACCATGGTCATTCCATCCAGCATCCTGAGATCTTCGGCCTTTGAGGTCTCCGTAGGGACATCAATAAGATCATCCTCCATCAGAGGAAATTCTTTATCTGCACTTTCATAACCTGCTTCTTTTGCTTCCTCATCATTTTCATCCTCTTCCTCTAGAGGCTATGTCTCTGCTTCTGTAGAGGCTCTATAGGAGAAGAATAGATCTTCTGCCTCTACATCTGCTTCTACTTCTACTTCTGTTATAGTCACTATCTTTGTGACTGTCTCTGGTTCTATCTCTGACTCTGCTTCTACTCTGTCTCTATTCTACATCTGCTCTGTCTTTGTCTCTATGACTATCTCTGTATCTGTTACTGCTCTATATCTGTTCTGTCTCTGTTCTGTCTTTGCAACTGTCATGTAACAGGGAGAACAGTACATCCATGCTTCTATTTCACTATCAGAGGTGATTTCAGAAGTTAATTCTAGTTGAGGCAAGAGGTATTCTCCCATGGACAAGGACTTTGCTTCCCTCGGTAGTTGGCTTATAGTGCCCACTGTTAGGGATTGTGCCTCTGTTTTCCTGGGAAAAATCTGTTTAACAGGCTCTTCCTCTCCTGATGTACCATCTGTTACCTCGTTGGAGGAGTCAGTTATGACTTCGATGGATGTGGATCCATTGCCTTTTTGCGATCCATACAACTTTAACACCACTTTGTTGGATCCTCTGCCTAGAGTTAGGGTTCCTTTGAACCAGTCCGTCCTGGCTCTTGCTTCAAAAAGCCAAGGTCTTTCCAACAGCAGAGGGTATGAGGTCCCATAAGAATTTGGTTTGACCACCAAATATGTCAGCCAATAATCTCTCCCTGCAAGGGTTGTTTTGACATATGGAAGGATGCCCAATGGTTTAATTCTGCTTTGATCTGCCAATCTGATAAGCCACTGTGTAGGTTGAATTCCTTGCAACCCTAAGTCCTTCATTGTCACATCTGTCATTATGTATATTGATGAACCTCCATCAATCAATGCATCTGAGATAAAGCATCCTTCTATCCATATACTAATTTTTGGGGTTCCAGGATCTAGGAAGGTGTTAGCCACATCGACTTCCTTTACAGGCTCTGGGGCCTTATTGGTCTTGGTCGCTGTTGAAGGAGCGATCCTTAGTCCACGTCTTCTTGTAAAGATGCTTTTGAATTTCTTTCGGCAGTTGAGAGATAGCATCAATAACTGTTGGAATGTTAAGTTTCATTTAAAAGTGTCTAGATCTTTTACCAAGTCATAATCTTTGATAGGATCCACATGCTTCTCCAACCTGCTCGGGAATGGGGCTACATCCATTTTCATCTTTCCTTTTTCTTCTAATAATTTCAACATCAGTACTTCCTCTATTTCTGGAGGTGCTTCTATATCATCTATCTCTTGGACCTCTAGTCCTGTTTCTGGGACTGTCTCTGTAACTCTCTATGGCACTACAGTGCTTTGTACTGCACTGTTCTATTCTGTACTGCTCTGTCCCTCTGTTGGCAGGTTGAACTTCACAGTCTTGGTAGGAGAGTTATTTTCGTTCTGAGCAACATGTTCCTTCTTCTTGGTGGGCGTGACAGTGGCAACTTTCAACTCTACCAAATTGGAGGTAGGCTCTTGTACCTTCTATTGGCTATCAGTGCCATTGGCCTTTACAAGGGCTGGACTCCGATAGTCCTTTGCAGTGTGGCCTTCTCCTTTGCATCAGCTGCATAAGGGCTTGTAATCTACAGATCGTCTAGGGTTTGGACAATTTGGGGAGATATGACCTTTTTCTCCACACCTGTAACATTCCACCTCTGATCTCTGACCACCGCCAGACTGTCATCCTCTGTAACTTTGAGAGGGAAACCTCCTTGGACTAAAATTAGGACCTAATTCTCTAAGCTTTGGTCCAATATCTTGTGTTGTCATTTTGGATTCTAGAAAATTGAATCTTGCATTTTTATCCTTCTGCCTTCGTTCATGCATCTCTTTCAGAGAGCAAATATCCTTTGTATGGTTCTTTTGCAAATAGTAGGAACAGAAGGCTCCAGGAATTGTTGGTTTTCGGGTACATTCAGTGACTAAATGTCCCGCTTGATGACACTTTCCGCACCATGTATTAGAGCGCATCACATCTCTTCCACGCAGGAGTGGATATATTGGTGGTATTCACCTTCAGCGTCTGTAGTTGCTTTGTAATCACATCCAGAAGCTCTTTCTTGATACTTGCAACTGACTTGGATAAGTAGTCCTTCAGATGTTCACCTCCTGAAGTGCTTGTAGTAGGATTTTGGGAAGCTTCTGTAATTACTGCATACACTGATTGGGTCAATCCAGAAGGTCCTCTGTTCTGGTTCTGATTCAGAGCTCCTATTGAGACTTGGGGTTGTTGATTCCAATTGGTAGAGTTCCACTGTTATTGAGTCGCCATTGGAGGAATTGTTTGAGGCCACTGTTGTTGTGGTTGAACCGTCATTTGTGGCACTATCAAAATGATGGTTAGTCCATCTCTTCAGGATGGATTCCATTTGCAAGACATAAGCTTCTACTCTTTCTCCAGAGGATATAAACTCCTCTCGCATCCGCTCTTCAATGTCAAGATTGTGGGAGAGAAGGAAGGAGTCTCGCTTGAAGCTTTCTTGCTTGCACAATGGGGGAAGACACACAAGGGTGGAGGCTGAAAACAGTTTTCCTCTTCTTAGTTGTGTAAGCCAAAAGAACTCAAGTACAAAGAAATAGAAGAACCCTATATATGGGTCTCAAACCAAACTCAACTAACTAAGGTGGCATACTAACTGAGCCACGAACTAGAGTAGATAAGGATAGCTATCATGTAGCTATTATTCATGGGCGGTGTACCAACCGCGTCTGCAACTGACAAGTCGGTGACATAAATATACAACGGTCACCCTGGCGTATCACGAGTGGAGCTCGATATCTCAACACTCCCCCTCGAGCTCAATCCCAATTCCTGCACACCAAGCAGGTCTCTGAACTTGCGCAGCTTCTCTGCGCCCAATGCCTTCGTGAATATGTCAGCTACCTGATCCTCTGTGCTGACATAAACTAGATCAATAAGACCTAGTAAAACCCTCTCTCGCACATAGTGATAATGCACCTCAATGTGCTTTGTTCTAGCATGATAGACTGGGTTATTTGCCAAGTGTATACTACTCATGTTGTCACAATAAATGACAACTGGCCCATCTGTAGACTGATGCATATCATAAAGTAGCTTATGCAACCAAGCTACCTCACATGCAGCCATTGCTGCACCCCTGTACTCAGCCTCTGTGCTCGACAAGGCAACTGTAGGCTGTTTCTTGCTGCTCCAAGTGACTGCAGCACTCCCAAAAGAGAATACATATCCACTGGTAGATCGTCTATCAGAAATACTACCAGCCCAATCAGCATCAGTGTATCCATGCAACTGTATCTGAACCCCAGTCTCATAAAATAGTCCATACTGCAATGTGGACTTCACATACCTAAGTATGCGTCTAGCCGCATCCAAATGTGGTTTCCTTGGAGCCTGCATAAACTGACTTACCAATCCAACAGCATAGCTCAAATCTGGCCTGGTAATAGTCATATAAATCAAACTTCCTACTATGCGTCTGTACATAGTAGGGTCTTCTAGAAGCTCACCTGCATCTGTGCTCAGCTTCACATTTTGCTCCAAAGGAACTGAAATAGGCTTACAGCCTGTCATCCCATATTTGGACAGCATGTCCAATCCATACTGCCTCTGCAAGAGCTGTATCCCACTTGGTGATCTAATCACCTCAATGCCCAAGAAATAACGCAGCTCTCCCAAATCCTTCATCTCAAACTTCTGCTTCAATAGCATTTTCACATGAAGGATATCTTCATCACTGTCACCTGTCATAATCAAATCATCAACATAAATGACAAGCAGCATAATACCTTTCTCTGTTTTTCTCACATAAAGTGAGAAATCTGCCTTGGAAATCTGAAA
Source organism: Lygodium microphyllum (assembly GCF_053477565.2). NCBI lineage: Eukaryota > Viridiplantae > Streptophyta > Polypodiopsida > Schizaeales > Lygodiaceae > Lygodium > Lygodium microphyllum. The sequence continues at coordinate 34,716,911 of NC_141154.1, read as the reverse complement.
GCCAATAGTGACAAGATACTGTCCTATCTTGTCAGACCATGCTCTAGGTGCTTGCTTCAAGCCATACAAGGCTTTCTTCAACCTGCAAACAAACTCAGGATGAACAGCATGCACATAACCTGGTGGCTGCTCCATATAGACCTCTTCTTGCAAATCACCATGCAAGAAGGCATTCTTTACATCCATCTGATGTAAAGACCATCCCTTTGATGCAGCCATAGTAATGACTGCTCTTACGGTTGCCATCCTTGCAACCGGACTAAATGTTTCTTCATAGTCAATGCCATATGTTTGTGCATACCCCTTGACTACTAATCTTGCCTTGTATCTGTTCACAGAACCATCAGCATTGTGCTTCACCTTATAAACCCACTTACAGCCAATTGCATTCTTACCTTTAGGCAAATGTACTAACTCCCATGTAGCATTTGCTTCCAAGGCATCCATTTCTTCATCCATGGCTTTCTCCCATTTTTCTTTTCCCATGGCTTGCTCAAAAGATGTGGGTTCTGGTTCCTGTATCACTTTGACCATATATGCATAGTGAATGGCTGTAAATCCATCATATTTCAGCCTATCCACAGGATACCTAGCTCTTGTAGACCTGCGCAAAGTAGGTTCACTCCCAGGTGCTCTCAAAACATCCCTGGTCTTCCTTACTCCAGGTGTAACAATAGAAGGAATACCCAACTCATCATCAATGCTCTGTTCTGAGCCACTGGATTCACCATCCACATAAGAGTGACCTGCATTCACATCAAACATGGGCTGATCAACCTTCTCTTTTCCTTTTCGTGATACCTGCATACCACTATCTGCATTGCTTTGAGAAGATTCTCCTGATCTCAATCTGCCTGTCCATGGCGAAGAATGTGAACCACTGCTAGAGGACGCTCCAGGTCCATTAATATTTTGTGACTGCTGCTGTGAATTCTGTGTAGCATTACCATTTTGTGCATCTTCATCATCAATCACATTTACTGGTTTATACCAGCTACTCATCTCATCAAAAACAACATCTCTGCTCACTGTAAACTTACGAGTAGAAGGGTTATAGCATCTATACCCTTTTTGCTGCAGAGAGTAACCAATAAAGATGCACTTCTCAGCTTTTGGATCCAACTTGGATCTCAGCTCATCTGGCACATGTACATAGGCAATGCAACCAAAAATTTTCAAATGAGAAATATCTGGTTTCCTACCAGTATACCTCTCCTCTGGAGTCATTCCATGTATTGCTGCAGTGGGAGTCCTGTTCATTATGTAGACTGCTGTAGCAACTGCTTCAGCCCAATAAAAATCTGGCAAGTCTTTTTCATTGAGCATGGCACGAGATACCTCTCCAATATGCCTGTTTTTCCTTTCTGCAATTCCATTTTGTTGTGGGGTATAACTGCATGAATATTGCTGCTTTATGCCATGCTCCTGCAAGAACTTTGCAAACTCATTTGAGAGGTACTCTCCCCCTCCATCTGACCTTAGGCATTTTATCTGCAAGCCTGTTTCTTTTTCAACCATAGCTTTAAGAGTTTTGAAATGCCCAAAAACTTCACTTTTCTTTTTCATAAAATACACCCAAACTTTTCTGCTATAGTCATCAATAAAACTGACAAAATAATGACAGCCTCCAAGAGATGCAGCTTTAGTTGTCCACACATCAGAGTGAATTAATTCCAATGGCTTCTCACTCTCTTGAACATGTCTAAGAAATGGTTTCCTTGCCTGTTTTCCAAACTGACAGGCTTCACATACCTTATGCATTTCTGCAACCTTGAATTTGGGCAATCCTGCAACAATATTTTGGGCCTGCATTGATTTAAGTCGCTGTACATTAACATGACCAATGCGTTTATGCCAGATATCAATATCTGCAACTACACCGGTCCCATGTGCAAACATTGCTGCACTCAATTCAGACATGTCTGCATCCAATGTAAACATTCTGCCCTTCTTCTTTCCTTTTGCTATCAAGCGACCTTTATTTTTCATATCCTCAACAAAGCATCCATGAGGATTAAATCTGACCTGCAAGCCCTGTTCAACCATTTGACCAACTGAAACCAGATTCTTGGTGATATTCGGGACATGAAATACATCGGACAGGTATTTCTTTTTCCCACCCTGCATAGACAAGGGAATTTTTCCAATCTGCACAATAGGATGTGCAGTATCATCACCAGTCTCCACAAATCCTGGTTTTTCCATTTTCCTTGCATCCTCCATCCATTCTGCATGACCTGTCATGTGGTTTGATGCACCTGAGTCAACATACCATACATCATTGCTTTCTTCTGCACTTGTCATAGAATTGTTCATGTGCTACACCATGAACAAATGCTCATTTCTGTCATCACCCTGTCTACTAGAAGATGCATAATTTCCTTGTTGCAGTTTTCCATTCATGATGTCATTCTGCTTTTTATAGCAGTCTTTAGCCATATGACCCATTTTACCACAGTAGTAGCATTCAACATTACTGTTTGCATTTTGGCCTCTTTGCCATCCACCACGACCTCTTTGGCTCCCCCTGCCTCTAGAGTTACCACGTCCTCCTCCATAGGACTGGTTTTCTTGAGTTTGCTGCATATTCTGATTTCTGCCACGGCCTCCAAATCGGCCTCCTCTACCTCTGCCTCTACCTCTTCCAGCATTTGAGTAGAAGACAGCTTCTTTTGAAGTTCCTCCTGAAGAAGATGCACCACCATTTCTCTGTTCCTCAGAAATTAGAAGAGCAATCAACTCCTCAAAATCAGGAAATCTTTCACGAACTGAAATGGATGTCCGAAACTGTGCATAATCCTTTCCTAGACCATTCAAGGTCACGGAAACTAAATCATCATCTTCCACTGGCGACCCAATGGAAGCAAGTGCATCTGCAATCTTCTTCACCTTCATGTGGTAGTCGTTGATGCTCATACTTTCTCTTTGCACATTATGCAACTCTTGCTTGAGCTGCATTTTCCTGGCTTGCGTATTTGTGCTATACATTTTTGACAAAGTATCCCATGCCTCCTTTGGCGTACTTGCATCCTGAATATGCACAATCATAGAGTCTGAAATACTGATAGACAGCCAATACATAACTTTCCTGGCTCTCTCATGCCATGTTTTAAATGCCTGCATTTGTTGTTGATTGGGAACATCAGGAAGAACTGGTTCTTCTTCATTTCCTGCAACAAATTCCCAATATCCTTTTCCCATAAGGAAATTCGTCATTCTAAAATTCCATGCCTGGAAGTTGTTCTTGTCAAGCTTTTCAGTGACAATCTGTGAAAGAGAATCAGACGCCATTACAGAATACTGCAAGAAATTCTGTCACTGCAAAAAACACAGCTTCACCCTCACAAGGGCAAATCTGCAAAACTGGCGAAAGTGGTATTTGACCACACAGTCACTTCCTAGTGACGATTTTGCATAAACAGGAACCAAGGATGATTCTGAAACTCCCAATGTCTCTGCGCACAAGCATACGATGCAATTTCTACAGTAACTTTTCACCGACCTGTAGAACAGTGGTCGCACAGCATAGAACTGAGCCTTTTCTTGAGTGCGTGCAGAAAACTTCCGTCTGCAAAACAGGCCCCGAAATGGCCTCAAATCAAAAAAACAAGGTCGCCAAGGGCTAAAGCCCTCTCCCGCAGCATATACTGCCCTCTTGCTTCACCGCGAAGGGCGTCTCAACCTGAGACAATGCACTCCTGCAATTTCCGGCTGTGCTACCTGCAGAGATCTACTCCCAAAACAGGAAATGAAAGCAACACTGCTCCTCTTACCAGACCACCGCGAGCTTGGCTTGCTTTCTTGAGCTCCTTACCACGAACAAGGCTCTGATACCATGTCAAGATTGTGGGAGAGAAGGAAGGAGTCTCGCTTGAAGCTTTCTTGCTTGCACAATGGGGGAAGACACACAAGGGTGGAGGCTGAAAACAGTTTTCCTCTTCTTAGTTGTGTAAGCCAAAAGAACTCAAGTACAAAGAAATAGAAGAACCCTATATATGGGTCTCAAACCAAACTCAACTAACTAAGGTGGCATACTAACTGAGCCACGAACTAGAGTAGATAAGGATAGCTATCATGTAGCTATTATTCATGGGTGGTGTACCAACCGCGTCTGCAACTGACAAGTCGGTGACATAAATATACAACGGTCACCCTGGCGTATCACGAGTGGAGCTCGATATCTCAACATTCAAAACCTTCATGCCTGAATTTAGTGAGGAAAGCCAACTTCAGATCGTCCCAAGTGCCAAAATTTCCTGCTGCTTATCTCTCATACCACTGAAACGCCGTGCCTTTGAAAGTGGCGGGGAATATTGCTAACCAATGCTCAGGGGTTCTAGCATTGTTAGCCACACATGCTACCATAAATTCTGCTACATGAAGATCAGGGTCTTCATTGTACTCTCCCTTAAAAACTGGCAATGGGACTACATTTTCTGGCATGTCATCAATATTTCCAGGACGAATCTAACTAGGAAGGGGACCTTGAGTTGCCATGGGGACTTCTGTAAAGAGTGCTTTTAAGGCATCAAAGGAAGCTTCTGCTGCGAGCTCGTTCTCAACTTTGATTTTTGCCTTCTCTCTTCTTACATACCTCTAGACTCGTTCTAACGCTTGCCTCTTGATTGTGTCATTCATCAGGGCTTGGCTCCAACCAATTGTTCAGTACTCAACAGGATAGAATCAGAGAGAGGCTTCAGTCTCTGGGGGATTCTCTGGTCAACATCTCCTCTACTTTCTTCTTTTCAACATCTCTGAATTCGGCTTTCAAACCACTACATAGGGGGAGATATTCCATTCTGAAAGTATCAAAACTCATTCTTCTTAGGATCGTTGTTGTGTCATTATAATAATGCCAACTTCTGAGGGTTTCGGCAGTGTATGTTGTGAAAAACACTCTGTCTACTAACTTCCGGTGGGTTGCTAATTAGACAAACAGAATATTGTCAGTGTACCAAGCATCCCACGTATCTTGCTGTTGAGCATCCACGAACAAATTCCAACTCTTTTCCTTCTTGTTTTCGTGAACCTCCACAGACCACGACTCCTGAAGCTTCTTCACAATCTCCCACTTGATGATGTCTGGAAACTTCTCAATGAATACCAAATCTTCCATGGATGGTCATTCTCTTTGATTCTGCTCTTCAGTTTGTTTCCAAACAATTTTCCACCAAGATGCAAGTTTCTGCTGCTTCAACAGGAAGAGGAAACAGTCCACCACATACAGCATGCATCAGGATGGTAATATGTTTATGCCATTGTGGGATGAACTTCTTATGAAAAGTGGCTTTGATAAAGAGGATCTCCAACTCTTTAGTGGAAGAATGAACTTTGCAAACATGCATCGAATTTTTCTCTTCTTGGCAATGCCATTTCCTTCATTTTCAGCCTCTTTTGATGCTTGTTCATAGCAAGTTTCCCCGGCTGCGCACCAAAAACATGGAGCCCCAAGAGGAATACCAAGGAAAAGGGGATTCTACTGCAAGAAAATCTATCTTGTAACATCAACAAGCTTTCATTTCATTCTTTTGATGACCAAAACAAAGAAAATAGCAAATCTTCACGCAGCATCATACGGATTTGATAGAATCAACCATAATCTTCAATTTCTTCATAGAATCCTTCAATAGAACAATGAACACAAAAGAATATACTATTTTTGAATGGAAATCAATCACATAGTATTCATCTTCAATATCTTCATAGTTCTCTCTCTCAATCTCTCATATACAGTTACACTATTTTGATAGAATTTTCTATCTCTGGCTCTCTCTTTCTCTCTCTATCAATAGTAGATCATCTCCTCACTACAATGCTCTCATAATGACTCTCAAATAATCCTTCTTAGATCATGGATGTACCTCCCAAGAGGTATGTCTGATGTGAAGAGGCACCAGAGCCACTACAATGTCTCTTCATAGCTCACTACTGTCATTATCACTTTAGTTTTCTCTTCAATCTTCAGCAGCTGCTTCTTCCATTTATTTTAGCTCTTTTGAACTTAGATTCATCCTTTCCAAAAGTTAGAAAACTTTTCCAAAGTCACACATACATTCTACATAACACTTACATAAGATCTACAGAACAGAACATTACAGTACAATACCAGAGTAGAGACAGAACAATTACAGAGCAGAGATAGAGGCTCTAAAGAAGGTTTATAGAGGGTTACAGAAGGCCATCAGAACCTCATAACTCATAATAAAACCATTCCAAACTATTAAAAACTATTCAATAAACTTTCAAAAGATCTCAATCTTCATCAATCATCAATCCATACTTCATACAAAAGAAATTCAGAACAAAACAAAAGCTATACAGAAGGTATATAGAACCAATCAAAAGATTCAAACAAGTTCCTTAACTTATCTTCAAGTTAATCTTTGTCTCCCGCCCATACAGGAGAAATTATGTATCTCTTCTGTCCAACAGAAGTATCCCTTCTTCCCTGCAGAAGTAACTGGTCCAATTCACATGGCACCACAAACTCAATCCTTTATATAGAATAGGATCTCCCAACATGCCCAGACGTTGGGGGCCACGAAGGTCTTCAACTCCATTCTAGACCTAGCAAGGGGTGTCCAGACCTCCAACTGACCCGCAAGCTGTCTAGGAGCGAAACATCATTCTTGTGGTTGGCCTTTTCACCACTCGACCTTCGGCCCATGAATCGAGCAGTGCCCTCTCGAGTTAATCCGCGGTGCGATCATGGAGGTGATCCACCCGTGCAATATATCCTTCCTTAGTAAAGTCCTTTAAGAATCAAGTACAAACAAGGCATTCAGCCCTAATATCATTATCCAAGAAAAAATTCCTTTATTCCCATGGCGACTTGTCATCACAGACCCTTACCATGCATTTACCATAAATCACAAGCACTTGGAATAATCATCCAAACAACAACTAACAACCAGTTGAATGTAAAAGCATTTAGGATGTTGTTCGATCAACCAACAAAACCAATTGCATTCTTTCCAACCAATGCAAGAATAGACGATATAGCATTTCCATCGTATATTTGCTCTCCCCCTTGGGATCTAAGAGCAATACTATGCAAAAATGTTTCTTAACACTTCCTTCCTTCGGGTAGGGCATATGTTAAGGGTTCAAACACTTTTCATGATGTAAGTTCTATAGGTCACTTACCTTGATTGATAAACCAACCCTGAATTTAGATTGACAAAAGTCATCGTTATCCGACGAATCTCAAGACATCTTAGTTTTAACCCTTATGATTAATTTTTTGTACTAGCTCTTAGTTAAGTCATGAGACAACTAGAAAATTATCCTCCAACAGGCCTTATATTGAGCTAGAATCTAGTTTTTCTTAATATTTAGGCTCTTAGGCTAAGTACTTTCAAAGTATTTAAACTTTAAACTAGTACTTTCTATTCATGATTCTCAATGTCATATTCTTTTAGTAATTATGTTATTTGTAACCCTTGGCTATACTTTAATCTAGCACTTGTATGCACAATCTTTTAGTGCCATTCTTTTGACGACTATACCATTTATAACCCTTGACTAATTCTTCCTTGTAATTGCTTGACTAGCAAATAAGTCATATATAGCTAGGTGCAATTATCTTCCCTTGATATATGCACTTCACAAACTCCATCTTTCGAGTAGGTGAGATTAAACTTATCCTTTCCGATGACCTATACTCGTGCATCATAGTATGGGGCTTATCGTATCTTATACGAGAATCAAAGCAAGCATCTATAAATTTAAAAATACATTAGTTACGACTGGTACCGCAATTGGATTGACAGTGATGCCTTCGCCCTAAGTAGAGGATCGAGATAGAGGGAATTGAGCTAATTCTCTTCCTTGCAACCTCTCGAGGTGATCTCTCTCTCTCTCTCTCTCTCTCTCTCTCTCTCTCTCTCTCTCTCTCTCTCTCTCTCAAGCTCACTTTCAAGCTCTTCATCACAATCACTTGGAGGGGTATCCTTCTCTCTACCTCTGTCTTGCAGCCTCGCGGGGTCTCCTTATCCTCCATTATGCCTCTCCCATGCCTCATATTTATAGTGAATTAGAGAAGAGTGCTCGTGGTTGAGAAATGGAGCTCTTTATGGAGGGGGGTCTTGGAAAGATCAGTGATCTGATGCTCAGATCATAAATCTGATGGTTCCATTGGCTCCAAAAGGGGGGTAAAACCCTCTAGACACTTGGTTAGAAAGCTCTTAGTTCACTCCTTCTTCTTTTCTATGTTCGAAGTGGTGTTTTCTGTCTGTGGACTGCGATCACGGCGTGCACGATTTTGCAAATCACTTTTCTTTATTTTTCTTTTTATAAATTCTCCAAAATTAACTAAAACATCACTTGTCTTTTCTTTTAAATGACATCTAGTTCTAAAAATATAAATATCTTTTTTAGGATAATATCTAAAATATATTAGTTTTGCCCAAAATCTAATATTTTTGGACCATCCAAACTATACACATTAATAATAGTGATTCATAAGTCTCGTTCACGTTGTAACTTACGTGAAGGGTGGCTACGGTCCCTTTCAATCCGAGAAAAATATCAGATTTATGACTCTCTATTTTTCTAAATAAAATATTTTAAATTAAATAAAAATTATTAGTTATTAATGTTAGTTAGTTTTTACCTTAGTTAGTTTTTAGTTAGTAATCTTACTAACTTATTAATTGACTAACTAACTTTCGAACTAACCAACTAACTTTTATTGTGCAGAGATATTACATCCTCTTCCCCTTAGAGAAATTGAGATGTCCTCATCTCGAGAGAAACCGGGGGTATCATTTTGGAATCTGTGGTTTATGGTCCCACCATGCTTTCATTGCACTACTCTGATCACTCACAGACATGCGGTTTTTTGAAAAAAACAACTTATTGTATTTGATATATCCGAGTCTTGATTACAAGAGAAAATTTATTGTAGTTACATCTCATGGATATCTTCTAGGTTTTTCCTAAGCACTTGGTATATTCTAGATCACTGGAGCTTATACAACTTTATTTCTTGTAAGCTCAAGTTCTCTTCGAGTTCCGTTGGGACAATTGATATAGTTATGTCCAATATTGTGGCACTCGGAGCATCGGTGTTTAGGGTGCTTTGGGCATTCCCTTTTGAAATGACCTAACTCCCTACAATAGAAACAACGCAGAGCTTTATCACTTGCGCTCACAAGATTCTTGGTTGTCCTTGGTAGGATTTTCTTCTTTAGACCAAAGTGTCCTAGGATTCTTTTAGCAGATTGGAGTGGTCCTTTATCTTGGAATCTACATTCCCAGATTGTCCTCTTCTTAGTTCAGGACTGAGCTCCATGGACAACTGGCTTTGCTTGTAATACTAAAGAATACTTCCAAGCTTCAACATTTTGGTAAGACCCAATCTATATTAGTTGAGAAGAAACGACTTAAGAGAAATTCATTGCACGTTATAACTATCATTCCTTGCCCCAGTATCTCTAATCATTTGCAAGTTCTAGGCTCAAAATAGATTCAACTCATATTACTCAAGTTAACTATAGTTACAAGAGTAAAGTTTATTCCAATACAAGTTGTATTTCATGTCGACAAAATTTCTAGGATTTCTAATAATCCTGAAGTGGTGTAGTAGGTTCTAAGTCTTAGTCTTCATCTAATTCATCTATATATCCGAAGACTGCACTTGTGTAGCTTCGTTTTCTTGGAGGCTCCGTATCTTCTGGACTTAAGTCAGGGCAGTCTGCTTGGACATGTCCTACCTCATTGCAATGGAAACATTGACTGTAAGGATATCTCCTACGGATGTGCTCTATCTCTCCACATGTATGGCATCTATTACCCAGATCTCGGGAGTCATCTTTACTACAATTTTGTGCTCGTTTAAACCCACCAGTGAATACCCATCTCGAATCTATGTGCCCATCAGATCTACAGGACGCACTCATTCGAGCTGCGCCTATAATTCATGAGGTGCAGGCTAGGCCAAGAAGTAACAAAACTTGGACTTATAATGACCCGAACAGACGAGCATATAGGCATCAAATGAAGAGAATTCAAGGTCAAAATCGCGGACAAAGAAAGAAAGCAAGGACTAATAATGTCAACATCTTTGTCCCTACTCAAAGCAATGGCCGAAACCTCCAATGTTTCCACTACAACGAGCTCGGTCATTTCAAGAGGAAATGTCCCAAGCTTGGAGGAGGACATTGCCAAGCACCTTTCCAAGGAACTGGCCGTGGACAGGGAGCCACTACACGAGGCAGAGGAAGAACCGCCTGTGTTGCCAACAGGGAAATGTGCGAAGAAGAAGATACGACCATGGAAGCAGAGTTTGAAAGGGCGACATTCCATGCCACCCTACACAAGAAAGGCCCGAATCGCTAGTTCTCGGTGATTCAGACGCCGTCGGATTATCAAGGTAAAGGTTTCAAGACCTTGATTGATTGTAGCAGTACACATTCCTTTATCTCACCAGCTTGTGCAAGAAGATTAGGAATAGCCACAGTAGGAGCACCAACCTTGCTTGTGGAATTAGCAAATGGTCGTGAAGTCACTTGTACCAGGCAAACTGCTAAGGTGGAATTCTTTCTGGGAGGAAAGACGACTTCGGTCAAATTCAGAGTCATGAACTTAGGTATCCATGAGTGTCTACTTGGAATGGATTGGCTTAAACTTAATGTTGCCCACATCCATTGTGGAAAGGGCCAAATTTTCTTTCGAAACTCTGAAGTGGAATTGGTCACAACTCAAGGTGAGGCTGGGAAGCCAAAAATACAATTGACCAAAGCATCTTGGATTATAAAGGGACCTAGAAAGGAACTACCTGTCTACTTGATTAAGCTCAATAAGTTAGATCAGAAGTAGGAGTCTAGCGAAGGACCTTCATGGCTAAAGGAATACGCGGACCTATTTCTTGAAGAGTTGACAGAACTCCCGCCGCAAAGAGAAGTGGATCATGAGATCAAGCTAGTGCCGGGAGCTGCGCCAATTGCAAAGAGACCTTATAGAATGTCCATCCCCGAAGAAATTGAGCTTATTGGGAGAGGCTTAAAGGTGACATTCTCAAATATGTCACTGAGTGTTTGTCTTGTCAACGTATCAAAGCCGAACATGCCAAAATACCAGGAAAGTTACAACCACTCCACAATCCCCAAATGAAATGGGAATTCATTAGTATGGACTTTGTTGTTGGCCTACCCCAAGTTCAGGGAGGATACAACTCCATCATGGTTGTGGTTGACATGCTTACTAAGGTTGCACACCTTATTCCAATAAAGACAAACTATAAAGCCTCAGACATTGCAAGGTTGTTTATCAAGGAGATATTCAAGCTACATGGGTTACCCAGAAGAATCATTAGTGATCGTGATTCTCTCTTCACATCACATTTTTGGAGAGCTATCTTCGAAGCCACTGAGACTCAACCCCATTTTTAGTACAGCTTACCATCCCCAAACTGATGGCCAAACGGAGTGAGTAAATCAAGTCATCGAGGATATGCTTGGGGCACACTGCTATTGTGAACCAAAAAGGTGGATTCAATACTTGCCTTTGGTTGAATTTGCCTACAATGCTTCTTACCAACAAAGCATTCAGATGACCCCTTTTTAAGCATTGTATGGTCATGACTGTCGAAGTCCCCTAAACTTCTCAAATCCGACCTTGAGGGTTGAAGCTTCAAGGCAGATGTTGGAAGAGATGGATAACCAAGTAAAGTCAATAAGACAGGACATCCAAGCCGCCAAGGATAGACAGAAGCCATACGCGGATTTGAAGCGTCAAGATAGAATCTTCGAGGAAGGGGACATGGTCTTCATTCGCGTACGCCCAAAGAAGAGTTCCCTATCCTTAGGAGATTGCAAGAAGCTAAGAGACTGCAACTCCCTGAGAACCTAAAGGTTCATAATGTATTCCATATCAGCCTATTGAAGAAGTATGTACCAAATCCTAGTCATGTACTTGATGACCAACAAGTTATAATGCCTAGTCAAGGAGTCGAACTATGGCTCTGACAGGATCTTAGATGTTAGGGAGAGACAACTGAGATCCAGAACCTTGAGAGAATGTCTCGTCCAGTGGAAAGATTATCCTAAGGAGGATGCCACTTGGATAGATGAAAGCACTCTCAACCATCAATATCCCCAATTTATCTCGAGATGAGGACATCTCGATTCCTCCAAGGGGTAGAGAATCTAATATTTCTGCTGAAAAATATTACGTGTACGCGTGAGTCTCATGCAATGACAATGCCAGCATTGAAAATACGGATGTTGCAGTCTTTAAATGGTACACTCTCCACTGGCCAATCGAGACTTAGGACTAAGAAATCGCATATCTTCATGAGAACCTCCTCTTGGGAGGAGGTCAAAAGGATAATATTGGATTTATTGCAAAAATTTTTAATCCTCTTCCCCCCAGCCAAAGCGTGGCTGAGGGAAGAGGATGGGGGCTTTGTTGGGAAATAGGAGAGGTGGAAGAAGAGGAGCCATGCGGGCACCACATGGGGGAGGGAGGCCTCCTATAAATACCCTCCTCTATGAGGTGAAGAGGGAGGATGCTGTGAGGGTCGTGAGGCTGATTAATCAGACATGGAGGAGGAAGAAGCCGTCGTAACGTTGCTACTATAGATGAGCCGTGTTGCCGTCATTTCACCTTCTGCCGCCAGTTCCATCTAGATCTGCCACCGCCTGGCCACGTTGGCCACCGTCCTCAAAAGCCCATTTCCACGCAACATGCTGCTGTAGCCAAAATCCTTAGAAGCTTCTTAGAAGCTTCTAAGGGGGGGCTCTCTAAGCCCCCTTTCTCATTGCAAATTCCACCCAAGTCTATTTTACCCTTCCCGTGGTCCATTTCAACCCCTCTTCCCGTGGGGTTCCACTAAAGCCCTATTAAGCTCACCTTGCCCTAGGGTTTAAAGCACCCCTTCCCGTGGAAATCCTCACTTAAGTTCATATTACTCCCAGGTTTCAAAAGCCCTTTTCCATCGGCCCTACAAAGCGGTTTTTTTCAAACCCGGAGTTTAAGGCCCTTGCATACTACAAAGCTTTTTTTTTCCCCTTCTTGTGGATTCCCACACTAACATGTTTTAAGCCCCCTTTTCCCACTCAATCTCCTTAAGTCCACTTTATCCCTCGGCTTTCTTTTAAAGAATTCCCATGGTCTCACATAAAGCCATATTAGTCAGGTTTTAACCCCTTTCCCATTTCAACTCCCACAAGCCATATTACCCGGGGTTTTTCTTAAGCCCCCTTTTTGTGAAGATCAATTTGTATTCCCGGAACTTCTACAAAAAAAAGGGTAGTTCATAAGTTCCCATTTCCAAAGCCCAAATTCCGTAAGAAGGTGCATTCGTTAAGGAAGCCCCATTTCAAAAAGTAATTGCGCGTGCGAGGAAGACGGGCCAAGATCATAACTCTGCGGCCAAGACAAGAAGGTCGAATACGCGATGGCCCCTAAAAAGGCACAAGGCGCAACCACAGGAGGATCATCTCCTAACATTCATGTGGACATTTCATCGAATCCAGAAGTCCAGGTTTTCTTCCTAACTTTTGGTTTATGTCAAAATATTAAAATTGTGCATGGATAATTTATGGAATTAGGATGCGCTTTTGGCTATTTTAAAGGAAATAACTCACAATCAAAGAATTGGTCATTTGTATTTTTCAAAGAAACGAATGAAAGAAGGACATAAGACGTCTGTGCATTCTTACCAAATTGTTTTTATGCATTACAAAGTAACGATTTTAGATCAACTAATGACCATCATCTCAAAGTCGAAATTATTGTAGTACACTTCGATTATTCATGGAAAGATAAAATCGCATGTTGCATTATTAGACATCTTTTTCTTTGCAAGGATTCATTAAAGAAGATTTCTAACAACCGTAGGAATTTGCAAGGCATGGAAATGATTCTAGAGATGCATGAAGTAGATAAAACTCTAGTCAATTGGCATAAATCTCAATCAACTATGTAACTAGTTACGAAAGGTTGTGTAATGCTCATTCAGCGTACGAATATCTCATTCAGAAATGAAGTTAGAAAAAGGTTGCATGGTTCGCTTTAACATAAACCCTAAAAGCTTAGCAGCATAAATCGTGAATGCATCAATGGAAATTATGCCGTAACTTAATCCACGCTTTGATCTTAACCAGAAAAGTTAGAGTTTGTAAATGTAATTATACGTAGGCAATGAATCATATGATTACAAGAATGGTATCGTAAATATCTTCAAGAGTAGACAAGTAAATTGGTTTACCCTAAACGCCTAAAATCGCAAAGGAATCGCTTAGGAATGGTTAAATCGATGCAACATACCCCAAGTGCTAACTAGGATTTAGCACATTGAGGATGTGACCTAGTCGCTCTTATTGCCAAGCTGAAACTCTCATACCCTAAAGATCTGCCCATATTCACGGAATGTAGGGACAATAGGACATACTTGCGAGGAATGATCTAGGGTTTCTACCCTAAGGATCGCTTGCTAGAAAGATGAAACTCGGTTTGAATTGGAACCCTAGGACCGACAATGTCGGCCTAGTGCAATCAGGAACGGATTGGTTATGAAGACACCCTAACCTTGTTTCCTATCTAACCATGATTCCGTGATTAGAAGACACCTTTCGATGGGTAAAATAGTTCCATGGATTAGATGTGGCACTTGTGCAACAAGTTGCAGAGTCGCATGATCTTGTGGTTTGTCACAAGAGAATGGCCAATTCCACGTAATAAGATTGGCAAATTCTTGCGCAAGTTTATCTTGCAAGAGGATGAGTAGTCGTCCTGATATAGTACCTTTCTTGGAAAAAGTGACCAAGATAAGGGAAATAGATATTTGCTTGAAAGCAAAGAACCAACCAATAATTTGGAGCAATATATTTACTATTAATAGAACTTAAGGTATTGGCTAAGTTGGTTTAATAGGGTACGGCCCTAACCCAAGGACATATGGGTTAATAAACAAACCCTTGGGGATCTTGCCAAGTCGCAACTGATCCCGGATCGAGTGCTGGATGCATTCGGAGAGAAGGATTCACTCCTTAGCAGTTGGCCAAATAACGACCACTAGAAATGATTGTGCTTGTAACAGTTTAGAGAGCACTGTTTGCTTTGTTTGCCCGAGGAACTAAAGGGTGAAAAGATATCTAATGCTTCAGGTTGAAGGCCTGAAGGAAGAGGCAGCCTCAGTTACCCCCGATTGCCTACCTGACCCTAACCAAGGGGGTTGTTAACCACGCCGGGAAGGTGGACCGAACCCCACGCATGAGGTCTCTCCGTTGAGCGCTACTTGGAGCAGGAGGACGCTTGGTTGCCAGGGGGTCTCTGGCCGTAAATCCCTCGCCTTCCGGGCCTTGCACAAGAGGCCAACGTGACTTGGGATTGGATCTCGAGGCTCGCATACTAGTCTATGGGCGGAATCTTGGATTAGTAATCCCTGTGGATTGCTGGATAGCCTTCGGGCGGATTGTGGATAAGCCTACGGGCTGGACTTTATAAATGTATTCCGAAGATAAATATGATAAGCTGTTGAAAAGGAACTTGTTTGACATTGCTTTTCTATGTCAAGTGCTATGATTACGTGAAGGAACCGGAGCCGAAGGGGCTAATTAAGGAAGATGTTTGATGCATGTCCAACTAAATGTGGTAGGTAATTAGACAACTAAAACAACTTGAGGAAAGTGTGGTGGATGTGGCCATGGGTCCCGTCCTACGGATGGGTTGTCCCGGTTGGCCGGGAACTTTTCTCAATCATGATGGACAGCAAGAAGATCGTTTCAAAGGACACGAAAACAGCAAGGGCATTGACCTAGATTTTAAGTTATAATAAACCCGATTTACGTCGTTTTAGGGGAACGGAATGGGGCTATGCCTTATGGCAGAGAGGTTGAACTTTGCATCCCTCTCGTTTCCCATTCTCCTTGAACCAAGTGCAATGTGAATCCACTTCGGCCCTGGCGTTTCTATGTAAAGTAGTTCACTCGGGGTTCGACGCTAGTTGCCGTTTAGGAAATGACCAGTAGTAGGGAAACCTGATTTAGGTTGGTCCTATGTGGGAACGGCCAGAATACTTCTGCTACGTAGCAGACGTGGGAATTCCTAGATCACAAACCCCATAACATTCCATGGGAGTGCCGGGCGGAGCTTTCTAGATCTTCTTTCCGATGGACTGCTAAGACGTGTCCTGAAGGGAACAGGTGGACACGTTATTGTTGGTATCAGAGCGAACCAACGAAGGATTTATTTTTAAGAAATCTTAATAGGAAGAAGTAAAGCAAATGTTGCTATTCCGAATATTTCCTTACTTTTGATGTTGTCTTGCAGAATTATGAAGCATGGAACAGGTTCTTAGTGTTCCGAGTCATGTTTATGAGCGTGATGCATTCCCTGGATTATCGACAAAGGGTTGAGATGATGAACATCCTAGATTGTATCTATAATCCATCGCCTTTGTACGTGGAATGAATATGGACGGGTGACTCAGGAATCTACTATATAGCTGCCCACCGGTTTTCATACCTTCAAACCAACCTAAAGAGGATCAAGTGGTTGAAAGACCTGAAGATCGTGAAGCTATTCATTTTTTTGGAGGCTCACGTAAACTCAACTTTACATAATCGAGGTCGGAGGGTTGAGCTGAACTCATATGCATATGAGAAAGTGACCCACGTAATCCCGCCGACAGGATCAAGGTGTTGGGGCGCTATGAGAAGAATGGGTTCCAAAGGAAAGGATACCCTAATCTTCCAATGACTTACCGATTCCTAAAAATCCATGACCCGAAACCATACTATTATCCAGCTCCCGTAGATAAATGTAATACAACATTATTCTCCCCAAACTAAATGTAATAGTTGCTCTATCATCTCATGAAATGTTGTACTCCGAAAGGGCTATGCCCATATAAATGCAATAAGACTTCTTTTTATCAATGTCTGTCTTGTCCATGAGAAATGTTGTACTCCGAAAGGGCTATGCCCATATAAATGCAATAAAACTTCTTTTTATCAATGTCTGTCTTGTCCATGAGAATTGATAAAAAGTTAAGGATTCTTGGTTGATAGTTGAATTGGGTATGAAATATAAATCATAACGATTAGCGAGTTATAACGTTAAGAATCCTTTATCCAGGCACAACCCCACATACAGATTCCCAGTTCGCCTCCTACATCAAGTACTGCCGTAACCCAGGAGAAGAAGTTTCTTCTCAAGCAAATTAAGCCGCCTGAATTTGATGAGAAAGGTAAGACTGTCCAAGCGGATGCTGAGATTTGGATAGAATCCATGGAGGATTACTTTGAAGCAGCCGGTACTGCACCCGCCAACCAGGCTATGCTCGCCAAGCTGAAGCTCACCGGCGAAGCCAGGCTTTGGTGGAAACAATGGTGCAGAGATCCAGGGATCATGGAAGAATCTGTTACCTAGGAAAAGCTGAAGAAAGCAGTGCAAGGAAGATACTTACCACCTGCGTAGCACACGCAGAAAATGAATGAGTTCTACAAGCTGAAACAGCTGGGATTCACTCTTGACACATACTACTCTAAATTTGTCTCACTTCTTAAGTATGCGCCACAGATGGACAGGACACAGCAGGTGTCAAAATTTTGTGCTGGTTTAAACCCACCAGTGAATACCCGTCTTGAAATCTATGCGCCCATCAGATCTACAGGACACACTCATTTGAGCTGCGCCTATAATTCAGGAGGTGCACGCTAGGCCAAGAAGTAACAAACCTTGGACTTATAATGACCCAAACATAGGAGCATATAGGCCTCAAATGAAGAAAGTTCAAGGTCAGAATCAGGGACAAAGAAAGAAAGCAAGGACTAATAATGTCAACATCTTTGTCCCTACTCAAAGCAATGGCCGAAACCTCCGATGTTTCCACTACAACAATCCCAATCATTTCAAGAGGCAATGTCCCAGGCTTGGAGGAGGACATCGCCAAGCACCTTTCCAAGGAATTGGCCGTGGACAGGGAGCCGCTACCCGAGGAAGAGGAAGAACCGCCTGTGTTGCCAACAGGGAAATGTGCGAAGAAGAAGATCCGACCATGGAAGCAGAGTTTGAAAGGGCGACAGTCCATGCCGCCCTACACAAGAAAGGCCCGAATCGCCAGTTCTCGGTGATTCAGACGCCATCGGATTGCCAAGGTAAAGGTCTCAAGACCTTGATTGATTGTGGCAGTACACATTCCTTTATCTCACTAGCTTGTGCAAGAAGATTAGGAATAGCCACCGTAGGAGCACCTACCTTGCTTGTGGAATTAGCAAATGGTTGTGAGGTCACTTGTACCAGGCAAACTACTAAGGTGGAATTCTTTCTGGGAGGAAAGACGACTTCGGTCAAATTCAAAGTCATGAAATTAGGTATCCATGAGTGTCTACTCGGAATGGATTGGCTTAAACCTAATGTCGCCCACATCCATTGTGGAAAGGGCCAAATTTCCTTTCGAAACTCTGAAGGGGAATTGGTCACAACTCAAGGTGAGGCTGGGAAGCCAAAAATACAATTGGCCAAAGCATCTCGAATTATAAAGGGACTTAGAAAGGGACTACCTATCTACTTCATTAAGCTCAATAAGTTAGATCAGAAGCAGGAGTCTAGCGAAGGACCTTCATGGCTAAAGGAATACGCGGACCTATTTCCTGAAGAGTTGACAAAACTCCCGCCTCAAAGAGAAGTGGATCATGAGATCAAGCTAGTGCTGGGAGCTACACCAATTGCAAATAGACGTTATAGAATGTCCATCCCGGAAGCAATTGAGCTGAATGAACTCCTCAAGCAACTGCTAGATCAGGGCTACATCCGTCCTAGCAATTCACCATGGGAAGCTCCAGTACTGTTCTAGAAAAAGAAAGATGGAACACTTCGACTGTGTATTGATTACAGAGGGTTGAATCAATCAACTGTCAAGAACAAGTATCCTATTCCTAGAATAGATGAGCTTCTTGATCGTCTTCAGGGTGCGAAGATCTTCTCCAAGATTGATCTCAAGTCTGGTTACTATCAGATAAGGATCAAGGAAGAAGATATCCCAAAGACGGCCTTCAACACAAGATATGGGCATTTTGAGTTCCTAGTTATGTCATTCGGGCTTACGAATGCGCCTGCCACCTTCAACAGGTTAATGAAAGATATCTTTAGGCCATATCTTGATGACTTCGTACTCGTCTTCTTCGACGACACTCTAGTCTATTCCAAACAGGAAGAATATCATGAACCCCAACTTCGGATTGTCCTTGAGACAATGAGAGCACACAAGCTGTATGCTAAGATGAAGAAATCGACATTCTTCAAACGTCAAATTGAATATATGGGATTCATCGTATCAGCGGAAGGAATCTCAGTGGATCCGCGGCCAAAGTCAGAGATGTTCTGGAATGGCCAATACCAACAACTGACAAAGAAATACTCAGTTTTCTTGGATTGACAGGATGGTATAGGGTCTTCAACAAAAACTATGCTTTGATTGCAGCACCTCTGATGGATTTACTGAAGAAGCAAACATCTATTGCATGGTCAACTCCCGAACAAACCAGCTTTGATAGATTGAAGCAAAGTTTGGTATCAGCACCTATCCTAAAACTTCCAGACCTCAGTAAGGAGTTCGAGGTAGTAACTGATGCTAGCACGCTTACCTTAGGATGTGTGCTCATGCAGGAAGGTCATCCTGTAACATACTCTTCAAGGAAACTGAAGAACCATGAGAAGAATTATGCTACCCATGATCTAGAACCGTTAGCTATATCATCCATGCTTTAAAGCTTTGGAGACACTACCTATTGGGTAACAAGTTTACTCTGGTGACTGATCATAAAAGTCTCAAGTGGATCTTTACCCACATGAGGCAACGTCGATGGATTGAAGTGCTGGAGGAGTATGATTTTGAAATCAAGTACCGACCGGGAAAGGAGAATGTAGTTGCCGATGCACTTAGTCGCAAGGCATTCCTTAACTCATTAATCTTGCAAAATCCATCAACAGCTAGATCTCTAGCCACAAAGGTGTCCATGCCAAACAACCCAATACTTGAGCTAGCTAGAGAGGAAGCATGCCATGATCCATCCTATCAAAAGATGCTAAGGGAGATCCCTATCAGGGACCAGGACCAAAAGCTACAGGCTAAGTATCATGAATTCTCTATCAACAGTGGACTTGTCTACTATAGCACGAGAGTATGTATATCGACAAGCCAGTCACTTAAGTAGAACATATTGTGGGAAGCTCATGATTCCCCTTTCTCAGGACATCCTAGCTATGCCAAGACTCTCAATGCAGTTAGGAAGAGCTACTATTGGGAGAGGCTTAAAGGTGACATTCTCAAATATGTCACTAAGTGTTTGTCTTGTCAATGTATCAAAGCCGAACATGTCAAAATGCCAGGAAAGTTACAACCACTCGACATTCCCCAAATGAAATGGGAACCAAGAGCACCTAAAGGATGCTGAGCCCATCCTAGAGGATGAGATCGATGATCTCTCTAGCATAGACATTGCAAGGTTTTTTATCAAGGAGATATTCAAGCTACATGGGTTACCTAGAAGAATCATTAGTGATCATAATTCTCTCTTCACATCACATTTCTGGAGAGCTATCTTTGAAGCCATTGGGACTCAACTCTGTTTTAGAACAGCTTACCATCCCCAAACTGATGGCCAAACGGAGCGAGTAAATCAAGTCATCGAGGATATGCTTAGGGCACACTGCTGTCGTGAACCAAAAAGGTGGATTCAATACTTGCCTTTGGTTGAATTTGCCTACAATGCTTCTTACCAACAAAGTATTCAGATGACCCCTTTTCAAGCATTGTATGGTCATGACTGTTGAAGTCCCCTAAACTTCTCAGATCCAACCTTGAGGGTTGAAGCTTCAAGGCAGATGTTGGAAGACATGGATGACCAAGTAAAGCCAATAAGACAGGACATCCAAGCCGCCAAGGATAGACAGAAGCCATATGCGGATTTGAAGCATCAAGATAGAATCTTCGAGGAAGGAGACATGGTCTTCATTTGCGTATGCCCAAAGAAGAGTTCCCTATCCTTAGGAGATTGCAAGAAGCTAAGTCCAAGGTATTGTGGACCATACAAGATCCTCAAGTGCCTAGGACCTAATGCTTATAGACTGCAACTCCCTGAGAACCTAAAGGTTCATAATGTATTCCATATCAGCCTATTGAAGAAGTATGTACCAAATCTTAGTCATGTACTTGATGACCAACAAGTTATAATGCCTAGTCAAAGAGTCCTTGAACTACAGCCTGATAGGATAGATGAAAGCACTCTCAACCATCAATATCCCCAGTTTATCTCAAGATGAGGACATCTCGATTCCTCCAAGGGGGAGAGAATCTAATATTTGTGCTGAAAAATATTACGTGCGCGAGTGAGTCTGATGCAATGACAATGCCGGCATTGAAAATACGGATGGTGCGGACTTTAAACGGTGCACTCTCCACTGGCCAATCGAGACTTAGGACTAAGAAACCGCATATCTTCATGAGAACCTCCTCTTGCGAGGAGGTCAAGATGATAATATTGGATTTATTGCAAATTTTTTTAATCCTCTTCCCCCCAGCCGAAGCGTGGCTGAGGGAAGAGAATGGAGGCTATGTTGGGAAATAGGAGAGGTGGAAGAAGAGGAACCATGCGGGCACCACATGGGGGAGGGAGGCCTTACTCCCCTCCTATAAATACCCTCCTCTATGAGGTGAAGAGGGAGGATGTTGTGAGGGTCGTGAGGCTGATTGAAAGGGATCAGATGTGGAGGTGGAAGAAGCCGTCGTAACTCTGCTAATGTAGATGAGCCGTGTTGCCATCATTTCGCCTTCTGCCGCCAGTTCCGTCTAAATCCGCCACTGCCTGGCTGTCAAGATTGTGGGAGAGAAGGAAGGAGTCTCACTTGTAGCTTTCTTGCTTGCACAATAGGGGAATACAGACAAAGGTGGAGGCTGAAAACAATTTTCCTCTTCTTAGTATAGAAGAACCCTATATATGGGTCTCAAACCAAACTCAACTAACTAAGGTGGCATACTAACTGAGCCACGAACTAGAGTAGATAAGGATAGCTGTCATCTAGCTATTATTCATGGGCGGTGTACCAACCGCATCTACAACTAACAAGTCGATGACATAAATGCACAACGGTCGCCTGGCATATCACGACTGGAGCTCGATATCTCAACACTCCCCCTCGAGCTCAATCCCAATTCCTGCACACCAAGCAGGTCTCTGAACTTGCGCAGCTTCTATGCGCCCAATGCCTTCATAAATATGTCAGCTATCTGATCCTCTGTACTGGCATAAACTAGATCAATAAGACCTAGTAAAACCCTCTCCTGCACATAGTGATAATGCACCTCGATATGCTTTGTTCTAGCATGATAGACTGGGTTATTTGCCAAGTGTATACTACTCATGTTGTCACAATAAATGACAACTGGCCCATCTGTAGGCTGATGCATATCATAAAGTAGCTTATGCAACCAAGCTACCTCACATGCAACCATTGCTGTGCCCCTGTACTTAGCCTCTGTGCTCGACAAGGCAACTGTAGGCTGTTTCTTGCTGCTCCAAGTGACTGCAGCACTCCCAAAAGAGAACACATATCCACTGGTAGATCGTCTATCAGAAATACTACCAGCCCAATCAGCATCAGTGTATCCATGCAACTGTATCTGAACCCCAGTCTCATAAAGTAGTCCATACTGCAATGCACTTCACATACCTGAGTATGCGTCTAGCCGCATCCAAATGCGGTTTCCTTGGAGCTTGCATAAATTGACTTACCAATCCAACAGCATAGCTCAAATCTGACCTGGTAATAGTCATATAAATCAAACTTCCTACTATGCGTCTGTACATAGTAGGGTCTTCAAGAAGCTCACCTGCATCTGCGCTCAACTTCACATTCTGCTCCAAAGGAACTGAAATAGGCTTACAGCCTGTCATTCCATATTTGGACAGCATGTCCAATCCATACTGCCTTTGCAAGAGGCATATCCCACTTGGTGATCTAATCACTTCAATGCCCAAGAAATAACGCAGCTCTCCCAAATCCTTCATCTCAAACTTCTGCTTCAATAGCATTTTCACATGAAGGATATCTTCATCACTATCACCTATCATAATCAAATCATCAACATAAATGACAAGTAGCATAATACATTTCTCTGTTTTTCTCACATAAAGTGAGAAATCAGCCTTGGAAATCTGAAAGCCAATAGTGATAAGATGCTGTCCTATCTTGTCAAACCATGCTCTAGGTGCTTGCTTCAAGCCATACAAGGCTTTCTTCAACCTGCAAACAAACTCAGGATGAACAGCATGCACATAACCTGAGGCTGAAAACAGTTTTCCTATTCTTAGTTTGTGTAAGCCAAAAAGAACTCTAGTACATAGAAATAGAAGAACCCTATATATGGGTCTCAAACAAAACTCAACTAACTAAGGTGGCATACTAACTGAGCCACGAACTAGAGTAGATAAGGATAGCTATCATCTAGCTATTATTCATGGGCGATGTACCAACCGCATCTGCAACTGACAAGTCGGTGACATAAATGCACAATGGTCACCCTGGCATATCACGAGTGGAGCTCAATATCTCAACACTGGCCACGTTGGCCGACGTCCTCAAAAGCCCATTTCCATGCCACATGCTGCTATAGCTAGGAGCCTTAGAAGCTTCTAAGAAGCTTCTAAGGGGGGGCTCTCTAAGCCCCCTTTCTCATTGCAAATTCCACCCAAGTCTATTTTACCCTTCCTGTGGTCCATTTGAACCCCCCTTCCCGTGGGGTTCCACTAAAGCCCTATAAAGCTCACCTTGCCCTGGGGTTTAAAGCACCCCTTCCCATGGAAATCCTCACTCAAGTTAATATTACTCCTGGGTTTCAAAACCCCTTTTCCATCGGCCCTACAAAGCGGTTTTTTTCAAACCCGAACTTTAAGGCCCTTGCATACTACAAAGCTATTTTTTTTTTCCCTTCTTGTGGATTCCCACACTAACATGTTTTAAGCCCCCTTTTCCCACTGAATCTCCTTAAGTCCACTTTATACCTCAGCTTTCTTTTAAAGCATTCCCGTGGTCTCACATAAAGCCATATTAGTCGGGTTTTAACCCCTTTCCCATTTCAACTCCCACAAGCCATATTACCCGGGGTTTTTCTTAAGCCCCCTTTCCATGAAGATCAATTTGTATTCCCGAAACTTCTACGAAAAAAAGGGTAGTTCATAAGTTCCCATTTCCAAAGCCCAAATTCCGCAAGAAGGTGCATTGGTCAAGGAAGCCCTATTTCAAAAAGGAATTGCATGTACGAGGGAGACGGGCCAAGATCATAAGTCTGCGGCCAAGACAAGAAGGTCGAATACGCGTCGATGGCCCCTTAAAAGGCACAAGGCGCAACCGCAGGAGGATCATCTCCTAACATTCATGTGGACATTTCACCAAATCCACAAGTCCACGTTTTCTTCCTAATTTTTGGTTTATGTCGAAATATTGAAATTGTGCATGGATAATTTATGGAATTAGGATGCACTTTTGGCTATTTTAAAGGAAATAACTCACAATCGAAGAATCAGTCATTTGTATTTTTCAAAGAAACGAATGAAAGAAGGACGTAAGATGTCTATGCATTCTTAACAAATTGTTTTTATGCATTACAAAGTAACGATTTTAGATCAACTAATGACCATCATCTCAAAGTCGAAATTATTGTAGTACACTTCGATTATTCATGGAAAGATAAAATCATATGTTGCATTATTAGACATTTTTTTCTTCGCAAGGATTCATTAAAGAAGATTGCTAACAACCGTAGGAATTCGCAAGGCATGGAAATGTTTCTAGAGATGCATGAAGTAGATTAAACTCTAGTCAATTGGCATAAATCTCAATCAACTACGTAAGTAGTTACGAAAGGTTGTGTAATGCTCATTCAACATACGAATATCTCATTCAGAAATGAAGTTAGAAAAAGGCTGCATGGTTCGCTTTAACATAAACCCTAAAAGCTTAGCAGCATAAATCGTGAATGCATCAATGGAAATTATGCCGTAACTTAACCTACACTTTGATCTTAACCAGAAAAGTTAGGGTTTGTAAATCTAATCATACGTAGGCAATGAATCATATGATTACGAGAATGGTATCGTAAATATCTTCAAGAGTAGACAAGTAAATTGGTTTACCCTAAACACCTAAAACCACGAAGGAATCACTTAGGAATGGTTAAATCAATGCAACATACCCCAAGTGCTAACTAGGATTTAGCACGTTGAGGACGTGACCTAGTCGCTCTTATTGCCAACCTGAAACTCTCATACCCTAAAGACTTGCCCACATTCATGGAATGTAGGGACAATAGGACATACTTGCGAGAAACGATCTAAGGTTTCTACCCTAAGGATCGCTCGCTAAAAAGATGAAACTTAGTTTGAATTGGAACCCTAGGACCAACAATGTCGGCCTAGTGCAATCAAAAACGGATTGCTTATGAAGAAACCCTAACCCTGTTTCCTATCTAATCATGATTCCGTGATTAGAAGACACCGTTCGATGGGTAAAATAGTCCCATGGATTAGATGCGGCACTTGTGCAACAAGTTGCAGAGTCGCATGATCTTGTGGTTTGATCACAAGAGAATGGCCAATTCCTCGGAATAAGATTGGTAGATTCTTGCGCAAGTTTATCTTGCAAGAGGATGAGTAGTCGTCCTGATATAGTACCTTTCTTGGAAAAAGTGACCAAGATAAGGGAAATAGATATTTGCTTGGAAGCAAAGAACCAACCAATAATTTGGAGCAACATATTTACTATTAATAGAACTTAAGGTATTGGTTAAGTTGGGTTAATAGGGTACGGCCCTAACCCAAGGACATACGGGTTAACAAACAAACCCTTGGGGATCTTGCCAAGTCACAATTAATCCCGGATCGAGTGCTAGATGCATTCGGAGAGAAGGATTCACTCCTTAGAAGTTGGCCAAATAACGACCACTAGAAATGATTGTGCTTGTAACAATTTAGAGAGCACTGTTTGCTTTGTTTGCCCAAGGAACTAAAGGTTGAAAAGATATCTAATGCTTCAAGTTGAAGGCCTGAAGGGAGAAGCAGCCTCAGTTACCCCCAATTGTCTGTTTGACCCTAACCAAGGGGGTTGTTAACCACGTCGGGAAGGTGGACCGAACCCGATGCGTGAGGTCTCTCCGTTGAGCGCTACTTGGAGCAGGAGGATGCTTGGGTGTCAGGGGGGGCTCTGGCTGTAAATCCCTCGCCTTCCAGGCCCTGCACAAGAGGCCAACGTGACTTGGGATTGGATCTCGAGGCCCGCATACTAGTCTACGGGTGGAATCTTGGATTAGTAATCCCTTTAGATTGCTAGATAGTCTTCGGGTGGAGCCTTCGGGTGGATTGTGGATAAGCCTACATGCTGGACTTTATAAATGTATTCCGAAGATAAATATGATAAGCTGTTGAAAAGGAACTTGTTTGACATTGCTTTTCTATGTCAAGTGCTATGATTACATGAAGGAACCGGTGCCTAACGGGCTAATTAAGGAAGCTGTTTGATGCATGTCCCAACTAAATGTGGTAGGTAATTAGACAACTAAAACAACTTGAGGAAAGTGCATTGGATGTGGCCATGGGACCGTCCTACGGATGGGTGATCCCGGTTGGCTGGGAACTTTTTTCAATCATGATGGACAGCAAGAAGATCATTTCAAAGGACACGAACAACAAGGGCGCTGACCTAGAGTCTAAGTTATAGTAAACCCGATTTACAATGTTTTAGGGGAACAGAATGGGGCTATGCCTTATGGCAGAGAGGTTGAACTTTGCATCCCTCTCGTTTCCCATTCTCCTTGAACCAAGTGTAATGTGAATCCACTTCGGCCTTGGCATTTCTGTGTAAAGTAGTTCGCTCGGGGTTCGACGCTAGTTGCCGTTTAGGAAATGACCAGTAGAGGAAACCCTGATTCAGGTCGGTCCTAAGTGGGAACGGCCAGAATACTTCCGCTACGTGGCAGACACGGGAAGTCCTAGATCACAAACCCCGTAACATTCCATGGGAGTGCCAGGTGGAGCTTTCTAGATCTTCTTTCTGATGGACTGCTAAGACGTGTCCTGAAGGGAACAAGTGGACATGGTACATGCAATAAGGGACATTGAGATATGGCATAAAAGGATCGGTCATGTAAATGTTCAAAAGTTGAAGAATATGCAGCATAAGCAAGTTGTACTTGGACTTCCTAAGTTCAAGCATGTGGAATTGGGACATGTATGTCAGTCTTGTCAATTTGGGAAGCAATCAAGGCTTCCATTTAAGAGGCATGTAAGCACTACTACTAGACCATTATAGCTTGTACATTCTGATGTATGGGGACCCTCATAGAATGCATCTCTTTGGAAGATCACATTACTATGTATCATTCATAGATGACTATAGTAGGTACACATGGTTGTATGTGCTGAAGCCCAAGAGTGATGTCATGGATTCTTTTTTTCAGATTTTAAGAGACATGTGGAGAAAGAATTGGCTTGCTACATCTCATGCTTGAGATCTAATAGTGGAGGAGAATATGTTTCTAAAGACTTTGATCACTTCTTGGCAACTCATGGGATTAAAAGGCAATTGACATGCAGGTACACACCGTAACAAAATGATATGGTAGAAAGGAAAAACATGGTGATCATGGAATCGGCAAGAGCCATGTTGAATTATACAAGCTACCAAATGCATATTGGGCAGAGGTTGTAATGACTATAGTGTATGTCATGAATCGTATACCAACAACAGGTATACATGAGGTGACTCCTCATGAGAGGCTTTATGGGATAAAGCCAGACATTAGCCATCTTAAGATTTTTGGATGCTTGGCATATGTACATGTTCCAGATGAAAAGAGAAAGGAGCTTGATCCAAAGGCAGAAAAGGCCATCTTTATTGGGTACGCACAAGATAGAAAAGCGTACAAATGCTACAATCCTTCTACTCATGAGACATTGGTCTCAAGAGTGAGATGTGGTATTTGACGAGCTGAAATCATGGCATGAGAAGAAGATCACTTTGATGAATGATGATGATGGTTGTCAGGAGACTTATGTACATGCAGGTACTGTTGAGATATCGAGCTCCACTCGTGATATGCCAGGGTGACCGTTGTGCATTTATGTCACCGACTTGTTAGTTGCAGATGCGGTTGGTACACCGCCCATGAATAATAGCTAGATGACAGCTAGACAAGAACAACTTCCAAGCATGGAAGTTAAGAATGACGAATTTCCTTATGGGAAAAGGATATTGGGAATTCGTTGCAGGAAATGAAGAAGAACCAGTTCTTCCTGATGTTCACAATCAACAGCAAATGCAGGCATTTAAAAGATGGCATGAGAGAGCCAGGAAAGTTATGTATTGGCTGTCTATCAGCATTTCAGACTCTATGATTGTGCATATTCAGGATGCAAGTACGCCAAAGGAGGCATGGGATACTTTGTCAAAAATGTATAGCACAAATACGCAAGCCAGGAAAATGCAGCTCAAGCAAGAGTTGCACAATGTGCAAAGAGAAAGTATGAGCATCAATGACTACCACATGAAGGTGAAGAAGATTGTAGATGCACTTGCTTCCATTGGGTCGCCAGTGGAAGATGATGATTTAGTTTATGTGACCTTGAATGGTCTAGGAAAGGATTATGCGCAGTTCCGAATATCGATTTCCGTCCCTGAAAGATTTTCTGATTTTGAGGAGTTGATTGCTCTTCTAATTTCTGAGGAGCAGAGAAATGGTGGTGCATCTTCTTCAGGAGGAACTTCAAAAGAAGCTGTCTTCTACTCAAATGCTGGAAGAGGTAGAGGCAGAGGTAGAGGAGGCCGATCTGGAGGCCGTGGTAGAAATCAGAATATGCAGCAAACTCAAGAAAACCAGTCCTATGGAGGAGGATGTGGTAAATCTAGAGGCAGGGGGAGCCAAGGAGGTCATGGTGGATGGCAAAGAGGCCAAAATACAAACAGCAATGTTGAATGCTACTACTGTGGTAAAATGGGTCATATGGCTAAAGACTGCTATAAAAAGCAGAATGACATCATGAATGGAAAATTGCAACAAGAGAATTATGCATCTTCTAGTAGACAGGGTGATGACAGAAATGAGCATTTGTTTATGGTGCAGCACATGACCAATTCTGTGACAAGTGCAGAAGAAAGCAACGATGTGTGGTATGTTGACTCAGGTGCATCAAACCACATGATAGGTCATGCAGAATGGATGCAGGATGCAAGGAAAATGGAAAAACCAGGATTTGTGGAGACTGGTGATGATACTGCACATCCTATTGTGCAGATTGGAAAAATTCATTTGTCTATGCAGGATGGGAAAAAGAAATCCCTGTCGAATGTATTTCATGTCCCGAATATCACCAAGAACCTGGTTTCTGTTGGTCAAATGGTTGAGCAGGGCTTGCAGGTCAGATTTAATCCTCATGGATGCTTTGTTGAGGATATGAAAAATAAAGGTCGCTTGATAGCAAAAGGAAAGAAGAAGGGCAGAATGTTTACGTTGGATGCAGACATGCCTGAATTGAGTGCATCAACGTTTGCACATGGGACCGGTGTAGTTGCAGATATTGATATCTGGCATAAACGCATTGGTCATGTTAATGTACAACGACTTAAATCAATGCAAGCCCAAAATATTGTTGCAGGATTGCTTAAATTCAAGGTTGCAGAAATGCATAAGGTATGTGAAGCCTGTCAGTTTGGAAAACGGGCAAGGAAACCATTTCCTAGACATGTTCAAGAGAGTAAGAAGCCATTGGAATTAATCCACTCTGATGTGTGGACTACTAAAGCTGCATCTATTGGAGGCTGTCATTATTTTGTCACTTTTATTGATGACTATAGCAGAAAAGTTTGGGTGTATTTTATGAAAAAGAAAAGTGAAGTTTTTGGGCATTTCAAAACTCTTAAAGCTATGGTTGAAAAAGAAACAGACCTGCAAATAAAATGCCTAAGGTCAGATGGAGGGGGAGAGTACGTCTCAAATGAGTTTGCAAGGTTCTTGCAGGAGCATGGCATAAAGCAGCAATATTCATGTAGTCATACCCCACAGCAAAATGGAAGTGGAGAAAGAAAAAACATGCATATTGGAGAGGTATCTCGTGCCATGCTCAATGAAAAAGACCTGCCAGATTTTTACTAGGCTAAGGCAGTTGCTACAGCAGTCTACATAATGAACAGGACTCCCACTGCAGCAATACATGGCATGACTCTAGAGGAGAGGTATACTGGTAGGAAACCAGATATTTCTCATTTGAAATTTTTTTGTTGCATTGCTTGTGTTCATGTGCCAAATGAGTTGAGATCCAAGTTGGATCCAAAAGTTGAGCAGTGCATCTTTATTGGTTACTCTCTGCAGCAAAAAAGGTATAGATGCTATAACCCTTCTACTCATAAGTTTACAGTGAGCAGAGATGTTGTTTTTGATGAGATGAGTAGCTGGTATAAACCAATAAGTTTGATTGATAATGTAGATGCACAAAATGGTAATGCTGCACAGAATTCACAGCAGCAGTCACAAGATATTAGTGGACCTGGAGCGTCCTCTAGCAGTGGTTCACATTCTTTGCCATGGACAGGCAGATTAAGATCAGGAGAATCTTCTCAAAGCAATGCAGATAGTGGTATGCAGGTATCACGAAAAGGAAAAGAGGAGGTAGATCCGTGTTTGATGTGATTGCAGGTTACTCTTATATGGATGGTGAATCCAGTGGCTCAGAACAGAGCATTGATGATGAGTTGGGTATTCCTTCTATTGTTACACCTGGAGTAAGGAAGACCAAGGATGTTTTGAGAGCACCTGGGAGTGAACCTACTTTGCGCAGGTCTACCAGAGCTAGGTATCCTGTGGATAGGCTGAAATATGATGGATTTACAGCCATTCACTATGCTTATATGATCAAAGTGATACATGAACCAGAACCCACTTCTTTTGAGCAAGCCATGGGAAAAGAAAAATGGGAGAAAGCCATGGATGAAGAAATGGATGCCTTGGAAGAAAATGCTACATGGGAATTGGTACCTTTGCCTAAAGATAAGAATGCAATTGGTTGTAAGTGGGTTTATAAGGTGAAACACAATGCAGATGGTTCTGTGAATAGATAACAGCAAATGCAGGCATTCAAAGCATGGCATGAGAGAGCCAGGAAAGTTATGTACTGGCTGTCTATCAGCATTTCAGACTCTATGATTGTGCATATTCAGGATGCAAGTACGCCAAAGGAGGCATGGGATACTCTGTCAAAGATGTATAGCACAAATACGCAAGCCAGGAAAATGCAACTCAAGCAAGAGTTGCACAATGTGCAAAGAGAAAATATGAGCATCAATGACTACCACATGAAGGTGAAGAAGATTGCAGATGCACTTGCTTCCATTGGGTCGCCAGTGGAAGATGATGATTTAGTTTCTGTGACCTTGAATGGTCTAGGAAAGGATTATGCGCAGTTTCGAACATCCATTTCCGTCCGTGAAAGATTTCCTGATTTTGAGGAGTTGATTGCTCTTCTAATTTCTGAGGAGCAGAGAAATGGTGGTGCATCTTCTTCAGGAGGAACTTCAAAAGAAACTGTCTTCTACTCAAATGCTGGAAGAGGTAGAGGCAGAGGTAGAGGAGGCCGATTTGGAGGCCGTGGTAGAAATCAGAATATGCAGCAAACTCAAGAAAATCAGTCCTATGGAGGAGGACGTGGTAACTCTAGAGGCAGGGGGAGCCAAAGAGGTCGTGGTGGATGGCAAAGAGGTCAAAATGCAAACAGTAATGTTGAATGCTACTACTGTGGTAAAATGGGTCATATGGCTAAAGACTGCTATAAAAAGCAGAATGACATCATGAATGGAAAACTGCAACAAGGGAATTATGCATCTTCTAGCAGACAGGGTGATGACAGAAATGAGCATTTGTTCATGGTGCAGCACATGAACAATTCTGTGACAAGTGCAGAAGAAAGCAATGATGTATGGTATGTTGACTCAGGTGCATCAAACCACATGACAGGTCATGCAGAATGGATGGAGGATGCAAGGAAAATGGAAAAACCAGGATTTGTGGAGACTGGTGATGATACTGCACATCCTATTGTGCAGATTGGAAAAATTCCCTTATCTATGCAGGATGGGAAAAAGAAATACCTGTCCGATGTATTTCATGTCCCGAATATCACCAAGAATCTGGTTTCTGTCGGTCAAATGGTTGAGCAGGGCTTGCAGGTCAGATTTAATCCTCATGGATGCTTTGTTGAGGATATGAAAAATAAAGGTCGCTTGATAGCAAAAGGAAAGAAGAAGGGCAGAATGTTTACGTTGGATGCAGACATGTCTGAATTGAGTGCAGCAATGTTTGCACATGGGACCGGTGTAGTTGCAGATATTGATATCTGGCATAAACGCATTGGTCATGTTAATGTACAGCGACTTAAATCAATGCAGGCCCAAAATATTGTTGCAGGATTGCCCAAATTCAAGGTTGCAGAAATGCATAAGGTATGTGAAGCCTGTCAGTTTGGAAAACAGGCAAGGAAACCATTTCCTAGACATGTTCAAGAGAGTGAGAAGCCATTGGAATTAATCCACTCTGATGTGTGGACTACTAAAACTGCATCTCTTGGAGGCTGTCATTATTTTGTCACTTTTATTGATGACTATAGCAGAAAAGTTTGGGTGTATTTTATGAAAAAGAAAAGTGAAGTTTTTGGGCATTTCAAAACTCTTAAAGCTATGGTTGAAAAAGAAACAGGCCTGCAGATAAAATGCCTAAGGTTAGATGGAGGGGGAGAGTACCTCTCAAATGAGTTTGCAAGGTTCCTGCAGGAGCATGGCATAAAGCAGCAATATTCATGCAGTCATACCCCACAGCAAAATGGAATCGCAGAAAGAAAAAACAGACATATTGGAGAGGTGTCTCGTGCCATGCTCAATGAAAAAGACCTGCCAGATTTTTATTGGACTGAAGCAGTTGCTACAGCAGTCTACATAATGAACAGGACTCCCACTGCAGCAATACATGGAATGACTCCAGAAGAGAGGTATACTGGTAGGAAACCAGATATTTCTCATTTGAAAATTTTTGGTTGCATTGCCTATGTACATGTGCCAGATGAGTTGAGATCCAAGTTGGATCCAAAAGCTGAGAAGTGCATCTTTATTGGTTACTCTTTGCAGCAAAAAGGGTATAGATGCTATAACCCTTCTACTCGTAAGTTTACAGTGAGCAGAGATGTTGTTTTTGATGAGATGAGTAGCTGGTATAAACCAGTAAATGTGATTGATGATGTAGATGCACAAAATGGTAATGCTGCACAGAATTCACAGCAGCAGTCACAAAATATTAGTGGACCTGGAGCGTCCTCTAGCAGTGGTTCACATTCTTCGCCATGGACAGGCAGATTGAGATCAGGAGAATCTTCTCAAAGTAATGCAGATAGTGGTATGCAGGTATCACGAAAAGGAAAAGAGAAGGTTGATCAGCCCATGTTTGATGTGAATGCAGGTCACTCTTATGTGGATGGTGAATCCAGTGGCTCAGAACAGAGCATTGATGATGAGTTGGGTATTCCTTCTATTGTTACACCTAGAGTAAGGAAGACCAGGGATGTTTTGAGAGCACCTGGGAGTGAACCCACTTTGCGCAGGTCTACCAGAGTTAGGTATCCTGTGGATAGGCTGAAATATGATGGATTTACAGCCATTCACTATGCATATATGGTCAAGGTGATACAGGAACCAGAACCCACTTCTTTTGAGCAAGCCATGGGAAAAGAAAAATGGGAGAAAGCCATGGATGAAGAAATGGATGCCTTGGAAGCAAACGCTACATGGGAATTGGTACCTTTGCCTAAAGGTAAGAATGCAATTGGCTGTAAGTGGGTTTATAAGGTGAAGCACAATGCTGATGGTTCTGTGAACAGATACAAGGCAAGATTAGTAGTCAAGGGGTATGCACAAACATATGGCATTGACTATGAAGAAACATTCAGTCCGGTTGCAAGGATGGCAACCGTAAGAGCAGTCATTGCTATGGCTGCATCAAAGGGATGGTCTTTACATCAGATGGATGTAAAGAATGCCTTCTTGCATGGTGATTTGCAAGAAGAGGTCTATATGGAGCAGCCACCAGGTTATGTGCATGCTGCTCATCCTGAGTTTGTTTGCAGGTTGAAGAAAGCTTTGTATGGCTTGAAGCAAGCACCTAGAGCATGGTCTGACAAGATAGGACAGTATCTTGTCACTATTGGCTTTCAGATTTCCAAGGCAGATTTCTCACTTTATGTGAGAAAAACAGAGAAAGGTATTATGCTACTTGTCATTTATGTTGATGATTTGATTATGACAGGTGACAGTGATGAAGATATCCTTCATGTGAAAATGCTATTGAAGCAGAAGTTTGAGATGAAGGATTTGGGAGAGTTGCGTTATTTCTTGGGCATTGAGGTGATTAGATCACCAAGTGGGATACAGCTCTTGCAGAGGCAGTATGGATTGGCCATGCTGTCCAAATATGGGATGACAGGCTGTAAGCCTATTTCAGTTCCTTTGGAGCAGAATGTGAAGCTGAGCGCAGATGCAGGTGAGCTTCTGGAAGACCCTACTATGTACAGACGCATAGTAGGAAGCTTGATTTATATGACTATTACCAGGCCAGATTTGAGCTATGCTGTTGGATTGGTAAGTCAGTTTATGCAGGCTCCAAGGAAATCGCATTTGGATGCGGCTAGACGCATACTCAGGTATGTGAAGTCCACATTGCAGTATGGACTATTTTATGAGACTGGGGTTCAGATACAGCTGCATGGATACACTGATGCTGATTGGGCTAGTAGTATTTCTGATAGACGATCTACCAGTGGATATGTGTTCTCTTTTGGGAGTGCTGCAGTCACTTGGAGCAGCAAGAAACAGCCTACAGTTGCCTTGTCGAGCACAGAGGCTGAGTACAGGGGTGCAGCAATGGCTGCATGTGAGGTAGCTTGGTTGCATAAGCTACTTTATGATATGCATCAGTCTACAGATGGGCCAGTTGTCATTTATTGTGACAACATGAGTAGTATACACTTGGCAAATAACCCAGTCTATCATGCTAGAACAAAGCACATTGAGGTGCATTATCACTATGTGCGAGAGAGGGTTTTACTAGGTCTTATTGATCTAGTTTATGTCAGCACAGAGGATCAGGTAGCTGACATATTCACGAAGGCATTGGGCGCAGAGAAGCTGCGCAAGTTCAGAGACCTGCTTGGTGTGCAGGAATTGGGATTGAGCTCGAGAGGGAGTGTTGAGATATCGAGCTCCACTCGTGATACGCCAGGGTGACCGTTGTGTATTTATGTCACCGACTTGTCAGTTGCAGATGCGGTTGGTACACCGCCCTTGAATAATAGCTACATGATAGCTATCCTTATCTACTCTAGTTTGTGGCTCAGTTAGTATGCCACCTTAGTTAGTTGAGTTTGGTTTGAGACCCATATCTAGGGTTCTTCTATTTCTTTGTACTAGAGTTCTTTTGGCTTACACAACTAAGAAGAGGAAAACTGTTTTCAGCCTCCACCCTTGTGTGTCTTCCCCCATTGTGCAAGCAAGAAAGCTTCAAGCGAGACTCCTTCCTTCTCTCCCACAATCTTGACAATAGTGATGAAGATATCCTTCATGTGAAAATGCTATTGAAGCAAAAGTTTGAGATGAAGGATTTGGGAGAGCTGCGTTATTTCTTGGGCATTGAGGTGATTAGATCACCAAGTGGGATATGGCTCTTGCAAACGCAGTATGGATTGGACATGTTGTCCAAATATGGGATGACAGGTTGTAAGCCTATTTCAGTTCCTTTGGAGCAGAATGTGAAGTTGAGCGCAGATGCAGGTGAGCTTCTCGAAGACCCTACTATGTACAGACGCATAGTAGGAAGTTTGATTTATATGACTATTACCAGGCCAGATTTGAGCTATGTTGTTGGATTGGTAAGTCAGTTTATGCAAGCTCCAAGGAAACCGCATTTGGATGCGGCTAGACGCATACTCAGGTATGTGAAGTCCACATTGCAGTATTGACTAATTTATGAGACTGGGGTTCAGATACAGTTGCATGGATACACTGATGCTGATTGGGCTGGTAGTATTTCTGATAGACGATCTACCAGTGGATATGTATTCTCTTTTGGGAGTGTTGCAGCCACTTGGAGCAGCAAGAAACAGCCTACAGTTGCCTTATCAAGCACAGAGGCTGAGTACAGGGGTGCAGCAATGGCTACATGTGAGGTAGCTTGGTTGCATAAGCTACTTTATGATATGCATCAGCCTACCAAATGGGCTAGTTGTCATTTATTGTGACAACATGAGTAGTATACACTTGGCAAATAACCCATTCTATCATGCTGAAACAAAGCACATTGAGGTGCATTATCACTATGTGCAGGAGAGGGTTTTACTAGGTCTTATTGATCTAGTTCATGTTAGCACAAAGGATCAGGTAGCTGACATATTTACGAAGGCATTGGGTGCAGAGAAGCTGCGCAAGTTCAGAGACCTACTTGGTGTGCAGGAATTGGTATTGAGCTTGAGGGGGAGTGTTGAGATATCGAGCTCCACTCGTGATATGCCAGGGTGACCGTTGTGCATTTATGTCACTGACTTATTAGCTACAGATGCGGTTGGTACACCGCCCATGAATAATAGCTAGATGATAACTATCCTTATCTACTCTAGTTCGTGGCTTAGTTAGTATGCCACCTTAGTTAGTTGAGTTTGGTTTGAGACCCATATATAGGGTTCTTCTATTTCTTTGTACTAGAGTTCTTTTTGGCTTGCACAACTAAGAAGAGGAAAATTGTTTTTACCCTTCACCTTTGTGTGTATTCCCCCATTGTGCAGTAAGAAAGCTACAAGTGAGACTCCTTCCTTCTCTCCCACAATCTTGACATGTACAAATGAAAGTGCAAAAATTTCTGGCCTTCTAAAGATGTTACTACATCAGTTAGTCCTTGGACAGGTAGATTGAGGACTTCAGCATCTTTGTCCACTGACACGGGTATGTTAGTGAGGGGGAGAACTATGGATAAAGGCAAAGGCAAAGTTGATGATGTTACAAGGCCACTCACTTGTGGTTATGATTCACCTGGCACTTACAGCTTGGATAGTGAGTTTGGTATTCCATCAGTTGTCACTCCTGGTGTGAGACATAGATATGTACCCCCTCATGAGAGAGGAAAGTCTCATACTGCACCTCAGTTGAGGAGATCAGAAAGAGTCAGGAAGCCTATGGATAGGCTTACATACAGTGGTTATATAGTGAGGCACTATGCATATATGGAAAAAGTCACTAGCTTCAAGGAACCCACAACGTTTTCTGAAGCTATCTTGATGATCATTTGTGCAAGGCAATGGATGAGGAATATTCAACATTGGCTAAAATGACACTTGGGATTTGGTTGATTTTCCTGAAGGCAAAATGTCTATTGGTTGCAAATGGGTATACAAAATGAAATGAAAATCAGATGGCACATTGGAAAGATACAAGGCAAGACTTGTGGCAAAAGGATATGCACAACAATATGATATTGATTATGAGGAAACATTCAGCCCCATTGCTAAAATGGAAACCGTGAGGATAGTGATTACTTTGGCAGCATCTAAAGGATGGAATATGTATAAGATGGATGTGAAGAATGCTTTTGTCAATGGTGATTTGGTTGAGGAAGTATACATGGATCAGCTCGAGGGCTATGTACATCCAGATTTTCCTACACATGTGTGTAGATTGAAGAAAGCATTATATGGGCTGAAGCAAGCACCTAGAGCTTGGAATGTTAAGATAAGTGCATGCTTACAGAAACTTGGTTTCACTATGGGCAAGGCTGATCATAGCCTATTCACAAAGAACACAAGGGTTGGTTATGTGGTATTAGTCATCTATGTGGATGACTTGATCATTATAGGTGATGATGTCACATGAATTGGAGAGATCAAGAAAATGTTACATGTTGAATTTCAAGTCAAAGATTTGGGTGAATTGAAGTATTTCCTTGGGATTGAGGTTGCCTCTACACCTCATGGTACTTGGTTGTTGCAGAAGTAGTATGCACAGGATATGTTAACCAAGTATGGTATGTTGGATTGCAAAGCATTGAGCACTCCATTGGAACAAAATGTTAAGCTACTTGTAGATGTTGGACATGATATTGAGAAAGTCACTATGTATAGACAAATGGTGGGTAGCCTAATTTACCTTACCATTACTAGACCGGATCTTAGCTATTCACTTGGACTGATTAGTCGATTCATGCAGAAACCTATGAAGCTACACTTGGATGCAGTGAGGAGGATCTTGAGGTATGTGAAGGCTACATCAGATTATGGTCTATTCTATGAGCATGGTAAGCCTTTTGAGCTTATAGGATATACAGATGCTGACTAGGCAGGAAGTACCTATGATAGGAGATCTACTAGTGGGTATGCATTTTCCATTGGTAGTAGTTGTCAAGAATCACGTGGTGGGGGGACTTGCTCAAGATGCTGCGCCGAACACACACAGAATGCACAAGGAGAAGCTCACTCAAGAGACAAGAAGAGAGATGGAGGCCAAAACGTTTTCTTGCTGGTTTCTTCTTCTTCTTCCACACACTTTATAATGTACACAAAGTATAGATAAGATGCAACATAAAGAAAAGTGGCCTACTAAGTCAAACAATGCATAATCGACTACACTAATCGACGACTGGCGCTATAACTATGCCAGCTTTAAATAGGTGTAACAACTTGAATATAATAAGTAATGAGTCAGTGGCCATGTGAGAGTCATAATGACCACCGACATGCTAAGTGTAGACATGTGGACCCATCTAACCAGGCGGTCCATCATTAATGTCCGCATGTGTTGAGCTTGTCATCTCAATAGTAGTATGGTCAGTTGGAGCAGTAAGAAGCAACCTACTGTTGCACTCTCTAGTACTAAGGAAGAGTATAGAGGTGTTGCATTAGTTGCATGTGAGGTAGCATGGCTCATGAAGATTCTTGATGATTTGGGCATGCAAGAAGTCAGGAATGTCACACTCTATTGTGACAACATGAGTAGTGTGCTCCTAGCTAGTAATCATGTCTAGCATAGCACTTATAGGCCTTATAATCCTATGCATACCCTAAAAATGTGCTCTTTACTGCCTTAGGATCCAATTTCTTTCTCTTTTCATCTGGTATATGCACATATGCAATGCTGCCAAATACCTTCAAGTGCGAAATGTCAAGCTTATGGATTCAACTCAAGCAAGAATTGAATGCCTTGAAGAAAATGGAAAATGTCTATCAATGAGTATGCATTGAAGGTGAGGAGCATTGCAGATGCTTTAGTAGCAATTGATGCAATGCCGGATGATGATTCATCCACTTTGAGTGGCCTTAACAATGAGAAGGCATGGAAATCATTTGTTACTTCAGTATATGTATGGAAGCCATTTCCAGATTTTGATGAGTTGATCTCTCTCATGATTACTGAAGAGATCAATATGCAGGGTGATTCATATGAAAGAAATGGTGAATAGGTCCAAGCATTTTACTCGAGTTCAGGAAGGGGACGTGGTAGATTCTCTTCGAAGAGGCCGTGGTATGGGATGTGC
This sequence comes from Lygodium microphyllum, assembly GCF_053477565.2. Lineage (NCBI taxonomy): Eukaryota > Viridiplantae > Streptophyta > Polypodiopsida > Schizaeales > Lygodiaceae > Lygodium > Lygodium microphyllum. The sequence goes on along the minus strand of NC_141154.1, from coordinate 34,677,307 downwards.
TGGCGATAACCAGTAAAATAGGTTCAATCAGTAATTTGGTGAAATGTAGGTTTCAGAAGACCGAGGAAACTTTAGAGGCAGGGAGAGCTCTAGAGGAAGAGGTGGATGGCAGAATAGAGATTCTGGAAATTCTGCTATTGTTTGCCATTATTGTGGCAAAACAGGCCATATTGTAGCCCATTGCTATGCAAAGAAGGATGATATTCGCACTGGTAAATTGCAGCAAGGAAACTATCCATCGTCTTCACGATAGAATGAAGACAACAATGAGCATCTGTTTGTTATGCAGCATATGATGAATGCAATTACAGGAAAGGGGACACATGATCATGTATGGTATGTGGATTCAAGTGCATCTAATCATATGACCAATCATGTTGAATGGTTTGGAGAGATGCAGGACTTACAAAATCCAGGTTATGTGCAGATGGGTGATGATTCATGCCACCCAATTTCACACATTGGAAAGGTTCCCTCGTCCTTGTATGATGGCTACACAAAGAGTTTGACAGATGTATTACATGTGCCATCAATTACAAAGAATCTAGTGTCTATTGGCCAAATGGTAGAGCAGGGGTTGCAGGTCCGGTTCAATGCAAAAGGTTATTTTGTAGAAGACTTTAATGATAAGTGCAGGTTGGTCGTAAAAGGAAGTAGAGTTGGCCGAATGTTCACTTTAGATGCTGGAATTCCTATAATGGATGCTCCTATGTATGCTAAAGGAAAAGGGGTAGTTGCAGATATTGAAATATGACATAAACGTATTGGACATGCAAATGTGCAAAGGCTGAAATTAATGCAGTTCAGAGGATTGGTTACAGGATTGCCTTCTTTTAGAGTTGCAGAATTACATAAAGTTTGTGAAGCATGCCAGTTTGGTAAGCATGCAAGACAACCCTTCTCACATGACAGAGAAGTGAGTAGAAAAATACTTGATGTAGTGCATACATATGTTTGGGGGCCTACACAAAATGTATCTCTTGGTGGCAGCAAATATTTTGTCACATTTATTGATGATTGTTCAAGGAAGTTATGGGTATACTTCATGAAGGAAAAGAGTGATGTGTTTGAGCACTTCAAATATTTTAAGGCATCTATTGAAACAGAAATAGGCTTAAAAGTGAAGTGCTTGAGATCAGATGGAGGGGGAGAGTACCTCTCTAATGAGTTTACTGGCTTCTTGAGGACTCATGGGATAAGGAGGCAATTTACTTGCAGGTATACCACACAGCAAAATGGGGTTGCAGAAAGAAAAAGTAGGCATATTGCAGAAGTCGCACGGGCATTAATGGATGAAAAGAATATGCCCAAACATTTTTTGTCTGAGGCTATCTATACTATTGTCTACATTATGAACAGAACTCCCATAGTTGCAGTTCATGGGATGACTCCTAAAGAGTGCTTTACTGGCAAGAAGGCCGATGTATCGCACTTGAAGGTATTTGGATGTGTTGCATATATTCATGTGCCAGATGAGCTATGGAAGAAGCTTGATCCAAAGGCAGAAAAATGTATTTTTATTGGGTACTCTTTAGAGCAGAAAGGGTATTGATGTTATAACCCTGTCTCACATGTGAGTTCAGAGTGAGTAGGGATCTTATCTTCGATGAGATGGGTAGCTGGTATGCACCTATTGGTGATGTATTAGATGATGATAATGATCATGATAGTTATGTGCAAGAAGAAAAACAAGAATCACGAAGTCTTAGTGGACCAGAAACATCATCTGGTACTATACCTACAGTGAGCCCTTGGTCTAGGAAATTAAGGAGTAGCCCCACATCTTCAAGTGGATCTATAAGTGTTGCAGGGAAGGACAAAGGAAAGAAGAAAGTGCTGAATGGTAATGATGCATCTACCAGTGATTTGGGATTTGACGGAGATTCCAATGGTTTAGAGAGTTTGGATGATGAGCTTGGTATTCCTTCAATCAAGACACTAGGTGTACAGAGAGCTCATAATAATATAAAGGCTCCATTGAGTGATCCGGTGGTACGTAGATCTAGCAAGGTCAGATACCCTGTTAAAAGATTTGGTTTTGAAGGTTATGCAGGTCACCATTATGCTTATATGGTGAAACTAGTTGAGGATGTTGAGCCCACTTGTTTTGAGGATGCTATTGGTCATGCTCATTGGGATGGAGCAATGGATGAGGAGATGGTTGCATTAGAAGCCAATAAGACTTGGGATTTGGTACCCTTACCTAAGAGTAAGAAAGCTATTGGCTGTAAGTGGGTTTACAAAGTCAAGCATAATGCAGATGGTTTAGTTAGCAGGTATAAAGCTAGGCTGGTTGCAAAAGGCTATGCTCAAACATATGGCATAGATTATAAAGAGACATTCAATCCAGTTGCTAGGATGGCAACTGTTAGATGTGTGATTGCCTTGGCAGTAACCAAAGGTTGGAGTTTGCAGCAAATGGATGTTAAGAATGCCTTCTTGCATGGTGAATTGCAAGAAAAAGTTTATATGGAGCACCCAGCAGGTTATGAGGATTTAGAGCATCCCACATATGTGTGCAGGTTAAAGAAGGCGCTCTATGGACTGAAGCAAGCACCTAGAGCATGGTCTGACAAGATTGGAGAGTATCTTGTCAATATTGGATTTTGTATTTCTGATGCTGATCACTCAATTTATGTGAGAAAGGGAGATGCATGTTTGGTCATCATAGTCATCTATATGGATGACTTGATTATTACAGGTGACAATGACAATGGGATTGCTGAAGTTAAGGACTTCTTGAAGAAGAAGTTTGAGATGAAAGATTTGGGTGAGTTGAGATACTTTCTTGAGTAGGGAGTTTGATTTACATGACTATCACAAGGCCAGACTTGAGCTATGTTGTTGGGCTTGTGAGTAAGTTTATGTAGATGCCTAGAAAGTCTCATTTGGATGCAATTAGACGTATATTGAGGTATGTGAAGTCCACTTTACATTATGGACTTTTTTATGAGGTAGGTAAGGACGTACATGTCTTTGGATACATAGATGCAGATTGGGCTGGTAGCATCTCAGACAGAAGATCTACAAGTGGATTCATGTTTTCCCTTGGTAGTGCAACAGTTACATGGAGTAGCAAAAAGCAACCTATAGTTGCTTTATCGAGTACAGAGACTGAGTATAGAGGTGCTGCTATGGCAACATGTGAGGTGGTATGGCTGCAAAAGTTATTAGGTGATTTGGACGTATAGGGAGATGGTCTAGTTTTCATTCATTGTGACAACATGAGCAACATACAACTAGCTAGGAATCCAGTATTCCATGCTAGGACAAAACACATTGAGGTGCACTACCACTTTGTGAGAGAGAAGGTACTTGCAAGAGAGATTGACATTGTGTACGTCAGCACACAGGATCAGATAGCCGACATTTTCACAAAGACATTGGGTGTAGAGAAGCTTCGAAAGTTCTAAAGCTTACTTGGAGTTGCAGAGATAGAATTGAGCTTGAGGGGGAGTGTTGAGATGGCCAGCTCAACATGTGCGGACATTGATGATGGACCGCCTGGCTAGATGGGTCCGCACGTCTACACTTAGCACGTTGGTGGTCATTACGACACTCACATGGCCACTGACTTATCACTTATTATATTTAGGTTGTTACATCTACCTACAACTGGCAAAGATATAGCGCCAGTCGATTAATGTTGTCAGTTATGCATTGTTTGACTTAGAAGGACACTTTCCTTTATGTTGTATCTTATCTATACTTTGTGTACATTGTATAGAGTGTGGAAGAAGAAGAAAAATCACCAAGAAAACGTTTTGGCCTCCATCTCTCTTCTTGTGTTCTTGAGTGAGCTTCCTCTTGTGTATACAATGTATGTTTGGTGCAATAGCTCAAGCACATCCCCCCATCACGCGATTCTTGACATACTAATATACCTTCGGCACACACTATGAGTCCTAAGAACTCAATCTCCCTTTTGAAGAAGGCACACTTCTTCTTCTTGGCATACAACTTGTGTGCTCTCATTGTCTCCAAGACAATGCAATCAACCCAAATGACATCATGAAGAAGAAGTATTTGTCAACCCAAATGACATCACGATGAATTCGAAATGACCGTATCGTGTGTTGAAGGCAGTCTTTGGAATATCTTCATTCTTGACTCTAATCTAATAATATCATGATCGGAGATCAATCTTAGAAAATATCCTTGCTCCTTGTATATGATCAAGAAGCTCATCTATTCTCAAGATTGGGTACTTATTCTTTACTGTTACCTGGTTTTAGCCCTCGGTAGTCGATACAAAGATGGAGAGTTCCATCTTTCTTCTTTTGGAATAATACTGGGGCTCTCCATGGTGAATTGCTTGGCCGAATATACCCTTGTTCTAGCACTTGCTTGAGTTGCTCTTTTAGTTCGATGACTTTAGGAATAGACATTTTGTAAGGTCTCTTTGCTACTAGAGTGGCTTCTGAAACAAGTTTGATCTCATGATCAACTTCTCTTTCCGGAGGTAACTTAGTTAGATCTTTAGGAAATATATTGGTGTACTATTTTAACCAGGATGGTGACCATCTTGATTATCTTGCTAAGTGTGATCAAGTAAACAGGTAATCCCTTCTTCAAGCCTTTCACAATTCGAGAAGATTTTGCTAATTGAACTTTAGGTTTCCCTATTTCACCATTCAAATCCTGAAATATAACTTGAACTTTTCCACAATGGATATGAGCATCATTGGGAATCAACCAAATCCATTCTCAGTAAAAATTCATAGGCTCCTAAGTTCATTACTTTGAACCTCATGCTTGAAAGGTTTTCTCCTAGGTTAAACTCTACCTTGGCAGTTTGCTGTGTAGAAAGTACTTCCTTTCCATTTGCTAATTCCACAAGCAGTTTTGATGCATTTACTGTATCTATTCCTAACTTCTTAGCACACTTGGGTGAAATAAATGAGTGTGTACTTCTATAGTCAATCAAAACTTTAAATGATTTACCTTGGTGATGACTAGCTGGTGTCTGTATTACCGAATATTGATGATTTGGACCTTTCCTGTGGAATGTAGCATGAATACTTTCTCTTTCAATATCTTCTTCCATAGTAGGTTCTTCCTCCCTATTAGTCTCTTTTAGGGTAATATTTGACATTCTTCCTCTTGCCATAGCTACTTGACCATGGACTTGGGCAGTTCTGCCTTGACCTTGAAATTGGCCTTAGCGATGGTTTCCACTAAGCTTTGGACAATCTCTCCTGAAATTTCTTGTCTCATTACAGTGAAAGCACATAAGACCATCCCTGTTTCCTGGGGTAGAAACAAAATTTCCAATTGCATTGGATTTTACCTTTTTCTTTTGACCTTGGTGAAATTGGTCTTGGTTTCTTTTTTCTTGTCCTTTGAATCCTCCTTTGTTCTGGTTATTGTAGCTCCAAAACTTATTATTGTTAGGCTTTGATTGTACTTCTCACACAATAGGAGCAGCTCAAATCAAAGCATCCTGGAGGTCTATTGGGCACATTGATTCCAAACGAGTGTTCAGAGGATAATTTAGCCAATTGTAGAACTTGGACACTTGCTGAACAGTATCCATGGGGGGTGCATATTTAAGAAGAGAATGTCAGAGAGAGAACCAGGGAGAGAGGAAGAGGAGAGAGAAGACTGCAGAAGAGAGAGAAAGGCTGCAGGAAGAGAGAGAAGAAGAGTGACAAGGAGAGAGAAAGACTAGATTTAGAGAGAGAAAGACAAGAAAGAAGGGGAAGCCATAGAAGCTGTGAGCAAGAAGGGAGAGAAAGACTGTAATTGTATTAATGTGTCAAAAAGATATGTAAAATTACATGTTCTATCCTTTTATACCAATGTCAGTGTGACATGGCATAATATCAATGTTATTTACACTAATTCCTTATTCTCATCTTCTTACAATCCATCCCCACTCAAAATGAAGGTTTTTGTCCTCAAAAACAAATATTAGACTTATTGGTATAGCCAAGTGGGGAAGCTGTAGAGTATTACTCTGTACAGCATTACAAGTGGTAAAGGAAAAGATTACCTAATACTCAATAGTAGTACTAATCTATACAAAAAGTCAAAATCAGCTTATAGCCACCCGGATCAAAAGGAAAAGTTGTATCATTGCCATGCATTGGATCAACTTTCACAAGATCGAAATCAAATACCACTGGAAGCATGATCATCATGATGGTACTCACTAACGAAGTCACCATTGCATGACGATCATCCAAATCCACATGCTGTCCATAATCTGCCTTCTTGAACTGAACTTCTTGTTGTGGACTCATACCAAAATGGTCTTCAACAAGATGTTCTCCATCATTTGCATCATAATATTCAAATAGCAAGAATATTTTGGCAGACTTTGCCCTACATGTGGCTTGGTGATTACAAGATAGTGGCTTAGCACATCGATAGCATAAGCCCGCAGCATGCAATTCCCGTATCGTATCACTAGTAGGGTGTCTAACGCGTTTAGCCTTAGATAGCAATTTACACACCTGTTCATCACCATTGGTCAGCTCTATGATAGTTTTGACATGCTGCTCATAGTCATCTTGCTGCTCATGTATAACAGATGGCTATCCATGCTCATCATGTACAACAGATGGCTGTCTATGCTCATCATGTACAACAGATGGCTGTCCATGCTCATGACCATATTGCTCATGCTGTCCATACTGCATATGGTGATAATAGCCCTGCTACACATCAGACGGACAGTTTGGTTGAGCATATGCATTTGCTTCCACTGATGTTTGCTGCTCACATACATAAGCATGCTGCCTTTGATCATTAATCCCAAAGCATTGGTCATAATCACTTGCTTGTTGTTGATCAAAGCTAGAAGTGCACTGATAAGCATAACCATTTCTGTCACATCCATAAGAACTGGGCTGGTCAACCAAGAGAGCTTCACAAGTATAATCATAACTATTTTGCTGAAGAGATGGATGCTCATAAGCATAAGCATGTTGACCATAATAACCATTCTGCTGCCAAGGTTCAATGGAATGATACTCTGCATTATGATATGGTACATCATATTTATAAGCATTAACATGCTGTCCAGATGTACTTGCATACTGCTCATATTCATTTACATGTTGTTGCTGTTCATATTCATAAGATGCATGTAGATCATAGTGTGTACCATCAGCATATACATGTTGTCCATAAGCATAAGCATTTGATTCAAGTGTACCATCAGCATATAGATGCTGGCCATAAGCATAAGCATTTGATTCAGGTCTTGCTGTTTTTTCCATAACTGCCTTTATAAGAGCAATATACTGATCAGCCAAAACTCCAAGTTTGTCAATTCTAGCTTGTGTTTGAAGCCAACCTTGTCCAAGTTTGTCAATATTAGCCTATGTTTGAAGCCAACCTTGTTCACTAGAGCTGGAGCTATTGTTCTCAGCTGCCATTGCAGTCAAGTTGAAGAGATATGTTGTTCCTTGAAAAATATAAGTCCAAATAAAGTGTATGATAGCTTGACTCGAAGATTAGGATGTCTAGTATCAAGTAGAAATCCTGGTTTGAATTTAGGAGTAGCAGTACCCCTCTCTGTTTAAGAATTTCCAGAACTGTCCACAGTAAACTGCTAGTGAACTGTCGGTACTAAATAGGCTCTAGCTCGAGAAATATGTGTCCAAAAGAGACGTTTGATGGCTCCACTCGAAGCTTATGATATCTAGTATCAGTTCCAGTTGTTTCTTTGTCGTTAGAATGATGCTACTAATTTCTGTAGCAACTTTTCCAAATCTGTCCCTGTACCATCCTCTCAAGCATGTGCTCGGTGTACAGCAATGGATAGTTGTCCCTCTTCGTAGCAGCGTTCACCTTCTTGTAATTGACACACACTTGAATTTTTTCATTCTTTTTCATCACGATGACTATGGGTGATACTCAGTCTGTGTGCTCAATTTCGTAAATGAATCCAGCTCTCATTACTTGTCAATTTCCTCTTTGACAGCTTGAGCATGTTTTGGATTCATAGGGTACAGTCGCTCTGCTGACCAGCGTTGCGTCTGGTGTCATGGGTATGTTGTGAGTCACAACACTCGAATCTACCCCCTTAAGCTCTTCCAAGGACCAGGAGAATACGTCTATGTACTCTTGCAAGAGAGCGACAAGACTAGTTTCTTCTTCCTCAATCAAGTTGTCGGCAATGAAGACTGGTCAGGGTGTTTCCCCTTCCTGGGCCAGATTCACCTCCTTGACCTTGGCTGGTCCCTCGATTGGTTCGTTGGTTTGTCCTTGACGTTTGGCACCTAATAGAACTACTACCCTATCCCCTTTTTTGAATTTCGCGAAGTACTTAGGGAGGTCCTACGGTTTTCGCTGTTCTTCCGTTCGGATATCCCTGGGTTGTTTTACCTTTTCCTGCCTTAACCGTCTGTGCCTCTGGTGGACAGATAGGTCCCCCTTCGTGCGTCTAGTCGTGGACGGCCTAGGAATTTCTGGATCACTGTCTGAACTAACCTCCGACTCAGATTCAAACTCCCCGTCTTCGCTAAAAGAGGTAGTCTCCCTTGGTGGACGTAGTTCAGATAGTGATTCTATCCTAAGGACTGGATGGGCTAAGCCTACTTATTCAAGGTCTATGGCTCCTATGTGTTCCAACTAGGTGCAGTCACATTCCATGTACATGACCCCTCGCTCTATCCTAAAGATATTTCTTTTCTGCGGCTTGGAGTCTGCTCGTATTTGCTCTATTTCTTGTCCTTTAGTGTCGTATTCTATGGTATCTACTTCACCCTCAGTTCCATCACGGAAGGATTGGCAGTCTTCGTATTCGTCGTTAGAATCCCCTTCATCAGACTGCTCGTCATCTCCTAGGGCTTGGTACACCTCTTGTCATTGGTCAGGGAGTAAGGCCCAGTTATACATGAGGTTTAAGTCATGCACTCTGGTCCATTGCCACTTGGATTCACCTAAGAGAACCTGGAGTGGTTTGAAGTTTGCAGTTGAATTGCCAGCTAGCTTGTCTGTCAAGTATTCCAGCATCTTCTGGAGTTTCCTTTTGTTAGTTGGGACTTGGAAGTTGACAGGCTTAGGCTTTCCCCCAAGGGTTCGTGCCATCATGCAGACTGGTACGGAGAGTGTGTCACTAGGCTTGCCAATCATTTTGATGGTTTGCTCATACGCCTCATGATCTGATAATGGCAGGTCGATTGTAGCAAGAACGTGCATCCAATCCCACTCATCCTCTGGGCATGGGATATACTTGGTCAAGGGCCCATAGGACTCCTTGACCTAAGTGTTACCCTTGAGCATAGTAGAGATAGTGTCTAGGTTGATTGGTGAGGTCTTCCAAGTATCCATATCTATCCTTATGGCATCCGTTCTGTTGCCAAGGAAGATCAAGCCGTTACCCCAATCTTCGATGACTCTAGCATTGCGCATCTAGGGTCGGCCTAATAGGATATCGTAGTCCACTTTCTTCATGACTATAAAGTCAACAGAGAACTGGACGCCTGCAATTTTCACTGGCCAATTCTTAAGTACCCCGAATGGCTTTACTCTCATACCGTTTTCTAGTGTGACATTAAACCTAGCAGTTTCAACAGGATGGTTTCCCCAAGTCTGAAGCACTGCGTGGCTAAGCACACTAACCCCAGCTCCCGTGTCTATGATTTCCTTTCTTGTTGTGTTGCCTAGGGCTAGGACTGGTAAGACTGTGTGCATCTCAGAACCTTCCCAGAAGGCATTGACGTGCAAGGATTTAGGCATAGATTGCAGCGTCAAACTCGGTATTTGCGTTTCTGCATCATGGTCTTGAGGGTCTGCCGTGACCTGCTCTCGTGACCCTTCGACCCACTGCTTAAGATCTTGCCATAGGGTAGAATGCTGCCTAAGCAAATCTCCCAGGCTAAGTGTTACAGGGGTAGTCACTAGCGTGGTCAGAAGATCATTGGATACTCATCCCTCCCCTAACCTGGATTGTCCTGGCCAATGGGCGTGACTGATCTGCGGCTTTGTAGCATCAAGGCTTGGTCTTAGCGGCACTGCTTGTGGTGCAGTTGCTTCTTCTGACTTAGGTTGAGGCGGTGATATTGGCATGCTTACAATGAAGAGATCATCGATCTTATCCTCTATGATGGGCTCAGCGTCCTTGAGATGCTCTTGAGCCTCCTTCACCCATTCCTTCACCTTTTCTATGGCCTCTAACTATCGCTTCGGATGCGGGTATTCCCCTACCTTAGCACTTCCCTTTTTGGCCGTCTTAGGGGCTGAAGTCTCTGCCTCTGTGTCTGAAACCTTCTTTCCAGCAGGCAGAGTCATAGCACTCTCGGTTTTTAGTGTGCCTTTAGCTTCCAATCTCTTCTTTTTCAGCCTGCGGCTTTTCTTCCCTATCGAGGCTGCGTCAAGATTGCTAGGTCCTGGCAAGATGCCGGCCTGCTTCGTTTGGGCTCGGGTCATGACCCACAATGGGATAGGTGTGGCCTTCCCATCGAGGTTTTCGACACCAAACAGCCCCAATGGGACAGATGGTACATTGACTGAGCTAGAAGATGGCTTTCACTTTGGGCAATCTACGAAGAGATGGGTGATTCCGCACTCTGTGCACCTTTGGTCAGCGCTCTCCAGGGCAGCGTGATGAGACATGACCGGGATGACCACAAGTCCAACAGATGATTGGATCTTGCGTCTGCCCTCCTAGGCCTCTACCTCGTCCTCTTCCTAATGCCATCACCGGCATGGGTCGATAGTCCATGAGGACAGCGTTGCCCTCGTCGTCATGCGAGATGTAAGGGTATATATAAGTTTCTTCCTCACTTGGCTCTTCCACGTAGTGGACTGGAGCATCGCTCGGTGGATGGGTCACGTAAGGACCAGGCGGTCTAGGGATGCCCATAGGATTTATTTCCATCCTAGGAACAACTGGCTTCATATCGTTAGGCACGGGAAGGGCCAATGGGTCTCCCCTTCCAAAGAATGGCTGCGGCCTGTTCGCTGGGTAAAGCTGGCCATAGGGTTGCGAGTACGGAAGTCTTCTTGGTGATCTACAATGTGCGACGTCATGGCCAAACCTACCGCAGGTAGCACAAGGTCTTGACCTAGGGTCTTGACACTCGACCGGTAAGTGGTTTCTGCCATAATACATGCATTGGACATGCGGGCGCATTGGTCATCTCAACATGTCTTGCAACTTGGCTAATTCCATCTTGACATCAGCCAAGCCTTGGTCTGTCTCGGTGGCCTTCCCCTTATCTTAGGATGATGGGGTTGATTGCTCACTAGAGGTTGACGGTCTCTCTGAACCTCGCGAGTTGGTCTCCTCTACGTTCGAGCTCCTGGATCTCCGCTTTTTCAGCTGATCATCGACTCTGATGGCTTCCTCAAACACTCTAGCTATTGCATCTTGCTGCAAGCTTGAATTGCCTGCCAAAGCCTTATATAACTCCTCGTCTTGAATTCCACTGATGAATACAGTCAAAACTGCTCTTTCAGTCGGTCGCTCGCCCAGAGGGATTCTCTTGAAGAGACTCCTCACATGGGTTACGTAGTCGCGAATGTCCTCCTTCTCTTTCTGCTTGATGTTCATCAAGCATACTAGTAGGTTATTGGAGTATTCGGGCTCGGCAAATCTCTTAATGAAGAGATCCTTGAGGCCATTGGAGTTGGCTCGCTCTATAGCATCTAGGCTTGTATACCACGTCCTACCCTTGTCTCCTAGGCAAAGCCCAAACGCTTGCGAGCGTTGAGTTAGGTCGTTGAGGCCGTTGGCTTCATAGACTTGCTCAAACTGCTCAACAAAGCTGTATGGGTCATCATGGGGTTGGTACTTGTCGAGTTGCTTGGCAACGATCGGTATTTTGGACTGGCTCTTTGAGCCTTGGTTCACCTGCGAGCAGCAATGTCGCTAGTGCTGCGGCACTTTGCTCTGCAGTCGTGTTATCTAGTAGTCACTTCATGAGAAGCTCGCTCAACGTCAAGTCCCCCTCTAGGGCTCTCTCATGATCTGTTCTGTTCCTACTTGCTAAGTTCAACACTCGCTGCACCTCGCGCAACTCCGTACTTTGCCTTTGGATTCTAGCTTGCTCATCCTTATTGTATTCGGCCATGCTTTGCAATGCTTTGCGGGCTAGGTTTCTCTCCTTTTCTAGATTGCGATGATAGCTTTTGTTGTCCTACCGCGGTGCTCATACCGGGCGTGTGCGTCGTAACTGCTTACCAGCGCTGAATAGCATCTGGGAAGACGTTCAAATCAAGTTCCTCATTAGACTTGCGGTCTGAGCTTTCCTCTGCCATTGTCGAGTTGTCTTGCTCCACGAAGCTGTCGATCAGATTCAGTAGACTTGTTAAATCCACATCATTGGCGCCCCTTGCTTGGCCCTAATCTGCGCTTTGATGGTTTGTCTATGTCTTGGGTCCTCTCCTATTGGTGGGTTCCTTGAGTGGTTTATCTAAGTGAGTTCCTTTAGTTATTGAATACAAACCTCAATTTATGATCACTCCGTACGTGTGTCGTTTCTCATGCACTTGTGCTCAATCAGGCTTTCAGCTTTCTTAAGTGTACTTCAAGTGTGGAAATTCAATATGAGTGCAGTAAGCAATTCCTAAGCGTCTTATGCACTCTCGCTTGTTTCGGGCCTAATAGGCTTGTAGATCAATTTTCTGGCCGTTTTGTCAGGGTTTTGGGTTTTTCTCGTATGTCACCTTGTTTGTTTTCAGTCAGTCAGGTTTTACAACTCAGCGGTTCGTGTCTAAGTCCTTGGGTCTCACAACTGCCTACTTCTAGCTGCTTAGCGATTGTGCGCTACGATTTTTTCCTATTACGTGTGCCAGAATCAAGTTCTGAGAGCCCGAAGGGTTTCGACAGTTTGCGCTGCTGCGTTTTAGCCGGGTTAGGTCAAATTTCTAAAAAATTTGATTAAAAATTGCACTCGGACCAATTGGTCCGAATTGCAGGGTCCGAGTAGGTCACTCGGATGGGCCGAGGCACATGGTCGAGGGTCAAATTTCAGGGTTTGAGTCGGATGGTTTTGATTCAGACGGGCCGAATGGCAAATTCGGACAAGGTGATTTGGACAGGCCGAGGCACTTGGGCCGAGGGACGAATGTGGAAAGTGGTCAAGGGCTGAATTTGAGACTCGGATGGGTCGTTTGAACGGGCCGAGGCCGAATGTGCCACGTGGCCAAAAGTTTGACTTGGATGGGCCAAATGGGTGGACTTGGACTGTTTGCTTCGGACGTCCGAGGGCCCGGTCCAAGGGCCGACTAGGGTTTGGGCCAAGTGGGCCGAGTGACAGGGGCCGAGGGCCGATTCTAGGACTCGGCCCAGAAAAGGCCACTCGGACGGGCCGAGTGCAGCTCACATAAACAATGCGAACACAAATTTGATTGATTCACAAGATTTAAGCAAGCACAATGGCCATGCACTTCCAGATCCTATCTAGGGGAGTAGAGGGAGAGATTCATATACCTGAACGGGCTGCTAAGCGCGTCGGTGATGCGATTGAATCGATGCGGGCTGGAGCTCTCTATCTCTCTCTCTCACACACACACACTGAAATGGCACAAATGAGCTCTCCCTTGGCCTCTTGGCTCTTATACCCCTTCTCGGGTGTGGTGTTGATGCCCCCAATCACTCACTTGCCGATCTTAGACATCACTAGCGAGCGTTTTACCAATTTTTGCACGATTTTTGCCCTGTTTTTCCCTGTTTTGAAACAGTAAACCCTACCCTTCTCCGGTTCGATTTCCTAATTCTAACCTATGCTAAATGCAACAAAAATCAAAGGCAAAAACCTGAAATAAATTCTCCATGTTTTCCAATCATCAAACAACCAAAATATCCCAAAATACTTACTTGTTTTGAAGATAAAAAACACCCAAACTTCCTACCTATCTCAAGCTCCGTTTTGGGGATGAATCCCCTACTTCGATGCTCGATATGAGGCGCGCAAGTGCTCAAGCTTGAATCCGTTGGTCCCGGCAACGGAACCAAAATGTAGTGGGAGCTCACGATCAACCGCCAAGACCCACGGACCGCTTATTGCTTCAAGTGTTTCAAGCGAACTCTAATGGCTATCTCTCACCTAGCCGGATCCTACAAGTGTAGTGAACTTACCTTGATGCCGATGTGAGTAGCCTCCTCCCTCGCACACCTTGGTAGCTCCATGATTCTTGATGCTAGCTCAAGCATCCTCAAGCCTCCTCCATCTCCAAGCTCCATCCTCCATAGCCGCGCGAGTGAGAAAAGAGAAGAGAAGAAAAGAGAAGAAGAGAAGAGGAGATGGTGAAGAGCTTCACCCTCTTGATCACTCACTCCCACACACTCACTCCCTCACACTCTCACACTCCCTCTCTCAAGAGCACACACAAGCAAGAAGAAGAGAAGAAGAGAAGAAGAAGAGAGCTCTTGTTAGCCACACACCAAAGAATGAGCTTCCATTCACTTTTTGAACTTTATATACAAGCCCTAAAATCCCATGGGCACCCATCCCCTTTTTTACATGATCGGTTCTTTTTCCATTTCCCTCTTCTAGCCTTATGCCTCTAGCCTATGCCCGTCTAATATTTTAAAATTGGCACATGAGGGAGCCTGGCACTCTTTTACAAGAGTTTTCCAAGTTTTTTAAGGCACCTTTTATTTAAATTGCGCCTTTGGTCTCGGCTTAGCTTTTAGAGGTCGCCTACGTGTCTTTGCTCTTCTTCCATGTTTTTTTCACTTTTTTCTTCATTTTCCGCCATTTTTTGCCATCTCGACTTGGGGTTAACACTGCCTCATGATGAGAGCCACCCTCTTGCCAACATTTTTTATGAGTCTATTAGAAGACATGAGTGACAATAGATTCATTGGGTGTAACTACCCATTTTTGTCATCTATACCCCTCAATGTACTAGTTAACTTGAAGAGGTATATGCAAAATAGAGCCTTCCTAAGAAAATCCCTTAAGTCTCTATGTAGCTTGACCCTTGCTCATGAATCAGATGCCACTTAATGTGCTCCCTTTGAAATTTTAAAAAAAAGGAAAAGAAAAAGAAAAAGAAAATAAAAGAACAAGGAAAAGAAAAAGAAGAGAACAATAAAAAAAGAAAAGAAAGGAAAGAAGTGGAGAGAAAAGAAACACAAAAGTGAAATCAGTCCATATGTACTCTATGAGCATCACAATCACTGCATTTAGCCTTACCTTCCCCCACTTCACAACTTAGGACACATCAAGGGTAGGACATTTTAATAGATCTTTCTTCCTAATTCACTCACAACACCTTCCTTTACATGAGTTGGGTCCTCAAGTGTGGGACAACACCTTAGGCTTTGCTTATGGTTCCACCATCACTTGCATAGTGCATTGCACGGTAAGGTAGACACAAGCCCCTAGGAAAAGAACTCTTTTTTCTAGTTCCATTATCACTTGCACAATGCACTGTACGATATTAATGCAGACACAATCTCCTAGGAAGTGTACTCTTTTTTCTTTCAGGAATATTGTACAGTGATGTGGCAAGCCAACACCTGTGGACGCCTTCTCCAACCAATCATCTATCTTTGCCATATCCTCCAAACTCACTTCACATAGCATTTTCAATGTGACCCACCTCTTGAAAGGCCCCAAGAACCATTCCAGCCCAATCCTCTAGAATTTTAGCATGTACCCTCAAGTGCCATGGGACATACACCTAGGTAGGAGGGGGTAATGTTAACCCTTGCAAGACCAAGGATAGAAAATTTTTGAAAATTCGAAGTGGAAGACAATCCCAAGGCAAGAGGAAGACGAAGGATAGAGGTGCACTTAGAAAAAATTAAAGACATGAAGTATAGGAAAAAGTCTCAAGTGTAAAAGGAAGCACACAATAATAAGGGAACCCTAATATGTTAGCAAGAAAAGCACTAGGCGCATTGTAATTTATTTTGTAAAAGAGCATTGAGCTCTCTCCTGTGCAAGTTCTAAAGAATGAGAGGCATGGGTTGAGGCCTATGCTAATAGGAAGGAGGAAAGAGGGTAGAGGAATGGACAAAGGCCGGCCAAAAAGGGGATAGCCACCTAAGAAGGGGATAGGGCATGTATAAAAGTCAAGAAATGAATAAAGAGGCAGATTCTTATATGTAGCCAAACTTGCTCTCTTCTTACTTCTTGTTCTTGTCTCCTTCTTTGTGCATGAGAGAGGGAGAGAGGGAATGTGAAAGAGGGAGAGTGTGAAAGAGAGAGAGTGAGGGGACTGTGGGAAGCTCTACTTCTTCTTTCTTCATCGTCTTATTCTTCTCTTCTCTTTCCTTGTATGCATTGTCAAGATTGTGGGAGAGAAGGAAGGAGTCTCACTTGTAGCTTTCTTGCTTGCACAATGGGGGAATACACACAAAGGTGGAGGCTGAAAACAGTTTTTCCTCTTCTTAGTTTGTGTAAGCCAAAAAGAACTCTAGTACAAAGAAATAGAAGAACCCTATATATGGGTCTCAAACCAAACTCAACTAACTAAGGTGGCATACTAACTGAGCCACAAACTAGAGTAGATAAGGATAGCTGTCATCTAGCTATTATTCATGGGCGGTGTACCAACCACATCTACAGCTAACAAGTCAGTGACATAAATGCACAACGGTCACCCTGGCATATCACGAGTGGAGCTCGATATTTCAACACTCCCCCTCGAGCTCAATCCCAATTCCTATACACCAAGCAGGTCTCTGAACTTGCGCAGCTTCTCTGCAATGCCTTCGTGAATATGTCAGCTACTTGATCCTCTGTGCTGACATAAACTAGATCAATAAGACCTAGTAAAACCCTCTCCCGCACAAAGTGATAATGCACCTCAATGTGCTTTGTTCTAGCATGATAGACTGGGTTATTTTCCAAGTGTATACTACTCATGTTGTCACAATAAATGACAACTGGCCCATCTGTAGGCTGATGCATATCATAAAGTAGCTTATGCAACCAAGCTACCTCACATGTAGCCATTGTTGTGCCCCTGTACTCAACCTTTGTGCTCGACAAGGAAATTATAGGCTGTTTCTTGTTGCTCCAAGTGACTGCATCACTCCCAAAAGAGAACACATATCCATTGGTAGATCATCTATCAGAAATACTACCAGCCCAATCGGCATCAGTGTATCCATGCAACTGTATCTGAACCCCAGTCTCATAAAGTAGTCCATACTGCAATGTGGACTTCACATACCTGAGTATGCGTCTAGCCGCATCCAAATGCGGTTTCCTTGGAGCCTGCATAAACTGACTTACCAATCCAACAGCATAGCTCAAATCTGGCCTGGTAATAGTCATATAAATCAAACTTCCTACTATGCGTCTGTACATAGTAGGGTCTTCCAGAAGCTCACCTGCATTTGCGCTCAGCTTCACATTCTGATCCAAAGGAACTGAAATAGGCTTAGAGCCTGTCATCCCATATTTGGATAGCATGTCCAATCCATATTGCCTCTGCAAGAGTTGTATCCCACTTGGTGATCTAATCACCTCAATGCCCAAGAAATAAAGCAGCTCTCCCAAATCCTTCATCTCAAACTTCTGCTTCAATAGCATTTTCACATGAAGAATATCTTCATCACTATCACCTGTCATAATCAAATCATCAACATAAATGACAAGTAGCATAATATCTTTCTCTATTTTTCTCACATAAAGTGAGAAATGTGCCTTGGAAATTTGAAAGCCAATAGTGACAAGATACTGTCATATCTTGTCAAACCATGCTCTAGGTGCTTGCTTCAAGCCATACAAGGCTTTCTTCAACCTGCAAACAAACTCAGGATGAACAGCACGCACATAACCTGGTGGCTGCTCCATATAGACCTCTTCTTGCAAATCACCATGCAAGAAGGCATTCTTTATATCCATCTGATGTAAAGACCATCCCTTTGATGCAGCCATAGCAATGACTGCTCTTACGGTTGCCATCTTTGCAACCGGATTGAATGTTTCTTCATAATCAATGCCATATGTTTGTGCATACCCCTTGACTACTAATCTTGCCTTGTATCTATTCACAGAACCATCTGCATTGTGTTTCACCTTATAAACCCACTTACAACCAATTGCATTCTTATCTTTAGGCAAAGGTACCAATTCCCATGTAGCATTTGCTTCCAAGGCATCCATTTCTTCATCCATGGCTTTCTCCCATTTTTCTTTTCCCATGGCTTGCTCAAAAGAAGTGGGTTCTGGTTCCTGTATCACTTTGACCATATAGGTATAGTGAATGGCTGTAAATCCATCATATTTCAGCCTATCCATAGGATACCTAGCTCTGGTAGACCTGCGCAAAGTAGGTTCACTCCCAGATGCTCTCAAAACATCCTTGGTCTTCCTTACTCCAGGTGTAACAATAGAAGGAATACCCAACTCATCATCAATGCTCTGTTTTGAGCCACTGGATTCACCATCCACATAAGAGTGACTTGCATTCACATCAAACATGGGCTGATCTACCTTCTCTTTTCCTTTTCGTGATACCTGCATACCACTATCTACATTTCTTTGAGAAGATTCTCATGATCTCAATCTGCCTGTCCATGGCGAAGAATGTGAACCACTGCTAGAGGACGCTTCAGGTCCACTAATATCTTGTGACTGCTGCTGTGAATTCTGTGCAACATTACCATTTTGTGCATCTACATTATCAATCACATTTACTGGTTTATACCAGCTACTCATCTCATCAAAAACAACATCTCTACTCACTGTAAACTTATGAGTAGAAGGGTTATAGCATCTATACCCTTTTTGCTACAGAGAATAACCAATAAAGATGCACTTCTCAGCTTTTGGATCCAACTTGGATATCAACTCATCTGGCACATGAACATAGGTAATGCAACAAAAAATTTTCAAATGAGAAATATCTGGTTTCCTACCAGTATACCTCTCCTCTGGAGTCATGTCATGTATTGCTACAGTGGGAGTCCTGTTCATTATGTAGACTGCTGTAGCAACTGCCTCAGCCCAGTAAAAATCTGGCAGGTCTTTTTCATTGAGCATGGCACGAGATACCTCTCCAATATGCCTGTTTTTTCTTTCTGCAATTCCATTTTGCTGTGGGGTATGACTACATGAATATTGCTGCTTTATGCCATGCTCCTGCAAGAACCTTGCAAACTCATTTGAGAGGTACTCTCCCCCTCCATCTGACCTTAGGCATTTTATTTGCAGGCATGTTTCTTTTTCAACCATAGCTTTAAGAGTTTTGAAATGCCCAAAAACTTCACTTTTCTTTTTCATAAAATACACCCAAACTTTTCTGCTATAGTCATCAATAAAAGTGACAAAATAATGAAAGCCTCCAATAGATGCAGCTTTAGTAGTCCACACATCAAAGTGGATTAATTCCAATGGCTTCTTACTCTCTTGAACATGTCCAGGAAATGGTTTCCTTGCCTGTTTTACAAATTGACAGGCTTCACATACCTTATGCATTTCTGCAACCTTGAATTTAGGCAATCCTGCAACAATATTTTGGGCTTGCATTGATTTAAGTCGCTGTACATTAACATGACCAATGCGTTTATGCCAGATATCAATATCTGCAACTACACGAGTCCCATGTGCAAACATTGATGCACTCAATTCAGGCATGTCTGCATCCAACGTAAACATTCTACCCTTCTTCTTTCCTTTTGCTATCAAGCGACCTTTATTTTTCATATCCTCAGCAAAGCATCCATGAGAATTAAATCTGACCTGCAAGCCCTGCTCAACCATTTGACCAACAGAAACCAGGTTCTTGGTGATATTCGGGACATGAAATACATCTGACAGGTATTTCTTTTTCCCATCCTACATAGACAAAGGAATTTTTCCAATCTGCACAATAGGATGTGTAGTATCATCACCACTCTCCACAAATCCTGGTTTTTCCATTTTCCTTGCATTCTGCATCCATTCTGGATGACCTGTCATGTGGTTTGATGCACCTGAGTCAACATACCACATCGTTGCTTTCTTCTGCACTTGTCACCGAATTGGTCATGTGCTGCACCATAAACAAATGCTCATTTCTGTCATCACCCTGTCTACTAGAAGATGCATAATTCCCTTGTTGCAATTTTCCATTCATGATGTTATTCTGCTTTTTATAGTAGTCTTTATCCATATGATCCATTTTACCATAGTAGTAGCATTCAACATTGTTGTTTGCATTTTGGCCTCTTTGCCATCCACCACGACCTCTTTGGCTCCCCCTGCCTCTAGAGTTACCACGTCCTCCTCCATAGGACTGGTTTTCTTGAGTTTGCTGCATATTTTGATTTCTACCACGGCCTCCAGATCGGCCTTCTCTACCTCTGCCTCTACCTCTTTCAGCATTTGAGTAGAAGACAACTTCTTTTGAAGTTTCTCCTGAAGAAGATGCACCACCATTTCTCTGCTCAGAAATTAGAAGAGCAATCAACTCCTCAAAATCAGGAAATCTTTCACGGACGGAAATCGATGTTTGAAACTGTGCATAATCATTTTCTAGACCATTTAAGGTCACAGAAACTAAATCATCATCTTCCACTGGCGACCCAATGGAAGCAGGTGCATCTGCAATCTTCTTCACCTTCATGTGGTAGTCATTGATGCTCATACTTTTTCTTTGCACATTGTGCAACTCTTGCTTGAGCTACATTTTCCTGGCTTGCGTATTTGTGCGCTACATTTTTGACAAAGTATCCCATGCCTCCTTTGGCGTACTTGCATCCTGAATATGCAAAATCATAGAGTCTGAAATGTTGATAGACAGCCAATACATAACTTTCCTGGCTCTCTCATGCCATCCTTTAAATGCATGCATTTGCTGTTGATTGGGAACATCAGGAAGAACTGGTTCTTCTTCATTTCCTGCAACGAATTCCCAATATCCTTTTCCCATAAGGAAATTCGTCATTCTAAACTTCTATGCTTGGAAGTTGTTCTTGTCAAGTTTTTCAGTGACAATCTGTGAAAGAGAATCAGACGCCATTACAGAACGCTGCAAAAAATTCTATCACTGCAAAAAGCACAGCTTCAGCCTCACAAAGGCAAATCTGCAAAACTGATGAAAGTGGTATTTGACCACACAATCACTTCCTAGTGACGATTTTGCATCAACAAGCAACAAGGATGATTTTGTAACTCCCAATGTCTCTGCACACAGGCGTACGATGCAATTTCTATGGTAACTTTTCACCGACATGTAGAACAGTGGTCGCTTAGCAAAAAATTGGGCCTTTTCATGAGTGCGTGCGGAAAACTTCCGCCTCCAAAACAGGCCCCGAAATGGCCTCAAATCAAAAAAACAGGGCGAAGGACGTCTCAATCTGAGACAATGCACTCTTGCACTTTCTGGCTGTGCTACCTGTAGAGACTTGCTCCCAAAATAGAAAAATGAAAGCAACACTGGTCCTCTTACCAGAACACTGCGAACTTGGTTTTCTTTCTTGAGCTCCTTACCACGAACAAGGCTTTGATACCATGAATGGCAGAATGTTTACTCTTGATGCTTCTTTGCCAGAGCTGAATTTGGCTATGTTTGCCCATGGTTCTGGCACTGTTAGGGATTTGGAAATATGGCACAAGAGAGTGGGGCATGTCAATTTGCAAAGGCTGCAAATTATGCAAAAGAAACAGCTGGTTACAGGTTTACCAAAGTTCCAATATTCAGATATTGGTCATGTATGCGAGGCTTGCCAGCTCGGTAAGCAATCACGATTGCCATTTGTCAGGTAGGTACGACAGAGTACACGTCCATTGCAGTTAGTGCACTCTGATTTTTGGGGGCCAGCTCATAATGTATCTATGGGAGGTTCCAGATATTATGTATCCTTCATTGACGACTACAGTCGCTATACCTGGCTTTACATATTGAAAACAAAAGATGAGGTCTTTGCTGTTTTTCAGCAATTTAAAGCACAAATTGAGAAGGAGTGTGAATGCTACATCTCTTGCTTGAGATCTGATAGTGGTGGGGAGTATGTATCAAATGAATTTGATGATTTCTTGGCTGAAAATGGCATTCGTAGGCAGCTAACCTGCAGCTACACTCCGCAGCAAAACGGAGTAGCTGAAAGGAAGAATAGGGTTCTGATGGAAGCTGCTAGGGCTATGATGAATGAAAAGCATATGCCACTTTACTATTGGGCAGAGGCTGTTATGACAGTTGTATACATTTTGAACAGGACTCCCACTGCAGGTATTCATGAGATGACACCGTTTGAGAAGTTGTATGGCTATAAGCCGGATGTAAGTCACATGAAAGTCTTTGGTTGTCTTGCTTATATGCATATTCTAGATGAAAAAAGGAAGAAGTTGGAACCCAAAGCACATAAGTGTGTTTTCATTGGATATTCGCAGGAGAAGAAGGCATACAAATGCTATGATCCCTCTACCAAGGAGACTTTGGTAAGCAGGGATGTTATCTTTGATGAGATGGGTTCTTGGTATGTATCATTAGTTGCAGTGCCAGCGGATACTCCTTCCACTTATGCCTCTACAATTGATTTACAGCAGAGCACTGTTATGACAGGACCTCATAGTCAGACAGTATCCCCATGGACAGGGAGATTGTGGAGCTCGCCGTCCACTGACACCAGTATGTCAGTGAGGGGGAGACATGATGTCTTGGACAGCAAAGGGAAAGAGAAAGTTATTGAGGATGCATCTGGTATGATGACACCTAGCAGAATGACTTCTAGCTATGAGTCTGGTGATACTTTAGACAGCGAACTTGGTATTCCGACTGTCTATACGCCTGGCACAAGGCAGAGCAGGTATATTCCGCCTCATGAGAGAGGGGAATCGAGTAGTGCACCACAGCTTAGACGCTCGCAGAGGGTCAGATACCCTGTTGACAGGTTGATATACAGTGGCTACTCTGCAAAGCATTATGCGTACATGACAAAAGTGATGGAGGTCAAAGAACCAAGTACATATGCTGAAGCAGTGAAAGATGAGAATTGGTGTGTAGCCATGGATGAAGAAATGAATGCCTTGGCTGAAAATAAAACATGGGATTTAGTACCACTGCCCGAAGGGAAAAAGACCATTGGTTGCAAATGGGTCTACAAAATCAAATGCAAGTCAGATGGCAGTGTGGAGAGATACAAAGCCAGGCTGGTCGCAAAGGGGTATGCCCAACAGTATGGACTTGATTATGAGGAAACATTCAGCCCTGTTGCCAAGATGGCAACCATATGCACTGTGATTGCCTTGGCTGCTGCTAAAGGCTAGAAATTGCAGCAGATGGACATTAAGAATGCATTTCTTAACGGTGACCTAGCAGAGGATGTCTATATGGTTCAGCCGGAAGGGTATGTTCACCCTGATTTTCAGTATTATGTATGCGGGCTAAAAAAGGCATTGTACGGGCTAAAACAGGCTCCAAGAGCTTGGCATGCTAGGATCAGTAACTACTTGCAGAGATTGGGTTTTGCTGTTGGCAGGGCTGATCATAGCCTATTTACAAAGAAGACTGACAGTGGTTTAGTAGTGCTGGTCATATATGTTGATGATTTGATAATCACTGGTGATGATGACTTGGGCATACAGCATGTAATGAAGATGCTGAAATCTGAATTTGACATGAAAGACCTGGGAGAACTGAAGTATTTCTTAGGCATTGAGGTAATTCCAGCTGACAATGGGTTATGGCTGATGCAAAAGCACTATGCCATAGAGATGCTGAAGAAGTATGGCATGGCTGAATGCAAACCGCTGGATACACCTCTTGATCAGAATGTCAAGCTAGACATGAACACTGGGGCTGAAGTAGAGGATGTGACTATGTACAGGCAGATGGTTGGCAGCTTGATTTACTTGACCATCACTAGGCCTGACTTGAGCTATGCTGTAGGGCTCATAAGCCAGTTTATGCAAAAGCCTAGAAAGCCACACTTGGATGCAGTTAGACGCATTCTGAGATATGTTAAGTCCACTGTAGAGTATGGGTTGTTCTATGTCAGAGATAAGCCCTTGATATTGGCTGGATACACGGATGCAGATTGGGCAGATTGCTCATATGATCGTAGATCTACGAGTGGATATGCATTTGGATTTGGTAGCGGCATGATTAGCTGGAGCAGCAAGAAGCAGCCTACGGTTTCTTTGTCGAGTACTGAGGTAGAGTATAGGGGTGCTGCATTGGCAGCATGCGAGATTTCATGGCTGCTCAAGCTTATGGCTGATTTGGACATACAGGTAGATGCTCCAGTGAAGTTACTATGTGACAATCTAAGTAGTGTACTCCTGGCTATGAATCCAGTCTATCATGCCAGGACGAAACACATAGAGGTACACTACCATTTCATCAGAGAGATGGTTCTTGCAGGACAAGTTGATCTTATGCATGTGAAGACTGATGAATAGGTAGCGGATATCTTTACCAAGTCCTTGGGTAAAGATAAGTTCTGTAGTTTTAGACAGCTGCTTGGAGTACATATGTTGTCTTGAGCTTGAGGGGGAGTGTTAGAATATCAAGCTCGTTCATGTGTGTTTGACCGACATGAGCTGGACACAGCTAGTCTGGCTAGATTAGTTAGGTACATTAAATAAGTTGGTTCTACTTCTAGTGTGAATGGTCTTTATGACCTTAGGTTGTATATGCACTAAGTGTGTGCTGAATAAATAAGAGAAGAAAGAGAGAGGAAGAAGGTTGCTTCACTCCGTGTTGCTCTCTTTCTTACATCCATGAAATCTAACAAAGGGAATACGCAGACGTATTTCTTGAAGAGCTGATAGAACTTCCTCGTCAAAGGGAAGTCAACCACAAAATCAAGGTGGCGCCAGGAGCTGCACGAGTCACAAAGAGGCCGTATAAGATGTCCATCGCAGAAGCTATCAAACTGAAAGAGCAACTCAGGCAATTGTTAGACCAAGGCTACATCCATCCTAGCAGTTCGCCATGGGGAGCTCCAGTGCTATTCCAAAAGAAGAAAGATTGAATGCTTCGTCTATGCATTGACTACAGAGGGTTGAATCAATCAACCATAAAATATAAATACCCCATTCCAAGAATAGATGAATTACTTGACAGTCTTCAAGGTGCGAAGATCTTCTCTAAGATAGATCTCAGGTCTCGATATTATTAGATAAGGATCAAGGAAGAAGATATCCCGAAGACTGCATTCAGCACAAGGTATGGACACTTTGAATTCCTAGTGATGTCATTCGGGCAAATGAATGCTCTTGCTACCTTCAACAGGTTAATGTAGGATATCTTTAGGCCCTATCTTGATGACTTCATACTCGTCTTCTTTGATGATACCCTAGTCTACTCTGAACAAGAAAAAGATCATGAACCCCAGCTTCACATTGTTCTTGAAACAATGAGAGCACACAAGCTTTATGCCAAGAAGAAGAAGTGTGCCTTTTTCAAGCGACAGATTGAATATTTGGGATTCATTGTATCAGCAGAAGGGATTTCAGTAGATCCAGCTAAGGTCAGAGACATTCTAGAATGGCCAACACCAATGTTTGTCAAAGAAATACGTAGCTTTCTTGGATTGACAGGATGATACCGTTTCTTCATCAAAGATTATGCTTTGATTGCAGCGCCTCTGATTGATCTACTAAAGAAGCAAGTAGCAATTGTATGGTCACTTGCCGAATAGACTAGCTTTGACAAACTAAAGCAAAGCTTAGTATCAACACCCATCCTGAAACTTCCTGATCTTAGTAAGGAGTTTAAAGTGGTAACTGATGCCAGCGCACTTGCTTTAGGATGTGTGCTTATGCAAGAAGGTCATCTGGTAACATATTCTTCAAGAAAATTGAAGAGCCATGAAAGGAATTATGCTACCCACGATCTGGAGTTGTTGGCTATCATCCATGCTCTAAAAATTTGGAAACATTACTTGCTAGGTAACAAATTTTCCTTAGTGACGGACCATAAGAGTCTTAAATGGATCTTCACCCAGAATGAGCTCAATATGAGGCAACGTCGATGGATCAAAGTGCTGGAAGAATATGATTTTGAAATCAAATATTGGCCCGAAAAAGAGAATGTAGTTGCTGATGCACTCAGTTGCAAGAAGGCATTTCTAAATTCTCTTATTTTGCAAGATCCATCAACAACAATATCTCTAGCCACAAAGGTATCAATGCCAAACAACCCAATTCTTGAGCTAGCTAAAGAAGAGATATGTCATGACCCCGTCTATTAGAAATTGCTAAGGGAGATCCCCATCAAGGATCAAGACCCGAAGCTAAAGACGAAGTATCAAGAATTCTCTGTCAGTTGTGGACTTGTCTACTTTAGGACAAGATTATGTATCCCTGCAAGCCAAACTCTCAAGCAGAAGATACTTTGGGAAGCCCATGACTCCCCTTTCTCAGGACATCCTGGCTATGCCAAGACCCTTAATGCGGTCAGGCAGAGCTATTATTGGGATAGGCTCAAGGGTAATGTTCTCAAAGATGTCACATAATGTTTGTCTTGTCAACGCATTAAGGCAGAACATGTCAAAATGCCTGGGAAATTGCAACCACTTGACATTCCCCAAATGAAATGGGAATTCATTAGTATAGACTTCATTGTTGGCCTACCCCAAATTCAGGGAGGATACAACTCTATTATGGTTGTAGTAGATATGCTCACCAAGGTTGCACATCTCATCCTTGTCAGACAAACTATAAAGCTTCAGACATCGCAAGATTATTCATTAAAGAAATATTCAAACTGCATGGGTTACCCAGAAGAATCATTAGTGATTGTGACTCTCTTTTCACATCACACTTTTGGAGGGCTATCTTTGAGGCTATTGGGACTCAACTCTATTTCAGTACAGCTTACCATCCCCAAATTGATGGTCAAATAGAACGAGTCAACCAAGTCATTGAAGATATGCTTAGGGTGTTAAATATGCGGGATCTAGAGCATGGCAGATGCGGAAGCTATGGAGGTTGAAAGAGGAAAAATAAACTCATGAAGACATGGACCCTGACTAGGACAAATTGTTACACAAGTAAATTAGGTTCCAAGATTGAGACTTGGACTCATAAACACAATCTTGTGTATTGACAGTGACATGACACTTTATTGGAAAGAAAAGAGTACTATCATTGCATTAGAAAAAGAGTGCAAGTACAATGCTTTATAGGAATTGAGTGGTGGCACTTTCTCCTACTGTGCCTATGGGATTCTGGTCCTGAGCCCTCACTGCTTCTCACAAAGGGACTAAAGTAGGTGTGATTGCAAATATCTCAACATAGGGCATACTACTGTCACGAAACCAAAAAGTGGATTCAATATTTGCACTGGTTGAGTTTGCCTACAATGCTTCCTACCAACAGAGTATTCAGATGACCCCTTTCCAAGCATTGTATGGGCACGATTGTCGTACCCCTTTGAGCTTCTCGTATCCAACTTTGAGGGTAGAAGCTTCAAGGCAGATGCTGGAAGACATGGATGATCAAATCAAGTCAATAAGACAAGACATCCAAGATGCCAAGGATAGACAGAAGGCTTACGCGGACTTGAAACGGCAAGACATATCCTTCATTGAATGTGATATGGTCTTCATCCGCGTACGTCCTAAAAAGTGTTCACTATCCCTGGGAGAGTACAAGAAGCTAAGTCTAAGGTATTGCGGACCTTATAAGATCATTAAGTGCCTAGGGCCTAATTCTTACAAACTACAACTGCCTGCAAACCTAAAGATTCATAATGTATTCCATGTTAGCCTATTGAAAAAATATCTACCTAATCCGAATCATGTACTTGATGATCAGCAAATTGTAATGCCTAGCCAAGGAGTCCTTGAGCTATGGCCTGATAGAGTCCTAGATGTTAGGGAGAGGCATTTGAGGTCAAGAACCTTGAGAGAATACCTCATCCAGTGGAAAGATTATCCCGAAGAGGATGCCACCTGGTTGGACGAAGATGCTCTCAACCAACAATACCCCTAGGTCCTCTCGAGATGAGGACATCTCGATTCCTTTAAGGGGGAGAGGATGTAACTTTAAAAAAAATCAACAGTTCAAAGTTTTTTGCTCCCCCTCTCTCCCCGCCGACAGCACGTCGGGGAGAGAGAGAGTGGGAGTGGTGGTGATGGGGGGGACATGCAACCCCTAGGTGGGAGGGTTGGCCATGCCACCCACATCCTCCTCTCCTATATAAGGGGAGGCCCCTCCCCTCCCTCGGGATGGACTGAGATTGTACCCCCTTCCCTGTTAGAAGTCAAGCTCACTTCAGTCCGTCTTTATGAGTGACCGACATCTGTGACAGCTAGTGTGTGTGTGTACAACTGTCTCCATATGATTACATTGAATAAGTCGGGTATGACGTGACTAGAGTTAGTCAACTGTCTCCATGTGATTACATTGAATAAGTCTGTTAGACCTGACTAGAGTTAGTCAGTTAGGTCTACACCTAGTCTAGTTTACTTTTACACTGTATTGTGTACTTCTCAGTTAGTTCTTGAATAATGAAGAAAACATAATGAGAGCCTGAAGGCTCATGGATATGTAGTATTCCCTGTCTCTCTCTCCCATCTTTGAACATGGTATCAGAGCAGGACTTGGTGTACTTCTTGGAGTAGGAGGCAGTGAAGATGACCTGTAGAAGCTAAAGCCTTAGGTCTTTTCAAAATAGGCAGGCTGCCATTGTCAATGGGAAGGTAGGCATTGTGTGATTGCTCATTCTATGGTTCAAGCTACTGTCTGTGGCTTGCTTAGAGTCTTGAGAAGGGAGTATTGAGCACTAATTAGTGCCTCATCATCAACATAATCATCAAAATGTACTACAACAATTTTTGGACAGGTTTGCATGGTTGTGACTGCTGCCATAAAGGCCCTCCATGGCTGGGATGCAGGGTATAGTGCATACTACAGTTGATAGGCAGCTTAGATACACACTTTGCAAGAGTTGTTGATGACTTTGAAGCCTAATACATGACTGTGAACTCTATTATGAGGTGCTGGAGTGATACACAGATCTAAATCTGAAGCAGACATGCTAGAATCTATGACAGGACAGTATGTATGAGGTCTTGTTTGATACACTGAAGCTACATGAAATGTATTTTGGCTTCTATTAAAACATTGATATGTCCAAGAAGGCTTATGTATCATCTCTCATGCTTATGGACTGAAGTTTGGCACAAAAAAGAATTCAGATCTAGCATGTTTTAATGGCTGAAAATTGTCATTAAATAGTGGACAACAAGCATCACCTTCCACTGAAGCATTACATGCTACCTTGGGCACCCGTCATCTACATGAGGTGACATATGTATGCTGAGTTCTTAGAGGATCAAATAGAGCTTTGGATATTACTGAATGCTAAATTTTTGGAGCTGAAGAAAATGCAATTTCATCTTCTTGGCTGAATATGGACTGTAAATGCAATCTATGACTTGGCTCATTGAAGGCAGGAAGCCTAGAGTTACCCGCATAGTCATGTATTGACTCTGTCACATTGGAGCAAATGTATGACATGATTTGAAGAAATTTTGGAGCTGCTTAAAGCTTGTTATGCTGATTTTTGGTTGACTGCAACCTGCAACCAAATTAGTTGACACTTGTACTTGCTATTTATGCACTGCTTTGTGCTTATAAAGACATATTTGGAGTGACATATGTACCAACAGCTATCTGGGAAATTCTAGGACATGTATGACATGTATGCATGTTGTTTTTGGACTTGAATTTGTTGCTGGTTATACACAGTCTATAGTTTTTAGACTGCATCTTTGGTCCCTGGCAGTGAGGTTGCAGGAGTTTAAACTGAAGCAAATACATAGCATATGTATTGACTGTTTTACCTACGGGTTAGACCATTGTTTTGGGACTGTTTTGGGTTATTAGTGGGCTGAAATACCCTGGTTTTTTATTGCAATTAGTTGCAGAAAACTATCATAAACTGTTGTGGACTGAACTTGGTCAGTCATACTTATTGGTTTGCAGGTAGTTAAAAATATGGCAAACAGTCTATTGCATCATGGCTAATGCACATGGGACTGATAATATCACTCACATAGTTGGAGAGAAGTTAGACAACAAGAACTTTGCATTATGGAAATTCAGAATGAAGAACTTTCTAGTTGACAGGGGTTATTGGGATCTATGTATAGGAGATGAGGCTGCTCCTGAGTTGCCTGCAACGAATCCAACTAATGAATAGAAAAGAGCTCATAGGCTATGGAATGAGAGAGCATGCAAGGTGCTGCATTGGTTTTCTCTATGTATATCTGATGATATGGTAATTCAAATCATTGGATGTGAGAATCCGAAGGACGCTTGGGACATACTGATGAAAAATTATGGAACCATGACACATGCACGAAAGATCCAGTTGAAACAACAGTTCAACAACATGTCTAGGAATGGTAGGAGCATCCAGGTGTATACCACAGAGATTAAGATCATAGCTGATCAACTTGCTACCATTGGCTCAAGTGTATCAGAAGATGATATGATTGTTGTTGCCTTGAATGGATTAGGGAAAGAGTACAAAGCTTTTGACACATCTATTTCTGTTAGAGAAGAGCCTCCTACCTGGAAGAGCTAGTTGCTTTGTTGCTGCATGAGGAGGTCAAACTTGGTTTGAATACAGGTTCCAGTGCATCTCAGAGTAGAGACACTGTGTTATACTCTAGCCAGCCTGGCAGAGGATTTAGAGGTCGTGGTTCATTTCGAGGTCATGGTGACACTCGTAATGCTTATGGACAGCAGCAGCAGTAGGGTAATTGGCATGGTGCAAATACATAAGGCCAGCGTGGATCTGGTGGGTTTAGAGGCAGGGGGAGATCACCCCACGGTAGAAGTGGTGGATCTGGTTCATGGCAGTCATCTGATCAGTCCAACAGGGACAAGGATTGCCATTATTGTGGTAGGTATGGGCACATTGCAAAAGACTGTTACAAGAAGCAGGGAGATATGAAGGCAAAGGGCAGATAACATAGGCATTATGCATCTTCCAGTGGTGCTCATGATGAGCAATTTGATAGACTCTTTGCCATGCAGCATGTATCCAAAAATGCATCGAGACATAATAGAGATGATAGATGGTACATTGACTCTGGAGCGTCAAACCACATGACACCGCATGGAGAGTGGTTTGATGAGATGGTTGCAGGTACACATGGTCATGTATGTACTGGGGATGACACCCAACATGACATAAAGCATAAATGAATTGTTCCTCTCATGATGCCTGATGGCAAGAAGAAAGGCCTGCATGATGTATTACATGTACCGACCATAACAAAGATGTTAGAAATCAAGCTCACCGTCAGTGTGTCTTCATCTATGACCGACATCTATGACAGCTAGTGTGTACAGTTGTCTACATGTGACTACATTAAATAAGTCGGGTTAGTAGTCAGTTAGTGACCAGTCCGTCTAGTCTACATTTACACTAGGTCACTTTATCTTGTAGAGTGTGTGCTTTTTAGCTTAGTGTGTCAAAATGAAGGAATGAGCTTGAGAGCCTGAAGGCTCATGGATATGGTGTTTTCCCTATCTCTCTCTCCTCTTTGAACATGGTATCAGAGCATTGCCAGGTTGAGCTCTCTGGAGCAGGAGGGAGTCAAGAAGACTTGAAGAAGCTGAAGAACAAGGTCTTTTGAAAACAAGAACAGGCTGCCATTACTCTGTCAAGGTATGCATTTGCTCATCTTGGACTCCATGCTTTATCACAGTGGTTGAGGCCTTTCTGGGAGCCTTGGTGGGCATCCTTGAGCATCTGCAAGTGGTCATTGAGCCTCATGATGAGGAGGACCAGTTGAAAACAAGGTCTAGAATTTTGCGTGATCTGCGCCTGCTGATCTGGGTGGACAGCAACCTGTCAATCTTCAGTGGGGCACCTGGACAAGATTCATAGAGCATGTAGGCTCACTATTGAAGGTATCTGAAGTGTGCAAGAAGTAAATGCTTGTGTGGGAGCTCTGTTATGAGCTGGAATAACAAACATAGACCTGTAATCAGTTCTGAATTGCTATAAACATGAATGGACAGCATGCATTCAGTCATTACTGACATACAGGAGCCTTGTACTACACTCAGAAGGCATCTTTGGAGCATAAGAATGTGTCAAAGCATATATACATTGGATCAAATGTTTTGGAGCTGAGATTTCTTGCTCAGAATACTCAGATCTGAAAATCATTGACAGGCTAAAAACTGTCATACACAGTCAACGACAAGTATTGTGTATTACTGAAGCAATACAGGTTATCTTGGGGGTTCCATCATCTATATGAACTGGCCTATACATGCTGAATGTATGGAGGATTGAAGCAAGCAATGAGCATAATTGAAAACTGAATTCTAAAGCTGAAGTAAATGTAGTTACACTGTCCTGGTTAATTACAAATAGCTCATGAAGTTTATGCCATTGGTCAATGAAGACAGGTTGTCTATGCCTACTCAGATGCTCATGTATTGAACTTGCCACTACAAAGTAAATGTATGACATGGTCGGAAGATATTTTGGAGCTGCTTGGAGTTTGGTATGCTGAATTTTGGTTGACTGCAACCTGCAACTAGATTTGTTGACACTTGTATATGCTGGTTATGCATTGTTCTGTGCCTCTATGCTCATGTCTTGACTGCCAAATGTACTAGCAGCTACCTGGGAGATTTTGGAACATGTATGACATGATTACCACTCAGTTTTGAATTTGAAATTGCTACTGGTTACTCACAGTTTACAGTTTTCAGACTGCATGTATGTACCCTGGCAGTGAGGTTACAGAAGCTTAAGCTGAAGCAAACACATAGCTTATGTATTGACAGTTATATCTACAGTTGAGACCACTTGTTTGTGGGTTGTTTTGGGGTGTCATGTTGAGATATCGAGCTCCACTCGTGATACGCCAGGGTGACCGTTGTGTATTTATGTCACCGACTTGTCAGTTGCAGACGCGGTTGGTACACCGCCCATGAATAATAGCTACATGATAGCTATCCTTATCTACTCTAGTTCGTGGCTCAGTTAGTATGCCACCTTAGTTAGTTGAGTTTGGTTTGAGACCCATATATAGGGTTTTTCTATTTCTTTGTATGAGAGTTCTTTTGGCTTACACAACTAAGAAGAGGAAAACTGTTTTCAGCCTCCACCCTTGTGTGTATTCCCTCATTGTGCAAGCAAGAAAGCTACAAGTGAGACTCCTTCCTTCTCTCCCACAATCTTGACATGGTATCAGAGCCTTGTTCGTGGTAAGGAGCTCAAGAAATCAAGCCAAGCTCGCGGTGGTCTGGTAAGAGGAGCAGTATTGCTTTCATTTTCTATTTTGGGAGCAGATCTCTGCAAGTAGCACAGACAAAAATTGCAGGAGTGCATTGTCTCAGGTTGAGACGCCCTTCGCGGTGAAGCAAGAGGGCAGTATATGCTACGGGAGAGGGCTTTAGCCCCTGGCGACCCTACTTTTTTGATTTGAGGCCATTTCGGGGCCTGTTTTGGAGGCGGAAGTTTTCTGCACGCACTCAGGAAAAGGCCCAGTTTTATGCTGTGCGACCACTGTTCTACAGGTCGATGAAAAGTTGCTATAGAAATTGCATCATATGCTTGTGCGCAGAGACATTGGGAGTTTCAGAATCATCCTTGGTTCCTGTTTATGCAAAATCGTCACTAGGAAGTGACTGTGTGGTCAAATACCACTTTCGCCAGTTTTGCAGATTTGCCCTTGTGAGGGTGAAGCTGCGTTTTTTCAGTGACAGAATTTTTCGCAGTGTTCTGTAATGGCGTCTAATTCTCTTTCACAGATTGTAACTGAAAAGCTTGACAAGAACAACTTCCAGGCATAGAAGTTTAGAATGACGAATTTCCTTATGGAAAAAGGATATTGGGAATTTGTTGCAGGGAATGAAGAAGAACCAGTTCTTCCTGATGTTCCCAATCAACAGCAAATGCAGGCATTCAAAGCATGGCATGAGAGAGCCAGGAAAGTTATGTACTGGCTGTCTATCAGCATTTCAGACTCTATGATTGTGCATATTCAGGATGCAAGTACGCCAAAGGAGGCATGGGATACTCTGTCAAAGATGTATAGCACAAATACGCAAGCCAGGAAAATGCAGCTCAAGCAAGAGTTGCACAATGTGCAAAGAGAAAATATGAGCATCAATGACTACCACATGAAGGTGAAGAAGATTGCAGATGCACTTGCTTCCATTGGGTCGCCAGTGGAAGATGATGATTTAGTTTCTGTGACCTTGAATGGTCTAGGAAAGGATTATGCACAGTTTCGGACATCCATTTCAGTTCGTGAAAGATTTCCTGATTTTGAGGAGTTGATTGCTCTTCTAATTTCTGAGGAGCAGAGAAATGGTGGTGCATCTTCTTCAGGAGGAACTTCAAAAGAAACTGTCTTCTACTCAAATGCTGGAAGAGGTAGAGGCTGAGGTAGAGGAGGCCGATTTGGAGGCCGTGGTAGAAATCAGAATATGCAGCAAACTCAAGAAAACCAGTCCTATGGAGGAGGACGTGGTAACTCTAGAGGCAGGGGGAGCCAAAGAGGTCGTGGTGGATGGCAAAGAGGCCAAAATGCAAACAATAATGTTGAATGCTACTATTGTGGTAAAATGGGTCATATGGCTAAAGACTACTATAAAAAGCAGAATGACATCATGAATGGAAAACTGCAACAAGGAAATTATGCATTTTCTAGTAGACAGGGTGATGACAGAAATGAGCATTTGTTTATGGTGCAGCACATGAACAATTCTGTGACAAGTGCAGAAGAAAGCAACGATGTGTGGTATGTTGACTCATGTGCATCAAACCACATGACAGGTCATGCAGAATGGATGGAGGATGCAAGGAAAATGGAAAAACCAGGATTTGTGGAGACTGGTGATGATACTGCACATCCGATTGTGCAGATTGGAAAAATTACTGTCTATGCAGGATGGGAAAAAGAAATACCTGTCCGATGTATTTCATGTCCCGAATATCACCAAGAATCTGGTTTCTGTTGGTCAAATGGTTGAACAGGGCTTGCAGGTCAGATTTAATCCTCATGGATGCTTTGTTGAGGATATGAAAAATAAAGGTCGCTTGATAGCAAAAGGAAAGAAGAAGGGCAGAATGTTTACGTTGGATGCAGATATGTCTGAATTGAGTGCAGCAATGTTTGCACATGGGACCGGTGTAGTTGCAGATATTGATATCTGGCATAAACGCATTGGTCATGTTAATGTACAGCGACTTAAATCAATGCAGGCCCAAAATATTGTTGCAGGATTGCCTAGATTCAAGGTTGCAGAAATGCATAAGGTATGTGAAGCCTGTCAGTTTGGAAAACAGGCAAGGAAACCATTTCCTAGACATGTTCAAGAGAGTAAGAAGCCATTGGAATTAATCCACTCTGATGTGTGGACTACTAAAGCTGCATCTCTTGGAGGCTGTCATTATTTTGTTACTTTTATTGATGACTATAGCAGAAAAGTTTGGGTGTATTTTATGAAAAAGAAAAGTGAAGTTTTTGGGCATTTCAAAACTCTTAAAGCTATGGTTGAAAAAGAAACAGGCCTGGAAATAAAATGCCTAAGGTCAGATGGAGGGGGAGAGTACCTCTCAAATGAGTTTGCAAGGTTCTTGCAGGAGCATGGCATAAAGCAGCAATATTCATGCAGTCATACCCCATAGCAAAATGGAATTGCAGAAAGAAAAAACAGACATATTGGAGAGGTGTCTCGTGCCATGCTCAATGAAAAAGACCTGCCAGATTTTTATTGGGCTGAAGCAGTTGCTACAGCAGTCTACATAATGAACAGGACTCCCACTGCAGCAATACATGGAATGACTCCAGAGGAGAGGTATACTGGTAGGAAACTAGATATTTCTCATTTGAAAATTTTTGGTTGCATTGCCTATGTACATGTGCCAGATGAGTTGAGATCCAAGTTGGATCCAAAAGCTGAGAAGTGCATCTTTATTGGTTACTCTCTGCAGCAAAAAGGGTATAGATGCTATAACCCTTCTACTCGTAAGTTTACAGTGAGCAGAGATGTTGTTTTTGATGAGATGAGTAGCTGGTATAAACCAATAAATGTGATTGATGATGTAAATGCACAAAATGGTAATGCTGCACAAAATTCACAGCAGCAGTCACAAAATATTAGTGGACCTGGAGCATGCTCTAGCAGTGGTTCACATTCTTCGCCATGGACAGGCAGACTGAGATCAGGAGAATCTTCTCAAAGTAATGCAGATAGTGGTATGTAGGTATCACGAAAAGGAAAAGAGAAGGTTGATCAGCCCATGTTTGATGTGAATGCAGGTCACTCTTATATGGATGGTGAATCCAGTGGCTCAGAACAGAGCATTGATGATGAGTTGGGTATTCCTTCTATTGTTACACCTGGAGTAAGGAAGACCAGGGATGTTTTGAGAGCACCTGGGAGTGAACCCACTTTGCGCAGGTCTACCAGAGTTAGGTATCCTGTGGATAGGCTGAAATATGATGGATTTACAGCCATTCACTATGCATATATGGTAAAGGTAATACAGGAACCAGAACCCACTTCTTTTGAGCAAGCCATGGGAAAAGAAAAATGGGAGAAAGCCATGGATGAAGAAATGGATGCCTTGGAAGCAAATGCTACATGGGAATTGGTACCTTTGCCTAAAGGTAAGAATGCAATTGGCTGTAAGTGGGTTTATAAGGTGAAGCACAATGCAGACGGTTCTGTGAACAGATACAATGCAAGATTAGTAGTCAAGGGGTATGCACAAACATATGGCATTGACTATGAAGAAACATTCAGTCCGGTTGCAAGGATGGTAACCATAAGAGTAGTCATTGCTATGGCTGCATCAAAGGGATGGTCTTTACATAAGATGGATGTAAAGAATGCCTTCTTGCATGGTGATTTGCAAGAAGAGGTCTATATGGAGCAGCCACCAGGTTATGTGCATGTTGTTCATCCTGAGTTTGTTTGCAGGTTGAAGAAAGCTTTGTATGGCTTGAAGCAAGCACCTAGAGCATGGTTTGACAAGATAGGACAATATCTTGTCACTATTGGCTTTCAGATTTTCAAGGCAGATTTCTCCTTTATGTGAGAAAAATAGAGAAAGGTATTATGCTACTTGTCATTTATGTTGATGATTTGATTATGACAGGTGATAGTGATGAAGATATCCTTCATGTGAAA
This sequence comes from Lygodium microphyllum, assembly GCF_053477565.2. NCBI lineage: Eukaryota > Viridiplantae > Streptophyta > Polypodiopsida > Schizaeales > Lygodiaceae > Lygodium > Lygodium microphyllum. The sequence continues at coordinate 34,640,327 of NC_141154.1, read as the reverse complement.
ATGCTATTGAAGCAGAAGCTTGAGATGAAGGATTTGGGAGAGCTGCGTTATTTCTTGGGCATTGAGGTGATTAGATCACCAAGTGGGATATAGCTCTTGTAGAGGCAGTATGGATTGGACATGCTGTCCAAATATGGGATGACAGGCTGTAAGCCTATTTCAGTTCCTTTGGAGCAGAATATGAAGCTGAGCGCAGATGCAGGTGAGCTTCTGGAAGACCCTACTATGTACAGACGCATAGTGGGAAGCTTGATTTATATGACTATTACCAGGCCAGATTTGAGCTATGCTGTTGGATTGGTAAGTCAGTTTACGCAGGCTCCAAGGAAATCGCATTTGGATGCGGCTAGACGCATACTCAGGTATGTGAAGTCCACATTGCAGTATGGACTATTTTATGAGACTGGGGTTCAGATACAGCTGCATGGATACACTGATGCTAATTGGGCTGGTAGTATTTCTAATAGACGATCTACTAGTGGATATGTGTTCTCTTTTGGGAGTACTGCAGTCACTTGGAGCAGCAAGAAACAGCCTACAGTTGCCTTGTCGAGCACAGAGGCTGAGTACAGGGGTGCAGCAATGGCTGCATGTGAGGTAGCTTGGTTGCATAAGCTACTTTATGATATGCATCAGTCTACAGATGGGCCAGTTGTCATTTATTGTGACAACATGAGTAGTATACACTTGGCAAATAATCCAGTCTATCATGCTAGAACAAAGCACATTGAGGTGCATTATCACTATGTGCGGGAGAGGGTTTTACGAGGTCTTATTGATCTAGTTTATGTCAGCATAGAGGATCAGGTAGCTGACATATTTACGAAGGCATTGGGCGCAGAGAAGCTGCGCAAGTTCAGAGACCTGCTTGGTGTGCAGGAATTGGGATTGAGCTCGAGGGGGAGTGTTGAGATATCAAGCTCCACTCGTGATACGCCAGGGTGACCGTTTTGTATTTATGTCACCGACTTGTCAGTTGCAGACACGGTTGGTACACCGCCCATGAATAACAGCTACATGATAGCTATCCTTATCTACTCTAGTTCATGGCTCAGTTAGTATGCCACCTTAGTTAGTTGAGTTTGGTTTGAGACCCATATATAGGGTTCTTCTATTTCTTTGTATGAGAGTTCTTTTGGCTTACACAACTAAGAAGAGGAAAACTGTTTTCAGCCTCCACCCTTGTGTGTATTCCCCCATTGTGCAAGCAAGAAAGCTACAAGTGAGACTCCTTCCTTCTCTCCCACAATCTTGACATGTCATTGGGCTGAAATACCCTGGTTTTTTTCTGCAATTTAGTGCAAATAATTGTCATAAACTGTTACGGACTGAACTTAGTCAGTCATACTTATTGGTCTGTAGGGAGTCAGGCACTTGATAGGCAGTCTATTGCAACATGGCTAATGCACATGGGACTGACAATATCACTCAGATAGTTGGAGAGAAGTTGGATCCTGATTTGCCTGCACACAATCCAACAAATGAATAGAAAAGAGCCTACAAGCTATGGAATGAAAGAGCATGCAAGGTGCTGCATTGGTTTTCTTTATGTATATCTGATGCTATGGTGATTCAAATCACTGGATGTGAGACTCCGAAGGATGCTTGGGACATACTGATGAAAATTTATGGAACCATGACACATGCAAAGAAGATCCAGTTGAAACAGCAGTTCAACAACATGTCTAGGAATGGCAAGAGCATCCAAGCGTATACCACGGAGATTAAGACCATAGCTGATCAACTTACTACTATTGGCTCAAGTATATCAGAAGATGATATGATTGCTGTTGCTTTGAATGGCTTAGGCAAAGAGTACAAAGCTTTTGACACTTCCATTTCTGTCAGAGAAGAGCCCCCTAGCTGGGAAGAGCTAGTTGCCTTGTTGCTGCATGAGGAAGTCAAACTTGGTTTGAATACAGGTTCCAGTGCATCTCAGAGTAGAGACACTGTGTTATACTCTAGCCAGCGTGGCAGAGGATCTAGAGGTCGTGGTTCATTTCGAGGTCGTGGTGACACTCGTAATGCTTATGGACAGTAGCAGCAACAGAGTAATTGGCATGGTGCAAATACACAAGGCCAGCGTGGATCTGGTGGGTTTAGAGGCAGGGGGAGATCACCCCGAGGTAGAGGTGGTGGATCTGGTTCATGGCAGTCGTCTGATCAGTCCAACAGGGACAAGGACTGCCATTATTGTGGCCGGTATGGGCATATTGCAAAGGATTGTTAAAAAAGCAAGGAGATATGAAGGCAAAGGGCAGACATCATGGGCACTATGCATCTTCCAGTGGTGCTCATGATGAGCCAATTGATAGACTCTTTGCCATGCAGCATGTATCTAAAAATGCATCGAGACATGATAGAGATGACAGATGGTACATTGACTCTGGAGCTTCAAATCACATGACACCGCATGGAGAGTGGTTTGATGAGATGGTTGCAGGTACACATGGTCATGTATGTACTGGGGATGACACCCAACATGACATAAAGCATAAAGGGATTGTTCCTCTTATGATGCCCGATGGCAAGAAGAAAGGCCTGCATGATGTATTACATGTACCAACCATAACAAAGAATCTGTTGTCTGTGGGTCAAATGGTAGAACAGAATTTGCAAGTGAGGTTCAACAAAGATGGGTGTTTCATTGAGGAGTATGGAAATGGCTGCAAGTTATTTGCCAAGGGCAGATGGGATGGCAGGATGTTTACATTGGATGTGCCCATTCCGGGACTCAAGGCAGCCATGTTTGCACATGATGAGAGTGCCATTCGGGATGTAGAGATTTGGCACAAGCGGATTGGACATGTCAATGTACAAAAGTTGAAATCCATGCAGCAGAAAGAAGTAGTACTTGGATTACCTAAATTCAAGTATAATGATTTTGGTCATCTATGCCCTGCATGTCAGTTTGGGAAGCAGGCACGGTTTCCTTTCATGAGACATGTAAAAAACAGCACTAGGCCTTTATAGTTGGTGCACTCTGATGTCTGGGGTCCTTCACATAATGCTTCTTTTGGCGGTGCATGGTATTATGTCTCATTTATTGATGATTTCAGCCAGGTACACTTGGCTTTATATCTTGAAACATAAGGATGATGTGTTTGATGCATTCAAAGACTTCAAGAAACATGCCGAAAATGAATTGGGCTGTTATATACCATGTTTGAGATCAGATGGAGGAGGTGAATATGTCTCAAACTACTTTGACAGGTATCTTGCTAAACATGGGATCAGAAGACAGCTCACATGCAGTTATACACCGCAGCAAAACGGTGTTGCAGAGAGAAAAAACAGGGTTTTGATGGAGTCAGCTAGAGCTATGCTGAATGAAAAATGTCTGCCAAATGGTTATTGGGCTGAAGCAGTGGTGACTATTGTATATGTGCTGAATTGAACCCCTACAGCAGGGATTCATGATGTCACTCCGTATGAACGGCTGTATGGTCATAAACCTGATATTTCACACTTGAAGGTATTTGGCAGCATTGCATATGTGCATATACCGGATGAGAAAAGGAAGAAATTGGATCCTAAGGCAGTGAAAAGTGTGTTTATTGGATATGCACAGGAATGGAAAGCTTATAAGTGTTATGTACCTTCTACGCATGAGACACTCATAAGCAGAGATGTGGTATTTGATGAGTTAGCATCTTTGTATGGGAATCCTGTTGCAGTGCCTACTGATGGCTCACCCAGTATGAGTCATGCTGAAAATACTCCTGTAGAGAGTACTTCCATGGCTGGTCAGACAGGTGATGTATCATCTACAGCGAGTCCTTGGACAGGACGATTATGGAGTCGCACTACTGCATCCACTGACACAGATATGTCAGTGAGGGGGAGAACAGATAAGGGAAAAGAAAAGGTTTTTGAAGATGTAACAGGTCCACTCACTGCAGGTTATGATTCATCTAGCAGTGACAGCTTAGACAGTGAATTGGGGATTCCGTCTGTTATGACGCTAGGTGCTAGGCAGAGCCGTTATGTGCTGCCTCATGAGAGGCAAGCTCACAGTGAGCCACAGCTCAGGAGATCAAAGAGGATCAGACGACCTGTTGACAGTTATACTTACACTGGATATTCAGCCCGTCATTGTGCTTATATGACAAAAGTAACAGGTTTTAGAGAACCAAGTAAGTTTGATGAGGCAGTTGCAGATGAGAATTGGCGTGCTGCTATGGATGAGGAATATTCAGCTTTGGCTGAAAATGGTACATGGGATTTGGTACAGTTGCTTGAGGGCAAAACACCTATTGGATGCAAGTGGGTGTATAAGGTAAAATGTAAATTAGATGGATCATTGGAAAGATATAAGGCCAGGCTGGTTGCAAAAGGGTATGCGTAGCAGTGTGGTCTTGATTATGAGGAGACTTTCAGCCCTGTAGCAAAGATGGCTACAGTTAGAACTGTGATTGCTTTGGCAGCAGCTAGAGATTGGAAACTATGGCAGATGGATGTAAAGAATGCATTTCTCAATGGAGAATTACAGGAAGAGGTTTACATGGAATAGCCTGAAGGCTATGTACATCCAGAATTTCCAGCACATGTATGTCGGCTGAAAAAGGCATTATATGGGCTGAAACAGGCACCCAGAGTATGGAATGCTTGCATCAGCAGTTATTTACAGCAACATGGTTTCCGATTGGGAGATGCTGATCATAGTCTGTTTGTGAAAAAGACAGATAATGGCTATGTTTTCCTAGTTGTCTATGTTGATGACTTAATCACTACAGGAGATGATGAAAATGGGATTGCTGAAATAAAGATATGTTTACAGACTGAATTTAAGGTCAAGGACCTTGGAGAGCTGAAATACTTTTTGGGGATTGAGGTTGTCTCTACACCTCAAGGCATATGGCTACTACAGAAGCAGTATGCTCATGACATGTTACAAAAATATGGTATGGCTGATTGCAAGCCTATGGATACGCCTTTGGAGCAAAATGTCAAGCTGCAGATTGATGTTGGGACAAAGATTGAGAATGTTACTATGTACAGACAGATGGTAGGCAGCTTGATCTATCTCACGATCACTAGACCTGACTTGAGTTATGCTGTGGGGCTGATCAGTCAGTTCATGCAGAAGCCTCGCAAACCACACTTAGATGCAGTCAGAAGAATTCTGAGATATGTAAAGAGTATCACAGATCATGGGCTGTTTTATGCATATGGGAAACCCCTTGACTTGATGGGGTACACTGATGCTGACTGGGCTGGTTGCACATATGACAGGAGATCAACCAGTGGCTATGCATTTGGATTGGGTAGTAGCATGATCAGTTGGCAGAGTAAGAAACAGCCTACAGTTCCATTGTCTAGTACGGAAGCAGAGTATTGTGGTGTGGCCTTAGCACCCTGTGAAGCTAAGTGGTTACAAAAGTTGCTGAATGACTTGGGAGTACACTTGGACAGCAAAGTCAAGCTGTACTGTGACAAATTGAGCAGTGTTATGTTAGCAAGCAATCTTGTTTATCATGCAAGATCAAAACACATTGAGGTTCACTACCATTTCATCAGGGAAATGGTTTTAGTAGATCAGATTGACTTGGAGCATGTGAAGACTGAAGACCAGGTAGCAGACATCTTTACCAAATCACTTGGTAAAGATAAGTTCATTCACTTTAGACAGCTACTTGGAGTGATGCAGATGATTTGAGTTTTGTTTTTGAGCATGGCTTGGATATGTTGTCCAAGTATGGTATGACATCATGCAAACCACTTTCAGTCCCGTTGGAGCAGAATGTAAAGTTGAGTACTGATGTTGGGGATGAGATAGAAGACCCTACTATGTTCAGGAGGATAGTGGGGAGTTTGATCTACATGACCATTACAAGGCCAGACTTGAGCTACGCTATTGGTCTTGTGAGTCAGTTTATGCAAGTACCTAGAAAGCCACATTTGGATGCAGTCAGACGCATATTGAGATATGTGAAGTCCGCATTACATTATGGACTTTTCTATGAGATAGGTACAGATGTACAGGTGTTTGGATACACAAATGCAGATTGGGCTGGTAGTATGTCTGATAGAAGATCTACCAGCGGATACATGTTCTCTCTTGGTAGTGCAGCAGTTGCTTGGAGCAGCAAAAAGCAATCTATAGTTGCTTTGTCGAGTACAGAGGCTGAGTATAGAGGTGCTGCTATTGTAGCATGTGAGGTAGTATGGCTACAAAAGTTAATGGCTGATTTGAATGTGCAGGTGGAAGGTCCAGTTGTCATTTATTGTGACAACATGAGTAGTATACAGTTGGCTAGGAACCTTGTGTTCCATGCCAGGACAAAACATATTGAGGTACACTACCACTTTGTGAGAGAGAAGGTACTAGAAGGTGAGATTGACTTGGTGTATGTCAGCACACAGGATCAGATAGCTGACATCTTCACGAAGGCATTGGGTACAGAGAAGCTTCAAAAGTTTCGAAGCTTGGAGTTGCAGAGATGTAGTTGAGCTTGAGGGGGAGTGTTGAGATGACAAGCTCAACATATGCGGACATTGATGATGGACCGCCTGGTTAGATGGGTCCACACATCTACACTTAGCACATCGATGGTCATTATGACTCTCACATGGCCATTGACTCATTACTTATTATATTCATATTGTTACACCTATTTACAGCTGGCATAGTTATAGCGCTAGTCGACAAGTGTAGTCGATTATACATTGTTTGACTTAGTAGGACACTTTCCTTTATGTTGTATCTTATCTATACTTTGTGTACATTGTAAAGAGTGTGGAAGAAGAAGAAAAAAACCAGCAAGAAAACGTTTTGGCCTCCATCTCTCTTCTTGTCTCTTGAGTGAGCTTCTCCTTGTGCATTCTATATGTGTTTGGCGCAGCATCTTGAGCAAGTCCCCCCACCACACGATTCTTGATAGTGCCTACTGATGGCTCACCCAGTATGAGTTGTGCTGAAAATACTCCTATAGAGAGTACTTCCATGAGTGGTCAAACAAGTGATGTATCATCTACATTGAGTCCTTGGACAGGACGATTGCGCAGTCACACTACTGCATCCACTGACACGGATATGTCAGTGAGGGGGAGAACAGATAAGGGAAAAGAAAATGTTTTTGAAGTTACAGGTTATGACTCATCTAGCAGTGACAGCTTAGACAGTGAATTGGGGATTCCGTCTGTGATGACGCCAGGTGCTAGGCAGAGTTGTTATGTGCCGCCTCATGAGATGCAAGCTCACAGTGAGCCACAGCTCAGGAGATCAGAGAGGGTAAGACAACCTGTTGATAGGTACACTTACACTGGATATTCAGCCCATCATTATGCTTATATGACAAAAGTAACATGTTTTAGAGAACCATGTAAGTTTGATGAGGCAGTGCAGATGAGGATTGGCATGCTACTATGGATGAGGAATATTCAGCTTTGGCTGAAAATGGCACATGGGATTTGGTACAGTTGCTTGAGGGCAAAACACCTATTGGCTGCAAGTGGTTGTATAAGGTAAAATGTAAATCAGATAGATCATTGGAAAGATACAAGGCCAGGCTGGTTGCAAAAGGGTATGCGCAACAGTATGGTCTTGATTATGAGGAGACTTTCAGCCCTGTAGCAAAGATGGCTACAGTTAGAACTATGATTGCTTTGGCAGCAGCTAGAGGCTGGAAACTATGGCAGATGGACGTAAAGAATGCCTTTCTGAATGGAGAGTTACAGGAAGAAGTTTACATGGAACAGTCTGAAGGCTATGTGCATCCAGAATTTCCAGCACATGTATGCCGGCTGAAAAAGGCATTATATGGGCTGAAACAGGCACCCAGAGCATGGAATGCTCGTATCAACAATTATTTGCAGCAGCATGGTTTCCGATTGGGTGATACTCATCATAGTTTATTTGTGAAGAAGACAGATCGTGGCTATGTATTCCTAGTTGTCTATGTTGATGACTTGATCATTATAGGAGATGATGAAAGCGGGATTGCTGAAGTAAAGACATGTTTATAGGCTGAGTTTAAGGTCAAGGACCTAGGAGAGCTAAAATATTTTTTGGGGATTGAGGTTGTCTCTACACCTCAAGGCATATGGCTACTACAGAAGCAGTATGCTCATGACATGTTACAAAAATATGGTATGGCTGATTGCAAGCCTATGGATACGCCTTTGGAGCAGAATGTCAAGCTGCAGATTGATGTTGGGACAAAGATTGAGAATGTTACTATGTACAGACAGATGGTAGGCAGCTTGATCTATCTCACGATCACTAGACCTGACTTGAGTTATGCTGTGGGGCTGATCAGTCAGTTCATGCAGAAGCCTCGCAAACCACACTTAGATGCAGTCAGAAGAATTCTGATATATGTAAAGAGTACCACAGATCATGGGCTGTTTTATGCATATGGGAAACCCCTTGACTTGATGGGGTAGAGTTGGCCACATGCTCACTTTAGATGCTCAAATTCTTGCTATGAATAATGCTATATATACTAAAGAAAAATAAGTGGTTGTAGACATTAAAATATGGCACAAATGTATTGAATATGCAATTGTGCAAATGTGAAAAATAATATTGTCCAAAGGATTGTTGCCTGGTTTTAAACTTGTAGAATTTTAAAAATCATGTGAAGCATGTCAATTTGGTAAGCAAGTAAGACAAACATTTTGGCATGATAGAGATGTGAGCTAAAGTATACTTGATGTTGTGCATACATATGTTTGGAGGCCTACACAGAACATATCTCTTGGTAGCAGCAAATATTTCTCACCTTTATTGTTGATGATTGTTTAAGAAAGCTATGGATATATGTCATGAAGGAAAAGAGTGATATATTTGAGTACTTCTTGAAAACTTTCAAGGCTATTATTGAAATAGAAAAAAGCTTGAAAGTTAAGTGCTTGAGGTTAGATGGAGTTAGAGAATACCTCTTTAATGAGTTTGGTGACCTTTTTGAGGTCTCATGGGATAAATAGATAGTTTACTTGCAGGTATACCCACAACAAAATGGGGTTGTAGAAATGAAAAATAGACATACTATAGAAGTTGTACGAGCATTGATGGCTAAAGAAAATATCCCAAATACTTTTTGTCTAAAATTGTTCATACTACTATTTATATTATGAACAAACTCCCATAGCTATAGTTCATGGAATGATCCCTAAAGAATGCTTTACAACAAGATAGGCAGTTTCTTAGTATTGAGATGATTAGATGTGATGATGATATATGGATGTCCCAAAGGCAGTATGGCTTGGATATATTGTCCAAATATGGTATAACAACATGTAAGCCGCTTTCAGTGAAATTGGAGCAAAATGTAAAGTTGACTGCTAGAATTGGAAATGACATCTAAGACCCTACTATGTTCAAGAGGATAGTAGGAAGTTTGATTTACATGACTATCACAATGTATCTAGGACCGAAGGCACGGTTTTCAAATAGGATGTGGGTCTACTAAATCCTAGCTTGGATGGGGAATGCCAATCTTATTCATTTCCTTGGCTACTCTGACCCTCTATTCCTATGGGATGTGTTGCCAAAGAAGGTCAGATTCTGCCTCTTCTAGTATTGATTCATATCCAACACCACCTATTGAAGCAATTGGATGCATTCCTCTACTTTGCCATTCTACTGCTCCAGTGCTTAGCAATGCTCCAGCATGAGTCAATTGATAAGAACAGATTAGGGTTCTGATCATCAGAATTAGTGCCAGCAAAGAAGTCAAAGAAATCTGGAGCCGGGGATTGGGGCGATACATCTTCCTCACTTGGGGGTTTTCCAAGCTCCTCCGTAGAAACTTGTTTGCCTTTATCAATGGACAGGGGACACTTGGCCACATTTGCTTATTCCTTGGATAACCAATCTACAAGGATCTAGAGTATGGGCTATTCAATTTAAGGCAAGGTGATAGGTTAAAACTCGGTCATAAAGCTTGATACTGAGTGAAAAAGGGTGGGAGCAGAGTCAAAAGGTGTGTTATCAACATACTATGGTGGATGGAGGGGAGTCACAATGATGTTGGCCTTGTTAGTTAGTTTATACAGATACTTAGAAAGCCTCATTTGGATGCAATTAGACACATATTGAGATATGTGAAGTCCACTTAGCATTATGGATATTTTTATGAAGTAAGTAAGGAAATTCAAGTGTGATGCCAGGAGGCATATTCCACGGTGGATTTCGTGAGGTTTTGCGGTGGATTCCGTAAAATTATGTTTATTTCCGGGGCTCATACACAAGGTGAATTACTTGTGCAAAAAGTTGATGGGGACGCCTGTCCTTTTCGGGTGTCTTGTTAATTTAATGTGCAAGTGGGTGATTCCATAGCGGGTGTTTCCGCAAAATACATATTTAAATTAATGGATGTTTATGAGTTTAGAGTATGCACTCGTAAAAAGTTAAGGTTAAGATTGAGTTCTAACCAATTTATTTATTTTGTAGCTAAATACTGCTAAGTATTCACTTTTGTTGGTTTAATTTTATTATTGTCTAACAATTGTGAATGCTTCAGTTGATGTGTAGAGCAGGCAGCGGTGGCATTGGGAAGCACTGGGCAATAGTGTGTATTCAAGTCATTTAGAAGAAATTATCATTTTTTATGGGCGCGCATCTTAGGCGTGGCGCCAATATTTATTTTGACGCGATTATTTATTGAAGTGCCTGTCATTTATTTATTATTTTGTATATGCATGGGCTCACGATTTAAATATTTATTATTGGACATTGTATTTGGACACCATCCAACTCTTTGGGCGCCCAATAGCTTTAATTCTTTAGTGGGACAAAACCAAACAGAAAAGTTAAAGCGTGCTAGTTGTAAATTGGGCTATTTTATTGAGCTTCGAGATGAATAATATATCAAATACATGCTTTGTGGAGCACTCACATAAGGCATGGGGGGAGATTGTACCCAATGAGTCTTTTGCTTCATGTCGTGCAAGTCTTCTCTCTTGTTTTTTGTGCAAAAGTAGAGTTCTTTTGTTCTTAGGGACCTTCCGACGCTCGCTACACGTGCATATAACATCCGATCTATGCACCAGTGGTATCAGAGCGAAGCTGAGATCGAGGGCTTCCAATGGCTTACCATCTCGCGTGAAGGCGGAGCTCCTGGAACGATCGAGCTCTACAGTCAGTCTCGTGGCAATCTGTCAATACCAGTGCAGTGAAGAACCTCTTGCTACACTATTGGGTCGCAAAGGATCGGCCTCAGAGAGAAGCAGATAAGTAACTTTGCAAAAACGTTTTTCTCAGAGAGAAGCAGATAAGTAAATTTTATCAAGCTAATTAGAAAGCTTAACAAGCTTTTTAAAAAGCTTAAAACTCCATGATTTCAATTGTTGTGGCAGAAGTGTGTACTCGCTGGCGACGTCGACATCAACATACTCTTGTCCCGATGCAGATCTGATTATTGGATTAAGCTTTCTTTTCAAAAAAACAAAAACATTAAAGGTTAAAGGTTTAAGCTTACTAAAGCCTCAATCTACTAAGTTACAAAGGCTAAATTCTCAAGATTCAACCTCTCCCATAGCGACTATTCGTATACAGTTAGTCCTGAACGGGTTTTGACTTCCATCGAAGCCCTTGTTCACACCTATGGACTAACATAGCCAAATTCCAGCACTGAGATTGCTATACACAGTCTGCATGCATGAATTATCTTCTTGGAAGATGACTGTGATATCAAATTCCACATCCACAAAGAAAAAATACTACAAAAAGCCATATTTAAAAAAATTAAATAAGCCTTGTAAACCCGACGTTGAGCTACGCTCATCCCGCTAACAAGATTTCGAGTTTTGAGGTCTTTTGGAATTTTACAGGATGTCCGATCAAACCATGGAAGATTTTATGGCTGAAGGTAATTTACCCGAACCAACGATGGAGCAAAAACTGGATTTGATTATGATGCATCTTCAAGAGGAACGAAGAGCACGTCAAACTTTGCAAGCTCAATTGGCCAATATGCAATGAGCTACCGCCGACCAAGATGGACTGCAATCTGAAGATCTTATATGATGTACGATCAATGCAACACTTGAAGCGCAATCTATTTGGAAAGAAACAAAGATAAGTAAAAGAAATTTCAAATTTTCTACTTTCAATGGGTCATGCAATGGAAAGACTGTACTTGCTTTTATCAGTCAATTTGATGATTATTTCCATGAAGAACAATATGCTGAGAAAGAGAAAATTAAGTGTGTCACTAATCATCTAGTGGACAGAGCATCTCTATGGTGGACTATTGTCTGCAAGAGCATTGATTGTCCTACTACTTGGGAGACTTTCCAAAAGAAAATTTTCCAGAATTTCCTTCCATCCCATTTCCACGAAAAAGCAATCAAAAAATGGGATCTTTTGCAACAGAGGGATCGTGAGCCTATTTCACAATATACCGAGCGTTTTTGGAATGCTTTATTACAACCTCGAATGCTCGAAGATGTACTGAGACAACCCATAAGCACAAGTTTATGCCTGGCTTACTTGGACATTTTTATGCGGAGGTGAACATGTTCAAGCCAATGACTCTCGAAGATGCAATTTCCTTGGCCCATGTCATTGAAGACAAAATTCGAGGATGAGAGAAGCGACCACAACAATTTCAAACTAATGGTAACTTTGGTTCAAAACAATTCAATTCAAATTTTTGAAGATTCAATCAAAACCGTTTCCTTCCATCTTCATTTTGTAAATCTTAGACACGACCCCCTACTTTACCATCAAACACAAATCCAAATCCTAAGCCATCTTTCCAACCAAATCCAAACATTCCTAAACTTCCTACTATTACCAATAATGTATCTAAAGCCAAACCCATAGTCTGTTACAAATGTCATCAACCTCGACATCTAATGACGAATTGTCAAACCAAAAAGCCAATTATTCATATCAACTATTTGGGAGTGACAGAAGATGAAGAAATGCTAGATTTCACGGAAGATGATGACGATATCGGTACTACTTCAGATACTTTACCAGGTATGCCAAATGCCCATTCTTTATTAATGATGAAATGTCTTGTGCATGGTAAAGAAAAGACTATTTTACATGATGATGGGAGAACACACGATTTTATTTCTGCAAAATCGGTCAAAGAATTGAATTTACATATTGTTGTTGAGATATCGAGCTCCACTCGTGATACGCCAGGGTGACCGTTGTGCATTTATGTCACCGACTTGTTAGCTGCAGATGCGGTTGGTACACCGCCCATGAATAATAGCTAGATGACAGCTATCCTTAACTACTCTAGTTCATGGCTCGGTTAGTATGCCACCTTAGTTAGTTGAGTTTGGTTTGAGACCCATATATAGGGTTCTTTTATTTCTTTTGTACTAGAGTTCTTTTGGCTTACACAACTAAGAAGAGGAAAACTGTTTTCAGCCTCCACCTTTGTGTGTATTCCCCCATTGTGCAAGCAAGAAAGCTACAAGTGAGACTCCTTCCTTCTCTCCCACAATCTTGACATGGTATCAGAGCCTTATTCGTGGTAAGGAGCTCAAGAAAGCAAACCAAGTTCGCGGTGTTCTGGTAAGAGGACCAGTGTTGCTTTCATTTTTCTGTTTTGGGAGCAAGTCTCTGCAGGTAGCATAGCCGGAAAGTGCAAGAGTACATTGTCTTAGATTGAGATGCCCTTCGCAGTGTAGCAAGAGGGCAATATATGCTGCGGAGAGGGCTTTAGCCCTTAGTTGCTCTATTTTTTTGATTTGAGGCCATTTCGGGGCCTATTTTGGAGGCGGAAGTTTTCTGCACACACTCAGGAAAAGGCCCTGTTTTATGCTGTGCGACCACTGTTCTACAGGTCGGTGAAAAGTTACCGTAGAAATTGCATCGTATGCCTGTGCGCAGAGACATTGGGAGTTACAGAATCATCGTTGTTGCCTGTTGATACAAAATCATCACTAGGAAGTGACTGTGTGGTCAAATACCACTTTCGTCAGTTTTACAGATTTGCCCTTGTGAGGCTGAAGCTGTGTTTTGCATATTTGCCCTTGCAGATTTTCCCTTGTGAGGCTGAAGCTGTGTTTTTTACAGTGGCAGAATTTTTTGCAGTGTTCTGTAATGGCGTCTGATTCTCTTTCACAGATTGTCATTGAAAAGCTTGACAAGAATAACTTTCAAGCATGGAAGTTTAGAATGACGAATTTCCTTATGGGAAAAGGATATTGGGAATTTATTGTAGGAAATGAAGAAGAACGAGTTCTTCCTGATGTTCCCAATTAACAACAGATGCAGGCATTTAAAGGATGGCATGAGAGAGCCAGAAAAGTTATGTACTAGCTGTCTATCAGTATTTCAAACTCTATGATTGTGCATATTCAGAATGCAAGCACGCCAAAGGAGGCATGGGATACTTTGTCAAAAATGTATAGCACAAATATGCAAGCCAGGAAAATGCAGCTCAAGCAAGAGTTGCACAATGTGCAAAGAGAAAGTATGAGCATCAATGACTACCACATGAAGGTGAAGAAGATTGCAGATGCACTTGCTTCCATTGGGTCGCCAGTGGAAGATGATGATTTAGTTTCCGTGACCTTGAATGGTTTAGGAAAGGATTATGCACAGTTCCGAACATCCATTTCCGTCTGTGAAAGATTTCCTGATTTTGAGGAGTTGATTGCTCTTCTAATTTCTGAGGAGCAAAGAAATGGTGGTGCATCTTCTTCAAGAGGAACTTCAAAAGAAACTGTCTTCTACTCAAATGCTGGAAGAGGTAGAGGCAGAGGTAGAGGAGGCCGATCTGGAGGCCGTGGTAGAAATCAGAATATGCAGCAAACTCAAGAAAACCAGTCCTATGGAGGAGGACATGGTAACTCTAGAGGCAGGGGGAGCCAAAGAGGTCGTGGTGGATGGCAAAGAGGCCAAAATGCAAACAGCAATGTTGAATTCTACTACTGTGGTAAAATGGGTCATATGGCTAAAGACTGCTATAAAAAGCATAATAACATCATGAATGGAAAATTGCAACAAGGGAATTATGCATCTTTTAGTAGATCGGGTGATGACAGAAATGAGCATTAGTTTATGGTGCAGCACATGACCAATTCTGTGACAAGTGCAGAAGAAAGCAACGAAGTGTGGTATGTTGACTCAGGTGCATCAAACCACATGACAGGTCATGCAGAATGGATGCAGGATGCACGGAAAATGGAAAAACCAGGATTTGTGGAGACTGGTGATGATACTGCACATCCTATTGTGCAGATTGGAAAAATTCCTTTGTCTATGCAGGATGGGAAAAAGAAATACATGTCAGATGTATTTCATGTCCCAAATATCACCAAGAATCTGGTTTCTGTTGGTCAAATGGTTGAGCAGGGCTTGCAGGTCAGATTTAATTCTCATGGATGCTTTGTTGAGGATATAAAAAATAAAGGTCGCTTGATAGCAAAAGGAAAGAAGAAAGGCATAATGTTTACGTTGGAAGCAGACATGCCTGAATTGAGTGCAGCAATGTTTGCACATGGGACCGGTGTAGTTGCAGATATTGATATCTGGCATAAACGCATTGGTCATGTTAATGTACAGCGACTTAAATCAATGCAAGCCCAAAATATTGTTGCAGGATTGCCTAAATTCAAGGTTGCAGAAATGCATAAGATATGTGAAGCTTGTCAATTTGGAAAACAGGCAAGGAAACCATTTCCTAGACATGTTCAAGAGAGTAAGAGGCCATTGGAATTAATCCACTCTGATATGTGGACTACTAAAGCTGCATCTATTGGAGGCTGTCATTATTTTGTCACTTTTATTGATGACTATAGCAGAAAAGTTTGGGTGTATTTTATGAAAAAGAAAAGTGAAGTTTTTGGGCATTTCAAAACTCTTAAAGCTATGGTTGAAAAAGAAACAGGCCTGAAATAAAATGTCTAAGGTCAGATGGAGGGGGAGAGTACCTCTCAAATGAGTTTGCAAGGTTCTTGCAGGAGCATGGCATAAAGCAACAATATTCATGTAGTCATATCCCACAGAAAAATGGAATTGCAGAAAGAAAAAACAGGCATATTGGAGAGGTATCTCGTGCCATGCTCAATGAAAAAGACATGCCAGATTTTTACTGGGCTGAGGCAGTTGTTATAACAGTCTACATAATGAACAGGACTCCCGCTGCAGCAATACATGGCATGACTCCAGAGGAGAGGTATACTGGTAGGAAATCAGATATTTCTCATTTGAAAATTTTTGGTTGCATTGCCTATGTTCATGTGCCAGATGAGTTGAGATCCAAGTTGGATCCAAAAGCTGAGAAGTGCATCTTTATTGGTTACTCTCTGCAGCAGAAAGGGTATAGATGCTATAACCCTTCTACTCGTAAGTTTACAGTGAGCAGAGATGTTGTTTTTTATGAGATGAGTAGCTGGTATAAACCAATAAATGATTGATAATGTAGATGCACAAAATGGTAATGCTGCACAGAATTCACAATAGCAGTCACAAGATATTAGTGGACCTGGAGCGTTCTCTAGCAGTGGTTCACATTCTTCGCCATGGACAGACAGATTGAGATCAGGAGAATCTTCTCAAAGCAATGCAGATAGTGGTATGCAGGTATCATGAAAAGGAAAAGAGAATGTAGATCAGCCCATGTTTGATGTGAATGCAGGTCACTCTTATGTGGATGGTGAATCCAGTGGCTCAAAGCAGAGCATTGATGATGAGTTGGGTATTCCTTCTATTGTTACACCTAGAGTAAGGAAGAACAGGGATGTTTTGAGAGCATCTGGGAGTGAACCTACTTTGCGCAGGTCTACCAGAGCTAGGTATTCTGTGGATAGGCTGAAATATGATGGATTTACTGCCATTCACTATGCCTATATGGTCAAAGTGATACAGGAACCAGAACCCACTTCTTTTGAGCAAGCCATGGGAAAAGAAAAATGGAAGAAAGCCATGGATGAAGAAATGGATGCCTTGGAAGCAAATGCTACATGGGAATTGTTACCTTTTCCTAAAGATAAGAATGCAATTGGTTGTAAGTGGGTTTATAAGGTGAAACACAATGCAGACGGTTCTATGAACAGATACAATGCAAGATTAGTAGTCAAGGGGTATGCACAAACATATGGCATTGATTCTGAAGAAACATTCAGTCCGATTGCAAGGATGGAAATCGTAAGAGTAGTCATTGCTATGGATGCATCAAAGGGATGGTCTTTACATCAGATGGATATAAAGAATGCCTTCTTGCATGGTGATTTGCAAGAAGAGGTCTATATGGAGCAGCCACTTGGTTATGTGCATGCTGTTCATCCTGAGTTTGTTTGCAGGTTGAAGAAAGCCTTGTATGGCTTGAAGCAAGCACCTAGAGCATGGTTTGACAAGATAGGACAATATCTTTTCACTATTGGCTTTCAGATTTCCAAGGCAGATTTCTCCTTTATGTGAGAAAAATAGAGAAAGGTATTATGCTACTTGTCATTTATGTTGATGATTTGATTATGACAGGTGATAGTGATGAAGATATCCTTCATGTGAAAATGCTATTGAAGCAGAAGTTTGAGATGAAGGATTTGGGAGAGCTGCGTTATTTCTTGGGCATTGAGGTGATTAGATCACCAAGTGGGATACGGCTCTTGTAGAGGCAGTATGGATTGGACATGCTGTCCAAATATGGGATGACAGGCTGCAAGCCTATTTCAGTTCCTTTGGAGCAGAATGTGAAGCTGAGCGCAGATGCAGGTGAGCTTCTCGAAGATCCTACTATGTACAGGCGCATAGTAGGAAGTTTGATTTATATGACTATTACCAGGCCAGATTTGAGCTAGGCGGTTGGATTGGTTAGTCAGTTTATGCAAGCTCCAAGAAAACCGCATTTGGATGCATCTAGATGCATACTTAGGTATGTGAAGTCCACATTGCAGTATGGACTATTTTATGAGACTGGGGTTCAGATACAGTTGCATGGATACACTGATGCTGATTGGGCTGGTAGTATTTCTGATAGACGATCTACCAGTGGATATGTGTTCTCTTTTGGGAGTGCTGCAGTCACTTGGAGCAGCAAGAAACAACCTACAGTTGCCTTGTCGAGCACAGAGGCTGAGTACAGGGGTACAGCAATGGCTGCATGTGAGGTAGCTTGGTTGCATAAGCTACTTTATGATATGCATCAACCTACAGGGGCCAGTTGTCATTTATTGTGACAACATGAGTAGTATATACTTGGCAAATAATCCAGTCTATCATGCCAGAACAAAGCACATTGAGGTGCATTATCACTATGTGTGGGAGAGGGTTTTATTAGGTCTTATTGATCTAGTTTATGTTAGCACAGAGGATCAAGTAGCTGACATATTTACAAAGGCATTGGGCGCAGAGAAGCTGCGCAAGTTTAGAGACCTGCTTGATGTGCAGGAATTGAGATTGAGCTCGAGGGGGAGTGTTGAGATATCGAGCTCCACTCATGATACACCAGGGTGACCATTATGCATTTATGCCACCGACTTGTTAGCTGCAGATGCGGTTGGTACACCGCCCATGAATAATAGCTGGATGACAGCTATCCTTAACTACTCTAGTTCGTGGCTCGGTTAGTATGCCACCTTAGTTAGTTGAGTTTGGTTTGAGACCCATATATAGGGTTCTTCTATTTCTTTTGTACTAGAGTTCTTTTGGCTTACACAACTCAGAAGAGGAAAACTATTTTCAGCCTCCACCTTTGTGTGTATTCCCCCATTGTGCAAGCAAGAAAGCTACAAGTGAGACTCCTTCCTTCTCTCCCACAATCTTGACAATTGTTTCTACACATTATCGTATCAAGGCTACATTCTTAGGCACTAGATACAATGGAACACAAGAAGTGCATAACTTAGAAATTAAAATTGGTGATTATGTTGAACGTATAAATTTCTTAGTTGTGCCTTTGCAATCTAGTGACATTATATTAGGAATGCCTTGGCGTCATCAGTACAATCCCAATATAGATTATTCCACGCATTTAATGAAGATTCATTCTAATGGAAAATAAATCACATTGTTTGGTAGGCACACTTTCGATAATTTTCCATTGCTTAGTCATACACAAGCTAAACGTGCATTACGAAAAGGTAACAAATCCTATTTAATATGGGTGAATGAAATTGAAGCTAAAGAAAATCAGATGCATCCTAAGCACGCACAATTTCTTTCACAATTTCAAGATTGTTTTGTTGCTGACTTACCACTTGGCTTACCACCTATATGTCCCGAAGATCACAAAATAGACCTAATTTCTGGATCACAACCACCATGTAAAGCACCATATAGACATAACCATATTGAACAGAAAGAAATTCAAGCCCAAGTTGAATAATTGTTAACCCGAGGACTCATTAGACCTAGTAGTTCTCCATTTGGTGCACCTGTCCTATTAGTGAAGAAGAAAAACAATACCTATAGGATGTGCATTGATTATCGTGCCCTAAATAAGATCACTGTTAAGAATAGATATTCGATTCCTAGGGTAGATGATCTTATGGACAAACTACAAGGACCTGCAATATTTAGCAAGATAGATCTTAAATTTGGATACCATCAAGTACGATTGGACACATTTGATATATTCAAAACTGCATTTAGAACATATTTTGGACACTATGAATTCGTTGTTATGCCTTTTGGTTTAACTAATGCACCAGCCACATTCAATCGTATGATGAATCACATATTTTTGAAGCATTAACATTGTATCATTGTTTTCTTTGATAACATATTGGTTTTTAGTAAGAATGAGAACGGACATTATGAACATTTATCTTTGGTTATCAAATTATTGAAAGAGAGTCAATTATATGCTAATCCTGAAAAGAGTGAATTTTTCCAAACACAAATTGAATACCTAGGACATATTGTTTCATCTGAAGGTATTAAAGTTGGCCCTAAAAAGATAAAAGTAATTTTGAATTAGCCCATACCTAAAAATGTGCACAAATTACGTTCTTTCTTAGGTCTTGCTAGCTTTTACAGAAAATTTATGAGAAAATTTTCATTGCTTGCATTATCTTTGACAAAATTATTAAAGAAAGGCATTGTGTATCATTGGTCCTACAATCAACAAAAGTCCTTTGATTTACTGAAACATGCTTTAACTCATGCTCATGTATTGCAATTACCTGACTTCAATAGACCATTTTTCCTAGTAGTCATTGATGCTAGTGGATCTAGAATAGGAGCAGTCCTTATGCAAGATTCTCATCCCATAGCCTACTCTAGCTACAAACTTAAACCCTTTGAACTTAAGTATTATGCCTATGATAAGGAATTGCTAGCTGTAATACAAGCTTTACGTCTATGGAAACACTATTTAATGGGATCTGAATTCATGATCAAAACTGACCAAGAAAGCATTAAACATCTCAACCACAAATATCTGACTGACACATTAAATGGGTTTCTTTTATTCAAAGTTTTCATCCACTCATACAATATCAACCCGAAAAAGAGAATGTTGTTGCCGATGCTTTAAGTAGAAGACCAACTATTCATAATATCTCTATGATATCTTTTGACTCTCTTCTCCCTATGAAAGATACCTACCACCAAGACCCTAGTTTTCAAGCTGACTGGAATAAATTAGTTGCAAATAACTGGATTCCCATTGATTCATTGTCTTACACTAATGGATTTATGTTTTATGAAAAAAGATTATGTGTAGCTGTTCCATTTCGATCATTTGTTTTGCATGAAATTCATTGTCTCCCATACCAAGGCCATAGAGGAATTATTTCTACTTTGCGTATACCGATTGAAGATTTTTATTGGCCACACATGGAATCTGATGTATCTAGCTTTGTATCTGAATGCTTAATTTGCTAAAGAGTTAAAAGACACCATGATAAACAATATGGTTTATTAATGCCTTTACTAATTCCAGAATGACCATGGGAACAAATCTCAATGGATTTTATCACTGGTTTGCCTAACACTAAAGCTAATCATGAAATGATTTGGACTATTGTTGATAGGTTTAGCAAACAAGCATATTTCATTCCATGCAAGAAAATGTTAACTGCATCTCAAGCTGCTCAATTGTTCTTGAAAACTGTTTTCACTAATCATGGTTTCCTGAAACAAATGGGAAAATAGAAGCTACTAACATTACAATTTTAGATCTTTTGCATGCATACACAATTTCAAAACCACAAACATGGGATACACATTTACATTTACTTCAGTTTGCATACAATAACACACCACATACAGCTACACAGAAAGCACCATTTGAAATTATTTATTGCCTACACCTGTTACATCATTATCAAACAAAGTTCAAGCTGCTGATGATATTGCTAACATGCATGCTAGTATTTTTCATAAAGTTAAAGATATGATTGCGAAAGTCCAGCAATCATACACAAAACAAGCCAAAAAGAAAAGAAAAGCTATGAGTTTCAAAGTTGATGATTATGTTTGGTTACATATTGAAAAGCGAAGATTATAAAGTGTTGACAAACACCTTATTGTAAAGTTAGCTCCTAGATTTTATGGACCTTTCAAGATCATTCTCAAAATAAATGACAATGTATTTAAACTAGAATTACCACAGCACTGGAAAATCCACAACACTTTTTATATTAGTTTGTTATGACATTTTAGAGGCCAATTACCTATACATAATGTCTATGAAAACCCTCCTTTGCTAGAAGAAGAAATTGAAATCCTTGAGCCTGAAACTATTTTAGATACTGACTTTATGACCACTAGAACTGGTCGTAGATATTCTAGATATTTGGTTAAGTTTAAAAATCATCCTATTGAAGAGGCCTAATGGATGCACGCTCGAGACCTAAGTGCTTACCCCTCACTGTTGGCTCCACATTGAGCTAATAGCAATTGAGGACAATTGCTATCCCACCCCTCGGGGGTATGATGCCATGAGGCATATTCCACGGTGGATTTTGTAAAATTATATTTATTGTCGGGGCTCATACACAAGGTGGATTCCTTGTACAAAAAGTTGATGGGGACACCTACCCTTTTCGGGCATCTTGTTAATTTAATGTGCAAGTGGGTGATTCCATAGCAGGTGATTCCGCAAAATACATATTTAAATTAATGGACGTTTATGAGTTTAGAGTGCGCACTCGTAATAAATTAAGGTTAGGATTGAGTTTTAACCAATTTATTTATTTTGTAGCTGAAGACTGCTGCTAGGTATTCACTTTTGTCGGTTTAATTTTATTATTTTCTAACAATTGTGAATGCTTTAGTTGATGTGTAGAGCAGGCATCGGTGGCATTGGGAAGCACTGGGCGATAGCGTGTATTCACGTCATTTAGAAGAAATTATCATTTTTGATGGGCGCGCATCTTAGGCATGGCGCCAATATTTATTTTGACGCGCTTGACATTTATTTATTATTTTGTATGCGCATGGACACACGATTTAAATATTTGTTATTGGACATTGTATTTAAACACAACCCGACTCTTTAGAAGTCCAATAGCTTTAATTCTTTAGTGGGACAAAAGTAAACACAAAAGCTAAAGTGTGCTAATTGTAAATTGGGCTATTTTTTTGAGCTTGGAGATGAATAATATATCAAATACATGCTTTGTGGAGCGTTCACATAAGGCATGGGGGGAGATTGCACCCAATGAGTCTTTTGCTTCATGTCGTACAAGTCTTCTCTCTTGTTTTTTGTGCAAAAGTAGAGTTCTTTTGTTCTTGGAGGCCTTCCAGTGCTCATTATGTGCGCATAAAAACATCCAATCTGTGCACCAGATCGAGGGCTTCCAATCGCTTACCATCTCAGGTGAAGGCGGAGCTCCTGGAATGATCGAGCTCTACAGTCAATCTCGTGGCAATCCATCAATACCAGCGTGTTCCTGGCAGTGAAGAACCCCCTGCTACGCTATTGGATTGCTAAGGACCGGCCTCAGAGAGAAGCAGATAAGTAACTTTGCAAAAACGTTTTTCTCTGAGAGAAGCAAATAAGTAACTTTTATCAAGTTAATTAGAAAGCTTAATACGCTTTCTAAAAAGCTTAAAACTCCACTATTTCAATCGTTGTGGTGGAAGTGTGTACTCCCTGGCGACGTGACTCAACATACTCTTATCCCGGCACAGATCAGATTATTGGATTAAGCTTTCTTTTCAAAAAAAAAACGTTAAAGCTTAAAGGTTTAAGCTTACTAAAGCTTCAAGTCTATTAAGTTACAAAGGTTAAATTCTCAAGATTCAACCTCTCCCATAGCGACTGTTCGTATATCGTTAGTCCTGAACGGGTTTTGACTTCTATCGAAGCCCTTGTTTACACCCGTGGACTGACAGAGCCAAGTTCCAGCACACAGATTGCTATACACAGTCTGCACGCACGAATTATCTTCTTGGAAGGCGACCATGATATCAAATTTCGCATCTGCAAAGAAGAAATACTACAAAAAGCCATATTAAAAAAAATAAAATAAGCCTTGTAAACCTGACTTTGAGCTACACTCATCACACTAACAAGGTTTCGAGTGTGTGAGGTCTTTTGGAATTTTGTAGGATGTCCGATCAAACCATGGAAGATTTTATGGCTGAAGGTAATTTACCTGAACCAACGATGGAGCAAAAAATGGATTTGATTATGATGTAGCTTCAAGAGGAACGAAGAGCACATCAAACTTTGCAAGCTCAATTGGCTAATCTGCAACACGACCAAGATGGACTGCAATCTGAAGATCTTATATGATGTATGATGAATGGAACACTTGAAGTGCAATCTATTCGGAAAGAAACAAAGATAAGTAAAAGAAATTTTAAATATCATACTTTCAATGGGTCACGCGCAGCTCGTAGGGTTGAAGGTCACCACACGGGTTTGGCAAGATAAGAATGTATGGGGGTTCAAGAGCTTTGACTTGGAAGATGGTAGAGATAAGAGAAGGGTTGAAGGTTTCAAGCCGAGTTCTTGAAGATAAGAGATAGCAAGGTGTAGGTAGATTCAAGGAGAGGAGTAGATGGAAGAGAAGGGGTTCGAAGTTGTAGAAGAATACTCTAAAAAATAATTAAAAAATATAAAAGAATACTAACAGAGATTAAGCCTATCAGTTTCTTTCAGCATTAAGAGAAAATATAACTCTAATAGACAAAAACGTGTACAAAATAATACCTTCCTCTATGCTGCTCAGATCGCCAATCTGATGCTTCCAATGGCTTCAAAAGGGGGGTTAAATACTAGAACACCTGGCTAGAATCCTAACAGATCATTCCTTCTTCATCTTCCACTTTCAGAGTGCTGTTCACTGCCTGAAAACAGCGATCGCGCGTTGCACGATTTCAGTAATCTCTTTTTTTACATAAAATCCTCTCAAATTGGCTGAAAGCTACATGCTTTCTTTTACATGTCCTCCTAATCTAGAAGTTATCTATAGTTTTATGGATTTTTACAAGAGATAATATCTAGAATATCAAAAATTGACTTAAAAACTTGTCTAAAAAAATCTAATATTTTGAACCATGGACACTAATACTAATGTCTAAAGTGGCATTGGCTCTCTAAATCTAAAAGGAAGCCACACTCTAGATTTTTTTTACACGGTGTGCATGTAGTGGCACGATATTCACCCCCTCCTAACCTGCACATCCTCTGGCATGTGCCAAAGTCTTACGGATTTGTAGTGTCAGAAGAAGTATCTTCTGCGATGTCAATGTATTCATCTTCTGCCTCTTCTTCTTCCTCTATGTCTTCATGCTCTTGAATTATATTCAAGTCTTCTAGCTCATATGTTGAACTTTCTCTTCGTTTGAAGAGCTTGATTCTTTTTCCAGCTATGGGTATCTTCATGCTTGTTCCATCCAATTCAGCCAATGAATATGTGGCATTGTCATGAATGACCTTTACCACATATGGGCCAAACCAACGCTTTATCATCTTCCTAGAAGCACTGTATTGATTGTCTAGGCTGCTGTCATAGACAAGCACCCAGTCATTTTCTTGAATTGTTCTTGGCCGAAGTCAATGTCGCTTATTAAATCTTCTTTTGTTCTTTAGTCTTGTTGTCTTAGCTTCTCAATAGTTGCTTGAACATCTTCAAGCCTTCTTTCTAGCTGCCATATACGCAAAGTCAGCAACTCTTGTCTACTGATGCCTTCCTCCCAAGGTAGAAGACTCCATGTGAGAATAGATTCTTCAATTGGCATAATTGGTTATTGTCCATGCATAAGTTCAGTTGGCATATAGCCAATCACTGAATTGTGAGTAGTCCGGTCAGCCCATAATGCAAAAGGTAGCATTTTAGGCCATTCTTTGATCTTTCCTCTACAAGACTTTGCTAGAGTTGATGATCTCTCTCACTCTTTCCATTGCCTTCAAGGTTGTAGGATAAAGTTAAAGCCAACTTAATACCCAATTGAGCAAAGAAGTTGCATGCCTCATCAGCATACAACTCTCCTCTATCTGCAGTTACTTTACCCACACATCCATATCTACAAAACACTTCTTCAAGCAAAAAACGACAAACAACTTGAGTGGATTTGGTTGTTAAGGCTTTGCCTTCAACTTGATTGGTTAGATCCTCCCTTGCAAGCACTAAATACCGCGTATTCCATATTCCTGTAGGCATGGTTACAAGATCAATAACCCATCTATAATGTATAGACAAAGGATAAGTTGGTTGTAACCCATCTCAATGCTTGACTATAGAATACATTTGACACACATAATAGGTTTCAACAAAATGTGCTATGTCCCGATATATGTTTTGCCACTAATATTTTTCTTTGACTTTACTAAAGGTTCCCCATATGCCTCTATGGCTAGCCCACAGGCTTTCATGAAATTCCTTCATTACCTGTTGTTGCAATCTTTTGTTACCTAAAACTCGGACAAGCACTCCTTTCTTCCTTTCTTCTTCTTTGCGTGCTTCCATAGATGTCCTTCTTTCAGAAAAAATCCATAAGCTTTCCTCTTAATATGTTTGAAGTCCTCATCAGTCCAAGTCTCCTTCTTCTTCATTGTGCTCAAATATTGGCCGATCTTTAGCCAATATTTTTCATAATCTTCTTCAAGGAAATGAACTAGAACTTGAGCAATGCAATGAGCATGCTGGATTTTAGTTGACCATCCTGTTGTTTTCAGCTTTGGACCAGTAAATGCAGTAAAATTGAAAAGGTATTTTTAGCAGCCATGGAATGAAATTCAGCAAGTATAAATTCTTCAGCTTCATCTTCTTCCATTAGCTCTTCTTCATTGTCATATCTTGCACGTGATAGCCTGTCACCAACTGGATTCGTCTTTCCTGCAATATGCTTTAATTCATGGTTGAGTGATTTAATATATGCAATCCATCTTAGCATAGCAATGTCGAGTATAGAGCAGTTGGCAATCATGCCCAAGAGTGGAAGACAATTAGTTTCTACCACTATGGAAGCACCTATAAAGTATTCGCGATCACACTTTAATGCTGTTACAACTCTCCACACTTCCCTTTTTACTTGTGTATACCTTCTTTAATGTTCATTGAGAACTTTTGCTCCAAAACGAATTGCATACCTGTTACCTTCAAGATCCTCTTGGCCAACAGCCCATCCTATCCCAATGGGACTTGTATCCATAGTAAGGATGATGGGTTGACCATTTGAATAATTAGCCCTTTTGAGAGTGGGGGCTGAAATTAATAGCTTCTTTAATTTACGCATAGTGAGAGTATGCTCTTTATTCCAAGAAAAAATTTGGCATTTTCTTAATAATTGATAAAGATTTTCGGCTACATGAGAAAAATGTGGTATCCATATGAGATAGAATACACATGCGCTAAGAAATCTTCTCACCTCTGAAACATTTGTGCATTTTTCTTGTATTCTGCTGATGGCATCTATCTTGATTGGAGAAGGTTTGCGTCCATAGGGGCCACATAGATGACCGACCACTAGGACTTCTTCTACTCCAAAAATCGACTTAGCTCCAGAAAGGGTAAGATGTACCTCTTCTAGCTTTGTCAAAATCCTATCACAATCTTGAATATGGTTAACTACAAATGTCGTGCAACCATCTTTGTCAAGCTCCTCATTCTCTTCATTGACTTCACATCCCTTGATAGGTACATCATCAAGAAATGGAAGAGTAAGTTGTGGAATAAAGTCCCTTAAGACTTTGTGCATGGCATTCATCATATGGGCTATGGAGTTTGTTGCACCTTGTGGTAGAGTGCACATGCGGACCAATCCAAGAGCTGTCTTCATTGTGGTAATGTCTCGGCTTTCTAATGAAAGCTGAAATTGGTCATATCCTGAATATAGGTCTCCCATAGAATAAATTGCTCTACCTGCAAAAGCTTTAGCAAACTCATCAACAATTGGACCTGAACCAACATTTCGGATTGTGACACGATTGACAGGTTGTAGATCTTGAATGAATCATAAAGATCCATTTTTCTTAGGCACAGTAAACCATCAGTTTGAGTAAGGTGCTGAAAAAGGTTCTAAAATCTTCATTCTGATCTTCTCATTTAGAAGTTCCAATAATTTGGACAGATGCACCCTTGGAACGGGAATGGGCTTGATGTTCCAAGGCACATGTGGGACTGTAAAAATGACCATAGGAGCCACAATATTTGGATCCACACAGCCTATTTCACTTGGTTGAAAAGCAAAAGCTTTTCCATGTTTCATTAGCATTTGCATAAAAGAGTGTTTTTTAGCCGGCGAAAGGAAAGAATTTTCACCTATTTTGAGCTCTTTTATACTTTCAAATGTGAACTTGTGACCAATGTTGGAAGGATCACGAAGACTTGGATAATTTGTTGCCCTATCAGCGAGCCCTTCACTTTCAGGAGGCAGTGGAATTGTCACTGGTTTGTTGACTTCTTATCAACTGTCTTGTATTTTGTCTCCACTTGTGCTTCAGCCTTGTTGAGTAAACCATTGTCTTCCTGTTCAACAAATTCTTGAATTGTTTGATAAAAATCCAATGTACATACTTCTATGGACTGATTTTCAACTTGATTTTTAGCATGAGCAGCTACATATATTTCAGCCAATATGTCAGTAGTAATCAGTCAAAAAAAAAAAGCCCAAAATATCTTCATTTTCAGCCATCATGTCATAAGTTTTCAGCTCCCTTTTTACATGACATAAATATTTTCTTTTAGCCTTAGTCATGGCCGGAAGAGACTTATAACAACCCATACTATTGGATGTACATACATATAAATTTGCTAGAGACACAGTTTCTGTTGCATGAGGAGGTTCAATATTTTTACATGACGCACTACCATAGCCTCCCTTTATAGTAGTGTAGCCCAAAAACCCTTGAATTCTCGGGCATTAGGAGGCACATGATAATCACGTAGTCGATCTCTAATTTGATGATGGTTAACACAGACAATAAGAAATTGGAGAGCTCGTTCATTATCCTTGCTTCGGATTCGAGCATAGGAAGAACCATCATCAAGAGCTTTTGTTTCCAAGCGGGCTTCAGAAATGTAAGGTTGCCCAAGAATGATAGGGTAACTACAAGAGTCTTGAACAAAATGTAAAAATTGTCTTTTATGTCTGCAATAGTTACCTGCACATTAGGACATGCAGCATATAACTCTCTAGAAGAGTTGTTTGCAGCTCTCATTCGCCAACCTGGATCAACATCTATGGGCCATCCACCACTTTCATAGAGACTCCTTGCCATGACGTTTATCTCCGAGCCATGGTCTAAGAGTGCAATACATGGTGTTTCTCTTTCTCCAATTTTGACGACTGTCTCCATTGTTGCTCTTGCCCAATGCGTACGGGAGTAGTGACTACTTGGAATGAACCGAGCCTCTTCTTCCTCATGCATGTGCTATAGACGGCCTTCTTTTTGAGAGGTGGGCTGCCCAACTGGTTTGGACCAACCAACCATTATATTTTCAGCTTTCACTTCTTTAATTTTTGCATTCATGTTTTCTTTATCTTCAGCTTCAATTGCTGCAATTAATTCTTTAACTACTTCAAGTTGAATTCCTTGTGAAGTCAACTTCTCTTCATCCTGCACAAAAACTCAAAGAACTTGCAAAAAAGCATGCATTGTTTCTTCATCACTAATATATTGTCTTTTCCTTTTGATTACATTAATAATTACATCATGGAATTCACATTTGGCAATTCCAAGAATTTCGCCTAAGGTGAATTTAATTTTTCTTCCTAGAATTTGTTCTTCTACGAATTGTTTGAGATCGGTTGCAGATTCTATATCAGACTACAATTTGTAACCTGGTTGCTTGCCTTTCTTCTTTTCTTCGGTCTTCTTTGTTTGTGGTGCATCTTCCATCTCTTGATCTGGGGTTATATTTTCAGTAAGCTTTGGTTGTTCAAGTGTTCTTCTAGTTACCCGTTTTGGAGGGCTAGAAGAGGAAGGCCCTGGTTCATCTTCTCTTCTTCTCTTTTCTTCAATCAAGACTTCTTTATGATTGACGTTAGCCAAATGTGCAAAGGCAAAAAAATAATCTATCGATTCTTTCCAACCAATTATTCCTCGAATATACTGACTGGCGTTAGCCAAATATTCTTTGGCTGCTTTACCACGTTCCATTTGATCTAGTGCCTGCATCCATACTTTAGATTGCACATTAGCTTTACATGCATTTAAACTTGATTTAATTGGCTCAATTTGCAGCCCATAGGTAGCTGCATCAATTGCTGCATAGGCATTCTTTACAGTTAAATCTTCTAATCTTTTCTTCATTCCACCATTGCCAAAATTTGGCTCCAGTGGAAGACCAGTTTCAGCCGGATGAATTTTTCCGTCTTTCCAAAAGACGAGCTTTTGTGCTTCAGCCTCACGGAAGGTAGAACACTCCCTCTTGTCATGTTGTTGGTTGCCACACCAAATACAACGCCTCTTAAAGCCTTCTCTCATGGGTCTTTGAGTTGATGCTCGTCCTTGCTCTTCGACTTTGACATCCAGCTTCTCTGCTTTGGAACTAATTTCTGTAAGATTCAGATGAAGGTCATGAATGCTTTTAATAAGTTCATCCATTACATCATTTTTAGAAGGAACAGAAGAAGAAAGAGCTGGTTGATTAGTCAAAGGAATAGGGGATTTTGAAGGTGGAACAAGCTCCATCAATGGAGTTGTTGAAGTTCCGCTCTCTTTGAGCAATCATGTTAACTGAATCAGTAACATCTATCCATGCAGTCTTGACTCCTGATTCGGAGGTAGCATCTTCTAGGCGATCAACAAGCTTCTCTTGCAGAATGGGATCTGCAGCCTTAAGGAATAATTCAATCTTCTGACCTTCCATACTTTGTTGGTCTTCAGCATCAAGTTGTCCAAATTTACTTTCAAACTCATGGTATAGAGCTATTGCAGCTAAACCTTTGTTGGGTTTTTCAACCCATTCAGTGAAACTTTTCTTCATCACTAGGCCAGAGTCTTCTAAGAAGAATTCTTCGCGTAGGGCTTTTTTGAATGCAGCCCAATCCGCATCTTGTTGAAAAAGACCATGGATTCTTTCTTGAAGACCATGCTTGGCTAGTCTGGCAAAATAAGGCTCCATGCATGTTGTGATACACAAAAGAAAAGCATTTTTTTCAACATATAAGCGAATAAAAACATAGACATTTTGGCCATTAAATTTTTTTAATTCACGCCCAACTTCCTCTAGGGCCTTGATAGCTGTGGAATCAATCTTCTCTTCGTCTTGCCTTTGTTGTTGTTGTTGTAACATTTGGATTTGTTATTGCTGATTCTGCTGCCGTATGCGCACCAATTGTTGTAGAGTATCTCCTCAAGAACCCCCATCTTGGAGTTCTCTTACACCGACCTTCACGTCGGGTTCAACAATGTCGCAGCGCGTAGGGTTGAAGGTCACCATAGGGGTTTGGCAAGAGAAGAATGTATGGGGGTTCAAGAGCTTTGACTTTGAAGATGGTAGAGATAAGAGAAGGGTTGAAGGTTTCAAGCCATTTTCTTGAAGATAAGAGACAACAAGGTGTAGGTAGATTCAAGGAAAGGAGTAGACAGAAGAGAAGGGATTCGAAGTTGTAGAAGAATACTCTCAAAAATAATTAAAAAATATAAAAGAATACTAACAGAGATTAAGCCTATCAGTTTCTTTCAGCATTAAGAGAAAATATAACTCTAATAGACAAAAACGTGTACAAAATAATACCTTCCTCTATGCTGCTCAGATCACCAATCTGATGCTTCCAATGGCTTCGAAAGGGGGGTTAAATACTAGGACACCTGGCCAGATTCCTGCCAAATCACTCCTTCTTCATCTCCCACTTTTAGAGTGCTGTTCACTGCCTGAAAACAGCGATCGCGCGTCGCACGATTTTGCTCATCTCTTTTTTTTACATAAAATCCTCTCAAATTGGCTGAAAGCTGCATGCTTTCTTTTACATGTCCTCCTAATCTAGAATTTATCTATAGTTTTATGGATTTTTACAAGAGATAATATTTAGAATATCAAAAATTGACTAAAAAACTTGTCCAAAAAAATCTAATATTTTGAACCATGGACACTAATACTAATGCCTAAAGTGGCATTGGCTCTCTAAATCTAAAAGGAAGCCACACTCTAGATTTTTTTTACACGGTGTGCGTGTAGCGGTACGACAACGCAATGGAAAGACTGTACTTGCTTTTATAAGTCAATTTGAGTATTATTTCCATGAAGAATAGTATGCTGAGAAAGATAAAATTAAGTGTGTCACTAATCATCTAGTGGACAGAGCATCTCTATGGTGGACTGTTGTCCGCAAGAGCATTGATTGTCCTGCTACTTGGGAGGCTTTCCAAAAGAAAATTTTGCAGAATTTTCTTCCACCCCAACTCCACAAAAAAGCAATTAAAAAATGGGATCTTTTGCAATAGAGGGATCATGAGCCTATTTCACAATATACCGAGTATTTTTGGAATGCTTTATTGCAACTTCGAATGCTCGAAGATGTACTTGAGGCAACCCATAAACGCAAGTTTATGTCTGGCTTACTTGGACATTTTTATGCGGAGGTGAACATGTTCAAGCCAACGACTCTCAAAGATGCAATTTCCTTGGCCCATGTCACTAAAGACAAAATTCGAGGATGAGAGAAGGGACCACAACAATTTCAAAGTAATGGTAACTTTGGTTCAAAACAATTCAATTCAAATTTTTGAAGATTCAATCAAAACCGTTTCCTTCCATCTTCATTCCGTAAATCTTGGACACGACCCCCTGCTTTACCATCAAACACAAATCCAAATCCTAAGCCATCTTTCCAACCAAATCCAAACATTCCTAAACTTCCTACTATTACCAATAATGTATCTAAAGCCAAACCCATAGTCTATTACAAATGTCATCAACCTGGATATCTAGCGGCCAATTGTTAAACCAAAAAGCCAACTGTTCATATCAACTATTTGGGAGCGATAGAAGATGAAGAAATGCCAGATTTCACGGAAGACGATGACGATATCGGTACTACTTCAGATACTTTACCAGGTATGCCAAATTCCCATTCTTTATTAACGATGAAATGTCTTGTGCATGGTAAAGAAAAGATTGTTTTACATGATGATGGGAGCACACACGACTTTATTTTTGCAAAATTGGTCAAAGAATTGAATTTACATATTATTTCTACACATTATCGTATCAAGGCTGCATTCTTACGCACTAGATACAATGGAACACAAGAAGTGCATAACTTAGAAATTAAAATTGGTGATTATGTTGAACGTAGAAATTTCTTAGTTGTGTCGTTGCAATCTATTGACATTATCTTAGGAATGCCTTGGCATCATCAGTACAATCCCGATATAAATTATTCCATGCATTCAATGAAGATTCATTCTAATGGGAAACAAATCACATTGTTTGGTATGCACACTTTCGATAATTTTCCATTGCTTAGTCATACACAAGCTACACGTGCATTACAAAAAGCTAGCAAATCCTATTTAATATGGGTGAATGAAATTGAAGCTAAAGAAAATCAGATGCATCCTAAGCACACACAATTTATTTCACAATTTCAAGATTGTTTTACTACTGACTTACCACCTGGCTTACCACCTATACATCCCGAATGTTTTTGATTTGTTTTCGTGTCAATGCATAAAATTACGTAAAGGAATATGTGACTAACGGGTTAATTAAGGGAATTTCTTGTATGTGTTACCACTAATGTGTCCTTAGGTAAGTAGAAAACTAAAGCTCAAGGGAAGCAGGTGGGCGGAACCCCCAACGGGTCCTACAGCAAGGTGGTCCCAAAGTACTGGGAGGCTTCTCAACATTCAAATCGCGATGACGTATTGACCTTAGATAATGTAGGGTAGAACCCTTGCTGATATCATTTTAGGAGACCGGAATGGGACTTTACCATATGGGTGGAGAGGTCGAGCGATGCATCCCTCTCGTTTCCCATTCTCTTTGAACCAAGTGCGATATGAAACTGTTAGAAACCCAGAAAGATTTAGGTCGATCCTAACAGGGTTACTCGATACGTTTCATTGCGGAGTAGACTCGGGATTCACTAACCGATAAACCCTGTGACATCCTATGGGAGTGCCAGGCAGTGTCTTTTAGATCACATTCCCGATGGACTACTAAAACGTGTCGCGACCCAGGCACGTTATAGTTGGTATCAGAGAAAACCAACAAGCACCATAAGCAAGATAAGAGCAGGTCCCATTGCCCAAGAAGTTCAACCCAAATCTAAGAATAATAGATCTTGGTCTTACAAAGACTAGAACCAGAGAACGACAAAAGCCAAATTTAAAAGAGTAAAAGGACAAGGTCAAGAAAAGTGAAAGAAACCAAAGGCAAATGTAGTCAGTGACTTTGTTTCTACACAGAAACATGCAACATGCAAGTAAGCGGTATGCCCAATTTTTACAAAGAAAATTGTGTTTTTTGATGTTTGATGGCTTTAATGATGTGCGCACGGAAACAAAGTTTATATGAATCATGTTTGAAATATGTTTGAGGGCTCTATATGATAAAATGTAGAACCTGTAGTCATACATAGTCGTAATTAATAATTTAAAACCTGAAATGTATCATAGATAAAGATGAGGATTTGTTCCGTTTCGGGTTGGGAAATGGAATTCATATGGGATAAAAAACTGATAAAAACTATTGTTCAATCAATATGATTAGTCAAGACACATAAATCATAAAATACCACATTTTTATGAACAAATAAATGAGGAAAAAATAGAGAAAATTTTAGTTTTTGCCCCTATAATTTTAGGAAAAATATATTTCATATTCGTGAACCTATAACAAGGTAGGAGCATGAGTATTAAGCCTTAGTCAAGCCTGATTCTATGTTAGAGTATGTTTTTTTTAATTTTTATATGAAAATTTACATAAAAATGAATGTTACACCTACCGAATGAATGCAAAACATAAATTGTAAGGGGAAAGAGGGTTTTTTGAGAGTGGTTGGTTGTTGAAAATGATTCTAAGTATGATCTTTTTGGTTATGCATAGCATATAGGATGGACTATCATTTGAGTTAAGGAGACTAAACAAGTTGTAATACCTAGCCAAGGAGTCCTTGAGCTACAACCTGACAGAGTAATTGATGTAAGGGAGAGAAAATTGAGGAGTAGAACCCTTAGAGAATACCTTGTCCAATGGAAGGATTACCCTGAAGAAGATGCTTCATGGATAGATGAGGATGCTCTTCATCAACAATACCCACAGTTTCTCTCGAGATGAGGACATCTCGATTTCTCTAAGGGGAGAAGGATGTAATATTTCCACACAATAAAAGTTAGTTGGTTAGTTCAAAAGTTAGTTAGTTAATTAATAAGTTAGTAAGATTACTAACTAAAGACTAACTAAGGTAAAAACTAACTAACATTAATTATTAATAATTTTTATTAAAATATTTTATTTAGAAAAATCAAGAGTCGTAAATTCGATATTTTTTCGAATTGGCAAGGACCGTGGCCATCCTTCACGTAAATTACAACGTGAACGAAACTTATGAGCTATATTAATCACTAGGATAATGTGTATAGTTTGGATGGTCTAAAAATATTAGACTTTTGGACAAGACTAGAATATTTTAGATATTTTAGAGATTATCTTTAAAAAAAAAAAAGAGAGATATGGAGATTTCTAGGACTAGATGTCATTAAAAAAATAAAAAAAAAGGTGATGTGTTAGTTAGTTTGAAGATTTTATAAAAAGAAAAACAAAGAAAAGTGACTGGCGAAATCGCGCGCGCCGCGATCGCAGTTTACAGGCAGTAGACAGCACTTCGAACAGAGAAAAGAAGAAGGAGTGAACTGAGAGCTTTCTAAAGAAGCCTAATGTATCGCACTTGAAGGTATTTGGCTGTGTTGCATATGTTCATATGCCAGATGAGCTACGAAAAAAGCTTGATCCAAAGGCTAAAAAATGTGTTTTTATTGGATACTCTTTAGAGCATAAAGGGTATCGCTGTTATAACCCTGTCACAAGTGAGTTCAGAGTGAGCAAGGATGTTATCTTTGATGAGATGGGAAGTTGGTATACACCTGCTGGTGATGTTTTGGATGATGATAATGATCAGGATACCTCTACTACCTCACTTGGACATCATATGTAGCCTTAAGGGCCTTTGACTGACTCAGACAGTCTAAGTCACGATCCATTTGGACGATAACAAAACCGTTTGAGTTTAGAACTCGGACTCAAACCCTGAACATCACTCGGACTTAGACAAGTCGGCTTCAAGCAGCCATGCATTTGGCCTCAGACACTTGGACAACCTTAGATGGCCAAGGCATCATGCTTAGATGGGCATGCAACTTGGACTCAAATGTTTGAGTCTGTAACTCAGACACTGCATCTTGGATAAGTATACAAAACAACATTTTTGGCACATCGAATTCATTCCAGGGCTGGCAAAGCCTCATAGGTGACACCCTCATAGGCCTCCAAATGCATAGAACGACTCATAGAGTCCATACACTCAAGAATCACAAACTGATGGTCCAAAAATTACTATGGTCATTGACCATTAGTTGCTTATCCCGCTAGAGTTCAAATTAACAAACCAAACCTGGTATCCCTCAGACCCACATCTAGAGCATAGTAGAGACCAAAACGAACCATCAAGAGTGTTCATCACCCATACAAAGAAGTTTTAATTAGTTGAAACTGATTGGAAAGAGTGTGATTTGCATTGGTTCCATTAAACTCACACACTACATCACTTAAACACTTGGAGCGCACTAGAAAAGTAGAAAGGTTGATTTTGAACAGTGCACACTGATAAGCACCACTCAAGTGTCTAAGTGCATGTAACATTGAGGATTGTTTTGAATAACAAGGAACTCACACAAGATGACATAAGTCAACGAACACACTAGTAGGAGGAGACCCCCAAAAGCCAAACGAGTGACCAAGAAAATAATCAATGAGACTGAGAGGCTTGAGTCATCGAGCCGCATAGGGAGCAACAAAGACTAACACAATTAGGGACACAGCTTTATTCGATGTGATCAAGTTGCTCGATATCCTAGTTGCTTAGGAAACCATTGACATGTTAGGAACTAGCACCAACCCTGGAGATGATGAACTCAACTTGGGGGAATTCCCAACTGATATCTAGCAGCTTGTGAACCTATATGACCTACAAATCAAAATGGTGCATCATGGTAGACCAGTCGAGAAGATCATAGCTAATCTCGAGGAAGAGAGAAAGTTGGCCTAGGAGACAAAGGACAAATGTGGTATACTAGCCTATATAATGCAGAATGTAATAATTTAAATAACCTCAAAAATCTATTCATCAAGAGATTATTTGAGGTGGGATACTCCAACAACCCCATTGTCAGATTGATGAATGTCAGCCAAAGGGCCAAAGAGGATATCTGAGACTACGGGCCAAAGAGGATATCTGAGACTACATCACTCACGTGTGGAGTCTCTTTAAGAGAATCCCAATGGCAGAATGACCTAACGAACTAGTGGTCTCCATTGTATTCGAAGTGAAGAGCTTTACAAGGCCTTAGTGAGCAACTCGAACATGTAGAAGGACGTGCTAGCTAGGGGAAGCCATATGAAAGGTGAGAAGGATCGAAGCTTGCACTCGAGAGCTATGGCGGGAGAGCAAGAGCAAGAGAGAGAGAGACAAGAAATGGGAACTCCAAAAGTCACAATGTGTAACCGGGCCTTCCTTTATTCAAACTGTCACTAAAAGAATAAAGAATAAAGTGGCAGTGACGGGCGCCCGCCACTTGCAGTGTGTAATGGTGGTGACTATCAGTGTAGTAATACAGGGGTGGCTAGGCAGAGGAGCCTTTACCCCCAACAACCTCCCACTTAAAGGAGAATCTGCCCTAGTGAGGAGTGAAAAGAAAAAAAAAGAAAGACAGTACAACAGGATGAGGAAAGACGTCTTCTCATCCCACGCCCATCAATCTCTTGAGGAAGGCAAAGCGCTTTGTAGAGAGGCTTTTTGTGAGCATATATGCAGGATTCTGGTCAGTCGAGATCTTGACAAGATCAACAGACTTGTCCTCAATGACCCCACGTATGAAATGATACCTCACCTCAATGTGTCTCGTCTTCGCATGGAAGACCGGATTCTTGGCTAACTAAATAGCACTCATAGAATCCGAATGCAGTGTAGGGATATCATCAATACCAAGGTCAGCAACAACCAAACGACCCAACCAAATGGCCTCCTTACAAGCCTCAATGGCTGCAACATACTCGGCCTCTGTAGTAGAAAGGGCCATGCATTTTTGCACCCTGGACATCCAAGAAACAGCACCTCCAGTTGCATAGGTGAATACATAGCCGGAAGTGGACTTTCTACTATCTGCATGTCCTGCATAATCAGAGTCGGTGTACCCCATGACTGCTATAGCATGGCTGCCATAGTATATGCACATACTTGCAGTGCCCTTAAGATACCTTATGATACCCTTCACGGCATTCCAATGCTTCTTGCCAGGTGTAGCCATATAGCGTGCCACAACACCAACTACAAAGGAAATATCTGGACGAGTGGCGATATCATGCCATACATAAGACTGCCCTCTGCAGATGCATAGGGAATCTTGGCCATCTCGGCCCTCTGCTCATCTGTCTGCAGACAATCAGCCGGTGATACCTTCACATAAGAAGGCAATGGATAGCCAATAGGCTTTACGTCCTGCTGCATGCGGAAACGCTCAAGGACTTTATGAATGTACTCCCTCTGTGACAAGTAGAGGAGTCCCTGATGCCTATTGCGTCTAATCCACATACCAAGTATGTGAGAGGCCTGTCCCAGATCTTTCATCTCAAAGCTCTTTTTGAGCTGAGCCTTAAGAGCATCTAGCTCATCATGAGCTTTCCCTGCTATCAACATATCATCCACATAGAGTACCAAAATCAATAAAGAACCATCACGGGCTCTCTTTGTGTAAAGACACGGATCCATAGCACTCCTGCTGTAGCCCTGTGATTGCATAAAGGCATCAAACTTATGATACCACTCCCTAGGTGCCTGTTTCAATCCATAAAAACTTTTCTTCAATTTGCACACTAGATGCTCACTGCCAGATTCTGCAAAGCCCTTAGGCTACTCCATATAAATCTCATCATGCAAGTACCCATGTAAGAAAGCCGTCTTGACATCCATCTGGTATAAATCCAAGTCAATCTAAGCAACTAAAGCCAAGACTAAGCGTAGGGTGGTCATCTTAACCACATGAGAAAAGACCTCATCAAAGTCCACACCATGCTCCTGCTTAAAACCCTTTGCTACCAGTCTAGCCTTGTATGCCGGCTTGGGGTATCTAGGGGTACTTTTCAGCTTGTACACCCACTTGCATGGCAAAGCCTTCTTGCCCTCAGGCAAGGAAACTAAATCCCAAGTCTCATTCTTATGCAAGGAGTCTATCTCAGACTGCATAGCCCTCTCCCAGGAGTGACTGTCACCCCTGCGCATAGCCTTATCATAGGTGAAAGGCTCTCCTGCATCTGTAACCAAGACATAATACATCGAGGGCTGAAATATATCAGGTGGACGTCTATCTCTAGTAGACCGTCTCACGGTAGGCTCTGTGGCCCTGCCCAGCTGCTTGTCCAACACCTTGACCATGAGTATATGCTGCAGCTGTAGGCTATCCAACTGGTTGTGCGGAGCTCTTGGCTACTCCTGAAATATGACCCTGTGGATCTCAACAACTCTCTCAGGCTGCCTATGCATCTTGTCTTCATGGAAGACTACATCATGACTGCGGATGACTTTCCGTGCCTGTGGATCCCAGAGATGGTAACCCATCTGGCCTACATCCCCATAACCAAGGAAAATGCATTTGACACTCTTAGGATCCAGCTTACTTCTCTTGTCCCTGGGCACATGGCAAAATGACTCACATCCAAAGACACGGAGATGCACATAAGAAGAGGGAGGTTTTCCAGTCCATACCTCCTCGGCAACCTGGAAATCCAAACCACTAGAAGGTGATTTGTTTATGATATGCACAGCTGTACTAACTTCCTCAGCCCAAAAGCTCTGTGGTAGGCCTGCGTGGCTAAGCATACTACATGCACGCTCTTGGATGGTTCTATTCATCCACTCAGCCAAACCATTCTGGGGGGGGGGGGGTGTAGGGGACGGTCAACTGACGCTTAATACCCCTCTCATCACATAACTGCTCAAAAGCACGTGAGACATACTCACCCCCATTATCTGTTCTTAGGCATTTTAGCCTATACCCAGACTGGTTCTCAACCAATGCAAGCCATCTCTGAAACACAACCAAGACATCGAATTTTAGCTTAATGGGATAAGCCCAAAATTTTCGTGAAAAATCATCTATGAATGTAACAAAATACTTTGCAGCACCCATAGACTAACAAGGCATGGGCCCACAGACATTCAAATGTACTAATGCCAAGGGCTCACTCATGCGTGGCTTACTAGACTTCTTATGCATAGACCTAGTCTGCCTGCCATAAAGACAATGCTCACATGAATCAAAACATGCATAATCAAGGGGTGGTAAGTACTGCAAACCAGAAATAAATTTCATTCCTTTCAAAGACATATGGCCCAAATGGGCATGCCAAAGAGATACATGTGGGATAGAACCCACAGACAAAACATGATCAAGGGAAGAAGCAGATACAATCAAGGGATAGAGGCTGCCAACCTTGGCACCTCTTGCAATCACAAGTCTGCCACAAGTGATCTTCCATGTAGATTCTCCAAAAGATACATGATAACCTGCGTCATCAAGCTATCTAGCTGACATGAGACTGCATGTCAAAGCAGGTACATGACGTACATCCTGCATAACAAAACTGCTACCAGAAGGAAACTGTAGCCTAACATCACCAATGCCCACAATATCAAGAGAGCTGTCATCACCCAAGTGCACAGAACCCGAAACAGTACGGTATGAATGAAACCACTCTCGGCAAGGTGTCACATGAAAGGACGCATCTGAGTCCAAAAGCCAACACTGTGCATACATAGAGTGTATCTCTGTCATCTGCGAAGCACTAGAAGAAGCTGCAAGGATATAATCATCATCAACATCCTCAGGCTGCATAACATTGATCTCTTCAATTTTAACATTGGACTTTGTAGGCACTATGCTGCGATCAGAAGACTTATCCTGCACTTTGTCTTTCCCCTTATCTTTGCGCCTTTCATTGCGCAGATCATGGCATTGTGGCCTAATATGACCCTTTTTCCCACAATGGTGACAAGTAACATCTGCATTCCTGCCACGGGATTTGCTACGTGACTTCCCACGAGACTTGGACTGAGATTTCTAAGAATCCTGTCCATGGCCACTGCCACTGCTATGCTTTTCATATCCATCATTCCTGCCTCTAACTGTCATAGCATGCGACACATGAGAGGTATCCAAATTCTTACGATTAACCTCTTCCTGCAGAAGAGCACTCTCAACATCAGATAATTTCAAGGTAGCAGTAGAGGCACATAATGCAATGTGGAATACATCCCATGACTCATTAAGAGTACCAAGCACGAAAAGAGGAGTGACATCCTCTACAAAAGTGATGTCCTGCGAAGTCAAGTTCTTGAGTATAGCATGGAACCGGCTCAAGTGAGCAGACATAGTCACATTCTCCTTCATGCTCAGATCCATAAGCTGCTTTAGCCAATACATCTGACTTGCTAGACATTTCTTGTCATAGAGATTCTTGATTTTATCCCACAACTGCCATGCACTCTATTCTTTCTCAAATACATTGTAATGAACCTATTTTGTGAGAGATAATACAATAGTGGACTTGCATAACTCATCAAGCTCAAACCATTCCTC
Source organism: Lygodium microphyllum (assembly GCF_053477565.2). Classification (NCBI taxonomy): domain Eukaryota; kingdom Viridiplantae; phylum Streptophyta; class Polypodiopsida; order Schizaeales; family Lygodiaceae; genus Lygodium; species Lygodium microphyllum. The sequence goes on along the minus strand of NC_141154.1, from coordinate 34,599,204 downwards.
ATTTGGCATAGTTGCAAGCGGCTGCCTGTTGAACCTCAATGGTTTGATATGTGATTTCTGCACCAACACCTGCCAAATCTGGCTCTTCCAATAAGAGTAATTCGTACCATCAAGCTTAGTGATGTTGAAAATAGCATGATCAGTGGACGAACTCGCCATAATGCAGGCTGGAAGACTGTAGACAGTTCAAAACTGCTTGCTGTTTACTGCAGAAAATGACAAAAAAATCACCAAAATTGAGAGAAAATGGCAAGAAAAGTGTAACCAAAGCTGCTGCCCACCAAGTACTAGTGAAAGTATAGCATTTCCACCCTGCGCTTAGTCTTGGCTTTGGTTGCTCAGCTTGACTTGGATTTATACCACATGGATGTCAAGGCGACTTTCTTACATGGGGACTTGCATGATGAGATTTATATGGGGCAGCATAAGGGCTTTATAGAACTTGGTAGGCAACAGCTAGTATGCAAATTGAAGAAAAGTCTTTATGGCTTGAAACAGGCACCTAGGGAGTGGTATGATGCCTTTATGCAGTCACATGGCTACAGCCGGAGTGCTATGGATCTGTGTCTTTATATGAAGAAAGCCCGTGATGGTTCTTTATTGATTTTGGTACTCTATGTGGATGATCTGCTGATAGCAGGGAAAGCTCATGATGAGCTAGATGCTCTTAAGGCTCAGCTAAAGAAGATCTTTGAGATGAAAGATCTGGGACAGGCCGCTCACATACTTGGTATGTGCATTAGACGCGACAGGCAGCATCAGGGACTCCTCTACTTGTCACAGAGGGAGTACATTCATAAAGTCCTTGAGCGCTTCCGCATGCAGGATGTAAAGCCTATTGGCTATCCATTGCCTTCTTATGTGAAGGTATCACAGGCTGATTGTTCGCAGATAGATGAGCAGAGGGCCGAGATGGCCAAGATTCCCTATGCATCTACAGTGGGCAGTCTTATGTATGCCATGATAGCCACTCGTCCAGATATTGCCTTTGCAGTTGGTGTTGTGGCACGCTATATGGTTACACCTGGCAAGAAGCATTGGGATGCCGTGAAGGGTATCATGAGGTACCGGAAGGGCACTGCAGATATGTGCATATGCTATGGCAGCCAGGATACAGGAGTCGTGGGGTACACTGACTCTGATTATGCAAGACATGCAGATAGTAGGAAGTCCACTTCTGGCTATGTATTTACCTATGCTGGAGATGCTGTTTCTTGGATGTCCAAGGTGTAGAAATGCACGACCTTTCTACTACAGAGGCCGAGTATGTTGCAGCCCCGAGGCTTGCAAGGAGGCCATTTGGTTGGGTCGTTTAGTTGCTGACCTTGGTATTGATGCCATCCCTATACTACATTCGGATTCTATGAGGGTTATTCAATTAGCCAAGAATCCGGTCTTCCATGCGAAGACGAAACACATTGAGGTGAGGTATCACTTCATACGTGGGGTCATTGAGGACAAGTCTGTTGATCTTGTCAAGATCTCGACCAGAATCCTGCAGATCTGCTCACAAAAAACCTCTCTACAGAGCGCTTTGCCTTCCTCAGGAGGTTGATGGGTGTGGGATGAGATGACGTCTTTCCTCATCCTATTGTACGTGTACATGTTGTATAGTCTTTTTTGTTTTTCTTTTCACTCTTCACTGGGGCAGATTCACCTTTAAGTGGGAGGTTATTGGAGGTAAAGGCGCCTCTGCCTAGCCACCCGTGTATTACTACACTGACAATCACCGCCACTGCACACTGCAGGTGGTGGGCGCCCATCACCGTCGCTTTATTCTTTATTCTTTTAGTGATAGTTTGAATAAAGGAAGGCCCGGTCACACATTGCGACCGTTGGAGTTCCCATTTCTAGTCTCTCCCTTTCTTGCTCTTGCTCTCCCGCCATAGCTCTCAAGTCCAACCTTCAATCCGTCGCTCCCTTTCATCTATCAAAGTAATCTCAACTGAATGTATATACATGACATCCGAAAAGATCACAACACCCACATAAACATTCATATCCTTCTCATTAGGGATTTGCAAATCTCCTTTAAGATACATGAAAGAAAGTAATTGTGCATCATGAGGAATTAACTCATCCACAAATCTATCAAACACATACTTTAGCAAGTTTGTAGACCACAAAATTTTCCTCCCATCCTTTGGAGGATCTAAATCCCCTACTTAGGGAAATATATAAAGCCAAGAATTGCTAATTATACTTAATCCAAAGAAAGAAGGCAGAGGTGACACCAATTGGTATAATGAACAAAATCTTCTTGAATACCGTTCATGCATTGCTAAAGGCAGTCAACTTTAATAGAGAAACCATCACATAGCTTAGCCTTTTGCTGTAATTGGTCAAGCTTCTCATTAGAGAATAGCACAGAAGATACCACAGGAGCTGGAGGAGGAAAAAAAAAGGATAGCTACTTTATCGTGGAGTTTTTCAATAACCTTTTTTTGTGACTCTACAATTTCTTGAGAGTGCTGTAAGTGACCCTCAAATGTACCAAGCTTACTAGCTAACATTATCATCTCCTCGAGAGCATAATTTTTCTCTTTAGTCACTGACACATTCTCCTCCTCTAAAGTAGTGATCTTGGTTTCTAGCTCTTTAATGGTGACTTTTCATGAATCCATTAAAGCTGTTAGTTGCAGTCATCTGTTTATGGATGTCATTCAAGGTATCTTTCTAAGAGGCTAGATCCTCCAAAGCCTTGCTAAGTTGGTTGGTTAGGGAGTCCACCTTGTCTTATAGAGAAGTGTAAACACCTGCATATATGGACAAAAGACAAGAAGTGATTGAGGTTTCTAGAGTAAACTAGACACTACAAATCAATTGTGAAAGCATGGGTCTAGATAACATTGTCTGCAAGGAGGAAGGGATCTGTGAAACTAATTGACCTTCCCCTTGGGTTGCAAAAAAAATTGCACAGGAAAGGAATGAGTTGCTAGAAATAATAGGAACAAAATTCCTATATAGGAGGATTTGGAACATGAGGACTAGAAGGACCCTTTGTGTGTAAACTTTTTTTTATGAGGGGACTTAGTAGGATGAACGTCTTCAAAATTGGAGTTTGGTTGCATTGGAGGAGGAGAGGAAACAAAAGGTGGAGGTTGCTTTAGAAGAGGGAAAAGATTAGATATTGGCACTCTACCTAAAGGAGGTGCAAGAGTAATAACCTTATAGAGCTTCATATGACACATTGCTAAGTTGACCTTTCTTGACACGTTGGAAGTGTTGATCCATTTTAGCCAAGAGAAACACTACCCAATTAAACTTGACACTTCATGTATCTTGACAAATGCAGTGAATAATTCCTTAGATAGGCACTTGGATGCACGCATGCCTAACATAAAGTGATGATCCTGTAGGAATTAACGCAACAACTACTTCCATACAGGAGAAGAGATATGGGCCACTGACACCCATAAAATGTTAATAACTTTATTAAGTACCAAGGAGGTTGAAGTCTCCTTTTGTAAAAGGGCAAGAATCTCCTTTGCTATTAGTAGTTGGTTACTACTAGGCACAAAGGAAGCGAAAAGGGGTTAAAATAATGTCTCAGTGATGTTAGCAGAAGATAATAAGAAATTACAGCCATATACCAAGTCTGAATATTTCTTGTAACATGCCAAAAAGGAATAGAAAAGTTTTGCATCCACAGGCATGAACTTGAGGGCAACAAACTGATAAAGTCTAGCAGGACATATATAATTAGCTTTCGGAAGGAGGGAATAGCCATGGATTGGTAGTGGGACATACTAAACCACTATTGGTGGGATGGAGGGAGATGCCATTTAGACTACACTCGATAACACCCACCCACACACAAAAACCAGGAAAAAGAGGGAGTCCCTACAAAACCCACATAGTCCACCATGAAGACCAATATCAGGATGAAAACTAGAAGGTAGATATGACTCGACCAGACTTTCCCAAGTAGACTACATCCTACAGAAAAAATTCAACAGGACCTATGCAGATGTGTGATGGAAAGCTTCATGATATGTAAACATTCATGCACCTTGAAACCCCATAGTCAAGTACTCAAATCAAATATAATCTCATACACAGTGCATCCTTGACACAAAATAGATCAAATAGATAAAAAAAAAATTCATAATAGAACCACTGAGACTGATAAGTAGAATAAATAGGGACTGAAAAGATCAATGTTTGACTGACAAAACCCCATCCTTGTAAACACTTTTTTTCAACCTATGGTGCGGTGATGTGAATGAGTGAAAAATATACAAATTTCTTTTATCAAATGAGAAATTAGGTTGCAATTTAGTAATTTTTTTTTCTTAACACATGATGATTCGAATTTTGCAACCTAAAGCCCACTTAGACGTGACGTGACTATGGATCTCTACAAATGCACTTCATTGTTACAATTTACATTATGTTTGGTGCAAAGCATATGCATGCATGACAGTGGGGGTTTATTTTTAATTACAAGTTAATGTGTATGGAGTGCATGTGTGCGTGCACCATGAACAAGGTGTTGATTTTAATTTATAAAATTATGTGGATTATTGTGCCATGTGCTTATGCAATTGGGGGGTTCATTTTTACAAGTTAATAGTCGGGTTGATTTTAATTTCAAAATTAGTAAAGTGTAATGTGTTCATTTTGTGGGTGCAATGGTCTGATTAAATTTATTTACAAATTATTTTGTGTTATGGTGCATGTGAAGGAGGGAAAAGAAATGGAACTTGGTAATGTATGGACACCTGCAAGGATTGATGACATAGTGGAGCAAGAAGTGGAAATCCCACTTCCAAAAATCTATAGCAACAGAAAATCCACGAGCAAAAGGATAGTAGATTGACTAGCAGAGAGTCAGTCTCTTCGATAATAATAAAAAAACAACTAAGACCAATGCGGGAAAGAACAAAAGAAACACGGAATTTATGGGTTTTTAAGTTTGTTTGTTTATTTAAAAAAAATTAAATGTGACTTTTAGGATTTTATTTTTTGTTTATTTTATTATTATTTATATTTTAAATAAATAAATAAATAGAGAATATGGGATAACTAAGTAAAAAGAAAAATGGTTAGAATTTGTAAAATTTTTTAAAGATTTCTTACAAAATTGAAAGAATTTTCATGGCAATTTTTTTTTCGAATTATTAAGGGTTTTTAATGAAAATTTTAAATTGTTTTTAGATTTCTCAAGTTATTTATAAAATTTATGTGACTTTTTAATTTAGATTTATGGTCAATTTTTAATTTGTGGCACCTACCTTTTTAGATTAATATAAAATCTAAAATCTAAATTTCATTAAAAACCTAAACTTGAAATTAGATTTATGGTCAATTTTTAATTTAGATCTAAAATCAGTTTTTAATTTAGATTTGCGACACATAAATTTCAAGTTAAGGGATGTGAATCGTAGAGGCATTGTGGCATGGCCAAGGCTCCATGCGTGTCCTCACGTGTGAACATGAGCTAAATCGGTATGCATGTGAACCACAAGCACGAATACATGAACACTAATGATGAAGACAAAGTTGGAAACACGCAGGTTGCTGCATGTGAATAGTAGCCAGCAAGGGAAAAGAGGTGTGGGGTCAGGTGTAGACACACCGTTTGCCTGTGCCCCGGGGCTTAGGAAGGGGCAATGGGGAGGTTTGTAGGGAAGTATGATCACGCAGGGTAGGGGAAATAGAGGCTTTGTCAGGGGAGTCTAGTTTGGGGGGGAGGTGTGGTTTGGTGGGGAGGGTGGGTGGAGAGGTTTGGGAAGGGAGGAGGGTGGTGGAGGTTGGGTAAGGGAGGAGGATGGAGGAGGTTTGGTGGAGGGAAGTTGGGGGGAGGGAGGGAGGAGAAGGGAGTGGGGAGAAAATGGCAGTGGAGGGTGGGTGAGTGAGTAGGGAGGGTGGGCTGGCGAGCAGGGTGGGGAGGGCTGGCGGGTGGGGCAAGGAGGGTGGGAAGGGCAGAAGGGCTAGCAGGTAGAGAGCAAGGCAAGGAGGGGGGAGGGTCGGTGGAGGGGGAGGAGAAGAGGAGGAGGAGGTGGAGAAGGGGTGGGAAGGAGGGAAGAAGAAGGGTGGAGGGAGAGGTGGGAGGAAGTGGGGAGAGGGGAGGAGAGAGAAAGAAGAAGAAGAAGAAGAAGAGGGAGGAAACATGGTTGGAGGGGGGAGGTGGTTGGGATTTAAAAAAAAACTTTTTAAATAAAAAATGAAACCCCCCATGCCACACATGAGCGTGAGATGGGATTTAAAAAAAATTGCATTGTCAAGAGTAGATGAAATGGAGAGGAGCATGAGCTTGTGATACATCGAACCTATTGACACATGCCTTGAGGCAAAAGCTAGGTGTTCGTGCAGACACATAGGGGTGATACCCAAAAATTCATGAAAAAATTAAGCTCAGCGCATTAGATTGACGTGTAGTGAAAGGGAAAAGTGGGTAGGATGATGGAGGAAATAGGATGAATGATACGTCGAACATAAAAAAACAGTGTTCACATGAAACAATATAAGCAATGTACCTAAAAAAGTGATTGGAAATTAATAATGGAAAATTCATATGCTAAACGAAGTGTAGTAAAAAGGAAAAATGTCATGTATGACGAGATAAATATGTCTATCAAGTTAGAACACAATTTCGATGACAAACGGGAGTGTTCACATGAAAAAAGGCAAAAAATAACAAAGAAAAATACAGAAAAATATGTAAAAATTAATAATGGTCAATCCCTGCATCGAAGTGATAAACTGTAAAAATGAAAAATGTCAGGGGGAAAGGGAAGGATCAAGGCTATAAGGTCAAATAACAACTCTGATGCAAAAAAGACACGTTCACATGGAAACATGTTCGAGGCACATAAAAGCTTTCAACAATGACTAACTTATGAACCATCACTCAAAACAGAGGAGATAAAAGAGACGAACATGCCTATAAGGTCAAATTTCAAGTTCGATGAATGTAAGATATGTTCACATGAAAATACATCTACAAAGCATAAAAATGTTCATAAATTAATAATGAATGGACAATGAGTTAGAAACAAGGGACTGTAAAAGGAAAAAATGTCAAATTTGAAGAGTCAAACAAGACTATGATATTAAAGTGCATTTTTAGTGAAGCAAGGATACGTTCACATGGAAAGACGAGAAAAAGAGAAAAATGACCACATTGAGAAAAAAGACCTCGGGTACGGGATGAAACATGACAGGTGGGTGGGGAAGGGATCCCAACATGATATAAAAGAGACATTGCATTAGTGAATGATTAGATAGTGGCATTTTCATGAGTGTGTGTAGAAGAGATGCACATGGATGTATACCCACACTTAAAACCTTTCGGACTAGTTTTGTTAATCGATAGGATACTAACTCTTGACAACAAACTGATATCTTATGTTCCCATGCTTAAGACATGATAGACATAGATGAACACAAGAGATAAGATTAGAAACACTTGACCCATTTAGAAGATGGTCGATTTGAACAATCATTTACACATCGGATGTCAGAGTCGACTATAGGAGGTACCACAGCTTGGCACAACATGCTTCAAGTATGGCAGGAACTATGCAGTAGCACCAGGGAGGTAGCATTGTTGATGAAGTCTTGTTAAGTTGTTGAGGACAAAGAATACAACACTCAGCTCAACAACCACTTATGTGGAAATGATAGAGCAGTCTCTCATCCCATACCTCACGTCACTCGAACAGGAATGAAGGGAACCCTTATCTCACACCTAGTTTAGAAATCAATAAGAGGGATGGAGAAGAGGAAGGATGCCAATATGCTCAATTGATGGTGCATGAGTGCATCCCACCCCATTTGGCATAGGTGCAAGAAGGAAGACCAGGGAGCCTTATAGAGTACTGCACAGAATAGAGTGATGTGTCTTGATGTGGTAACAAAGGCGTGTCCCATGTGTGCAAAGAAAAATGATAATGTACCTGATCACTAGTATTGTAACGTCCCTTAATCCTCATCTCTCTATTAAATGAAGGAAGGATTGGTCACACTTTGCCCCCCCTTTATTGCACACTTTCTTGATAGATATAGGAGGAAAATCCAGTTCCTCACACCCATTGATGTAATCCTTACTACCATTTGTGCAAATGTTTGTATGCATTGTGTCCAATTGATGGTGTAATCGTGTATCCTGCCCTGTGCTATAAAATAGTGTGAGAAGGAAGGCCAATGAGTCTTATAGTGCCGTGCATAGGAACAAATCATGCTTTGTGCATTGAGAGATCCAACCCATGTGTGCAACACTCTATTCACACATATCTCACCTCTCATTTGGATTAAAGGAGAAAATGATAATCACTCATCCTACCCTCTATCTCATGCTCTGTTGATGAATACAGAGAGCAACCCATACTCATATCCCCATTTAGTTAGAATGAAAGCTCACATCACTCAAGGGGTTGTTGATGATGATCGGCTTCATCTTGTTGATGATGTCAAATAGTGTTTGTTAATGAAGAGGCGTACCAAGGGAGGTAGACGATATATCAGGAACTTGATTTGAATGTGGACGCTTGTGTTTGCTGTTGGAGGAGTTAGACACTTACAGAGTGATAGGACATAGCACACCAAGGGAGATGGCTTTGGGATTGCATCTTGGAAATTTCAATTGATGGATCAACGAATCTGGACTGTAGGGTGTCTCCACCTTTTCCACAGCTAGCTTTCTGCCCAAGGATGTTTGCCACCTTTTCTTTGAGTGACCTCTTATAATAGGAAATTGCTTCCTTTTCTTCTATGATAGTTTTTACAAAAATTTTCTCTTTTTTTCTCTCTCTTTTTTTCTTTTTCAATAACAAAAATCCAAGTGTTCAAAACCATCCCTGCCACATCTGTTGGATTGGAAGGAAAAGAAACAAAACATGGGCAAGATCTGGAATAGAAGGTACAATATAAATCATTGCTTTGTCAACAAAATACACATGATGATGACTAGCAGAAGCATCATTAGTAGCATTGAGAAGTGATGCCAAAGGGGGAAAAGGACTGTCAACTATCATTGTCAAGATTCCTAGGGAGGGTAATTCGTCTTCAGGTGATGGGCGTTGATCATGAAGGGATCATCAGAGGCATCTATGGCTTGCAGTTGGATAGCCATTAGGGTTGACTGCAAGTATCTTGTAAGGGGTCCATCTAGCATTATTGGAGCGTCCTAGGGAACTTGGCAAAGCGTGAATCATAGGCAAGGACAAGATCGCCTTCTTTGAATTCTTTCTATTTGATGAAGCTATCATGGCAGACTTTGGTCGAGACTTTGGTTAGGCTTGTGCGGCTTCCATGCACTATGAGGCCATCTTGCAAGTCTCATCCAAACATTCCAAGTGCAGAAGATAGCACTACAGGGACTCTACATCTATTAATTGCTCTTTAATAACCACTTTTAAAGAGGGAAGTTCTAGTTCAATAGGAAAAACAACTTATGTGCCATATATTAAACAACTGGAAAAGTGTCTGTCTTATTGGGCCTTATGGGAGGTTCTACCCAGAGAGGGCTTTTGTAAGTCAAGCATCCCAATCACGTTGATGTGCAGCAATTGTCCTTGTTAGGATCTAACAAAGGATGCAATTGGTGACTTTGACTTGGTCATTAGCTCTGGGCTATTAGGATGTGAACTTACGATGGTAGATCTTGTAGATCTCTATTGGCTCTTCCATGAACTTGTTTAGAAAATGAGTGCCTCTATCATTGATAAGCTTTAAGGGATTGCCAAAGCATTAGGAGAAATATGGACTCTCTTTTTTGCCCCGTAAGGGGTTTCTCTCACCTCTCTCTCTCTAAAAAGAGAATCCAAAATAATATTAGAATAAGAGATCTTCTACCAAATCTCATATTTGTATTTTCAATAGATTTCACCTATTATTTTATTCTCAAACTGTAGGATAAGGTCACTTTTTCTCAAAATCCTCATAAATAAAAAAATACAATTCTATTTTTTGTAAAAACAAAGCCAATAATTAATATATGACTCTTTAATGCCCTCATGACTTTTCAACATGAAAATATATTAGAATCATTCTCATTCTTGCTTCTTAAAAGGGCGGAAGTTAAAAAATGATATAAAGTGACATACACATCATATTTTAAGATTATTTTTTACCCAGAGACGCCTTTTTGACTCGAGAGTTTCCTTGTAAATTTTTATTGTTTTTGGACAAGTATATGCCTATTTATGGGCACTTCTTCATTCCCTCTCAAAGCTCTACCTTTGTCCAAAATTTTATGTACTCTTCTCCTTCCCTCCAGAATATGGTTTCTTGCATACAAATTCTTTTGAAGCAATACTCAGTACTATCTACAACACTCTCTATCCTACTACAAGCAATCTTAGGAGTGGTTTTGATAGTATTTGTTGAAATCAAATAATCTCTATCTACAACACTCTCTACCCTGCTACAAGAAATCTCCCTCTTCAGTACTGTGCTATAAGATATCTTCCTTTTCAACACTCTATACTACAAGCAATCAAGTGATAATGGAGATATCTTTATTTTTTTAATCTCTATGATGTTATTATTCTTCATAGTTGTTGTTTAATCCTTAAGTGTCAATTCATAGAGAGAGAGGGGGGAGAGAGTGAGAGAGAGAGAGATAAGATGATGTTATTGTTCTCCACTAGCTAAGATTCTGTATAAATGTGTTTGAATATCTTTGATAAATTCTTCTTGAGAGAGAGAGAGAGAGAGAGAGAGAGAGAGAGAGAGAGAGAGAGAGAGAGAGAGAGAGTATTTTGGATAGAACAGAAGATAAGATTGGATGCTGATTAGAGGTAGATTAAAATCTAAGATTACAGGCAGATTAGGGGTTGATTAGAGTCTATCATGACTAAAATCAAGAGAAAGAGGCAAGATCCAAATAAATAAAAAAGAACACAGATATAGTGAATCAAAGGGGTGTAATTGTGTGATTTGAGCCAATCCAAAATTAGCTGCATGCTGTTGGATTGATATTGACCTACTGCTCCCGGATATTTAGATGTTCTTGCTATTGATAAGAAAATTGGCATTGACTCCTTAGCTTACTATTAATCAAAGGGGTGTAATTGTGTAATGTTAAAATTGGCATATATTTTTCTTTACAGGATGCAAGTGCAGGATGTACCAAGAGAAAGAGAGATATTCACTTTCAATTGGAGGATGAATATGCACAAATATTCAAAAGAACTGTAGAAAGGGATGATGCAATAAGATACAGGATGCAACAAGAAAGAAATGCAAGGAAAAAAAACGTGGACCTTTGGGTTGATGGGTGCATTTATACAGTCGATCCAACCACTCAAAGGCCACCACAATTTGAAGGGCTTACATCATTTGTAAAGTTCATTTGTGAAGGCAATGAAGGATTGTATGGATACACATGCAGACTTACAACACAAGGATTAGTAGGGGTTCATCAAGCCTTGACAAATATGCAGACAAGATTACAAGGGAATATGCAGTCTTTGATGGAGAAGGATAGATTATTGGCTGAGAAGGATAGGGAGAACTAGAGCCTACAACAAGCAATGTCTGTCATTGAAGATGCTATGCTGGCTACACATGAGCAAAATATGGAGTTACAGTCTAAAGTTATGGAATTGGAGAAGGAGAATCGAAACATAAAGAGGAAGCTCACAAAAACTTTGGAGATTGGGCCCACTTTAAAAACCAAAGAACCACGTCCGTGCATGCGATTAGTTAAACCAATTCAACAATTAACCAAAGGAAGTGGAAAATATCATAGACAGATATATGCTCAATCTGCTACAATGAGAAATATGTTCCCTCATGCAGAGAATGATACTATTGCCAAAGTCCTAAGCAAGGATATGGTCAAAAATTCATTGGAAAATCGTAAATTCAGGGACATTATAGATGGTGTCACAAGTGAACATCTTAGGGATGTGAGCAACTTGTTTACTGCTACAGATGCTTAGGGATTATGTGATAAGGTGGGAATGAGTTTTGAGTCACATAGTAAGATCTATCAACAATTGGATACAGGATTTAAGCAAGTCTTGAAAACTAAGCGAGTAATGCCTCTGCCAAAACCATTTCACGTGAAGAAGGCTCGAAAACAACTAAATGAGAAAGTTTTAGAACTAATTGGTGAGCCAACGCATTTGGAAAATACACACATATTGAAGTATGGCTCCAAAGAAGTTGCATTTGTATTGAATGCATCCAACAACTTTGTATTGGATATATATAGGGTTCAGATTGCTATGGTCAAGTTCTACAATATGTCTATGGAAGAATGTAGAGGCAAGCTTAAGTTTGTTCTCAAACTTGATGAGAGTGAGATTATTAAGGGGCAAAAACTTGAATGTGTGAGTATAACACTTATGAATTGAGCATTGGATCCCAACATTGATGAAAACCATCCTTTATATTTCAGTGTGCAGTCAGAGACTGAAATATGGTGGCTTGCAGCATTTGAAGTACTAAAGGAGGACCACGAAGTACTTAAAGTTTTTTTAAACCTCACTAATATACCCAGTGTTATTCAACAACAAAATAATCGAGCAATTTTACACATCGAGGGGTTTGGGGACTATCAAGTTGAATGGCATCTTGCAAGTGATTTAAAAACATTGAAGTGTATGTATGGTTTATCAAATGCAACGAATGCAAAATTTCCGTGCATGTACTACATGCAAACTAGGAAGAAAGGGAAAGATGGGAAGAAAGAATGGCTTGCCAAGGCAGGACAACAAGGTGCTCCAACACGTGATCAAAAAGTCATGAGAAATGGAATACTAGTTCCAGTGGATCCAAACTAGCCCCCTATTTTGGAAATACCAGTAACAAGGGTTCACTTTTGTACATTGCATTGTTTGGTTAGAATAATTGAGAAGCTAGTATATGAATATATATGCTTTGCACACAAGGTGCAGTGTGTGTCAGAAGCTGATGCTACATGCAAGAAGATAGAACGAGTCCTCTCTGAAGTTGGATTGCACGAGGGCCAAGTAGAAATAAAAAGGGACGATAAAAAATTGGGAAAGAGTGGAAATATCCCTTGTAAACCATGCTTTTGGTGGATCCAAGGCTAGGAAGTTTATATCTCCACCTTAAGATGAGGAAGGCAATATACTTGTAAAACAACCAGAGAAGTATGAAGTGCATGGAAAAAGTTGCACCTTGCTGTTCCGGATTGGAGAAATGGGGGATAAACAAGGATTGCAAAGGAAGAGGTGTGGATACACCTGGATAGTTTAGCAGCTCTCTTACAAAATTTGAGGTTTAGGGATGGTGATGCCAATACATTTAAAAAGACAGTTGCTAAATTTCATAAGACCATGGTGGAGGCATAGACTACAAATAGTATAACACACTACATGGTCAGTATTGTCACCATTACAAAAAAAATCATCATTTCGAATTATTTTGTGTTTCTAATCTCTCTTCTTGTGCAGCATATACTTGAAGAACATGGTCCATACTTTGCAGATCAAGGAAGTTTGGCAGTATGGTCAACTCAAGGTATGGAACGATCTCATTGGCAAGGTCGTTGTGCTTTTCAAAAGGCAACTGATCATGGAGGTGGCATCAATGATTCCAATTCTATGAGGAAATTATTACAATGGTGGTATAGGAGATTAGAGGTACGATACGAGGAAAAAGAAAAGAAGTCCAAAACCTCTCAAGCAGAATTTATAATTAGGGCAATATATGAAGTGAGAAAAGCAAGATATGAAAACAACACAGCTAGACAACGGCACGCAAAATGGCTGGCAACCCAAGAGAGAGATGGCAAGAAATTGAGACCTAGATAAAGATAATACTTTTGATGCATTTAGAGTCCACGAGAGAGCATAGGTACCCAGGATATGACACATCAATACTCCTATCTTTAACATGAGATGTCTTGCAAATTTTGTTTAAAATTTCGTAGGTTTGTCACTATAGTTTTCAAAGTCGATTTCAAACAATGTTTTTTACTTTTAAAGTTCATTTACACCACAATAAGTTTAAAAGTTTCGTACTTAAGTCAAGTCTCTCATTTCATTTTTTCCCATTACTCTTTACTCTACCCTCCATCTTTCTATTCTTCATTATCACAACCATGGCGCGTTCCAAGCTTCCTATCAAGAAGGCGCCTACAAGAGCAAGAGCTCAACACTCTTTCGAATCTAGTGAGTGTATTGTGAGTGACAAAGGTCCCTTGGTGGCTGACAATGGTGGCCCTACTGCAGCTCATAATGGTGGTGCTATTGTATCCAACAATGGTGGCCCTATTGTGGTCAATAATGATGGTTCGCCATTGTCCAGAAATGGTGGTCCACATGCTCCAGTTGCTCCACCTCCCACTACTGCTCCAACTGGTAATACACGTCCTCCAACACATAAGAAGCGAAGATGGAGACCAGGCACAGCTGTGCTACGTGAGATAAGGAAATTCGAGAAGAGTGCCAACTTGATTATTCCTAAGGCACCATTCTCTAGGTTGGTGCGAGAAATACTGCAAGATCTGCAGTTAGGGCATCATCACAAGTTCTTTTCAAGGAACCAGGCAAGGAATGTGGGGCGATGTTCAAGCCAAGCCTTGCTTGCTCTCCAAGAAGCAACTGAAAGTTGATTGATCTAATGGGTGATTCTCAAGTTTTAGCCATTCATGCCCGATGTATCACTATTAAGCCCATAGATATGGTTCTTGTTTGTAGGATCCACAGCAACAAGGATGCATTTAATCTTAATGTCAACAATATGCTTTGAGAAGCTACCTTGTAATTGGATCTATGTTTTTAGCTCAGGTTTGGTTGTAGATTGTAAGGAGCTTAGTTTTGGTTTATCTTTCCAGTAGACCTTCAAGTATTTGATAGTAGTGGTCTACAAAATGGAGCTAAATTTTGCCTAGCTCTAGTTGTACTTCGTGCAATGCACTATCTACTGTGTATTTCATGGTTTCGTAATGCCAAATCTGATATTTGATATTCTATTTTGCCATGATTTGCATTGTGCGTATTTTCAAGTTTCTAATTTTGAAAGTAGTTTTGTTAAGGATAAATTCAATGTGCAATCACGCACATATTAGTGATCAGCTGTACATGGGCCGATGCACTGTCTTTACTGTTTTTAGCGATTTGGCAATACTATATCCGATATGCGATATTCCATTTGACCCATGACTTATTTTTTGTGAAATTTTAAGTTTCTAATATTTCATGTAATATGCAGTTGTGTACACGGTGCGGTGGTGAGTTTTTCTATTATCAGTGAAGTATAATCTAGTTAATGCATTTTCAAAACATAATTGAACCGTCAATTTTATAAATCGAAATCTGGTGAAACTTCACCCACATGTCAGGCATCATAAAAACTCATGGATATTAACAAATTGGCCCCATCGGAAGTCTCTGGGACACCTATCTAGAGACTCACGTCTGGGGCCTGAGCCTCTGGGGCTTTAGGGCCCCAGACGCGAGCCTTTGGACAGGTGTCCCAGAGACTTTTGATGAGGCCACACTTTTTTTTAGTAGTTGATGTATCCTAAAGGAGTCCACAGGTAAAATTTCACATCAATCAGATCACTAGTCATCTTTTTCCAAAGCGTGGATACATTAATTCAGGGTTAAGGGTTTTTTGAAAGTTTTTCTATAAGTTTAAAGTTTCACCTCATTTTACACATTTCACTTTTGAGTTTTGGGTTTTCTCTCCTAGAAGACATGGCACACATCAAGCAAGTGGCCCGGAGATACCCCTAGAAATCCTATGCAAAGGCCACCTCCCCTAGGCTCCACCACCACCACCACCACCACCACCACTATGCTAGCATCGCAAGCGTCGATGGAAGCCAGGCACAGTGGCTCTTCGTGAGATCCGCCATTACCAGAAGACCATGCACCTCCTAATACCAAAGGCTCCATTCCAGAAGCTAGTGCGTGAGATTATGGATGGCATACTCATTAAGAACAGTAGGAGGCACTTTCCAGATGGAACACACTTGCAACAACCTGATCGCTGGACTGCCCAAGCCCTCCATGCACTATAGGAAGCTGCCGAAGCTTACGCCATTGACTTGTTCGAAGACTCGGTCTATGCATCAGTACATGCAAAGAGAGTCACCATCACCAATAGGGATTTGTGGATAGTGAGGTTCTTCCGATGATGGAAGGATAGTCCTTGTGGAGATCAACAACGATAGGGGTGTACTACCAAAATATATACGGAATGTAGCTTCCAAAGAGATTTTGTAAGACCCTAGTTGTAATGGATCCCATGTAAAATGTTATGAATATGAATACAAATTTTTTGGCGCATCTTATTTTTGTTTATTCGTTTGTTATTTATTTTATTTATGTCTTTGAGTTATCGTTACATGCGTTCGAACGAATACATATTGCGCATGAACTCGATAAAGCACTACGTATTAAATTTAGGGTAAGAATCCTGTTGCGTATAAATCCAATAAATAAACATAATATTCAAGTAAAAAACAATAATAAACGATGCGTATGATAAACTACATTGCATGCAAATCCAACAAATATCGGTTTTCATTACTTCAAGAGAAGATTACAAATTATATTATGTTGGTGATGAGATATCATTTTGGCACTAAGTACATCTACTCTCTTCTAGGCTTCTTTGAGCTAGACTCCCCATGGTCAGAGCTATTCTTGATTATAGGCAGCAACACATTTTGCCCTAGTAGTTCCTACTTAATGACATTGGGGTCTTCAACACCAACAACCATGCCACGGGCCACCATGGAAAAAAGTGGCCCAGACCTAGTACTAGAGAATAAGTAGAGGAGCTTCGAATGTCAAAGCAACACTACTTTCTCCAAGTGGCCCTCAACTTCAAGAAGTTCTCAAAAAAAAGTTGGAGAGCATGTCTTATGGAATATAAAAATGTTGCTCACAAGATGGCCGATATACTCCTTCAATGCCGAGTCCTGCACCTTTCCTTGGCTTCCAGATCGGCCATCTTGTCTAGATGAAAATTCATCTATATAGACAATGTCATGCATCACACAAGTTCAGTGTCAGACTCACTAAGTAGAGGAGCTTTGAACGTCGAAGCAATACTACTTTCTCCAAGCTAGAGTTTGTTGGGATGGTCTTGAAGGGCCAGCCTTCGTTAGTGCCCTCAACTTCAAGAAGTTCTCAGAAAAAGCTGGAGAGCATATCTTATGGAATATAAAAATGTTGCTCACAAGATGGCCAATATACTCCTTCAATGCCGAGTCCTGCACCTTTCCTTGGCTTCCAGATCGGCCACCTTGTCTAGATGAAAATTCATCTATATAGACAATGTCATGCATCACACAAGTTCAGTGTCAGACTCACTGTGTCAAACTCACTATGCATGGAGTGTGGTAAAGACATATACATCAGATTTGCGTCAAAATTGACCTGTAGGGCCTCCAGGGCATCGGGAGTATGCACATCAAATTTTGCCGAGATTAGGCCCCTAGAGCTGCCCTGGCCAGAGGCTCGTGTCTGGGGGCTTTAGGGGCTCAATCAGATTCAGGTCCCTTGACGCAAGCCTCTGACTAGGGAAGCTCTAGGGGCTTGATCCCGACAAAATTTGATGTGCACACTCCCGATGCCCTGGTCTATTCAGGCCCCCAGACGCGAGCTCGGGCCTAGGCAACTCTGGGGGCATGATCCCGACAAAATTTGATGCAGATTGACAGATGATTTTTTATGTCGAGAAGTGTTTAAAAATAACCAAAAATTTTGAATTTTAGGGAAAAAATAGACTTTGTCAAAGACGGCGGTGGCAATTTTAAGCGGCAATGCCCGGAAAAGGCACAAAAGATCCACTTGATGACAATTGATGATTTTTCATAATTATTTGGCGTGTCAGACGGGACCCTAGGAGATGCCCGGCAGTGGAGGACTTCAAGATGGATGCCCATGATTTTAGGACTGAAATTTGGACACCGGACGCAGGACATAGGATGCTCGGGAGGCCGAGGCCAAGACCAAGTGTGAAAGGACATTAATGGGAGCCAAAAGGCATGACCTTTGGGGGATCCCTAAAGGGGCCCCCTAAAAAGAATGATTTTGGGGGGGGGGGGCGGTGCCATTTTTTTCGAGCATGAAGCAGGGAGATGGTGCCATTTTCTCAACGAATGATTGAGATGAGATGTGGGGGCTGTAAACAACCCTCCCAACCAATTACATGCCTGTTCTACTCTTGATCTTTGCTCTCCATCGCTCTAGTCCCCTCCTTAAATGGCTACCCGGTTGTGGAGATCAGATTTCAATCTTTCTCTCTCCAACCTCTCTCTTCTGCAAGGGGCAATTCTTGCGTGTGAAGAAGAATGAAGCACGGTTGATGAATGCTCGTCCGGGCGCGGTACCGGATTGCTTCCAAACCGAAGGTGGACTGAAGATGGTAGTGTGGAAGAGGGCTGAGCATCAAACGGGCCCTGATCTACAGACCCGCAACAAGTTTCAAAACCCGAAATAATAAAAGATACACGGTTATGACATTTTTACAAAGAAAATGGCTTTTTTTCGCATTTGATGATGTTAGCAATGTTCATATGGGCTAAAAATTAATGGACATGTTGTTTGCTATTGGTTTTAGTTTTTCATAATAAAAAATTCAGAAAATATACACTCAAAGTGTGGGTAATAAATGGGAAAAACCCGAAAAACATAGTTTTTAGAGTAAAAGTGGGGTGTTTGGGCATAAAATGGGAAAAGCATGAAACAAAACACCAATAAAATCTACATGGTTGTTGTTTAAGGACTCAAGAGCCACAACTCTGAAATAATGCAAATTTTCTTCCATTTTTATTGATAAAAAAATAAGAAAAAATAGAAAAAAATGCTCTTTAAAAGGGAAAAAAATAGGGAACGGATGAGAAAAATTATGGATGTGTCTGTTAGTGTATAATGAGGATAAAGCATAAGGGTTTGCCTCAGGTTATCCCCATTTATATATTTTTGTGAGTATTTACTGCTTATTTTGTGCGACATACGCATGAAATTACATTTTTACCTATCACCGCAAGCAAAACTCTAAATGGTAGGGAGAGAGGGGAGTTTGAGCATTGAAATATGATATAAAATCCGATGTATTTGCTGCATTATTCATATAGGATGACGTTAAGTTGAATAAAGGGAAGTACAGCACGAGTGTAAGGCTCGTTGTCTTCTCTCATTGCAGTAATTATGCGTTAGTGTATGGAAACATGAAAAGAATGGATTTGCACAATGCATGTTTTCCAAATTTTTGAGCACTTAATCATATACACATTTGCATCAAGCATCGTTAAATGGTATCAATTACAAGCTCCTGGATGCATAGCACTTGGTTTCTTTAGGACATGACCTACGTAGAGAGAGTGAGCAACTCGGTTGTAAGTCTAGATGGTGGGTTAAAGGGGATGGATAAGTGAGGATAAGTGCATTCCTGGAACGTTAAATACATTGGCACTAAGAGGGGAGTTTGTTTCGAATGTGTCTATGTGTGAAAGCAGCGCATTGAACGGCCAATCCCCAAGATGTAGGAGAGCTGCAGTAGGGCCACGGCAATCAGCCCGGTGGGGTGCCCTTGTTTTTGTAATATGTGGCATTTATTGTTGACATATGTATGATCTCTCTCTGAGGAGACGGGGAAAGGGAACATCCATTGGATTACAGACTATAAATGCACATTGATTAGTGTTTAGGATAGTGTATTCCTCGAGAGACGCTCCTGGCCCGTGAGGCCGTGAGGTGGGTTTGTCTGTTGAGGGCATGAGGTCTGGCTAGTGCCTTAGCCAATGCCGGCCCATTTTAGGTCCCATCAGTGGTGCGTCTGCCGGGAGCTGCCCACAAGTGGTGGTTCTCGAATCTAGGGTTTCTAGGGACCAAATAGTTGGTTTATGTCCTCTGACAAGGACCGTCAAGCCGAAATACAAAAAGCAGAATGTGCTGAGAGGGCTAGACAGCGGTTGGAGATCATAAGTCATTATTCTCCTCAAAGGAGTAGCCCGTTGCGCATAAGAGGAAGTGGTTCTAGTAACCTACGTGTTACAAGTAGCTCTTCGAGTGCAAGTGGAAGTCTTAGCACTTCCCTACTTCCAACTAATCAACCCACAACAAGTGGGGGTGTAGTTTTACCTACACAAACTCCTGTTGTCAATCCGGTTGTAGCAATGGCACAACCTATCGCAATTCCAATAGGGACACCGGATTTGCTAGCATTAGGAGCATCGTTGTCCATTTCCATGGGTTAGCAGAAGAAGATGGAGAACTCCACATTAAGGAGTTTCAAACACTCATGTTCAATTATCGAATCCAAGTTGAAGGACACCTAATGATGTTCTTCAATATGACGTTAAAAGGAAGAGTGGCAGTATGGTACCACGGTCTCGAAGCCGAAATCATAACTAGTAGTGCCTAATTCTTTATGGCTTTTCATAGAGAGTTTGCCCCTAAGAAGGGTGGACAATATTGGTTGCGTGTCTTGAATGTAACATGCCAAGAGCGAAATGAGAATGTCCAGGCCTAACCAAGAAATTAAAGCAAGTTCTTTGTAAACTAAATACTTATATCCCCATTCCAACAGCTGCCCAGTTACAATATTTCCTACATGGATTGGATTTTAATATCCAAGTGTAGCTGAGTAGTGTTGCTTTGGCCGACATTGACACTGCTATTACC
This sequence comes from Lygodium microphyllum, assembly GCF_053477565.2. Taxonomy (NCBI): domain Eukaryota; kingdom Viridiplantae; phylum Streptophyta; class Polypodiopsida; order Schizaeales; family Lygodiaceae; genus Lygodium; species Lygodium microphyllum. Next base: position 34,578,634 of record NC_141154.1, on the reverse strand, counting down.
CAAGCAGAAGGAGTAGAGTCACGCTTGCAAGCGGTGGCTTATGTAGCAAGGATAAATTGGAATGGTAATAACTTGGCCTTGACCAATGGGAGTCAAGGGGATCCCATGTCAAAGGTGAATGGGAGAGGAGGGATCATGCCGAATTTGCCTATGTTACCAGCTCCTCCTAGCATGACTATGCCCATGGCTAGTCAGGCAGCCTCACTAAATAGTGGGGGCCAAACAATGAATCCTAATGTGGTCCTACTAGGTCAACGGCCAATCCCTAATCAAGTGGTTAGGCCTATGGGACGACAAACTGACAATCGCGGCTACGAGTCGAGTGCCTCTAACGTCCTTGGTGAAGTTAAGGACATGATGAAGCATTACACCGATATGATCTCTGAACAATATCGACAAATAGCTGTGGATATCAATTTCCTTAAGAAGAAACAAAATTTGATAGGGAGTCGACGCCCTGAAGAGGGTGGCCCCTCAAGATTCAGCTATAAGTGGTGCGGTGGCCAACATTTCCCTAGGAATTACCCGAATGTCAAATGTGATATTTGCGAAAAGTCTAGCCACTTAGCTGCTACTTGTTGGAGTAAGATCAGTTCTCTCCAACAAGGAAGTAAACAACCTAGTCCAGTTAATCATCGCGCACAAGGGAATAATCTCCAGCAAGATGAGGGACCAAGACAAATACTGCAACGAGGAAAGGCTGTTGTAGAGGAGTTGCCTCATGGCAGTGGAGTCAGCCTTATTGAGGTTGTATGTGTCAATGATGCTGAAACTTCTTATCTACGAGCCGTAACAAGAGGGAAAAAGATTAAAGAGGGTGATAAAGGAACTATAAAACCTGTCAAGGGAAACCCTAAGTAGGATGCTAGGGAAAAGCGAGTCCTGAATCCGGATATGGAAGGTGGACCTTTAAGGCCTGTTGATGGTAAAATGGATCCGGAGAAGGATAGAAAGGTGCCAAGAAAGAGAACAAAAGTAAAAAAAGAAGCACTAAAGCCGGCGGTCCAACGACCAAAGGAAAGAATGGTTTGGCGCGAGAAGAGAACCTTGGCTAACTACCATGACTTTGACCTAGTAAGTTCTCTTTGCGAAGTCAAACTAGATGTGAATCTGCTGCAATTGATTAAAATTTCTCTAGGAGTATGCAAGGAATTCAAGAAAATCCGGTGTGTCGGGTATATAGTAGAACCTTTGGGCATAGCTAGAGTGGGAGAAGATTGGTTCGATCATGCTGAAAAGCATTGCCCTAAGGTTCCAGCGTATGTGGATGGAATATTAGTGGAGCACGCTATTGTGGACACTGGATCCTCCGTCAATATCATAAGTTCAGATTTGATGGAGCAGCTAGGTCTCGAAATTCAAAAAGATAGCTCCACACTCCTTAGGATGGCGGATGATAGTCTAAGACAACCGAAAGGTTGCATCACTAAAGTCCACACGTTACTGTTGCAAGCGTGGAATGATTTCTGGACTTTCACGTGATAAGATTTGCAGGACGTCCTAGCTATCGAGTTTTGCTAGGAAGGCCTTGGATTTTACGAACAAACTGTCAAGTTGATATACCCGCTGGTTGAGTGATTCTAGGTTGAGGTGCCCATTGTGTAATAGTGGATGCTTACCCTAAGTCTCCTCAGAGTGAGAGAGCTCCTTTATCCTCCACTGAACTAGAAACAGTAGATGATCAATCTAATAGTGAGACGTCATCGAGTGATGGCTCTAAGGAAGGGTTCACTACTACACAGGATATTTATTGTATAACCTTGAATGAGCCGATAGAGCCTCATGATCGGATAAGAGATGCGGATGTTATTGAGCTGAACCTTGGTACGCCTAATGATTCGCGGCCAATCGAATTGGGTTCTATGCTCAGTTCAGAAGAGAGAGAGGACTATGTGTCCCTGATTCAGGAGTTCCGCGACATCTTTGCTTGGAGCTATGATGAACTTAGGGGTATTCCTCCCAGTCTAGTTGTGCATACTATTCCTGTAAAGGAAGGTACCCGCCATGTACATCAGAAAGTAAGGCATATGCCTTTTGAATTAAGGGACGGGTTGTTCGAGGAACTACAGAAGTTGCGAAAAGCGGGTTCGATCTTCCCTATTCAGCATACTGAATGGTGCTCACCAGTTGTGATCAGAAAGAAGAAGAATAATCAGATCCGACTTTGCATAGATTTTAGAGAGTTGAATAAGCAAACTGTTAAAGATTACTACCCGTTGCCGTTTATTGACCAAATTTTGGATCAACTAGCAGGTAGGGAAATCTATTTGTTTATGGACTGCTTTGCAGGGTATAACCAAATGGCGATTGCTGAGCAAGACAAGCTAAAAACGACGTTTATTACTGTCTTCTCTGTACCTTTGCGTACCATGTGATGGCATTTGGGTTATGTAATGCACTAGGTTCATGGCAGAGAACATTCGACAAAACCTTTGGTGACATTTCCCCCGAGGGGAATTGAAAGTGATGATCTGGGGCAGCCACCGTAAGGGATAGATAGTTAATTATCTTACGGAAGTGTTTTGAGCGTTGCAGACAATTCTGCATAGCTCTTAATCCACGAAAGTGCGACTTTGGAGTCCCTTATGGGCTCTTGTTAGGCCATGTGGTCAGTTCCGTAGGGATTGCAATTGATCCTGAAAAGATCAAGGTCATAGTCGCCATGAGTCCACCACATATGCCAAAGGAAGTCCATATCTTTCTGTCATTGGTAGGGTATTATCGTAGGTTTATCAATGCCTTGGTAGAAAGAACATTGCCACTGACAAACCTATTGTCCTTTAATTGTTAGTTTTCATGGAGTGATGCTTGCAAAGTATCTTTTGACGATGTAAAGCAGGAGCTTGCCAAAGCACCCGTTTTAAAAGCACATAAAAGGGGTGAAATGTTCTATATATTTTCAACAGCAATTATGTATAGTATCAGCTCTGCTGTTTGGCCCAAATTTGGGAGGAAAAGTGGTACCATCCGATAGCTTTTGCTAGTTGAAAGTTGGGCATATCAGAAATTAACTACACCAGATGGAGAAGTTGTGCCTTGCAATGGTATTTGCAACCAAGAAGTTCAGGCACTACATTCTTTATGAGAGGGTGGTTTTTTATACGAAGACGGAAGGGCTTCGATTGTTCTTGAATAAGTTACAACCGCCTGATTGTTTAGCAAAGTGGTTAATCACTTTGCAAGAGTTTGATTACGAGATTAAGAGCAAGCCGCTGAAGCTTTAGGGCATTGTCAAGTGTCTTGTGGATTTTGGAGAGCCAAAAGAGGTCATGACTGAAGGAAGTGATATGGAAACATTGTTTAAGATTGATACGACATCTATTCCCTCCTAGTATGGCGCTATAACACACTATCTTTCTATGGGAGAGATTGGAGTTACTCTATCAAAGCCTGAGAAGAGGAAGATTAAATAGCAGGCATTGAAATTTTCCTTGATCGTAGGGACATTATATCGGCAAGGTGTTGATGATATCTATCACCGATGTGTGATGCATGACGAGGTTCTCTTTATTTTGGAAGAGTGCCATGACTCCGCTTGTGGAGGGTACTTTGCCGGGTGGTTGACGGCACAAAAGGCTTTACAAGCTAGTTATTGGTGGTCGTCCATCTTCCAAGATTCATTTGACTATGTTAAAAGATGTGATACATGTCAAAGACATGACAGTCGAGAGAATAGGAAGTGTCCACTTATGCCTATTATGGATATCCTTCCATTCGAGAAGTGGGGCATCGATTTTGTGGGACCTATTATCCCGTCGTCTACTACTCAGAAAAGATACATTATAGTAGCAACTGATTACTTTACAAAGTGGTTAGAAGCACGGGCGACGAGGCAGGACAATGCAAAAGAGACTGCTAGCTTCCTACTTGAGCAGATCATTTGCCATTTTGGTTCTCCAAAGGAAATAGTATCGGACAGTGGAACTCATTTTTTGATAAGGTAATTAGAAGCCTGACTGAAGCATGGAGCATTAAGAATAACAAGATGACCCCTATAATCCACAAGCCAATGGACAGGTTGAAAGTACCAATAAGTAGCTTGTGGGTATCCTATCCAAGATAGTCTTTGAAAAGAAACGGGTCTGGGATACAAAATTATATGTGGCGGTTTGGGCATATAATACGACGTTTAAACGAGCCACTGGCCACACCCCATTCAAATTAGTTTATGGGGAGGAGTGTGTCTTGCCCTTAGAAATTGAGTTGCCGACCATAAGATTCGCAATCAATCATTCTTTGGGTGATGAAGATGCCTTATTTGAGCGGTTTACGACTATAGCCCACTTGGATGAGCTCAAATTGCAGAGTTTGTTGCACCAGGAGGTAGTTATACATCGGATGAAGTGGTTGCATGATCTAAAAGCGAAGAAGTATACCTTTAAAAAAGGGCAATTAGTTCTGTATTACGATGCCATAGGGAGCTATTTGCAAGAAAGCTGGAACCTTGTTGGGATGGCCCTTACAAGATAGTTCGGATAGGTAAAAATAAGTCCACGGTTTTGTTAGCTGATCTACAAGGAGTGGAATTTAAGAATAAGGTTAATTTTAATAAGATTAAACCTTATTATTTTTAAACATGCTAATGCACTAAATACATTGCAGGTCCATGCTGAAGCTGATTTGAGACCTGCACGAGCGCTTAAACTAGTCGATGGGGTGGTTAATCCCTTATTTGGAGCACCCATATCTAGAGAAAAGATATCGTCAGGGGAGGCTTATTTGGTGGAGCAAGGGATACAAAGTGGTTGAGCAAGAAGACGATACCTTTGTGTGGGAGATTAAAGTTTTCTGCCATCACTATTTACAAATCTTGACAAGCATCCCTGTTGAGTTTAATGAAGAAGGTGGGATGGAGCTGTCAGCTCATCCTCTAAATATGTTGAATTTTGATTATCATAATTATGAATAGAGGAGTTCCTGATGGCTGGCTATGTAAACCCATTGTGGACGCACACGTTATACTTTGATGGAGCCTCCAGGGGGCCTCATAGAAAAGGGAGTGTTGGAGTAGTCCTCCGAGATCCCTGACGTAGAGTTATAATGAAATTAGCTGCTTATCTCAGGATGGGATTCACTAACAACATGGCAGAGTATAAAGCCCTGATTATGGGATTGAATATTGCCAAGAAAGGTGGCATTCGACGGTTGTTAGTAAAAGGGGATTCCCAGCTGATCTTAAATCAACTTAATGGGACATATACAGTCTAGAATCCTCTCCTTCGTATGTATCATTGAACTGCTATAACCCTACTTGATGAATTTGAGAGCATATCTCTTCAGCTCATTCCATATTATTGGAATCAGTTTGCAGATTCATTAGCCAATTTTGCTTATGAGGATGACCTCTTTTTCAACTGTGGTCCTAGTTCGGATGTTGTTATTGATAATGAGACGGGACCTGGTTGCTTGTGGGAAATGTTATCAGACCACACGTTATATGGCAAGCGATGGTTAATATGGGTAATGAGAAGAGTAGCCGAGACCCATCTACCACTATTATCTTGGACTCATAGGTTGATTCGACGACATGTTATGCGTACGCCTCTTATTGTATATGCAGGAGGTATGGGTCATAACTTGATGCATTTAGTTTAGGGCTGAGTACCCTGTCTTTCCCCTTGGAGTGGAGCGTGTGTTTGTATATCTGCCTTCTTCCAAGGAGGGATCTATATGAGCAGGTTTGCTTGATTTCTTTAGGCCAAGAGGGCCAGTTGTTTTTAGGTTTTAATGATCTATTTCCTTAGGCCAAGAGGGCCAGCTACTTTAAAGTTGGCAATGTTTGTTTTCTTTAGGCCAAGAGGGCTAGCTACTAGTTTGCAGTGGAATGTGCTATTTCTTTAGGCCAAGAGGGCCATTCGTCTGTTTAGTGCAGGTACAATTAATGGTTTTTTGTTGTAGTGATTGCATCATACAACTTAATGGTTTTTTGTTGTAGTGATTGCATCATACAGCTTAACGAAGTCGTTGGAGGGAGCCTTTGCTGCAAAGGAGCTTCTTGTGGCCATTCCAGGTGGTTTTGTCCCCTTTTCGAGTCTTTTTCTTTAAGGGTATATGTGCATGTACGGGTTACTTTCCTTTGTTTGTTGGGAACTTCTTGTGGCCATCTAGGTGGTTTTGCCCCCTTTCCCGTGGTCGCAAATGACAGATGATTTTTGATGTCGAGAAGTGCTTAAAAATAGCCAAAAATTCCAAATTTCAGGGGAAAAATAGACTTCGTTGAAGGCGGCGGTGGCAATCAATACGATTTTAAGCGGCAATGCCTGGAAAAGGCTTAAAAGACCCAATTGAGGACAATTGATGAATTTTCATAATTATTTAGCATGTTGGGCGGGACCTTTGGAGATGCTTGGTAGTGGAGGACTTCAAGACGGACGCCCAAGATTTTATAGACTGAAATTTGGACACCGGACATGGGAGATAGGATGCCCGGGAGGCCAAGGCCAAGACCAAGTGTGAAAGGACTTTAATGGGAGCCAAAAGGCACGACCTTGTCAAGATTGTGGGAGAAAAGGAAGGAGTCTCACTTGTAGATTTCTTGCCTGCACAATGGGGGAATACACACAGAGGTGGAGGCTGAAAACAGTTTTCCTCTTCTTAGTTGTGTAAGCCAAAAGAACTCTCATACAAAGAAATAGAAGAACCCTATATATGGGTCTCAAACCAAAGTCAAATAACTAAGGTGGTATACTAACTGAGCCACGAACTAGAGTAGATAAGGATAGCTGTCATCTAGCTATTATTCATGGGCAGTGTACCAACCGCGTCTGCAACTGACAAGTCGGTGACATAAATACACAACGGTCACCCTGGCGTATCACGAGTGGAGCTCGATATCTCAACACTCCCCCTCGAGCTCAATCCCAATTCCTGCATACCAAGTAGGTCTCTGAACTTGCGCAGCTTCTCTGCCCCCAATGCCTTCGTGAATATGTCAGCTACCTAATCCTCTGTGCTGACATCAACTAGATCAATAAGACCTAGTAAAACCCTCTCCCGCACATAGTGATAATGCACCTCAATGTGCTTTGTTCTAGCATGATAGACTGGGTTATTTGCCAAGTGTATACTACTCATGTTGTCACAATAAATGACAACTGGCCCATCTGTAGACTGATGCATATCATAAAGTAGCTTATGCAACCAAGCTATCTCACATGCAGCCATTGCTGCACCCCTGTACTCAGCCTCTGTGCTCGACAAGGCAACTGTAGGCTGTTTCTTGCTGCTCCAAGTGACTGCAGCACTCCCAAAAGAGAACACATATCCACTGGTAGATCGTCTATCAAAAATACTACCAGCCCAATCAACATCAGTGTATCCATGTAACTGTATCTGAACCCCAGTCTCATAAAATAGTCCATACTGCAATGTGGACTTCACATACCTGAGTATGCGTCTAGCCGCATCCAAATGCGGTTTCCTTGGAGCCTGCATAAACTGACTTACCAATCCAACAGCATAGCTCAAATCTGGCCTAGTAATAGTCATATAAATCAAACTTCCTACTATGCGTCTGTACATAGTAGGGTCTTCCAGAAGCTCACCTGCATCTGCGCTCAGCTTCACATTCTGCTCCAAAGGAACTGAAATAGGCTTACAGCCTGTCATCCCATATTTGGACAGCATGTCCAATCCATATTTCCTCTGCAAGAGCTGTATCCCACTTGGTGATCTAATCATCTCAATGCCCAAGAAATAACGCAGCTCTCCCAAATCCTTCATCTCAAACTTCTGCTTCAATAGCATTTTCACATGAAGGATATCTTCATTGCTGTCACCTGTCATAATCAAATCATCAACATAAATGACAAGTAGCATAATACCTTTCTCTGTTTTTCTCACATAAAGTGAGAAATCTGCCTTGGAAATCTGAAAGCCAATAGTGACAAGATACTGTCCTATCTTGTCAGACCATGCTCTAGGTGCTTGCTTCAAGCCATACAAGGCTTTCTTCAACCTGTAAACAAACTCAGGATGAACAGCATGCACATAACCTGGTGGCTGCTCCATATAGACCTCTTCTTGCAAATCACCATGCAAGAAGGCATTCTTTACATCCATCTGATGTAAAGACCATCCCTTTGATGCAGCCCTAGCAATGACTGCTCTTACAGTTGCCATCCTTGCAACTGGACTGAATGTTTCTTCATAGTCAATGCCATATGTTTGTGCATACCCCTTGACTACTAATCTTGCCTTGTATCTGTTCACAGAACCATCTGCATTGTGCTTTACCTTATAAACCCACTTACAGCCAATTGCATTTTTACCTTTAGGCAAAGGTACCAATTCCCATGTAGCATTTGCTTCCAAGGCATCCATTTCTTCATCCATGGCTTTCTCTCATTTTTCTTTTCCCATGGCTTCCTCAAAAGAAGTGGGTTCTGGTTCCTGTATCACTTTAACCATATATGCATAGTGAATGGCTGTAAATCCATCATATTTCAGCCTATCCATAGGATACCTAGCTCTCGTAGACCTGCGCAAAGTAGGTTCACTCCCAGGTGCTCTCAAAACATCCCTTGTCTTCCTTACTCCAGGTGTAACAATAGAAGGAATACCCAACTCATCATCAATGCTCTGTTCTGAGCCACTGGATTCACCATCCACATAAGAGTGACCTGCATTCACATCAAACATGGGCTGATCAACCTTCTCTTTTCCTTTTCGTGATACCTGCATACCACTATCTGCATTGCTTTGAGAAGAATCTCTTGATCTCAATCTGCCTGTCCATGGCGAAGAATGTGAACCACTGCTAGAGGACGCTCCAGGTCCACTAATATTTTGTGACTGCTGCTGTGAATTCTGTGCAGCATTACCATTTTGTGCATCTACATCATCAATCACATTTACTGGTTTATACCAGCTACTCATCTCATCAAAAACAATATCTCTGCTCACTGTAAACTTACGAGTAGAAGGGTTATAGCATCTATACCCTTTTTGCTGCAGAGAGTAACCAATAAAGATGCACTTCTCAGCTTTTGGATCCAACTTGGATCTCAACTCATCTGGCACATGTACATAGGCAATGCAATAAAAAATTTTCAAATGAGAAATATCTGGTTTCTTACCAGTATACCTCTCCTCTGGAGTCATCCCATGTATTGCTGCAGTGGGAGTCCTGTTCATTATATAGACTGCTGTAGCAACTGGTTCAGCCCAATAAAAATTTGGCAAGTCTTTTTCATTGAGCATGGCACGAGATACCTCTCCAATATGCCTGTTTTTCCTTTCTTCAATTCCATTTTGTTGTGGGGTATGACTGCATGAATATTGCTGCTTTATGCCATGCTCCTGCAAGAACTTTGCAAACTCATTTGAGAGGTACTCTCCCCCTCCATCTGACCTTAGGCATTTTATTTGCAGGCCTGTTTCTTTTTCAACCATAGCTTTAAGGGTTTTGAAATGCCCAAAAACTTCGCTTTTCTTTTTCATAAAATACACCCAAACTTTTCTGCTATAGTCATCAATAAAAGTGACAAAATAATGACAGCCTCCAAGAGATGCAGCTTTAGTAGTCCACACATTAGAGTGGATTAATTCCAATGGCTTCTCACTCTCTTGAACATGTCTAGGAAATAGTTTCCTTGCCTGTTTTCCAAACTGACAGGCTTCACATACCTTATGCATTTCTGCAACCTTGAATTTAGGCAAACCTGCAACAATATTTTGGGCCTGCATTGATTTAAGTCGCTGTACATTAACATGACCAATGCGTTTATGCCAGATATCAATATCTGCAACTACATCGGTCCCATGTGCAAACATTGCTGCACTCAATTCAGGCATGTCTGGATCCAACGTAAACATTCTGCCCTTCTTCTTTCCTTTTGCTATCAAGCGACCTTTATTTTTTATATCCTCAACAAAGCATCCATGAGGATTAAATCTGACCTGCAAGCCCTGCTCAACCATGTGACCAACAGAAACCAGATTCTTGGTGATATTCGGGACATGAAATATATCGGACAGGTATTTCTTTTTCCCATCCTGCATAGACAAAGGAAATTTTCCAATCTGCACAATAGGATGTGCAGTATCATCACCAGTCTCCACAAATCCTGGTTTTTCCATTTTCCTTGCATCCTCCATCCATTCTGCATGACCTGTCATGTGGTTTGATGCACCTGAGTCAACATACCATACATCATTGCTTTCTTCTGCACTTGTCATAGAATTATTCATGTGCTGCACCATAAACAAATGCTCATTTCTGTCATCACCCTGTCTACTAGAAGATGCATAATTCCCTTGTTGTAGTTTTCCATTCATGATGTCATTCTGCTTTTTATAGCAGTCTTTAGCCATATGACCCATTTTACCACAGTAGTAGCATTCAACATTACTGTTTGCATTTTGGCCTCTTTGCCATCCACCACGACCTCTTTGGCTCCCCCTGCCTCTAGAGTTACCACGTCCTCCTCCATAGGACTGGTTTTCTTGAGTTTGCTGCATATTCTGATTTCTACCACGGCCTCCAAATCGGCCTTCTCTACCTCTGCCTCTACCTCTTCCAGCATTTAAGTAGAAGACAGCTTCTTTTGAAGTTCCTCCTGAAGAAGATGCACCACCATTTCTCTGCTCCTCAGAAATTAGAAGAGCAATCAACTCCTCAAAGTCAGGAAATCTTTCACGAACTGAAATGGATATCCGAAACTGTGCATAATCCTTTCCTAGACCATTCAAGGTCATAGAAACTAAATCATCATCTTCCACTGGCGACCCAATGGAAGCAAGTGCATCTGCAATCTTCTTCACCTTCATGTGGTAGTCATTGATGCTCATATTTTCTCTCTGCACATTATGCAACTCTTGCTTGAGCTGCATTTTCCTGGCTTGCGTATTTGTGCTATACATTTTTGACAAAGTATCCCATGCCTCCTTTGGCGTACTTGCATCTTGAATATGCACAATCATAGAGTCTGAAATGTTGATAGGCAGCCAGTACATAACTTTTCTGGCTCTCTCATGCCATGCTTTAAATGCCTGCATTTGCTGCTGATTGGGAACATCAGGAAGAACTGGTTCTTCTTCATTTCCTGCAACAAATTTCCAATATCCTTTTCCCATAAGGAAATTCGTCATTCTAAACTTCCATGCTTGGAAGTTGTTCTTGTCAAGCTTTTCAGTGACAATCTGTGAAAGAGAATCAGATGCCATTACAGAACACTGCAAAAAATTCTGTCACTGAAAAAAACACAGCTTCACCCTCACAAGGGAAAATCTGCAAAACTGGCGAAAGTGGTATTTGACCACACAGTCACTTCCTAGTGACGATTTTGCATTAACAGGCAACATGGATGATTCTGTAACTCCCAATGTCTCTGCGCACAAGCATATGATGCAATTTCTACAGTAACTTTTCACCAACCTGTAGAACAGTGGCTGCACAGCATTCTTGAGCTCCTTACCACGAACAAGGCTCTGATACCATGTCAAGATTGTGGGAGAAAAGGAAGGAGTCTCACTTGTAGATTTCTTGCTTGCACAATGGGGGAATACACACAAAGGTGGAGGCTGAAAATAGTTTTCCTCTTCTTAGTTGTGTAAGCCAAAAGAACTCTCATACAAAGAAATAGAAGAACCCTATATATGGGTCTCAAACCAAACTCAAATAACTAAGGTGGCATACTAACTGAGCCACGAACTAGAGTAGATAAGGATAGCTGTCATCTAGCTATTATTCATGGGCGGTGTACCAACCGCGTCTGCAACTGACAAGTCGGTGACATAAATACACAACGGTCACCCTGGCGTATCACGAGTGGAGCTCGATATCTCAATAGACCTTTGGGGGCTCCCTAAAAAGAAACGATTTTTTGGGGGGGGGCACCGTTTTTTTCGGGCATAAAGCAGGGAGATGGCGCCATTTTCTCAACGAATGATTGAGATGAGATGTGGGGGCTGTAAATAAACCCCCCAACCGATTACATGCATGTTCTACTCTTGATCTTCGCTCTCCATCGCTCCAATCTGCTCCTCAAATGGCTGCCCGGTTGTGGAGATCAGATTTCATTCTTTCTCTCTCCTCCCTCTCTCTCTTGCAAGGGGCAGTTCCTATGTGTGAAGAAGAATGAAGCCCGGTTGATGAATGCTCGTCCGGGCGTGGTACCAGATTGCTTCCAAACCGAAGGTGGGCTGAAGATGGTAGTGTGGAGGAGGGATGAGCATCAAACAAGCCCTGATTTACAGACCCGCAACAAGTTTCAAAACCCGAAATAATAAAAGATACACGGTAATGATATTTTTACAAAGAAAATGGCTTTTTTTTCGCATTTGATGAGGTTAGCAATGTTCATATGGGCTGAAAATTAATGGACATGTTGTTTGCTATTGGTTTTAGTATTTTATAATAAAAAAATCGGAAAATATACACTTAAAGTGTGGAAAATAAATGGATAAAACCCAAAAAGCATGGTTTTTAGAGTAAAAATGGGATTTTTGGGCATAAAATAGAAAAAGCATGAAACAAAACACCAATAAAATCTACATGGTTGCTATTTAAGGAGTCAAGAGCCACAGCTCTAAAATAATGCTAATTTTCTTCCATTTTTATTGATAAAAAATAAGAAAAAATAGAGAAAATTCTCTTTAAAAGGGGGAAAAATAGAGAACGGACGAGGAAAATTATGGATGTGTCTGTTAGTGTATAATGAGGATAAAGCATGAGGGTTTGCCTTAGATTATCCCCATTTATATATTTTTGTGAGCATTTACTACTTATTTTGTGCGAAATACACATGAAATTACATTTTTACTTATCACTGCAAGCAAAACTCTAAACGGTAGGGAGAGAGGGGAGTTTGAGTGTTAAAATATGATATAAAATCTGATGTATTTGCTGCATTATTCATATAGGATGACATTAAGTTGAATAAAGGGAAGTACTGCACGAGTGTAAGGATCGGTGTCTTCTCTCATCGCAACAATTATGCGTTAGTGTATGGAAACATGAAAAGAATGGATTTGCACAATGCAGATGCTTATTTTCAATTGTTTGAGCACTTAATCATATACACATTTGCATCAAGTATTGTTAAATGGTATCAATTACAAGCTCCTGGATGCATAGCACTTGGTTTCTTTAGGACTTGACCCACGTAGAGAGAGTGAGCAACTCGGTTGTAGGTCTAGACAGTGGGTTAAAGGGGATGGATAAGTGAGGATAAGGGCATTCCTGGAACGTTAAATACATTGGCGCTAAGAGGGAAATTTGTTTCGAATGTATCTATGTGTGGAAGCAATGCATCGAACAGCCAATCCCCAAGATGTAGGAGAGCTGCAGTAGGGCCACGGCAATCAGCCGCCGGTGGGGTGCCCTTGTGTTTATAATATGTGGCATTTATTGCTGACATATGTATGATCTCCCTCTGAGGAGATGGGGAAAGGGAACATCTGTTGGATTACAGACTATAAATGTGCATTGATTAGTGTTTAGGATAGTGTATCCCTCGAGAGATGCTCATGGTCCGCGAGGCCATGAGGTGGGGTTGTCTGTTGAGGGCATGAGGTTTGGCTAGTGCCTTAGCCAGTGCCGATCCATTTTGGGTCCCATCACAGATTCATGCCCCTAGATGCGAGCCTCCGGCTAGGGCAGCTCTGCGGGCTCGATCCCGACAAAATATGATGTGCACACTCCTGATGCCCTAGAGGCACTATTGGTAAATTTTGATGGAAATTTGATAACATTAATCCGATAACATTACCTTCTCTGCATCATCTATCTATTGCTTTAGTGGAGCGGGTCTGCTCCTACAAATGGGACACCCTTGTCTCTCTCTTGGGAAGGTACTACGTAGTCGGGTTGAGGTCCAAAAATGCTTTCTTGCAACCGCTCGAACTCCTCATCTAAGATCTCATACTATGGCATCGCATTCTTAATCTGCTCTTGGATGCTCACAATGGCAGAGATGTCATTGACACTCATGCCATCATATTGAACCACCTCATCAACATGTGCTGGTGCATCTTGTATATCAAAATCTATAAAATCATGAGGTGCATCACACACCATGATACAATATAGCTCTTCTTCCCTTAGCTTCAAAATTTCTAGTACATCCTAGTAAATATTCCACCCCCTCGATGATGATAGCATGGAGAGAAGCGAGGGGTGGCTCATCGCTTGTCGGCATCTTAATAGGGCAAGGAGGTGGGTGCACAATGGCTAAGCTTTGTGCTTCCTCTACTCTCAGATCGAGTGTGATCTCTTTAGGCTCCCTCTCAAAATACTATAGCTGTGGCCGAGAGGGTGTGTCGATATCTTCCTCATTGTGCTCTTGCACCTCAGTGCACAAAACATATATGGCAAATGCTGCATCGCACTTGATGAGATCCATTGTGGCATGGTCCTGGGATGAGGTGGGCACTACTTTGGCATGGAGATACTACCCCACATGCATGAGGGCTTGATGTATTACCTTTGCATGGCTTGATCTAGCATGTAAACTATATAGAAAATCTATGGGGACCCATCTGAGAGCAGAGTCTGGAATAGAGCAGGTGAGAGGGTTTGCCGCATCACAAAACAATGCTAGTATACTAGAGCTAGGGTCTACGGCGGAAAGCGAGCTCTCTAGACTCAAGGTCATGCAAAACCTAGGGTATATCTGGTCTCCTATGTGTGCATAGCATGTGGAGCTAATCCATGCAACGAAGGCGAGAGTGGTAGCCATGGCACACAAAGAGAGAAGGGAGGAGAGCACAAGTGTAGGGAAGTAGAGAATGAAAGTGAAAATGAGTTTGGAGTTATAGCTTTTATGTATTTAGGGTTTTAAATAAATGTTCTTTTTAAACCCTAAAGTTTCAAATTAAAACTCTTACCTTAGTTTCTTTATTTCAATACTTTAAAGTAAATGTTAAAATTACTCATACAGACAAATGTTTCGTTCTACATTATTATATCCTTGAATATACTTGGATCGCTGAGTACATTCAAGTCCAACTACAGAAAATATAGAAATTTTTTAAGAAAATAAATATGAAAGACCTTCAAAATCCCTTAGATCCAATTTAATATTTAATTTTAAGAAATAAGTAGAAGAGATGAGCTATAATATATCATTATGCAAATACAATATTGCATAGATTATAGAACTCCAGCCTACAATTTAATTATGATTTTAACAAGCACGATTGACTAATTACAATATGTATTATTGTACGCTTGGATCATAGTAGACTAAGATTATCTAAATTGAAAGTACTCAAAAGTTTATATTCGTTCTTTATAAATTTTTTTACAAGGATTCCACTATCTTAAGGATATGTGGAGAAGCACATTGTTTACATGTCATGGATTGCTCACTACGAATCCTGTATTTTCTATTATCTAACTTGAAATAGAAGTTGCAGAGGGGCTCATTGGACATTAATTGGATTTCTTGTCTCAGAAAAGAAAATGGGCCAATGGCTCTTTGTGCTGACCACAAAAGGATTATGACCATTCCACAAGATAACCACATTTATGAGAGCTGTATGTGTCTCATCTTGAGTATCTTGATCCAAGCTGATCCACTCCCCTCGCAAAACTCTCCATCTTCTATATCAAAAGCGAATGCGCAAAGTTTGTATAGTGATGAAATACCTATATGAGAATGGAATAAACTAACTAAGATGCACATCTTTGGAGCATATGGTGGGTTTCATAGCACTATTGATGTCGGATTTTATCTTGGACTTACATGCTCCTGACAACTCCAAGCTACCAATCAACCATTCACCACTAGATAGTGGTGGCAATGGGACATGTTGCAATCTCTAGCTTTCTACTACATACAATGAATTATAAAAAAAGATATTTTGAGTTGCAAGTTGACTTGCAGAGTTATTATCATAGATCAAAGAACCTATGTCTTCATGCCAAACATGTATCTTGCCGCTCAAACATTCCACATTTTGCCATTCATGCAAAGTTGATGGGTATAGAGCTGTCAGTAAAACAAGATTGAATTAGAAAACTGCAAAGATTTTTTAAAACAACTTTGATGCAAAAGAATAAACAATGATAAAATTTAAAAACTTACGGTTTTGTTTATAATTTGTAATGTAGTTCTTATCATGTACAGAGATTTGTTTGTGCATATAAACATGTTGGATCAACACTTCTGTTACTATACTTGTTCCATTGAACACTTTTTTGAACTCTAAAATTCTACCTTTCCAATGTTTGCTAGGGTTTGCAACATCCTTACGCCTCCTGGCCTTGAAACTCCCTCGAGTACTTGGGTGCGTCAAAATCCAATCCAACTTATAGTACTTATCACAAATCCAATTATACTGCCACTATCTTTCCTATTGAAGACCTCCACTGCAAGTATGTTACTGATGTTTTTCCTCCACGAAGACATCTATGATAACCAAATAGAAAAGTTACTTATCTACATGTGTATAATTTGCAAATTTTCTCTCCAAATGAAATGAAATTTAAATGGAGCAATTTAAATAAAACATTGTACTTGCAATTCTTTTCACAAAGAAGCCCAGAGATGTTGAACAAGAAGTTGAATTATAACAAGACCGTTGTTTCTTCACTGACAAATTCCTAGAGTACAAAAACAAAAGAAATATCGAGTCAAAGCATACATATAACTTACATAGGCTTTGTCCAAATAAGTTGAAACTTAACCATGGAGCAACAGAAAAAAGTGGTAATATACCTGTGGCTCTCTTTGTAAAGAAGCCCAAAGATGTTGACAAAGTTGATTTTTAATAAGTCATTGTTCTCCACCCTCAAGGACTCTGGGAGTAAAAAAAACAAAGGAAAACTCAGTATGCACATAGCTTGCATACATTTTGTCCAAACGAGATAAAATTTAACAGTGGAGTAGCAAAAAACAAGACAACATACCTGTAACTTTGTTTACAAAGAAACCGTAAGATGTTGAAGAAGAAGTTGAGTGTTCCAAAAGATCATTGTTCTTGATTGTTAGAGACTCCTAGAGTACAAAAAAAAAAGAAGTTACATGTTAGAGAATGCACATAACTTGCACAGGTTTTGTCCAAACGAGATAAAACTTTACCATAGAACATCCATGGAAGAGAACAATGTACTGTAAAGTTTTATGAAGAAAATCTTAGGGCTTTGGTAGAACAAGCTCTGCTCTCATAAAATGTGTGAAACTCACTCTGTGTTTGTGTAGAGGAAATCAAAATTCACAGGGTTATAGATAGGGCAAGCAACAATGAGGTTGTAAGATTTCTTCAAGAAAGAAGAAGTGGGGAAAGATATATGATAAATTTGAGATCCGCCTAAGAAAGAGGGGGAAACTAAAAAGGGGAGAAATGAAAAGTCAAACATAAAAAAAAAAGAAAATGAAAATTTGAGTCACAAACTTCCAGGAAGTGTTAGCATTATATTCCCCATATTTCCTCTTATTTTATTGTCGAGGGAAGATTTGGGCCAAGATATGGATAGAAGATTCATGTTACATGAATCTTGAATCCCAGCTCTCTCATTGGTTAGGCATATATTTCTTTATTCACTTCTTAAGGGGCAAAAAAGAGAGTCCATATTTCTCATAATGTAAGTGATAATGTTCTCGTATAGAAATAAACCCACACTATTACCATCATAGCATTTGAGAGCTTTGGCTTCACACCACTTTGTCACATAATATATACTAGAATTGTTTTCTTCTGGTTGGAGGGTTGATGGGGCCCACAAAGTCAAAAACCCACTTCTTGAATGGCTTCAAGGGAAGGATAGGCTGCAGTGATATGGTACTAGTTTTGGTAGGCTTTTCCATCCATTGACAAGCGTCATAGTGTTTACGGTAATCATAGATATCTTTGTGGAGGGTTGGCCACCAATATCTTGCAAGTAGAGCCTTCTTGGATGTTGCTTCTCCTACAAAGTGTCCTTCACATGGCTCATCATGGCATGCCTTTAGCTTGATCTCGATCTCCTCTCTTGCAACACATCTTTGTAGCACTTCATCTTTATCATTCTTATACAAATTTCCACCTAACAAGATGTAGGGGGCTGATTCCAATAGAAGCTTATTCTTTTCTCTGCTAGAGATGCCAAGGGGTATTGTTATGTGGCCAAGAGGTTGGCAATGTCTACATACTAAGGAGTCACAATTCTAACTAGGAACATAGAAGCATCAGGAAGATTGGGATCATGTTGCTCCCCTTCATCACTTTGAGGGCTTCATGAGAGATGATCAGTCAGGACATGTAAATGACTAGGCTTAGTGACCACTTCAAAATCAAACTCTTGGAATAGAAGGAGCCATCTCATCATTTAGCCTTTAACATTTTCCTTATTCATCATAAAGAATAGAGCTTCATGATTCACATAAAAATTGAAGTCAACTATAGGTAATGTCAAAACTTGTATAAGGTAAACACCATTGTAAGGCATTCTAACTCAATCCCTCTATAGTTTCTCTCCATATCAGTGATTTTTTGGCTTTCATAATAAATTGGTTGATCCAACTTTGAGGATCCTTTTTGACAAAGGACTATACCTAGCCCTTCTACAGATGCATTAGTGTGCACATGAAACTCCTTTGTCCAATCAGGAGGTTGCAAGTTGGGTGCTTTAATAAGATACTATAGGGTATTAAAGACTTCTTCATAATCATCTGTCCAAATGAAATGTGTATCTGGGGCTGCCTTTCTTTTAAAATATGTGATGAACCTCCTATAGTAGCTCACATGGCCAAGAAATCCTCTCAAATATTTTAGGTTGGTTGGTGTAGTTAGGGCCGAAATCTTCTCAATTTTGGTAGGGTCTATTGCTATTCTTTGTACAAAGATAATGTGGCCCAACATAATGAGACTTTGTAGATGCATTTTTTAGGGTTGAGGGAGATCCTATACTCCGGAATTGATCAAAACACTACTCATGGTGTCCCCAATGCTTACAAAGCGGATTGAAGACACATAAATAATTTAAATATACCTCAATGAAATCATGTAGATGATTTTGAAATGCGGACACCATCACTCTCTGGAAGGTAGTAGGGGATTGTAGATCCCAAAAGGCATCACTCTATAGGCATAAGTATCCCATTCTATTGTGAAGGTTGCCTTGGAATTGTCTTCTTTTGCAAAAATATGTACATGATTGTATCCATTGAATCCATCTAATAAGGAATAAAGCTCATGTCCTGCCACTTTGTCTAATAGTTGGTTAGTGAAGGGGATAGAAAAATGATATTTCTTTGTTCTAGAATTTAGCTTTTGGAAGTCCACAGATCTGCAACTTTCCATTATTCTTAGGTACAACCACAATGTGTGAAACACATTCACTATTGGCCACTGGATAGATAAACTCAACTTCTAAGAGCTTCAACAACTCTGCTTTCACTAGGATAGAGTAATTTGGATTTATGCACCTTTGTTGTTGCCGTATAGGCTTAGCATTAGGCTTTAGGTTGATGTGATATTGACATAAAATGGGATCAATCCCCTTTAAGTCTTTGTAAGACCAATCAAAAACATTAAGGTTCTCCTTCAATAGGTTATGAAGGGTCAATAACTCCTCTTTTGGAAGGCTGTTGCCAACTTTGAGATGTCATTCTGTGCCATTTGCATCAATAAAAGTAAACTACTTTTTCATATTTCACTTCTTCAATGAAGGTCCCAGGGATTGCTTTTGGATAGAGATCTAACTCCTTCAAGGGAGTGGCGTTCTCGTGTGATGCTCCGTTAGAAGCAACTTCAACCTCCCATGGGGCTTGTATAGATTCTTAGAATGCTAAAATGGTATCAAGGCTCTTTCAAATTTTGTTGGAGAGTTAATTACTTTTTGAAGTGAGAACTCATCTTTTGAAGATGCATCTAGGAATGTCACATAATAGGGACCACCTAAGTTTTATTTGGGTTGCAGGACTAGTGCCTATTGGCAAGGTGCATTATCATCCTTTCTCAAGAAGGGTAGTTTAGGGAAATAAGAGCCATTGCTAAAGGAAGGCTTATTTTGCTTAATCCAACTTTTATAAATCTTTTGCCTATGATGAGATTCGTTTACTAGTCTAAAGGGTACCATAGTCATTCTATTCCACAGCATGGGATCTTCAACTTTTGTGGCCTCTAGGATATCCTCATTTGTATCCTCTTTTGGTTGGATAGATTCTTCCACGTCTCTTTCATAATCTACATCTTCACTTTCATCATCGTCCTCTTTGGACTCTGTCTCTACATTTATAAGGGATTCATAAGAGAAGAGCATGCTCTCTGTTGCATCTTTCTATCTTTGGCTCCAGTGTGGCCATGTAACAAGGAGAGTGGTACATATCCATGCCTCTATCTCAATGTTAGAGGTGATTTCATAAGTCATTCCTAGTTTTGATAGCAAGTATTCACCCATCGACAATGACTTTTCTTCTGCTAGGGGTTGGCTTTCAGTGCCAACTATTAGGGACAACGCTTCTAGTTTCTTCAAGAAAATTTGTTTGATAGCATCATCTTTGGCTGATATTCCATCCTCTACTTTATTGGAACAACAGAGGGTAAGGTATACCATAAAAGTTTATCTTCACCACCAAGTATGTTATGGAAGGATGCCTAAGGGCTTGATTTAGCTTTGATATGTTAGTTTGATGAGTCACTGAGTCAATTGCATGCCTTGCAATTGAAGCGTAGATCTTTCATCGTCACATCTATTTTATGATGTTCCACTGAAGAGCCTCCATCTATCAACACACTTGAAATGAAACAACCTTCTATCTAGATGCCAGTTTCTAGAGTGCCATGATCCAAGAAGGTGTTGGCCCCCTCCACTTCTTTTATAGGCTTCGGGGCTCTATTGGATTTTGTAACAATTGTAGGGTTCCTTAGACCACATCATCACATGACAATACTTTTAAATCTTTTTCTACAACTAGCATTAGTAGTTGATGAAATTTCAAATTACGATGGAAGGTATCTAGGTCCTTGACCAAGATATATTCCTTTATTGGATCCACTAGCTTTCCAACCGGCTAGGGAATGGGGCAATATCCACTTTCATTTTTCCTCTTTCTTCAAGCAAGGTTTGCATCACCACTTTTTCTATTATGAGAGGTACGTCCACCTCTTCTATCTCTTGGATCTTTTGTCCTGCTTCTGTAATTGTATATGTATCCTTCTCTAGCACTAGATTGCTCCGTATTGTGCTTCTTTGTGGATCTATTGGGAGCTTGAACTTCATAGCTTTGGTAGGGGATATATTCTCTTTCGTAACCATTGGTTCTCTTTTCTTAGGATATGTTAATCTACCAGGTTGGAGGCAGGTTCTAGGGCCTTTTGTCAGTTTATCAGTGGTGTTGGCCTTCACAGCGGACTGGACTAGGATAGTCTTTGGTGGTATGGCCTTATTCTTTGCTTCAATTGTATAAAGGCTTGTAGTCCACTAAACTTCTAAGATTTGGACAATTTGGGGAGACGTGACCCTCCTCTCTGCATCTATGGCATTTCAGTTTTGATCCCTATCCACCACTAGACTATCTTCCTCTGTGAATTTGGGTAGGGAACCTTCTTGGGCCAAAACAAGGGCCAAACTGTTGTAGGCCTATAAGAAAAACTCCCTTCTCAATGCCTTCATCCAATTTATAGTTGGTCATCTCTTTAGTATGGATTCCATTCTAGAGATATATCCTTCCACTTGTTCTCTAGAGGATTGAGTTCATAAATTCCTCTCACATCTACTCTTCAAAACCTTCATGCTTGAATTTGGTGAGAAAGGCCACTTTTAGATCGTCCCATGTGCCAAAAGTTCATGCTTCTTGTCTCTCATACCAATAAAGCACTGTGCCTTTGAAAGTGGTGGGAAATATCACCAACCAACACTCAAGAGTTCTAGCATTGTTGGCTACACATGCCACCATAAACTCAGCTAGATGAAGATTGGGGTCTTCATTGTAGTGTCCCTTAAATATTGGCAATGAGAATATATTTGCTAGCCTATTATCAACATTTCTAGGATGGATTTGACTTGGAAGGGGACCTTGGGACTTTTATATTGAGTGCCACAAGGGCATCACAAAGGAGGCTTCTGCTACTAGCTTGTTCTTGTCTTTGATTTTTTTTTTCTCTCTGCTCACATATCTCTTGATTCATTCTAGTGTTTGCCTCTTCATCACATCATTCATCACGGAGTTGGCTCCACTCAATTTGTTTGTACTCAATAGAAAGGAATCAGAGGGGCTTTAGTCTCTGGAGGACTTTCTTGCCAACATTTCTTCTACTTTCTTCTTTTCAACATCTCTAAATTTAGCTTTCATTCCATTGTAGAGGAAGATATTGTCTATTTTTCTCTTTAGTTTTGTGGGAAACAATTGCCTATAGCGATACAACTTTTTGTAGCTTTAGAAGATAGTGAGATCAGTTTGTCACATAGAGCTTGCATCAAGATAGTGACATGTTTTTGCTATTGAGGAATGCAGTTCTTGTAGAAAGTGACTTTAGAAATTAATATCTTCAATTATTTAGTAGCAGAAAGAAATCCATAATCTTCCATTTGTTTTCTTTCTCTTCAACATATCTTATCATCATCATAGTCTTTATAGTCTTCTCTATCAATCTTTCTCATAGTCTCACTTATAGATACATTGTTTCTCATAGAAAATTGGCTATATCTCATATATACACACTCTCTCACATAGGCTCCCTCTCAATATTATATTGGAATAATAAAGAATAATACTCAATAATCCTCTCTGGAATGTAGATACC
The DNA here is from genome assembly GCF_053477565.2 of Lygodium microphyllum. Taxonomy (NCBI): domain Eukaryota; kingdom Viridiplantae; phylum Streptophyta; class Polypodiopsida; order Schizaeales; family Lygodiaceae; genus Lygodium; species Lygodium microphyllum. The sequence goes on along the minus strand of NC_141154.1, from coordinate 34,555,963 downwards.
CCTTCCAAAAGGTATGTTTTATATGAAAGGTCACCAAAGACACTACAATAACCCTTGAGAGCTCACTACTGTCCTGACACTTGAATCTTTACTTGAAGTCTTTATTAGCTACTTTTTCTTCTTCTTCTAGCCTCAAAGATCTTTCATTCATCTCTTTCCAAGATTTCAAAAGATTCCCAAGCTAAATATTTATCCAATAGAACACTCACAGAAGCATATAGGACAAAACATAAGATTTATAGAAGCTCTATAGAACACTTCACAACCAATTCAACATATAAAAAACCATCACACTCACTCTTAATCATTCCTCAAACCATTCATCAACAATAATAACCTCTTAATAAAAAAAGAAAACATATAAAAAAAGAAGCAAAACAGACCTATCAGAACCGAATAGACATACCACAAAACCAATTAGAACATCATAACTCAACTAGAAACCATCATAAGCTTCTTAATCATAATAAAACCATCCCAAAACACTTCCAACACATCCAAAAACCAATCAATAGACCAGAAAATCAACCATTTAACTCACAAAAATAATAAAAAATCAGCTAAAACAACAAGTCACTTCAACCCTCATCACAATACAATCCTTGGTTTCCTATAGTTGACAATCCTTCTCGACATTTTAATTATTTTTCCAAAGTTGATAGCATATAAGAGAAAATTGTTTTGGCATTTGGCAGTTCATATACACAAGTGTTGCCATTTAATCCTAGGGTTTAATATGGTTGGTAATAATTTTTTGTCTTAAGTTTATCTTTGTGAGACTTATTAGATTGATCATTGACATCATCCTACTAAGCTTGGCAAGATCTCTACCAACAAAAAGAGAGTTATATTTCATATTACTATATTGCACCATAGAATGTTCAAGATATCTATAAAAAAAGAGAGAGTTATATTTCATACATAAGGTTTTCAATGTAAGGCTCAAAAAAATTTACATAATGGAGCTTGTAAAGATTATGATTTTTCTTTATCATGCATTTTGTATAAAAAAAAGGTGTATTGACTCGATATATATATAAACCATGGATTAGGTGTATGTGCATGGTATAGTAAGTGGGAGGCTCTTTGAAGATATACAATGCTAAATATTCACTAGACAAGTTGGGAAGATCCTTGATCTCATCATTGTTAACACGAGATTGGCGAGCCACGATAATGTGACTTGACTGGATAATTTGAGTGATGCAATGATAAACCCATTAATTTAGGGTCATTATTTCCCCTCCCATGTAAACCATAAGATTTGTATGACTTCAGTGGTTGAAAATGAAAAGCTACACCAAGTGTAGTCTTTTTGCTTTGGGTAGCCTCCATAAATTGTATTCATATTGCTTATTAGGTCAACATGTATAGAGTAGTAGGAAGGTGTCTAGCCCTAGCCAACTAAATAGCCATAGCCTTGGGTATTCAATACAATGGTTTGGATTAATTGAATAGCCCTAGCCTTGGTATTCACATTGCTTATTATGTCAACATGTATAGAGTAGTAGGAAGGTGTCTAGCCCTAGCCTTGGTATTCAATCCAATAGTTTGGATTAATTGAATAAATTTGAGAGATAAATATCTGCTCCATAGCTCAAAATATTTCCTCCAAGACAAGTTTGCACTAAGATCCTACTTTGTAACTTGTAGTTAATAGCTCATGAAATTGTTGTAGTTCATCCTACACATAAGTTAGGAAGTAAGAGAGATTCTCCTTAACACATCCTAGGTTCTACTCTATAACACATTGTAGTTAGTTAATGATTTGATTTGTCTTATTGAATTATTTATTTCTTCTTCTTTATTTATCTTTGACTTTCTAGATTTTTGTTTGGGCCGTTATTTAAGGAAAATCTTTTGAACTTTTAGGTGTTTATTTTCCTTGATCATATTTCCATGATCTGTAAGATTTATCCATTGGATTTCCTCTATCTTTCTTTTTTTAATAGCTAAATTTTGACAAAAATTGTAGATTATCTTACTTTCATACTAGTGTAATGTACACACTGCTTAAAATGGAAGGTAACATTTGGTAGTCACTCAATGTCTCATTCTAGTTGCTGCTATCTGCACTTCATAAGAATAATCTAACTTTGATTTGACTCGGACACCTTGGGTCTACCTCTCAGTGAAGCACCTTGGCCTCAACCCATGAGGATTGCTGTGAGGGGTCCTATAGACATAATAGTTACTAACGACATTCTAGCACTCAACTAAGATGGTCACTTTGCAATCAATTGTGGTGGCTGACACAAGACTAGTCTCCATAGTTGGTTCAAGGTCAATTGAGAGATAGACTCAACTCCTCTACTTATAAGGCAAAACTCAACTTTAGTTGTCAAAAATTGTTCTTAGTCAAGCTCTAAGACTAGATCCTAGGAAAGTCGTAAGTCAACCATGACCTATTGAGCGACTTGGTGTTGTTGATTCTCTAATTTATCTAAGCTTTTTTGACTAGGAATTTACTCAACTTTTTCTAAGCATTTCTAATAAAAACTTTGTTGACTCTCTAATTTATCTAAGCTTTTCTAATTAGGAATTCACTCAACTTTATCTATCATTCTAATAAAAATAGGGTTTCTAGGTGATTTGCTTCACTGGTTTTCCCCTGTGCAATAGACTTAGTAAGCGAGATCTAACATTTGGATTTAATAAGTTCAAAGGGTCATAATGTTTGGACACAATTCCTTGAAGCATCAACCCTAAAATCCTAATTGCTAGGGAATAATCCCATCCATAAACTTATTACGCATGTTTGACCATTTAAGTGGTAAGAATCTTGTCTCAGTCACTTGTTTTGTCAAGAATCATTTATACGTATGAATCTTCTTTGTCTAACTTCTTTTAAGTTGGCTTGCGAGTAGTATTCAACATTACTACATCTTTTAACTTTTAAGATTTTCTATCTTGGGTGATGAGTCTTATTATCCTATGTTGTAGGACCTACACTTTGGGGATTAGAATCCCGATTTTCTATATTTTCTTCCAATTTGTCACATACAAGATGTCCTATTCTTCTTCTTCTTTGATGTATTAGGGGTAAGGAGATGATATAATTCCTTGAGTTCCCTACATTGCCTTATCCATCTACTTAATAGGTTGTCTTGTTCTCTTATATTGGAACTTAGAATGTGACTATCATATCTTACTTAGATTGATTTTTAGTACATAAATATGCATGTATTAGATCTTGTGGGATTAGAAATGTTGTCATTCTTCCTTGCTACAACTTATCATGTTTGTTGAATCTAAAAGAGATCTATTATATTCTTTCTATTATTACCTATTAGAATCTAAACTAGTTGCATGCAACAAGTAGTCATGTATAGACTTCTCCTTGAGCATACTCTTGAACTCCTTGTATGTACCTTAAGACAAGGAGGGGGAGAAGAAAGCCAATGAAAGGGGAAACCATAATCAAGTCATCTCTTAGTTTCCTTTTTTCCTTTTAAGATTTATAACAAGAATAAGTACTTCACCCTTTTGTTATATTTTTGCGAAATTCAATACTTATCTTAACTTATTGGGTTTCAAAAGTAAACCATAGATAGTAAATTAAAGACTCGAACTTGTAAAAGTCATTTTATAAAGGAAGATTCTTCATTTATACAAGAAGACTAACTCCATGTTCCAAACTTTAAGATAGAGTTTATTGGCAAGGGGATGGACAAAACTTTTAGATTTTAATGAGACAGAATGCTCAATTAGCACACCGAGGTTGAAGATTAGTTGTTAGGATAAATGCAAAACATGAGATTAGGAGCTTTGAGAGGAAGACCTTGGGGAAGTTAGTCAACCTAGGATGTTGTGATGTAGAGTCATTTTTTATTTCTATCCCAAAATCATTTTGTCTATTATGCAAGTTTTGAGGTAAAGGATACATATCCCCTCTTACTCTAGGTGGATAAGGAAAATTTGTGCTCACATGACCAAACTCTCCATAGGAAAAACATGTTACCATCAGTCTTCAAAAATATCCTCTCCCATTTTCTCCTCTTCCACTTCCTAGATTAGCTTAGTTGTCTGCTTGACTATTTATTTTGACATTTTGTAGTTGAATTTTTTGTGTTTGTATAGTTTAGGTTTTATTTGGTTATTTTTTAATTTTATAAGTGGGAAACTTGATAGCCTTGTTTAAGATTGGTATGTTTTTGGAAAAGTTGGAGCTATGGTTTGCAAATAGCTAATGAACATCGTGAAACATATATGTTTTCTTGTCGAGGCTTGTGCACATCGCAGTGATCATGGGTTCGTGAGTAGTTCACATTGCACTTGTCTATGCACTGCACTCTTGGGGGTCATCTCTTGTTCTTATCAAATATTTCCATGCTAAAGGGTTGGGTTTATGCACAATTTGCACCATTGTTGAGCACTTGCACAGCATGAGGCCCATTGTAGCTATATGCAATAAATCTTAGATGCACGCACACTTGACAGACCACCTTTTAATGAGCACGTACAATTTCTTGCACGAGACTTGAGATATTTATCATAACTGAGTTAGGAACCTCTAGTTGAGTGAGGGAGGTGGTTGGGTGAGTTTGAGGGTTGTGAAGGATGCCGCTAGTTGTGAGATGGGTTGTTTTTATCTGGCCGATATCTTGAGGACCATCATTTTTCTTGAGTGTCAGAGAGATTTTGGGTGGGAGGAGTGGAGTATAACATTTTTGCTGAGCATTGAGAGGCAAGGTTAAGGATTAATTCTAATCAAGGAATCGTGTTTGCATTTTGCATGATGCATGAGCACATGTTAGATAGGCTAGGCACAATTTCTCTAGTGCATCCATATTTTCATTTGGAAGCATCACTTGATTGGTTGCATAGCATGGATCCGACATTGCATATTTTCTCAAATCATGTATGGTCGGGCAATAAGTTCTATAGCAAAGCATATTCTTGCTAGGACACTTTTCATTGCGACAAAGCATATATGTCCGAACAGAGAAAAATATTTTTGAAGACTCAAGGATCAAAGGAATGGTCATATGTCTTGAGTGAAGATATGGGGTTCCTTGATGACCTCAGTTGGAACATTTTAATCATTGTGGTGCAAGAAAAATAATGCTTTTAAAAATTTTGGAGAGGCATTCAGATTGCATGAATGATGATAAATATGAACCCATTGACATAGTAGGCCCTTTGCTATTAGCTAGAGACAAACTTCTAGGTGGGTTAATGGATTCATTTATTGTTCTCAACTACGATATCATCAAAGAGTACTCTTTGAAGAATATGGTAAATTTCCATAGGTATCATGAAGGAGAAGCCTCAACAATTCTCACAAAGGTGGATGAGCTTTTCAAGTATGGAGTGGATTGCGAAGGAAGAGAAGACAAGTCAAGTGTACCTATTTGGGGAGGAGCTACAACTTTTAGTATAGTAGTCCTATCAGGCATGGCATTCAACATGGGAAAAGTGGTTCAAGAGTCTATACTTGTTGAGAGATAGGCATGTGAACCCTATGTATGCAAGGGTGGATAAGGGTAACTGTAGCCATCGAGAGGTTATATAAACAGCTCATCAAGAGGGTAACCGTAGCCATCGAGAGGGTAACTGTACTTGTGAACAACTCATTAAGCAAGATCTTTTTCTTGTACTTGAGCTCTCTCTCTTCCTCTTGTGCACACTCTCTTTCACTCACTTTGATATTTCAACATGATATCAGAACCATCTTCCCTCAACTTCATTTCTCACTAAGTGCACATGAGCCTTCATCTTCTTCATCAAACTCTTCACTTCCATAGCTACCTGCCATACCCATCTCTATTGGAGGACCTGGGGAGGGAAAAAGAGAGCATTTTAGCTCAAGATCTCTTCTAAAGATCTCTTCCCTAGCTCAAGTTGTAGTAGCATGGCACCTAAAACCCTGACATTTGGCAACCAAGAAGGCAGCATTGCAGAAAATGCAGATTTGGCACAAATTTTGTAGTGACCTATTCAGCCTAATGGTGCAACCAACAGAAGGCACAATCCCCTAAGCTACCATAGGGCTTTATTAGCCCCCCAAGTGAGCTATCTCGACCTAAGAGGGTTTGGCGAAATTCCATCCCTACTGCTCACATAGAGCAAAACCCTAAGTGGGTATCTTGCTGGAAGTGATAGCCACAAGCTTGAAAGCTTCACTTTCTTGCTTTTTTTCACCTAACAATGATTTTAATCACTGAATCTCTACCTCTAAAATTAGTTCATGCTTTGTTGTCTTCATTTCAAGGATGATTCTTCATTTGTTGGGCATCACTAAGCTTGCCAAGATGGATACTTATCATCTCAAGTGGTCTCAACCTTGAGATGAGTGCTTCTTAGCACAAAAATACATTTGGTCATCATTATTTGTTGTTTTTTAATGATAAAACATAAATATGAATGTAATTGAAAGCTCCTCAAACTCTTCTACAAGTATTGAAGTTTTTGATCAACCTTGTTCAACCAAATACTCATCCACTAGACCACAAGATTGGGAGGAGCCAGCTGTTCAATCCAAGTTCACTTCATTAAAGCACAGGAAGACAATCAAACCTAAACAAAGGGTTGTCCAAAGGAAAGGGCCACCAAATTATTATTTTTTAAATACTCCACATGTATGACTTTCAACCTTTCTCATCCTTGCAGTTTTAAGTCTACACAATTGTGAGGCTATGTGGCATCTATGAGCACATAGATTATTTCCTTCATTTGGTTTGCACTTATTGGCCATTGTGTAAAGGACTAGACACTGCCATTGCCTAGAGCAATCATAAGACCTTCCCATCATGGCCATGGCTTATGCCAATGTTAGACCTCAAATCCGCAAGTTTGATGGAAAAGACTTTCATACATGGCAGGTACTAGTGAAGTATAAGATGATGGCATGGGGCTACAAGTCCTTCATCAAAGGGACCAAGGTTATTGATCCATCAAATCCACTTGATGTAGAAGATGATGAAAGAGCCCAAGCCATAATAATGCTTCACCTAGATGAATCACTAATCCATCACATTGACCAACTCTCCACTACCAAGGAGAAATGGGATGAGCTTGAAGGGCTTTATGGTGCTACAAGAAATAACTCTAAAATTTTCCTTAAGATTCAAATTTTCAGTCCGGAGTATAAACAAGGAGAAGACCTCGACAAGTTCATTTCTCACATGAAGGGGCTCATGGCACAACTGTCCTCAGTTTAAGCTCCAATTCATGATAAAGATGCCATTGCAATTCTCTTGAAGGTTGTAAAGAAGGTATTTCCAACCCTTGTAACTACTCTTACAAATATCCCTAATCCAACCTTGGAAAGCACCATCTAAATTATCATACCTCAAAAAAAACCTTGATACAACACTTGGCACTTCAGCTTCCAAGTTCTTGATTACTCGATCAGCACCACAAAATTTCACTCTTACACATGCGATCCTCCACTCTCTTCACTCAAGTTACAATTGAATCTCAAGAAGTAAGGCCCTTAGCACTTCTCTTCCATAGCCTTATATAGTTTTTCTCTTCTCAAAAACATGTTGTGTTTAGGCTTTTTTAAAAAGCCTAAGGCTTTCAAATCACTTTTTTTCTTTCCAAAAGTCATTAATGTTTAGGATAAAGCTTGAAGTATTAAGCTTTTTCTAAGCTTAATAAAAAGCTTAAGAAAAAGCTAAAGTCACCCCCTTCGATCAAAGAATGCTGCTAAGTTTTTACACTTTAGAATGATGTCGAATTTGTGTTCATTTCCTCCTCCATTTTGTTGCCCTCCTTGGCATCATCCAAGCCACAATCATCTTGCCAAGCTTCACCTTCAACATGATGACACTGAAAAAACTTCAGTACAGTCAAAAAAAATATCATCATCTTAATTAGTTGCAATCCCCTCAAGTCTATCACTAGCCCCTTAATTTGACTCAATCTTTAGATGCTATACTTCTACATGTTAAAGCTTCTTCAAATAGATTACAGTCATTAAAACTATAATCTAGAAAGTCTTTTGCACCACCATCATGATCATGCGTTGATGTCCTTCATTGCAAGTCATTCCAATGCAGAAAAATCTACCCATGCCTTGATATTTCTTGGATGAATCCTCTGTTAAAAAGTGTGTGAGGTTGTCACAATTGTATGTACATTTGATAGTTTCTAGTAGGCTTCATCATCCCAGGTGCACACTAGAATTTCGTATGGAATGGTTCATTCAGAATGTAACCAGGTAAACCTCTTTTTATGGCAAGACAATGGAGCTTTTCATTACAAATAGTATGAGAACGTCTTGCAGAGAGTTGACCCTCAAGGCACATCTAATCAATTCTTGGTCACTGAATCTCGGCCTCCATTACCAAAAAAACATGATAGACCCCCAATACTGAAAATGTGTCCATAATCCTCTTCTTTGATTCCTTTTAACTTTGAGAAAATGCTCCAATGCCCTTACCTTATCTTCCAAAACTTGGAGAGCTTCAATGGAAAACTTACACAAGACAACAACCACCCTAAAGGAAGTGGCCAGTGGGGTTAGCCTCATAGAAGTGCTTTCAATTGATAGAAATATAGCCTCTAATAATGTAAGAGTAGTCACTAGGGGCTAGAAAATGAAAGAGGTTCAGAATGATGACCCAAGGACAAGTAATGCAAACCCTAGGCCTATCGTGGTTGACAAGAAGATTGCAAACGCCAATACCTAGGTGGGTTCTCCTAAATTTGAAGGTATCTCTTAGAGGAGCCCATGGCTAAGAGCAAACATAAGTCAAAAGTGAAGGAGGTTGTTAAGGTTTTTAGAAATCAGAAAGAAAGGATGGTGTGGCAAGAAAAAAAGGATGTTGCAAACGTTCATGAGTTTGACCTAGTGAATGCTCTATGTGAACTCAAGCTAGATGATGCAATCTTGTTGCAATTAATACGATTGTTACCTAATGTTCACAAAAGGAGTTCAAAAAATCCCTATGAATGGGTTATGTTGTAGAACCTACTTGTGCCAATCAAGTGGGTAGTGAATGGTGGGAACATCTGGAGAAACACTGCCCTAGGTTGTAGGTGTATATTGAAGGGGAGCTACGGAGCTCTACCTACGGACCGCTTATTAATCAAGTGTTTCAAGCCGAGCGGCCATGGCTACCTCTCACATAGCCGACGCACAATTCTTACCTTATGGGTGTAGTGAGCTTACCTTGATGCTCAATCAAGTTCCCTCCTCTCTCTTGCACTCTGGTAGCTCCACGATCCTTGTGGCAAGCTCAAGCAACCTCAAGCCCTCTCGTCAAGCTCCATCCTCCATAGCCGCGAGAGAAAAGAGAAGAGAAGAGAAGAAGAGAAGATGAAGAGAGATGATGGGGAGCTTCTTCTCCATGATCCCTCACTCTCACACACTCACTCCCTCACTCCCTCACACTCCCTCAATCCCTCACTCAAGCACAAGCAAGAAGGAAAGAAACAAGAGAAGAAGCTTTGGCCACACACAAGAATGATATTCTCATTCACTTTTGAACTTTATATACATGCCCTACTTTTTGGGCAGTCATCCCCACTTTTTACATGGCCGGCCATTAGCCTAGGCCCTCTTTTCCTATTTTCCACCGTTCTAACTTATGCCATTCCCAACTAGTGCATACAATTTGCACAGGAATGAGCTTGGCACTCTTTTACAAGGATTTGGGAGCGCTTTCACAATTAATGGTGCGCTTTTACTCTTTTCTTTTCTCAAGGCAACATTGAGGCCTTCTGGATAGGTTGTCATTTAAAATTTTTAGGGTCTGACTTCCATCAGGGGAGCCGTTTCCTTCCTTTGTCCTGTGCCCTTTTGGTTATCTCCTTTTTCCATTTTCCCGCTCTTTTGCTCCATTTTCCCGCTCCTCTGTGCTGCGGTAAACATTACCCCCCTCCTAGTAGCAGAGTGCCAGTCCCATGTCGCTGTGGTGGGGAGTAGTGGGGTAGTTGGGGTTGTTGCTAAGTGGAACTGGTGGGTAGATGACCACAATCAAAAGGTGCTGTTGTGAATGAGAGGTGATGGAGTTTGATTAACGATGACCGGGAGAGATTCCGGCATGCTTTAGACTTCATGAAGATGCTCGACATTTCTCACACAGTTGTAGCTCCCCTTTTGCGATGGCTGATAAAGGTTTTGCATGGGCATCTCTAATCCTTTTCATTGCCAGTCGGCTGTTGAGAGCCATGTAGCCATGCATCCTGTGCTGATCTGAAAGCACTTAATCAATAAGCAATCCACAGGTCTAGGGGTTTGAACATACATTTGGAGAATATGAGGTTCCAAAATCTATGCCAATGGTGGGTCCATCACTGAGTTTTCCTTCTACTTGATTTGGTTCAATCATGGTAGCCATCAATAGGCAGATGGTTGGCTACATCAAGCATGTTGGTCCATCCAACCATCGGAGTATGCAAAAGCTCCTGAAGCTACTGTAATGGTGTCCTGTCCGACTCATGGAAAAATTCTTGGTCATTAGCGGATGTTGTGGATGGTCATCTTTAGCTGGGTAGCCATTCACTGAGTCATGATCATAGCCTACAAGAGAAAGTTGTGCACTCCCTAAGGGGCATGTCTGTCTCACGGTGTGGTGTAAGTGCATGTGTAGTGGAACTGGGAGATGGGTCTAACCTTGGGTAAGCCCTTGGTAATGTCCCACACTTGAGGACCCAGTTCGTGTGTTGTTGGAGGTGCAGTGCAAAACTTAGGGTGACAGGTCTCGAAGTCCTGCCCTTGATGTGCCCTAAGCGTGAAGTGGGGGAGGGGCTAGGTGTAAACCCTAGATGTAGTGAGTGAAGTGAGCTCTCATGCTTTTTTCTTTTCTTTTTTTTTTCTTCTCTTTTTTTTTTGAAGAATTGCATACAAGGAAGATGTCCTGGCTAATGCCTATCACCTTCAGCTGGATTATGAGGTGGTCGCAAGCATTGGGATAGGAATGCGTGACTTTGAGATATTCTTTAATAACGGCCCGGGCCTTCAGAGGTGTGGATGACAAGAAAGGATGATTGCACCTCGTGAAGCGGGTATCACTCATATCCTCTAAGATTTCTAGGAAAAAGGAGGGAAGCAGGGTTGCCCTCATCATTAGTCTAGTCATGGCTCTACTATCTATCCCTAGGTTGATGTCAAAAAAGAGTAGAGGGAGGTGGGCTTCCTCGGCTGTGGGTCTCTGCATTAGTAGGAACTTGGTAAGACTAAGATAATTACAGGTAGTTAAGAAGGTTGGATCTGGGCAAGAAGAAAAATCAGCTGAGGAAGCGGGTGATAGATGGGAGGAGATCCTCTAACCTAAAGACTAGGCATTCCTTGGGGCTCCGGGCATTAACATTATATATCTTAGGAAAGTCAAAATCCCCATGAATATTTTGATCATAGTCAACTCCATGCCTACGGGGGTAGGGCATGTAGATGGGGTCATTGCATTCTTCAGGGAGCGAGCTGCAAAAGGCAGTCCAGGCATCAAAATTGGTATCCCAAATCCTCCTCTGCCACTTTGGCTGTGCCTCGTAGCCTTGGACGATTTTGGGAACCCTGTTTACCTTGTCTTGCCAGTAGTCTTTAGGCTCTTGCCTCCATCTGGTTATTATGAGGCTTCTTTCCTCTATCCACCTGTTTGCAAGATCATTAGCCAGATCCTTGATCTTGGCTAGAATACCTAGAGGCAAAGCACGGTCCAGAGAGCGGGGATAAGCAAATGAAAGTTCAAACGGCCTCGTCTGGAACTCCTATTGATGCCATATGACCAATTCTTGAGGCCGATCGATAGGATGGGGATCCCCCTGTAGTGGCACAGGCTCTTCAGGGAATTGTCTTGGCAGTGATCGTGCTTTGTGTTGGGCTTCCTCTGCTAGTTCTTGTCTTCTTCTTCTGGCTACCACAATGCACTCGGGCATATGGAGATCTTCGGGCTCTTTAGGCAGTGGGAGGTCTGGTAGAGGCAGATTGGGCATTCTTTGTTGCTCTTCTTCAGCATCTTGCTCAAAGTCCCGACCCTCTTCAACATTCTGCTCAACAACTGATGGAAGTGCTTGTGGTGGTGGTGGTGGTGGTGGTGGTGGTGCTGCTCATGCTCTTCAAACCTAAGTTCCTTAAGCTCAACAGTGGAGAGGCCGGCACGGCATATGTAGTGAAATTGCTTCTCTTTTGTGATTCCTGTGGCTGTTGGAAGCTCCCATTTCTTGGAGGCCATACTTTAGTGCTCGATTGGTCAGTTCTATCTTCCTTCTTACCTTCTCCACTGAATCATTGCCCTCCACCTGGGTGACATGTAGTACTGTGCTGAGGAAGGCTTGCCTTTGTGTGTTGGCATATACATCAGTAGCTTTTGACCTGGACTCCGCAAGCACTCTCTCGCACTCAGCCACCGCCAAGTGTTCTGTTAAATCCCTAACTCTTTCAAAATTGTTTCTTTCCCACTCACTGGCTCTCTCGTCCATCTTCTTTCTTCCCTCCTCTAGCTCACTTTCCAAGGTTGTCACAACCTGCTCTGCTGCTCATTTGTTAAGAACTAGAGTTGGTTCCTTTCCCTAGATTTTCGAGCCAGCTGTTCTTCAACAATTTCTTTTGCCTAATTTGCAATGCTTAATCTTTTTTCTGCCTCAGCAAATAGCTCTGACTTTTCTTGCACAAGCTGCTCGTGACTTTGGATCTCTGCAAAGTGCAATCTTCTTTGGGTGAAGGCCATGGCCATGAGGGCCTCTATGTCTCCCTTGGTAATCTCCAATGCATCTTGCAGTCATTGTGCCTCATTCTGTAGACTTTGTGCTTCTGCTGCGGGAAATCCTGGCCTTTCCTATTCTAGGAACTCTATTTCCCTCTCCAATCTGTCTTGTTCTTCAAGTTCATACCATAGCTGAAAAGATATGGCATATTCTTGTTGCTTACTTCACTTACCCTCCTGAGCTTCTATCTGTCTCTATACCTTTCCAGTTCGGCAATTCTTTGTTGCAAGTCAGCATACTGCTGCACTAGTAACTTCAAGCTTCGCTGTTCTGCTACCACATTTTGCTCTTCATCTTCCAGCCTTTCTCTTTGGTGGCTCTCATTGTCTTGGGCTTCCTTGGTCTTTGCTTCCAACTGATCTTGTAGAGTTTTCACTTCCCTTCTTCGGTCGGCTCCTTGCTTTGAAACTTCCAGTCTTAAGGCTGCCAAAGTTTCCTTTTCTTTCTCTAGCTCCACAGGGCTATCTTTTTTTCTTCTTTTTCCTTGTCCAATTGTGCTAGAAGATCAGCCACATAAGCGTCATAGTTGGCACCAGATGGCATGGGAGTAGGGGCTGTAGTGGTTGATGCCTCTAGCTTCTGTCATTTTGGATCTTGCCTAGACTCGGCATCTGCGGCGGCAGTGGGCCTTTTTGCTCCGGATTCTGGTACAATTTCAGCCACTTTACTGACAAATAGCTGCATCATGTTCATCAATTGGGCCGTGTCTAGAGAGGGCGTGGGTTGCAGGGTGGTTGTGGTTGTTGTGTCAGTTGGTACTGGCACAAAGGAGGAAGGCAGGGGGTGTAGTAGGGACTTGCTCTTGCCTACAACTACTAGAGCCATTTCCACACTGCCACTTGCTTCAACTTCATGGCGGGGACTCAAAGGATCGATCTCTCCTCCCCCATGGGTTTCTTCGACAGATCTATGAGTGGCCTTTGCCAACTCAGCAAGTTCGTTCATTCTTAGTTCTTCGGCTTCCTCCTCTGCCCTTCTTTACCTCTCTTCTTCTACCCTCTTTGATTCTTCTCTAATTTTTTCGAGTTCTTCCTCTTCTTTTTTCCTTCGTTCCTCCTCCACCCTTCTTGACTCTCTTTGAACCCTCTTCATCTCGGCTCACTCTTCTTTTGCTCAGTCTTTCTTTCTTCTCCTTCTACCTCTTGTCACTCTTCTTTTGCTCCCGTGGTTTAGCTGCTTGAGTAGGTGGTACCTATCTGGCTCTCCTTTGTTGATTATTGTCCTTTCACTCGAGCCTTCTTCCTCGTGGTGAGGTGAGCTTTGATGCACAACTTGCTTTTCACCTACACCAGCATCCTTGATAGCCGCATGGATGATTGCCGTCAGGACATCGCCATATCTGATTGTGGAGGCTTTCAAGGCATGCTTTTTCCTTGCGGATCGTGCAGTAGAAGCAGGATACTCCCCACCAGCTCTGGTGTTGCGGCTGGAGCCAGGAGCGCAGCTGAACTCTTGATAGTTTTATGCATAAAACTGTTCCAATACACCTCCCTCTGGAACTCCTATAGCGATGCTCTCTAGTAATGGCACCCCGATTCTATTCATGAAAGCATTGTATCTCTGTCCTGAGAAAAGGGCGTGGACCATTTTAGCTTGCATCTTTGTTGCGGGGTTTGGAATATCAGCCAAACTGATTCCATCCACTATGTGCACGTCATCTTTTTTGACTCCCATCATGGTATATACATCTCTTCTTGGGTGCCTCTCCTTCTTGGACACAAGCCCTAGGGGTTTCTCGATGATAGTTGCATTAAGGGACACTTGCACCCTTCTTTCCTGGTCACCAGTCCTTACTGTGACCATGCCACAGCTCCTACCTTCATCAAAGCTCCTTAAAAAGTCAGTGCACATGCTGTAATCTACAGCCTGTCCGGACCTTTTCCATATACTTTCGGAGGTTGCATTTATCCACTAACTCCTTCACTGCTGGCTCTTCCAGGATGGCATCGTCTAAATTCAGGGTATGTTTGAACGTGAACTGGCTAAATCCACGTGTCTCAACACTGATCCCATACTTTGTCAGCTCCTCTTCAGTGAATGGAAGTTTACCCCCCTTTTCTTGTCCTGCAAGAAGAAGAAGAAGAAGAAGAAGAAGAAGAAGAAGAAGAAGAAGAAGAAGAAGAAGAAGAAGAAGAAGAAGAAGAAGAGGAGGAGGAGGAGGAGGAGGAGGAGGAGGAGGAGGAGGAGGAGGAGGAGGAGGCGGCGGCGGCGGGAGCTGGAGTGCCCTGAAACGGACCGGAGGATGCGGAAGCACCGGTCTGCCGTTTCCGTTTCAGTCCGAAACGGCCGGTCTGTTTCGGCAGCCCTGAAACGCCGTTTTGGGGTACTAAGCCTGTTGGCCAGGACTTTGTCTTCTCTCTCCACACCAACAGCCAGCCGTTCTCTCTCCTATTGTCTCTCTCTCCTCAGGCCTCCACATCCATTGGTAGGTGCCTGTCATTACACCATGCCAATATTAGTGTTATGAATTGACTCATCACTAACAAAAACCCAAGAAAGAATGCGGGTGACATTTTGCCGTGCTGCTTCTCCACCCCCCCTTCCTTAAGTTTTAAAGGAATCCTTCCTAGGATTAGCAAGGGAAGAAGGAGGACAAAATGGACTTTGTGGGGCAAGTTACTTGGCCAACAGCTAAGTATAGAGGTTAGGGTTATATTCAAGCTGCTGGGCATGACGATCAAGTTCACATGGTTGTATGGAAGCTTGGGTGATATAGGTCAAGACATCATGAAAGATGTCCCCGGAGTTGAGGCAGCTAGCAACGTGTAGTTCCTCTTTCATAAGGAATTGTTCAATGCAAGGGTCGGCTAACACATGGTCATCTAAGTGTATGTTGCGTGTAATGGCCAAAACCCTAAACGAAAGAGGTGCCACATAAGTAGGGTCATGTTCAATTGTTTTGATTGACCTTCTTTGCTCGGCATTGGTCATGATGCGACAACTTTTTTTCTCCCATTGGAGTCGCAAGGCATACCACAATTGTAAGAATGAAGAATCAGAGCTGGCCAGCTGCGCGAGCTCCTCCAATTCTTGTTCAGGTGCAGAGCAAGCAGGCTTGTGGTACGAGGTAATTAGTCTTCTGAGAATGGCTTGCTCCTTTGAGATTTCTCCATTAGCAATTAATTTGGGAGAAATTTTGGGAAATTTGACGGTCATAAATTCGTAGTCTTCCCAAGTGCATGGCAACACACGAACATCAGAAGCAAGGGGTTCATCGAGAAGTCCTAGGTCAAGCCTCTCATAGCTCCTAGCGAATGTGGTGAAGGTGTTATCTAACACCTTGATGCATGTCACTACGTCATCTCTCGAGGTCTCGGCAAGATCCTTGGCCACTGAAAGGAAAGATCATCTTTCATACGAAGGCCTAAGACCTGCTGGTGGTGATGGTGCAATTGGGTTGGACAGTGGTGACTCCATTGATGGCATCACAGATGGGACCTTGCATTGAGAAGCACTTTGAGATGCTGCAGGGGGATCCAGTGGCATAGGAGGTGTGCTGCATTCTATCTAAGCCGGCATGGGGGTGCTCAACTCCTTTGACTTGGATAATTTTGGGGCATCTAGCTTTGGATGATAAATGAGTTGGGATTCATTAATCACAACCAGTATTGGTCCAGCTTACTTTGCAGCCTGGGCTCCATATGTGCAAGCCTCTCTAGCTGGAGTGAGGTTGCTTAGAGTTGAGCCTCTTGAATGTCCACTCTTAGGCACCCATATCCAGGGGTTGCCCTCATAGTATCCTTGTGCTCACAAGAGATCTTTGGGGATCCATCACAGCATGGCCGTGCGCTTACGTCGATAGCGTCTGAGTTGCCTCTTAGGCTGTGACTGATAGTTTTTACATTTAGAAGCACGTTTCTGCGGTTTACAAGGAGGTGGCCCTTGTCGTTTTGGCACCCATATGAGGGTGGACTCCTTGGCCTTGTGAATGGCCTTGGTGGGCTTGGTTCTAGCAGTTTGAGTGTGGGGTGAGATATCACAGGCCTTCTCCCTAGGCTTGGTCATAGGCGGGGTCGTAGGGGTCTCTATCAGTGGCTTTGCAATTGTAGAAGGATCAAGATAACCCTTGCTGAAAGTAGTCACTATGTGCACATTGCCTATAGCAAGATGGATGCGATCTAGGTTATAGTCCACATTGCAGGTCATCTGCTTTTTAAAAGTGCGACCTAGTAGTGACTTATTACCAGCCCCTTTAGTGTTTGGCAACACATAAAAGAAGACTGGTATACTTTCAGACTCGATAGAGACAGCCACTTTGCATTTTCCTAAGAGTGAGTAAGTGTTGCCCCCAAATGGGCTGAGTCTAGCATTTGTGGGTTGTAATTTAGGTTGACCAATGCGTGTCCAATGGTCATACGTCAAGATATTATAGTCGGCACCTTCGTCGATCAAGGCATCAAAAGAATACGCCCGTTCTACAGTGACCGTGATTCGTAGGTAGGCGGGTGCCACTACTTCTTCATCTTGATATGTCAGTTTGGTAAAAGTGGCCACGCAGACATTGACAGGGGCTTCAAGCATAGGTGGCTTGTGCAATGGATGGGAAGGAGGATAGTACATTTTCATGCTACTTCCATTGAAAAAGCCTATTCCTTCACCTTCGAGTGTCTCCAATTCAACATTGCCTGTTCTACTAATTGTATGTACTTGGGAAGGTCCTAGTCCTCGAAATTTCATTTTCTGTTTGTGACCCTTCATAGAGTATAGTAGAACGAGGTCCCCCTGATCAAACTTGTGCTATTTGACATGCTTGTCAAACCACATCTTTCTTCGTATCAGAGTGTGGGTGGCTAAGAGTTGAGTCTCCGTGAGACGCTCTAACTCCATTAAGCGGTTGGTCCAAGCCTCTCTTCCCTCCCAATGCTTTTGGGCTGCTATCCTTAAGCTAGGGACAAAGAACTCTAAGGGTAGAATGGACTCTGTTCCATAAGTCAGCCTAAAGGGCATTTGTCCTACAGTTGTCTTATAAGCTGTACGATAGGCCCACAAGGCCGCCATTAATTTGTTATCCCAGTCACTTCGTGATGTGGATACCACCTTTGTAAGCACATTGAATAGGATTTTATTCATGGATTCTGCTTGGCCATCTGCTTGAGGGTAGTAGGGCGAGGACCTTCTATGAATGATTAGGAAGGTCGAGAGCAAGTGGAATATCACTTCATTAATGAAGTGCGTGCCCTAATCACTTACTAGTTCAATTGGACAACCAAAACGTGAAAGGACCTGCTCCCACAAGAACTTTACAGTGGTTCTAGCGTCATTCTTCCTAGTGGCTCTTGCCTCTGCCCACTTCATCAAGTAATCAATTGCCACAATGATGTAGCGTGCTTGGGAGTATTGTGCCACAGGATTGATAGGTCCAATGAAGTCAATGCCCCATTTTTTGAAGGGATGTCATGCTATTACGGGGGTCAAATCCATCTTATCCTTGCACATAGGCACCTTAGTCCTCTGGCACTCATTGCAGTGTTTTACAAATTTAGTAGCATCATGGAATAGGGTGGGCCACCATAGTTGGGATTGTAGCACCTTACGGGCTGTTGTATCCACACTAAAGTGTCCTCCAGCTATTCCACCATGCGCTTCTCTTAATATATCATGCATCTTGTGCTCACACACACATCTACACAATAAACTGCATTGTCCTAGCCTGTAGAGTTGGCCGGCGATCAATTGGTATGGCTGTATCTTTAAGATAAGTCTCCTTAGCCTAGCTTTCTCAATAGGCCTCTCAGGTAGACAATTATCTAGTACTTGAACTACATCATCGGCCCAATATGGCATCAGATCAGCTCTAAACAAGTCTCTTTCGCTAGACAGGCCAAAGAGATGAGCATCCGACAGGTATGCCTTGTCTAGCAACTTCTCCTGTGGGTATGTGGGACATGTGATCAGTTATGTAGTGCTGCTTTTCCTTACGTACAACCATACAGAAATCGAATTCCAACAAGAGAAGTAACCATCTAGCTATGCAACTTGTAGTGCACGGCTTGTTCACGAGATAAAGCAAGGCTTGATGGTCAACGAAAAAGATGAAGGGGGTGGCCAACAGATAATGCCTAAATTTCTTTACAGCAAATACCATGGCTAACCCTTCCCTTTCTGTAGTGGAATAGTTCATCTCTGTTTCAGTGAGCTGCTGCCTTCTGTTGGCAAAACTCATGGGGTAATCTAGGTTATGCTCACCACATGGCATAGAACAGCTCCAATAGCAAACTTAGAGGCATCTATGTGTACATGAAATGTTATGCTCCAGTCTAGGGCTCGTAAGATTGGCGTAGTGGTGAGAGCCTTCTTCAACTCTTCATATGCACGCTGGCATTCCTCAGTCCACTCGAATACAATCAACAGCTTGTACAATGGTCTAGCAATCAGTGCTAATTCAGTATAAAGCATCGATAGTATCCCGTATGGCCTAAGAAACACTGAACACCCTTGTAGTTAATGGGTGGTGGTAGGTTGACAATGACCCTGACTTTTGAGAAGTTAGTGGTAATGCCGTTCCTTGACACTACGTGCCCTAGGATACATCCGTGCTTCACCCAGAACTAGCACTTTAAGAGGTTCAATGAGAGGTTGTATAACCAACACCGTTCAAAGACAACTCTCAACTTTTCTAAGTGTTCGGCCTAGCTAGAGTGTACACATAAGTCGTCTACGAACACCTCTAGCTCGCATCTAAGCATATCCTTGAAGATGGTGCACATTAATCGTTGAAAGATTGTAGGTGCATTCATTAGCCCAAAGGGCACAACGATGTAGGAAAATATACCCCACTCCGTGGCGAAAGCAGTCTTGTGCCTGTCGTCAGGGTACACTTGCACTTGATTATAGCCAGAGAAGCCATCCAGGAAGCTGTAGGCTTCTTTGCCTGCTACCCTCTCTAACATGTGCTTGATATACGATAAGGGGTAGTTGTCCCTCTTCGTAGCAGCATTAACTTTCTTGTAATTCACGCACACTCAAATTTTACCATTCTTTTTCATAACAATCACTATAGGTGATACCCAATCCGTGTGCTCAATATCATATATAAATCTAGCCTTCATGAGCTTATCGATTTCCTCCTTCACAGCATAGGCATGTTTGGGATTCATAGGGTAAGGTCTTTGCTTTGTTGGCACCGCATCTGGAACCATTGGGATATTATGGGTCACAACCCTAGGATCAACTCCTTTAAGTTCCTCCAAGGACCAGGCAAACACGTCGACATACTCTTGTAGGAGAGCAACAAGTTTAGCCTCCTCATCCTTGGTCAAGTTGTCAGCAATGAACACAGGTTGAGGCTTCTCGCCTTCCCCTGCCAAGTTGACTTCCTTGACCTTGGTGGGTCCCTCAATTGGCTCACTGGTTTGCCCTTGTCTCTTTGCTCCTAGCAAAATCACCACTCCATCACCCTTCTTAAACTTTGTGAGAGTTGGGGAGATCCTGCGGCTTCTTTTGCCTCTCTACTTCTGAGTCCTTAGTTCGCTTCCTGGCCTCCAACTTTAGTCATCTGCGACTTAGGTGGACTAGCAAGTCGACTCCCTTTGGTGTGTTTGACCTTAGAGGGTTGGGGTATGTTGGGATCACTCTCCGTACTGACTTCTGACTCCGAGTTAAACTCACATCCCTCACTTGAGGAAGGAGTTTCGCCAGGGGGTCGTAATTTAGTAGGTGTATCTGTCTTAAGCACTGGAACTACCAATGGTTGAGCCACTCCTGCCTGTTCATAATCCATGGCTCCTATGTGCTCCAACCAGGATCTATCACACTCCATCTGCATGACTCCTCTTTCATTCCAGCCTGCCCTTTCCCTTCTAAGCCTAGAGTCTGCCTTGATCTATTCGATCATTCTCCCTTCAATGTCATATTCTATCATGTCTAACTCTTATTCACTCTCATCTCCAATAGAGCGGCAGTCCTCATACTCCTCATCATCAGAGTCTTGCCCCTCTGACTGCTCGTCATCCCCCAGGCTTTCCTCTCCAATCTCCTTTTCGTCAGTGACTAAAGCCCAATTGTATAATAGGTTCAGATCGTGAACTTTGGTCCATTTATCACTTAGGGGTTTTAGATTGGCAGCCATGTTGCCCTTCAGTTTATTGGTCAGGTACTCTATGATTTCCTGAAGCTCGAGCTTGTTGGTGGGGATATGGAACGAGACCGGTTTCCCTGGGTTACGTGAGCTTCCTGGCATCATGCAGAGTGGCACGATGGGCTCCCTTGCTGGCATGCTTGGGGATTTAGCAGCTTGCCTATATAGCTCTTCCTCATCTGAGAACGGTAGGTCAATGGTTGCCAAGACGTGCATCCAATCCTGCTCATCCTCAGGGCAAGGGATGTACTTGGTCAATGACCCATAGGGTTTGCTTGCCTATGCATTACCTTTTAGCATGGTTGAGATAGCATCAAGGTTGGCTGGGGTAGTCTTCCAGGTATCCATCTCAACCCTTACCGCTTCTGCTCTATTCTCCAAGAAGATGAGATTGTTACCCCAATCTTCAATAACTCGAGTGTTCCTCATCCAAGGTCGGCCTAGTAGTATGCTGTAGTCCACTCCCTTCATGACAATGAACAGAAAACTACACCCCTGCGACCTTAATTGGCTAGTTTTTTAGGACCCCGAATGGTCTGACCTTCATTCCATTGGCCAATGTGACAATTGAACCTAGCCGTTTCCACGGGTGGGTTTCCCCAGGCCTGTAGAACTGCGTGGCTCAAGACACTGACACCGGTGCCTGTGTCTACGATTCCTTTTTGTGTTATATCCCCCAAGGCTAAGATAGGTAAGACTGCATGCATCTCAGTGCTTTCCTAGAAAGCATTGACGTGCAGTGACCTTGGAACTGAGTGTAGTATTAGCCTTGGAATCTGCGTGATTGTGTCCTGCCCTTGCAAGTCGGTGGCAATGTGCTCCTCTTTTCCCTCCACCCAGTGCTTTAATTCTTACCATAAGGAAGGGTGCTACTGAAGCAGATTTCCTAGGCTCAAGGTTACTGGTGTGGTTATTAAAGTGGTGAGGAGGTTGCTGGGTGGTTGCCTTCCTCCGTGGTTAGCACTCTTTAGCCATATGTCTTGGTTAGCTTGCTGACATGTTTCTTCTTGGTCTTGCCTCTATGGCATCTCATGTGGTGTGGGTGCGTTCCCCAATTGAGGTCGCGACGGTGAAACTGGTGTATTCACACTAGAGAGGTCTTTAATTTAGTTTTCCAGTATGGGCTCTACGTCCTTAAGGTGTTCCTGGGCGTCCTTGACTCACTCCTTGACTTTGGCTATAGCCTCGAGTTGCCATTTGGGGTGGGGGTATTCCCCTACCTTGGCACTCCCTAGTTCTGCTGTCTTAGGAGCTGAGGTCTCTGCCTCTGCATTAGTAACCCTCTTTCCTGTCACTAGTGTTGTAGCTTCCTCAGTCTTAAGGGTAATCTTTGCATCTGTTCTCTTTCTCCTTTGCCTCTGGCTTTTCTTTCCCAACGAGGCTGCATCCAGGTTACTTGGCCTAGGCAATGAGATGCCTGCCTGTTTTGTCTTTGCTCGCATCATGACATGTAGTGGGATGGGTGTATCCTCACTGTCAAAGGTCTCCACACCCAACAGCCCCAAGGGTACTGAGGGCATGTTGGCAGAACTAGTAGATGGCTTCCGTCTAGGACAGTCAGGAAATAGGTGTGTGATTCCACACTTGGTGCATCGAAGGTCAGCTTTGTCCTTGTTTGCCTGTTCTTTTTCCGGGCAGCGTGATGAAATATGGCCTGGATGAGCGCAAGTCCAGCATGAGATTGGATCTTGGCTTGGTCCTCCAAAGCCTCTCCCTCTTCCTCTACCTAGTGCCATCACTGGTACTAGTCAATAGTCCATCAAGACTGGATTGCCTTCCTCTTCATAGGTAGCGTCAACTGGGCTCCCTTGCCAAAGAGGTTAGGTGCTCTGTTGCCTAAGTATGGAGGGTTGTATTACTGCATATATGGGAATATCCTTGGCAGTCTGCAATGTAATGCGTCATGACCAAACCTACCACAGTTCGAGCACAACCTAGATCTAGGATCTTGGCACTCGACTGGGAGGTGGTTACCGCCACAGTGTATACACTGCACATGTGACCGCACATGTTTCCTCATTTGGTCTTGCAATCATGCAAGGTCCATTCTCACCTCAGCCAACTCCCGGCCTTGGTCAATATTCTTTCCCTTATCCTGTATGCTAGAGTTCTCTCTCTCTCCTAAAACTGTTGACCGCTCTGGAGCTCTCTAACTTGTATTGTCCCGACTGGTATTCCTCATGCTTCGCTCCCTAAGCTGATCATCCATCCTTATTGCCTCTTCAAAGACTCTAGCTAACACATCTTGGTGTAGAGTGGAGTTACTAGCCAAAGCTTTGCAGAGCTCCTCGCTTCGAATTCCATTTATAAATATGGTAGACACAGCCTTCTCGTTAGGTCGCTCATTTGCAGGGATCCTCTTGAAGAGGCTACGCACATGAGTGACATAGTCCCTTATGTCTTCCTTTTTCCTCTGACTGACATTCATCAACCAGACGATGAGATTGTCAGAGTACCCTGCCTCAAAGAATCTCTTAATAAAGAGGTCCTTAAGATGGGCAAAGTTCGTGTGCTCAGCTGCATCTAGACTAGTGTACCAAATTCTCCCCTTATCACCTAAGTACAGATTGAAAGCTTGAGAGCGTTGTGCAAGGTCCGTGAGACCGTTTGCTTCGCAAACTTGTTCAAATTGCTCCACAAAGCTATATGGGTCATTGCTAGGTTCATACTTGTCTAGCTACTTTGCTACAATAGGGATTCTAGATTACCCCTTTGCCCCTTGCGTGACCCCTAATCTTGAGAGTAATGCAGTGGCTAAGGCTGTTGTGCTCTACTTAGCGGATGTATTGTCCATGAGCCGCTTGGATACGAGTTCACTCAACAATAAGTCAGCCTCTGCTACTCCTTCTCTCTCTACATTTGGCCTTGCTTTGGCTGCACCAGCCAAGGCTACGCTGGGTTGCACCAGCCAAGGCTAGCACGAGCTGCACCAGCCAAGGCTAGCACACGCCAGGCCTCGTACATGTCTACATCTTGTTGGAGTTTCCTAGCCTTCTGCTCGTGGTTATAGGCAATTATGCCCTCTAGCACCTTTCTAATCGCCTTTCTTTTCTCTTCTAGGCTTGCTACCGCTTCCTCTATTGGTCTACCCTAAACTACCGTCCTAATCAATAAGTCGTACTCATTGACTAACTCCTGCACTAAGACCGGGAATTCTCCCAAGTCCAGTCAGTCCTCTCCTTGTCTGCCTCGTGATCCTGACATTGCTCCCACTTCCAGCTCGACAAGGTCGTCGAGCAATTCGAATAGCTCTGTCCGATCCTCTATGTTGTCGCCTTCTAGATCTTTGTGTCCTCTTAAGGTCCTACTGATGGGGCTCTCAGGCACTCAACTATGTTTTGGGATCTTCTCCTAATAGTGGGTTCCTTGATGTTATTATATCTCCTGATGAGTTCCTTGTTATTGAAAGAAATTGTCAATCTTATTCACAAGTTGTGCTTCGTGCTTTCTAGTGCTCAGTGCGAAAATAGGCTTTTTCTTTTCTTGTAGTGCACCTTTGGTGATAAAATCAAAAGTGAGGTGTGGATATAGGAAATGCTCAATGCAAACTCCACTCTTCCCCTCACATTCGTAGCTTGATATGGCTCTAAGCGCAGGTTCTAGCTGATCTAAGGTCTTATTGAAAGTCCATGCTGTGTTCTCTATTCTGCTTCAGGGTTGGTTGGTTGGTTAACTGAAAGTCAAGTCAAGTTCTAAATTTGGTCTGCTCAGTGTCTAGCTGCTTGGGGTGAACCCTCGGTTATCCTGTCTAGTCTCTGGCTTCTAAGGGCTAAATTGGGTTTCCAGGGGGGGTGAGAGATGTGAACAAGGTGGCCAGGATTGTTATGCACGTTCAAAAACCCTCTATTTTAAGTTCTGGTGAAGTGGTCCGATTCTCAGAATTGGCTGGTCCGATTTTGAGACTCGGACAGGGTGGTCCGATTTTGAGACTCGGACAGGGCGGTCCGATTTTGAGACTCGGACAGGGCGGTCCGATTTTGAGACTCCGACAGGGTGGTCCGATTTTGAGACTCAGACAGGGTGGTCTGATTGTGAAAATCGGACAGTCCAATTTCTACTTTGGTCTGATTTCCCTAGTCGGACAAGGGGGTCCGACTCCTGCGATAGGACGAGTGGTCCGATTATGGTGCTAGGACCAATGGTTCGATTCTCACACTAGGAAAATTGGTCCAATCCTTGTAGTTGGTCTGATTTTGAGACTAGGACACGTGGTCCGATTTTGGCACTGGGTTCGACTGTTGGAATCAGATCAGATGGGGTGGTCCGATTCTCACAGTCGGACGGTTCGACTCCAGAAATCGGGTGGTCCGATTCTGGGAGTCGGACGGGCTGGTCCACTGCGCAGAGGACAGCCCGTAGGTTGTGCGCGATGACTCAAGCTCAACGCCTACTCCATGGAATCATCCAGTGCCTTTCAGATAGGTGCAAAACACTACAAGGAAATGCCAGACATACCTGGAATCACTGTGGTGCTCAAATCAAATGGCACTCCAAGGATCTCCCTACAACTCTCTCTCTCCCTGGCTCTCAAGCTCACTCTCTCTCACAAAGCAGAATGTCAAATGTGGTCTTTCTTGGTTCCCTGGAAAGACCACATTTGAAATGCCAGACATACTTGGAATCACTGTGGTGCTCAAATCAAACGGCACTCCAAGGATCTCCCTACAACTCTCTCTCTCCCTGGCTCTCAAGCTCACTCTCTCTCACAAAGCAGAATGTCAAATGTGGTCTTTCCTGGTTCCCTGGACCTCTTATTGCCCCATCCTAGCCTGCTGTAACCTCAAAAGCTAATCCCTCACACTCTTCCAACCAGAAATTTGAATTTATGCCCCTATTTCCCTGTTTCGAGCAGCAACATAACCCTTTCTATTTTCCTTCTTTTTCCTATCATAATCTTAACCTAATGCAACAAAAATAAAAAATAGAGATGGAGATGGATGGTCCCACTCTAATATTCAACAACAAATCAAAATACTTACGTGCTCCAAGGATTAAAACCTCCTAAATATCCTAACTATCTCGAGCACCGGTTCGGACTACAAACCCTACTTCTATGCTCGATTCGATGCACACGGTGCTCGAGGCTCAATTTTGTTGGTCCCGCCAACGGAACCAAAATGAAGGGGAGCTACGGAGCTCTACCTTGAGACCTACGGACCGCTTATTGATCAAGCCTTTCAAGCCGAGCGGCCATGGCTACCTCTCACATAGCCAACGCGCAATGCCTACCTTACGGGTGTAGTGAGCTTACCTTGATGCTCAATCGAGTTCCATCCTCTCTCTTGCACTCCGGTAGCTTCATGATCCTTGCGGCAAGCTCAAGCAACCTCAAGCCCTCTCCATCAAGCTCCATCCTCCATAGTCGCGCGAGAAAAGAGAAAAGAAGAGAAGAAGAGATTATGAAGAGAGACGATGGGGAGCTTCTTCTCCATGATCTCTCACTCTCACACACTCACTCCCTCACTCCCTCACACTCCCTCAATTCCTCACTCAAGCACAAGCAATAAGGCAAGAAACAAGAGAAGAAGAAGAAGAATCTTTGGCCACACACAAGAATGATCTTCTCATTCACTTTTGAGCTTTATATACATGCCCTGCTTTTTGGGCGGTCATCCCCACTTTTTACATGGCCGGCCATTAGCCTAGGCCCTCTTTTCCTATTTCCCACCATTCTAACTCATCCCATTCCCAACTAGTGCATACAATTTGCACAGGAGTGAGACTGGCACTCTTTTACAAGGATTTGGGAGCGCTTTCACAATTAATGGTGCACTTTCACTCTTTTCTTTTCTCAAGGCAACATTGAGGCCTTTTGGAGAGGTCGGCATTCAAAAATTTCAGGGTCTGACTTCCATTTGGGGTGCCTTTTCCTTCCTTTGTCCTATGCCCTTTCGGTTATCTCCTTTTTCCATTTTACCGCTCCTTTGCTCCATTTTCCCGCTCCTCTGTGCTGCGGTAAACATATATTGATGGCATCTTGATAGAAAGTGTTGTGGTAGACCCGGGATCTTGCTTGTAAATATTATGAGTATGGAATTATTATAGAGGCATGGTTTTTCCATTTAGAAAGATGTTATAACTATCCTAAAAATGGCAGATAATAGTCTAAGACATCCAAAAGGAATAGTGTCTCAAGTACATGTAACAGTAGCACATATTGAGTGTGTTCTTAACTTTTGTGTCATCCAATTTGTTGTGAGACCAAGCTATTAGTTGCTTCTAGGAGAGTTTTGGATACTACACTCTCATTGTTTGGTAGACATCTCAAATGGTCGATTGATCTTTGGGCATGGATGAAGGAGAACAATTTTGGATGTTTACCTTGAATGCCCACTAAAAGGGTGCCACCTCCCACTACAGAATGGGAGGCATTTGAGGGTATCTTTGCCACTAGAACTTCGAGCTCCAATGAGTCTGATGAGGTTCCACAATGGAGGAGGTCTATCAAGTGTGTTTGAATGAGCTGATAGGGGCAAAAGATCAAATACATAATGCTGATGTAATAGATTGGGATCTTGGAACTCCTAATGATCCTCATCTAATCAAACTTGGTACTATATTATCTTATAACGAGTATGAAAACTATATATTGCTCTTATAAAATTTTAGGGATATATTTTCATGGAGCTATGATGATTGAAGGGGATTTCCCCTACTATTGCTATGCATACGACCCTATTAAAAGAAGGTAGTAAGCCAGTAAGGTAGAAGGTTAGATAAATGCCTTTTGAGTTGAGAGAGTCTCTTTTTGAAGAATTGATGCAGTTAAGGACGGAAAGTCTCATTTTTTCTATTGAACACATTGAATAGTGCTCATTGATTGTGATGATAAGGAAGAAGAAGAGCAATCAAGTCCTCCTATATGCATAGATTTTAAGAAGCTAAACAAGAAGATAGTAAAGGACTATTACTCTCTGCCATTTATTGACCAGATTTTAGATTAGTTAGCAGGGCAAGAAATGTACTTCTTTATGGATTGCTTTATAGGCTATAATCAGATGGCCATAGCTAAGGAGGATAAGTTGAAAACAACATTCATTACAGTCTTTTTGGTACCTTTGCATACCGTGTAATGGCTTTTAGTTTATGCAATGCTCCTGGGTCTTGGCAAAGAATGGCTAACAAGATGTTTGCTAATATCTCCCTGAAGAACTTAAGGTTTTTATAGATGATTTGGGGGTGGGTACTAGAAACCCTGATAGAAAACTCATCATTCTATGTAAGTGCTTTGAGCATTGTCATGAGTACTACATAGCATTAAATTCTTGGAAGTGTGTATTCAGGGCTTTCTTATAGCTTATTGTTAGGTCATGTTGTGAGGGCAACTGGCATTTCCACATTGATCCTAAGAAAGTAGCATTAATTTTGGCAATCAGCCCATCCACTAGTGCTAGGGAGGTTCACAGCCTTGTTTCATATGTGGGCTATTATTGACAATTCATTAATGCATTGGCCAAGTGCTCATTACCTTTGATGAATCTCTTGGAACACAACCATGTTTTTGTGAATGGGCTAAACTATGTGTAATGAAATTTGAGGATGTTAAGATGGAATTATCTAAAAGACCAATGTCAAAAGCTCCAAAAAGTGTTGAGGGTTTCTATATCTTTACAGCTGCAATAAGGCATAGTATCATTTCGTGCCTATCTGAGATTTGGGAGGCATAGCTTTATCATTCGATTGCTTTTGCAAGCCAAAAATTAGGCGTTTTGAAGATTTGTTATAGTTATTTATAAAAGTTATGTTTGGCTATGGTTGTTGCCACCAAGAAGTTTAGACATTACATTCTTTATGGGAAGGTGGTGTTTTTCACCAAGGCTGAGGGTCTATAGTTATTGTTGAAGAAGCTTCCATCCCTTGACTACCTTGCCAAGTGGTTAATCTCTTTTTAGAACTTTGACTATGAGATTTGAAGTAAGCTGCTAAATTTTAGGGAATTCTTGAATGTTTAGTGGATTTTGGTGAGCCTAAGGAATAGTGGGTTGTGAGAATCAATGCAAGATTGATACACCCTCAATCCCATTGTGATATGCATCTATTACACATTATCTATTCTTAGGCAACCAAGCGGAAACTCTTTCTAAATATAAGAAGAGAAAGATTAAGCAATAAGAAATTCACTTTTCCATTATAGCTGGTAACTTGTACAAAATGGGAGTGGATAAGGTGTATCGTCATCGCATGATGACTGATGAGGTGGTATTCATTCTAGAGAAATGCCATGATTCAGCATGTGGGGGTCATTTTTTTGGATGGCTTACTACCCAGAAAGCTTTACATGCTAGTTATTGATGGACAATGATTTCCCAAGATGCTTTTTCATACATTAAGCATTGTGATATCTGTCAGAGACACGATGCTATGAAAAATTGTAAGAGGCTGCTAAATCCCATTTTGGTGATCTTGCCCTTTTGAGAAGTGGGATATTGACTTTGTTGGACCTGTGCATCCTTCATCTACTACACGAAAATGTTATATCATTGTGGTGACATACTATTTTACAAAGTGGTCTGAAGCCTATGCTACAATGAAGGAAAATGCCAAGGAGACCACTAGTTTCATTTTGGAGCAAATTATTTACCATTTTGGTCCACCTACTATAGAGCTTATCCCTGACTCTAGGACACCTTTTTTGAATAAAATAATTGAGGCTTCAAAGAAAGCTCTAAAGATAAAACACAATAAGATCACGCCATATATCCCCAAGCGAACGGGCAAGTAGAGAGTACCAATAAGCAGCTTGTGGAGATTTTATCTAAGATGGTCTTTGAAGGTAAGCATGATTGGGATGAAAAGTTGTATGTGGTTGTTTGGGCTTATAATATGACATTTAAAAGAGCTATATGCCACACCCATTTCAAATTAGTATATGGGTAAGATTTTGTTTTGTCTATGGAGATTAAGCTTCCTACAGTAAGGTTCACTCTAAACCATTCTCTAGGTGATGCGAAAGCATTGCAAGAAAGGTTCACTTTCCTTGTGCATGTTGATGATATTAGATTACATGCCTTGTTAAATCAAAAAATATGGGAAGAAGTGGATGAAAGTGCTTCATGACCTTTGTGCTAGGAAGTTTAAATTTGTGAAGGGTCAATTGGTCCTTTATGATGATGCCTATCATCGCGAGCTATTTCTAGCCAAGCTAGAACCCAAGTGGGATGGTCCTTATAAGATTGCTTGTAGTATAGGAAAGAGAGGCTCTATAGCTCTTTTAGTGGATTTTCAAGGGGTAGAGTTTACAACTAAAGTAAATTTTAATAAATTGAAGTCAACTGTTAGTATAGGGACTGATGTTAGATGGTGCATTTGTAGGTTCTTAAGGATTCAGCTTAAAAATTGCAGAGGGTACCAAGACTATTGGATGGGAAAAGTAATTTCTTATCTTGAGCATCCATTTTTAGAGTAGTGTTACCACCAAGGCAAAGTGATATGAAGGGTTATCACATTACTGAGTGGCAAGATGGATCTTTCACGTGGGGCATTCAAGTCTATTGCCATCATTGTCATCGGGTTCTTACTAGTGTCCCCATTGAGTTTAGTGAGGAAGGAGGGATTGTACCTGCCCTACACCCCCTCTCTAGGTTAGACTTTGACTATCATAAGTATGAGTAGGTTGATTGTTATGGTAGATTACATCAATGAAGCCTTTGTTTATACATTATATTTTGATGGAGCTTCTTGTGAGGACTTTCTAAACATGTGAGTGTAGGGGTTTTCATAAAAGACCCCCTCGTCGAGTGGTTTTGAAAATGGGAGTGTATTTAGGCACCACTTTTACCAATAACATGGCAGAAAACAAGGCTTTGCTTACATGACTAAATTTAGTGAGACATAGTGCTATTCACCGATTATTGGTGAAAGGAAACTCGCAGTTAGTGATCAACCAATTGAATGTGACCTATAGCGTGAGGGATCCCATTCTAAGGATGTACCATTGTGCAACCTTGGACATTCTTGAGATTTTTGAGGTAGTGACTTGCTAGTTGATTCTCGTAGTGGAATCTCTTTGCAGAATTCCTAGCTAATTATGACTGTATTAAAGATGTCTTTCTCAACTGTGGTCCTAATAAGGGGCTTTTCAAATTGCCTCTTCTAATGTTGGCCTAGGGCTACTATGGGGATTGCTTACTGACATGTTCTATTTTGGCTATTAATGGCTAGTATGGGTTATGAGCCAAGTAGTGATTGGCTTTCTTTTTATTCTTTTATGGATGCATTGGATTGTTCAATGGCATACTCATCAAACTTCCCTTGCCATCTAGGTAGGTTGCTTAGCTAATAATTTGATGCATTTAGTGTAGGGCCTAAGAGGCACATCCCCTTGGTCTAGTTTTGTGTTTCAATAGGGTTATATGGGGACAAAGGGTTTGCTTTCAACAGTAGGTTGTTTGTGGTTGATTCTGTTAAGCAAGAGGGCCATGTATTTGTTTGATATAGGTGCGTTTAATGGTTCTTTCTTTTAGTGCTGCACTGAACAGGTTGAAGGAGCACCTGGAGGGAGCCAATTGTTGTATGGAAACTTTCTGTGGCTAGTCTAGGTGATATCTTTTCTTTCCCAATTATTCTCCTTAACAAGAATGTGTTATGAGAATTTTCGGGATTTTTCTTTCTTGTGCCAGGGATCAGCAAAGGCATGAAGTCCTAGGATTAGGTTAGGTATGTGTGGGGAGGTTTGAGTAGTTATGTTTGACTCTTGTGCCATGGATCAACAAAGGCATGAAGTCCTAGGATTAGGTTAGGTATGTGTGGGGGGAGGTTTGAGTAGTTGTGTTTGACTCCTGTGTGAACACATTGTCAGGCATGTAAAGAGTTGTTTTAGAGGGTCGTCCTAGTGACCTTGCCCTTCTACCCTATTAGGGAGTTGGTACTAGAAATCCCTATTACTTATGAGGCAGTTAGGGAAGTCTACCAAATAAAAGAAAAAATAAATAGTTTATATATATATATATATAATATAGATGTGTTTAAAAAGGGATTTTAACCCTACAATAATAAAAAATAAAGAAAGAAAAATTTCAAAGAGTAGATATTCATTGCCTTGTTGTAGGTTCCTAAGGACGAGTTAGGTCTCGAGGCTGATGCCTTGTCTTCATAAGGGCGGCATTTTTTCCAAAAAGGAAATAAGAATGGTTGGAGCAAAAATAAATGTGAGTGGGAATTTTTTTAAAAATTGTGTCACCTCATGAGAGTTTGGTAGGTTCTTGGATACCAAGACTGGACCTGAGATCAATGCCCTATTGGAGCCTTTTGTCCAAGGAAAAGGGAATTCTCTTGCAAGAAAATCTATCTTGTAACATCAACAAGCTTGTTTATTAGGTTTTATATGATTACAATGAAGAAAAGAACACCAGGCACAACAAATCTTCATGCAGCATCATGTAGATCTCCCACGGATTTGATAGAATCAACCATATTCTTCAATATCTTCATAAAATGCATCAATATCACAAAGAAAGCAAAGGAATACACCATCTTTGAATGGAAATACATCACATAGTATTCATCTTCAATATCTTCATAGTCTTCTCTCTCAATCTCTTATATACAATCACTCTGTTTTAATAGAATTGGCTATCTCTGACTCTCTCTCTCTCTCTCTCCATCAATAATACATCATCTCCTCACTACAATCTCTCATAATCACTCTCAATAATCCTTCTTAGGTCATGGATACCCCTCCCAAGAGGTATGTCTGATATGAAGAGTCACCAGAGCCACTACAGTGTCCTTTCATAGCTCACTACTGTCACTTCACTCCAGTCTTCACTTGAGTCTTCAGCAGCTACTTCTTTCACTTCTTTC
Organism: Lygodium microphyllum; assembly: GCF_053477565.2. Classification (NCBI taxonomy): domain Eukaryota; kingdom Viridiplantae; phylum Streptophyta; class Polypodiopsida; order Schizaeales; family Lygodiaceae; genus Lygodium; species Lygodium microphyllum. The sequence goes on along the minus strand of NC_141154.1, from coordinate 34,523,427 downwards.
AACTCTTTTGCACTTGTATTCACCTCTTTCCAAGGCTAGAAAACTTTCCCAAGCTACACATACATTCTACAGAACACATACAGAAGCATACAGAACAGTCACAGTACAGAACAGAACAGCTACAGTACAGAACAGAATAGAACAGAGACAAAAGCTCTACAGAAGACCTACAGAAGGTTACAGAAGGTCATCAAAACCTCATAACTCATACTCAAACCATTCCAAACTCTCACAAATCATTCAATAAGCTTTCACAAGATCGCAATCTTCATCAATCATCAACCCATCCCTCCTTACAGAAGTCAATTAGAACAAAATAGAACAAAACAGAAGCTATACAGAAGGTATACAGAACCAATCAGAACCTATCAAAACATCACAGAACCTCATATCTCCATTAATAAACATCATGAACTTCCAAAACACAATCAATATCATCCAAAACACTCTCAAACCACTTCCAAACCAATCAATCATCTCATAAAATCAACCATTCAGCTCTCAAAAACAACAAAAATCAGCCAAAAAACAAGTCATTTCAACACTCAACACCTATTCTCCTTGGGTCACAATATGCTTAGCTCCCTCCTTTTTATGCATTTGAGTATGAAATAATAAAGAATAGAGATTAAGATGAAAATAAATATAAATGAGACACTCTATAGGAGTACTCAATTAGTAGAAGTTCTTGGTCTAGTTGTCCTAAGTTAGGTAGGTGGGTTAGACCACCACTTAGGTTGTCTCCTTTGATAGCCCTTTTAGTTGTTCTCTGTTGAAGCAGTTGATTAGAAACTAGCTTTTGACTTCTTTGTCAAATTATGCTTGAGTTATATATTACATATTATATCGTATCTCTTATGTCTATCTTGAAAAATGGTTAAAGATGCTTGAGTTATGTTTGTTAATTTTTGTATTCATAGAAGACTCAATCACTTTCAATTATTTATTAAAAAAATATTAAAATTACAAAACTTGAGATGCAAGATTTAATACAAAAATGGAGATTTTATTGGATTTTGAGGGTTCAATGTTGTTCACATGAAATAATAATTGATATGCTAATGGACCACAATCCATACTAGTCATTCAAATAAAAAAAGTAAGAAAAAATATTAATTTATATTTAAATAAATAAAAATAATAATTACAAATAGTCTTTTTAAAGAAAAAAATAGTAAAAATTTAGTTTTAATGCACTAAAAAGTATAAAAATTTAAGAGAGAGAGTGTGGATATTAATGAGGATAGGGCATAAGGATTTTCCTTAGCCTACCTCCATTTATGTGTGAAAAGTATATATTTATTGCTTATTCATACAAAAAAATGACAACAAAGCCCTATTACACATATGGACGAAAGTAGAACCTAAGTGGTAGGGAAAAAAAGATTGAAAAGAGATAAGATTTGAGTAAGTTTTGATTTCATTGCATATTATAGCACATAAGCTTCTATATATTTAAGTTTGAAGAGGAATTGTAGCACGGGTTAGCTCGGTACTGTTCCTTTGCAATGTAGCATAAGAATAGAGAAAAGAAATTATGAAAATACTAGTTTTGCATAACAATTGGTTGATTTATAGTTAAAATTATTTGAGCACAATGAGTCATAGATGTTGCATTCGCACTTAAGAATGCTATCAAAAGGAAAGATCCTATGGATGCATAGCACATATATACTTAGTTGTGACCAACACTCAATGTGTGAGGATCATTTGTTGTAGTTAGGATAGCATGGCAATTTTGGGGAGATGTTATGTGAGGCTTAAATATTCTTGGATCACTATATATATCATGAGAGGATTTAGTCATGTTTGTTCTTTATGTTTGAGAGATCGCATATTGGGGCCAATCCTTGGGGTATAGGAGAGCCATAGGAGCTGCAACAATCAGACGAGGGGTGCTTTATTTGTGTGTATAATGAGGTGTTAGTCACCTACATGTACGGGATACTCCCTCTACTTGGAGTCATGATGGGGCCATATGGATAATCAATTACAAATTTATGAATCGATAGTTGACCATGTGATTCAAGATTGGTACATAAAATTTTTATTTTATAAATCCACACATAGGTGAGAAGTATTGATTTTCTTGGTAAAGTAATTGATGACCATAATTGGAAAAGTATTGTATTGTTAGTACCCTTGGTATATTACAAGTGGCTAGCTAAGAATTACTTCCTTATTTGTATGTTTATAGTGGAGTTTGTCTCCTTGTCATCTTCTTCTAAAGTCTCACTTAACCAAATAATGAGGTTAGCACCTACCTTAAGCCTCATTAGCTACACTTTAGAAGAGGTTTTTAGCCCTCAAATAATTCATATAAGAGGTGGGTATTATGTTCTTTGAATCTACTTGTTGGATTATATGAGGTGAAATATGGGACATTGATATAATACATAATAATCTTATTGATTCAAGAGCATTACTAAGTCTTGGTGCATTCGCCTCTCACTTAGATGATTATCTCCCACTCTTACTACCTATCTCTTTCTTACTTCAGTGATTCTTATATGAATGAAATAAAATAAAAAAAGAACAAGAAAGGCTCATTAATATTTCTCACATTATAGTATGTATTCCCAAGGTAAAACCTTGAGAGATCTAGAGGAAGAGGTGGATGATAGAATAGAGGTTCTAGTAATTATGGTATTATTTGTCATTATTGTGGAAGAACTGGTCATATTGTAGCTTGTTATTTTGACAAGAAGGATGACATTCATAGTGGGAAGTTGCAGCAAGGAAATTATGCATCATCTTCAAGAGAGAATGAAGATAAAAGTGAGCATTTATTTTTCCTATAGCATATGATGAATGAATAAGAAAGGGGACACATTGATGTTATGGTATATTTATTCCACTGCATCTAATCCTCTAAACTAGCAATATTGAATGGTTTGGAGAGATGCAAGATTTACAAAGTCTAGGTTATGTAGAGATATGTGATTATTGATGTCATTTGATTGTCCTTGCATGATGGTCAAACAAAGTGTTTGTGAGATATTTTACATGTGCCATCCATCACAAAGTATTTGGTACATTGAGAGTCAAGCTTAGCTTATCCTAACATTGACAGATGTAGGCTAGCTATCACTAGCCATATGCAACTTCATAAATGAGTTGGGTAGGTTAACTCTAGTTAGTTAATTATGGTTAGCAACTAGACCTATCTTATTACACTATTGTAGACTAAGTGTAGAGTTAGTGTGGAAGAATAATGAAGAAGATGAGAGTACATAGCTCTTTGTTTTTGCTCCTTTTTTGCCTCTATTTTTTGCCTATCTTCTAAATGGCATTAGAGCCAAGTCTTGCAGTGCGTAGGAGTAGTGGAGCTTAATTTAACCTTCAGGATAAGAAGTAGAGGTTAATTATCCTACCTCAAAGTGGTATGTATCAGCGTGTCTTGACCTCTACTCTTGATAGAGCCTTTTAAGGCTTTAGGGAGTGACTCATTGGCACATATTGGAGCCTTGGAAGTGATCATTATGGATAGCATTTACTTCAGCATTTAGCGTGAACCTAGAAAAATCTATGTTTGAAATTTCTTAATAGTTGGGGCAGCACCATAGCTAACAAGGAAAGTACATTAAGCCTTAATATTCAAGAGTATATTGCATACATGTGATGGAGCATATCTAACTCAATGGAGTGATCACCACCATAGGTATTATAGATCTGAATTTAGTGTGAAAATTGTGCTTGTTTTTGTCACAAATTTCTAAACTTTCCAGCCAATCAATGCTTGACAATGGCACACTCAAAAATCAATTACATGTTTGGCAAACAATATAGAATCATGTTCATACATCTAGGCACCCTTGAAGTGGATTGAAGGTCATCTACTTGATGTATATGAGAGATAGTGTGCTATCATAAAGTTTATGACAATTGTATTTGTTGGTTTGGGCTCATTGAAGCTTCAGTTATTGGCCATTAATGCTTCTATGATGCCACATGATTGATGGATGGGTTATGGATTCTTATGAGCATTGAATGCTTAGTTTGGACTTATTTATAGCTAGTTTAATAGGCTTGTCACTTGATCATAGCCTATGAGAAGCTTGTTGGTCAGTACTACTTGATGTATGTACAAGCATTGATGCTCAAATGTCCACGTCCATGTATCGGCTTCAAGTGGTTATAACATGTTTAGTATGTCTTGAGGCTGTGTTAAGTAGAGAATACCTTGGTTATAGTAGAGGTTTTTCTATTGATTGCTTTAGATTGCTTGTCTGTCGGTGGTCATTGGAAGGTTCTTGTTCATATATGCATAATGATTATGCAGTCAATGATATCTACATGACATGCTACTGCTTACAGATATTATAGCTGCTGTTTGGAGATGTCTTGGCATGTTATTGAGCTAAAATACCTTGGCTATTATAGAGCTTCTATTGTCATTTACTTTAGGACTAAAATTGTCTTGTTTGAAAGTGGCATACCTATGCTACTTGACTGAAGGTTTTGGGATTCTATTTGAAGAACTGATGTCTACTACATGTCTAGAATGAGTTAGGACTAAAATGGATACTGAGTACTTACAAATGCACATGTGTTTCTTGAATGGTATGAATGAAAAGACATCTTGGTTTGCAAGGAGTCAGGCATTGACAACTTGATATTGTAGTAAAGACACAGAGCTACAAACATGGAAAATGTTGAAAAGGGACATACAATATCACATAGATAGTGGGTGAAAAGTTGGATAACAACAATTGTGCAATATGAAAGTTTCATATGTAGAATTTCTTAATTGGAAAATGACATTTGGATATGATTATAGGTGATGAGACTGAGTCTAAGCTTCCAGAAAGAAATCACATTGCTAAACAATAGAGAGCATACTGTACATGACTTAAACGAGCTTGTAGAGTCTTGTATTGGCTCTCATTATGTATATGCGATACAATGGTCATGTAGATCATGAATTGCAAGTCACCGAAATATGTATGGAATACCTTGATGTGGTACTATGGTACTACTACCAGTGCACAAAAAATTCAGCTGAAACACAAGTTTAACACCATGGAGAGGAAAGGACAGTTAATACGTGACTATGTCATAGAAATAAAGGCCATTACTAATCAGCTAGCATCTATTGGAGTTGAAGTCGATGATGAAGATTTGGTTGCAGTTACATTGAATGGCCTTGGACCAGAGTATAAGTCATTTCATACATATATATTAGTATGATCGGAAATGCCTGAGTTTAATGAGCTGGTTTCTTTGCTTGTTCATGAAGAGGTTAAACTTGGATCCATAGGCTCTAGTGACTCAAAGTGTACAAATGAAGTTTTCTGCTCAAATCAAAGAGGCCGGGGTAGACATAGTAGAGGTATCTCTCGAGGTTGAGGGACTAATTAGAATGCATCTTAGAATGTGAATAATTAGCAAGTACAGAATGCTACAGATCCAAGAGGTAGAGGTTCATGGTAATCTCACAATACGCATGAGAATGCAAATAAGGATAAGGACTACCACTATTGTGGGAGATATGGGCATATTGCTAAGGAATGCTAGAAGAAGAAAGTAAATCAAAGAGGCAAGCAATAGGGACATTATGCTTTGCCTAGGATGTTTAGAAGAATGTCACTAAGGTTGATAAGTTAGATGATGTATGGTACATTGATTCATGAACTTCCAATCATAGGACTCTGCATGGTGTATGTTTCAGTTATATGGTTCTTGATAAGGATGTGTATGCATGTACAGGTGATGATACTCAACATAACATTGACCATAAGGGTATGGTTCCCTTGGTTATACATGATGGTCACAAGAAGAATTTGCATGATATCTTGCATGTTCCTTCCATCACTAAGAATTTGCTATCAGTTTGAGAAAAATTTACAAGTTTGGTTCAATAAACATGGTTGTTTTATTAAGGAGTTTGAACATGGTTGTAAGTTGATTGCTAAGGGCAAAAGACATGGTTGGATGCTTACTCTAGATGCTACTAGTCTTCCCTAGCTAAAATCAACTATGTTTGCACATGAACAGGGTGCCATTAGAGATCTTGAGATTTGTCATAAGAGGATTGGTCATGTTAATGTTCAAAGACTACATACTATGCAAAAGAAGTAGTTGGTTGTTGCCAAAGTTTACCTTCTCAGATTTAGGCCATGTTTGTGATGCTTGTTGGTTCGATAAGCAATATTGGCTTTCGTTTATGAAACATGTTCAGAATAGCTTGGTTTCCATTTATGAAACATCTTGGTTTTCATTTAGGTTAATTCATTCTAATGGTTGGGGACTGGCCCATAATGGTACTATTTGTCAAGAATCGCGTGGTGGGGGGACTTGCTTGAGGTGCTGGGCCAAACACACACTGTATACACAAGAGGAAGCTCACTCAAGAACACAAGAAGAGAGATGGAGGCCAAAATGTTTTATTGCTAGTTTCTTCTTCTTCTTCCACATAATATACAATGTACACAAAGTATAGATAAGATACAACATAAAGGAAAGTGGCCTACTAAGTCAAACAGTGCATAACTGACTACACTAATCGACTGGTGCTATGTCTTTACCAGCTGTAGGTAGGTGTAACAAAATAAATATAATAAGTGATAAGTCAGTGGCCATGTGAGTATCATAATGACCACCAACATGCTAAGTGTAGACATGTGGACCCATCTAGCCAAGCGGTCCATCATCAATGTCCGCACGTGTTGAGCTTGCCATATCAAAACTCCCCCTCAAGCTCAACTCTATATCTGCAACTCCAAGTAAGATTCAGAACTTTTGAAGCTTTTGTTGGGGATAAAGGCACCTCTACCCCATGTATTACTACACTGACAGTCACTGCCACTACACACTGTAGGTGGCGGTGGGTGCCCATCACCGTCACTTTATTCTTTATTCTTTTAGTGACAATTTGAATAAAGGAAGGCCCGGTCACACATTGTGACCGTTGGAGTTCCCATTTGTTGTCTCTCTCTTTCTTGCTCTTGCTCTCCCACCATAGCTCTTGAGTCCAAGCTTCGATCTGTCTCTCCCTTTCAACTGGTATCAGAGCCAGGTTTCCCGACTCTTGAGCTTGGTTTGTGGCATTCTCAACTTTCCATCAACTCCCCACTCGCATTAGGCCTCCTTCCCGGCAACCATATCCGACTCCTTCGAGCTCTCGTCACTCCCCAGCTTTCCGAGCACCTTCCCGGCATTGTTGGGCACCTTCAGGGCATTACATCAGAGGTACTTGATTATTTTCTTCAGGGTTTACTTTAGTTCTCTGGTCACACAGGCTCTGAATAGTTTGGGGCAGATTCGCCTTTAAAGGGAAGGTTGTTGGGGGTAAAGGCACCTCTGCCTAACCGCCCGTGTATTACTAGACTGACAGTCCACCACTACACATTGTAGGTGGCAGGCGCCCGTCACCATCACTTTATTCTGTATTCTTTTAGTGACAGTTTGAATAAAGGAAGGCTCGGTCACACATTGTGACTGTTGGAGTTCCCATTTCTTGTCTCTCTCTTTCTTGCTCTTGCTCTCCCGCCATAGCTCTCGAGTCCAAGCTTCGATCCGTCTCTCCCTTTTAGCTTCTCTGCACCCAATGCCTTTGTGAAAATGTCAGCTATCTGATCCTGTGTGTTGACATATACCAAGTCAATCTCTCCTGCAAGTACCTTCTCTCTCACAAAGTGGTAGTGCACCTCAATGTGTTTTGTCCTAGCATGGAACACTGGATTCCTAGCTAGTTGTATGCTGCTCATGTTGTCATAATGAATGACAACTTGACCATCTCCCTGCACATCTAAATCACCTAATAAATTTTGCAACCATACCACCTCACATGCTGCCATAGCAGCACCTCTGTACTCAGCCTCTATACTTGATAAAGCAACTGTAGGTTGCTTTTTGCTGCTCCATGTAACTACTGCACTACTAAGGGAAAACATGAATCCACTTCTAGATCTTCTGTCTGGCATGCTACGGGCCCAATCTGCATCTATGTATCCAAAGACATGTATGTCCTTACCTGCCTCATAAAAAAGTCCATAATGTAAAGTGGACTTCACATACCTCAGTATACATCTAATTGCATCCAAATGAGGCTTTCTAGGCATCTACATAAACTGACTGACAAGGCCAACAACTATTCTTAAGTTTGGCCTTGTGATAGTCATGTAAATCAAACTCCCTACTATTCTCCTGAGCATAGTAGGATCTTCTATCTCATCCCCAACATCAGCACTCAACTTCACATTTTTCTCCAATGGTACTGAAAGAGGCTTACATACTGTCATACCATACTTGGATAACATATCCAAGCCATACTGCCTTTGGGAAAGCCATATACCATCATCACATTTGATCACCTCAATACCAAGAAAGTATCTCAGCTCACCCAAATCTTTCATCTCAAACTTCTTCTTCAAGAAGTCCTTAACTTCAGCAATCCCATTGTCACTGTTACCTGTAATAATCAAGTCATCCACATAGATGACTATGATGACCAAACTTGCATCTCCCTTTCTCACATAAAGTGAGTGATCAGCATCAGAAATACAAAATCCAATATTGACAAGATACTCTCCAATCTTGTCAAACCATGCTCTAGGTGCTTGTTTCAGCCCATAGAGTGCCTTCTTTAACCTGCACACATATGTGGGATACTCTAAATCCTCATAACCTGCTGGCTGCTCCATATACACTTCTTCTTGCAATTCACCATGCAAGAAGGCATTCTTAACATCCATTTGCTGCAAACTCCAACCTTTGGCTACTGCTAAGGCAATCACACATCTAACATTTGCCATCCTAGCAACTGGATTGAATGTCTCTTCATAATCTATGCCATATGTTTGAGCATAGCCTTTTGAAACCAGCCTAGCTTTATACCTACTAACTGAACCGTCTGCATTATGCTTGACTTTGTAAACCCACTTACAACCAATATCTTTCTTACCCTTAGGTAAGGGTACCAAATCCCAAGTCATATTGGCTTCTAATGCAGCCATCTCCTCATCCATTGTTGCATCCCAATGAGCATGACCAACAACATCCTCAAAACAAGTGGGCTCACCATTCTCAACTAGTTTCACCATATAAGCATAATGGTGAGCTGCATAACCTTCAAAATCAAATCTTTTAATAGGGTATTTGACCCTGCTAGATCTACGTACTACCGGATCACTCAATGGAGCCTTTACATTACTATGAGCTCTTTGTACACATGGTGTCCTAACTGAAGGAATACCAAGCTCATCATCCAAACTCTCTGAACCACTGGAATCTCCGTCAAATCCCAAATGATTGGTAGATGCATCATTACCATCCAACACTTTCTTCTTTGCTTTGTCCTTCCCTGCAGCACTTATAGATCCACCTGAAGATGTGGGGCTACTCCTTAGTCTCCCAGACCAAGGGCTTACTGTAGGTGTAGTACCAGATGACGTTTCTGGTCCACTAAGACTATGTGCACATAGCTGTCTTGATCATTATCATCATCCAAAACATTACTAGTAGGTGTATACCAACTTCCTATCTCATCAAAGATAACATCCATGCTCACTTTGAACTCACCTATGATAGGGTTATAACAATGATACCCTTTCTGCTCTAAAAAGTATCCAATAAAAACACATTTTTTTGCCTTTGGATCAAGCTTCTTCCGTAGCTCATCTGGCACATGAACGTATGTAACACAGCCAAATACCTTCAAGTGCGATACATCAGGCTTCTTGCTAGTAAAGCATTCTTCAGGAGTCATCCCATGAACTGCAACTGTGGGAGTTCTATTCATAATGTAAACAGCAGTATGGAAAGCCTCAGACAAAAAATGTTTGGGCATATTCTTTTCAGCCATTAATGCCTGTGCAACTTCTACAATATGCCTGTTTTTTCTTTCTGCAACACCATTTTGTTGTGGGGTATACCTGCAAGTAAATTGCCTATTTATCCCATGAGTCCTCAAGAAGCCACTGAACTCATTAGAGAGGTACTCTCCCCCTCCATCTGATCTCAAGCACTTCAATTTTAAGCCTGTTTTTATTTTAACAATTGCATTAAAAGATTTGAAGTGCTCAAACACATCACTCTTTTCCTTTATGAAGTATACCCATAGCTTCCTATTTCAACAATTACCTTAAAAGATTTGAAGTACTCAAACACATCACTCTTTTCCTTCATGAAGTATACCCATAGCTTCCTTGAACAGTCATCAATAAATGTGACAAAGTACTTGCTGCCACTAAGAGATACATTCTGTGTAGGGCCCCAAACATCTGTATGTACTACATCAAGTATATTTTTGCTCACTTCTCTATCATGCGAGAAGGGTTGTCTCGCCTGCTTACCAAACTCTATTGTGAAGACGACGCATAGTTTCCTTGCTGCAATTTACCACTGCGAATATCATCCTTCTTTGCATAGCAATGGGCTGCAATATGGCATGTTTTGCCACAATAATGGCAAACAATAGTAGAATTTCCAGAACCTCTATTGTGCCATCTACCTCTTCCTCTAGAGCTCCCCCTGCCTCTAAAGTTTCCTCTGCCTCTAGAAACTTGCATTTCACCAAACTGTTGATTGAAGCTGTTTTGCTAGTTATTGCCAGCACGTCCCATACCAGGGCCTTTTGAAGAGGATCTACCACGTCCCCTTCCTGAACTTGAGTAAAATGCTTGGACCTGTTCACCATTTCTTTCAGACGAATCACCCTGCATATTGATCTCTTCAATAATCATGAGAGAGATCAGCTCATCAAAATCTAGAAATGGCTTCCGTACATGTACTGAAGTAACAAATGATTTCCATGCCTTCTCATTGTGAAGGCCACTCAGAGTGGATGAAACCAAATCATCATCATCCGGCATTGCATCAATCGATGCTAAAGCATGTGCAATGCTCCTCACCTTCAACACTTACTCATTGACAGACATTTTTCCTTTCTTCAAGGCATTCAACTCTTGCTTGAGTTGAATCTTTCGTGCCTTTGTATTTACTGAAAACATGCTCTAAAAAATTGTCCAAGCTGCATGTGAAGTTTTTGCATTCCTGATATGTCCCAGCATTGTCAAGATTGTGGAAGAGAAGGAAGGAGTCTCACTTGTAGCTTTCTTGCTTGCACAATGGGGGAATACACACAAGGGTGGAGGCTGAAAACAGTTTTTCTCTTCTTAGTTGTGGAACCCAAAAGAACTCACGTACAAAGAAATAGAAGAACCCTAGATATGGGTCTCAAACCAAACTCAACTAACTAAGGTGGCATACTAATTGAGCCACGAACTAGAGTAGATAAGGATAGCTATCATGTAGCTATTATTCAGGGGCGGTGTACCAACCGCATCTGCAACTGACAAGTCGGTGACATAAATACACAACGGTCACCCTGGCGTATCACGAGTGGAGCTCGATATGTCAACACTCCCCTCGAGCTCAATCCCAATTCCTGCACACCAAGCAGGTCTCTGAACTTGCGCAGCTTCTCTGCGCCCAATGCCTTCGTGAATATGTCAGCTACCTAATCCTCTGTGCTGACATAAACTAGATCAATAAGACCTAGTAAAACCCTCTCTCGCACATAGTGATAATGCACCTCAATGTGCTTTGTTCTAGCATGATAGACTGGGTTATTTGCCAAGTGTATACTACTCATGTTGTCACAATAAATGACAACTGGCCCATCTGTAGACTGATGCATATCATAAAGTAGCTTATGCAACCAAGCTACCTCACATGCAGCCATTGCTGCACCCCTGTACTCAGCCTCTGTGCTCGACAAGGCAACTGTAGGCTGTTTCTTACTGCTCCAAGTGACTGCAGCACTCCCAAAAGAGAACACATATCCACTGGTAGATCGTCTATCAGAAATACTACCAGCCCAATCAGCATCAGTGTATCCATGCAACTGTATCTGAACCCCAGTCTCATAAAATAGTCCATACTGCAATGTGGACTTCACATACCTGAGTATGCGTCTAGCCGCATCCAAATGTGGTTTCCTTGGAGCCTGCATAAACTGACTTACCAATCCAACAGCATAGCTCAAATCTGGCCTGGTAATAGTCATATAAATCAAGCTTCCTACTATGCGTCTGTACATAGTAGGGTCTTCCAGAAGCTCACCTGCATCTGCGCTCAGCTTCACATTCTGCTCCAAAGGAACTGAAATAGGCTTACAGCCTGTCATCCCATATTTGGACAGCATGTCCAATCCATACTGCCTCTGCAAGAGCTGTATCCCACTTGGTGATCTAATCACCTCAATGCCCAAGAAATAACGCAGCTCTCCCAAATCCTTCATCTCAAACTTCTGCTTCAATAGCATTTTCACATGAAGGATATCTTCATCACTGTCACCTGTCATAATCAAATCATCAACATAAATGACAAGTAGCATAATACCTTTCTCTGTTTTTCTCACATAAAGTGAGAAATCTGCCTTGGAAATCTGAAAGCCAATAGTGACAAGATACTGTCCTATCTTGTCAGACCATGCTCTAGGTGCTTGCTTCAAGCCATACAAGGCTTTCTTCAACCTGCAAACAAACTCAGGATGAACAGCATGCACATAACCTGGTGGCTGCTCCATATAGACCTCTTCTTGCAAATCACCATGCAAGAAGTCATTCTTTACATCCATCTGATGTAAAGACCATCCCTTTGATGCAGCCATAGCAATGACTGCTCTTACGGTTGCCATCCTTGCAACCGGATTGAATGTTTCTTCATAGTCAATGCCATATGTTTGTGCATACCCCTTGACTACTAATCTTGCCTTGTATCTGTTCACAGAACCATCAGCATTATGCTTCACCTTATAAACCCACTTACAGCCAATTGCATTCTTACCTTTAGGCAAAGGTACCAATTCCCATGTAGCATTTACTTCCAAGGCATCCATTTCTTCATCCATGGCTTTCTCCCATTTTTCTTTTCCCATGGCTTGCTCAAAAGAAGTGGGTTCTGGTTCCTGTATCACCTTGACCATATATGCATAGTGAATGGCTGTAAATCCATCATATTTCAGCCTATCCACAGGATACCTAACTCTGGTAGACCTGCGCAAAGTGGGTTCACTCCCAGGTACTCTCAAAACATCCCTGGTCTTCCTTACTCCAGGTGTAACAATAGAGGGAATACCCAACTCATCATCAATGCTCTGTTCTGAGCCACTGGATTCACCATCCACATAAGAGTGACCTGCATTCACATCAAACATGGACTGATCAACCTTCTCTTTTCCTTTTCGTGATACCTGCATACCACTATCTGCATTACTTTGAGAAGATTCTCCTGATCTCAATCTGCCTGTCCATGGCGAAGAATGTGAACCACTGCTAGAGGACGCTCCAGGTCCACTAATATTTTGTGACTGCTGCTGTGAATTCTGTGCAGCATTACCATTTTGTGCATCTACATCATCAATCACATTTACTGGTTTATACCAGCTACTCATCTCATCAAAAACAACATCTCTGCTCACTATAAACTTACGAGTAGAAGGGTTACAGCATCTATACCCTTTTTGCTGCAAAGAGTAACCAATAAAGATGCACTTCTCAGCTTTTGGATCCAACTTGGATCTCAGCTCATCTGGCACATGTACATAGGCAATGCAACCAAAAATTTTCAAATGAGAAATATCTGGTTTCCTACCAGTATACCTCTCCTCTGGAGTCATTCCATGTATTGCTGCAGTGGGAGTCCTGTTCATTATGTAGACTGCTGTAGCAACTGCTTCAGCCCAATAAAAATCTGGCAAGTCTTTTTCATTGAGCATGGCACGAGATACCTCTCCAATATGCCTGTTTTTCCTTTCTGCAATTCCATTTTGTTGTGGGGTATAACTGCATGAATATTGCTGCTTTATGCCATGCTCCTGCAAAAACTTTGCAAACTCATTTGAGAGGTACTCTCCCCCTCCATCTGACCTCAGGCATTTTATTTGCAGACCTGTTTCTTTTTCAGCCATAGCTTTAAGGGTTTTGAAATGCCCAAAAACTTCACTTTTCTTTTTCATAAAGTACACCCAAATTTTTCTGCTATAGTCATCAATAAAAGTGACAAAATAATGACAGCCTCCAAGAGATGCAGCTTTAGTAGTCCACACATCAGAGTGGATTAATTCCAATGGCTTCTCACTCTCTTGAACATGTCTAGGAAATGGTTTCCTTGCCTGTTTTTCAAACTGACAGGCTTCACATATCTTATGCATTTCTGCAACCTTGAATTTTGGCAATCCTGCAACAATATTTTGGGCCTGCATTGATTTAAGTCGCTGTACATTAACATGACCAATGCGTTTATGCCAGATATCAATATCTGCAACTACACCTGTCCCATGTGCAAACATTGCTGCACTCAATTCAGACATGTCTGCATCCAACGTAAACATTCTGCCCTTCTTCTTTCCTTTTGCTATCAAGCGACCTTTATTTTTCATATCCTCAACAAAGCATCGATGAGGATTAAATCTGACCTGCAAGCCCTGCTCAACCATTTGACCGACAGAAACCAGATTCTTGGTGATATTCGGGACATGAAATACATCGGACAGGTATTTCTTTTTCCCATCCTGCATAGACAAGGGAATTTTTCCAATCTGCACAATAGGATGTGCAGTATCATCACCAGTCTCTACAAATCCTGGTTTTTCCATTTTCCTTGCATCCTCCATCCATTCTGCATGACCTGTCATGTGGTTTGATGCACCTGAGTCAACATACCATACATCATTGCTTTCTTCTGCACTTGTCATAGAATTGTTCATGTGCTGCACCATGAACAAATGCTCATTTCTGTCATCACCCTGTCTGCTAGAAGATGCATAATTCCCTTGTTGCAGTTTTCCATTCATGATGTCATTCTGCTTTTTATAGCAGTCTTTAGCCATATGACCCATTTTACCACAGTAGTAGCATTTAACATTACTGTTTGCATTTTGACCTCTTTGCCATCCACCACGACCTCTGTGGCTCCCCCTGCCTCTAGAGTTACCACGTCCTCCTCCATAGGACTGGTTTTCTTGAGTTTGCTGCATATTCTGATTTCTACCACGGCCTCCAAATCGGCCTCCTCTACCTCTGCCTCTACCTCTTCTAGCATTTGAGTAGAAGACAGCTTCTTTTGAAGTTCCTCCTGAAGAAGATGCACCACCATTTCTCTGTTCCTCAGAAATTAGAAGAGCAATCAACTCCTCAAAATCAGGAAATCTTTCACGAACTGAAATGGATGTCCGAAACTGTGCATAATCCTTTCCTAGACCATTCAAGGTCACAGAAACTAAATCATCATCTTCCACTGGTGACCCAATGGAAGCAAGTGCATCTGCAATCTTCTTCACCTTCATATGGTAGTCGTTGATGCTCATATTTTCTCTTTGCACATTGTGCAACTCTTGCTTGAGCTGCATTTTCCTGGCTTGCGTATTTGTGCTATACATCTTTGACAGAGTATCCCATGCCTCCTTTGGCGTACTTGCATCCTGAATATGCACAATCATAGAGTCTGAAATGCTGATAGACAGCCAGTACATAACTTTCCTGGCTCTCTCATGCCATGCTTTGAATGCCTGCATTTGCTGTTGATTGGGAACATCAGGAAGAACTGGTTCTTCTTCATTTCCTGCAACAAATTCCCAATATCCTTTTCCCATAAGGAAATTCGTCATTCTAAACTTCCATGCTTGGAAGTTGTTCTTGTCAAGCTTTTCAGTGACAATCTGTGAAAGTGAATCAGACGCAACACTGCAACAAATTCTGTCACTGCAAAAAACACAGCTTCACCCTCACAAGGGCAAATCTGCAAAACTGGCGAAAGTGGTATTTGACCACACAGTCACTTCCTAGTGACGATTTTGCATCAACAGGCAACAGGGATGATTCTGTAACTCCCAATGTCTCTGCGCACAAGCATACGATGCAATTTCTACAGAAACTTTTCACCGACCTGTAGAACAGTGGCTGCACAGCATAAAACTGGGCCTTTTCCTGAGTGCGTGCAGAAAACTTCCGCCTCCAAAACAGGCCCCGAAATGGCCTCAAATCAAAAAAATAAGGTCGCCAAGGGCTAAAGCCCTTTCCCGCAGCATATACTGCCCTCTTGCTTCACCGCGAAGGGCGTCTCAACCTGAGACAATGCACTCCTGCACTTTCCGACTGTGCTACCTGCAGAGATCTGCTCCCAAAACAGAAAATGAAAGCAACACTGCTCCTCTTACCAGAACACCGCGAGCTTGGCTTGCTTTCTTGAGCTCCTTACCACGAACAAGGCTCTGATACCATGTCAAGATTGTGGGAGAGAAGGAAGGAGTCTCACTTGTAGCTTTCTTGCTTGCACAATGGGGGAATACACACAAGGGTGGAGGCTGAAAACAGTTTTTCTCTTCTTAGTTGTGGAACCCAAAAGAACTCACGTACAAAGAAATAGAAGAACCCTAGATATGGGTCTCAAACCAAACTCAACTAACTAAGGTGGCATACTAACTGAGCCACGAACTAGAGTAGATAAGGATAGCTATCATGTAGCTATTATTCAGGGGCGGTGTACCAACCGCATCTGCAACTGACAAGTCGGTGACATAAATACACAACGGTCACCCTGGCGTATCACGAGTGGAGCTCGATATGTCAACAAGCATAGTATTATCAATGACTACAAATAGCCAGTACATCACCTTTTTATCTTTCACATTCCACTCTTTCCATGCTTTTAATTCATCTACGGCGGAGGGATACCCAGCTCTGGCTCCTTTTCTTCACCTGAGACAAACTCATAAAGGCCCTTTCCAATGAGGAAGTTCGTCACATGGAACTTCCATGAAGGGTAGTTGTTCTTGTTGAGCTTTTCAATAATGGGATTTCCACTATTCTTTGCCATTATCACAAACAAGGATACAACACAGCAAGCTAGTCTTCTGCAATCTTTCACAATACGTGCACAGCACTACACCAAGAAACCTTTTTCATTGATTGCTCAATAGTACATGTAATCTGCAACTTGTTTGAAGATAAACCTTATGTTTGCTTCCTGCAAATACCTCAAAAATTACAGATTTGTAATCTGTAACCTATGCACCCACTTTCGGTCAATACAGTTGAAATCACAGTGTACCTTGAAACTGCTGTCCACAACCTTTCGGCTCTAAAACAGGGCCTTAAACGGCCTCAGATGTCCAAAATAACTGCGAGAAAGCCATAAAGGGCTTATTTACAAAATATAGAGTGCTCTGCTCGCACATGAAATCTCACAACAGTCTGAGATTTTTGCTTGACCTTGCTTCCGGTGCCTCCACAGGCACTATCCAAGAGAGAGAGTACAAGAATAGGAGAGCTTCTTACCCGTTGCTTGCTTGCTTGAACTTTGCTTCTTCTCCTTTACTTCAGCCTTCAAAATCAACCTCTCTTAGTGGCGTGGCTCTGATACCATGTCAAGAATCACGTGGTGGGGGGACTTGCTTGAGGTGTTGCACCAAACACACACTGTATACACAAGAGGAAGCTCACTCAAGAACACAAGAAGAGACATGGAGGCCAAAACGTTTTCTTGCTAGTTTCTTCTTCTTCTTTCACACACTATACAATATACACAAAGTATAGATAAGATACAACATAAAGGAAAGCGGCCTACTAAGTCAAACAGTGCATAACTGACTACACTAATCGACTAGTGCTATGTCTTTGCCAACTGTAGGTAGGTGCAACAAACTAAATATAATAAGTGATAAGTCAGTGGCCATGTGAGTATCATAATGACCACCAACGTGCTAAGTGTAGATGTGCAGACCCATCTAGCCAAGCGGTCCATCATCAATGTCCGCACGTATTGAGCTTGCCATCTCAACACTATTGGTGGATCAAGATATTATGTGACATTCATTGATGATTTCAGTTGATATACATGGGTGTATATCTTGAAGCATAAAGATGAGGTACTTGCTATTTTTAAGGACTTTAAGCAGCAAGTTGAGAAAGAATTTGATTGCTCAATCGCTTGCTTGAGATTTGACAGTGGTAATGAATATGTATCCATGAATGTTAACCCCAACACGAAGAAAGCAAAAGGAAATAAAAAAGACGCAGGGCAAATGCGGAAAAAAGGTAGCTCGACTGAAGAAAGAAGAGGAGAAAAGGCCAAAAGCGCAAGGGCAACCTTAAAAAGTCCGAGGCAAATGCAAAAGGGAAAATGCGCATTTTAAAATAAAAAGGCGTACCCTGAAATCTTTTAAAAGAGTGACGGGCTCTCACCCGTGCAATTTGTAAATGTAGACGGGCGGTGGAAAGGAAGCTAGGAAGATAGAAGGACAATGGGAAAAAGGGGCCTAGGCTACTGCCGGCCATGTAAAAAAGGGGATGATCGCCCAAAAGGGATTTAGGGTTTTGTATATAAAGTTGAAAAGTGAATGAGAAGCTCATTCTTGTGTGTGGCCAAAAGTAGCTCTCCTCCTCTTCTTCTTCTTCTTGTTCTTGCTTGCTTGAGCTTGTGCTTGAGAGAGGGAGTGTGAGAGTGTGAGGGAGTGAGTGTGTGAGGGTGAGGGACCGTGGGGTGGAGAAGCTCTCCATCTTCTCCTCTCTTCTTCTCTTTTCTTCTCTTCTCTTCTCTTGCTCACGGCAATGGAGCTTGGAGCTTGGAGCGGGAGGATCGAGCTTGCTTGAAGCTTGCACTTGGATCGTGGAGCTACCGGAGTGTGCGGGAGAGGAGGTAACTTGAATGGCACGGAGGTAAGCTCACTACACCTGTAGATATGGATGGTGCATCAGTTATGTGAGAGGTAGCCATTAGTGCTCGGCTTGGAACGCTTGAAACAATAAGCGGTCCGAGGGTCTTGGCGGTTGAGCTACCTTTTTTCCGCCTTTGCCCTGCGTCTTTTTTATTTCCTTTTGCTTTCTTCGTGTTGGGGTTAACATTACCCCCCTCCTAGACAAGTGCCAGTCCTATGACACTCACCGTCATAGGTAGCATGCGGAGCTTGCACCGAAGACGTGGGTGGAAGGGACTATTGTGGCTTGCCTTGGAGGAGTTCTGATGTTGGTGCGAATGAAGGTCATTGGTGGCACTTTGATGTTCTGATTAGCTGGTGATATGATTGTTGTAGGTGGCGATAGGGCTACTCTTTGTTGGGAATGGTCACTCATAGCTGGCACAGTTGTTGGTGTTCTGGGGATGCTCATGGTGGATTCTGCTCGTGATGATTTTTTGGTGGTCTTGCATGATGAAGTAAAGGACAAGAGTTCAGAGTTGAGTGTTGATGTAGAGGTGACAGTGCTTTCGTTGGAGTCTTTAATACCTGCAACTAGAAAACCTCTCATGTGGTCTCTCCCTAAGGGGTAGTGCTAGTCTTCTTATCGTGCACAAGACATATTTTGATTAGGTTGGGAGACAGGTCGAACTCTAAGCAAGCTTGGAGTATTTTCCTGCACGTGAGGACCCAAACCGTATATATACTTCGGTGCAGATATTATGTGAGTGCTCATGCATATTTAGGTATTTCTTAGTTAGAAGACTGTCGGCCTGGTTCCTTGTATAGCAATGGGTTAGTGAAGTAAGGGGCTAAGTTGATGGAAAAATTTGTCGATGAAGATAGGGAGTACACTTGAAGATTGCTTGAGACATCATTATGGTCTTGTCAAGGCAATGTAGCATAATTGAGCTTCTTGATGTCTTAGCTTTTGGTAGCTAGTGGCTACTTGTAGTGCTTGAAAAGTATGGTGTACTTTTCCATTGTCTTTCACGCCTTGCTTACCACTGTTGATTGTAATGGCATTGAGATGGAGTGCAAAAGAATTGTGCAGGTGGTTCAGGGTGACAGGTCTAACCATAGGCAAGGAGAGGTCCCTAGGTATGTCCTGCCCTTAATGTGCCCTGAACAATTGTGGGGGACGTACAAAGGGCTAGGGGATTAGGGACGGAGCCAGCCGACCAAGGTCACTGGACGTACCTAATTTGAGGACCCCTAGGTGCGGTGCTGTGATCATGTGTGCTTTTTTTCTTTTTTCTCTTTTTTTCTCTTTTTTTTTCTTTTTTCATTTTCTTTTCTTTTCTTTCTTGCTTTCTTTCTTTCTCTTTTTTTTTTTGTGGAAAAAAAAATGAATACAATCAATGCCATACATTGAGGCTATTAGCCTTTCATTTGGATTGAGAAATGTTGGAATCCAAAGGCTATGAAGAATGGATATTACAGAGAGGATTGTGTCACCAGCCTTGATGCTAGAGGAACTGTTGTTGAGATGAAGAGATACACTTGAGATATTTCAAACCTCCTTGCAACACACGCGATGTTGGTATAATTGAGGTAACGACTGCCGAGAGCCAACTATAGAGCTTGACCCAGAAAGAGAGCGTAGCCCATGAATATGCTTTGGGCTATGCGATTTGGGCGGTCGGCAAGGGTGGTTTTTGCTTTCGGTAGCTTGGCTTTGTCGCGGCTCTTTGTGGGGTCAATGGTCTTGTGGTGATCGCCATTGAGCACTTTCGCACAAAGATCTGTCTCATCCTGTATCCACTTGTCACTTCATGAGAGTACATGCATGGTATATGCCGCAACTATAATAAACCAATGCAACGCAAGGAGACATCACTTATCTGAATTCTATGGTGTTGACTTAGATATTTATCACCTGCGCTTGATTAGCTTTTTCTTTGCTAAAGATGTGGAATATATTAAACGCAGATATGAAAAGTTAGTACAACTCAGGAACATGTCAACACTGAACCATTTAAAGGCAAAAAGTCTTGGCCATGTAGCATTTGATAAGCCTTTATTCAACATGGAGCTACTCCATTTGCACGAGGCGGGGCAAGTCTAGGTGGTCGGGTGACTGGGGCTCTGCCAGTGCGGGGCTCCCGTGGGGTTGGGCAGGGAACATGTCGGCCGGGACATGAATGGTGTAGTCCCGGTCCACCACCGTTTCCAAAATGCCTTTAAATAGTTCATTGAATTCTTCCATGTCCCGAGCTGCCCTTTCTGCCCTTGAGCATCTAGTGCCTGAGCATACCTTGGGGGTTTGTGCCACTGGTGTTGCCACATTGTGTGCGCCTCCTTGAGCGTCCGCTCCCCTGGCCCGCAGATTCTTCGGCCTTCATCCGGGGCGGTGTCGCTTGGGGCTGTGTTTCTTGTTGTACCTTTTAAGAGTGGGCACGTAGCACACCGGCGGAGGGGCATGTGCTGCATGTTCCCGTCGGCTGCAGAGAGCATCCTTGCAAGCTAGCTGCCCTTGGTTCTCCATGTTTTCCTCGCGGGGGGCTTGTAAGATGCGAATCAAGGATTAGGATTTGTTACATGATAAGACCATTCATATGTAAGGGATTATAGGACGAGAAGGGGAGGGGTAGGGCATGCAGTACTTGTTATAGAGGGATGGCCCCTGTGATGTATACTTAGCCTCCTGCAATTAGTAGATCTTGGCTCATGCTGAGTTACGTCTGTTGGCGGTCATGAATTTAGGCAGGGCTCAGCCTTGGAAGGATAGACCGTGAAGGGAAGAAGGTGTATAGAAAAGGGGCTGCACCCTGTCTACACCATCAGAGTTGTTGGTCAAGGCTTCCTATGGTGGTGATATGGATTGCATGCATTCGCTTGGAGGTGGGGATGGTCACATGGCTTTTAAATGTGTGATGAGAGGAGGACTTGAGGAGCTTAGCCTATCAAACCCAACTCTTCTCCCTATACTTAACTATCATTGCTTGTGTGTGTTGATATTATCTATACACGGTCACACAAACGGCAGTTTGTTGCCAAGAAGCACGCGCATTGCATAGATCAAATGCGATCACATGTGTGGGAGCCTTTGCTCAACCGCCATTTATTTATATACATATTTATGTATCCATGTCCCTTCACAAGGATAAGAACCAATTGTAGAACTCGGGATTGTATTGGAGCGTGGCACATGCATCCAGCACTCATGGCAGCTTACCCAATACCGATAGATATTTTGCCACATCGAGCAGCATGGACCCTTGTTCGAGTCTACTGGCAACATGTAACTCCTCCTCAGTGAGAACCTTATCAAGTAGAGGGTTTTCTTGGCTTGGTTCAGCCAAGTCCTTGCCCCGAATGGCAGTCAGCTCTCGAAGGGAAGTTGGTGCCACATAGGTTGGGTCCCTTTGGGATCGCCATTTGGCCAATCGCTCCTCAGAGACTGTCATGATCTGAGCCCCTAGTTCGGCCATTACAATGCGGAGTTCACACCAACACCGCTCAAATTGACTCTGGCCTATTGACAGTCGCTTTAGTTGCTCTATGTCTACAAGATTCGGTCGGCAGAGCACTTCATTGAACGTGACGGTTAAGCGCAGTTTGTCAGCCTCCTCGTCAAAGATGAGTCGCATGCGTTCATGTAAGAGCTTGTTATAGTGCTCGTCAAGATGTTCTTGCTCTTCCCAAGATAAGGGGAATGGCAAGTATTCTTTGAGTTGCTCCTTAGGGAATGCGCCCATGTCCGCAAGGACGTAGACACGTGCGAACACTTTGAGCTTAGCATCCAACTCAGTTAAGCATTTTGTGACACTTCTATGTTCGACGAGGGCTTGCTTAGTTGCTATCTCATGCAAGGTTCTAGGAGATTGCCTAGGCTCTAGCATAGATGGGGGTTCAGGCCTATATGAGCAAGATTGGTTAACGCCAGGATTGCTCATGCTCTTGAGGTTTCCGTGTTTATCTTGAGGTTTCGTTATTGCGTCATGGTTCTCCTTGGGTGTGACTGGTGCCAATTCGTTACCCCATCGTGACAGTGTTGTATCCACTTTTATCACTACAAGTTCTATTGTCAGTGGATAGAGTGTTGCAAGCAACCATTGATGGTAATGACTGCTTTGATTTGTCGGAGCACACGGATGTGTTTGAGGTTTCACTGCTATTAGGAGAGGCATCAGTGGGCTCATTGGTGGATGGACTCGATGCTTTATTCATCAGCTCTCCAGCGCTCTTGGTCTCAATGCTCTTGGGGTCCACAACCACCTGTAGCTGCTGTTGTTTTCGTTGTTTTTTTCTTTTTTTATTGGTCAGTGAAGGTGCATAACTTAATGACTCAAGACCTTGAACTGGGTCAGCC
Source organism: Lygodium microphyllum (assembly GCF_053477565.2). NCBI lineage: Eukaryota > Viridiplantae > Streptophyta > Polypodiopsida > Schizaeales > Lygodiaceae > Lygodium > Lygodium microphyllum. The sequence goes on along the minus strand of NC_141154.1, from coordinate 34,500,433 downwards.
GTTGATGTGCTTGGTTGGGCCTCAACTTTCCCCTTCTCTGGTGTGTCTTCATGGGACGTAGCTCCGACCTGTTGGACAGCCTTACTAGGTTGGTTGGTCAGATGCACCATCTCCTTGGTCACATCTTTGAGAGATTTCTCGTCAAGCCTAGGCTTTAGGTGCTTTGAAAGTGCTGGAGTTGTCAAGGACACTAGTTGCGGCACCTCCTCCCCAGGTGAACTGCTAAGGACACATTCCGCAAGGGACATTGTCACGGCTAAGGGCTTTGACTGCTGTGATCCCTGATTGGAAGTAGTAGCAGCTAATCCAGTGGGCTGGCTACTATTGGTGGATTGCCGTGTCAAGTCCCTAGGGTAATCGGAAGTAGTTGTGTCTTTTGTTTCCATTTGAACATTCACCTGTGTAGATCGAGCAGGAGTTGATCTAGTCACCTTAGGTTGCATAGGCATATCCTTGGGCTCAGAGCTACAGATGGTGTCATGTCCCACCTCTTGGACATTTGGAAGCTTAGATGGAGATGGAGATTGGGATTAAGTAGCCGCCCTTGACGCGACTGCTGTTGTGCTTCCTGTGTCCGTTTGGCAAAAAAGGGTGTAGGAGATCTAGGACTCTTAGGTGGACTTGGCACTGGCTGAATGATTTACTCGAGGCTATTAGACGATTGTGCCATTTTCTTTATTGAGCAATCAGCCTTGCCTTGAGCAATGTTGTGCCTATGATACCTATTATCCTCTTGGAAAATCAAAGGCTCTTTAGGCACTAATGGCTTTTGTGCACGCTCAATGGCTACATATGACATCTGCTCATTAAGTATGCTAGGCTGTGGCTCTTTCTTTTGAACACTCATGTCTGGTTTTGTTGCCTCGAGACCTAGAGTTTCTCTTAGATTTCCTCCTGTGCTTCATTGCTTTTGATGCACTCTGGCCTTCAGCTTTGATAGATGCGGTTTAGCAGGGGATTTTGGTACCCAAATCCATCGGTTACCTGCGTAGTACCCTTGAGCACGTAGCAACGCTTTGGATATCCATCTCGGCGTTGTGCTGACCCTCCATCGATGCCTGCGTCTATAAGGCTTGGGCTTCTTTTGGGGTCTTCTATGATATTTGTAAGTCCCAATCCCGTCCTTGGCATTGTCTCTTGACCTTCTTGTTTTAGGCCTGGCCTCACTCACTGGTTCTCGTTGTTCGACCTGTGCTTGTATCAGCTTTTTCAACAAGTCCTTCCTCTCGTTAGTAGGCTTGACTGTTACGTCAGCACCTTCCTTGCCTTTCCCTTGAGGTTTGATGAGGTCACCCTTGCTAAAGGTTGTCAAGAATCGCGCGATGGGGGGAGTTGCTCAAGATGTTGCGCCGAATACACACAGAATGCACAAGGAGAAGCTCACTCAAGAGACAAGAAGAGAGATGGAGGCTAAAACGTTTTCTTGCTGGTTTCTTCTTCTTCTTCCACACACTTTACAATATGCACAAAGTATAGATAAGATACAACATAAAGGAAAGTGACCTACTAAGTCAAACAATGCATAACCAACTATACTAGTCGACTGGCACTATAACTATGCCAGCTGTAAATAGGTGTAACAACCTGAATATAATAAGTAACGAGTCAGTGGCCATGTGTGAGTCATAATAACCACCGAGACGTGCTAAGTGTAGACATGTGGACCCATCTAACCAGGCGGTCCATCATCAATGTTCGCATGTGTTGAGCTTGTCATCTCAACACTCCCCCTCAAGCTCAAGTGCATCTCTGCAACTCCAAGTAAGCTTCGAAACTTTTGAAGCTTCTCTATACCCAATGCCTTCGTGAAGATGTTAGCTATCTGATCCTGTGTGCTGACATACACCAAGTCAATCTCACCTGCTAGTATCTTCTCTCTCACAAAGTGGTAGTGTACCTCAATATGTTTTGTCCTGGCATGGAACACAGGGTTCCTAGCCAACTGCATACTGCTCATGTTGTCACAATAAATGACAACTGGACCTTCCACCTGCACATCCAAATCAGCCATTAACTTTTGTAGCCATACTACCTCACATGTTGCAACAACAGCACCTCTATACTCAGCCTCTGTACTTGACAAAGTAACTGTAGATTGCTTTTTGCTGCTCCAAGCAACTGCTGCACTACCAAGAGAGAACATGTATCCTGGTAGATCTTCTATCACACATACTACCAGCCCAATCTGCATCTGTGTATCCAAACACCTGTACATCTGTACCTACCTCATAGAAAAGTCCATAATGTAATGTGGACTTCACATATCTCAATATGCGTCTGACTGCATCCAAATGTGGCTTTCTAGGTACTTGCATAAACTGACTCACAAGACTAATAACGTAGCTCAAGTCTGGCCTTGTAATGGTCATGTAGATCAAACTCCCCACTATCCTCCTGAACATAGTAGGGTCTTCTATCTCATCCCCAACATCCGCACCCAACTTTACATTCTGCTCCAACAGGACTGAAAGTGGTTTGCATGCTGTCATACCATACTTGGACAACATATCCAAGCCATACTGTCTTTGGGACAGCCATATACCATCACCACATCTGATCACCTCAATGCCAAGGAAGTACCTTAGCTCACCTAAATCCTTCATCTTAAACTTCTTCCTCAAAAAATCCTTGACTTCAGCAATCCCACTATCACTATCACCTATAATAATCAAGTCATCCACATAGATGACTATGATGACCAAACCTGCATCTCCCTTTCTCACATAAAGTGAGTGATCAGCATCAGAAACATAAAAGCTAATGTTGACAAGATACTCTCTAATCTTGTCAAACCATGCTCTAGGTGCTTGCTTGAGCCCATAGAGCGCCTTCTGCAACCTGCACACATACGTGGGATGCTCTAAATCTTCATAACCTGCTGGCTGATCCATATACACTTCTTCCTGCAAATCACCATGCAAGAAGGCATTCTTCACATCCATTTGTTGCAACCTCCAACCTTTGGCTGCTGCCAAAGCAATCACACATCTGACAGTTGCCATCCTAGCAACTGGACTGAAGGTTTCATCATAATCTATGCCATATGTATGGGCATAGCCTTTTGCAACCAGCCTAGCATTGTACCTGCTAATAGAACCATCTGCATTGTGCTTAATCTTATAAACCCACTTACATCCAATGGCTTTCTTGCCCTTCGGCAATGATACCAGATCCCAAGTCTTATTGGCCTCTAATGCAGCCATCTCCTCATCCATTGCTGCATCCCAATGAGCATGACCAACAGCCTCCTCAAAACATGTGGGCTCAGCATCCTCAACTAGTTTCACCATATAAGCATAATGGTGAGCTGCATAACCTTCAAAACCAAATCTTTTAATAGGGTATCTCACCCTGCTAGATGTGTGTACCACTGGATCACTCAATGGAGTCTTTGCATTAATGCGTGCTCTCTGCACACCTGGAGTCCTCATTGAAGGAATGCCAAGCTCATCATCTAGGCTCTCTGAGCCACTAGAGTCTCCATCAAAAACTGCATCAATGCCTTCTAACACTTTACTTTTTCCTTTGTCTTTACCTGTAGTGCTACTAGATGCACCTGAAGATGTAGAGGTACTCCTTAGTCTCCCAGATCAAGGACTACCAGATGATGTCTTTGGTCCACTAAGAGTCCGTGATTCTTGCTTTTCAGCCTACACATGAGTGTCATGATCATCATCATCATCCAATGCATCACCACTAGATGCATACCAACTGATCATTTCATCAAAGATGACATCCCTGCTCACTCTGAACTTACATGTGATAAGGTTATAACAGCGATACCCTTTTTGCTCTAAAGAGTATCCAATAAAGACACACTTTTCAGCCTTTGGATCCAATTTCTTCCGCAACTCATATGGCACATGAAGATACGCAATGCAGCCAAACACTTTCAAGTGTGAAACATCAGGCTTCTTACCTGTAAAACATTCTTTGGGGGTCATACCATGAACTGCAGCTATGGGAGTTCTGTTCATAATATAAACAGCAGTATGAACAGCCTCAGACCAAAAATGCTTAGGCATATTCTTTTCAACCATCAAGGCACGTGCAACTTCTGCAATATGCCTGTTTTTCCTTTTTGCAATCCCATTTTGCTGTGGGATATACCTGCATGTGAACTGTCTCTTTATCCCATGAGACCTCAGAAAATCACTGAACTCATTTGAGAGGTACTCTCCCCCTCCATCTGACCTCAAGCACTTTACTTTCAAGCATGTTTCTCTTTCAACTGCAGCCTTGAAAGTTCTAAAGTGCTCAAACGCTTCACTCTTTTCCTTCATAAAATATACCCACAGCTTTCTAGAACAATCATCAATAAATGTGACAAAGTATGAACTGCCTCCAAGAGATACATTTTGTGTAGGCCCCCAAATGTCTGTATGCACAACATCAAGCATATTTCTGCTTACATCTCTGTCATGTGAAAAGGGTTGTCTTTCCTGCTTACCAAACTGACATGCTTCGCATACCTTATGAAATTCTGCAACTCTAAATGTAGGCAAACCTGTAACCAACCCTTTGGACTGCATTAATTTCAGCCTTTGTACATTTGCATGTCCAATGCGTTTGTGCCAAATTTCAATATCTGCAACAACATCTTTTCCTTTAGCATACATAGCAGCATTCATAGTAGGAATTCCAGCATCCAGAGTAAACATACGTCCAACTCTACTTCCTTTTGCTACCAACCTGCACTTGTCATTGAAGTCTTCTACAAAGCAGCCCTTTGCATTAAATTTGACTTGCAGCCCTTGCTCTACCATTTGACCGACTGACACCAAGTTCTTTGTAATAGATGGCACATGTAATACATCTGAAAGACTCTTTGTCTTACCATCATGCAAGGACAAGGGAACTTTTCCAATGTGTGAAATTGTGTGGCATGAATCATCACCCGTCTGCACATAACCTGCATTTTGCAAATCCTACATCTCTCCAAACCATTCTGCATGGCTGGTCATATGATTGGATGCACCTGAATCAACATACCAAACATCGTCATGTGTTCCCTTTCCTGTAACAGCATTCAGCATATGCTGCATAACAAACAGACGTTCATTTTTGTCTTCATTCTGTCGTGAAGACGATGCATAGTTTCCTTGCTGCAACTTACCACTGTGAATATCATCTTTCTTAGCATAACATTGGGCTACAATATGACCTGTTTTGCCACAGTAGTGACACACAATACCAGAGTTGTTAGAACCTCTATTCTGCCATCCACCTCTTCCTCTAAAGCTCCCCCGGCCTCTAAAGTTACCACAACCTCCTGAAACCTGCATATCACCAAATTGTTGATTCAATCTGTTTTGTTGGTTGTCACTACCATGTCTTGTACCATGGCCTCTTGAAGAGAACCTGCCACGTCCCCTTCCTGAACTTGAGTAGAAAGCTTGGACCTGTTCACCACTTCTTTCAGATGTCTCACTCTGCATGTTGATCTCTTCAGTGATCATAAGGGAGACCAACTCATAGAAATTTGGAAATGGCTTTCTGATATATACGAAAGTTACAAAAGACTTCCAAGCCTTTTCATTGTTAAGTCCACCCAAGGTAGATGACACCAAATCATCATCATCGGGCATTGCATCAATCGATGCCAATGCATCTGCAATGCTTCTTACCTTCAGTGCATACTCATTGATAGACATCTTCCCTTTCTTTAATGTATTCAACTCTTGCTTGAGTTGAATCTTTCGTGCCTTTGTATTTACAGAAAACATACTTTCAAGTATGGTCCAAGATGCATATGAATTCTCTGCATTTCTAATGTGTCCCAGCATATTATTGTCAATTACTGCAAACAACCAATACATGACCTTTTTATCCTTTGCATTCCATTCCTTCCGTGCCTTTGTCTCTTCTGCAGTTGGAGGATCACTCACCTCCGGCTCCTTTTCTTCACCTGAAATAAACTCGTAGAGGCCTTTTCCAATAAGGAAGTTCGTGACACGGAACTTCCATGAAGGGTAGTTGTTCTTGTTGAGCTTCTCAATGATGGGGCTTCCACTGTTCTCTGCCATTATCACAAAATTAATACCAACAGCAAGCAAATCTTTTGCAACCCTCGACCTGTAGTGCACAGCAATACACCAGACAGCCTTTTTCACTGTCTGCTCAACAATACATGTAATCTGCAACTTGTTTACAGATAAACCTTGTGTTTACTCACTGGTAAACACCTTTTGAACTTACAGATCTGAAATCTGTAACCTATGCACCCACTTTCGGTCAATACACTCGAAGTCACAGCGTACCCTGAAACTGCTGTCCATAACCTTGCGGCTCTAAAACGGGCCTTGAAACGGTCTCAGATGCCCAAAATAGCTGCGGAAGGCCCTAAAGGGCTTATCAGCAAAAAATACACCGCTCTTCGTGCACACCAAATCTCATTGCAATCTGAGATTTTTTCTCTGCCCTGCTTCCGGTGCCTCCACAGGCACTATCCAAGAGAAAGAGTGGAAGGATGGGAGAGCTTCTTACCCGTGGCTTGCTTGCACGAACCTTGCTTCTTCTCCTTTGCTTCAGCCTTCGAAATTAGCCTGTCTCAATGGTGCAGCTCTGATACCATGTCAAGAATCGCGTGGTGGGGGAGTTACTCAAGATGCTGCGCTGAATACACACAGAATGCACAAGGAGAAGCTCACTCAAGAGACAAGAAGAGAGATGGAGGCCAAAACGTTTTCTTGCTGGTTTCTTCTTCTTCTTCCACACACTTTACAATATGCACAAAGTATAGATAATATACAACATAAAGGAAAGTGACCTACTAAGTCAAACAATGCATAACCGACTACACTAGTCGACTCGTGCTATAACTATGCCAGCTGTAAATAGGTGTAACAACCTGAATATAATAAGTAACGAGTCAGTGGCCATGTGTGAGTCATAATGACCACCGACGTGCTAAGTGTAGACATGTGGACCCATCTAACCAGGCGGTCCATCATCAATGTCCGCATGTGTTGAGCTTGTCATCTCAACAAAGGTCGTGACTATCCTCATACCCGGTAGTGTCAAGCGTATCCTCTGTGCTACATAGTCAGCCTCACATTTGGTCGCCCTTTTGAAGGGTCTTCCTAGGAGGGTTTCTTTTCCGCAGCTAGCACTATTTGGAGGAACATGAAATAGGATAGGCAAGCTTTCCGTTTCAATTGTCAGAAGGATTTTTCACTTCCCTATGAGTGCTTGTGGGTGTCCCCCATAAGGGCTAAGAGTTACACTAGTCAGTGTGAGCTCTGGTTGGCCTAGTAGGGTCCATGATTCATAGGTCAAGATGTTAAAATCAGCTCCTTCATGAATCAGAGCGTCGATAGTATGCTCTCTTTTCGCGGTGAGTTTGACCCTAAGATAAGTAGGTGGTACTATGTCTTCATCTTCCGGGTCTTGGCTTGTAAATTTAAGCCTTCTGACAGATGCCTTTGAGTCCCTAAATGCATAGTCAGATGTGGATTCTCTACTGAGGTCTTGGGTCATTTGTACAACGCTGCTTAAGGTACATCTATCGTCAGGATTGTCATGTCTAGTCATCCTCGCATTGATAGCTTGATGATGTTGCATTCTGCTTCGACTAGACGCAGTTTGAACACAATGTACATGTGTTCTTGTGGTGTGGCCTTTTTGCCCTGGATGGCTAGATTGGACCATTGAGGTTCTAGGGTCTCTGTTTCTCTCTGTTCGGGTATGGGCTTTTGGTTGCTCTTTTACAAGTGAGGATCCATGCTCGTGTAGAGCCATTACTACACTAGGGTCTAATTTGGAGGACCTGTCACGATGCACCTTTTCCCTCCAACCTACTTGGGGGAGCTGCGGAGGGGGCAGAGCCCCCTCTGCGGGGGTTCGGGGGGGGCAGTCCCCCTCAGCCCGCAGGGCCGTTACGGTAAAAGCCATGCACAATTTGGAGGACCGTTTATAGCCAAATTTTGAACTACGTGCTCTAAATTTTAGCCCGGTGATGGATCTGTGATGTGTCTTTAGCTCTACGTAGCCTTTGGGGTCAATCTCGGGGTTTAGATGTGTCAAAATTTTTGTTCTAGATACCTGTCCGATTTTGATAGTTTTCTGTCCAATTCTCAGATGTCTGATTTTGAGGAGTCCGGTTATCAGAATCGGACATCCGATTCTGGGTGGTCTGATCGGCCCAGTGGTTCGATTTTGGTCATGTCTTATTCTGGGAGTCGGATCGAAAAAGTGGTCTGATTTTCGGAGTGGTCCGATTCTGGGAATTGGATTGGACAGGGTGGTCCGATTGCCTCGATCGGACGAGCGTCCGATCGGATAGGATGGTCCGAGTGGTCCGAGTCCGAGTGTCCGAATGGTCCGAGTTCGAGTGTCCAAGTGGTCCGATTTCCAAAATCGGACAGGTTGGTCCGAGTGGTCCAATCCCGGGTGGTCCGATTATGGATTGGTTTGATTCTGGGAATCGGACCGAACAGGGTGGTCTGATTGCTGATGTGTCCTATTTCGTCCGATCGGACGGGGGTTGGTCCGAGTCCGAGCGTCCGAGTCCCAGCTTCCGAATATGGACTGTTCCGATTCTGGACGGGTCTGATTCTGGGAATCGGATGAGCTGGTCCGACTACGCGGCCGATGGCCCGTGAGTTGCACGCGATGCCTATAGGTTGACGTCTACTACACTGAATCATCCAACACCTTCCATATAGGTGCAAGACACTACAAGGGAATGCCAGACATGCCTGGAACCACTGTGGTGCTCGAATCAAACAGCACTCCAAGGATCTGTGCCCCTATTTCCCTGTTTTAGCCTGTTATACAACAACAAAAAATCCTACTGTTTATTTCTTTTTCTTTGTTCTTTCCTATCCTAAATGCATCCAAATCACAAAGTAAATACCTACACTACTCCATCTCACAACATAAAACTCAAAAAATAAAAAAACCTACTTGCCAAGGAGATCGAATACCATCTTCAACCCCCTCACTTCCTACCTATCTCAAGCACCGGTTCGGGGGAAAACCCTACTCCAATGCTCGATTTGAAGCGCGCAAGCGCTCAAGGCTTGAGTCCGTGGTCCCGGCAACGGAACCAAAATGTGGGAGCTTTTGCTCAACCGCCAAGACCCTCGGACCGCGTATTGTTTCAAGCGTTCCAAGCCAAGCACTAATGGCTACCTCTCACATAACTGACGCGCCATCCATATCTACGGGTGTAGTGAGCTTACCTCCGTGCCGTTCGAGTTACCTCCTCTCCCGTGCACTCCGGTAGCTCCACGATCCAAGTGCAAGCTTCAAGCAAGCTAGATCCTCCCATTCCAAGCTCCAAGCTCCATTGCCGCGAGCAAGAGAAGAGAAGAGAAGAGAAGAGAAGAGAAGAGAAGAGAAGAGAAGAAGAGAGGAGAAGATGGAGAGCTTCACGGTCCCTCACCCTCACACACTCACTCCCTCACACTCTCACACTCCCTCTCTCAAGCACAAGCTCAAGCAAGCAAGAACAAGAAGAAGAAGAAGAAGAGGAGAGCTACTTTTGGCCACACACAAGAATGAGCTTCTCAATCACTTTTCAACTTTATATACAAAACCCCAAATCCCTTTTGGGCGGTCATCCCCTTTTTTACATGGCCGGCCATAGCCTAGCCCCTTTTTCCCATTGTCCTTCTATCTTCTTAGCTTCCGTTCTCACACTCATGTAAGAAAACATGGATCTTGAGCATGGCTATAGCTATGGTGGTTTGAATGTATTAACTAGAACCATGACAACATAGGAAAATGACACTAACTATTACTCAATTGAATTAGGTTCCAAGATAGAAAAAATCCTCTTCTTTCTTCAGTCGAGCTACCTTTTTTCTGCCTTTGCCCTGCGTCTTTATTATTTCCTTTTGCTTTCTTCATGTTGGGGTTAACAATGAATTTGATAGATTCTTGGCAGCAGAGAATGTCATTCATAGGTAGCTTACTCCACATCAGAATGGAGTAGTAGAAAGGAAGAATAGGGTTCTTATGGAAACTAATCGGGCAAGGCTTAATGAGAAGAATACTCCATTATATTATTGGGCTGAAGTTGTTATGATAGCTATATATATGTTGAATCATTCTCTTATAGCAGTCATTCATGACATGCTACCATATCGGAATTTGTATGACATAAGCCATTTAAAATTCTTTGGCTACATTGCATATGTATACATTCCAGATGTAAGAAGAGAAGGAATTTGGATCCTAAAGCATAAAAGTGTGTGTTCATTGGCTATAATAGAAGCAAAAAGTGTATAAATTCTTTGACCTGTCTACACAAGAAACAATCATCAATAGAGATGTTATCTTTGATGGGTCAGCATCGTGGTATGGATCACTTGTTGCTATTCCACATGATGTATCTTCAAATCATGTATCTCTTGACATTTCACAGCAAAGTACTACTATGTTTGGGCCTACAAGTGATGTATCTTTGAGTGTTTTACCTTGGACTAGTGGGAAGTTATGCAATCATGCATCACCATCTAGCAACAACACTATGTCAGTGAGGGGAAAAATGAAGCATAAGGCAAAGGCAAAGAGAAAGTTCTTGATGATGCTCCTAAGATTTTGACTTCTGTGGATATGACTCAATGGACAACTTGGATAGTGAGCTTGGAATTGCGTTTGTGTATACTCCTGGAGTTAGGTAGACATGACATGTATCGCCTCATGAAAGAGAGGAATCAAGCAGTCCTTTAAGAAAATTATTTTACTCAAGGGTTGTTTGAATTGTATGTGTGTTCGTGAGATAAATTATGTGAAGGAACATGTGATTTAACGGACTAATTAAGGAAGTTGGTTGTATATGTTCCAATAAATGTGATGTAGGTAATTAAAAAAACTAAAGATGAGTCTATCATCAAAAGAAAGCGAGTGGACATAACCCTGGATGTGTCCTCCAACGGTAGGGTGGTCCTGATTAGCTGGGCGCTTTTCTAAATTAGAGATAGAATTAAGAAGACAATACCAACTAGTCATTAGGTAGAACCGACTTGCATTGTTTTAGGGGGCCGGAATGGGATTTTTTCTTATGGGTAGGAGGGTTGACGTACTACACTCCCCTATGTCTCCCATTCACTTTGAACCAAGTGCAATGGCAAGTCCACTTCAGATCGAGTAATCCGTAGAAGTGGGAACTCGAAATTACTGACGCTAGCTAGTAGTTAGGAGACCCGTTTGATTTTAGGAACTCAAAAATTTAGGTCGATCCTAGTGGGTTGACCAAAACTCTTCCATTGCGATGTAGACTCAGTGGGATCTAAGTGACAAACCCTGTGATGTTCCCAGGGAGTTCCGTGCGGAGTCATTTGGAAAACCTACTGATGGACTACTAAAAGGTGCGCCTTGGAATGAGCCCGCGACGGACACCTCACATCCCAGCAAGAAGAATAGAGTCATTTACTTCTCTCATTTTTATATTGAGGATTTGAACATAATCAAATTCAAAAAATATCATATTAGATTTTCTGTTAATATGAACATGTAAAAAGCAATAGACATTAAAGCCCTTAGGATCTGCCCTTTATAAAAGGGTAGATAGCTCTTGTTCAAAAGATAGTACATGCTCTACTTTCTTTTCTTCTACCTTCTTCCTTCTATACTCCCTCCATTTATTTGCCTGCTCTTCTGTGGCCTTTTCCTCTTTCTCATGTAGTCTTGTGTCCTTTTTCATGGGTGGCATCTTCAACCTTAGGACTTGGATCACCTTTCTTTTTTCTATATGGAGGCACATTTAAGATATTGAAAGTCTTCACATAAATAAGGGGAACTAGTTCAAGGACCTTTGAAAATCTGTACCTCAATCTCATAAGAATTATCATGTATTTGTCTATAACTGTAAGGCTATGTGCATGAGCAACATAGATATAGGAATCTTGAAAAAATCAATCAAAAAATCTTCTACAACCTCTTGGATACAATTGAGAGTTGTCATTGTCCATCTACAACTATCAAGACTATGCTCGTCACAAATTTCTCTAACAAGACTTTGAAAGGGTAGTTTTGAAATTGCATTATTTAGAGCCTTCATTGCACTTCTAATCTCCTTCAAGCATCTAACATGGTGTGAAAACTTTCTCATTGGCCTTGATTTTTTTTCAAGTTTAGAAGGCTTGGAGGATTGATCGATCTTTGAAGCAAGGTCTGTAGGATCAAATTTCTGCTTTCTTGCAATAGCCTTAGTTCTAACCATTTGAAATCTTCAAAAGAAACAAAAAAAAACTCAAAATTAGGACAGCCCCAAGTCAAACAAGCAAAAGATTGACATAGCCAAGGATCTTATGCATCCACAATTGTTAGCTTGATGTATGCCATAGTTGCTACACATCATGAGGTGCTTGAATAACACTGGTGTTTGCTTCGAAATGCATGAAACATTACTTGCATAATTGTCACACTATGTTCTACTAGTACTACAGGCTTCCTATGGCCAAAAATGTAACAAGAGAGAAAGCTTTGTAGATGATTAGTCAGTCTACTGCCACTCTTACTATGACTATCATCTAAATTTTTCCAACCCCAAACCAAACTGCACACCCTACCTCTGCTGAAGTTTTTATCTTGACAAAAATTTATCCCAAAATAGTTTAATGCTGCCCCACTTATGTGATAACAAGAATCTATTTCCACAATGGGTTCAGTAGTAGCAAGTTCTCAAGATCTGTAAAAAAATGGAGTAGGTGTGGTAGGAGAATATGGCTCTCTAGGCCCAAGTTTAGTAGCAGAAGAAGGTAGAACCCTAGGAGCAATAATAAAGGCATAATGCAGAAGAAGCTCTCCCTTCGACATCAAGTTGATGTATGAAACCCAAATGTATACTCTACACATGAGAGAGAGATATGCCATTTTCCCGTTTCATACATCTAGACACGGAGAAACTTTATAAATGAAATTTTGAAAAAAAATTGAATAAAATTTCAGAGAAATTTTGTTAACATTTTCAAAAATCACATCACTCCTATTGAGCTAGCCAAGATTTGTCAAAGGAAATTACATGCCCAAGATTGTAGCAAATATTGTGCATTATGGGGCCTATGTGATGAAATCTTACCTTGTGTATTGGGTGCTAAAAAATTTTGAGTTGTAATGAAGCTACTTCACGTTGGTGAATCAGAGCAAGAAAAGACCTTAGTGGTTTGAAAATTTTCCTTGTGGTTCAAAAAATCTTTTTAAAAGGACTTTCCTCGAAGTATAATGAGCAACTTACTTCACATGTGTGGTGAGTATATTGTTGTTGCCTCGAAACTTGTGCCATGTGTCACTGACCTTTTTGGATGTTAAGGCACTTTTATGGCATTATTTTTGGGTGAAAGGGAAGATTTCTAGGCCTTTCTTTTTTGGCTTAAATTTAGCCTTTTTGAATTAGTGCATGGTACATTTTGAGCAAGTTCCAAGGTGATTGTTGATAAATAAATACATGTTTCCAAGTCATACTAGGTTTGCACAAAATTTCCTTCTATGCATTTTTTTCTCTCTCCCACAACCACATACTTTGCACATCACAAGCTGAGAGTATGTGTCCTCTTGACCAAACCTATTCATGCTTAGAAAGCAACGCATTTCTAAAGTAACAAACTTCTATTTGTCATTTTTTTTGTGCACATGCATTGAGAAATGATTGAATTACCTATTTTAAGCATTGAGAAATGATTGAATCATTTATTTTTCTTGTGCACAAGTGTTGAGAAATGATTGAATCAGTCAAATTTTGTTGGATGAAACACAATAACACTTCACGAAGCTCCTCTGACATCCATTATCATGTTTCATAAGTTTCAAGTCATAAATCATAAATGCCCGATGAAATGCAAAAGATGATGTCACGGTTCATTACTTGAAGACTTAACTCGCATTTCATAAGTCATTTTGAAGGAAAAATTTTTAATTTCTTATTCTAATTACTTTAATTGAGTTTCTTTTGCTTTAGTTGCATTCAAAGTGCAGTGGTGTATACCATTGGAACAAATTTATAGATATGAAGTTAAGAAACTTTCATGAGTGGTCATGCATGGCCTTATGCCAATAACAATCCACCAAGGATTGTCAAAGTGTAAATTGTTAGTGATAAAATATTTAGAAAAAGATAATTAGTTTTTCTTCCCAAAATAATAGCACCCCTCATACATGAGGGTTCCATGCTCTTTCTTCTTCTCTTTAATCCAACAATCTCTTTTCTAATGTGCCTTTATATGATAGTAATTGGATCTACATTTCGTATAGAGGATCCATTTTCTCTAACATAAATATGGTCATCTCTTGTGTTAACCCTTTTGCCATGAATTTCAAAGCAAAAATCAAAAGCAACTATCAAAAGTAGACTAGTCCACATAAAAAAGGTAAGCTTCAAAGCCAAGAGTAAGTGCTTCATAAAATGCCAAAAAGCCAAAAATGGCATGATGGCATTGATGGGATTTTTAAAGAAATCTTACTTTGATCTTGTACATATGTAAAATGATGTGGTTATGATATTCTATATGCACCAACTTACACAAATTTAAATTGCTTATTTGGATGTAAGCAAATGTGGATTGGTACTTTGTATTCCTAAACTTGTCTTGTTGTTTTAGAATTTGGTTCAGAGAGCAATCAAGATTACTAAAATGAAGATTTCTCTAGAGAATAGAGGAAGAGGATTTGGAGGATACATTTGATGAGAAGCTCTTTGATTTCTTCCATGCAACTAGAAATTCATCCAAATTTATTTACATAAGAGATATGCTCAATGTTCCCTTTGATTTGCAAGAGCTCTTGAAGGATCTTGAAGACAAACTAAAGGATTATAGGGAGTGTTACGATAGACATGTGCATGGTCTAGAGCTTGAGGAATTTGTCGATTACAATGATGTAGTGGAAGCTACCAATGCTGCTAGAACAACTTTGCAAACAAGGTGGAGGAATTCAAGAAGTGGGAAGCAGATTGCCCTTTTCATCAGAATCAACATCAATGTCTGCTTATCCACAAGGATGTTGGATTTCTTGTATATCTTCAGTATATGGACAATTCTTCTTTAGATACAATACAAGAGAATAAGATAGAGGATATTGCAAGTAAAGATAAAGAGGTTGAAGAGAAGGGGGAAATGTTTCAGGAGGATGTTGAGAACTAACTAGTGCAATGATTTGATATGTTTCATTGTTTAAAAGTGAGAACATTATAAAAGTGAAAAAAAGGGAGATAGAGCTGATTGCAGAGATTGAAGAAGGTCCTCTTGATTGTGTCCCAACATTTTCCACTTACCTCATCAATTAAAAGAGATATGTATTGCTAAACGATATCCAACACCTTTTTTATCTTAGAGAAGATTAGTGTTTAGCAATCCTTTGTAGGATGGGGCCAAAATTATAAGAATTTTATAGGTTAG
Source organism: Lygodium microphyllum (assembly GCF_053477565.2). NCBI lineage: Eukaryota > Viridiplantae > Streptophyta > Polypodiopsida > Schizaeales > Lygodiaceae > Lygodium > Lygodium microphyllum. Next base: position 34,485,092 of record NC_141154.1, on the reverse strand, counting down.
GAACAAGAATTGCTAGCAAGTCTTGATATTGAGGGAGAGAATTTTCAAGAAAATTTTGTAGCCTTGCATTTATGTATTAATCAAATCATGGAATGTGAAAAGGAGGGGATACCTACTAGAGAATAAGAGTTCTCACAAATTCAATAGAGACTTGGTATTGATGACATGTTGTATGAAGAGAAACTGAAGTCTCCATTAGAGGAGAAACCAAAAAGTTTAATAAATCTTTCCGATGATAATATTCTTGAAGCAGATGAAAACCTTAAGGTATGGAAAATAATTTTAATATATCCATTGAGGTTTATATTAGAGTTTGTTATGCATTATAGACAAATATTATAGGATATTTATCTATTGATATCTTACACGCTTGTGGTTTATTATGTAGATAGAAATTGAAGATCAAGAAAAATTTCTTGGAAGAGCCAAGGGCTCAAGGCCATTGAAGCTTGGCAAAAGTCAAGGCCTTGGTCATTATATTGGATGCTTAAATAATCAAATAGTTGCAATTTATCATAGTAGGTTATCAAGCTCTCCAAGCCTGCCACCAATGATGGCTTTGAAAGCTATCTCCAAGGTGATTGGATCCCAGGTTTTCAATAGAGAATCAAAAAAGATAATTTTGATAATTTACATTTTAGGTTCTGAGACCAAACCTTAGGTAAGTCAGTGAATTGGCCCTTCCTAGAGTTTCTTTCTAGCATTTTTTTTTGGGAAACCTCTCGGTTAACCGAGACCACCCTGCCATAGGATTGGATTCTTTGGGAATCACTCGCTTTCCTCTATAGAAGTTCTTAGTTATCTAATTATCTACCACATTCCTTTAGCCACAACGGTTCATCTTTGGCTTCTTTATCCTGTTCAGTCTTATTTGATTTGATTAGGTATATGGATGAGCCATTTCTTAAACCTTTAGCGATTCGACAAGCTTTCGCTAATTGAATCTTTGGTTTTCATGCTTCTAATTGTGTGGTCACTTGTTGTCCTACAAGATTCAAGAATGTGATTTGGCCCTTTTCACAATGAATATGAGCGTCATTGGGAATTAACCAGTCCATTCTTAACAGGCACTCATAGGTTCCTAGGTTCATCACTCTGAATTTCATGTTGGTTTGATTGCCACCCAGATTAAACTCCACTTTACTTGTCTGTTGTGTTGAGAAAACTTCTTTTCCATCAGCTAGCTCAACTATCAACCTAGGTGCATGCATTGTATCTATGCCTAGTTTTTTAACACACCTTGGTGATATGAATGAATGTGTGCTTCCACAATCAATCAAATTTTTAAAAGGTTTACCATTATGGGTTGATGGTGTTTGCATCACTAAGAACTGTCAATTTGGTCCCTTCTTGTTGAGAGAGGCGTGAATTCTCTCTTTTTATCCATGTCGGTTTTCAATCGACTCTGGTCATTATGGAACTTGCTTTGGTGTTCGTTCTGTCCAAGTTTTGAGTATCGTGTGACCAGGTTTGTTACAATAATAGCACTTGAAAGTATCCCTTTTACCACTAGTAAAGTTCTCCACTGCCGATGTCTTAGCCTTCTTGCTATTAGAAGATTGGAATTGACCTTGGGCTCTTTTTGCATAGCCTCTAGTTATATTTCTGTTTCGGAACTTATTATTCCAAGGCTTGTTGTTTCTTGGTTTGGGACTAGAGTGCATGTACAATCGGTCTTTCTCCTATCAATGCATCTTGGAGATTAGATGGATGCATTGCTTCAAGCCATGTGTTTAGGGGATCATCCAATTTGTGGCAAAACTTGGATACTTGCTGTGCAATGTCCATAGATGGTGCATACTTGAGAAGTGTTACAAACTTTGAGTAATAGGCTTCCAGTGTTATTACAAGTTGCTTTAGACCAAATAATTCATTCATCTTTTGTGTGCAGTATGCTGGTGGAAGATACCGGCCTTGCGCTGCATCCTTTAATACATCCCAACTAACACACGCTTTGGAGATTCCTTGGTCTTTACACCATTGTTTCCACTAAATTTTGGCTTCTCCTGATAGCTTTAACTTGTCAATCATTACTTGATTAGTTGGGGTAATTCTAGCAGCAATGAAATAATCTTCCATGGACTCGATCCATAATTTTGCTTCAACCTCAACATTTTTGCCTTGGCCAAGAAAAACAACTCATATCTTAGGCTACAATACCAAGTTTTTAAAAAAAGTTTCTTTTTTCTCTGATACCACTTGTAACGTACTTGCCTTTGATTACGTGATGAGTAACTTTTTAGTAGTCACCTAGAGTTTACCTTCCAGCCATCGCCATCTGTACTCTAACCAGAATGATCGGATTTTGTCCGGCTGGTTAACCCTAGGTCACCTTGCAAGGTAAGCGTCCTACGATCAACCTGAAGGTTCCTAATTGATCTAACAGTCACCTATCACCAACTAGCTCACATTTGGAGGTGTCCTTCGAGAGGCTTCTTGTTCACAAGGAGCGACTGCCATTACCCTTGGTTTATGGAGTACAACACTTTTTTCCAGTAGTAGCAGACTAAGGATTTATGAAATCCCTCGCAGTGCTCTAGCGAAACAGCTGTTGTACCTTTCCCCTAATTTAATTTATAGTTTGGGTCTTGAGACCAAACCCTAAGTAAGTCAGCTAATCGGCCCTTCCTAGAGTTTCTTTCTAGTGTTTGTTTTTGGAAAAATCTCTCGGTTAACCGAGACCACCTTGCCATAGGTATGGATTTGTCAAGAATCCAGACCCATCCACCCGCTTCCCTCTATGGAAGTTCTTAGTTATCTAATTACCTACCACATTACATGAAACATATAAAAACAACTTCATTAATTAAAATCCACTTATGCACAGTTGTTCGTTTACGTAATTTACTCACAAACATATAATCAGAATAAAACAAATTCATTAATTATATTCCATAATGTGTGTTCTCTTGCGCATACAAGAGAAAATTTACAATTTCACGTCATGCCTCATCCAGCACATCTGTATGTCACCAAGATCAATCCACCTATAGCTAGCATTCATAGTTGTCCCAAGTAGAACTCGGGCCATATAGGGGACCAAGTAGTTCCTAGGTGCAAAAAAGGGATTTACTAGCCAGAGCCCCCCTAGCACCCAATCCACCTCCTACTTAATAAGATCCTTGCTAGGAGACCTCTCGCCATTGGAGCGGTCCATGCTTCTGTGGCGGTAAAAATATCCCCTCTTGGTATGGGGATTCATCACCTATCCTTCGGGGAGGTATAGGGCTCCTCAATTCTTATCTATTCCAATACTTAATTCAATCAGGATCTTATCTAGAAAATCACAAACAAGATTGATGTCTGCAAGCAATTATGACTTCAATCAATCATGCAACTTCAAGTGATGCTTAATTCTAGTAGCAATCGACACTTGAGTTTCACAAAATAAAATCTTTCCCTTGGAATTTAACTAGGGGTATCTAGATTTTGGGATCTTTAACTTCCCAGTTCTTGTAACTAAGTTTCTTGGCCTTAATTCAATATTTCTCAAGAGACTTATCTTATTTGGATAGAACTTTTTTAGAAAAAAACCAGTGGTATCGCGGTTGATAAAGGGTTGTTATCTGCTTCCGTGACTCCCGTGCTCACAACTCCAACTGTTGCTTCCACGTTATCAAGGTCATTCGTGATTTCTTCTTTTGAATTCTTTTTCTTCGAGGCCTTGATGGAAATATGATTCATAGAAGAGGAAGAAGAAGACGGTAGTAATACCAGTTGGCAAGGGTGTAAGACTCTCAATGATGATGATGGATATTGCGGAATTCAATGATGTAGGCCTCATGGATGATTCTTCTTGCCTCGAGGAGAGGAATACTTCACTCTCTAGTAGATGGAATAGAGATGAGAATAGAGGTATGATAGAATAGGATAGAGTTCTTCAGTGCCTTTTCTTCTCGGATCAGAGTAGAAGAGGATGAGAGACCTTCAGTGTATCCCCTTCCTTGGGTTGAATGGAATGATGTCTCTTTGTCTCATGGAATAGAGTCTCCTCCTTGTCGATTAGTGTCTCGTCCTCGTCAAGATTGCTTGTTATCGCTCTCTGTAGTCATCCCCAAGCCCTCTATTTATAGTTTTGCAGGGAGGTAGAAGAGAGGAGCTTCCTTTTTTAGTGATTTTTGATGACATGATCGATGACAAAGAGAGAACACTTTATTTTAGTGCTTAGCTTTAAAGCTTATACTCTATTTTCATTTTTTTTTGCCATGCAACTTGTTTGGTTCATAACTTTGTCATGTGAACTCCAAATATAGTTGTTTGGGTACTCAAAACGATTGGAACACATCTGGTCGACAAGCCCTCGTGAGTAGAATTACGAAAATTCATCAAAATAGAAAAAAATGAAAATTTGTGTAAATCATGTTATTTTTATCAATATTTTATCTTGGATGACTTATTCCCTTCAAAATAACTCACAGTATATATTTGGATCCATCTAAAGTGGGAATTAAGTTATCTCAACATGATACTAGAGATTTCAGACTATTCTAGTAAACCAATCCTGTAGAGATTCTATAGCTTTTTTCATATGTGGACGCACTTTAAAATAAACTAAGTAATGGGGACATTACAATAAAGGTAGATTAAAATCAAGTAATTGCAAGATAGGTGCATGTGTTAAAGCATGTTTCAACAAATCCAAAGACTTTTGCGTGTTGTCAGATCATTGATGCACAACACCTTTCTTTAACAATTTCATCAAAGACAATGAAAGCAATGAAATATTTCTCACAAATTTTCTATAAAAGTTGGCAAGGCCTAAGAAAGAACATAACTCATGCACATTTTTGGGGATTGACCAATTCAAAATTACCTCTATCTTTTTAGGATCAACACGAATACCATTAGAAGAAACAATGTGACCTAAGCATTTAATCTGGGTTTGGAAAAATTCACTCTTATCAAGGTTAGCATATAATTGATTCTCTTTCAACAATTTGAAAATTAAAGATAGATGTTCACAATGCTCATTCTCATTCTTATTGAAAACCAATATATCATCAAAGAAAACAATCACACAATTTTGATACTTTAAAAATATACGATTCATCATACGTCTGAATGTAGCTCGTGCATTGGTTAAATTGAAAGGTATAACAAGAAATTCATAATGATCAAACTAAGTTCTAAATGCAGTCTTAAAAATGTAAAGTGTATCCAAATGTACTTTATGATATCCAGATTTGAGATCTATCTTACTAAAAATAGTGGCCCCTTGTAATTTATCCATGAGGTCGTCTACCCTAGGGATCAGATATCTATTCTTAATAGTGATTTTGTTTAGGGCATGATAGTCAATGCACATCCTATAGGTATTATTTATTCTTAACTAATAGGACATGTGCACCAAAAGAAGAACTATTGGGCCTAATGAGTCCTCGGTAACAGTTCCTCAACTTGTGTTTGGGTTTCTTTTTGTTTAATGTGATTGTGTCTATAAGGTGCTTTACATGGTGGTTGAGAACCTGGGATTAAATCTATTTTATGGTCTTTAGGACATGTAGGTGGTAAACCAGGTGGTAAATCAACAACAAAACAATCTTTAAATTGTGAAAGAAATTGTGCATGCCTAGGATGCATCTAATTTTCCTTAGCTTCAATTTCATTCACCCATACTAAATATGATTTACTACATTTTCTCAATGCACGTTTAGCTTGTTTGTGACTAAGCAGTGGAAAATTATCAAAGGTGTGAAATTTATGTAATGTGAGTTGGGTTCCATTAAAATGAATTTTCTTGGAACATGTGGAATAATCTATGTTAGGATTATATTTGTGACACCAAGGCATTCCTAAAATAATATCACTAGCTTGCAAAGACACAACCAAGAATTTTCTATGCTCAACATAATCACTGATTTTAATCTCTAAATCATGCACTTCTTGTGTACCATTGTATCTAATGCCTAAGAATGTATCCTTTATGCGATAATGTGTTGGAACAGTAGGTAAATTCAAATCTTTTACCAACTTTGCGGAAATAAATTCATGCGTACTTCCATCATCATGCAAAACAATCTTTTCTTGACCATACACAAAACGTTTCATTGTTAATAATGAATGAGGATTCGGCATACTTGATAAAGTATCTGAAGCATCACCAATATCATCATCATCTTCAATGAAGTTTGGGATATCTTCATGTCCTCGTCATCAGTTTCTCCCAAGTGATTGATTTGAATAGCTTGCATCTTGCACTGACAGTTCACTGCTAAGTGTCCAGGAGGCTGATGACAGCTGATGACACTTGTAGCAAACCATAGGCTTTGCTTTGGAGAAATTATTGGTAAGGGCTGGAAATTTGGGTATATTGGGATTTGGTTGGAGGGAAGGCTTAGGATTTGAATTAGTAGTTGATGGTAAAGCAAGAGGTCGAGTCGAGGATTTACGGAAAGAAGAAGGAGCAAAGCAATTTTAATTGAATCTTCGAAAGTTAGAAGTGAATTTCTTTGTACCAAAGTTACCATTAACAGAAAATTATTGTGGTCGCTTTTCTCGTGCACAAATTTTATCCTCTACATCATGTGCTAAAGAAATTGCATCCTCCAAAGTCTTTGGCTTGAACATATTCACTTTCACATAGAAGTGACCAAGCAAACCAGACATGTAATTGCGCTTGTGGGTCGCCTTAGGAACATCTTCAAGCATATGAAGTTGAAGTAAGGCACTCCAGAAACACTAAGTGTATTGCGGGATAGATTCACGATCTCTTTGTTGCAGAAGATCTCACTGTTTGATAGCTTCCTCATGAAATTGAGGTGGAAGGAAATTCTACAAAAAATTCTTTTGAAAGGATTCCCAAGTAGAGGGACAATCAACACTCTTGTAGACAACAATCCACCACAATGATGCTTTGTCTACTAGATGGTTAGTGACACATTTAAATTTGTCTTTTTCAACATATTGCTCTTCATGAAAATAGTCATCAAACTAACTAATGAAAGCAAGAACAATTTTGCCATCATGTTGCCCATTAAAAGTGTGGAATTTAAAATTTCTTTTACTTATCTTGGCCTCTTTCCTAAGAGCTTGTGCATTGAGTGTTGCATTAATAGTACGTTGAATAACCTCTTCAAGTTGCACTCCGTCTTGATTGATAGTAGATTGCTTAAGTATAGCCAATTGTGCTTGCAAGTTTTGATGTCCCCTTTGCTCTTCTTGAAGCTGCATCATGATTAGATCCAATTTCTGCTCCATAGTCGGCTCTGGAAAATCGCATTCGCCTATAAAATCGTCCATGTTATGATTTGACATCCTGGATTTGATTGAAGATTCATCGCACGTCTTCTAGTCACGTGTGAAGAAGCTCACCACAAACTTGCTTTGTTTATTAGTATGTCTTTGCTTTCTACGATCTTACTTTTCTTGGGTATGGCAATTGAAAAGGGTCTTCTTCCAAGAAAAATAGTCTTCCAAAAAGACTGCTTGTGATAGTCTACTTGCTATAAATCTGTCAGCCAAGTTGTAGGTGGGAATGGGGGCTTGATTGAAGCGTTAAAGCCGGTTCGGAAATATCATGGTATGAACACTTTGCAAAGTAAGATATTGACAATTGAACTTTAAGCTTTAGTTAAGCTTAATAACTTAAAGTTTTTTAAAAAAAGCTTAAGCAAATCGTTGGATCAACACGTAGGACGATGGCATGTTTTGAACGGAATCGTCATCAATGAGTTCATGCTGAATTATGAAATTGAAAAGTTTAGAGCTTAACCTCTCTAAGCTTAAGCATTAAGCTTAACATTGCACTAATCATGAATTACTTTCTCTGTGATAAAAATGTCTTGAAGAGGAGACTTCTCGAGGGGTCCTCCGCTTGCTGTGAGAGGTCCTTCATGATCAATGGTACAGCATGGGATTCTTCACCGCCAGGAACACACCTATGTTATCAGTTCGTCACGAGATAGCCTATAGAGCCCGTTCCTTCCAAGAGCTTCGTCTTCACGCAAGATGGTAAGTGATTGGAAGCTCTTGATCTCAGCCCTGCTGTGATACCATTGGTGCGCAGATCGGATGTTGTATGCATGCGTAGTGAATGCCCAAAGGTCCCCAAGAACAAAGAACTCTACAAACCTTCATAAAAGCCAAAAGGGAATTTGCACGACATGAGACAAAAAGACAAATTGATTGCAATCTTCTCCCATTCCTTGTGTGAGCGCTTCACAAGGCATGTATTTATAGGTTTATTTATCTTTAAGCTAAAAAATAGCTCACTTTACAAATAGCATGCTTTTGTTTTTGTGTTTATTTTTGCCTAAATATAGAGTAAGGCTTTTGGGCGTTTGGGTTGTGCCCAAATACAAATATCAAATAATGAAATATTTAACCGAGTGCCTATGCACATACAAGATAATAAATATTTTGTCAAGGGCTTTAATAAATAAGTTCACTTAAATAAATATTGGCGCCACACCTTTAGTGATAAGGCGTGCGCCCATAAAAAATAGTAAATTTTCTAGGCATTTGGATTCACGCTATCGCCCAGTGCTTCCCAACGCCATCACCGCCTGCTCTACACATCAACTGAAGCATTCACAATTTTTAGAAAATAATTAAATAAAACCCAAAAAAGTGAATATCTAGCAGTCTTTAGCTACAAAATAATTAAATAGATTGAAACTCTATCCTGACCTTAATTTAATTCGAGTGCACACTCTAAACTCGTAAACACCTATTAATTTAATATTTATTTTACGAAATCACATGCTATGGAATCACCCATGTGTACATTAAATTAATCTGATGCTTGAAAACAATAGGCGTCCACTTCAACTTCTCACACAATGAATCCGCCTTGTGTACGAGCCCCGGCAAATAAATAAAATCATGGAATCCACCATGGAATATGCCTCCTGGCATCATTGTGCTTGTTTCTTAACTGGATTAATTAAGGAAGGATATTTTGCACAGGTGGATCACCTCCATGATTGCACCACGGATAAATCTGAAAAGAGTACTGCTCGATTCATGGGCCGAAGGTTGAGTGGTGAAAAGGCCAACCATGGGAATGATGTTTCACTCTTAGGTAGCTTGCGAGTCAAGGGAGGCTCTGGACACCCCAGTTAGACCGGTATGAAGTTGAAGGCCTATGTGGCCCAATGCCTGTGCACGTTGAAAGATCCTATTCTAGATAAAGGATGGAATTTGTGGTGCCATGTGATTTGGACCAGTTACTTCTGTATGGAAAAAGGAACATATCATTTCTCCTGTATGGGCAGGAGACAAGGATTAACTTGAAGATAAGTTAAGGAGCTTGCTTGAACTTGTTTGTTAAAAGGAGGGCTTGCTTTGTATTCATGTCTGTGCAATAAATTACGCAAACAAACCCTGTTACCTAAAAGGCTTAATTAAGGAAGTTGATTTTAAATGTCACACATAATTGTGGTAGGACCTAATTAAATATGCCTTACGGGTAGAGAGGCTGAGCAATGCATCCCTCTCATTTCCCATTCTCTTTGAACAAAGTGTGGCATGGATCCGCTTTGGCTTGGGTATCTCTATGTAAAGTAGGATATCTAAGACCCGATGGTAGAATACTATCAGGAGACCTTGACCACTAGGGACCAGTGGGTTCTCGGCTGTGAATGTTCTGTTGTGAGGCAGACTTGAGAAACCCTAGGCAAAAAACCCCGTAATATTCCATGGGAGTGCCAAGTAGTGTCGCTTAGATTTGTCTCTCGATGGACTACTAAAGACGTGCATGGATAGCCGATAGGCATGCACATTACACACAGACTCTTAGTAGACCAAAGATATAATCTAGTAGTAGATCTATAGTTAGTCCTTGGTCTAGGAGACTAAGGAGTCCCACATCTTCCAGTGCATCTACTATTGTGGCAAGTAATGTGATAAAGGAAATAATAAAGTGTTAGATGGTAATAATATATCTACTAGTCATGTGGCTCTTAATGGAGACTCTAGTGGTTCAAAGAGTTTGGATGATGAGCTTGGTATTCCTTTAGTCATGTCACTAAGTGTATAGAGAGTACATCGTAATATGGCAGCTCCATGGAGTGATCAAGTGGTAGTACGTAAGTCTAGTAGGATGAAATATTCTATTAGAAGATTTGGTTTTGAGGGTTATGAAACTCACCATTATGCTTATATGGTAAAGGTAGTTGAGGATGTTGAGGCCACTTATTTTGAGGAGGTTATTGGTCATGCTCATTGGGATGCAACAATGGATGAGGAGATGGCTATATTAGAGGCCAACACGACTTGGGATCTAGTACATGTTGAGATATCGAGCTCCACTCGTGATACGCCAGGGTGACCGTTGTGTATTTATGTCACCGACTTGTCAGTTGCAGACGCGGTTGGTACACCGCCCATGAATAATAGCTACATAATAGCTATCCTTATCTACTCTAGTTTGTGGCTCATTTAGTATGCCACCTTAGTTAGTTGAGTTTGGTTTTGAGACCCATATATAGGGTTTTTCTATTTCTTTGTATTAGAGTTCTTTTGGCTTACACAACTAAGAAGAGAAAAACAGTTTTCAGCCTCCACCCTTGTGTGTATTCCCCCATTGTGCAAGCAAGAAAGCTACAAGTGAGACTCCTTCCTTCTCTCCCACAATCTTGACATGGTATCAGAGCCTTGTTCGTGGTAAGGAGCTCAAGAAAGCAAGCCAAGCTCGCGGTGTTCTGGTAAGAGGAGCAGTGTTGCTTTCATTTTTTGTTTTGGGAGCAGATCTCTGCAGGTAGCACAGCCGGAAATTGCAAGAGTGCATTGTCTCAGGTTGAGACGCCCTTCGCGGTGAAGCAAGAGGGCAGTATATGCTGCGGGGAAGGGCTTTAGCCCTTGGCGACCTTGTTTTTTTGATTTGAGGCCATTTCGGGGCCTGTTTTGGAGGCGGAAGTTTTCTGCACGCACTCAGGAAAAGGCTCAGTTTTATGCTGTGCAGCCACTATTCTACAGGTCGGTGAAAAGTTACTGTAGAAATTGCATCGTATGCTTGTGCGCAGAGACATTGGGAGTTTCAGAATCATCCTTGGTTCCTGTTTATGCAAAATCGTCACTAGGAAGTGACTGTGTGGTCAAATACCACTTTCACCAGTTTTGCAGATTTGCCCTTGTGAGGGTGAAGCTGTGTTTTTTGCAGTGACAGAATTTTTTACAGTATTCTATAATGGCGTCTGATTCTCTTTCACAGATTGTCACTGAAAAGCTTGACAAGAACAACTTCCAAGCATGGAAGTTTAGAATGACGAATTTTCTTATGGAAAAAGGATATTGGGAATTTGTTGCAGGAAATGAAGAAGAACCAGTTCTTCCTGATATTCCCAATCAACAGCAAATGCAGGCATTTAAAGCATGGCATGAGAGAGCCAGGAAAGTTATGTACTGGCTGTCTATCAGTATTTTAGACTCTATGATTGTGCATATTCAGGATGCAAGTACGCCAAAGGAGGCATGGGATACTTTGTCAAAAATGTATAGCACAAACACGCAAGCCAGGAAAATGCAGCTCAAGCAAGAGTTGCATAATGTGCAAAGAGAAAGTATGAGCATCAATGACTACCACATGAAGGTGAAGAAGATTGCAGATGCACTTGCTTCCATTGGGTCGCCAGTGGAAGATGATGATTTAGTTTCTATGACCTTGAATGGTCTAGGAAAGGATTATGCACAGTTTTGGACATCCATTTCAGTTCGTGAAAGATTTCTTGATTTTGAGGAGTTGATTGCTCTTCTAATTTCTGAGGAGCAAAGAAATGGTGGTGCATCTTCTTCAGGAGGAACTTCAAAAGAAGCTGTCTTCTACTCAAATGCTGGAAGAGGTAGAGGCAGAGGTAGAGGAGGCCGATTTGAAGGCCGTGGTAGAAATCAGAATATGCAGCAAACTCAAGAAAACCAGTCCTATGGAGGAGGACGTGGTAACTCTAGAGGCAGGGGGAGCCAAAGAGGTCGTGGTGGATGGCAAAGGGGCCAAAATGCAAACAGTAATGTTGAATGCTACTACTGTGGTAAAATGGGTCATATGGCTAAAGACTGCTATAAAAAGCAGAATGACATCATGAATGGAAAACTGCAACAAGGGAATTATGCATCTTCTAGTAGACAGGGTGATGATAGAAATGAGCATTTGTTCATGGTGCAGCACATGAACAATTCTGTGACAAGTGCAGAAGAAAGCAACGATGTATGGTATGTTGACTCAGGTGCATCAAACCACATGACAGGTCATGCAGAATGGATGGAGGATGCAAGGAAAATGGAAAAACCAGGATTTGTGGAGATTGGTGATGATACTGCACATCCTATTGTGCAGATTGGAAAAATTCCTTTGTCTATGCAGGATGGGAAAAAGAAATACCTGTCCGATGTATTTCATGTCCCGAATATCACCAAGAATCTAGTTTCTGTTGGTCAAATGGTTGAACAGGGCTTGCAGGTCAGATTTAATCCTCATGGATGCTTTGTTGAGGATATGAAAAATAAAGGTCGCTTGATAGTAAAAGGAAAGAAGAAGGGCAGAATGTTTACATTGGATGTAGACATGTCTGAATTGAGTGCAGCAATGTTTGCACATGGGACCGGTGTAGTTGCAAATATTGATATCTGGCATAAACACATTGGTCATGTTAATGTACAGCGACTTAAATCAATGCAGGCCCAAAATATTATTGCAGGATTGCCCAAATTCAAGGTTGCAGAAATGCATAAGGTATGTGAAGCCTGTCAGTTTGGAAAACAGGCAAGGAAACCATTTCCTAGACATGTTCAAGAGAGTGAGAAGCCATTGGAATTAATCCACTCTGATGTGTGGACTACTAAAGCTGCATCTCTTGGAGGCTGTCATTATTTTGTCACTTTTATTGATGACTATAGCAGAAAAGTTTGGGTGTATTTTATGAAAAAGAAAAGTGAAGTTTTTGGGCATTTCAAAACCCTTAAAGCTATGGCTGAAAAAGAAACAGGTCTGCAAATAAAATGCCTGAGGTCAGATGGAGGGGGAGAGTACCTCTCAAATGAGTTTGCAAAGTTCTTGCAGGAGCATGGCATAAAGCAGCAATATTCATGCAGTTATACCCCACAACAAAATGGAATTGCAGAAAGGAAAAACAGGCATATTGGAGAGGTATCTCGTGCCATGCTCAATGAAAAAGACTTGCCAGATTTTTATTGGGCTGAAGCAGTTGCTACAGCAGTCTACATAATGAACAGGACTCCCACTGCAGCAATACATGGAATGACTCCAGAGGAGAGGTATACTGGTAGGAAACCAGATATTTCTCATTTGAAAATTTTTGGTTGCATTGCCTATGTACACGTACCAGATGAGTTGAGATCCAAGTTGGATCCAAAAGCTGAGAAGTGCATCTTTATTGGTTACTCTCTGCAGCAAAAAGGGTATAGATGCTATAACCCTTCTACTCGTAAGTTTACAATGAGTAGAGATGTTGTTTTTGATGAGATGAGTAGCTGGTATAAACCAGTAAATGTGATTGATGATGTAGATGCACAAAATGGTAATGCTGCACAGAATTCACAGCAGCAGTCACAAAATATTAGTGGACCTGGAGCGTCCTCTAGCAATGGTTCACATTCTTCGCCATGGACAGGCAGATTGAGATCAGGAGAATCTTCTCAAAGCAATGCAGATAGTGGTATACAGGTATCATGAAAAGGAAAAGAGAAGGTAGATCATCCCATGTTTGATGTGAATGCAGGTCACTCTTATGTGAATGGTGAATCCAGTGGCTCAGAACAGAGCATTGATGATGAGTTGGGTATTCCTTCTATTGTTACACCTGGAGTAAGGAAGACCAGGGATGTTTTGAGAGCACCTGGGAGTGAACCTACTTTGCGCAGGTCAACCAGAGTCAGGTATCCTGTGGATAGGCTGAAATATGATGGATTTACAGCCATTCACTATGCATATACGGTCAAAGTGATACAGGAACCAGAACCCACTTCTTTTGAGCAAGCCATGGGAAAAGAAAAATGGGAGAAAGCCATGGATGAAGAAATGGATGCCTTGGAAGCAAATGCTACATGGGAATTGGTACCTTTGCCTAAAGGTAAGAATGCAATTGGCTGTAAGTCTGTTTATAAGGTAAAGCACAATGCAGATGGTTCTGTGAACAGATACAAGGCAAGATTAGTAGTCAAGGGGTATGCACAAACATATGGCATTGACTATGAAGAAACATTCAGTCCGGTTGCAAGGATGGCAACCGTAAGAGCAGTCATTGCTATGGCTACATCAAAGGGATGGTCTTTACATCAGATGGATGTAAAGAATGCCTTCTTGCATGGTGATTTGCAAGAAGAGGTCTATATGGAGCAGCCACCAGGTTATGTGCATGCTGATCATCCTGAGTTTGTTTGCAGGTTGAAGAAAGCCTTGTATGGCTTGAAGCAAGCACCTAGAGCATGGTCTGACAAGATAGGACAATATCTTGTCACTATTGGCTTTCAGATTTCCAAGGCAGATTTCTCACTTTATGTGAGAAAAACAGAGAACGGTATTATGTTACTTGTCATTTATGTTGATGATTTGATTATGACAGGTGACAGTGATGAAGATATCCTTCATGTGAAAATGCTATTGAAGCAGAAGTTTGAGATGAAGGATTTGGGAGAGCTGCGTTATTTCTTGGGCATTGAGGTGATTAGATCACCAAGTGGGATACAGCTCTTGCAGAGGCAGTATGGATTGGACATGCTGTCCAAATATGGGATGACAGGCTGTAAGCCTATTTCAGTTCCTTTGGAGCAGAATGTGAAGCTGAGCGCAGATGCAGGTGAGCTTATGGAAGACCCTACTATGTACATGTAATATTTCCACACAATAAAAGTTAGTTGGTTAGTTCAAAAGTTAGTTAGTTAATTAATAAGTTAGTAAGATTACTAACTAAAGACTAACTAAGGTAAAAACTAACTAACATTAATTATTAATAATTTTTATTAAAATATTTTATTTAAAAAAATCAAGAGTCGTAAATTCGATATTTTTTCGAATTGGCAAGGACCGTGGCCATCCTTCACGTAAATTACAACGTGAACGAAACTTATGAGCTATATTAATCACTAGGATAATGTGTATAGTTTGGATGATCTAAAAATATTAGACTTTTGGACAAGACTAGAATATTTTAGATATTTTAGAGATTATCTTTAAAAAAAAAGAGAGAGATATGGAGATTTCTAGGACTAGATGTCATTAAAATAAAAAAATAAAAAAAAATAAGTGATGTGTTAGTTAGTTTGAAGATTTTATAAAAAGAAAAACAAAGAAAAGTGACTGGCGAAATCGCGCGCGCCGCGATCGCAGTTTACAGGCAGTAGACAGCACTTCGAACAGAGAAAAGAAGAAGGAGTGAACTGAGAGCTTTCTAACCAAGTGTCTTGGGGTTTTACCCCCCTTTTGGAGCCAATGGAACCGTCAGATTTATGATCTGAGCATCAGATCACTGATCTTTCCAAGATCCCCCTCCACAAAGAGCTCCACTTCTCAACCACAAGCCCTCTTCCCCAATTCACTATAAATACGAGGCATGGGAGAGGCATAAGGGATATAAGGAGACCCCGAGAGGCTGCGAGAGAGAAGAAGAGAGAATGAAGAATACTCCTTCAAGAGGCTGCGAGAAGCTAAGAAAGAGAGAGAGAGAGAGAGAGAGAGAGAGAGAGAGAGAGAGAGAGAGAAAGAGAAAGAGAAAGAGGAAGAGAGTTAGCTCAAATCCCTTGTCTCGATCTTTAACTAAGCCATATTCTCTACCCTCTCTCATCTAAAATCTATCCTACCTTCCCTATCTCTCAAACTCCTCGTGGACGATGGCTCCAAAGCGACAAAGTGGAAAAACCATGGAAATCAACGCAACCGGTCAAGCAACAGGTATTGCCAATGATACGGGAGTGCCCGAGGTTGTGGGAATTGCCACCACAATTGGAACATCGGGTGTGGCTAATGCGAGCGCGAGTAAAGATGAAGTCCCTAATGTCGTCATGCCACCAAACCAGGTTATTCATTATTAGATTATCAATTTTATAATATAAGATAAATTACATAGGATATTAGCTTTCATATTCTTCGCTTACACATTAATCTGATAACTCATCTAGAAAGACATATTAGTTCAAGCATAAAACGATTAATCACTATGATTTCTAGCTAGAATAGTTGGGATACTAAGGCATAGAATCAAGATAGAATTAATTGTCAAAGGTTATTGTACATATGCCTTTATGCGTATTCAATAGAGTTATGATCAAAATGCGACAAGGCTAAGAACTGATTAGTGAAGGTTATAGAAACTGGTTATCTATTTAGGAATCCTAAAGATCATCTTGTTGAGTTTATTGACACAATATATTTCCTTAAGGGATTTTGCTTATGTTAGATAAGTAAATCCAAATGGAAAACTCATGCACTGCTTAATGTGTTTTAAGAGGTGTACTCAACACTTCTTTATGGGGAGAAGAATCCTCATTAGAATGAAAGGTTACCTTAGGATAAGGTCTACCTTGGCTATGTGAAACTGTGATTTACATGTTGGGATGATTGTCATTGCACTATTTGATACATATTTGAAAGGATTGTTTGTGTTTGCTAGAATCTAGATTTTTGATTGAAATTATTGCCAACAGAATAAAAGGAAGGATCGCGCTAGGCTACCCCCAAGCTAGCGGCGAGACCCTACTCCAAGGGGGTCATGATTATCGCTACGAGAGGCTTGGACCGGCTCCGTAGGCGAAAGGTCTGTCAGTAGGGATAGTCTCGGGCAGTAGGAATTGTAGGTGCCAGAGGGGGCTCTGGCTGTAAATCCTGCATTGTTCCAAGAATCTGACGAGCCCCTTCGTGACCCAGGATGGGATCCTGGAACCCTAAATACTAGTTATGAGGGTGGAATCTTGGTGGACAGAATGTCCTTATGGAATTCTGTGTATCTTCCGCTGGGACGGAATGATGGAAATTGTAATAGACTTCCAATATAATAAAGAAGTTACTTTATTGTTCGAATTGTATGCGTGTTAGTGAGATAAATTATGTGAAGGAACGTGTGTCTAAATGGACTAATTAAGGAAGCTGGTTGTATATGTTCCAATAAATGTGTTGTAGGTAATTAAAAAACTAAAGATGACCCATCATCAGAGGAAAGCGGGTGGGCGTAACCCCCGACGGGTCCGTCCAATGGTAGGGTGGTCCTGGTTAGCTGGGAGCTTTTCTACATCGGATATAGAAATAGGAAGACGATAAATTGACCAAGTAGTCATTAGGTAGAACCGACTTGCATTGTTTTAGGGGACCGGAATGGGATTTTGCCTTATGGGCAGGAGGGTTGACGTACCACACTCCCCTCCGTCTCCCATTCTCTTTGAACCAAGTGCAATGGCAAGTCCGCTTCAGATTGAGTAATCCTCTAAAAAGTGGAACTCGAAATTACTGACGCTAGCTGGCTGCTAGGAGACCCATCCGATTTTAGGAACCCAAGTCTTCAGGTCAATCCTAGTGGGTTCGGCCAGAACTCTCCCGTTGCGAAGTAGACTCGGTAGGGCCTAAGTGACAATCCCGTAATGTTCCAAGGGAGCACCGGGCGGCATCATTTATGGAAAAACCTACTGATGGACTACTAAAAGGTGTGCCGTGAATTGGGACTAGCGGACACCTCACAGTTGGTATCAGAGCGCATGTTAGTATAGATTACGATGTAAGCTTAAGAAAAATATTATTTTTTCTAAGCATAGCCTAGGACATGTTTTCTTCTCTTTATTAACGTATGTTTTTTGAATTATGGCAGAGTAATGAATCTTGGAAGCAATTCTTGATCTTTCAAGTAATGTTTATGTCAGCTATGCATTCATCCAGTTTTTCCTGGAGAATTCAGATGATGCGAGTTCTAGATCAGTTGTACAACCCGTCGCCTCTATATCGTGAAAGACGGTGGATGATTAGTGGAGGATATTGCTATATTGATGCAAGCCGTCTAGCTTATCTTCAAAATAATCTGAAAAGGGTAAAATGGATGGAAGATCTTAAAGTTGTTAAGATCTATCTATTCCATGAGGCCACTGTAAACTCAACCCTGTATACTAGAGGCAAGAAGATCAAACTAAACCAATATATCTATGGGGAAGTTACGAAGATCCTTCCGGCTGACAGAATAAAAGTCATAGGTCGCTCTAGCCGCCGTAACTACAAAAAAGAGGGATTTCCTGAACTCCCTCAAAAATATAGATTCCTAGATATTTACTCTCCGAATCCAAGTTACTTCATAAAGGATGTATCAGAGTGCCATACTTAGATTGTAGTAGGGAATCCTTTCCTGAGAGAAAATAAGATGAGCTTGCGAGCCATCTGAATAATGTATTTCCTTCCATCTGATTACCTTGTACATCCATTGTAATAAAAGACTGATTGATACTTTATCAATCAAAGAAATAATGCAATCCTATTTTATTATATTTGTCTTGAAACCTCTGAAATTGCAATTTAATTTTATGGGAAGAAAGTTGATTTGAGAGTTGTTTCAGTAAATTAAGCGAGAGATATTTTGAGTACTGAACTCTATTATTGACGCTACATAGAGTTGCAAAATTTAACTTACGAATTGCTAAAAATTTCCCATAATCTCGCACCCACAACAATTCCCAACGAAGCTCAAGAGAAAAGGAATTTATTGAAGCAAGTCAAACCTCCAGAGTTTAATGGGAAAGGCGAAAATGTGGAAGCTGATGCAGAAATTTGGATCGAATCGATGGAAGATTATTTTACTGCTGCTGGAACTATCCCAGCCAACCAAGCCATGATAGCTAAGCTAAAATTAATTGGCGAAGCTCGACTTTGGTGGAAGCAGTGGTGCCGAGATCAAGGTGTCCCTGAAAATACCATTACTTGGGACTTACTGAAAGAAGCTGTAAGAGGAAGGTATTTACCTCCAGCTTATCGCACCCAAAAGATGAATGAGTTCTTCAATTTGAAGCAAATGGGACTGACCTTGGAAGCATACTACTCCAAGTTTGTTTCTCTTCTTAAATATGCACCCCCCATGGATATTGTTCAACAAGTGTCCAAGTTTTGCAATGGGCTAAATTATCCTCTGAACACTCGTTTAGAATCAATGCGCCCCATAGACCTCCAGGATGCTTTGATTCGAGCTGCTCCTATTGTGCGGGAAGTACAATCAAAGCCTAATAACAATAAGTTCTGGAGCTACAATAACCAGAACAAAGGAGGATTCAAAGGTCAAGCAAAAAGAACCCAAGGACAATTTTTCCAAGGACAAAAGAAGAAGGCAAAATCCAATGCAGTTGGAAATTTTATTCCTACCCAAGGAAACAGGGATGGTCTTAGGTGCTTCCACTGTAATGAGACGGGACATTTCAGGAGAGATTGTCCAAAGCTTGGTAGAAACCATCACCAAGGCCAATTTCGAGGTCAAGACAGAGCTGCCCAAGGTCGTGGTCATGTAGCTATGCCAAGAGGAAGAACGTCAAATATTACCCTAAAAGAGACTAATAAGGAGGAAGACCCTACTATGGGAGAAGATATTGAAAGAGCAACTGTTCATGCTGCATTCCATAGGAAAGGACCAAATCGTCAATATTCGGTAATACAGACACCGGCTAGTCACCAAGGTAAATCATTTAAAGTTTTGATTGACTGTGGAAGTACACACTCATTTATTTCACCCAAGTGTGCTAAGAAGATAGGTATAGATACTGTAAATGCATCAAAGCTGCTTGTGGAATTAGCAAATGGAAAGGAAGTACTTTCTACACAGCAAACTGCCAAGGTAGAGTTTAACCTAGGGGAAAACCTTTCAAGTATGAGGTTCAGGGTAATGAACCTAGGAGCCTATGAATGTTTACTAGGAATGGATTGGCTGATTCCCAATGATGCTCATATCCATTGTGGAAAAGGTAAAGTCACATTTCAGGATTTGAATGGTGAAATAGCAACTACACAAGGTGAAACAGGGAAACCTAAAGTTCAATTGGCAAAAGCTTCTCGAATTGTGAAAGGCTTGAAGAAAGGATTACCTATTTACTTGATCAAGCTTAACAAGACAAATCAAGATGATCATGCAGAAGAAGAACCATCCTGGTTAAAAGAGTATGCTGACATATTTCCTGAAGAGCTAACTGAGTTACCTCCGGAAAGAGAAGTTGATCATGAGATCAAACTTATTCCAGGAGCCGCTCCAGTGGCAAAAAGACCTTACAAAATGTCTATTCCTGAAGCCATCGAACTAAAAGAGCAACTCAAGCAACTGCTAGAACAAGGGTATATCCGGCCAAGTAGTTCACCATGGGGAGCCCCAGTATTATTCCAAAAGAAGAAAGATGGAACTCTCCGTCTTTGTATCGACTACCGAGGGCTAAACTAGGTGACAGTAAAGAATAAGTACCCAATCCCAAGGATTGATGAGCTTCTTGATCGTCTACAAGGAGCAAAGATCTTTTCTAAGATTGATCTTCGGTCAGGATATTACCAGATTAGAGTCAAGAATGAAGATATTCCAAAGACCGCCTTCAACACAAGATACGGCCATTTCGAATTCATTGTGATGTCATTTGGATTGACAAATGCTCCAGCTACCTTTAACAGGTTAATGCAGGACATTTTTAGACCCCACCTTGATGACTTTGTCCTTGTATTCTTCGATGACGTCCTAACTTATTCTAAGGAGGAAGAGGATCATGAACCACATCTTTGCATTGTCCTAGAGACAATGAGAACACACAAGTTGTATGCCAAGAAGAAGAAGTGTGCATTCTTCAAAAGAAAGATTGAATACTTGGGATTCATAGTGTCTATTGAGGGTATATCAGTAGATCCTGCCAAGGTCAAGGATGTTCAAGATTGGCCACCCCCAACCACTATCAAGGAAGTGAGAAGTTTCCTTGGCCTAACAGGATGGTATAGGGTATTCATCAGAAACTATGCTCAAATTGCAGCACCTCTTACAAATTTACTTAAGAAGCAAGTTGCCATTAATTGGACGCCAATCGAACAATCTAGCTTTGAGCAACTAAAGCATAGTCTGGTAACTGCTCCTATCTTAAGGCTACCTGACTTAAGCAAGGAATTTGAAGTTGTCACAGATGCCAGCTCTCTTGCATTGGGATGTGTGCTAATGCAGGAAGGACATCCTATAGCTTACTCTTCAAGAAAATTGAAAATCCATGAGCAGAAATATGCTACTCATGACCTGGAGTTATTAACTGTGATTCATGCTCTCAAATTATGGAGACATTACTCGCTTGGAAATAAGTTTTCCTTAGTCACAGATCATAAAAGTCTCAAGTGGATTTTTACTCAACCTGATCTTAATATGAGGCAACGACGTTGGATCGAGGTTCTACAGGAATATGACTTTGAAATTAAGTTCAGACCCGGTAAAGAAAATGTAGTAGCAGATGCCCTTAGCCGTAAAGCCTTCCTTAATGCTCTTATCACTGAAGAACCATCTAGGTCAGAAACTCTGGCTACAATGGTATCGATGCCGACTAATCCTATCATCGAGTTGACCAAGGATGAAGCAAATAAGGACCCAGACTATCAACAATTGTTTTGGGAAGTTCAGAATAAGGAGCAAGATCCCAAACTCAAGACTAAGTATCAGGAATTCTCTATAGATGAAGATGAAGGACTTGTTTATTTCAGAATGAGACTATGCATTCCTTCAAGTCAGACTCTCAAGAGAAGGATACTTTGGGAAGCACATGACTCTCCTTTTTCAGGACACCCAGGATATGCAAAAACTCTTAATGCTGTCAGGAAAAGTTATTACTGGCAAAAACTCAAGGGTGATGTACTTAAGTATGTCACTGAATGTCTAAATTGCCAAAGGGTAAAATCTGAACGAGTCAAGTTACCAGGAAAACTCCAGCCACTTGACATTCCCCAGATGAAATGGGAATTTATTAGCATGGACTTTGTAGTTGGGTTACCTTCTGTACAAGGAGGATATAACTCAATAATGGTAATAGTA
This sequence comes from Lygodium microphyllum, assembly GCF_053477565.2. Taxonomy (NCBI): domain Eukaryota; kingdom Viridiplantae; phylum Streptophyta; class Polypodiopsida; order Schizaeales; family Lygodiaceae; genus Lygodium; species Lygodium microphyllum. The sequence continues at coordinate 34,463,151 of NC_141154.1, read as the reverse complement.
GACATGCTAACAAAGGTCGCTCATCTTCTACCAACAAAAACCAATTACAAGGCTTCAGATATTGCTAGAATTTTTGTAAAAGAGATTTTTAGGTTACATGGGTTACCTAAAAGGATCATCAGTGATCGTGATTCTCTTTTCACATCACACTTCTGGAAGAGTTTATTTGAAGCCATTGGAACCCAACTTTGTTTCAGTACTGCTTATCATCCACAAACTGATGGGCAGACAGAACGAGTTAATCAAGTAATTGAGGATATTCTGCATGCATATTGCAGCAAGGAACCTAAAAGGTGGATTCAATATCTATCCTTAGTGGAATTTGCCTATAATGCCTCCTATCATCGAAGTATTCAGATGACTCCATTTCAGGCACTATATGGTCAAGATTGTCGTATGCCACTTAATTTTTCCGATCCTACTCTAAGGGTAGAAGCCTCGAGAAAAATGTTAGAAGAAATGGATGATCAAATCAAGATCATCAGACAGGATATTCAAGCTGCCAAGGATCGACAAAAGGCGTATGCTGATCTAAAAAGGCAAGAACGAATCTTCAAAGAGGGAGACATGGTCTTCATCCGTGTCCATCCAAAGAAGAGTTCTTTGTCTTTAGGAGAGTTTAAGAAGCTAAGTCCAAGATATTGTGGACCCTATAAGATTCTCAAGTGCCTAGGACCAAGCGTTTACAAGATACAACTCCCTGAGAATATAAAAATCCACAATGTATTTCATGTTAGCTTATTGAAAGCATACGTAGCTAACCCTAACCATATCCTTGATGAGCAGAAGGACTCAGATTGTTGTTAAACAAGTTGTAGCCGCCTAAAGTGGTTAATCATTTTGCAATAAGAGTTTGATTATGAGATTAGGAGCAAGCCACCAAAGCTGCAAGGTATTGTAGAATGCCTTGTGGATTTTGGGGAGCCAAAGGAAATGCTGGTTGAGGGAAGTGATATTGAGGATTTTTTTAGAATCGATACAGCTTCCATTCCTTCCTAGTATGCAATGATAACACATTATCTATCTATAGGAGGGTTTGCGGCTGTGTTATTAAAGTTTGAAAAGAGAAAAATAAAGCAACAAGCATTACACTTTTCAATTATAGGGGGTGTCTTGTATCAAAGAGGAGTAGATGATATCTATGGTCATTGTATAGTACTTGATGAGGTACCGTTTATTCTTGAGGAGTGTCATGATTCAACATGTGGGGGGCATTTTGCTGGCTGGCTTATTGTCCAAAAAGCTCTCCTCACTAGATATTGGTTGCCATCTATTTTCCAAGATGCTTTCAATTATGTGAAGCGTTGTGATGTATGTCAAAGACACAATGCAAGAGAAAATCGTAGGCAACCTCTAAATCCCATTTTGGTTACATTATCCTTTGGGGTATTGATTTTGTGGGACCAACATACCCTTCATCAACTACTTGAAAGCGGTATATCATTATAGCAACGAACTACTTTATAAAGTGGTGAAGCTCAAGCAATGGTGAAGGACAATGCTAAGGAGACGACCAGTTTCATTATGGAGAAAATTGTTTGCCGTTTTGGGCCACCGATGGAGATTGTGTCTGATCTAGGGACACACTTCTTGAACAAGGTTATAGTGGACATGACCGAAGCTTTGAAGATTAAGCACAACAAGACTACTTTGTATAATCCTCAAGCGAATGGTTAGGTTGAGAGTATGAATAAACAAACGGTGGGAATCTTATCGAAAATCGTATAAAAAAGCAAGTGCGATTGGGATAAGAAATTATATGTGGTAGTGTGGGCTTACAACACGACCTTTAAGAGAGCCACAGGCCATACCCCATTCAAGATAGTGTATCAGGAGGAGTGCATTTTGCCGTTAGAAATAGAACTCTCCACTCTATGTTTTTCCCTCGATCATTCATTGGGAGAGGGAAAAGCATTACAAGAATGATATATTTCCCTGGTGCACCTTGATGAGATCTTATTGCAAGCTTTACTACATCAAGAAGTAGGGAAGAGGAGAATGAAAGCCATGCATGCTCTTTGGGCTAAGAAGTATAAATTTGTGAAAGGGTAGTTAGTATTGTGTAATGACTCTTGAAGGGAGCTCTTTCTAGGAAAATTAGAACCCAAATGGGATGGACCATACAAGATTGTGCATTTAGAAAAGAATGGTTTTACAACCCTTTTAGTAGATTTGCAAGGGGTAGAGTTTAAAACTAAAGTTAACTTTAATAAGCTGAAGCTTTACTATGTGTAAGGGCTGACGTTGGGCTTGCCTATGCAAGTCCTTCAAGATTCAGCTTTGACGTGTAGTAGGTATCAATACGAGCGAATGGGATGCATCATTCCTTATTTGGAGCATCCGTACCTTGAACAATGTTACCACCAAGGTCAAGTGATCTGATGGAGCAAAGGATATCAAGTTATTGAGTGGCAAGACAAATCCTTTACATGGGAATTTAAGGTCTACTACCATCATTGTCAAAAAATTATGACTAGCATTCCTATTGAGTTCAGCGGGAGGAAGGAGGAATTGTGCCTATTATACACCCTCTCTCTCGGCTTGATTTTGATTATCATAAGTATGAGTGAGCTGATTATTATGGCATTTCCTATCAATGAAGCCTAGGTTTATACTTTGTACTTTGACGAGGCTTCCAGAGGGCTTGCTAAACATGAGAGCATTGGTGTGGTCATTAAAGATCCCCGACATAGGGTTATTATGAAGATGGGAGTCTATTTAGGACCGTATTTTACTAATAATATTGCAGAATACAAGGCCTTGATCATGGGGCTAAATCGATGTGGTGGTATCCGTTGGTTATTGGTTAAAGGAGTCTCGCCGTTAGTAATCAATCGGCTAAATGAGACCTATAGCGTGCGGGATCCCATTTTACGGATGTACCGTCATACAGCCTTGGATATGTTGCATATCTTTGAGACGGTGACTTGTTAGTTAGTTCCTCGACAATAGAATCACTTTGTAGATTCCTTGGCCAACTATGCTTTCATGGAAGATGTCTTTTTCAATTGTGGTCCAGGAGGGGAGCTCTTGCAATTACCTCCTAACATTAGTCTTGGACTACTTTGGAGTCTTCTTGCTGACATATCATATTTTGGTTGTTGATGGTTATTTTGGGTCATGAGTCAGGTAGCAAGTGAGCACCTTCCTACTCTGTCATAGGTGCATAGGATTGTGTATTGTCATATCCATCGGACACCCCTTGCTACTTATGCAGGGGGGTTAGCTAATAACCCAATGCACTTAGTGTAGGTCCTATGAGGCTTTATCCTTGGTTAGTTTTGTGCTTTAGTAATTGAGCATAACATGGTATCAAACCTAGACATATTGTAATTGTTTTCCAAACATTGACCTACGTGAAGTGTGTAAGGAAACCCGAGCTGTAGGGTAGATAAACGGTTTCTTGGGGCAAGCTTGGTAAGGAAATATCAAATCTCCTAAATAATTCAAAATATAGAAGAGTGAAGATTGTTCGTATGTGCTTTATGTTAGAGCAATGTATCTTGGGGCTAATCCCCAAGGTGTAGAAGGGTTGTAGTGGGGCCACGGAATTTAGTCGGAGGGGTGCCTCCTTTTTGTTTGTATTACATTGGTGTACTACACCAAGATGTATGGAATCTCCCTTTGAGGAGGAAGGAATGACAATTGTTGGACTGCATTACACTACAAATGCAATATCTACAGTAGCGATTAGGGCAATGTGTCCCTTGGATGCTCTTGGCCATGAGGCCATGTGGGGCGTCTTGAGAGTGTTAGAGGTCTAGCTAGTGCCTATAGCTAGTGTTGGGCCCATTTTAGGTCCCGACACCATATCAACAATTAAGATACAAAGCGTTTGCGACCATGCAAGTAGAAATAATGAAATAACTATACAAGGAAACCTAATAGCAAATACATACAAAACTACTTACTGATTGACAGATGATTTTTGACGCTGAGAAGTGCTTACAAATAGCATAAAATTCCAAATTTTAGGGAAAAAATAGACTTCGTTGAAGGCGGCAGCTGCAATCAGTATGATTTTAAGCGACAATGCCCTAAAAGTGCTTTAAAGACCCATGCAGCACGGTTGGGGAATTTTCATAAATTTTTTGATTGTCAAATGGGACTTATGGAGATGTTTGACAGTGCGGGACTTCAAGATGGATGCCCAAAAATTTTTAGTGGCCAAATCCGAGGCTGGACGCAGGAGATAGGCCGGATGGGAGGCCAAGGGACAAAATGGCCAAGTGGAAATGGACTTTGGAAGGCCCAAAGGATGTGACCTTTGGAGACTCCCTTTGAAAGCTGCTAAATTTTTATTTTTGTGGGGGGAGGGGCACTTTTTTTAACGGCTGCATCAGGAAGAAAACGCCATGAATGGCGACAATTTCTTGATGGGGGGTTGTAGAGCTTCAATGTAAACCCCCCCACCCCCAACTGATTGCATACTTGATCTCCCTCTTCTCTACACTCCCTATCACCGGTCTCCGCACATGGAATGGATGCCTAGATATGGAGGACAAAAACTAGTCTTTCTCTCTTCTCCCTCTCTCTCTTCCAAGAAGCAATTCATTTGGGAAGAATCAAGAAGAGAACTGTTTGAAGGATGCTTGTTCGGCATGGTACCGAATCACTCTCGGATCGATGGAGGGCTAGAGTTGGCTATTCAGAGGTGGGCTGAGACCTGAATGAGGGCTGATCTGCAGTCTCGCATTAGATTTTAAAACCCACAAAGAAGGAAAAAATTGGTAACTCTATTTTACAAAGGAAAATTGCTTGTTTTTTATATTTGATTGAGCCAATGTTGTTCTTATGGAGTGAAAATTGGTAGACATGTTGTTTACTATTTGTTCTATGCTTGCATAGTGAAAAAAAAAAACATAGAGTCAAATTGCTGGAAATAATTTTTTGAAACCCATAAAACATGGTTTTTTTTAGAAAAATGGGATTTTTGGTGTTTTCGGGTGGGATAAACTATTACACATGGGAAAAAATGCCAATAAAATCTATATTTCTAATGTTCTAAGAATTAAGAGCCACAGATCTAAAAATATATCAATATTTTTATTAGAAAAAAAGAAAAAAAAGAAAAAATAAGAGAAAAATAGAAATATAACTTAGAAAAATATAAAAAAATATAATAAGTGGTTGTGGACATATGGTAGTGGCAAAGCATGAGGTTTGGCCTCAATTTGCCCTATCTTTTTGTCACAGTGTATGATTTATTACTTTTTATACATTAAACCATGACAAAACTACCTCTATACACCTATGCAACGAAGCAAAACTTAAATGGTGAGGGGGAGGAGGATTTTGTGCAACAGTTTGAGGGCTGAAATAATATAAATTCTGATTGTTTTTTTCTATGCATAGCATTTAGAAAATGGCCTATTTGGAAATAAGGGATCTAGTAGCTCAAGGTTCGCCTTGGTGCTAGATTCTTGCAACGAAGTATATACATATTAGTTGGAATTCATGAAAAGACTTTTTGCATACTAGCACATAGGTTGATTTCAAAACATAATTGTTTGTGCATGATGAGACATCCACTATTGCATTGATCATACATGTGGTATCAACTCCTGGAAATGCATAGCAATTGTTTGAATTATAGTTGACCCATGCTTGAGAGGGTGAGATTCCCCTTGCCGTAGGTTAGTCGTTCGTTTCTTGGGGGAAATTATTGGTGAGGAAACATGATATCTCCTGGATCTCGCTGAAAAGAGGGGAGTCTTGTGCGAATGTGTTTATATCTGAAAGCAGCGCATTGAGGGGCCAATCCCCAGACGTAGGAGAGTTGCAGTGGGGTCATGACAATTAGCCGATATGGGGTGTCTCCTATGTCTGTGATACGTGGCACTTATTGCCAATATATGTGGGATATCCAATATGTTGTGTGCATGAGGTCCCATCAGTGGTGCATGTGCTGGGAGCCACCTCAAAGTGGTGGTTTTCGAATCTAGGGCCTCTTGGGACCTACTTGTTAGTTGATGTCCTTTGAAGAGATCTGTCAAGCCGAACTCCAAAAACATGAGAGAGCTGAGAGGGCTAGATGGAGGGCTTAAATCAATAGGCGTTATTCTCCTAAAAGTAGTAATCTTGAACCTATTCAAGGGTGGGGTCTTAGTAACCTTAGCTTGAATCAAAGTCTGTCAGGAGGTGGAAGTTCTAGTACTTCCCCCCTTCCAATTAATCTGCCCACTTCGAGTGGTGTGACAGCTTTGCCTATCCTGATTCCATTAGCAAATCTGATCATTGCCATGGCCCAACCTATCGCAATCCCTGCAAGAATGGCGGATTTTCTAGCCTTAGGTTTCCCCCTACCCATTTTTAATGGGTTAGTGGAAGAGGATGCAGAGCTTCATATAAGGGAGTTCCAAAAGCTAATGATTAATTGTCTCATCCAAGAGGAAGGGCATCTAATGATGTTCTTCAACATGACCCTGAAGAGAAGGGTAGCTATATGGTATCACAGCCTTGAGGTCGGAATCATAACCACCATGGACTTATTTTATGAAGCCTTCTGAAGGGAGCTCGCCCCTAAGAGGGGTGGCCAATATTGGCTGCACGTGTTGAATTTGACATGCCAAGAACCACATGAAGATATACAAGCGTATGCCAAGAATATTAAAGAAGTTTTCTGTAAATTGGATGTATCTATCCCTATCCCACCTACTGCCCAGTTGCAATACTTCTTGCATGGTCTTGATTTTAACATCCAGGTGCAGTTGAGTAGTGTCATCTTGGCAGATATAGACATTGCCATTAGACAAGTGCAAGAAATAGAGTCCCGTCGTCTGCATGTGGTCGAACCAATCCCAATATGGATCTAGCGTCAGAAAATAATTCGTAATTGATCAATGGCAGTGGAAGCCAAGGGATAGGGATGGCCAACCCTAATGGGAGAGGGAACATGGTGCCAAATGTGCCTTTATTGCCAACTCCGCCTAGTGTGACTATACCTATGACTAGTCAGATGCCTCCAAATGTGGGAGGCCAAGCAGCGACCAATGCAACCAATGCCTAATCAAATTGTGCGGCTAAGGGACCGACGGGTAGACGATCAGGGCTATGAGTCGAGTTTGTCAAATATCCTTAGCAAAGTCAAGGACATGATGAAGCACTACACGGGTATGATCTCTGAACAATATCAGCAAATAGCCATTGACATTAATTTCTTAAAGAAACAACAGAATCTGATAGGGAGTCGATGCCTCGAAGAGGGTGCACCCTCTAGATTTAGCTGCAAATGGTGTGGTGGGCAACATTATCCATGTAATTTTCCAAATGACAAGTGCGACATTTGCGGGAAGTCTGGCCATTTAGTAGCCACTTGTTGGAGCAAGATCAATTCCCTCTAGCAAGGCAGTTGGCAACCAAGGCCTGTTAATCATCGTGCGTAAGGAAACAATTTCTAGAAGGATGATGGGCCGAAAAAAATACTCCAAAGGGGTAATGCTACTGTCAAAGAACTGCCAGGTGGCAATGGGGTGAGCCTGATCGAGGCTACGCAAGTTAATGGCACTGAAGCTTCTAGCCTACGTGCCGTAACAAGAGGCCAAAACATAGAGAAGGCGACAAAGATAATGTAAAACCTATCGACAAAAACCCTAGGCAGGATGATAAAGGAATGCAAGTTCTAAATCCTGACCAGGAAGGGGAACCTCTGAAGCTAGTAGAGAGTAAGTTTGATGCCAAGAGAGATAAATGTTGAGATGGAAAGCTCAACACGTGCAGACATTGATGATGGACCGCATGGCTAGATGGGTCTACACTTAGTACGCTGGTGGCCATTATGACACTCACATATCCACTAACTTATCACTTATTATATTTAGTTTGTTACACCTACCTACAGTTGGCAAAGATATAACGCCAGTCGATTAGTGTAGTCAGTTATGCATTGTTTGACTTAGAAGGACACTTTCCTTTATGTTGTATCTTATCTATACTTTGTGTACATTATATAGTGTGTGGAAGAAGAAGAAAAAATCAACTAGAAAATGTTTTAGCCTCCATCTCTCTTCTTGTGTTCGTGAGTGAGCTTCCTCTTGTGTATACAGTGTGTGTTTGGTGCAACAGCTTAAGAAAATCCCCCATCACACGATTCTTGACATGGTATTAGAGCTACGCCACTGAGAAAGGCTGATTTTGAAGGCTGAAGTGAAGGAGAAGAAGTAAGGTTCGAGCAAGCAAGCAACGGGTAAGAAGCTCTCCCATTCTTCCACTCTCTCTCTTGGATAGTGCCTGTGGAGGCATCCGAAGCAAGGTAGAGCAAAAATCTCAGATTGCTATGAGATTTGGTGTGCGAGTAGTTATTTTGAGTGTTTGAGACCATTTCAGGCCCCGTTTTAGAGCCGCAAGGTTGCAGATAATAGTTTCAGGGTACACTGTGATTTCGACTGTATTCACCAAAAGTGGGTGCATAGGTTACAAATTTCGAATTTGTAATTTTTAAGGTGTTTGACAAAACAAACATAAGGTTTATTTGCAGACAGGTTACAGATTACTTGTACTATTGAGCAATCAGTGAAAAAGGTTGCTTGGTGTATTGCTATGCACATGTTGTGAAGATTGCAGAAGACTAGCTTGCTGTGTTGTATTCTTGTTTGTGATAATGGCAGAGAACAATGGAAATCCCATTATTGAGAAGCTCAACAAGAACAACTACTCTTCATGGAAGTTCCGTATGATGAACTTCCTCATTGGAAAGGGCCTTTATGAGTTTGTTTCAGGTGAAGAAAAGGAGCCAGAGCTGGGTATCCCTTCGACTGCAGATGAATTAAAAGCATGGAAATAATGGAATGCGAAAGACAAAAAGGTGATGTACTGGTTATTTGCAGTCATTGATAATATGATGTTGGGACATATCAGGAATGTAGAAACTTCACATGCAGCTTGGACAATTTTTGAGAACATGTTTTCAGTAAATACAAAGGCACGAAAGATTCAACTCAAGTAAGAGTTGAATGCCTTGAAGAAAGGGAAAATGTCCGTCAATGAGTATGTGTTGAAGGTGAGAAGCATTGCAGATGCTTTACTAGCGATTGATGCAATGCCTGATGATGATGATTTGGTTTCATCCACTTTGAGTGGCCTTAATAATGAGAAGGCATGGAAATCATTTGTTACTTCAATATACGTACGAAAGCCATTTTCAAATTTTGATGAGCTAATCTCTCTCATGATTACCGAAAATATCAATATGCAGGGTGACTCATCTGAAAAAAATGATGAACAGGTTTACTCAAGTTCAGGAAGGGGACGTGGTAGATCCTCTTCGAGAGGCCGTGGTATGGGACGTGCTGGCAATAACCAACAAAACAAGTTCAATCGGCAATTTGGTGAAATGCAAGTTTCAGGAGGCCGAGGAAACTTTAGAGGCAGGGGGAGCTCTAGAGGAAGAGGTGGATGGCAATCAATCACAAAGAATCTAGTGTCTGTTGGCCAAATGGTAGAGCGAGGGTTGCAGGTCCGATTCAATGCAAAAGGTTGTTTTGTAGAAGACTTTTATGATAAGTGTAGGTTGGTCGCAAAAGAAAGTAGAGTTGGTCGCATGTTCACTTTAGATGCTAGAATTCCTGCAATGGATGCTGCTATGTATGCTAAAGGAAAGGGAGTAGTTACAGATATTAAAATATGGTATAAACGTATTGGACATGCAAATGTGCAAAGGCTAAAATTAATGCAGTCCAGAGGATTGGTTACAGGGTTGCCTTCATTTAGAGTTGTAGAATTGCATAAAGTCTGTGAAGCATGCTAGTTTGGTAAGCATGCAAGGCAACCCTTCTCGCATGACAGATAAGTGAGTAGAAAAATACTTGATGTAGTGCATACAGATGTTTGGGGGCCTACACAGAATGTATCTCTTGGTGGCAGCAAATACTTTGTCACATTTATTGATGACTGTTCAAGGAAGTTATGGGTATACTTCATGAAGGAAAAGAGTGATGTGTTTGAGCACTTCAAATCTTTTAAGATAGCTGTTGAAACAGAAACATGCTTAAAAGCGAAGTGCTTGAGATCAGATGGAGGGGGAGAGTACCTCTCTAATGAGTTTAGTTGCTTCTTGAGGACTCATGGGATAAAGATGCAATTTACTTACCCCACAGCAAAATGGGATTGCAAAAAGAAAAAATAGGCATATTGCAGAAGTCACACGGGCATTAATGGTTGAAAAGAATATGCCCAAACATTTTTGGTCTGAGGCTATCTATACTGTTGTCTATATTATGAATAGAACCCCCACAGCTACTACAGTTCATGGGATGACTCCTGAAGAGTGCTTTACTAGCAAGAAGCCCGATGTATCTCACTTGAAGCTATTTGGATGTGTTGCATATGTTCATGTGCCAGATGAGCTACAGAAGAAGCTTGATCCAAAGGCTGAAAATTTTATTTTTATTGGGTACTCTTTAGAGCAAAAAGGGTATCGATGTTATAACCTTGTCACAGGTGAGTTTAGAGTGAGCAAGGATCTTATCTTCGATGAGATGGGTAGCTAGTATGCACCTATTGGTGATGTATTAGATGATGATAATGATCATGATAGAATATTATATGGAGCAGCCATCACACTATGAGGATTTAGAGCATCCCACATATGTGTGCAGATTAAAGAAGGCGCTCTATGGGGGGCTGAAGCAAGCACCTAAAGCATGGTCTGACAAGATTGTTGGAGAGTATCTTGTCAATATTGGATTTTATATTTTTGATGCTGATCAATCACTTTATGTGAGAAAGGGAGATGCAAGATTGGTCATCATAGTCATCTATGTGGATGACTTGATTATTACAGGTCACAGTGATAATGGGGTTGTTGAAGTTAAGGACTTCTTGAGGAAGTTTGAGATGAAAGATTTGGGTGAGTTGAGATACTTTCTTGGTATTGAGGTGATCAGATGTGATGATGGTATATGGCTATCCCAAAGGCAGTATGGCTTGGATATGTTATCCAAGTATGGTATGACAACATGTAAGCCTTTTTCGGTACCATTGGAGCAAAATATAAAGTTGAGTGCTGACGTTGGGGATGAGATAAAAAACCCTACTATGTTCAGGAGGATAGTAGGGAGTTTGATTTACATGACTATCGCAAGGCCAGAATTGAGCTATATTGTTGGCCTTGTGAGTCAGTTTATGCAGATGCCTAGAAAGCCTCATTTGGATGCAGTTAGATGTATATTGAGGTATGTGAAGTCCACTTTACATTATGGACTTTTTTATGAGGTAGGTAAGGACGTACATGTCTTTGGATAGATAGATGCAGATTCGTATGTCAGACAGAAGATCTACCAGTGGATTCATGTTTTCCCTTGGTAGTGCAGCAGTTACATGGAGCAGCAAAAAACAACTTACAGTTGCTTTATCGAGTACAGAGGCTGAGTATAGAGGTGTTGCTATGGCAGCATGTGAGGTGGTATAGTTGCAAAAGTTATTAGGTGATTTGGACATGTAGGGAGATGGTCAAGTTGTCTTTCATTGTGACAACATGAACAGCATACATCTAGCTAGGAATCCAATATTCCATGCTAGGACAAAATACATTAAGGTGCACTACCACTTTGTAAGAGAGAAGGTAATTGTAGGAGAGACTGACTTGGTATATGTCAGCACACAGGATCAGATAGCTGACATTTTCACAAAGGCATTGGGTGTAGAGAAGCTTCGAAAGTTCCGAAGCTTACTTGGAGTTGTAGAGATAGAGTTGATCTTGAGGGGGAGTATTGAGATGGCGAGCTCAACGCGTGCGGACATTGATGAAGGACCGCCTGGCTAGATGGGTCCACACATCTACACTTATCACATTGGTGGTCATTATGACACTCACATGACCACTAACTTATCACTTATTATATTTAGGTTGTTACACGTACCTACAAATGGCAAAGATATAGTGCCAATCGATTAGTGTAGTTGATTATATACTGTTTGACTTAGAATGCCACTTTTCTTTATGTTGTATCTTATCTATACTTTGTATACATTGTATAGTGTATGGAAGAAGAAGAAAAAATCAATAAGAAAACGTTTTGGCCTCCATCTCTCTTCTTGTATTCTTGAGTAAGCTTCCTCTTGTGTATACAGTGTGTGTTTGGTGTAGCAGCTCAAGCAAATCCCCCCATCACACGATTCTTGATAATAAAGAGGTGTCGAGAAAGAAGGTGAGAGTTAAAAAAGAGGCAATAAAGCTGGTAAAACATCCTAAAGAGCAGATGGTTTGGTGTGAGAAGCAAGCTTTAGCAAATTATCACGAATTTGATTTAGCTAGCTCCCTTTTTACAATGTTAAACTAGACGTGAATCTCTTGTAGCTAATCAAGCTGTCGCCAAGAGTACGCAAAGAATTTAAAAAGATCTTGTGTACGGGTTATATCGTAGAACCCTTGGGAATAGCGTGGGTAGGGGATGACTGGTTTGAACATGCCGAAAAGCACTGCACAAGGGTTGCAGCCTGTGTTGATGGAATTCTAGTGGATAGTGTTATCGTTGACACATGATCCTCAGTTAATATTATGAGTTTTGAATTGATGGAGAGCTTGGGTCTTGCGATTAAAAAAGATGCCTCCACAATCCTTAGAATGGATGACGATAGTCTAAGATAGCCAGAGAGCTGCATTACTAAAGTCCACATGACAGTTGCCAACGTAGAATGCATGTTGGACTTTAGGGTAATCCGATTTGCAGGGCGTCCAAGTTACCAAGTATTGCTTGGTCAATCTTGGATTTTTCAAGTAGACTGTCAAGTAGATATACCCACTGATAGATTGATATTTTGCACAGGTGCTAGACATGAGGTAGTTGATACATATCTTGAATCACCTTAAAGTGAGCAAGCTCCCTTGTCTTCTACAGAGTTAGAGACAATGGAAGATGTGTCTACAAGTGAGACATCGTCAACTGACAAATCCAAAGAGGGATCAACCACAGAAGACATCTATCAAGTAACATTGAACGAGCCATTAGAAGCTCAAGATAGAATAAGGGACATAGATGTTATCGAGCTAGACCTTGGTACACTAGACGATGAATGGCCAATAAAGCTAGGGTCCATGCTTAGTGCGGAGGAACGGGAGGATTATGTCACTCGGATCCAAGAGTTCTATGATATTTTTGCTTGGAGTTACGATGAACTTAGGGGCATTCCTCCCAGTCTCGCTATCCATACAATTTCGTTGAAGGAAAGAAGCCGTCCTGTGCGACAGAAAGTCAGGTGTATGCCGTTTGAGTTACAGGATGGCCTGTTCAAGGAGTTACAGAAATTACGGAAAGCAGATTTGATCTTCCCTGTGCAACACACTGAATGGTATTCACCAATTGTGATCAGGAAGAAGAAAAATAAAAAAATCAGGTTGTGTGTGGACTTTCAAGAGTTGAATAAGCAAACAGTTAAGGATTACTACCCATTGCCCTTTATCGACCAAATTCTAGATCAATTGGTGAGTAGGGAGATATATTCATTCATGGACTATTTTGCAGGCTATAATCAAATGGCGATCGCAAAAGAGGATAAGCTCAAAACTACGTTCATAATAGTCTTCGAGACCTTTTCATATCATGTTGTTAACCCCAAATCGAGATGGCCCCAGGTCGAGATGGCGGAAAAAGGAAGAAAAAAGCAGAAAAAACATGCAAAAAGAGCAAAGACACGCAGGCGACCTCCAAAACCAAGCCAGGGAAAAAAGTGCAATTTTAAATGAAGGGCGCCTCAAAAAACTCGGAAAACTCCTGTAAAAGAGCACCAGGCTCCCTCCTGTGCCAATTGTAAAATACTAGACGGGTGTAGGCTAGAGGCATAAGGCTAGAAGAGGGACATGGAAAAAAAAACCTTGCCACAAGGGCCGGTCATGTAAAAAAGGGATGGGTGCCCATAGGATTTTAGGGTTTGTATACATAAAGTTCAAAAAGTGAATGAGAGCTCATTCTTTTGGTGTGTGGCAACAAGAGGATTCTTCTTCTTCTCTCCCCCCATCTTCTTGCTTGTGTGTGCTCTTGAGAAAGGGAGTGTGAGAGTGTGAGGGAGTGAGTGTGTGAGAGTGAGGGATCAAGAGGGTGAAGCTCTTCACCATCTCCTTTCCTCTTCTTCTCTTCTCTTCTCTTTTCTTGCGCACGCGGCTATGGAGGATGGAGCTTGGAGGTGGATGAGGCTTGAGGATGATTGAGCTCACATCTAGGATCGTGGAGCTACTGGTGTGTGTGAGAGAGGAGGCAACTGTTGAGATATCGAGCTCCACTCGTGATATGCCAGGGTGACCGTTGTGCATTTATGTCACCGACTTGTCAGTTGTAGATGCGTTGGTACACCGCCCATGAATAATAGCTACATGATAGCTATCCTTATCTACTCTAGTTCGTGGCTCAGTTAGTATGCCACCTTAGTTAGTTGAGTTTGGTTTGAGACCCATATATAGGGTTCTTCTATTTCTTTGTACTAGAGTTCTTTTTTGGCTTACACAACTAAGAAGAGAAAAACAGTTTTCAGCCTCCACCTTTGTGTGTATTCCCCCATTGTGCAAGCAAGAAAGCTACAAGTGAGACTCCTTCCTTCTCTCCCACAATCCTGACAGCAACTCGTATCGGCATCAAGGTAAGCTCAGTGCACTCATAGGATCGGCTAGGTGAGAGATAGCCATTAGAGCTCGCTTGGAACGCTTGAAACAATAAGCAGTCCGTGGGTCTTGGCAGTTGAGCGAAGGCTCCCACATTTTGGTTCCATTGCCAGGACCAACGGATTCAAGCTTGAGCACTTGCGCGCCTCATATCGAGCATCGAAGTAAGGGATTCATCCCCGAAACGGAGCTTGAGATAGGTAGGAAGTTTAGGTGTTTTTGATCTTCAAAACAAGTACGTATTTTGGTATATTTTGTTTTTTTGATGATTGGGAAACATGGAGAAATTAGTTCAGTTCTTTGCTTTCTATTCTTGTTGCATTTAGGGTAGGTTAGGATTAGGAAATCGCACCGGAGAAGGGTAGGGTTCACTGTTGCAAAGCAGGGCAAAAATCGTGCAAAACTTAGCAAAAATCTTGCTTGTGATTGTTGAGTGTTGAAATGACTTGTTTTTTGGCTGATTTTTGTTGTTTTTGAGAGCTGAATGGTTGATTTTAAGGGATGATTGATTGATTAGGAAGTGGATTGAGAGTGTTTTGGATGATATTGATTGTGTTTTGGAAGATCATGATGTTTGTTCATGGTTCTGTGATGTTTTGATAGGTTCTGAATGGTTCTGTATACCTTCTGTTTTGTTCTGTTTTGGTCTGTTTTTGTTCTGATTGTCTTCTGTAAAGAGGGATGGAGTATAGATTGATGAAGAATGAGATATTGTGAAAGCTTAGTGAATGGTTTGTGAGAGTTTTGAATGGTTTGAGAGTGAGTTATGTAGTTCTGATGACCTTCTGTAACCTTCTGTAGGTCTTCTGTAGAGCTTCTGCTTCTGTTCTGTAACTGTTCTGTTCTGTACTGTAACTGTTCTGGTACTGTTCTGTAGACTGTTCTGTAAGTGTTCTGTGGAATGTATGTGTGACTTTGGGAAAGTTTTCTAGCCTTGGAAAGAGGTGAATACAAGTGCAAAAGAGCTGAAGGAAGTGGAAGAAGTAGCTGTTGAAGACTCAAGAGAAGACTAGAGTGAAGTGACAGTAGTGAGCTATGAAGAGACACTGTAGTGGCTCTGGTGACCTTTCATATCAGACATACCTCTTGGGAGGGGTATCCACGACCTAAGAGTGATGATTGAGAGTGATTTTGAGAGATTGTAGTGAGGATATGATGTATTATTGATGGAGTGTGTGAGAGAGAGTCAGAGATAGCCAATTCTATTGAAACAAAGTGATTGTATATGAGAGATTGAGAGAGAAGACTATGAAGATATTGAAGATGAATACTATGTGATGTATTTCCATTCAAAGATGGTGTATTCTTTTGCTTTCTTTGTGATACTGATGGATTTTGTGAAGATGTTGAAGAATATGGTTGATTCTATTAAAAACCGTGGGAGATTTACATGATGCTGCATGAAGATTTGTTGTGCCTGGTGTTCTTTTCTTCATTGTGATCATATGAAACATGATAAACAAGCTTGTTGATGTTACAAGATAGATTTTCTTGCAAGAGAATTCCCTTTTCCTTGGTGTTCCTCTCGGGGCTCCATGTTTTTGGTGCGCAGCCGGGGAATCTTGCCATCAACAAGCACCAAAAGAGACTGAAAATGAAGGAAATGGCATTGCCAAGAAGAGAAGAATTCAATGGATGTTTGTAAAGTTCCTTCTTCCACTGAAGAGTTGGAATTCCTCATAATCAAAGCCACTTTCCACAAGAAGTTCATCCCACAATGGCGAAAACACATCACCATCATGATGCGTGCTCTATGTGGTGGACAGTTTCCTCTTCCTGTTGAAACAGCAGAAACTTGCATCTTGGTGGCAAACTGTTTGGGAACAAACTGAAGAGAAGAAACAGAGAGAATGAACATCCATGGAAGATTTGGCATTCATTGAGAAGTTTCCAGACAACATCAAGTGGGAGATTGTGAAGAAGCTTCAGGAGTCTTGGTCTGTGGAGGTTCACAAAGACAAGAAGGAAAAGAGTTGGAATTTGTTCGTGGATGCTCAACAGCAAGATACATGGGATGCTTGGTGTACTGATAATCTTCTGTTTGTTCAATTAGCAACCCACTGGAAGTTGGTAGACAGAGTGTTTTTCACAACATACACTATTGAAACCATCAGAAGCTGGCATTACTATGATGATGGCACCACCACAATGCTCAGACGTATGCATTTTGACACCTTCAGAACCGAATACCTTCCCCTGTGCAGTGGCATGAAAGCAGAATTCAGGGACGTTGAAAAGAAAGAAGTAGAAGAAATGTTGGCAAGAGAGTCCTCCAGAGACTGAAGCCTTCTGTTAACCCTCTGTGGAGCACTAACAACATAGTGGAGTCAACCCCCTGATGAATGACGCAATAAAAAGGCAAGCGTTAGAACGAGTCCAGAGGTACGTGAGAAGAGAGAAAGCAAGAATCAGAGCCGAGAGCGAGCTCGCAGCAGAAGCCGCCTTTGACGCCCTTGCGGAACTCTTTACAGAAGTCCCAATGGCACATCAAGCCCTTCCTCCTCCTGCTGGAGGTCCACTTCCAAGCCAGATCCGTCCTGGAAATATTGATGACAGACCAGCGAATGTAGTCCCATTGCCAGTTTTTAAGGGAGAGTACAATGAAGACCCCGATCTTCATGTAGCAGAGTTTATGGTAGCATGTGTGGCTAACAATGCCAGAACCCCTGAGCATTGGTTAGCGATATTCCCCGCCACTTTCAAGGGCGCGGCGTTTCAGTGGTATGAGAGACAAGCAGCAGGAACTTTTGGCACATGGGACGACCTGAAGTTGGCCTTCCTCACTAAATTCAGGCGTGAAGGTTTTGAAGAGCGGATGAGAGAGGAATTTATGAACCTAAGTCAGTCCTCTGGAGAAAGAGTAGAAGCCTATGTCTCACGAATGGAATCCATCCTGAAGAGATGGACTAACCATAATCTAGATGATGGCATTCAGAAGGGAGTGTTTCTCAGAGGATTACAACCAGAAGTCCGTAAGTTTGTGGAGCTACAAAGACCAGCCACACTGCAAGCTGCAACAGAAGGTGCCAGACTGTACGATGAAGTGGAAGCTAGATTGGCGATGAATACAGGAAGAGGAGTCCTACCTCCTCTGATGCCAGGAATGATGTATCCACCAAATGCAGTTCCAGGGACTGTTCCCTATCCCTACCAACAGATGCCCCCGGTATCACAGTACAGTGCACCAAATCCACAGTGGCCACAATCCATGCCTCAAATGATGGCTCAACCACAACAACAATGGTCCCAACCAATCTCCTCAATGCAAAATCAGCAGCAACAGTGGAACCCTACCAACTGGAGTCAACAGCCAACAGTTCAAACAGGAGCTCTGAATCAGAACCAGAACAGAGACCCCTCTGTACCAGCCCAACCCGTTTATGCAGTGATTACAGAGACTCCTCAAAACCCTCCTGCCAGTACGCCCGGAGGAGAAAGCTTGAAGGATTATTTATCCAACTCAGTTGCAAACATAAAAAAGGAGTTGATGGATGTGATTACAGAGCAACTACAGACGCTGAAAGTGAACACAGCAAGCATATCCAACGTTGCAGGAGCAGGAAGAGATGTGATGCGGTCAAATACTTGGTGTGGTAAGTGTCATCAAGCAGGTCATTTAGCCACTGAATGTACACGGAAACCAACCATTCCTGGAGCCTTCTGTTCCTACTGTTTGCGGAAGAACCATACAGAGGACATTTGCTCCCTGAAGGAGATGCATGATAGGAGAAGGAAGGAAGAAGACGCAAGATTCAACTTGCTGGAATCCAAAATGACAACACAAGATATTGGACCCAAGCCTAGAGAGTTTGGTCCTAATTTCGGACCCAGAAGATTTCCCTCTCAAAGTTACAGAGGAAGACAGTCTGGCGGTGGTCAGAGATCAGAAGTGGAATGTTACAGATGCGGAGAAAAGGGACACATTTCACCAAATTGTCCAAATCCTCGAAGGTCAGTGGATTACAAGCCCTTATGCAGTCGATGCAAAGGAGAAGGCCACACTGCAAAAGACTGTCCAAGCCCAGCCCCAGTGAAAAACAGTGCTACTGATAGTCTGTCCAAGGCCCAAGAGCCTACCTCCAATTTGGTAGAATTGGAAGTTGCTGCCATCACGCGTGCAAAGCAGAAGGAACCACCTACCCAGAAAGAAAATAACCCTCCTGTCAGAACAGTGAAGTTTAATCTTCCACCAGAAGAACAGAACAGAACAGATCCTAACAGTGCCGTACAGAGCCCTACAGAGCCACAGAGAGTTACAGAGACAGTTACAGAGACAGGACGAGAGGTCCAGGATATAGAAGAGGAGGAAGTGCCACAAGTGGCAGAAGAGGTTCCTGTAATTCCTCTGATGGAAGGAAGAGGAAAAATGAAAATAGGTGTTGCCCCATTCCCTAACCGATTAGAGAAGCCAGTGGATCCTATTAAGGAATACGATCTGGTCAGAGATCTAGATACCTTTAGACCAAACCTTACATTCCGACAATTATTGATGTTGTCTCCCAGTTGCCGGAAAAGATTCAAAAGCATACTGACAAAAAGACGTGGTTTAAGGATTGCTCCCTCAACAGCAACAAAGTCCAACAAGGCTCCAGAGCCTGTAAAAGAAGTGGATGTGGCTAACGCTTTTCTAGATCCGGGTACTCCAGAGACTGGTGTATGGATAGAAGGTTGCTTTATTGCAAATGCACTGATTGATGGTGGTTCATCAGTGAACATTATGACGGATGTTACAATGAAGGATCTAGGCCTACAAGGTGTGCAACCCACCCAATGGCTCATCAGATTGGCGGATCAGAGTAGAATCAAGCCTTTGGGCATTCTTCCATATGTGAAGACTACAGTGGCTGGAAAAGATTATTGGCTGACCTATTTGGTGGTGAAGCCAAACTCTTATGGTACATCCTATCCTCTGTTACTAGGCAGACCATGGCTTTTTGAAGCCCGAGCAAGGACGGATTGGTTCAAAGGAACTTTGACCTTGGGTAGAGGACCCAACAAAGTGGTGCTGAAACTGTATGGTTCTCAAAAAGGACATGGATCCACCTCCTTGGAATTATCTTCTGATTCCCCTAACGAGGCTACAGATGGAACATCAGCAGACGAAGATGCTGTCAAACAGATCCTTCCTAAGAAAACAGTGGCACATTCTTTAACAGTGGATACTGTAAGCCGACTTCCAAAAGATGCAAAGCCATTATCAATGGGTGAATACTTCCTGCCTGAACCAGGAATGCCTTCTGAAATCACTTCTGACAGTGAGATAGAAGCATGGATGTACTGCTCTCCCTGTTACATGGCCACAGCAGAGACAGAGGCAGGAGAGGAAACAGAGAATCTGTTCTTCTGTTACAGAGCGCCTACAGAAGCAGAAGCAGAGACAGAAACAGAAGCAGAAGCAGAAACAGAAGCAGAAGCAGAAGCAGAAACAGAGACAGAAGAGGATGGATATGATATGGACGAAGAAGATTATGAAAGTGAAATGGAAGAGTCTATCCCACCTGAAGAGGATACATTTGAGGAAGAAGTTCCAGAAGTATCAGAAGCCGATGAGCTCATGCTATGGGACAGAATGGCGATGGTACCATTTGGTCTGGTAAATGGATCATCTCATATGCAAAACCTTTATAAGAAATGGATTAAGAAGATCAAGCCGTCTTTTAAGTGTGGCTCCTGCCGTCCTACCCCATCCTTGCCCAAGAAAGATGATGATGATGCACCGTGCCAACAAGCACCAATCCAACTAACCCAACAGGCATCAGAGGGTCCCTGTTATGTGACGTTCCTGGATGTATCATCAGAAGATGAGTCTTCAAGCCAAGACGTAATTAATCTTGAAACCAAACCCGAAACAGCGCTTATCCCATTCCAACGTCTTAAGGAGCAACCTAAGTCTCCACCAAAAGACGAAGTTGGTTCTAGTGGGACATCAGAAGAGGATACCACTCCCTTGAAGGAGTCGGATCTGTATCCAGAAGCAGTCCGCGGGACCTTCATCCGTGAAGTAGAAGGTGAAAGGCAGTTAACCTTTGTGGATGCAGAAGGCACTAAACGCCACTTGAAGGTGGGCAGCAGTCTCCCAGAAGAGGAGTTGTCAACCTTGTACAACTTGTTGAAAGAAAATTTGGACGTGTTTGCATGGTCTTACAAAGACCTAAAGGGGATTGATCCCACAATATGTCAACATCATATTGACTTGGAGCCTGATGCCAAGCCAGTACGGCAACGACAGAGGCGAATGAACCCGAATTATTCCACATTGGTGAAAGCGGAGCTGTTGAAGCTTCTGGAGGCCGAGTTCATCTATCCAGTGGCAAACAGTGAATGGGTTTCACCCATCGTGGTTGTACCCAAGAAGAATGGCAAATTGCGAATATGTGTGGATTTCCGAAAGCTTAATTACAAGACAAAGAAGGATCACTTTCCTATCCCTTTCACAGACCAACTGTTGGACACAGTGGCAGGACATGAGCTTTATTCTCTTCTGGATGGGTTCAGTGGATACAACCAAGTGCAGATCGCAGAAGAAGACCAGTCCAAAACAACCTTCACCACAGAATGGGGGACCTACGCTTACCGAGTGATGCCATTTGGGCTCTGCAATGCCCCTGCTACTTTCCAACGAGTCATGATGGCCGCATTTCAAAATCATCTGCATGACTTTATTGAGGTATATTTGGATGACTTTTGTGTCTATAGTTTGATCCGTGAACACTGGGACCACCTGGAACAATGCTTTGATCGATGCCGGGAGTATGGGATTTCCCTTAACCCCGACAAATGCATCTTTGGGGTCTCTTCTGGAGTCTTGTTGGGCCACATTGTCTCTGCACAAGGGATATCAACAGACCCTGCAAAGATCGAAAAGATCTCAGCTCTGCAAGCACCCACCAACCTCAAACAGTTGAGGGGATTCCTAGGCCATGTGGGTTACTACAGAAGGTTCATAGCCCATTTTGCAACAAAGGCAACCTCCTTGCACAAGCTCCTGAGGAAAGATGCAGAGTTTACTTGGACAGAAGAATGTGACAAAGCCTTCCACACTCTGAAGCAGTGTCTGATAGAGGCACCCATCCTGCAACCTCCTGATTGGACGAAAGAGTTCCATGTACACACTGATGCATCAATTGAAGGCTTAGGCGCTGTCCTCTGCCAAAAGGGCTCCTCAAAGTTGGATCAACCGATCTATTATGCAAGCCGAAAAGTCACTGATAGGGAACGGAACTATACAGTGACCGAGTTGGAGTGCTTGGCAATGGTGTTTGCCCTAGAGAAGTTCCGCCATTACCTCCTATCTACCCACTTTAAATTTTATGTGGATCATGAGGCCCTGTCCTTCTTAATGAACAAAGCAGATGTGAAAGGACGAATGATGAGATGGCTCCTTTTATTCCAGGAGTTCGACTTTGAGGTGATTACTAAGCCTGGTCGTTCCCATGTTCTGGCTGATCATCTGTCGCGTATCCCACAAACTGCAGACGAGAAACGAGATGATCCAGACCTCCCTGATGCTTCCCTATTCTTGGTGGAAACTGTAACTCCCTGGTATGCGGACATCGCCAATCTGCTGGCAACCCAACAGTACCCTCCTGGTATCTCTAGTCGGGAAAGGAAGAAGCTCATGCTAGAATCAGCCCCATACACCTTGCTAGGCGGTGCACTGTACAAGCAAGGTAAAGATGAAGTGCTCCGAAGATGTGTTGCAGGAGACGAGATTGGGATTGTTTTGAAGGCTTGCCACGACGAACCATGTGGAGGTCACTTTGCAGGAGAAGCTACAGCCAGGAAGGCTCTGCTAGCAGGATATTGGTGGCCTACCATTCACAAAGATTCCTATGATTACTGTAAAAGATGTGATGCTTGTCAAAGAATGGGGAAACCCACCAAGACAAGTGCCATGCCGCTGCAACCTATCCTTCCTTTGAAGCCGTTTGAGAAGTGGGGCATCGACTTCGTAGGTCCAATCGATCCTCCCACCAGAAGGAAACAGAACAGATACATCCTCGTATGTACGGATTATGTCACAAAGTGGTGTGAAGCTAAAGCCCTCAAGCGGGACGATGGTAACAGCGTGGCCCTGTTCATGTACGAGAATATCATCACCCGTTTTGGCAGTCCCTTAGAGCTGGTAAGTGACAGAGGCACTCATTTCCTCAACAAAGTCATGGAGGAGTTGACAGAATTGTATAAGATCCGCCATCGCAAGTCCACTCCCTATTACCCCAGAGCCAACGGCCAAGTTGAAGTCACCAATCGCATCCTCTGCTCGATTCTGACAAGGACGATTGCCGCACATCGTCGTGATTGGGATGATCGACTTACAGAGGCCCTCTGGGCGTACAGAACCTCCCATAAAGCAGCAACGGGACAGACACCTTTCCAGTTGGTGTATGGTACAGAAGCAGTTTTTCCTGTTGAACTGGAACTACCCTCTTTGAGAGTGGCGATCAAAGAGCGTTTGGGGGATGACGATTCACTGCAACGCCGTCTCCTGCACTTGGAATGTTTGGACGAAATTCGCAGGATGGCTCTACAGTGCATGGAAGCCACGCAAGCTCGACGCAAGGCTTACCATGACAGTTTCATCAAGCACAAGGAGTTCCAAGAAGGTGATTTGGTCCTAGCCTATGATTCACGCTTTGGCAAGTTTCCTGGCAAGCTCCAACAGCGGTGGATGGGCCCCTATAAGGTACTTGCAGTCAACCCTAATGGCTCTGTCCAAATACAGACCGTTGATGCCTCTGATGATCCCTTTCTGATCAATGGATATCGCCTGAGGAAGTACTTCCCTCCTTGGGGATCTTGACAATTACGGACACTTGATCTTTTCCCTCGTTGGCGCGGCACTGTACTTCTTATGATGCTACTTCTGATAGCCGTTCTTCAATCACTCCTGCTGAAGTGGATGCAACCCTCTGTTCCCTCAAAACCTCCTTTCAGCCTTGATCTCTTATCTTCTATTTTCCACCAGCGACAGTGGCGAGGTGGGTTCTGACACATGGTCTTTCTACCATTCCCTTGTTCAATTTGAAGAAAAGAGAAAAAAAAAAAAAAAAAGACAAAAACCAAACATATCGGTCATGGGAGAAAAGGACTTAGGTCCCTGTCATGCCGACCTATCCTTCGAGAAAAGGTGGAAACACCCTCGGGAATAGGGGAAAATAAGAATAAGAAAAAAAAAAAAAAAAACAAAACAAAACAAAACAAATCTGTTATGAGAGAAAAGGAAGCAATTCCCTGTCATAGCAGGCCTCGTTCCAAGAAAAGGTGATATTCAACACAATGTTCGATTTGCTGGCTACCTCCCTGGGTACGCCTCTTCAACAACTGATGACGCGATCTTCATCGACAACCCCTTGAGTGATGTGAGCTTTCATCCTAACCGGATGGGGAAGTGAGTAAGGCTGCCCTCCTGTATCTATCAACAGAGAGTGAGACAGAGGGTGGGGCGAGAGACCAGTCTTTTCCCTTCCAATCAAATGAGAGGTGAGAAGTGTGAATGAAGTGTGCACCCACGGGATGGGCCTCTCAAAGCACAAAGCACGATTTGTTTCTGTGCACTGCACCATAAGGCTCCCTGGCCTTCCTTCTCGCACCGTATGCCGGCACAGGGCGGGATGCACAGTTGCACCATCAAATGCGCACAAGGCATACACTTTTGCACAAGTGACTGTGAGGATTACATCAATGGGTTTCAGGAAAAGGCTGCCCTCCTGTATCTATCCACAGAGAGTGAGACAGAGGGTGGGTTGAGTGTGACTGGAGTTTCTTCAATCATTTCCCGAGAGGTGAGATTGAGGGACGTTACGACACTTGGAGTCAGGTATGTTCCCGTTTCCCTATGCACCCACGGGATGGGTCTTTACCATCAACACAAACCACATCACCCTGTTCTGTGCACTGCACCATAAGGCTCCCTGGCCTTCCTTCTCGCACCGTATGCCGGCACAGGGCGGGATGCACTAATGCACCATCAACTGTGCACCCTGGCATACTCCTTTCTACACCATTTCCCCCTTGTCGATTCCTCAACCGGGTATGAGAAATGGGTTTTAATCATTCTTTCTCGAGTGATATTAGTCATGGGGCGAGTGACTGTTCTTTCATTTCAATTGAGTGACTGTGAGTTGAGTGCAATATCCCTCCTCATCGACGAATTTCCTGCGATTCCTTCCATCAGCTACCTCCCTGGGTGCTGCCGCGTGGTCCCTGCCATGACGGACGTGTGCGCTGTAAAGATGCCTTGGTCCCTCCAGCGCCGACAACCACACTGGACGTGCCGTTGACACTCAACCTTGATTCTTGACGAAACGGGCCAAGTTTTTCTAACCCTCCCATTTCTGTTTCTTAGTGACGGTCATGTTTTAAGTGTGGGGAAGTTAGTGGATGGTCTGTGGCATGGTCCTAGGTCCCTAATGTTCGGTTAACCCTATCCGTTAAGGTCTTAAGTGTGGGGACGCGTCCCTGCGTGTCTACATTGCATACCTTTCTGCATATGCCTTATCTTGTTCATGCATGAATGCCTTGACTTGCTTTTATCCTAATGGGATCCCTTCCCACCCGCTCGGTTATGTTCTACCCACCCTTGGGGCTGTTCCCTTGCAGTTTTTCTTCATTCCCTGATTTTGAGGTCCTGCCATGTGAATGCATCCTACGTTCACTAAAGTCCAAATCCAACCTTATAGCCCTGTTCCTCCCATTGAACTGATCATTTTTCCCTTTTACCTACCCCTGTTCCGGTGCACGGTTTTCGAGTTATTAATTTTTGAAGCATTTTACGCAATTTAGCCGTTTTCCCATGTGAACGCACTTTTCTTGCGTCGGAACCATGATTTGACGTCATAGCCCTGACCAAAGCTTTTCCCCTGACATTTTTCCTTTTTATTCTGCATCATTCCGATACACGGTTTGGCCGTTATTAATTTTCCGGTTTTTTAAGACTTTTTCGTGTGTATTTTTGACATTTTTCCATGTGAACCTGCCCTATTGGTATCGGAATTTCAATTTGATTTGACAGCCGTGTCCCCTGTGCCTTCCCCTCCCTTTTTCCTTTTTCCTCTACCCTTTTTCGACTTCTGGATTTTTACTTAATTAATTTTTAAATGACTTTTCGGGAGTATTTTTGGAGTTTTTCACATGCGAACCCCTCCTACTTCCGCCGGAACTGCGTTTTAACGTGATCACCCTGTGCCACCCCTTCCTGCGGACATTTTTCCTTCTTACTGCATGACCTTCCGGTAAACGGTTCGTCCGATATTAATTTCCGATCCCATTTTCGGGTTTTTTTTTTTGGGTTTTTCCCATGTGAACGCGTCTTATTTCAGTCGGAATTATGTTTTGATATGATAGGATTGTCGGGCACATCTTTCTGCACCGTTTTCCTTTTTGCTGCACCTCATTCCGATGCACGGATCTTTCGATATTAATTTTTAAATTGCGTTTTTGGTTTATTTTTTGTGTTTTTTGCACGTGAACGCCCTTTACCCCTCCCGGAACCCCCGTTCCGTATTTTCCCTGTTTCCCTCCTGTCGTCCTGCCCACTTTTCGTTTTTACGCTATTTCGTTTTGACATCCGGATTGGGAGTTATGAATTTTTCTGTATTTTTGCGTTTTTTTTTCTTGCGCTCGTTTTGCGCGTGAACGCGCCCGTTTTCGATTTAACGCGTCTCCACGCGCCCCGGTCGTGTCCGCGTCCCCCGTACCGTCCTCCCCGTGTCGTTTCAATCCCGTCACGGCAAATTTTTTTTACCCCGCCCCGCGCACGTGCGCGGGACGGGGATCCGTCCCCTCTTGACCCCGCCCATCCTCCCTTCCCCCTGCCCGCCCACCTTTTATTTCAAAAACCAAAAAAAAAAAGAAAAAAAGAAAAATAATAAATATTCAAAAAAAAAAACAAAAAAAAAAAACAAAAGGGGTACCCCTCCCGCCAACCGTTTCTCTCTCTTCTCTCTCTTTTTCTTTCTCTCTCTCTCTCTCTCTGTGCGTCCACCTCCCGTCCTTTTCCCTCCTCCCTCTTCTCCCTCCATCTCCACCTCCCCTCCTTCTCTTCTTCTCTCCACCTTCACTCCTTCTCTCCCCTTCCTCCCCCCACTCCATCTCCTCCCACTCTTCTTCTCCCTCTCCTTCTCCTCCTCCCTTTCTTCTCCCTCCCCTCCACGACTCCCTCCTCCTTCTCTGCTTCTCTTCTCTCACGCCTTCTTCTTCCTCCCTTCCCTCCTCCCTCTTCCTCCCCTTCTCCTTCCTCCCCTCTGCGCCGCCCCGCCGTCTACGCCACGTCGCCGTCGCCGTTGCGCCCGCTGCCGCCGTCGTCTGCTGCAGTGCAGCGCCGCCCCGTCGTCGCCAGCGCCGCCTCCGTCGCTCGCCGCCGACGCCGCCGCGCGCTCTCCACGCCCACCTTGTGCCTCCTCGCCGCCGACTCCACCTCCCCTCCCCTCCACCTCCACCCTCTAACTACCTTAGGTTAGTGCCTAACTAACCTACGTCAGTCACTAACTAACCTAAGTTAGTCACTCACTAACTCAGTTAGTAACTAACCTAACTTAGTTACCACTTAACTAACCTAACTTACTTAAAACTTAATTAACTAACTTAGTTAGTTAGAACTAACCTAGGTTGATTTCCATGACTAACATGACTAACCTAACTTAAGTAACTTAGGTGATTTAAATGACTTAAGTGATTTAAGTGATTAATGTGACTTGTGACTAATGTGACTTATGTGATTTATGTGACCAATGTGACTTACTTAATCACAAAATTCATTTTTTTCATAAAAAAATTTCAAAAAAAATTCTAAAAATTCCTTCTGTCTTTTGTTAATTTTTGGACCTTTGTCTGCTAGGAATTGCCTTTCCTATAATTTTAGAAAAATCCATCTTTCCTAAAATTACCCATAAATTGCCAAAAAATAGGAAAAATCATTTAACAATTGTAAAAAATTCTAAAAATTTCTAAAAACATTCTAAAAAATTTCCCTCACCTCCCTTACTCATTTTCCATTTATTCAAACATAAAAAAATTACAACTAAAAATACAATCAAATAAATAAAAATAAAAACCCAACATCAATCAACTTAATACATCTGCTAAGGTGTTATTTGTTGTTTCATCAGTGTTCTTTACTTTTCCTTTACTGGAACTCTTCCGTGCGCATTCCTGCATTTCATACACACCCTGCCAGGTATTTATTTTCTGTTATTTATTTATTTATTTTTCCCCCTTAATCACAATTAATTGTTAAAATCAATTCTTTAATTCACCCACCATGGCACGCGCATTCGCGCTAAATACACATTTTTTTTAATTAAAATAAACCAGCCGTTCACTTCGCACGCGCTACGTGCGCTAAAGAGGCACTCTAAAATTTTAATTAAAATAAACCAGCCGTCACTTGAGCACGCGTTGGCAAAAAAGCGCTCCACATCACTTTAATTATAATTAATGAATTGCATTTAGAGACCCAGTCGGGAATCGAAGTCCGGGAATCGTATAAAAGCACCGGTTTAACCTAATAATTGGTAATTAAATTTGTAATAAGGAACCGCCGTTTTCTTATTAAGGTTTATCACCTAATAAAAATTCACCCATTTTTAATAATTGATTAAAATCAATCCTTCATTAAATTAAATCCCCCCTCACTGCACTTAATCCCTTTTTTTTAATGAACCGTTTCGTGGGATGGGTATACGCAGTTCTTAGTGATGTTTTCCATGGTCCACTCTTGGTTCTATCATAGATGTCGTATTGATATGTGTTGGATATGGTATGGTTTTGGTTTCATGTCTTTGTTACGGTTACGGGTACGGTATGTAGTTTTTTTTCTTTTATTGCCTGATACGGGGTTCAGGGTGTTTGTTTGATGCATCGCATGAAGCTTTCGGTCGCATTTGTCTCGAGGTCATGTCAAATTTTTTCTAGGATGTGGTTTGCTTGGGGTTCGTAGGTCGGGTCACGTTTTATTGGTAATTCTCTTATCCTTGGTTTTTGTCTGTTGCTTTGCAGGCATTCACCTTGATTGTCTGTGTTTGTGGTGTGTGTGTAACCATCTGAATGGCGCCTTCTCATGCTCCTCCCCCTATCCAGTACGTCCCATTAGTTAGTAGGGATTACTCGTCCCTACTTACTTTTGAGCCCCTCACGAAGGCAGGACTTGCTGCTTTTGTGGCCACTCCTTTTCCATTACTTCCAGAGGATCCGTCCGTATGTGATGAGTTCCTGGCCTCTTACAGCAAGAAGACAGGAGTAGTCCAAGGCATGTCTATGACATTGACGTCTCGCGGCTTAGGGAAGGCTCTGTCCTTACCCTTCAAAGGAGAACCTTTTGTGACCACTCGACAGCTCTTCTCTAATGAAGAGATTCTCAAACTATTGCAGAAGCAGACAAGGGAGGTCCTTGATGTTAAGAAAGTGATAAACTCTTCAGGAGTTTCGTTTTCTATGATCACTGATCCCGTCTGGAAGACCATGTGTCAGTTCCTTCAGGACAGGTTCATGCCTGCCAAAACGCCGTCACACTATTTGTCCAAAGAGCTTTTCACAGCTTCCAGGATGGTGCTGAAAGGAGTTGCCATTGATTGGAGCACATACCTCCTTACTAAGATGGATCAGCATTTTGTTAAAGTCACGAGGGGTAATGTTACCAATGTTACCTATGGATCATATTTGTCAGCCTTCTTGACCTATTCAGGTTTACAGAAGACTGTGCCTCCACCTCCTCCATCAGATCCAGTACCTCCTCCTCCACCTTCAGAAGAGTCAGCACCTATTGACATTGAGGATGATGATTCTCCGCCTCCCCTGGTCATACAACGCAAACGCTTGAAGAGGGTAGCGGACAAAGCCCCTGCTGTACTTCCCTCAGTGCCTATCCCTGCTACTTCTGGCAGTGACCTCCCTGGGTTTCTCACTTGCAATAACCTATTCAGGGCACATAGAGAAGGATCCTTGGAGATCTCAGTTCCTTCCCTGAACAGTCTCGTTTCAGGAGATGCCATTCCTTTCCTCTGCAAGGATATTCAAAGTTCCATTGAGTTGTCAGTGACAGCCTGTGTTCAACAGCTGTACGCATCTTTCTATGAGGAGCTCATGCAGTTCAAAGACCAGTTGCATAAGGCAACCTCTGAGTTAGCATCTGCTAAGGATACCCTAGCAGATCTATTCAAGCAAATGGAACAGCAAACCCAACTGGTTGCCACTCAAAGTGATGAGATTTCTTCATTGAAAACCCAGTTATTCGAGGCTCAGTCACAGGTTACTAGCCTTTCAGCGGAGAAGGAGAGGATGTCCAATGAAGCGAAAGAATTCCAAGTTCAATTAGATGACAAGCTTTCAGCTTTACAAATGGCTAATGACACAGTGGCCAACCAAACCTCCCAAATCCAGCAGTTGCAGGATCAGCTTGCGAAGTCCCGCTCTGTTCCTCCAAGCCCTCCTGTTCCATTCATTCCTTCTCTTTCACAGCAGGACTTGGCTGCATTACAGAGACAGGCTACTTTGTGCCCTCTATTCCAAGACAAAGTGGAAAGATTGCAGTCCAGAATGGACTTATTATGGTCTACCTTTGAACAGTTTCAGGAATATGTCCTACCAGACCATTCTTTCTTTGTCCACTACCACTTACAGAAGCTGGTCTTCTATATGAAGCTTTCCACGATGGATTTACCTTTTCCAGAGGATGGCTGGAGTGGGGCTTGGTCTGCTGAGTTGTTGACAGAGGTAGTCAGAATGCTCTTTGAAGATTCTGTCACGCCAGACACCATGCTGATGTCATACATGTATCTCCGAGGAGATTTGTTAATTCCAGATGAGATAGATATGGCATGGTATGTGGGGGATGTGGTCTTACAGGCTGTTCTATATGTCAATCATTTGGAGTTGCGCATAGCTGATATGTTTCAAAGTTATTCCTCCAAAGTGGCTGATTGTCAGGATAGTTCGTGGCATCCTATGATTGAGTCAGTGGTCCTAAATCAAAGACAAAACACAGCTCCTACCTTTGTACAGAGTACTAACCAACTGAGGATGGATCTCTTAACCTATCTTTCCAAACATAATCCATTTGATGCTACTTTCTTTGATGCCTATCATAGACGATCTCTCTTGGGACCTTCTGTTCCTACCCTCCTTTATTACCAACAATTGGCTCACCGTTATGCTCTATATTTTTCCCTTTGTCAAACTAATTCCACAGTAATTTTACCACTTCTTTTCCAACCTTCAAATTCCTATTTTCACTTACTGTTCCTTTATTGAGGATAGGGTATTTTCCCCTTCTCCACCTTGTCCTTCACCCCTCATAAATGTACCCTCCACATTTCCTATTTATCAATTAACACCTTTCCTTAGTGATTCCTTACAAATTTCTGCCACTCCTTCTTTAACCTTTTCTTCCTTTTATGATTTTTCCTATCCTTCCCTACATCCACTTTCTCTTATTCCATTACCCTCTCCTAACACTTCCATATCTCAACCACCTCAGTTGGTTAGTGACTGTGCCGGTTTTGATACTCAGATTTCCAGAAGAAGGGGATGGAGTACGGATGATTGCCTTACAGGACCGCAGATTAATTGGCCAGTAATTCCAGGGGAATGGACAGTTTCAAGTCAAGCTTATCAAAACTATGTTCATTTTGCCCAACAATATTCACAGTCTGCAGATCCCTCAGTGAGATTAACTGCTCACTTTGCTTGGTACCTGGCGTATATGCATAGGCATTCCCATACTGATTCAAAGCCTATTCCAAAGTTGTGCATGAATGTCAATGTTAGCATTGATTCCCAACAGTTGGAGATACTGTATTTTCATGCCCTTTGTTTGCCTAGCAGATACTTGGTCCTGTTGGAAAGGATGTGCTGTCTCCAATTTTTCCAAAATCCTCCTAAAAACTTTGTAGATGAATCCTTATCTATGGATCGATTCAGACAACATCAATCTTTTAAGAGGGATCATCTTCATTGATGCCTTTCCAATGTATACTGCAAGCTTTTTAATGCCAAACTCTTCTTTTTGAAGAAGTCATTCAGATGGTTGTGTATTTGTGTTAGTGTTGTGAGTTCATGTATGTCAAACAAACGTATTGGATCTTGTGTACGAGCTATGTTTTGGAGATTTGTAAAGATGGGGTCGTGGTTGGAGAGTTGAAGCAGATGAAGATGCAGAAGAAGAAGAAGCAAACTCTTATATCCTTTACAAATTTGTTGTGATTTTCTTGTTTGATAAGAGGTGTTAATTTCAAAAGAGTTTTCCTTTCTTTGTATTTTTATATCAGAAACAGGTTATAAGTTGGGGTCGTGGTGGATGGATTCTTTTTGAAAAGATATTGAAGATCAAAGTGAAGCTTTTCCTTGAACTTGTATTCCCTTTTTCTTGGGTCGCGAGGACGCTTCCTTATTAAGTGTGGGGATATGTTGAGTGTTGAAATGACTTGTTTTTTGGCTGATTTTTGTTGTTTTTGAGAGCTGAATGGTTGATTTTAAGGGATGATTGATTGATTAGGAAGTGGATTGAGAGTGTTTTGGATGATATTGATTGTGTTTTGGAAGATCATGATGTTTGTTCATGGTTCTGTGATGTTTTGATAGGTTCTGAATGGTTCTGTATACCTTCTGTTTTGTTCTGTTTTGGTCTGTTTTTGTTCTGATTGTCTTCTGTAAAGAGGGATGGAGTATAGATTGATGAAGAATGAGATATTGTGAAAGCTTAGTGAATGGTTTGTGAGAGTTTTGAATGGTTTGAGAGTGAGTTATGTAGTTCTGATGACCTTCTGTAACCTTCTGTAGGTCTTCTGTAGAGCTTCTGCTTCTGTTCTGTAACTGTTCTGTTCTGTACTGTAACTGTTCTGGTACTGTTCTGTAGACTGTTCTGTAAGTGTTCTGTGGAATGTATGTGTGACTTTGGGAAAGTTTTCTAGCCTTGGAAAGAGGTGAATACAAGTGCAAAAGAGCTGAAGGAAGTGGAAGAAGTAGCTGTTGAAGACTCAAGAGAAGACTAGAGTGAAGTGACAGTAGTGAGCTATGAAGAGACACTGTAGTGGCTCTGGTGACCTTTCATATCAGACATACCTCTTGGGAGGGGTATCCACGACCTAAGAGTGATGATTGAGAGTGATTTTGAGAGATTGTAGTGAGGATATGATGTATTATTGATGGAGTGTGTGAGAGAGAGTCAGAGATAGCCAATTCTATTGAAACAAAGTGATTGTATATGAGAGATTGAGAGAGAAGACTATGAAGATATTGAAGATGAATACTATGTGATGTATTTCCATTCAAAGATGGTGTATTCTTTTTCTTTCTTTGTGATACTGATGGATTTTGTGAAGATGTTGAAGAATATGGTTGATTCTATTAAAAACCGTGGGAGATTTACATGATGCTGCATGAAGATTTGTTGTGCCTGGTGTTCTTTTCTTCATTGTGATCATATGAAACATGATAAACAAGCTTGTTGATGTTACAAGATAGATTTTCTTGCAAGAGAATTCCCTTTTCCTTGGTGTTCCTCTCGGGGCTCCAGTGATGCCTAAGATCGGTGAGTGATTGGGGGCATCAACACCATACCCGGGAAGGGGCATAAGAACCAAGAGGCCAAGGTAGAGCTCATTTGTGACCATTTCAGTGTAAGAGAGAGAGAGAGAGCTACCGCCTGATTTGATCTGATCACACCATCGATGAGCCCACCGCTCTATCCAGGTATATGAATCCCTTCCCCTATCCCCCTAGATACGATTTGGAGGTTTGTGCTTGATACGATTGAGTAAATCGCAAGAAACGACCGAAATCAAACTCTCGCTCTCGACGTTCGCCGTGCTCGGCCCATCCGAGCGGTCACTTCTGGGCCGAGTTCCAGAATCGGCCCTCCGCCCGAAACCCTAATCGGCCCTTAGCCAGACCTACTCGGCCCGTCCGAGTCGACCATTCGGACCATCGACCAATTCGGCCCTCTATCACGTGTCAAACTCGACCCTCGGTCCAATTGCCTCGGCCGTCCGAGTGACCTCGTCCGAATTGACCATTCGGCCCGTCTGAGCCAATCTGTCCGAGCGACTTCGTCCGAGTCCGCACCTCGGCCCGTCCAAGCCTACCCTATCCAAGTCCCAAATTCGGCCCTCGGACCATGCACTTCAGCCCATCCGAGTGACCCACTCAGACCCTGCAATTTGGACCAGTTGGGCCGAATGAAAATTTTTATCAAATTCTCAGAAATTTGACCTAACCCGGCTGAAGCTCAGCACTGCAAACTGTCTAAAGTCCTTCTGATGCTCAGAAGTCAATTTTGGCACTTGGAATAGACGGAATCATAGGGAGCAGCCGCTTGGCAGCTTGAAGTAAGCAACAGCGAGACCCAGAGACCTAGACGCAAGCGCTGAGCAGTCAAAACCTGATTGGCCAAGAACAAACGAGGTAACATACTAGAAAGACTCTAAGCCCTGTCAAGGCGGCCAGAAAATTGACTAACAAGCCTATCAGGCCCAAAAAAAGCGAGAGTGAATAAGATGCTTCGAGGTTGTTTGTTGCACTCACCTTGAATTTTCGCACTTGAATGCACTAAAAGAAATTGAAATCTTGGTTGAGCACAAGTGCACTGGGGGTGACACACACACTAAGTGACCATAAATTGAGGATTGTATTCAATAACTGAAGGAACTCACTCAAATAAACCACTCAAGGAACCCACTAGTAGGAGAGGACCCAAGACGTAGACAAACCATCAACGCGTGAGGTAGGACCAAGCAGGTGTCATCAACGACATGGATCTGACAAATCCACTCACCCTTATCAACAGCTTGGCAGTGTCAAGAATCGCGTGGTGGGGGGACTTGCTCAAGATGCTGTGCCGAACACACACAGAATGCACAAGGAGAAGCTCACTCAAGAGACAAGAAGAGAGATGGAGGCCAAAATGTTTTCTTGCTGGTTTCTTCTTCTTCTTCCACACACTTTTACAATGTACACAAAGTATAGATAAGATACAACATAAAGGAAAGTGGCCTACTAAGTCAAACAATGCATAATCAACTACACTAGTCGATTGGTGCTATAACTATGCCAGCTGTAAATAGGTGTAACAACCTGAATATAATTGGTAATGAGTCAGTGGCCATGTGAGAGTCATAATGACCACCAACGTGCTAAGTGTAGACTTGTGGACCCATCTAGCCAGACGGTCCATCATCAATGTCTGCATGTGTTGAGCTTGTCATCTCAACACTCCCCCTCAAGCTCAACTGCATCTCTGCAACTCCAAGTAAGCTTCAAAACTTTTGAAGCTTCTCTGTACCCAATGCCTTTGTGAAGATGTCAGCTATCTGATCCTGTGTGCTGACATACACCAAGTCAATCTCACCTGCTGGTACCTTCTCTCTCACAAAGTGGTAGTGTACCTCAATATGTTTTGTCCTCGCATGGAACACAGGGTTCCTAGCCAACTGTATACTGCTCATGTTGTCACAATAAATGACAAATGCACCTTCCACCTGCACATCTAAATCAGCCAATAACTTTTGCAGCCATACTACCTCACATGCTGCAATAGCAGCACCTCTGTACTCAGCCTCTGTACTCGACAAAGCAACTGTAGATTGCTTTTTGCTGCTCCAACAGCCTAAGCTGCATCTGTGTATCCAAACACCTGTACATCTGTACCTGCTTCATAGAAAAGTCCATAATGTAATGTGGACTTCACCTATCTCAATATGCGTCTGACTGCATCCAAATGTGGCTTTCTAGATACTTGCATAAACTGACTCACAAGATCAACAGCATAGCTCAAGTTTGGCCTTGTAATGGTCATGTAGATCAAACTCCCCACTATCCTCCTGAACATAGTAGGGTCTTCTATCTCATCCCCAACATCAGCACTCAACTTTACATTCTGCTCCACCGGGATTGAAAGTGGTTTGCATGTTGTCATACCATACTTGGACAACATATCCAAGCCATACTGTCTTTGGGAGAGCCATATACCATCATCACATCTGATCACCTCAATGCCAAGGAAGTATCTTAGCTCACCTAAATCCTTCATCTCAAACTTCTTCTTCAAAAAATCCTTGACTTCAGCAATCCCACTATCACTATCACCTATAATAATCAAGTCATCCACATAGATGACTATGATGACCAAACCTACATCTCCCTTTCTCACATAAAGTGAGTGATCAACATCAGAAACATAAGAGTCAATATTGACAAGATACTCTCTGATCTTGTCAAACCATGCTCTAGGTGCTTGTTTGAGCCCATATAGCGCCTTCTTCAACCTGCACACATACGTGGGATGCTCTAAATCTTCATAACCTGCTGGCTGATCCATATACACTTCTTCCTACAAATCACCATGCAAGAAGGCATTCTTCACATCCATTTGCTACAACCTCTAACCTTTGGCTGCTGCCAAAGCAATCACACATCTGACAGTTTCCATCCTAGCAACTAGACTGAAGGTTTCATCATAATCTATGCCTTATGTCTGGGCATAGCCTTTTGCAACCAGCCTAGCTTTGTACCTACTAATAGAACCATCTGCATTGTGCTTAATCTTATAAACCCACTTACATCCAGTAGCTTTCTTTCCCTTCGGCAATGATACTAGATCCCAAGTCTTATTGGCCTCTAATGCAGCCATCTCCTCATCCATTGCTGCATCCCAATGAGCATGACCAACAGCCTCCTTAAAACATGTGGGTTCAATATCCTCAACTAGTTTCACCATATAAGCATAATGGTGAGCTGCATAACCTTCAAAACCAAATCTTTTAACAGGGTATCTGACCCTGCTAGATCTGTGTACCACCGGATCACTGAATGGAGCCTTTACATTATTATGAGCTCTCTGTACACCTAGTTTCTTGACAGAAGGAATACCAAGCTCATCATCTAAGCTCTCTGAGCCACTGGAGTCTCCATCAAGAACTGTATCAATGCCATCTGACACTTTATTCTTTCCTTTGTCTTTACCTGTAGTGCTACTAGATACACCTAAAGATGTAGAGGTACTCCTTAGTCTCCCAGACCAAGAACTACCAGATGATGTCTCTGGTCCACTAAGAGTCCGTGATTCTTGCTTTTCAGCCTGCACATGAGTGTCATGATCATCATCATCATCCAATGCATCACCACTAGATGCATACCAACTGCTCATTTAATCAAAGATGACATCCCTGCTCACTCTGAACTTACATGTGACAGAGTTATAACAGCGATACCCTTTGTGCTCTAAAGAGTATCCAATAAAGACACACTTTTCAGCCTTTGGATCCAGTTTCTTCCGCAACTCATCTGGCACATGAACATATGCAATGCAGCCAAACACTTTCAAGTGTGATACATCAGGCTTCTTGCCAGTAAAACATTCTTCAGGAGTCATACCATGAATTGCAGCTCTGGGAGTTCTGTTCATAATATAAATAGCAGTATGAATAGCCTCAGACTAGAAATGCTTAGGCATATTCTTTTCAGCCATCAAGGCGCGTGCAACTTCTGCAATATGCATGTTTTTCCTTTCTGCAACCCCATTTTGCTGTCGGGTATACCTGCATGTGAACTGTCTCTTTATCCCATGAGACCTCAGAAAACCACTGAACTCATTCGAGAGGTACTCTCCCCCTCCATCTGACCTCAAACACTTTACTTTCAAGCATGTTTCTCTTTCAACTGCAGCCTTGAAAGTTCTAAAGTGCTCAAACGCTTCACTCTTTTCCTTCATAAAATATACCCACAGCTCTCTAGAACAATCATCAATGAATGTGACAAACTATGAACTGCCTCCAAGAGATACATTTTGTGTAGGCCCCCAAATGTCTGTATGCACAACATCAAGGATATTTCTGCTTACATCTCTGTCATGTGAGAAGGGTTGTCTTGCCTGCTTACCAAACTGACATGCTTCGCATACCTTATGAAATTCTGCAACTCTAAATGTAGGCAAACCTGTAACCAACCCTTTGGACTGCATTAATTTCAGCCTTTGTACATTTGCATGTCCAATGCGTTTGTGCCAAATTTCAATGTTTGCAACAACATCTTTTCCTTTAGCATACATAGCAGCATTCATAGTAGGAATTCCAGCATCCAGAGTAAACATACGTCCAACTCTACTTCCCTTTGCAACTAACATGTACTTGTCATTGAAGTCTTCTACAAAGCAACCCTTTGCATTAAATCTGACTTGCAGCCCTTACTCTACCATCTGACCGACTGACACCAAGTTTTTTGTAATAGATGGCACATGTAATACATCTGAAAGACTCTTTGTCTTACCATCATGCAAGAATAAGGGAACTTTTCCAACATGTGAAATTGGGTGGCATGAATCGTCACCCGTCTGCACATAACCTGCATTTTGCAAATCCTGCATCTCTCCAAACCATTCTGCATGGCTAGTTGGATGCACCTGAATCAACATACCAAACATCATCATGTGTTTTCTTTCCTGTAACAGCATTCAGCATATGCTGCATAACAAACAGACATTCATTTTTGTCTTCATTCTGTCGTGAAGACGATGCATGGTTTCCTTGCTGCAACTTACCACTGTGGATATTATCTTTCTTAGCATAACATTGGGCTGCAATATGACCTATTTTGCCACAGTAGTAACACACAATACCAGAGTTGTTAGAACCTCTGTTCTGGCATCCACCTCTTCCTCTAAAGCTCCCCCTACCTCTAAAGTTACCATGACCTCCTGAAACCTGCATACCGCCAAATTGCTGATTCAATATGTTTTGCTGGTTGTCACTATCACGTCCTGTACCACGGCCTCTTGAAGAGAACCTACCACATCCCCTTCCTGAACTTGAGTAGAAAGCTTGGACCTGTTCACCACTTCTTTCAGATGTCTCACTCTGCATGTTGATCTCTTCAGTGATCATAAGGGAGACCAACTCATAGAAATTTGGAAATGGCTTTCTGATATATACGAAAGTTACAAAAGACTTCCAAGCCTTTTCATTGTTAAGTCCACCCAAGGTAGATGACACCAAATCATCATCATCGGGCATTGCATCAATCGATGCCAATGCATCTGCAATGCTTCTTACCTTCAGTGCATACTCATTGATAGACATCTTCCCTTTCTTTAATGTATTCAACTCTTGCTTGAGTTGAATCTTTCGTGCCTTTGTATTTACAGAAAACATACTTTCAAGTATGGTCCAAGATGCATATGAATTCTCTGCATTTCTAATGTGTCCCAGCATATTATTGTCAATTACTGCAAACAACCAATACATGACCTTTTTATCCTTTGCATTCCATTCCTTCCGTGCCTTTGTCTCTTCTGCAGTTGGAGGATCACTCACCTCCGGCTCCTTTTCTTCACCTGAAACAAACTCGTAGAGGCCTTTTCCAATAAGGAAGTTCGTGACACGGAACTTCCATGATGGGTAGTTATTCTTGTTGAGCTTCTCAATGATGGGGCTTCCACTGTTCTCTGCCATTATCACAAAACTAATACCAAACAGTAAGCAAATCTTCTGCAACCTTTGACCTGTAGTGCACAGCAATACACCAAACAGCCTTTTTCATTGTCTGCTCAACAATACATGCAATTTACAACCTGTTTGCAGATAAACCTTATGTTTTCTTCCTACAAACACCTCAAGTCACTGCAATCTGAGATTTTTGCTCGACCCTGCTTCCGATGCCTCCACAGGCACTATCCAAGAGAGAGAGTGGAAGAATGGGAGAGCTTCTTACCCGTGGCTTGCTTACTCGAACCTTGCTTCTTCTCCTTTGCTTCAACCTTCGAAATCAGCCTCTCTCAGTGGCGCGGCTCTGATACCATATCAAGAATCGCGTGGTGGGGGGACTTACTCAAGTTGCTGTGCCAAACACACACAGAATGCACAAGGAGAAGCTCACTCAAGAGACAAGAAGAGAGATGGAGGCCAAAACGTTTTCTTGCTGGTTTCTTCTTCTTCTTCCACACACTTTTACAATCTACACAAAGTATAGATAAGATACAACATAAAGGAAAGTGGCCTGTTAAGTCAAACAATGCATAATCGATTACACTAGTCGACTGGCGCTATAACTATGCTAGCTATAAATAGGTGTAACAACCTGAATATAATAAGTAATGAGTCAGTGGCCATGTGAGAGTCATAATGACCACCAACGTGCTAAGTGTAGACGTGTGATCCATCTAACCAGGTGGTCCATCATCAATGTCCTCATGTGTTGAGCTTGTCATCTCAATAGGCAGAACACGACAATGTGACTATAATAGAAGAAGGCTCAGACCATAGGTCTAATGAGGAACTCAACTTGAACATCTTCACAGAGGCTATTCAGCAGCTAGTCAGCGGCTATGATGCACTCGCCCGATACGAGTACCACGGTAGGATGGCAGACGCTATCATCGCAGACCTAGAAGAAGAGAGGAAACTAGCCCGCAAGGCTTTGCAAAGCATAGTCGAATACAATAGGGACCAGCAGGCTAGGAGCCAAAGGCAAAGCATGGAGTTGCATGAGGTGTAGCGAGTGCTGAACCTAGCAGGAAGAAACCGAACAAATCACGAGAGAGCCCTAGAAGGAGACTTGATGTTGAGCAAGCTTCTCATGAAGCGGCTGTTAGATAACACGGAAGCAGAGCAAAGTGCTGCAACACTAGCGACATCTCTACTCGTAGGATTAGGAGCGAACCAAGGCTCAAAGAGCCAGTCTAAAATCCCCATCGTTGCCAAGCAACTCGATAAATACCAACCCCACGACGATCCATATAGCTTTGTAGAGCAGCTTGAATAAGTCTGCGAAGCCAACAGCCTCAATGACCTGACTCAACACTCTCAAGCATTCGGGCTCTGCTTAGGTGACAGGGGGAGGACTTGGTATACAAGCCTAGATGCCGCAGAATGAGCCAACTTCAGTGGCCTCAAGGATCTCTTCATTAAGAGATTTGCCAAGCCTGGATACTCTGACAATCTACTAGTGCGCTTGATGAACGTCAAGCAGAAAGAGAAGGAGGATATTCACGACTACGTAACCCACGTGAGGAGTCTCTTTAAGAGAATTCATATGAGCGAGCGACTGATTGAAAGAGCATTTTTTATTTTATTCATCAGCGGAATCCGAGATGAGGAGTTACATAAGGCTTTGGCAAGTAATTCGAGTTTGCAGTGAGACGCGCTAGCTAGAGTGTTTGAGGAAGCCATCAGAGTCGATGATTAGTTGAAGGAGCGGAGCTCCAGGAGCGCGAACCTAGAAGAGACCAACTTGCGAAGCTTAGAGAGAGCATCAGCCTCTAGTGAGCGATCGGTCCCATCATCTGAAGATAAGGGAAAGGCCACCAAAACTTGGCTGATGTAAAGATGGAGTTAGCCAGGTTGCAAGACATTTTGAGACGACCAACGCGCCCACACATCCAATGCATGTACTGTGGCGGAAACCACTTGCCAGCCGAGTGTCAAGACCCTAGGTCAAGACTTTGTGCTAACTACAATAGGTTTGGTCATGACGTCGTGCATTGTAGATTACCAAGACTTCCATATTCGCAACCCTACGGCCAGCCTTACCTAGCAACCAGGCCGCAGCCATTCTTCAGAAGGGGAGCCCCATTAGCCCTTCTTGTGACTAACAACATTAAGCCAGTTGTTCCTAGGATGGACATAAACCCTACTGGCATACCCAGACCGCCTGGTCCTTATGTGACCCATCCACCAAGCGATGCTCCAGTCCACTATGTGGAAGAACCAAATGAGGAAGAAGCTTACATATGCCCTTACGTCTTGCATGACGATGAGGGAAATGCTGTCCTCATGGATTATTGCCCCGTACCGGTGATGGCATTAGGAAGAGGATGAGGTAGAGGCCTAGGAGGGCAGACACAGGATCCAATCACCTGTTGGACTTGTGGTCATCCTGGTCATGTCTCATCATGCTGCCCTGAAAGGGAGCAGCAAAACAGAGACAAGGTTGACCAAAGATGTGCTTAGTGCGTAATCACCCATCTCTTCGTCGATTGCCCAAAGTGAAAGCCATCTTCTAGCTCAGTCAAAGTCCCATTGGGGCTATTTGGAGTCGAGAACCTTGACGAGGAGGTGACACCTATTCCGTTATGGGTCATGATACGTGCCCCCAGACAAAGCAGGTCGGCATGTCACTGCCAGGACCTAGCAACCTTCACACAGCTTCAATAGGGAAGAAAAGTCGTAGACGGAAGAAGAAGAGGTCGGAAGCTAAAATCACACTAAAAACGGAGAGTGCTACAACTCTGCCTACTAGAAAGAAGGTCTCTGACGCAGAGGCAGAGACTTCAGCCCCTAAGACGGCCGAAAAGGAAAGAGCTAAGGTAGGGGAATACTCGCATCTGAAGCGATAGTTAGAGGCTATAGAAAAAGTGAAGGAATGGGTGAAGGAGGCTCAAGAGCATCTAAAAGATGCTGAGCCCATCCTAGAGGATGAAATTGATGACCTCTCCAGCATAAGCACGCCAACCTCACCTCCTCAACCAAAGTCGGGAGAAGCAACTGCACCACAAGCAGTGCTGCTAAGGCCAAGCCTCGGCACTATAGGGCCGCAATTCAGTCACGGCCACTGGTCAAGACGAACCAAGTTAGGAGAGAGACGAGCACCCAACAATCTCCTGACCATGTTGGTGACTACCCCGGTAACACTTAGCCTGGGAGATCTACTTAGGCAGCACCCCATCCTATGGCAAGAGCTTAAGCAGTGGGTTGAAGGGTCATGAGAGCAGGGCACGGCAGACCCTCGTGACCATGATGCAGAGACACAAATACCGAGTTTGATGCTGCACTCTATGCCTAAATCCTTACACGTTAATGCCTTCTGGGAAGGTTCCGAGATGCATGCGGTCTTACCAGTTCTAGCCCTAGGCGATGCAATGAGAAAGGGGATCGTGGACATAGGAGTTGGGGTTAGTGTGCTTAGCCACGCCGTACTTCAGACTTGGGGAAACCTGCCTATCGAAATTGCTAGGTTTAATGTCACATTAGCAAGCGGTATGAGAGTCAAGCCATTTGGGGTGCTTAAGAATTGGCCAGTGAAGATCGCAGGTATCCAATTCTCTGTGGACTTTATAGTCATGAAGGGAGTGGACTACAATATCCTATTAGGCCGCCGACCCTGGATGCGCAATGCTAGAGTCATTGAAGATTGGGGTAACGGCTTGATCTTCCTTGGCAATAGAACGGACGTCGTGAGAATAGAGATGGACACTTGGGAGACCTCACCAATTGACTTAGACACCATCTCTACTATGCTTAGGGGTAACACCCGAGTTAAGAAGTCCTATGGGCCCCTGACCAAGTATATCCCATGCCCAGAGGATGAGCGGGATTGAATGCACGTTCTCGCTACAATCGACCTGCCGTTCTCCGATCACGAGGCATATGAGCAAGCCATCAAAACAATAGGCAAGTCTAACGACACACCCTCCGCACCAGTCTGCATGATGGCAGGAACCCTTCGGGGGAAACCTAAGCCTGTCAACTTCCAAGCCCCAACCAACAAAAGGGAACTTCAAGAAATACTGGAATACTTAACGGACAAACTAGCTAGCAATCTAGCGGCCAACTTCAAACCACTCCAGGATCTCCTGGGTGAATCCAAGTGGCAATGGACTAGAGTGCATGACTTAAACCTCATGTATAATTGGGCCCTAGTTCCTGACCAACGACAAGAGATATACCAAGCCCTGGGAGACGACGAGCAGTCTGATAGAGAGGACTCTCATGACGAATATGAAGATTGCCAATCCTTCAGTGACGAAAGCGAGGGCGAGGTAGACACCGTGGAATACGACATGGAGGGGCAAGAAATAGAGCAAATATGAGCAGACTCCAAGCCGCAGAAAAAGAGTATCTTCAGAATAAAGCAAGAAGTCATGCGCATGGAATGCGACCGTGCCTGGTTGGAACACGTAGGGGCCATAGATCTTGGGCAAGCAGGCCTCGCCCAGCCAGGAACAACATCAGTGCTTAGGACAGAGTCACCGTCCGAACTGCGCCCACTAGGGGAGACCACCTCTTCTAGCAACGGCGGGGAGTTCAACTCTCAGTCAGAGATTAGTTCGGATAGTGCCCCAGAAATCCCTAGGCCGCCTACGGCTAGATGCACCAAGGGGGATCTACCCATCCACCTAAGGCTTAGATGATTGAGGCAGAAAAAGGCAAAACAACCCAGGGATATGCAAACGGAAAAACAACGAAAATCGTAGGACCTCCCTAGACAATTTATGAAATTCACAAAAGGGGATAGGGTAGTAGTTCTGTTAGGTGCCAAGTGTCAAGGGCAAACGAGCGAACCAATTGAGGGACCAGCCAAGGTCAAGGAGATGAACCTAGCCCAGGAAGGGGAAACACCCTGACCGGTATTCATTGCTGATGACTTGACTGA
The DNA here is from genome assembly GCF_053477565.2 of Lygodium microphyllum. Lineage (NCBI taxonomy): Eukaryota > Viridiplantae > Streptophyta > Polypodiopsida > Schizaeales > Lygodiaceae > Lygodium > Lygodium microphyllum. Next base: position 34,419,206 of record NC_141154.1, on the reverse strand, counting down.
GGAGGAAGAAACGAGTCTTGTCACTCTCTTGCGAGAGTACATAGACGTGCTCGCCTAGTCCTTAGACGAGCTTAAGGGGGTAGATCCGAGTGTCGTGACTCACAACATACCCATGACACCCAATGCGATGCCGGTTAAGCAACGACCATATCCTATGAATCCAAAACACGCTCATGCTGTCAAAGAGGAGATTGATAAGCTAATGAAAGCGGGATTCATTTACGAAATTGAACACACAGACTGGGTGTCACCCATAGTCATTGTGATGAAGAAGAATGGAAAAATCCGAGTGTGCGTCAATTACAAGAAGATGAAAGCTGCTATTAAGAGAGACAACTATCCATTACCGTACACCGAGCACATGCTTGAGAGAGTGGCGGGTAAGGAAGCCAAAAGTTTTCTGGACGGCTTCTCAGGGTACAACCAGGTGCAAGTGCATCCTGCAGACAGGCACAAGACTACCTTCGCCACTGAGTGGGGCGTCTTTGCTTACATAGTCATGCCCTTCGAGTTGACAAATGCCCCTGCAGGCTACCACCTTCCAATGCCTCATGTGCGCCATCTTCAAAGACATGCTTCGCAAGGAGTTGGAAGTCTTTGTTGACGACCTCTATGTTCACTCAACCTGGATTGAACACTTAGACAAACTCCGCGCAGTCTTTGAGCGGTGTCGCTTATATCGTCTCTCCTTGAACCCCTTAAAGTGCCAATTTTGGGTAAACATGGATGCATCTTAGGGCACGTGGTGTCGAAGAACGGCATTGCCACTGACTTTTCGAAAGTTAGGGTTGTTGTCGACCTTCCACCCCCAATCAACTACAAGGGAATTCAATGCTTCCTAGGCCATACGGGGTACTATCGGCGGTTTGTACTGAACTATGCATTGATCGCGAGACCCTTGTACAAGCTGGTGACCGTCTTCGAATGGACCGAGGCATGCCAACGAGCATATGAAGAGTTGACAAAGGCTCTAACCACTGCACCAATTCTACGAGCCCCAGATTGGACCATTACTTTCCACGTGCATATCGATGCTTCTAAATTTGCCGTGGGGGCAGTGTTGTGCCAACCTGGCGATTACAACCTAGACTATCCAGTGAGCTTTGCTAGCAGACAACTCACTGAGACGGAAATGAACTACTTGACGACGACAGAAAGAGAAGGGTTAGCCATGGTGTTGCTGTGAAGAAATTACGGCACTATCTATTGGCCACAACTTTTACCTTTTTTGTGGACCATCAAGCCCTCCTCTATCTAGTAAACAAACCTTGCGCTACAGGATGCATAGCTCGATGGCTCCTTCTACTCTTGGAATTCGACTTCTCCATGGTTGTACGAAAAGGAAAATAGTACTACATGGCTGACCATATGTCGCGCATTCCCATGGGAGAGGCCGCTGGACAAGGCATTGTTGATGAATTGCCCGACACCCATCTCTTTACCTTGTCCAACGGGAGAGAGTTATTCAAGACTGATCTAACGCCATATTGGGCAGATGATATAGTCCAAGTGCTTGAACAAGGATTACCTGATCGATTGATAGAAAAAGCCCGACTTAGGCGATTGATCCTTAAGATCCAGCCCTATCAGCTGATGGCAGGCCAACTCTATAGGCTGGGGCAAGACAGATTGTTGCGGAGATGCGTATGCGAATATGAGATGCACGATGTGCTCTCAGAAGCACACGACGACATTGCTGGAGGGCACTTTGGCAGAGACACGACAGCACGAAAAGTGTTGCAATCTCAACTATGGTGGCCCACGCTTTTCCGCAATGCAGCCTGATTCGTCAAGCATTGTGGCGAGTGCCAACAGACAAAAGTCCCAATTCGCAAGGACCAGAAGGAATTGACCCCTGTTATCGCACAACAACCCTTCGAAAAATGGAGAATTGACTTCATCGGACCCATCAGTCCTGCTGCCCAGTATTCACATGCCAAGTATATCATTGTGGCCACGGACTACCTCACGAAATGGACAGAGGCAAGAGCGACACAGAAAAACAATGCTAGGACGACTGCCAAGATCTTATGGGAGCAGGTGATCTCACGATTCGGCTGCCCCATCAAACTGGTCAATGATCAAGGCACGCACTTCATCAACGAAGTGATAGCACATCTCCTGTCCACCTTTCTCATCATCCATCGCAAATCCTCGCCATACTACCCTCATGCAAAGGGCCAGGCAGAATCCACGAATAAGATTCTTATCAATGTCTTGACCAAGGTGGTCTCAGCCTCACGCAGCGACTGAGATAACAAGCTGATGGCAGCTATGTGGGCTTACCGCACAACTTATAAAACGGCTGTCGGTCAAACCCCCTTCAGGCTGACCTATGGAACTGAAGCGGTTCTACCATTAGAATTCTTCGTTCCTAGCATGAGAATAGCACTTCAAGAACGATGGGAAGGGAAGAAGGCATGGACACAATGCCTGGTCGAACTCGAGCGCCTCTCAGAGACTTGCCTTCTAGCCACCCATGCGCTTATATGTGAGAAGGCCCGACGCAAAATTTGGTTTGACAAGCATGTCAAGCAGCACGACTTTGAACAGGGTGACTTAGTGCTCCTCTACTCAGTTAAGGGGCACAAGCGGAAAATGAAATTTAGAGGTCTTGGACCTTTCAAGGTTCGTGCGATCAGCCGCACAGGCAATGTCGAGCTCGAGACCTTAGATGGTGAGGGCATAGGCTTCTTCAATGGCAGTCGTATCAAGAAGTACTACCTCCCCATCCATCCTTTGCATGAGCCCCCGATGCTAGAACTGCCTGTCAAGATACGAGTGGCCACAATCAAGGAGGTTGATGATGAGGATGAGGAAGCCATAGAGCCCGCATACCTCCATATTACGATCACAGCAAAACAAACATGCACTTTTAATGCCTTGTGCGACGAGGGAGCAGACTTCAATGTCTTAACTCACGATCATTGGACTCAACTTGGAAGACCACAACTTCAACCCACTAATGCAAAATTAAGCCCATATGGGGCCCATTCCTACGCACTTCTCGGCAAGTGCAAAGCCGCCATTTCTATCGAGTCTGAGACTGTTCCAATGGTTTTTTACATGTTGCCGAATGCTAAACACGCAAGCACGGAGTCGCTGCTAGGGCGAACTTTCAAAAAGCAGACTCATTGCAATGTTGATTATGAGTCGCAGCGCATCCACCTCGCAATAGCAACGTTCGCGCATTGTCACAGCCTTCAGCAAGGGTCGCGCGACCTCATCACTTCCCGCAACGCCACTGGTAGAAATATCCGTAACCAACTCCAAGGAGGGGGTAGTGCGCGACTGCCACTGCCCAAATTTCATGAATCACAGGCCGCAACAGAAAGACCTAAAGCCCAATATCCTAGATCTCAATGGCAGCCTAAGCAGCCACAACCACCACCTAGGAATCGTCGCTCCTATCCTCACAAAACCAAAAACACTAAACCTAAGAGGCCAGGACGTAGTCACAATAAGCGCTGCATGATCAAGCAAAGATGGGTTCCTAAAACCCTCTTGCACGCACAAGGCTACTACATAGGCAACACCTGGCTGTGGATCCCCAATGCCTACACGGCCAAAGGTGCTACTCATATGCCGCCCTCAAGCTTGATCAACCCAAGTCCCATAAATCCTCCAAATCATTCGCCGCAGCACCCTCCAAAACCATAGCCATCTGACCCATCCACGCCTAAACCCAAGGAAGTCACACAAGCCTATCGGCCCAAACAACAGACTTCGTCACATAAGTCATCACCCGACCAAGTCAACCCGACTCCTCCAATCCACCCTGAATGCAGCAGCCCATCCGTCGTGGCTGCCTCTAATCTACCCATAATCCGAGCAGCTCAACCCCAGACTCAAATACACACCCAACCACAATTCGTCGTTGCCACCAGCGCTAGTTCTAGCAAACCGCGACCACCCATTGGCCTTACGCCCTCCTATGAACGCAAATCCTTTTTAGCACTAGCTGCGGACCTCGCGGAGGACACCGGGGATGACGTGGTGGAATGTATTAAACAACTAGATACCACCTTCATGTCGTTAGCACTAAGCTACGACCGCTTGGACTTAGGATTATTAAAGGAACCCTTTGCAACTGAAGTTCAAACCATGCCCTGCTCCTGTGAAACCTTTGAATTCGCATTTGCAAATGCTTCTCGCTCCACTGCTGAATTTCTCAACAGCGAGATATCCACAGAGCAAGCCATCAAGCAGTGCCTCATCATGTCATACGATCAACGAACCACTTCTACATCAGTGAGCAAGAAATCACAGTGTTATCAAAGCTCGCTGATACCGACTCCCCATTCTTGAAGCATTGATACACTCTTAGGCTGTAATGGGAAGTCGAAGGGTGCTGCATAATGACCAATGCTGAGCAGCACCGCGTTATCAAAATGGCAGAACATGACCCCACATATGTTGTGCCAACCTCATATCGAGTGTTAACCACTCTTCGGGGCCGTCCCATAGAAGAACACATCAAAGGACACCCCTACCTCGACTACTTGTTGACTGAGGAAGAGTTACACATTGCTAGCTGATTCAACTCTGGTGACTTCCTAACAAATGTTCTCACATACATCACACAAGTGAGGATTAAACCCTTTGATCTGGACCGCGACGCTCACTTAGATTACAACCCCCAATTCTATGATTGGCTCCTTCACAAGTAAATCCTACGCCACCATGCCAAACGCCCTTGCCTTTCTGACCCTAAATCCTAGGAAGGATTCTTCTCAAGCTGGAAGGGGAAGGGGAATTAATGAAACACATAAACATATATTATGAAAAATAGGAAAAAAGTTAAATGCTGAAAAGGAAAATCTACAATGGTTCTTGATGAATTCATTCAAAAAGCATAGAGTTTCTCTTTTTCAGCCAGCAAATTACTATGTGGAAAGCACTAATGAAAATTTTGGTTTATGACAGGAATGAAAAATGTCGCAGCAAGACTGAGCCCACCGGCTCCCATTCACGGAAGAGGAGAGAACGCAGTACAGCATCACCCTGGAGAGCCGCGCCTACAACCAATTAAAATTCCAAACTATTCATAATATAGAAGGATTAGTGGCCAAGGAAGAGGCGGCTAGGAGAGTCGTGGAAAGCTGCAACTTCAAGAAGTACCTAGAAAGATTCGCACAAGAACCCGACCACACGAGCTATGTGGAATTTCACAGGTCCTACGACCCTGACAACGAATGCAGCACCGTCACAAGGGTTGTTGTGAAAAGAAGCAGAAGAGGGTTGTGTACGCCATGCTAGGGGTGAGAAAGGAGGACGTGCTGACAAACGACGGCATCAGCATCCAAGACATCCCCGATGCAAAGACCAGGTTGCAGGCGAAACTCATACATGCGCTCTTTTCCAGCCAGCGCTACAACGCATTGATGCATCAGATCAGTGTGCCAATACTAGAGAATGTGGTGGCCCATATCCTACATGAAGTCGACTGGAACGGCTACATGCGCAAAACCATCGACCAGGCAACTAGAGCACTAGCCTTAGGAAGCATGCCCGCAAGAGGAGAATCCCCAGTGTCTAAGGCCGCAAAAAGAAAGAAGGCCTCCTCCAAAGCCTCGTTCATCGCCTACGGGAGCATCTTAACTGCGCTCATCCAGGAGGCCATGAAAGAGACGCATGAGGCAGAAGAGGGGGAGGGGGAAACACCTGACACGTCACCCCCTCATCAACACCAAGAGAGGTCCAGTGATAGGACTGAGACCGAGGAAGAAGGGGAAGAACAGAAAAGCAAAAAGCAGGTCAAGGAGACCAAGAAGAAGGTAGCGCAAAAGAAAAAGAAACAGGATGAAGGCCGCAGGAAGGAGAAGGAAGACTTGGAGAAAGTGAAAAGACAATCCCTCAGGGAGGACGAGGAGAGAGAAAGGAAGAGGAAGCAGGAAGAAGAAGAAACAACAGATCAAGTCAAGTGGGCTAAAAAGGCGTCAAAGCAAGAGGCTGAAAGGAGAAGAAGAGAAGAGCAGGAGGAAAAAGAGAAACTAGAGGAAGAATACAAAAAGGCCGAAAAGGAAAGGAAAAGAATAGTTATGGAGGAGGAACAGGAGTTAAGAAAAAAGGAAGAGGAGGACTTGGCCGAGGCTACATGCCGGTCCATCGAGCAGCAATGTAGGGCGGATGATGGAGAAGCCTAGAACCAGCTGAGGGAAGAAGGGCCTAGCTCCAGCACGCAGGCACCAAAACCCGAGCCACCCGTAGTTCCAGAAGGAAAAGGCAAAGCACCCCTCCATCCTATCGCCACCCTCATGACACCCCCCGCTGAACCCACTACACTCACCCCTAGCATCCCCATCAGCTTGGAAGTGTCCAACCTGGTGGCCTGGATGTAATACTTCATCAGTAAAGAAATGGCCCAAGGGAAGAGCACGAAAACCATGACCACGGGGCCATAAAGGCTAGCTGCAGATGCAGAATCGAGGTAGGACCAAAAGTGTCTGCATATGGAGGCCTCAACCACCCCCACCCACACAACAATGACACCACCAGATAGTTACGATGAATACGTCACTAAGCTACTCTCCCAACTGGAGAGGGCGAAGGAGGAAAAAAGAATAGCAGTGGCTGAGTTGGTGATAGAGAAAGAGTCAGTGGCGGCCTTCCAACTGGAGAAAACCCGCATCATCGCCATGCAGCAATGCCAAATATTTGAACTCCAGCAAGAATTGAAAGCAAAAGAGGACAAGGAAGAAAGCTACAAATAGCGGCTTGAGGATGAGAATCAAGAACTTGTGCAAATGCAGCATGAATATAAGCTCCTCCTGATGCAATATAAGGAACTAGAGGCAAAAACGGCCACCATTGAGCAAATGATGGAGGAACTGAATGCCAAACAAGAGGAGAGAAGACAAGAGAGGGAGCAACAACAAAAAGAGATCGAGTCCATAACCGATCAACTACACCTTGGGAGGAAAGAGCAAGACAACATGAGCAAAGAACTCAGAGCCCATGAGCAGAAACTCGTAACCCTAGCACAAAGGCAGGGGGAGAGCATGGAAGGAATGAGAAAAAGGGCCAAGGAATGGGTCACGTAGAACGAGAAACGGGTGAAGGCACTGGCACGGCACCTCGCCTTGGTGGTGGATGCCACCCAGATAGCCTTCACTGTCTAGCAACAGGCCTTCCTCAACACACTACTGGACACAACCCAACTGGAGGGAAAGGAGTCGTTGAAGGAGGTGTAGAAAAAACCAAGCATCGCTCATGGAGCCCTGCATGCGGGGCTACAGATGCCACCCCAACCTAAGGAGGTTAGGCTAGGCTTAGAAGAACAGTGAAAGTATCTACTATTGGCCGACCTAACCCCCCACGAGGTGGATGCACTCAGCTTTGAGGAAGGGGTGCAGCTAGATGACGAGCAGGGGGAGGACATTGACATTGAATTCATCATAAGAAGAACCAGCAAAGAAATAATCCCACAACCCCCCTTGCCGCATGATCAGGAACAACAACAACTCGACCTGCCCCTGGACAGACAAGCCACGCTCAAGGAGCGATGGAAAAAATTGGTGGAAGAAGCTAGAAGGCAACTGCAGGCCAAGCCAATCGTGCGGCCATCCGCATCCCTCCCACCATGCCCCGATGACCTCCCAACGCAATTCCACGCAGAGCTGGTGATCTGGGAACAGCAAGAAATCAAAAATGACCCTTTTTCTTTCAGTTTCCTTATGCCTAACAGCCTAAGAAGGGTCCTGCCGATCAAAGTAATGGAGGAGGTGATCGCGGCTGGCAGCCGACTGGGCCAAAAATGGCTGGACGACAGGGCAAAGACCCCCACTCTGTGGGGCATGGAGGAAGTAGAGTTTTGGCAAGACAAAGTGTTCAAGGTGCCACACACTATAAGGGGCTACAACTTCCAACCTCTCTGGAGAAGGCGAATATGCAATATTAACATGCTCGCCTGGATGGCATTTTGCAACACCCTACCCTACGAGAGGAACGACCCCACATTCATGGTGTATCCTCATAGGGTAGGCATGGATTTTGTCACCACCCTCCATGGGCAGCATGACTTCCCCATCATCTACAATTCCAATGCCACCTCCTTTGAGAATGCCCTCCTTTTTGATTTAGGAAGCCTAATTGACTCCATGACGCGCTTTCTCACAGAATTCTCCTCTTGTCTCGATTCCACCTTTATAACTACATGTAATTAACTTAGGCTTCTTAAGCTATTACTCAAGCAAGATCCGACATCGTAGAAGAATGGCTTGCCCTCCCTCTTTTTTAATCCCAATGCTATTGATAGCTGCACTATGGCACGCTTAATGATGAGAGCTAGCCTACTCCCCTCCTTTTGCCTAGCTCTCCTAGAGGACATGAGTGACAGCAAATTTACTAGGTGTAATCACCCGTTCCTCTCCACCACCTGAAAGGGTACATGCAAAGCCACCCATTTTTGCACAAATCCATCCACCCTCTTCCCCCCCTCATTCAGATGAAGAGGATTAGGCCTGGCTGTCATTCATTCCACTACCAAAAAAAAAAAAACTGACTGGTCAACATCACCCACTTGCAGAAGCGCTTACCACCACATAAAGCACGATCACTGCACCTAGGGGTTCTTAAGTTGGGCGTGTTCGGTGGCTTCGGCTGGCCAGCTCCACTCCCAACCCCCTAGCCTTTTTGTCCCCCACTTCACGCTTAGGGCACATCAAGGGCAAGACATACCTAAGGAGGTAACCCTCACCTATGGTTAGACTTGTCACCCTAAGTCACTTGCACCGCACCCCCTTGGCACAAATGGGGTCCTCAAGTGTGGGACATCACCCAGGCTCAGTTGGACCACCTCCCCATTCCACTCGCACGAGCACAATGCACTAACACGCTGAGGTAAGCACTCCCCTTAGGAATAGCACCGCACCTTCTCCTTCCACATATCAAAGAGCAACAAACCACTGACTTCAGAGGCCCCGTCAACCACGCAATGCCCATTTGGCTCCTCCAACAAACAATGTCACAGCTCCTACAAGCACCTAAGTCTCCAAGTGGCCCTCACCATTGCACCACTTGGCCAATTGCCTGCCAACCTATGACAACACAGAAGTGCCATGGGACTGGTACCCATCTCGGAGGGGGGTAATGTTAACCCCAAATTGAGATGGCCCCAGGTCGAGATGGCAGAAAAAGGAAGAAAAAATCAGAAAAAACATGGAAAAAGAGCAAAGACACACAGGTGACCTCCAAAACCAAGCCAGGGAAAAAAAACGCAATTTTAAATGAAGGGTGCCTCAAGAAACTCGGAAAACTCTTGTAAAAGAGCGCCAGGCTCCCTTCTGTGCCAATTGTAAAATACTAGACAGGTGTAGGCTAGAAGAGGGATATGGAAAAAAAGACCTTGCCACAAGGGCCGGTCATGTAAAAAAGGGATGGGTGCCCATGGGATTTTAGGGTTTGTATACATAAAGCTCAAAAAGTGAATGAGAGCTCATTCTTTTGGTGTGTGGCAACAAGAGTCTTCTTCTTCTTCTCTCTCCCTCATCTTCTTGCTTGTGTGTGCTCTTGAGAGAGGGAGTGTGAGAGTGTGAGGGAGTGAGTGTGTGAGAGTGAGGGATCAAGAGGGTGAAGCTCTTTACCATCTCCTCTCCTCTTCTTCTCTTCTCTTCTCTTTTCTTGCACGCACGGCTATGGAGGATGGAACTTGGAGGTGGAGGAGGCTTGAGGATGCTTGAGCTCTAGGATAGTGGAGCTACCGGTGTGTGTGAGAGAGGAGACAACTCGTATCGGCATCAAGGTATCATAGGATCGACGGCACGTCGGCTAGGTGAGAGATAGCCATTAGAGCTCGCTTGGAACTCTTGAAACAATAAGCGGTCTGTGGGTCCCTTGGTGACATTTAACTTGAGGAATTGAAGGTATTTATTGATGATTTAGAGAAACCGCCGTGAGAGAAAGGCAATTGATTATTTTGCAAAAATGTTTTGAGCGATGCAGAAAATTTTGCATAGCTCTCAATCCGTGGAAGTGCGTTTTTGGTGTACCTTATGGGCTCCTGCTGTGCCATGTAGTTAGCTCGGTAGGGATTGTGACGAATCTTGAAAAGATCAAAGCTATAGTCGCCATGAGTCTGCCATGCACCCCCAAAGAATTCCACAACTTTCTGTCATCATTAGTTGGATATTATCGACGGCTCATTAACGCTTTGGCAAAAAGAACGTTGCCATTGACAAACATGTTATCCTTCAATTGTTTGTTTATGTGGAGTGACCCTTGTAAGGTAGCTTTCAAGGATGTAAAGCTAAAACTTGCAAGAGCACTTGTGCTGAAAGCACTAAAGAGAGGCAAAAATTTTTATATCTTTTCAGTAGCTATACCAGGCATAGCATTAGTTGCTATTTAGCGCAGATATGGGAAAAGAAGTCATATCACCCGATTGCTTTTGCCCATTCGCAGTGTATCCAAAATTAATTATAATTATATGGAAAATTTGTGCCTTGCGATGGTCTTTACAACTAAAAAGTTCAGGCACTACATCCTTTATGAGAAGATTGTCCTTTATACGAAGACAGAAGGGCTACGATTGCTAATGAATAAGCTACAACCGCCTGACCGTTTGGCAAAGTGGTTAATCACTTTGTAGGAGTTTGACTATGAGGTTAAGAGCAAGCCACCCAGGTTGCAGGGTATTGTAGAGTGCCTTGTGGACTTTGGGGAGCTAAAGGAAGCTCTCACTAAAGGCAGTGACTGGGACTCATTGTTCAAGATTGACACGGCATCTATTCCCTCCTGGTATGCGGTGATAACGCATTATTTGTCAACAGGAGAGATTGGAGCTAGTCTATCAAAGTTAGAAAAGAAAAAGATCAAGCAACAGGCTTTAAAATTCACAATAATCGTAGGCACGTTGTATCGGCAAGGGGTAGACAATATCTATCGCCGATGCGTAATGCCTGACGAGGTCCCTTTCATCTTAGAAGAGTGCCATGAATCTGCTTGCGGAGGTCATTTTGCTAGGCGGCTAATTGCGCAAAAAGCCTTGAGGGCAGGATATTGGTGGCCAGCCATCTTCCAGGATGCATTCGAGTATGTTAAAAGATGTGACATCTATCAACAACATGATAACCAAGAGAATAGGAAGCGACCACTCACTCCTATTATGACGATCCTTCCATTCGAGAAGTGGGGGACCAACTTTGTGGGCCCTATTACTCCATCGTCCATTGCACAGAAAAGATATATTATTGTAGCGACTGATTATTTTACTAAGTGGTCGGAAGCATGTGCAACACAAAAAGACAATGCAAAGGAAGCCGCCAGTTTCCTATTAGAGCAAATAGTATGTCGATTTGGTCCGCCAAAAAAATAGTATCGGATCAGGGGATGCATTTTATGAACAAAGTGATAAAAATCCTGACTGAGGCTTAGCACATCCAGCACAATAAAACAACCCCCTATAACCCACAAGCCAATGGGTAGGTCGAGAGTACCAACAAGCAGCTTGTGGACATTCTGTCTAAGGTAGTATAGGAAAAGAAACGAGATTGGGGCAAAAAGTTGTGTGTGGCACTATGGGCATACAATATGACGTTCAAATGAGCTACTGGTCACACCCCATTCAAGTTAGTATATGGAGAGGAGTGCATCTACCTCTAGAGATTGAGTTGCCGAAGTTAAGATTTGCGATCAATCATTCTTTGGGTGACGGGGATGCCCTCTTAGAGCACTTTACAACTCTGGCACACCTCGATGAGATTAGATTGTAGAGCTTGCTACATCAAGAGGTGAATAAGTGTCATATGAAGTAGCTCCATGACCTAAAAGCAAAGAAATACACTTTTAAGAAAGGACAGCTAGTGTTGTACTATGATGCACGTAGAGAATTATTTTCAGGAAAGCTGAAGCCCAAATGGGATGATCCTTATAGGATTGTTAGGATCGAGAAGAATAAATCCACATCAGTATTGGCAGACCTTGAGGGTGTGGAGTTTAAGAATAATGTTAATCTTAATAAGATTAAACCTTATTATTTTTGACTGTGCTAATGACATAAGTGCCTTGTAGGTCTATGGGCGATTGATCAGACATCTGCAAGGAAACAACGATAGAGATTGATGGGTCAACTGATCCCTTATTTGGAGCACCCATACTTAGAGCAACGATATCATCAGGGAAAGCTCATCTGGTGGAGTAAAGGCTATAAAGTGACTGAGCAAGACAATGGGACATTAGTTTGGGAGATTAAGGTCTTCTATCATCACTGTTTGTAGATTTTGACAAGCGTCCCTATAGTCTTTAATGATGAAGGCTATAAAAGCTCATCTAGTGGAGTAAAGGCTATAAAAGCTCATCTGGTGGAGTAAAGGCTATAAAGTGACTGAGCAAGACAACATGACATTCATTTGGGAGATTAAGGTCTTCTATCATCACTATTTGTAGATTTTGACAAGCGTCCATATAGTCTTTAATGATAAAGGTGGGATGGAGCCCTCAGCTCATCCTCTCAATATGTTGAATTTTGACTATCATAATTACGAATAGGGGAGGTCTGGATGGTTGGCTATGTAAACCCATTGTGGACATACACATTATATTTTGATGGGGCGTCCAGGGGCCCTAATAAAAAAGGAAGTGTTGGAGTAGTTATCCAAGATCCCCGATGTAGAGTTACAATGAAACTAGCTGCTTATCTCGGGGTAGGATTCACTAACAACATGGCGGAGTATAAAGCATTGATTATGGGACTGAATATTGCCAAGAAAGATGGTATTCGATAGTGTTAGTAAAAGGGGATTCCCAGTGATCTTAAATCAACTCAATGAGACATATATAGTCCGGAATCCTATCATTCATATGTATCATCGAACTGCTATAACCCTACTTGATGAATTTGAGAGCGTATCTCTTCAACTGATTCCATGTTCTTGGAATCAATTTGCAGATTCACTAGCCAATTTTGCTTATGAAGAGGATCTCTTCTTCAACTGTGGTCCTAGTCCGGATGTTGCTCTTGATACCGAGACAAGACCTGGTCACTTGTCGGGAATGTTATCAGACCACGCATTATATGGCAGGCGATGGTTGATATGGGTGATGTAGAGGGTAGCCGAGACCCATTTACCACTATTATCCTGGACCCATAGGTTGGTCAGACGACATGTTATGCGTACGCCTCTTGCTACATGTAGTTTAGGGCTGAGAGCTCTATTTTTTCCCTTGGAATAGACCATATTTTCGTATATTTGCCTTCTTCCAAGGAGGGATCTATATGAGCTGGTTTGTTTTATTTCTTTAGGCCAAGAGGGCCTGTTAGTTTGCAATACAAATGTGCTATTCCTTTAGGCCAAGAGGGCCCTATGTATGTTTGGTGCAGGTACGTTTAATGGTTTGTTGTTTTAGTGATTGCATCATTCAGGTTGATGAAGTCGCTGGAGGGAGCCCTTGCTGCTCTGTAGAGGAGCTTCTTGTGGCCATTCTAGGTGGTTTCATCCCTTTTTCGAGTCTTTTTCCCTTAAGAAAATAACAATACATATGTAAAGGGGTACTTTATTTTTGTTTGTTGGGACCGGCAATCGAGGCATGAAGTTCCATGTTTAGGTTATGTATGTTTGTGGGAGGTCTGAGTAGTCATTGCCTCCTGCAATGGCATTGTCAGGCATTAAAAGACCTATTTTCGAAGGAAGTTCTAGTGACCCTATTCTGTTGACCTACTAGGCGGCCATTCTAGGAGTTTCTGTTAGTTGTGAGGCAGTTAGAGAAGCTTGCACTTAAATATCAAGAGAAGAACAAGTTCTGAATCTAGCTAAAAATACATATATGGAGGTGTGTAAAAAGGGGTTCTATAACGAAAAAAAAAAGAAAAGGAAAGAAAGAAAAATCATTGAGCAGTTGTTTATCGCCTTGCAAAGGCCTGGTAGGTTCATGGGGATGAGTCAGACCTAGGGCCGATGCATTGTCTTCCTACGGGTGGAAAATAAGAATAAGAGAATGTTGGTGTGAAAATAAAAGCGAGCATTAGAAAAGGATTAAGTGTCACCTTGCGAGGACTTGGTAGGTTCTTGGGTACCAAGACGAGACCTGAGTCCGATGCCTTGTTCTCCTTGGGTCACTACGCTCAGCTCCCTCCTTGTTACACACCCGAGTATGGAAAATAAGAGGCTAAAGGACCAATGTGCTAAAAGATAATATTTGTTAATCAGGCTATAGGAGTCCTCCCCTAGTAGGAGCTTCTAGTTGAGTTGTCCTTAGGTAGGTAGTTTAGACCACCACTTAGGATGACCTCTCTGATAGTTCCTTTTAGCTTAGCTATGTTGAAACAGTTGGTTAGTGACTAGCTTTAGGGTTTTCATCAGATTATGCTAGGCCTACTCCTCCTTGTGGATTTCATGTCTTGGTTTTGTCAAGGGGTAGAATGAGAGCTGTGATGTGTTTTGTTGCTTATATTTTGTATCAGCTCTATGCTTCCTTTGGTTGTGTATGTGCAGATCTGTTCATGGGATTCGACAAGCTGAGTCACCCTATCCTGTGGTCGCCAATGACAAATGATTTTTGATGCTGAGAAGTGTTTAAAAATAGCCAAAATTTCCAAATTTCGACGAAAAAATAGACTTCATCGAAGGTGGCAATTGCAATCTGTACGATTTTAAGCGGCAACGCCCCAAAAGTGCTTTAAAGACCCACCAAGCGGTGGTTGGGGAATTTTCATAATTTTTTTGACTATCAAATAGGACTTTTGGAGATGCCAGAGTAGTGGAGGACTTCAAGACGGATGCCCAAAATTTTTCAATGGCCAAATTCAACGCTGGACGCGAGAGATAGGCCGGACAGGAGGCCAAGGGCCAAAATGGCCAAGTGGAAATGGACTTTGGAAGGCCCAAAGGATGTGACCTTTGGGAGCTCCCTTTGAGGGCCCCTAATTTTTTATTTTTGTGGGGGGAGGGGGAGGTGTTTTTTTTGGCGGCTGCATTAGGAAGAAAACGCCATGAATGGCAACGATTTCTTGATGGGGGGTTGTAGAGCTTCAATGTAACCCCCCAAGTGATTGCATACTTGATCTCCCTCTTCTCTACGCTCCCTATCGCCGGTCTCTGTGCATGGAATGGCTGCTTGGATATAGAGGAAAAAAACCAGTATTTCTCTCTCCTCCCTCTCTCTCTTCCAAGAGGCAATTCATGTGGGAAGAATCAAGAAGAACCGTTTGAAGGATGCTTGTCTGGCATGGTACCGGATCACTCCCCGATTGATGGAGGGCTAGAGTTGGCTATTCGAAGGTGGGTTGAGCCCTCAATGAGGACTGATCTGTAGTCTCGCATAGGATTTTAAAACCCGCAAAGAAGGAAAAATTTGGTAACTCTATTTTACAAAGGAAAATTGATTGTTTTTTATATTTGATTGAGTCAATGTTGTTCTTATGGAGTGAAATTTGGTAGACATGTTGTTTACTATTTTTTCTATGCTTGCATAGTGAAAAAATCAGAAAACATGAAGTCAAAATGCTGGAAATAATTTTTTGAAACCCGTAAAACACGGTTTTTATTAGAAAAATGGGGTTTTTGGTGTTTTTGCGTGGGATAAACCAATACATGGGATAAAATGCCAATAAAATCTATATTTCTATTGTTCTAAGAATCAAGAGCCACAGCTCTCAAGATATATCAATATTTTTATTAGAAAAAAATAGAGAAAAGTAGGAAAAAATAAGAGAAAAATAGGAATATGCCTTAGAAAAATACAAAAAAATATAATAAGTGGTTGTGAACATATGGTAGTGACAAAGCATGAGGTTTGGCCTCAGTTTTTTCTATCTTTTTGTCATAGTGTGTGATTTATTGCTTTTTATACATTAAACCATGACAAAACTACCTCTATACACTTATGTAACGAAGCAAAACTTAAATGGTGAGGGAGAGGAGGATTTTGTGCAATAGTTTGAGGGCTGAAATAATACAAATTCTGATTGGTTTTTTCTATGCATAGCTTTTAGGAAATGGTCTATTTGGAAATAAGGAATCTAGTAGCTCAAGGTTCGCCTTGGTGCTAGATTCTTGCAACGAAGCATATACGTATTAGTTGGAATTCATGAGAAGACTTTTTGCATACTAGCACATAGGTTGATTTCGAAACATAACTGTTTGTGCATGATGAGACATCCACTATTGCATTGATCATACATGTGGTATCAACTCCTAGAAATGCATAGCAATTGTTTGAATTATAGTTGACCCACTCTTGAGAGGGTGAGATTCCCCTTGCCGTAGGTTAGTCGTTCATTTCTTGGGGGAAATTATTGGTGAGGAAACATGGTATCTCCTGCATCTCACTGAAAAGAGGGGAGTCTTGTGCGAATGTGTTTATATCTGAAAGCAGCACATCGAGGGGCCAATCCCCAAGATGTAGGAGAGCTACAGTGGGGCCATGACAATCAGCCCATGGGGTGCCTCCTATGTCTGTGATACGTGGCACTTATTGCCAATATGTGTGGGATACCCCTTTGAGGGGTTTTGGGGAAGGTGTCGTTGGACTCTTATCCAGCTACAAATGAAATATTAGATGTATCTAGTGTGCATTTAGTTATTATAGACGCTCCTATCCCTCGAGGCCATGTGGTGGTGGAGATGTATGTTATGTGCATGAGGTCCGGCTAGTGCCATAGCCAGTGTCGACCCATTTTTGGTCCCATCATTGATAAAAAAGATGAGACCTCTCCACCCGACCTCGAAGAATGACACCATCAATATCTATGGGAAAGACACAATCATCTAGCATGTAGCTACGATACACTAGAAACAATCTCTTTGAAATCTTCTCCCCAACCTCTCTATCATATCAAGGTATAACATGACAAGCACAATGCAAAAGACACACAGTGAGATCAAGTACATATTCATGAGTGGAAATAGAATAAGTGATCCAAGTTTACATTTAAAGCATGCAACAAAAACCTTGTTTGCAACATATAACAATATGTTTAAAGCATCCAACGTTGTTATCTTACCACCTCTCTAATAATAAGGTTCCAATAAGCCTTGGAATTACACATGAGCATCCAAGTGCAGTGAAGCACAAGCCCCACTCTTGTTGCACCCACAATGAACTCACCTATATGCTCTACCAAGCACATACTGACAAGGAATCCCTCGTTGGCCAAATACTCACAAGCAAGATCCATGAAACCTATAACTAGACCCTTTGGGAATGTATTCCACTTAGGAATAGTCATGTCCTCTAAAAGAAACACAAGGGTCATAGCATATGGGAAGTGATTTTTATGTAAACCTTGTACGTGAGAAAATGTAGCTTACCCAATGGAGTAGGACCTAGAGCATCCACATCAAGCTTGTAGGAAAATCTACTAATATCAATCGAGCTACCTCTTGACATGGAATGCCATCTTTGTTATAAAGATGTGTCTTTTGTGTTGCAAAAAACTTGTTGATACTATTTTTAAAAAAACAAATAGTCATTGATGCTAAGTAAACAATGATGCAATGCTACATGAAACATGTAAATTGAGGTTCTTGCAAAATGTGGTCACCATGTTTACCTCAAGGGCAAATCTATCAATCTCAGTTACATCCACTAGCAAAGCATCATTGTATGTTCGATATTGAAACCCTGCAATAATTATTTCAAGTAATATATTTTTAATTATCATACATATAAGTCTTCTTGATGGGTACCAAAAAAAGCAAATGAATTTCAAGTTAATATAAGAGATTCTCACTCTACTGGAACAAGTTATGGGTTGCCTCTCCCAACTCTCTCAGTCTCAAGAGATGACTCTGCAACAAGTGGTGGGTGCCATAAAGGATTACATCATATTTTTTCTCTGTGGATTTGTGGAGATGCTTGGTCGGTTCATAAGCCCTTTGCCTCTCTTGTCATCAACGGTGCTAGCAAGAGGTGTAGTAGTGGCTCCAATGGTAGCTTGAGTAGCCTGCACATTATCATGAGTACCTTGCATGGCTTGTCTAGTATGCTTGTGAGCTTCAATGGCCTAAGTACTTCCTTCTACACCCTTAAAAAGTGGCTGTGGCAAGTGAATCACGAGTAGGAACCTCCTCCATGAATCCTACAAGCATGATTCAACCTTTAAACCCTTGTGCATGAGCACAAAAAGTAATTCTACAAAAGTGACAAGACACTTTACATGGGTTGATGTACTTACTCTTATGCAAATCTTTCTCTTGCTTGGGGATAACTCCCACAAGGTAATCGAGCCACCAAGGATAAACATTTGCCTCCCATGTCATCAATTTCTTCTCACATAATGTTGGAGAATACATGGTATTCTCATCATGGATATCAATCCACTCTCTTTTGAATTCCGGAGCTGCATCCAACATCTTCTCTTTTCTCAATCCAAATGACTCCATAATGATCAAAGCACTTACCATAAGAGAAGAAATGATTACTCTTCATGCACAATAATCAAAATAAACTTATAAATCACTCGTTTGGATAAATGCACAAGCTCCGGCATCTTCTCTACAGTGTTTAAAGACTTCACTCCAACCAAGAGACATACATTTAGAAAACTTAACATCAACACATACATTTACAAAAACTTAACATTGACACATACATTTAGAAAAAGCTCAAGAAAGCAATATGGATATATTGTGTTGTGTCGACCTACATTACACAATTCTCCAAGTTGTTTGAAGAACTCCTCAAATGAGTTCGATAATTGTGGACCTTCTACTTGTATCATTTGGATCTGTAGCACTACCCCCAAATGCAAATGAGCCCAATATGGCTCTTTCTTCATGTAAACCCGAAAGAGCTTGTAATCACCAAAGTGAGGGTATTGGGGATCTTTAGACTTTGTAAGCCTCATAAGATATAGTAATTATTTTTTCCTACGATGCACAACAACATGCATGAATAGAAATCATTGAAGTAAAAAGGCAACATGCACACAACTTGCTTTATAAATACAAATTACCTTTCCAAAGAGATTTTTGAGCTTGTGTAAGACAATACAACTTGTCTCTTGTGATCTTGATCATGCTTGCATCATCCCACCTTAGGCTAAATAACAACTTAAAGAAATCATCCCCATTTTGGAGATTGGCAATGCATAGGTACTTGTAACCCCTATCTTTGAGGCACTCCTCTTTCACTCTTATAGACTTATCTAAACATTTCTTCCTCTTTGCCTCATCTATACCAAGAGCCTCAAGCTTCACTGTTTCTTTTGAGACAAAGGCATGGAATTCATCCTATCATGCCCAAACAAAAAATAAATTATAGCCGAAGATTGAAAAGAATATTCCATATAAGAGAGTTAGAGGTAGAAGAGCACCTTCTATACAATCTAAAATATTAAAC
Source organism: Lygodium microphyllum (assembly GCF_053477565.2). Classification (NCBI taxonomy): domain Eukaryota; kingdom Viridiplantae; phylum Streptophyta; class Polypodiopsida; order Schizaeales; family Lygodiaceae; genus Lygodium; species Lygodium microphyllum. Next base: position 34,399,928 of record NC_141154.1, on the reverse strand, counting down.
TAAAAGGAGAGTTATACCATGGAGTGGCACCATGATAATACCTTCCCTCCATCTCAACCTCAACCCACTTCCTCATGTTTGGACTCAATCTATCTAGAATGGATTCTTTGTTTGGAGTACCAAACTTTTGGAACATGTACATCTCATAAGCATTATTTGGAGCAACATGTGCCCTAGAAATACTATTGGAAACAAACATAAGCATGATATGAGAATGTAATCATAAATATGACAATGAGGAGCATAGTTAAAGGAAGAAGACTTACGCATTGGTAGTATCCAATGCAAGTAGTAGCTCTGCTTCCTTCTCCTTTGGCAGCTCAATAAATTGACACTGTACATAAATATGGAATTGAGCATTATCAAAGTACTCTGTAATTGAAAATCAAATAACATAAGAATATGATACATATAGTCAATTCCTACATGTATGATGGACAAAGTATAAATGATTACTTACTTTCTTTGATGCATCTCCACCATGTTTTTAGCCTATGGTTTTCATCCCAAACGGGGAACTTCTTGCCCCTAAGATCTTGCCATTCTCTTCCAAGGGCCCTCTCAAACTCCTCATTTCTTTGATGCCAAATCAGACCCCACTCAACTAGATTGTTGGCTATCATAGGTATGGTCTTCTCTCTCGGACCCACAACTGACACAAGGAAGTGTTCCATAGTCTCTAAATAACCAGTAGAATCAAATGAAGGAATCAACCATTGAGTATCCTCTATACAAATCGGACTACCTCATGAGCCACCAATCTACAAAGAGGCATGGTAAGAGCAACGTCCTCTTCTTGACATAAAACTTGCTCAGTACATCCTTCATCAAGTAGCCTAGACAAACTTGCTTACCTAGATGCCTTGAGTGCTTTTGTTCTTTTCCATCCTCAGCCTCCCCTTGAGCATTATCACTGTTGAGATATCGAGCTCTACTCGTGATACGCTAGGGTGACCGTTGTGTATTTATGTCACCGACTTGTCAGTTGCAGATGCGGTTGGTACACCGCTCATGAATAATAGTTAGATGGCAGCTATCCTTATCTACTCTAATTCATGGCTCAGTTAGTACGCCACCTTAGTTAGTGAGTTTGGTTTGAGACCCATATATAGGGTTCTTCTATTTCTTTGTACTAGAGCTCTTTTGGCTTACACAACTAAGAAGAGGAAAACTGTTTTCAGCCTCCACCCTTTGTGTATTCCCCCATTGTGCAAGCAAGAAAGCTACAAGTGAGACTCCTTCCTTCTCTCCCACAATCTTGACATGGTATCAGAGCCTTGTTCGTGGTAAGGAGCTCAAGAAAGCAAGCCAAGCTCGCGGTGTTCTGGTAAGAGGAGCAATGTTGCTTTCATTTTCTGTTTTGGGAGCAGATCTCTGCAGGCAGCAGAGTCGGAAATTGCAAGAGTGCATTGTCTCAGGTTGAGACGCCCTTCGCGGTGAAGCAAGAGGGCAGTATATGCTGCGGGGAAGAGCTTTAGCCCTCGGCAACCTTGTTTTTTTTATTTGAGGCCATTTCGGGGCATGTTTTGGAGGCGGAAGTTTTCTGCATGCACTCAGGAAAAGGCCCAGTTTTATGCTGTGCAGCCACTGTTCTACAGGTCGGTGAAAAGTTACTATAGAAATTGCATCGTATGCTTGTGCGCAGAGACATTGGGAGTTACAGAATCATCCCTATTGCCTGTTGATGCAAAATCGTCACTAGGAAGTGACTGTGTGGTCAAATACCACTTTCGCCAGTTTTGCGATTTTCCCTTGTGAGGGTGAAGCTGTGTTTTTTGCAGTGACAGAATTTTTTGCAGTGTTCTGTAATGGCATCTGATTCTCTTTCACAGATTGTCACTGAAAAGCTTGACAAGAACAACTTCCAAGCATGGAAGTTTAGAATGACGAATTTTCTTATGGGAAAAGGATATTGGAAATTTGTTGCAGGAAATGAAGAAGAACCAGTTCTTCCTGATGTTCCCAATCAACAGCAAATGCAGGCATTTAAAGCATGGCATGAGAGAGCCAGGAAAGTTATGTACTGGCTGTCTATCAGCATTTCAGACTCTATGATTGTTCATATTCAAGATGCAAGTACGCCAAAGGAGGCATGGGATACTTTGTCAAAAATGTATAGCACAAATACGCAAGCCAGGAAAATGCAGCTCAAGCAAGAGTTGCACAATGTGCAAAGAGAAAGTATGAGCATCAATGACTACCACATGAAGGTGAAGAAGATTGTAGATGCACTTGCTTCCATTGGGTCGCCAGTGGAAGATGATGATTTAGTCTCAGTGACCTTGAATGGTCTAGGAAAGGATTATGCACAGTTTCAAACATCCATTTCCGTCCATGAAAGATTTCCTGATTTTGAGGAGATGATTGCTCTTCTAATTTCTGAGGAGCAGAGAAATGGTGGTGCATCTTCTTCAGGAGGAACTTCAAAAGAAGCTGTCTTCTACTCAAATGCTGGAAGAGGTAGAGGCAGAGGTAGAGGAGGTCGATTTGGAGGCCGTGGCAGAAATCAGAATATGCAGCAAACTCAAGAAAACCATTCCTATGGAGGAGGATGTGGTAATTCTAGAGGCAGGGGGAGCCAAAGAGGTCATGGTGGATGGCAAAGAGGCCAAAATGCAAACAGTAATGTTGAATGCTACTACTGTGGTAAAATGGGTCATATGGCTAAAGACTGCTATAAAAAGCAGAATGACATCATGAATGGAAAACTGCAACAAGGAAATTATGCATCTTCTAGTAGACAGGGTGATGACAGAAATGAGCATTTGTTTATGGTGCAGCACATGAACAATTCTGTGACAAGTGGAGAAGAAAGCAATGATGTATGGTATGTTGACTCAGGTGCATCAAACCACATGACAGGTCATGCAGAATGGATGGAGGATGCAAGGAAAATGGAAAAACCAGGATTTGTGGAGACTGGTGATGATACTGCACATCCTATTATGCAGATTGGAAAAATTCCTTTGTCTATGCAGGATGGGAAAAAGAAATACCTGTCCGATGTATTTCATGTCCCGAATATCACCAAGAATATGGTTTCTGTTGGTCAAATGGTTGAGTAGGGCTTGCAGGTCAGATTTAATCCTCATGGATGCTTTGTTGAGGATATAAAAAATAAAGGTCGCTTGATAGCAAAAGGAAAGAAGAAGGGCAGAATGTTTACGTTGGATGCAGACATGCCTGAATTGAGTGCAACAATGTTTGCACATGGGACTGGTGTAGTTGCAGATATTGATATCTGGCATAAACGCATTGGTCATGTTAATGTACAGCGACTTAAATCAATGCAGGCCCAAAATATTGTTGCAGGTTTGCCTAAATTCAAGGTTGCAGAAATGCATAAGGTATGTGAAGCCTGTCAGTTTGGAAAACAAGCAAGGAAACCATTTCCTAGACATGTTCAAGAGAGTGAGAAGCCATTGGAATTAATCCACTCTGATGTGTGGACTACTAAAGCTGCATCTCTTGGAGGCTGTCATTATTTTGTCACTTTTATTGATGACTATAGCAGAAAACTTTGGGTGTATTTTATGAAAAAGAAAAGTGAAGTTTTTGGGCATTTCAAAACTCTTAAAGCTATGGTTGAAAAAGAAACAGGCCTACAAATAAAATGCCTAAGGTCAGATGGAGGGGGAGAGTACCTCTCAAATGAGTTTGCAAGGTTCCTGCAAGAGCATGGCATAAAGCAGCAATATTCATGCAGTCATACCCCACAACAAAATGGAATTGCAGAAAGGAAAAACATACATATTGGAGAGGTATCTCGTGCCATGCTCAATGAAAAAGACCTACCAGATTTTTATTGGGCTGAAGCAGTTGCTACAGCAGTCTATATAATGAACAGGACTCCCACTGCAGCAATACATGGGATGACTCCAGAGGAGAGGTATACTGGCAGGAAACCAGATATTTCTCATTTGAAAATTTTTGGTTGCATTGCCTATGTACATGTGCCAGATGAGTTGAGATCCAAGTTGGATCCAAAAGCTGAGAAGTGCATCTTTATTGGTTACTCTCTGCAGCAAAAAGGGTATAGATGTTATAACCCTTCTACTCGTAAGTTTACAGTGAGTAGAGATGTTGTTTTTGATGAGATGAGTAGCTGGTATAAACCAGTAAATGTGATTGATGATGTAGATGCACAAAATGGTAATGCTGCACAGAATTCACAGCAGCAGTCACAAAATATTAGTGGACCTGGAGCGTCCTCTAGCAGTGGTTCACATTCTTCGCCATGGACAGGCAGATTGAGATCAGGAGAATCTTCTCAAAGCAATGCAGATAGTGGTATGCAGGTATCACGAAAAGGAAAAGAGAAGGTTGATCAGCCCATGTTTGATGTGAATGCAGGTCACTCTTATGTGGATGGTGAATCCAGTGGCTCAGAACAGAGCATTGATAATGAGTTGGGTATTCCTTCTATTGTTACACCTGGAGTAAGGAAGACCAGGGATGTTTTGAGAGCACCTGGGAGTGAACCTACTTTGCGCAGGTCTACGAGAGCTAGGTATCCTATGGATAGGCTGAAATATGATGGATTTACAGCCATTCACTATGCATATATGGTTAAAGTGATACAGGAACCAGAACCCACTTCTTTTGAGGAAGCCATGGAAAAAGAAAAATGGGAGAAAGCCATGGATGAAGAAATGGATGCCTTGGAAGCAAATGCTATATGGGAATTGGTACCTTTGCCTAAAAGTAAAAATGCAATTGGCTGTAAGTGGGTTTATAAGGTGAAGCACAATGCAGATGGTTCTGTGAACAGATACAAGGCAAGATTAGTAGTCAAGGGGTATGCACAAACATATGGCATTGACTACGAAGAAACATTTAGTCCGGTTGCAAGGATAGCAACCGTAAGAGCAGTCATTGCTATGGCTGCATCAAAGGGATGGTCTTTACATCAGATGGATGTAAAGAATGCCTTCTTGCATGGTGATTTGCAAGAAGAGGTCTATATGGAGCAGCCACTAGGTTATGTGCATGCTATTCATCCTGAGTTTGTTTGCAAGTTGAAGAAAGCATTGTATGGCTTGAAGCAAGCACCTAGAGCATGGTCTGATAAGATAGGACAGTATCTTGTCACTATTGGCTTTCAGATTTCCAAGGCAGATTTCTCACTTTATGTGAGAAAAATAGAGAAAGGTATTATGCTACTTGTCATTTATGTTGATGATTTGATTATGACAGGTGACAGTGATGAAGATATCCTTCATGTGAAAATGCTATTGAAGCAGAAGTTTGAGATGAAGGATTTGGGAGATCTACGTTATTTCTTGGGCATTGAGGTGATTAGATCACCAAGAGGGATACAGCTCTTGCAGAGGCAGTATGGATTGGACATGCTGTCCAAATATGGGATGACAGGCTGTAAGCCTATTTCAGTTCCTTTGGAGCAGAATGTGAAGTTGAGCACAGATGCAGGTGAGCTTCTAGAAGACCCTACTATGTACAGACGCATAGTAGGAAGTTTGATTTATATGACTATTACCAGGCCAGATTTGAGCTATGTTGTTGGATTGGTAAGTCAGTTTATGCAGGCTCCAAGGAAACCGCATTTGGATGCAGCTAGACGCATACTCAGGTATGTGAAGTTCACATTGCAGTATGGACTATTTTATGAGACTGGGGTTCAGATACAGCTGCATGGATACACTGATGCTGATTGGGCTGGTAGTATTTCTGATAGAAGATCTACCAGTGGATATGTGTTCTCTTTTGGGAGTGCTGCAGTCACTTGGAGCAGCAAGAAACAGCCTACAGTTGCCTTGTCGAGCACAGAGGCCGAGTACAGGGGTGCAGCAATGGCTGCATGTGAGGTAGCTTGGTTGCATAAGCTACTTTATGATATGCATTAGCCTACAGATGGGCCAGTTGTCATTTATTGTGACAACATGAGTAGTATACACTTGGCAAATAACCTAGTCTATCATGCTAGAACAAAGCACATTGAGGTGCATTATCACTATGTGCGGGAGAGGGTTTTACTAGGTCTTATTGATCTAGTTTATGTCAGCACTGAGGATCAGGTAGCTGACATATTCACGAAGGCATTGGGCGCAAAGAAGCTGCGCAAGTTCAGAGACCTGCTTGGTGTGCAGGAATTGGGATTGAGCTCGAGGGGGAGTGTTGAGATATCGAGCTCTACTCGTGATACGCCAGGGTGACCGTTGTGTATTTATGTCACCGACTTGTCAGTTGCAGATGCGGTTGGTACACCGCTCATGAATAATAGCTAGATGACAGCTATCCTTATCTACTCTAGTTCGTGGCTCAGTTAGTACGCCACCTTAGTTAGTGAGTCTGGTTTGAGACCCATATATAGGGTTCTTCTATTTCTTTGTACTAGAGTTCTTTTGGCTTACACAACTAAGAAGAGGAAAACTGTTTTTAGCCTCCACCCTTTGTGTATTCCCCCATTGTGCAAGCAAGAAAGCTACAAGTGAGACTCCTTCCTTCTCTCCCACAATCTTGACAATCACCACTCGTCTTTTCGTTATCATCCAGACCCTTGTGATGCACATTGGTCTCTATAAACACAAACGTTAATAAACAACAATAAAAAATAATAGTAGCAAATCAATTATATATATAACTATAAACAACAATGAGTAACAATAAGCAACCATGATATATAAATGAAATTAGCATATATTTGACTACATGTCTGCTCAACAATCTCATCAATGGTATTGGAGTCCCCATCTACTTGTGCTTTGTCATCAATGAACACACATCTTTTTGTACCACATCCTTTCTTCTTTGGAGGAGTGTCCAAAGGTATCACACATGATGATGCATTCTGGTCTATGCCGATGACTACCTTGAACAATTATTTTTTTACACAAAGCTAATGCAACTCCCATAAAGGTGATAACTACCTTGCCTTTTGCACTTCGGTTGATTTACTAGAACTTCTTTTAAACCTAGGATATGTGCACATGGGCTAATGCTTGCAACAAGTAGGCAGATGCTTGCACCTAGATATTGCTATTTAGAGTAATCTAGGTGAAGGTGCATTTAATGCTAGAGAGGGCAAGAGTGGATTTAAAGCCTTTAATAAGAGACTACACCTAATCATGCCTACTCTTGTATATTTCTCTATTACAACAAGAACATGGATAAGACCAAGAACTCCCCCCTAAATCTTTATGTGGAGAATTGAGGAGGACATGGGAGCATGGAGGCATTCATACCACTTATGGGAGAGTCTATAAAAAGATTGCAAATTCCTTCTCTCTATAAGATGCATTTACTCGCAATTACATAAAAGGAGTTATACCACAAACTGGCCATACATAAAAGGACATGTACCACTTATAGCTGGTGCAACAAACGAGTCTATCCTCCACAGCAAAACATGTCTCCTCACATGTGCACACATATACATACATACAGATACACACACACTCTCTCTTGTATCTTGGACTATGCGCCGATTGTCTTGGTTCACAAACCTTTGTGTCTCCACTCCCCTCCCTCTCTCTCAAACCTTGATTGACTCAAGCCAAGAGACACTCTCCATGCCTCTCTCTCTCTCTCTCTCTCTCTCTCTCTCTCTCTCTCTCTCTCTCTCTCTCTCTCTCTCTCTCTCTCTCTCTCTCTCTCTCTCTCTCTCTCTCTCTCTCTCTCTCTCTCTCTCTCTCTCTCTCTCTCTCTCTCTCTCTCTCTCTCTCTCTCTCTCTCTCTCTCTCTCTCTCTCTCTCTCTCAACCTCTATGTATGTCTTTCTCTCTCACTCAAGATCATGAAGTTTTGGGTCATCGAACCGCAAGTCATCATCCTCAAAATCACAAAGCAGTCAAGTTGACCATGCACATACAGATCACATGGGAGCTATATAGGTGAACTCACTTAGGATCTTGTCCTTTGCATATGGTTCCTAACTACACTAAGAAAAAATGTAGTGACCCCCCCATCATTTGCATGCACGTGGAGGATAGGGGTGGACTTAGTGAATCGTATGAGGCGAAAAAGAACCGGTTATCTACGAAGTGCAAGGGTGCACTTTGATCACACCCATAGGGTTGATGGATGGGCAACAATGTCTTGTTTTGTTTATGATCTTGGGTATGTGTGGTAACATTTTTATATCTTACATTAAAATTGAATTGTTGCTAGCAAATACTATGCTAATGTATCAATCATCAACTAGCATGAGATCATTGCAAGTGATTGCAATATGTGAATTTAAGGAGGAGGATGAAGAGTCTCAAATCTTGTTTTGGAAAAATTTGAATTTTGTCATGGGCTGTATACAATGGAGGATTGCATAGCATAATGGAAGGGAGGAAGAGCTCTTGCCTTTTTCATTGGGAGTGAAGTTTACAAAGGCATACCAAGAAATTAGTCACTATAGATAAGCAAATGCATCACATTGAAATGTGTGAAGCATGGAGGCTCGCAACGACAAGTCAGTAGGCATCGCTTCATGCCTTTGCTATCTGAGATTGGTGGGCACAAAATGTAAACAAGCATAACATTGAGGCATTGGATAGGTGGTTAAAATGGTAGCAGCAAATAATTTCCCATTGGGAGGAATTGAATCTCATGTAAGTCCATTGTTTTTCTTAGCTCATTAATAGAATTGCTACACAATGTACTAATGGAGAGAGCTACGAACTTTGTTCTTGGATTTGACTCTACAGGATAACAAATTTCCATGGGAACATGCTCATATTCCAAGCATAAACTTATTGGAAAGCATCCATTGTAGCTGGTTAGCAAGTGAAGGTGGAAAATGAAAGATATCACTCTATGATACACATGTTAGTGATGTTTCGAATGCATATATCCAATGTGCAAAGAGGTTGGGATATACCATGGGTAGGCATGTTGGATCTGGACCTTCAATGGACTCTTTGATGTCTAATTCTAGCAAAAGGGAATTCCCAAATCATGCCTCTATTGCGTGTACATTGCAAGGTGTTGTAGTTGACAGTTCTTTGTATGAGGACCCCACAATGCAAGGTGATAGGGAGACTATGCATAGAAAAAAGAAGGGAAGTGGAGCAACTGCAAGTTCCCACAAGCTGGGATACATGATTGAGTCAAGGAAATGGAAAAATAGGGGTAGGCCACAAAGTATACAATTTGATTATGCTGCGTTGGAAGAGATATATATTTAAGATGCTGAGGAGAATGAAGAGATACCAATCAAGCCCTTGAAAAGTAGAGTAAATGTGCCAAATGCAAGAATATCAACCTATGTAGAAGAGGTAGAAGTGGCACGGGAGGAGTGGGATTTACGAAGGATGCCACCTAATTGTGTGAGAAAATATTTGGTATGGAGGGTAGAAAGAGTTGTAGCAACAAGTTACAAAGTCGACAAGTGGGGCTAGTTGCACCATGTTTTTTGTCTGAGAGAGCCTATATGGGCAAGACCATCACACAATGGATATGGTTTTGCAATCATGATGCCACGCATACAAATGATATGCAAAAACAAGTGATAGTATCACCAATTGTTCCTTCTTTGTGTCTAGTTAATATAGGGACAAATATATCAAAGGAAGAGTGTAGCAATCTAAAACATACTGGTTTCAAGTTTGCCTACTTTGCAACACCATGAAAGAATGAGAAGAGAAAACCTCCTACTTTTGTAGAGGGTGGTTCAACTGGGAGGAGATACAAGTGGAGGCATGGAATTTCCAAAGACACATAAAAGAAAATAGAGGTAGCTCTACTTGCATGGTTGTGACCTTGGAGGAGATAGTGAAACTTGAGAGGTAACATTCAGTATTTCAAGTCTTGAAAGAGAGTTGTTATGTTGTGCACATCAAAGAAGAGTCTAGGTGCACTAGATTTGATTTTCAAAGAAGACAATCTACCAAAAAGGCATTTCTTGTCTACAAACATATGTATTATGTGTACGTGCACATACTTGGCCTTCTATCTAAGAAGCAGATGGTTATACATCAGCCTACACTAACTCCCATCGACCTTGCATTTGTGTTAGGGCAATCACATAAGATATGCCCTATCATGTGAAAAGCCCAAAAATAATCATATCTTGTTCATTGTTTTGGCCCACTCATCATCATGCTCACATAAATAGAGTGTGGCATGTCCTTTTTAATTGCAAGAAGATTAGGGTGTAGCAATCTTGGAAATTTTCTAGATATTGTACTCTTTTTGGGAGATATAGAAGTTCACCATTGCTCACTAGAGGAAGGTTGCCCATAATCTTTCTAGATATTATACTCTTTTTGGGTAATACAAAGTTTTGGCTATAGCAATTTTGGAAAATTTTTAGAATTTTGTACTGCAGCTTTCTCAATTATGGATAGTACATGTCTTGTTGCTAGCTTGAAAAAGCTCAAAAAATCAATTTCAATTACAAAAGCACAAAATCTAAAGTTCACAAAAATAACACACTCGAGCTCAAGGGGGATTGTCGAGCTCTACATGAGTTAGCATTCACTACATGCCTTGGTGATGTGGTGCAATATTATTCACTATTATGTTAGGTGACTGACATGAGGATACACCAGTGATTCTATAGTTGGACTATACCTACATAGTACATCCTTGGTTGTTACAACACATTCATTATGCCACCTCTTCTTTCCTTAGAAGGTTCACACTTAGTGATTGCATGTACATCTATTGTGGTACTTTCATATTAGTATTTTATCATGTTTTAGACTTAGTTCTTTTGTGTGGAAGAATAAGAAAGAAAAAGAAGAAGATTTCAGCCCTATGTCTATGTGTGCTCAAGTCTCCATTTCTTTTGTGAATGTGTTCTCGGTCTCTTCATCTCTCTTCCCTCTTGTCTATTTTCATACTCCATATATACCCCTTCTTACAAATCACCATGCAATAAGCCATTCTACACATCCATTTGCTATAAACCCCAACCTTTGGTTGTTGCCAAAGCAATCACACATCTAATGGTTGCCATCCTAGCAACTCAACTAAGTGTCTATGCATAATCTATGCCATATATATGTGCATAGTGTTTTACAACCTGCTTGGCCTTATACTTGCTAAAAGAGCCATCTACATTATACTTTATCTTATAGATCCACTTATAACCAATATTTTTCTTACTATTGGGAAATTGTACTGTCAAGATTGTGGGAGAGAAGGAAGGAGTCTCACTTGTAGCTTTCTTGCTTGCACAATGGGGGAATACACACAAGGGTGGAGGCTGAAAACTGTTTTTCTCTTCTTAGTTGTGTAAGCCAAAAGAACTCTAATACAAAGAAATAGAAGAACCCTATATATGGGTCTCAAAACCAAACTCAACTAACTAAGGTGGCATACTAACTGAGCCACAAACTAGAGTAGATAAGGATAGCTATCATGTAGCTATTATTCATGGGCGGTGTACCAACCGCGTCTGCAGCTGACAAGTCGGTGACATAAATACACAACGGTCACCCTGGCATATCACGAGTGAAGCTCGATATCTCAACACTCCCCCTCGAGCTCAATCCCAATTCCTGCACACCAAGCAGGTCTCTGAACTTGTGCAGCTTCTCTGCGCCCAATGGCTTCGTAAATATGTCAGCTACCTGATCCTCTGTGCTGACATAAACTAGATCAATAAGACCTAGTAAAACCCTCTCCCGCACATAGTGATAATGCACCTCAATGTGCTTTGTTCTAGCATGATAGACTGGGTTATTTGCCAAGTGTATACTGCTCATGTTGTCACAATAAATGACAACTGGCCCATCTGTAGGCTGATGCATATCATAAAGTAGCTTATGCAACCAAGCTACCTCACATGCAGCCATTGCTGCACCCCTGTACTCAGCCTCTGTGCTCGACAAGGCAACTGTAGGCTGTTTCTTGCTGCTCCAAGTGACTGCAGCACTCCCAAAAGAGAACACATACCCACTGGTAGATCGTCTATCAGAAATACTACCAGCCCAATCAGCATCAGTGTATCCATGCAACTGTATCTGAACCCCAGTCTCATAAAATAGTCCATACTGCAATGTGGACTTCACATACCTGAGTATGCGTCTAGCCGCATCCAAATGCGATTTCCTTGGAGCCTGCATAAACTGACTTACCAATCCAACAGCATAGCTCAAATCTAGCCTGGTAATAGTCATATAAATCAAGCTTCCTACTATGCATCTGTACTGTGAGGTGTCCGCTAGTCCCAATCCACGGCACACCTTTTAGTAGTCCATCAGTAGGTTTTTCCATAAATGATGCCGCCCGGTGCTCCCTTGGAACATTACGGGATTGTCACTTAGGCCCTACCGAGTCTACTTCGCAACGGGAGAGTTCTGGCCGAACCCACTAGGATCGACCTGAAGACTTGGGTTCCTAAAATCGGATGGGTCTCCTAGCAGCCAGCTAGCGTCAGTAATTTCGAGTTCCACTTTTTAGAGGATTACTCAATCTGAAGCGGACTTGCCATTGCACTTGGTTCAAAGAGAATGGGAGACGGAGGGGAGTGTGGTACGTCAACCCTCCTGCCCATAAGGCAAAATCCCATTCCGGTCCCCTAAAACAATGCAAGTCGGTTCTACCTAATGACTACTTGGTCCATTTATCGTCTTCCTATTTCTATATCCGATGTAGAAAAGCTCCCAGCTAACCGGGACCACCCTACCATTGGACGGACCCGTCGGGGGTTACGCCCACCCGCTTTCCTCCGCTTTCCTCTGATGATGGGTCATCTTTAGTTTTTTAATTACCTACAACACATTTATTGGAACATATACAACCAGCTTCCTTAATTAGTCCATTTAGACACACGTTCCTTCACATAATTTATCTCACTAACACGCATACAATTCGAACAATAAAGTAACTTCTTTATTATATTGGAAGTCTATTACAATTTCCATCATTCCGTCCCAGCGGAAGATACACAGAATTCCATAAGGACATTCTGTCCACCAAGATTCCACCCTCATAACTAGTATTTAGGGTTCCAGGATCCCATCCTGGGTCACGAAGGGGCTCGTCAGATTCTTGGAACAATGCAGGATTTACATCCAGAGCCCCCTCTGGCACCTACAATTCCTACTGCCCGAGACTATCCCTACTGACAGACCTTTCGCCTACGGAGCCGGTCCAAGCCTCTCGTAGCGATAATCATGACCCCCTTGGAGTAGGGTCTCGCCGCTAGCTTGGGGGTAGCCTAGCGCGATCCTTCCTTTTATTCTGTTGGCAATAATTTCAATCAAAAATCTAGATTCTAGCAAACACAAACAATCCTTTCAAATATGTATCAAATAGTGCAATGACAATCATCCCAACATGTAAATCACAGTTTCACATAGCCAAGGTAGACCTTATCCTAAGGTAACCTTTCATTCTAATGAGGATTCTTCTCCCCATAAAGAAGTGTTGAGTACACCTCTTAAAACACATTAAGCAGGGCATGAGTTTTCCATTTGGATTTACTTATCTAACATAAGCAAAATCCCTTAAGGAAATATATTGTGTCAATAAACTCAACAAGATGATCTTTAGGATTCCTAAATAGATAACCAGTTTCTATAACCTTCACTAATCAGTTCTTAGCCTTGTCGCATTTTGATCATAACTCTATTGAATACGCATAAAGACATATGTACAATAACCTTTGACAATTAATTCTATCTTGATTCTATGCCTTAGTATCCCAACTATTCTAGCTAGAAATCATAGTGATTAATCGTTTTATGCTTGAACTAATATGTCTTTCTAGATGAGTTATCAGATTAATGTGTAAGCGAAGAATATGAAAGCTAATATCCTATGTAATTTATCTTATATTATAAAATTGATAATCTAATAATGAATAACCTGGTTTGGTGGCATGACGACATTAGGGACTTCATCTTTACTCGCGCTCGCATTAGCCACACCCGATGTTCCAATTGTGGTGGCAATTCCCACAACCTCGGGCACTCCCGTATCATTGGCAATACCCGTTGCTTGACCGGTTGCATTGATTTCCATGGTTTTTCCACTTTGTCGCTTTGGAGCCATCGTCCACGAGGAGTTTGAGAGATAGGGAAGGTAGGATAGATTTTAGATGAGAGAGGGTAGAGAATATGGCTTAGTTAAAGATCGAGACAAGGGATTTGAGCTAACTCTCTTCCTCTTTCTCTTTCTCTCTCTCTCTCTCTCTCTCTCTCTCTCTCTCTCTCTCTCTCTCTCTCTCTCTCTCTCTCTCTTTCTTAGCTTCTCGCAGCCTCTTGAAGGAGTATTCTTCCTTCTCTCTTCTTCTCTCTCGCAGCCTCTCGGGGTCTCCTTATATCCCTTATGCCTCTCCCATGCCTCGTATTTATAGTGAATTGGGGAAGAGGGCTTGTGGTTGAGAAGTGGAGCTCTTTGTGGAGGGGGATCTTGGAAAGATCAGTGATCTGATGCTCAGATCATAAATCTGATGGTTCCATTGGCTCCAAAAGGGGGGTAAAACCCCAAATACTCCAAGTACCTACTCTAATATTGCACATAGGATCCTAATTATGATAAAAAATCATCAAATGACACTTAGAGCATACTTGTAGGGCTCAAGGATGCGAGAATACGAATTGGTGAGCAAATCGATGCTCCCCTCTCTCTCTCTCTCTCTCTCTCTCTCTCTCTCTCTCTCTCTCTCTCTCTCTCTCTCTCTCTCTCTCTCTCTCTCTCTCTCTCTCTCTCTCTCTCTCTCTCTCTCTCTCTCTCTCTCTCTCTCTCTCTCTCTGGCTCTCTCTTGATTGAATTCACACAAATGAGCTCTCTCCCCCTCTTCTTGGCCTCTTAAACCCCTTCTCTCTTGCTCTTTTACTTCCCCATTCTTTGTCTTTTCTCCCTTAATGCATTAAGCTCTTTTTCTCCCTGTTTTAACATTAGTAACCCTACTATTTGTTTCCCTTCTTTTCCTTGTTTCTTCCTACCTTAATGCATCCAAAACACAAAGCAACCACCTACTCTACTTCAACCTACTCACCTAAATATTAAAAACCAAACAACTTACTTGCAAAGGAGATCGAATGCCCTCTAACTCCCTCACTTCCTACCTATCTCAAGTATCGGTTCGAGGCAAACCCTACTTCAATGCTCGATTCAAAAGGCGCGCAAGGACTCAAAGCTTGAATCCATTGGTCCTGGCAACGAAACCAAAATGTGGGAGCTCATCCTCCACTGCCAAGACCCACAGACCACTTATTATTTTAAGCATTTCAAGCCAAGTGCAATGGCTACCTCTCTCACATAGCCATGTACACTCTCACACCTATGAGTGTAGTGAGCTTACCTTCATGCCTAATCAAGTTGACTTTTCCCACAACCTCTCCAATAGCTCCACAATCCAAGATGCAAGTTCAAGCAAGCTCAATCCTCAAGGTCTAAGCTCCAAGCTCCATCACCATGCGAGAGACAAGAGAAGAGAAGAGAAGAGAAGAAGAAGAGAAGAGAAGATGGAGAGCTTATTCGCCACAATCCCTCACCCTCAACACTCACTCCCTCACACTCCCTTTCTCAAGCACAAGCACAAGTTGATCAATGCTCTTGCAACTTTTAATGATGAGGCAGGAGATTGCATATAGAAGGTTCCCTATTATGGGAGCACAAAAACTAGAGGACTCTGGTCGATTTTTGGTAATGTTCATATCTAGACCTATTATAGAGAAAAAAATCCATATGAATACAATTTAGTGAGCATCGTGAGCCCAAGAAGACTATAAGCAACATGAAAGCCCTTTACCAGGGTAGATCTTTTGTATCTATGGTTCTTAAGGGGAAAAAACTAGTAATGTAGATATGTAATTTATTAAAAAAACGTATTGTAAAGGAACCTTCTTGATTTTGTATACGTGTCTTTAAGAAAACATGAAAGGAGCCCAATGCTAAGGGATAATCAATAAAGTTGTCTTTGTATGTCAAACAATGTACATAGCATATTGTGCTTAGAAAAATAAAGAATATTTGTTTATGAATCAAAAATAAATGAGAGAATTTTTGTGATGAAATTGCTTGATGGTGGTTGGGTGGACTCGATTGGTTCAGTGCTTTCCTATTATGGAAAATATAGTAGGGATGATTGATAACTTTCCTAGGCTGCTCTGGTCTTAGAACCGGGGACTAGCAACATTCTAGGAAAAGGGGTCATGTTTGATCACAAAGTGATTGTCTTCGTGAGGTGCTAGAATGCTTTTAGCAATTGTTAGCTCTATAAGACCCCTTAGATCAATCCTCCTCAAGGCGCTTCACTATGAGGTAGACCTAAGGCGAGCAAGTTAGATCAAAGTTAGATTATTCCTGTGGAGGGTGGATGATAGCAACTTGGAGGAGGCCTTGAGTGACAACCAAATGTTACCTTCCATTTTAAGCCACGAGTAGGTTACACCACCACATTGACAAATAACTAGGCTATTTGGTAATGATGCCTAAAAGATTGCCTAGAATAACCCTAAAAAGTAGCAATCATTGAGATAATCAAGAGGATAAACACTTACAACATGACAAGTTCACATGTAGTATCTTGACTTGCTTGAAGTGTGTTTGATAAGCACAAGGCTCTTCTTATACAAGTTTGCATGCACATTCCTATCTATGTATGTATGTGGAATTGAAACTAAGTAGCACAACTTATAAATATCATTTGACTATATCTTCCATCAACATAAGCTCTCAATGCATTTATAATCTATATCACCATGTTTCATTTGTACATTTTACTTCATTATTTTTATTTAGCAATTTTTGTATGTTTTATTTCAATCTTTGAGATCAAGTTGTGTGAGTTTCACTTCAACCACTTTAGTGGACTACCTTAATCATTTGGAGCAAGTGGTTTGAATTTTGAGTCTTGGATATTGCACATGACTTTCATTTACATGGGGGGGGGAGAGAGAGAGAGAGAGAGAGAGAGAGAGAGAGAGAGAGAGAGAGAGAGAGAGAGAATTCTCTAGAGAATGTGAAGTTGAAACTCATAGTATGATTGTTATATTTTTCTAGTTCCTTTCTTATCTTCAATGTATGCTTCAGGATTTTGCCTTCAATACATGTTTGAAATTTATTTTTCTATATATGTCTTGAACATCTTTTTCATGCTAGTATCATTAATATGGGTTTCAAAGCACACTAAAAACTCAAAATTATTATTTTACATATAAGCCTTTTATTAGAACTTTAAATAATTATATTTGTCTATGCTATGTGAAAGAATCTACTTTGGTGGAACCATGAAGGTGATGAATATTCAGATAATGCTCTTTGACAACCTTTTAATTATAAACAATCATATATAAATTATCATCAATCTATGCAAATAGACATGTATAAATTATAATCAAATATCTACAAACCAATCAATTACAATTGATTATGTGCAAATTTGTAGAGACTCTTTCATGGAAACTTAAATTTCAAGCATTGCATTTGATTGGGACATTTTAAAAAGTTAATGCCTTATGCAATTCTAGATTCCTTTGATCATTTTCTTTAATGTAGTTTTCCAAGGAAAACAAAAAAGTACTTTATGAAAAAGACCATAAGACCTAATGATGAATTATTGAAGAAGTGTCATTGAGCCTTCATAACTTTAACTTTTAGACCTTTTCACCAATGTGCTTGAAATCTAGGTAAAGGCAATTGCCCTTTGAAGTACCCAAACTACATACATTCCAATTTGAAAGCACATGGCTAAATCTTTGGACAAGCTAAGCTTAGATATTTGTTTTTGTTGTACAAGTTCTATATAACCTAACTTCATGCATACATGCATTGCACACATGGAAACATATGCACATATATACATTTACAATTGCATACATATTCTTGTCAAACCATTATTCCATTAGCTTAAATTTAAAAACAATGAACCCTTATCATGAGAGGCCTTCTTGATGCACAACAAGAAGCTATGGAAAAACACCTATGCATATATATAATGACTCCATGCATACCTACATACATATAGAATGCATTATGAGAAGTTGTGGAAAAGTACCATGCATACATATAAAATGTACAACACACATAAATACATGCATACACATATGTACACATGTACATACACGTGCATCTATGTATGTGTGTACTTAAGTACATACATGGCATACATGGGTACATACATATATACACATATTCATAAATACATACACACCCATAAATACGTATGTAGTCACACAAATACATACATGTGTAGTTGTCCACGTTATGTGCATCTAACATCTGAAAACTTTTTGAAAGTTGAATTTTAATATTTAGGGATTGTAACCTTATAACAAGGCACATGATGCCATTTGTCATCTCATATCACCTGAACTGAGTGAAAGTAAGACATAAAGTACCTAATATGATGCTCGAGCACGACATTGAATATCACTTGAATGAAGCTCCAATTTAGATTTAGACTATGACAATTGTCTATTATTTTAGCATGAGGGTATATAGATCACATTACATAATGTTTTTCCTATGTCGTAAAGCATTAGGTGTCAAATCAAGGACAATAGAAATAATGTTCCAAGTGTGCATAATGCATCAAAATCTTTAGAAATTAAAAGTGATCATGTGCTTTATGATTTTGTAAAAGAGATCGACACTTTAAGAAGTCAGCTTTAGTTTGTAGTATAAGTACGTGCAAGGGGGCTAGGGGGAACTTAGAGCTCCTTGACCTAGGTCTAAAGTTGTACCACAAAGTTATACCAACTTTGTATGTTCCTAAGAATAGGAATGTTATTATGTTAGGAGATGCCATGGTTCAGCAAACATGTATATTGTTGCAAGATGTCAGCTGAGGTACAAAGGACATATAAGTATACAATATACCAATATATATGAAGTGAGGGTGTGTAAAATGATTAAGAAAATGATCATGTAATTCACACTATATTTATATGTATAGAAGCATGTGTGAGCTTTTGATAGTTACCCTCAAACTACCATTTGATGGGCCATAGTGGCAGCTTTAAGGTCTTTCAAAAAGTCTCAAAATGATCTCCCATGAGGTGATACAATGTCTTCATTTTGCGTGTATTGAAACCTTCACCATTGCATTAGAAATATACTATTACTACTACACTCACTTTTGAACAAGAAATGACAAAAACCACTCTCATTCCTATGCTTTTGTAACTAGCATCTACTCA